>NC_140167.1:152732870-153990370 GCF_963971535.1 Notolepis coatsorum | reverse complement strand
TACTGGTTGGTGCTCCCCCTACTCTTTTCTTTGCTCGACAAATCTTGAGTTGTTATTCAAGTTCAGTATCTTTCAGTTATTTCTATTTCTATAATGTGTCGCTTGTCACAGCGAAATGCTCTTTGATATATACTTTTTTTTTCTTTCTCAACACTCTTAAATTGGGAGCTCACGCTCACGTTCTAGGTTAGGTTAGGTTTTAGCTTCTAGGCTAGGTTCTAGCTTCTAGGTTAGGTTTTAGGTTAGGCTAGGTTCTAGCTTCTAGGTTAGGTTTTAGGTTAGGCTAGGTTCTAGCTTCTAGGTTAGGTTAGCTTCTAGGTTAGGTTTTAGCTTCTAGGTTAGGTTAGTTTCTAGCTTCTAGGTTAGGTTCAAGGTTAGATTCTAAGCTAGGTTAAGGTCTGTAGATGCACTGGAAGTTTAGTAGCGATTACCTGCGGTTCTCTAGATGTGGGAAAAAGAGAAGGGAACATAGGATGGGAATGGAGAGGGGATTATTTTGGGGGTTGCTTACACCGGATGCGGTCCGGGAAAGGTCGGTACTTTCTGTTGTTATTGCTGTTTTTGCAGATGTTGTGGTTACACATACATATGTTTATAGTTACTTATTTGTTATTTGTTTTTTTCTTTATCACTTTATGAGTCTACAATGCCCCTGTACAGGGGGCCTGTATATGGGACAATCAGACCACTCAAATCTTGAACTGAATCATGACTTGATCTAATAATAGGAGGGACAACTCTGTTAGACTGATCACGTGGAATGTCAAATCTATGAACGGGCCAGTCAAACGTTCAAGGGTTTTTGCTCACCTAAGAAACTTGAAGGCCGATATTATGTTTTTGCAAGAAACTCACTTATTGAAAGCAGATCAAATTAGACTACACAAGCCTTGGATCAGCCAGGTATTTCACTCCAATTTTAATATTCGGGCAAGAGGTGTTGCGATACTGGTAAACAAAAAAGTTCAATTCACATCCTCTAACGTTATCTCTGACCCGGATGGCAGATATATAATAGTAACGGGCACTCTATTCCAAACCCCAGTGCTCTTAGTCAATATTTATGCTCCCAACTGGGATGACGTTGGTTTTATGAACAAGATCCTCTCCTCCCTCCCAAACTTAAACACACACCAACTTATTTTGGGGGGCGATTTGAACTGTGTTGTGGACCCGGTTTTGGATCGCTCTTCTCTAAGACCCTCAACACTCTCTAAAATGTCCAGGTCCTTATCAGCCTTTATGAGGGAAAATGGATGTGTGGACCCATGGAGATCTGCTAACCCACTATTAAAGGCATTCTCTTTTTTTTCACATGTACACCACTCTTATACCAGGATCGATTATTTTTTTATTGATAAAACCCTGTTAGACTCTGTCCGCTCAGTTGACTATTTAGCCATTGTAATTTCAGACCATGCGCCTATACAAATGGACATCTCCCTTACTCTGAATAGAAAAGATCGCCCTCCCTGGAGATTTGATACCTTGCTACTTTCCGACAAGGGGTTTTGCGACAAAATTTCAAAGTCAATTGATGACTTCTTACTCACCAATAGATCGGATTCAATATCTCACTCACTGTTGTGGGAGACTTTAAAAGTGGTTCTGCGTGGTGAAATTATCTCCCATGTAGCCCATGCGAACAAAACCCAGAGAAAGCGGCTGCAGGACGTTACAGATTCTATTCTCCAGCTTGATGGTGAGTACGCCACAGACCCTTCACCTGAATTGTATAAAAAGAAGCTGGATTTGCAGTCTGAATTCGATCTATTATCCACAAAGAAAGCTGAAGGTCTGCTGCTCCACTCCCGCGGCCTGTCGTATGAATATGGAGACAAGAACAGTCGGCTGCTTGCACATCAGCTCAAGCGCAGAGCAGCCTCCAGGCTGATCTCACAGATAAGGGATCGCTCTAATAACATGGTCTCAAAACCCCAAGACATTAACAAGGCCTTTGAAGTGTTTTACTCCACTCTCTACACATCCGAACCCCCTCCCGACAGAATATCTATGGATACTTTTTTAAATGACCTAGAATTCCCATCTATAGACCCGGAGCTGGCTAAGGATTTAGACAGACCATTGAACATTGAGGAGATCAAGGAGGCTATCAATGCTATGCAGAGTGGCAAGGCACCGGGTCCAGATGGCTATGAGGCAAGTTTTTATAAAAAGTTTTGTGACAAACTCGCCCCGCTTCTGATGGAAATGTTTAACGAGTCCCTGAAAAATGGGACACTGCCACATACACTCACACAAGCAACCATTTCCCTCCTACTTAAAAAGGACAAAGACCCCACAGATTGTGGATCGTATCGCCCAATTTAGCTGATTAACAACGATGGAAAGGTCATTGCCAAGGTGATGGCTAGGCGTCTGGAGAACATCTTACCTCTGATTATTTCTGAGGACCAGACTGGCTTCATTAAGGGTCGCCACTCCTTTTCTAACATTCGCAGACTCTTGAATATTATACACACTTCAGGTCCTTCTCTCCCTCCTGAGGTAATTATATCTCTGGACGCGGAGAAGGCCTTTGACCGCGTGGAGTGGGAATACTTGTTCACGACTCTGCAGAAATTTGGGTTCGGGGACACATTTATTTCATGGGTCCGGCTACTCTACTCCGCCCCCTTGGCCTGTGTCACTACCAACTCTAAAAATTCCCCTTATTTCCCACTTTCCAGAGGGACACGCCAGGGTTGTCCTTTGTCTCCATTATTGTTTGCCATCGCCGCTGAACCTCTATCCATTGCACTCAAGTCCTCGCCCCACTTCCGTGGTATCACCCGTCACAGAGTCGAACACAGGGTCTCCCTTTACGCTGACGACCTTCTGCTCTATTTGACGCATCCTATTACCTCCATCCCTCACATAAAATCTATGTTAAGACAGTTTGGCTCTTTCTCAGGCTATAAGCTACATTTTCATAAAAGTTAATGTTTCCCCATTAACAACTCAGCCTTACAAATTACACAATCTTCAATTCCCTTTCGTCTGTCACAATCGGGCTTTAAATATCTGGGCATAAAGATCACCCACACCTTAAACTCTATTTTTGAAGCTAACTTCCCCCCATTAATCACTAACATGAAAGCTGACTTTCAACGTTGGAGCAGCCTGCCCCTCTCACTCTCCGGTAAAGTACAATGTGTTAAAATGAATATCCTGCCCAAATTCCTGTATGTCTTTCAATGTCTTCCTCTATTTCTACCCAAATCCTTTTTTCTCACAATAGACCAAGCAATATCTGCCTTTATCTCGGGGGGAAAGATCCCTAGAATAGGCAAAGCCATCCTACAAAGACCTAGGGGGTCAGGTGGACTTGCGCTCCCTAATTTCATGCACTATTACTGGTCTGTCAACATCCATAAAATTATTCTTTGGTTGAAAGCCCCAGAAACTGACTGGTGTAGCTTAGAAGCGCAATCGTGCCGTTCATCCTCCCTGGCAGCTCTGGTCTACTCTTCTTTCCCTCTCTCTCCTTCCCGGCACTCCTCAAACCCTGTTGTTCTGTCCACTCTAAAGATTTGGATACAGTTTCGTCGCCACTTTAAACTCTGTGCAGCATCAGTCTTGGGGCCTTTTTGTAATAACCACCTGTTTGTTCCCTCCACTCTGGACTCGTCTTTTACACGCTGGAACAGACTCAGAATAAATAGTTTCAAGGATCTATATGACGGTGACACTTTCTCCAGTTTTAGCTCCTTGTGTCTCCAATTTGGTCTTCCACTCTCCGATTTATTTCGTTATCTTCAGATACGTCATTTTGTACGTTCACAATTTGACTCATTTCCTAGCCCCCCTCAACGATCAAATTGGGAGAGACTCTTGGGTCTATCACCTAACCAAAAAGGGCTTATATCTGAAATGTATCAAAATACTATGTGCTTGACCAAAGACAAAAGCGCTAAGACGAGATCCAGGTGGGAGGAAGAGCTGGGGGTGGAACTGACAGAGGGGTGGTGGGGGGAGCACTGGATAGGGTGAATTCCTCCTCCACTTGTGCCAGACTCAGCCTAATACAGCTAAAGGTGGTACACAGAGTACACTACAGCAAAGCAAGACTAGCTGAAATCTACCCAGACTCCAATCCCAATTGTGACCGCTGTAATAGCCCACAAGCTGATCTCTCTCACATGTTTTGGTCCTGCCCGGGGCTTAGACCATTATGGTCCTCGATATTCAATGTGCTCTCGATAGTACTAGATACCACAATACAGCCCTGTCCACTGTTGGCCATTTTCGGCGTACCGGCTGAGCCTCTCCCTATTAAGCCAAACGATACCGACATGTTGGCTTTTGCCACGCTCTTGGCCAGACGGAGAATACTCCTAGCCTGGAAACTGTCTACACCTCCCCCCTTCTACGCCTGGCTAAAAGATATGGTCTCGTTTCTAAAACTAGAGAAGATTAAGTATGCACTTAGAGGAGTTAACGAAAAATTCTTTAAGAAGTGGCAGCCGTTCATTTCTTACTTTAACAGCCTATCTGTTCTCCCTCCTGACTGAGTGTCTTCCTTCTTTGAGTGATCCTCCCATCTAACCAGGCCCAACAGTACTATGTAATACCACCAGATAACTATGTAGATACTCTATAATTGATTAATGTACCATATCTGACTATTTTCCTTTTGTTTATTATTATTATTATTATTATTATTATTATTATTATTATTATTATTATTATTATTATTATTATTATTATTATTATTATTTTTTTATTTTTATTTTTTTTATATTATTTAATTTGTCTTTGTTATTTTTGTATTTTGTATTATTTAATTTAATTTAATTGTATCATTGTAAGTAGCAATTGTTATTATTGTCTGTAATTTAACCTTTTCTCTGGTTGCATGTTAGGTATGTAACCCTACCTGTTGATTTGTGGGGTGGGTTTGGGGGTGGGTTTGGGGGTGGGATGAGTGGGGTAGATTATACAAAAAAAAGGGAAAAAAGGGTGAATGAATAATTCTGACTTTGTAATTGTACAAACTTGCTTCACCAATAAAAACTTTTGCTTTAAAAAAAAATTTTTTAGAAGCCATGATATAGCTATTAAAGCTCTGCGTTCGGCATTGCCCTGTGCAGTGGCGTAGGGGAGGCCCCCGCCGACCCCGCGGTGCGGGCGGGCCCCGGAGCTTAGGGGGCCCCGCCCCCACTGTAGGCTATCCTCTTAGATTTCGTAACAAACAGGGCGCAGTGTGGCAGTGGGTGTATGGAACTTCTGCGGGGCTGCAGCTGGATGCACCCCTCCCTGCTATGTTGTAATTATTTGCTCACCTGCGATAGGGCTAGCCGGCTGACTAATGTTCATTGGCAGGCTGGGCAGCGTTCAAAACACAGCGGTAAGCGCCGGTAAAAATACCCAAGCGGACGCGGTGCTCAGAAAAACAAGATGAGAGCGAAAGCCAAACAGGAGACAGCAAAGCTACGAAAAAGAACATCATTGTTCCAGCAGGCAGCAAAGGTATACTGACTCTAACGTTAGTGAAGATGCATCGGCAGTAAGCTCCCCACCTCAACCCTTGGCCCCGGTCAGCTCTGAGTCCAGGCAGACAGACAGCCCAGCCAGGCCCAGGCCCCCAGCCACGCTACAGCCGCCGAGACAGGTTAGAAGAATAGAACTGGTCAAAATAGAGTTTTATTCGCCATAACCAGTATGCTACTACAGGTTACATGTATGCATCAAAACGGTTACATTGTTTGTGTCGCTCCGCAGAGCTGAGCGTGAGAGCGCGGAGTTGGGCAGTGGTCTCCTCTAGTGAACGAGAGTGTTGTTGTTGTTGTTATTATTATTATTATTATTATTATTATTATTATTATTATTATTATTATTATTATTATTATTATTATTATTATATCACTTATCTCAGCACCCCCGCTGCTGAAGCCATGATTATATTATATTATTATACAGTTCCTACTGACCCTATACTGTTTACAAAAGATGCCTGAAAAAATAAACATTTAAAAAAGTAGCCTACAGCCGCCGAGACCCGGGACAGGTTAGAAGAATATAACGTTTTATTCGCCATAACCAGTATGAGTAGCCTACAGGTTACATTGGAACTGGAATCTAATCCGTACATTTTTTAGTACATGGTTTAAGTGGTCGCGATGTCCAGTGTGATGATAATAATGATATGTGTAGCGGGACGGCCAGTCACGATATTCAGACGGCACGAGATTATGGGTCATTGTAATTACGAGGATTTACTGAAACTGCAAGTAGTGTCAGAGCCTGCATAGGCGGAGGGTGAGCTCGACATTAGGGTCGGTTGTTGGGATGGACCTCCCGCAGAGCGGGCAAAATGTTCCACTTTATTATTGATTTAGGGGAGTGGTCTGCCCTGCGGGGGGGCCCCGAAATATTGCGCAACGCCACTGGCTCTGTGACAACTCCTCTTGCCAGTTAGCTGTCTGTGTGTGAGCCAGGACCAGCCACACGAGCAACGGGTCCGATGCGTCTAACATGCTCGCCATCGCTGTATGCCCAAGTCACAGTAAAGGCCGAAACTAACTTTAGCAGCTAACGTTAACTAAGCTGGCCAAAACAAAAGTTCCACTAACCCTGGAGCAGCTCATAGTGGAGCAGTCATTTGGCCGACTTTACTGTTGTTTTCTTTTTTGATTTACTCTCCAGCTGCAACCATGAGGAATGGGACAGTCTGAAACTCGCCCTCTCTCTCTCTCTCTCTCCCTCTTTCTCTGTACAATAATTTTAAGTAGCCAAACGCTACACTATAAAAACAAAATGGATAGTTGATGAAAATTGATATTTCAATCCATTCGCTGAAATATTCTAAAAATCATTAAGTCCTCTATAAGCCATTCTTTCACGAGTTCAACACCACACACAAATGACGACAGACACAAAAGGATCCGTTTAACAGCTTCTATAGAAATTTTGTTTATTAGAGCAACGATGCAACACAGCCTGATGCAGGCGGCTTGGGAAGGATGCACATGGAGTTGCACCCTGGGATTGGATGAGGGAGCGCTCTCCTCTAACCATTAGAGAAGCCTCTGAAAGGGGGACGAGACTCCGTTAGCCTACGACCAGCCTTCCGGCAGAGTGGCCTCCGGAGGGGGATAAGATCACATTGGCCCGTGATAGACTCCATTCGGTGGAGTGGCCTCAGTGGGGGAGCTGAGTGCTTGCCCAATAGAGGTAGATGATATATGTAATTTCATGGGAAAGAGACCCCATGGGGGAAGCGAAAACCCAGATATTGCCAATAGGGAATCCCTGGGAACGATTCTTCCCCGATCCACTATAAGGGCGATCGAGCTAAGCTCCGGGAATGTGTTTTTTGACATGAGCATTGGGGTCGGGTTCTGGAAGCAGTCTGATTAGGATGACAAGAAAGCATAAATTAGAGGTGTAGATGGCAAAGCCAGGATAACTTATAATCATTGCACTAACAATTTCCTTACCTATGCTTTTCGCAATTCTACACATTGCAATACTTGACTCCAGAACCACATCAGTGGAGCAGAATCGTGGATTAGATAGGTTGAACCGTGGGAATAGGGGGCAGGCCTGGGTATGGGGAAATTAATTAGCATGCATCATAGACAGTGTGCGCTTCCTCCTGAAATTCGTATATAATACTTCAATACTTCAATCTCTCTCTCGTTCTCTCTCTGTGTGTGTGCGTGTGCTCGTGTTGTGTTTGCTATATGCTACAATTTTTTACATGAATTTGACTAATCTTTAACAATCCTGATGCAGAAAAATACTATTTTATTCAAAAGGAAGATGTATATATATATTCATAATCTTTATAATCTTCATGAAATCTTCATGACAAATTCATAATCTTTAACGAAAATAAAGTATAATAATTGTGAAACCATGATTTCCTTACATAATAATTGTACCATCAAAATCTCATATTGTGACATTCCAAGCACCATCGCATCCACCACCACAAGTACATTTTTAACCTGTGGGAAACACCGGGGCTACATAATTTGTTGTTGACAGTTTTTGCTCTTTTTTCTAGATTCTAGATTGATTTTCTACCAGTGCTGCCGATGGCCAGTCCTGACTGGCTGGTAACGTTTGAGTTTATCAAACACATGTAAACGTTTTTTGAGACCAAGGATCACAATGGAAATAAGTCTTGACTTTTTTGTGTAGCATCCTTGACGTTTTTCTGGAATATTGTATTTTGTATCAATCAAAGTAAGAGAGGTAATGGCAAAAGTAATGAATATAAATTAAACATGCATTGTGATTCTCCTGGACCGGTCAGCAGCCAACCATCAGTCAACCATCAGATCCTCCTTGCATATCCCTTGCAGGAATGGGAGTTGTAGGCTCTGTGCTGGCATGGCTAACCCTAACCTTGACAACCGCTCCTACCAAGTATCATGGAGAGGCACTCTGTTGCCCCCCCCCCAGGGCTCAGCCCTCCTCCTCTCTCTCTCTACACCAAATCTCTGGGTAACATTATTACATCTCATGCCTCTCATATCACTGCTATGCCGATGACACACTATACTACTATGCACTCAAGACTGTAGCACTCAAGTTCAACACTGTTTGACGAACCATCTTACTTACCCTTACAGATGCAGCTCTTAGGACTCTGAGCTCTGCCCTGCACTGCTACTGCGGTAATCATGCACCATTAACCTGGCAGTGCTGTTAACGAGGCGTTAACAATACTGCGTGTGACGTTTGGGGTTTTGCCCTCACCTGGGAGCAAAAGCCCTGCCGTCGACCTGGAGTATTTCACCCTTTCCCCTTTTCCTAATTGTCTTGATTGCTCTGATTAGCGCCTGCTGTGTGTTGTTTGCTGTCCTTCATAATGTTCACCTGGTGTGCTGTTTCTTTGTCAGTTGTTCACTGAACCAGACGTGAGTACTTTGCCTGAAGCATTTGTTATCGCTCCCACTTGGAGGGTAATTGTGATACCGCAGTCGGTATCGTGCTTGTGCTTATTGTATCCATGTATTATTATTCAAGTGTATTTAACCATTTGGTTGCCGAAAACGTAGAATTACGTTTCTGTCGCCCGATCGTTGAGTGCCGGAAACGTAGATCTACATTTTTCTCACGGTATATCTTTTATTCGCTATTGCCATTCATAATTCAGCAGGGAAAGGCGGCTGGGTGGGGCAGCGGACTAAGCGCTTGTCACCAACGCAAGAGACACTGGTATCGAATCCGGCTGTCAGCGTTGCCTCCGGCTTGGCCGGCCGTCATACTGGCTCGATTGGCGTCAGCGGGAGGGAAGCCGGTGGGTGGGTCCGGGTCATTGTAAACAGCGACTCCTACAGTTCGGTCCGGGCGCCTGCACAGCGAGGGAAGGATCTGGAGGGAGGTAATGTGACCTTCCACACGTTACACTCTCCCAGTGAGAGTCCGCGCTGCCAGGTGAAAATAATTGGTGGGCTGGGTACACATGTGTCGGAGGAAGCATGTGATAGTCTCCGCCCTCCCAGACCGACAGTAGGGGGTAGAGTGTGTAACGACCAGGAAAGGGATTGGGAATTGGCTTAACGACTAACATTGGGAGGGGAGAAAAACGTAAAAAGAAGGGGACAAATTTATTAAAATAAACCACATTGCATGCGTGCACGAGGAAGGATAATAATTATGATCTAGCATTGATTGCAGGAAGATCCGATAATCAGGCGAAAAATGACAACGTGTTTATTGAATTACACAAACGCTGTTTTTGCGTGTTTTCCCTGGAATTACTCAGAAGCAACCAAACTATATTCATATTCAAAACGCGTGTTTTCCCTGGAATTACTCAGAAGCAACCAAACTATATTAATTTTCAAAACGGAAATGTACGGATGAAAAAAATTATCAGTTTTTTGCACGTTGACCAGAAGCAACTCACTGAGACTCGACAGCGTTATTAGACCCATAGCTATACTATAAAATATAGGTTTAGCTCTACAAACTACAACTACGTTTACATGGGGTTAATGAGCGGCAAGGAAGGGGTCACTTCCCGGAAGGGGCGTGGCACTCAATGTGTTAAAGTGTAGTGAATTGCGGAGACTGAGTTGTCTCGCCTTTTCGTGCCTACGTTACCTAGTGTTTGTGTATCTCGTTTTTGAGGCTACTGTCTCCTCTTTCCTTTCCCCTTTTCAAAGTATTGTTTTTTCGTATCATGCTCCGTTGTGCACAATCAAGACATTGTTATTGTGAAAGACCACCATCGCATTCCGCCTCCTCTATTCTACTCTGCGCATGGGTCCAACTCACCTACCCCAGTGTAACAACTGCACCCTTGCAGTAGAGGTGCAATTTTTAAGAGCTGGATCTGTAGCTGCCAGAGTTGTACCCTTCTTGCTGATTGTTGTACAGAGCAATCTACAATCATCATATCTGCAAAATGCAACCAATTGAATCAAAGTATAAATATTCAACAGGGACATATATAAAGTAAAAGTAAGACACCAATATGAACAGTAGCTCAATAGCTAATTGACATCTGCAGTCCCATGGTAGGTGTTAACAGAACTCGCTTTGGGGCGTCAATAATGTGGTCAAGAGGCATGGATTCTCTATTGTGCCTGAACTGGCTTGGCTTCTTTTATTCACATATGATCAGTAGTTGTACAACACTCTACTCTCTTTGAGAGCCGTTGAGGGAGAGAAAGAAAGGGGTGGGGACATTCCCTTTTATAGTCACCTCTAATAATAATAATAACTTTATTTGTATAGCACTTTTCATACAGAGGTTGCAGTTCAAAGTGCTTCACAACAGTAAAAAATACAGACATGAGCGAGCATAGCAAGGTATGGTAAATTACAGTGTTTCACATTACGATCTAACATCCTAATAGGCTCTCTATTCAGTAATACAAATAATAAAATAGTTTAAAATGATTAAGTTTAAAAATAGTCTAAAAATTATAAAATAGAACGGACATACAACAACAGTAAAAAATACAGGCATAAGCGAGCATACAAATTTAAAATGTAAATAGCAAGGTTACAGTGACAAGTGTGATAAGATTGTTCAAGCAGATGAAAATGGCCCAGTTAGGAGAATCAACCTTGGCACGATGTACCTAACTGGAATGGTAAACAACTTTGCTAGATTTAGGTCAAAAGTCATCTTCTCCTCACAACAGAGCATCACTCTAACATACATATGAATTTCATTGGATGTGTATGAAAGTAGGTAGGGTAAGAATATAGCTCTGTTTACAGTTTGATTCAGTAATACAAATAATAAAAATAGTTTAAAATGATTCAGTTTAAAAATAGTCATCAGTAAGAAGTAAAAAGTGTGATAACCGACACATGAATTTGATAGGCAGTGTATAAAAGTAGGCAGGGTAAGAATAGTGCAGGTAAGTACAATTTGTGTCAGGATATCCCTGATGTTTCTATAATAATATTTCCCCTTGCCACTAGGTGGTAGCAGATATCTATCTTCAGATATTTGCCTGCATTACCCCACAGTGAAATGCCTGAGCAAAGAGATGGGTCTTAAGCTGTCTTTTAAAGATGTCTAGCGAGTTGGCTTCTCTGATGTTTTGGGGTAGTTTGTTCCACAGTTTTGGGGCATAGATGATAAAGGCTGCATTACCGATCCTCTTTTGACTGTTTCTGGGAGCCTCTAGTAGTCCAGCAGCTGATGATCGCAGTGTTCTTGCTGGTGTGTAATTTATTAGAGTGTTGGCGATGTAGCTAGGTCCCTGTCCATTTAGAGCTTTGTATGTAAGGAGAAGGACCTTAAAGTCAATTCTAAATGTTACAGGAAGCCAGTGTAAAGCAGCTAAGACTGGACTAATGTGCTCTCTCCTTTTGGTTCTAGTTAGCAGTCGGGCTGCAGAGTTTTGGATTAGCTGAAGCCTCTCTGTGGTTTTCTTAGGGAGACCTGTGAAAAGTGCATTACAGTAGTCTAACCGGCTAGATATGAATGCATGAATTAGCTTCTCTGCATCGTTCTGATTAATAAATGGTCGTACTTTTGCTATATTTCTGAGATGGAAGAACGATGTTTTCGTCACGCTAATATGAAAATTGAAGTTCAGTTCTGAATCTATGATAACCCCGAGACTAGTGACCTCAGATTTGATCCAAGGGGTTAGTCCTCCCAGGTTCTTTATTAATGTTTCTTTTTTAGTTTTGGGGCCGATAATTAGAATTTCAGTTTTGTTCTCGTTTAGTTTCAGGAAGTTCTTACTCATCCATTTATTTATTGCCAGTAAGCAGTCTGTAATGGAGCTAATCGCTGTATCATTTGGTTCAGCAGATATGTACAGTTGTGTATCATCTGCATAGCTATGGAAATCTACATTATGTTCTCTGATGATATCACCCAGCGGTAACATGTAAAGGGAGAAGAGTAAAGGACCTAAGCAACTCCCTTGTGCAACTCCATAGTTGTTGTCGTATATATCAGACATGTGATCTCCTAGTTCTGTTTCATTAGGGGCTCTGCTTGGCATCACTACTGCACTATCTCGCGTACGTGCACGCGTACTGAATAAACCACAAATGTACCTCTAATACCAGTATTAGTCTGACCACACCCCTCATCAGCTTACCTTCATAAGCAGGTGTGTGGTCACCTGCTCTCCTCCTTCTCGCTTTCACCACAAGGAAGAAGTGCCTCGGTAGATCCCCACACTTGACACCATGATGGAAGAAAGGTTTAGGAGCAGCTTTGGGAAACAAGGATACGTTGACATCATATCTTTATTTTCTCTCTCACTATTTTCGAGAAAATACGGCGATATTGTCTTCGTACTGGAGTGTCTGGAAGATGATGATCATTCTAAAAACCCTCCACCGGTTTTCGTATTGGGAGCACGCCGCTGCATGCTTCTCAACTGCAGTTCCTTGCTGTGTTTGTTGGGGTGAAACCTGTCAGGCCACAGCTGAACTGTCGGACATGCCGCTGTTGTGAGAAGCGGTGCGTTCCAGGTTGGGTGAGTAGTGTTTGCTGGCGGGCTCCACTTGTCTGTTAGTGCTATGGGGGCTACTTGACAAAGTTTATGGAAACCGGCCCCAGACTAGGGTCCTTTGTTCAGCCACCTAGGCGACAGAAAACCTTGGTCTGGAGACCATTATAGTTTTAACTAGTGGGCCGCGACCATTGACACTGGTGATCCCTGTGTGTTCTGGACGAGTGGATTCTCTCTGTCACCGTGTTAAGGCCCCATCTTTCATATCCAAATGAGAGTATTCCTTCACGAGGGGATATGTGCATGTAATGTGCGATAGCGGCAGATTCATGTTCAAAGTCAGCTACACAGGCCAGTTGGTACTGTGCTGACTCCGTCGGATGTGGTAATGTCACCGTTGTGAAGCGGTGTTGACATCTTGTTTTCTCTTTTCTCTTAAAAAGTGAGGAGAGGTTCAGAACGGCGGCCTGTCTGGGTGAGTGTTATGTCATTGTTTACATGTTCATAGCTTACGGTTAGCCGGTCAGCTGTTAACTGCTGCGTTAGCCTGCTGGATCGCTGCATGGCCTGCTTAAGGCCTACTATTAGCCAGTCAGCTGTTAGCTGCGGGGCTAGCATGTCGTGGTCGCTAGGTAACGTTAGCTTGCTGCTATGGCCATGGCCTGGCGCGGGGTAGCTTAGCTTCTCGCGCGCCGCCGTGAGCTCGCTTCTGATCGCGTGCGTCGTTAGATCGGCGTCTCGCGAGCAGAAGCAATAGCACCCGAACGGTTGGAGCAGCCGTTAGCTTGATGCTATTCTGTTGAACGTGCTTTGATTTTAACATGTTTTACACTCTTGACCACGACGTCATCCTTGACAGGGGATGTTCGTCGACCCTGCCCTGAGCCTGGACGGGGATTGCGTCAACAAAGAGGACTGTAGCGACTGGTTGGAGCGGCGACGCTGCCCGGATCGAACAACACAGGACGGCTGTGTTCTACGGTGTCTTGTGACTGCACTTCGCTGATCTGCGTTCCGGGTAGGAACGGGGTTGACCAGACCTCATAACACGTCTTCTGGTTTTACTTTGCTAAATGTATTGTGAATAACGGTGTTTTTCCCAAAACGTGTGTTGCTACAATGCATTTAGGATACGTTGCGGGTTATGTGTGAGCTGTTTTTGTCACTGGCAGTTAGCTTCTCCGTGCAAACGGGATGTAATGATCTGGTTGTTGTGTGAGTAACACGGCCGTGTACTCACAACTAAGGTAACTAACCTATGAAGCTATGCTTGGTGACAAGTGAGTAAAAGAATGTTCTTTCTCAGACTGTAATGACAATGAACAGTGTGTTCACACATTAACAGGTTTTCCTGTTTTAACTGGCCGTATTGAGGGTAAAATAGGAGGATTGTGTTTTCCCCCCCGGTTCCCTGGGGACTTTATCACCTCCTATCAGACATGTTGTGCATTAATTGTGTCTTTTGTGTGGTAGGGATACGATGTAACTCTTAGCTTGATTGCTGAGGTTGTGCTAAATCTGCTGGAGAAACTTATTTCCTAAAGGGAAATTGGTTTGGTTGCTGTCATGTGTGCTTAGCAAGGCCTGTGGTCGATACTAATCAAGAATGATGTATTCTCTCATTGTGAAAAAAACGGCGTTCCTCTGTTGAGTGTTTTTGCCATTTTTTGTAGGTGATGATGGGTTGTGTGTGTCATGTGACCTACAACTGGGTTGTACTGGCCACAGAAGCACATGTGTATGTTGGACCGGGGTTCTTAGAGCCCTCTCTATTCTGTGTTTTTCCTTAGTAAAAATCAGATAGCAGGTTAGCTCATGCGCTGTGTGGAGCTGTGAAACGCTTCATAGAGCTGACTATGACTGTGTCATATTCTCTTTTTGTCGTTACGTCGTATCATGGGTGTGGGGTCGTAAAGGGGTGAACTGGTAACTTTTCCTCTCCCCATTGTTCTGTCGGTCAGGGGTACACCCCCTGTCCTTCAAGGTTCCCGTCACGTGGCGGTTCGGCACGTTACGGGGGGGGGGGGGGGGGGGGGAGGGAGTTCCTGGTCCCACGGCCTGGTATATTGGGCGTGTGCACCGCAGGAATTCCCCCGCCATAGAGTACGTCACCGTGCGCGTCTCTGTTGGTAGGACTTCCGTGTGCTGTTCAGGTCCATGTGATGGATCTGTTTTCAGGGGGGGTGGTCAGGGCTCCTCCTCACCAAGCGCCTATTCAGGCCTTCTGTGAGTTCGGACTCCTTCTTCCATGTGAGGAAGCCTCCATCAGAGTACAGAGCCTTCCTCCTCAGATTGTCAAAGTGAGTGGACCCTCTAGAAGGGTCCTTTTCTATTGTATGTATATTCGATTCAATTCGTTTATTGAGTGTGTATGGGTTCAGTGCCTCTTCCCCGGAGGCCCTAGAAACCAGTTTTTTACATGGCTCAAGGTGCAATATATTCTTTTCAATCTGTACAGCTCGCGTGGGAAGTCTCTCTGGGGATCCCCGTCTCTTTCCTATGGGAGGGTGGTGGGATGTAAGAATGTGAACATTTTTTACCCCGGCTGTGTAGACTGTGATACATACTGTTGATGCTTCCTTCTTTCTATTCCAGAAGTGTTGGAGTTAGGGAGTGTCACACCCCTCTTGTCGTTCCCCTGGGCGCCTTGGGGATTCAATGACAGGTCTAAATAGCCTGTTCATTGATGGGGGTGTGTCCCGACGCACGTATAGTGCTAGCTCGCTGTAAACAGGCGATTGACTGGCACGCCTTGGTTGCTTGTGGTTGAAACAGCGTTTTTATAAAGCAACTGAGATGGGGGTTTTTCCTCTTCCGACGACCACATCCCATGACCTGGGTGGGTTGTCGACGGATTCTCGTTCATGTCTGGGGGATGATGACGGGATGGATCTGAACATATGTAGTGGGGTCTCACGCCCTTGGGGTGGGCCACCAGGCGCGGTTCGTCCGAACGTCTGGGTGGCGCCTTCTTTTCATGTTAAGATCAACACGCATATCTGCCCTTCTCCTGGAGTAGGCATGTCGGCGTGGTTAGGGCACGGGACTGGTTCTGGTCACGCTGGTCCAGATCAGTTGAACCCGTTGTCCGCCGGGGATGCAGATCTGCTGTTCTGGTACCCTGAGGGACTTGGGCTTTTTTCAGGGGGAAAAATGCCAGGTCGGTCTGGGTGTCACAGGGTTAAGCGCTATGGAGACCCTGGTTGGGTATGTTTTTACTCAGCACTGTCGTCATGGCTTACAGCCATGCCATTCTGTACGCGCTCGATCTCGTCGGATCTCGGCCGCTACACAGGTTGGTCCTGGTTAGTACTTGGTTGGGAGACCGCCGGGGAATACCAGGTACGGTGTGCTTAGGGGCTGGTTCTCCATTATTTTTCGCTCCTCTCTCACGCATGGCGAAGAGGGGCCTGTGGGGGTGGTTTTTTGACCTCCTCTGGTGACCCTGTGCTTCCCGTACCGCCAGGCCCGGTCCGAAGTGATGTTTGCGACCCGTAGGCCTGGGTTAACCCTTTTCGGAAACTGAAACACTTGTACTGCGGTATAGCCGGTGTATACCCGCAGGTGTGTTTTGGAGTTTTTTCTTGAGGGGTTATAGGAACAACCACCGCATTGGGTAACACCGAGGTGGTTGATTCCCTGGTGTGTTGGAGCAGTGTCAACTCCCGGGTTCACCGTTTGAGGGTGCCCCTGCACGTTCATGACGTCTGCCAATCGTGTCAGCCTTCTCTGCCTCGACCCCTCTGGGTGGGGGTTTTTAAATGGAGGCTTGGTCATGCAACACCGCCAGCTTACGCTCCTTCCGCCGGGGCGGCTGTGTTCAGCTGTCCCCTCTGGCGCCTGTCTCGTCCGCAGTCTCCAGGCTAGGGTTAACAGCCTGTTGCCTGGTTTTTCCCCGGTGCGCTGCCTGCTTCCGTTGGTTAACCTTTTTTGTGTGCTTACGGCCATGCTGACTGTCTGTTCTGCAGGGTTAGTGTGCCAGGCGGTGTACTGTTGGGGGGACGGGGCCCGCTCGGTTTACGGCCATACCGACCTGAACACGCCCGATCTCGTCCGATCTCGGAAGCTAAGCAGGTTCTGGCCTGGTTAGTACTTGGGATACCGCCTGGGATTACCAGGTGCAGTAACTGGGGGGCCTTTGTCCGAATACGCTGGCGATGTGGGGGGCGGGGCACTACGTGCCCACCTGGTGGGGTCTTGATGCTGGCATCATGGACTTCTCCGGGCCCCCATTCCAGGGAGTCCAGTCCTTTTGGTGGGTCTGGGTCTTCCTTCGCGCTCCGCTGCTACGGCCTTGCCACGGGGTTGGGTTTGCCCTTGACCCCGTGATTCTGGGGGCAGTAACGAGGTTGTTCCTCCGTTCGTTCCCGGGTGGCATGCGGGTTGTGCGTGTGTGTAGTCGTGGGGTCAAGCCACGGTCTGCTCACCCTGTGCGTTAAGTTGCTTGAGTGCCTCTTCGCACGGTCGGGTCCGTCGCCTTCCCGTGAAGCCTCTAATAGGGGGATACCCTCCATTAGGGGGGGTCGGGGGGGCTCGGCCCTCCCTGTTCTGATGGTTTTGGGGGGCTGTCAGCGGGGTGTATTTGTCAGCCAGCGGCTCCGCTTGGCCTCCCTTTGTGCAGTAGTGATGCCAAGCAGAGCCCCTAATGAAACAGAACGTTAGGTTATGACTATAACCAAGTTCTGTTAATTAGGGGTGACGCTTGGCATCAGACGGCCGCTGCAGCCCTTGACCTCACCTTGTGGTGAAGGCTTGGGAAGGAGGAGAGCAGGTGACCACACACCTGCTTATGAAGGTAAGCTGATGAGGGGTGTGGTCAGACTAATACTGGTATTAGAGGTACATTTGTGGTTTATTCAGTACGCGTGCACGTATGCGAGATAGTGCAGTAGTGATGCCAAGCGTCACCCCTAATTAACAGAACTTGGTTATAGTCATAACCTAACGTTTAACATAGAATTTCCTCCCTCTGATGTATGTTTTAAACCAGCCTAGCACATGTTCTGAGAAACCAACATGGTTTTCAAGACGATCGATTAGAATATCGTGATCGATTGTATCAAATGCTGCACTGAGATCTAGCAAGATAAGGATGGAGATCTTATTCTCATCAGAGTTTAGCCTGAGGTCACTGATCATTTTGGTGAGGGCAGTTTCAGTGCTATGATATTTTCTGAATCCTGACTGAAATTCTTCTAAGATGTTGTTTTCTTCAAGAAAGAAATTTTTTTTCAACTGAAACTATCTTTTCAAGTACTTTATTAATGAATGGTAGGTTGGATATTGGACGATAATTTGCCATTTCATTACTATCCAAGTTAGGTTTTTTTAGTAATGGCTTTACAACTGCTGTTTTAAAGGCATCTGGGAAAATACCAGTTCTAAGGGAAGTGTTTATGATATCTAGCACAGGGCTTGAAACACTATTAAACACCCGTTTGAAGAAAGCTGTAGGTATAGGGTCAATGTCTGAGGTGGAGGAGTTACATTCTGAGACAGTTTTGCAGAGTACATCTAATGTGATGCATGTGAATCTTCTCATGGTTACATTGTGCGGTTTGCTGCAATCAGCTTTATTTCCATCATGAGTAATGCTGGCCCTGATCAAGGTTATTTTGTTGTTAAAGAATAGTGCAAGTTCTTCACACTTAACCGTTGATGACTGAGGAGGTGTAGGGGCAGTGTTGAGTAGTACATTAATAGTGGAAAAAAGGATTCTGGAGTTTCCAGCATTTTCTGTAATGATTTTAGAGAAGTAGTCTTTCTTTGCTAAGCGTATGGTTTATTATAAGCAGTTAAAGCATCTTTGTATATATCACAGCATATGGTGGTTTTTGTTTTTCTCCATTTTCGCTCTGCTGCACGACATTTCCTTTTTTCTTTGTTGACCGTATTATAGTTCAACCAGGGCGAGGCTCTGGTTTTCTTCTTTTTCGTTTTTAGTGGGGCGACAGAATTTAATATAGATGACAGTGCATCATTGAGATTTTCTACCATTTCATTTAGAGAGCTGTCATGATTGTGTGGTTCATGTAGTCTGATAAGATCAATGAACTTTGATTCAGCCTTGTCGTTTAGGAGCCTCTTTTGAACTATGATTTATTTTTTTGTTTTAGTAAGGGTTATTTGAGTATCAAAAAATATACAGTGATGGTCAGAAAGCTGTAATTCAGTTATTGAGATATTTGTTATGCTTAGCCCAGTTGTTGTTATAACTAAGTCTAATGTATTCCCAAGCCTGTGAGTCGCATTTGTTATATGCTGTGTTAGGTCAAAGCTATCCAGTAGATTTTTTTGTTCTATAGTTTTGGAGTCTGTTTTCTTATTCAAATGGATGTTCAAGTCTCCATTTAGGATCACCTTATCGTATCCGGTAACACATAGTGAGATCAGTTCAGAGAGCTCCTGTATAAATATTGGTGAGTGTCTAGGCGGGCGGTATATTGTGACGATAATCGTTGATTCTGTTTAGAGCTCAATGGCAAGATATTACCTCACCTAGTTCTGTGATTCTAAACAAGAGTTTTGAGGAGAAGATTGCTGCAACTCCTCCCCCCCTTCAATTTTTTCTGGGTATTTGAAGAAAATTATAGTCTGGTGGACAAGCTTCTATCATTATTGATGTAGCTGTGTCATTATTTAGCCATGTCTCTACTAGGCAGATGCAATCTAAGTTATTTTCTTTAATCAGATCATTTACAATTTTTTTTTTATTATTCAGTGATCTGACATTTAGGAGGGCTAATTTTATTTGTTGGACTTCTTTAGAGGAGGTCTGCTTTGGCTTGACCATGATTGCCCTGAGGTTAATAGCAGGTAAACGCATTGATGGCGTATATTTTTCACCATGCCATTGGCTGGTTATGATTACCGGTATGTTTTGAGAGATGGCATGGCAGTTGTTCTAAACTGTACTGCAATCTAGTGCTTTCGGGGACATTTGATCAGACGAGATGGCCTTGTGTGATATGGGGGGGGGGACGCCTTGTGCTGCTGCTGCACCTCGTGGCGAGATTGTGTCCTTTGTGATTATCTCTCGTGCTGGTATGAGTTTGATATCCTTGGAGGCCATTAAGGCATGACGCATGTTTGCTGCTAGAAGCCTTGAACCTAAGCGATTTGGGAAGAAGCCATTTCTTTGAAAGCGTTCTGGGTTATTCCAGAAAACATTGAAATTGTCAATGAATTTCAGTCCGTGTATAAGACATGCAGACCCTAACCATGAATTAAAATTTAGGAGTCGACTAAAGGCTTCTTGTCCTCTGCGAAAGCATGCAATTGGTCCACTGATGGACACATCAGTGTCTATGTACACAGACTGATGTTTGTCTAGTGTGTTCATTAAACGTGTGAAATCCTTATCGTAAAAGGGTCGAGTGGTTTTACCTATTAAAACCAGATATCCTAGCTACTCTGCGTTGTGTTTGATCCGTTGTTAAAACCCTATTACTGATAAAGGCCAACACGGCCTTGCAGGACGGCGGCGGTAATAGAAGCATAAAATGAAGAGAAGAGAGTTGAGCTACTGTAAAAATCCTCCTTTATTTCAGCAGTCAAGAAGTGAAATAACAAGAACTTGTGTGCACTGATTCAAGTATACCCGATACTATGCCATCGGCTACTTGTTTCAGACTAAAATAATAGAATTAAAGTATGGTCTTCTGGTTTCTCGGATGGTCGTCTCTTCTTCCTAAGAACAAAAAGTGAGCCTGTTCTCGTTCTCAGCTCGTCGCCGTCTCCTTCCAGTGGGGGTGGGTCAAAAAGCGTCTCTGTCTGCTGTGTGTGTTCGCCGTCTTCCTGTGGGTCTTCTGTTCGCTCTACCTAACATGCTAGTCTTAAAGCATTTTCTCCTCCCCCTTTGGGATGTGCTAGAACTTACGTCAGAGGGGAGGACCTCTTCAATCTGATTGGCTTAAGGCGCATAGTCGGCCATTTTAGATTTTAGAGTCAGCGGCCATCTGGTCAGAAAGAGGCAGTCCTCTATTTTTAAGGACTAAATAATACTTTTGGAGTTTTTGCATTCAAAGTATACAACATCTAATTTTACCAACTAAAATCTAAGGATTACTTTTTAACTTTATTTACTTAAATAGTGTAGTTCTTTTGCCGTATTTTAATACCTATGTTAACCTATTATTTGAGTATAAGATCTTTTCTTTGGTTTTAAGACACTCCTATTGCATTTTAATCATTATCCCTTATATGCAGCTAGTTTTCAGTATTATGGGTATTTTCCAAATTGGTTCAGAAAGCATTTTATGGCAACTTTGGTGCTTACTTTGGGTATAAACAACGCATGTTTCATATCATTACATCCAACATCATTAGCACAACATAACTGTAATATTTGCAGTTTAATTTGGAGTTTCTTTAACGATATAAAAGTACTTTAATTACAGGAGTAATGAACTTAGTGTCTCCTGAAACATTTGGTCTCTTCTACAGTGCCCACAGGATGTCTGCAGCCTAGGGCTTTGTTCCAGCTGCTTTGTGACACTTGTATGTAAATTCGTTCATGGAGATGTTATCTATGGACTCTTGGTGAAGACTTTCCAAATTAGTTATCTATATATTTCATGGCTCCTTATTGTTAATATTAAAAAAATTCACATGGCTCTCCTTACTTTGTGCTGTACTTTATTACTAGACCAATGTCTCAAGTTCAACACAGGACCCCACCACCCTATGACTGTGGAATATCATTTTCACAATCATACCTTCGTTTCTGGACAGCTCCCTCTGGGCTCGGACAGCCAGTACTGACGAGACCCCTCCTCCAGCAGACCCTATACGCACGGCAACCGACCACAGTCGCCTTTAAACACACATCTCTCACACGCTCTGTCAGCCTCTAACAAGCCGTCAGAGTCCCCCACAAGCCAATCATCAATTACACATGTCCACACCTTCCACAAAAGCTATTCGGCCAATGGCGACCAAAACCTACAGAGCTTATGTACAGAGAATCATGTTTTTCCAACACTCCCCACAAAACTGCGACACAACCTCCCAGATCCTAGATCTGGGTTCTCAATGGGCGGAGAACAAAATAATGAACCAGCTCTAGTCCATCCACTTTGTTCTCAGTCCATCATATAGACATACACTACCAGTCCCGCTGTGTCGAGATCACTCCCAGCCTGTCAGGTTCCTAAGAAAAAAATAGAGAAAAGAAACAAAAACAAAGAAAAACATGCCAAACCAAACAAATGAAAACAATAACCAAAATTGTGCGTGTCGTTTTTCAACCACACTCTAAGAAACAAAATCAACCTATTATCTAGGGGCATAACCACCCCCGTATACACTAAGAAAGAGAAAGAAAAAAATCAAAAGAAGAAACAAAATGAAAACTTCCGGCCTGAGGCAGAAATTGCTTGTAAAAAACTAGGAAAGAAAAATATAAAGAAATAAACTCATATCTATTATTCATGATTGTTAATGTTCGTCTATCAACATCTTCTTCTTAATTTCTTAATCATGCAGTCCACCCTTTGACCAAACCACTTGTTGATCAAGCATGGATATTTACTACTGGTCACTAACTGAATTAGTGCCATGGCATTACTCTTTCTAATGTTATGTGTTCCAAAAATCTGTTTAACAACCATTTTGTTGTTAGTATGATTAGCCATGCAGATGTCAGTTACACCATATTTCACTTGCCTCCGTTAATCACACATCCATTTTAGTAACTTGCACCCATAATCTAATCCCCTAGGGCCTAACCTATCTATATCGCTTCTGTTCTATTTTTATTCTAATCAGTAATATATATATTTTTTTTATTCACTTTATTTTTATTCTTAATACCTATCTATATTTTTCTATTCTGCCGATGGCCTCCGCAGACATGACCTTTGGAAATGACCTTTCAGTCCACAGGACCAGCAAACCCGTCCTGGTTCCCTCGGTTGCGGGGCCCTGTGGGCCCCCCGCCTGTAATCGGATGGCCCTAGGTCCATCGGCCACAGAGTCTGTCCTTGCTTTCTGCCATTACCTCCATGGCTCTTTCCTCCGACAGTCCATCTTTGGGCCCGCCCCCTTTTGCCACAGGATCCGGCCATGTGACAAAATTCACCACAAATCCAGCAACCTAGATTCACACCTCTTTGGTCTTCTCCTGGCATGTCCTGCTGCATGGGAAAGAAAGACACATACCTGTTCCTCTCAGCCGCCGTCCTTTGAGCCTGGTGTGGGGAGGGGTCTGGAAACTCACCCCGCCCGCGGCTTTCTTGATCACGGCGGCCTAGTTCTGACGCCCGAAGCATGATATCACAAACTGTACCACGCAGCAGTTCATTCTTTCTAGCCAGTTCTTGCTCCAGTCTCTGCGTCTCGTGTGCGGCTTGACCAATCGCCCGCTGTGTCTTCATCAGGTCTCGATGAACCGCCTCATGTCACTCGAACGCTTCTATAAACGCCCTCTCTTGCTTGTAGGTCTGTCCCCCTTCCTCCACCTCGGCGCTGGCGGTCTGACTTCCCGTCTCTGGGCCCCGCCTCTCATCTTGGCTCTGGTGTTGGGGGGGTTCCGGACAGGGGAAACTTGTGGGCTGTGGACTCTGTTCTTGACACCGACCCTGGTTTTGCCCGTAGCCGCCTCTTCTTATGTTATTCCATCGACGACCACTTCCTCTGGCGTGAGGACGATCCCCTTCTCCTCGGGGGCGATCGTCCTGGTCACAGTCCCTAGACATATGTCCGAAATGTCCGCACGCCAGCACTCCACTGGTCCTGACCGGGCTCTGGATCCATTTGCCCCGTTCTGGCTCTGGTACCGGGGAAGATCTGGGCATGGGGAACTTGAGGGTTGAGACAATTTCTCATGTTTATGTCCATACCTGTTGTCGGTCCCACGTATTGGCCACTCCTTCTGTGGCCCCAACCCCCGTCCAGCCTCGGTTCCGGCCGCAAGGCCAGGGTGGCCCACCTGGGACTGCCGTAACGATGCAGCCTTCCTCTGTCTTTTTCTCTGTCCTTTCGTCAAATTGTAGTTATCTGAAATGGTTAGTCCAGCGTGGATCAGCCCTGTCGACTCTTGCTCAACGGACACTGGTTGGAGTAAAACAGTTGTCTCTGTTTGTCTCCCCTCAATGACCCCCTGTGTTGGAGTCAAAGCCATTATTTCAAGTCCCTCTATCATACTGGTCACATGAGAGAAGTCCATCCCATCCCAATCAATCAGATTATCATCACTGGTAAAGTCTATCTGGGAAATGTCTGCAGAGGTTCCTCGCTTTCTCCCACCATTGGCCTGACTATTGTTGGCCATTTCTATATTGCTTCTATTTTTTATACTACAGGTTATTGAAATAGACTGATTGTCAACCCTTGTTTCTGTTATCTTATTTTTAATTCTAATTACTCCTATTAAAGTTGGTGAATTTGCTTCTATATTTAACATTCACACTTCACTCTCATGCACTCGTAATATTACCGTTTTGGAAAAACAAGCTTCTCTGTATTTCAAACAATTTTTACCAACTTGAGTTAAAAATCACTCACACTGTCAGATTTTATTGGTGCAGACAGGAATTGACAAGACGCTTATTATACTATACCCAGACTTTAACAGTCAATTGTTCCCTAGTTGGAGTTTGGAATCGTAAGAACTGCTTCTGTCCGCCTCCGAGCAGCTGTGGGGAAACAAAGAAAAAACATACACTTAATTAGCAGTGGCATTTCCCTTTCACAATCCATCATTATCTTTAAGCATGGAATGTCGGGCATCTCTATACTAATATCACTTTAGAGAGAATTAGTGCAATTTATTTGAATTATAACGCCTCAGCCTTAGCTGCGTTTTGACCTTTGTCCAATCTGGAAAACTGGATCTTCCAATCATTTTGTCGTGTATCCTCTCATTGTACATCAACCTCTCCCATCTGTTTCTGGTACGTTGATTGTCCTCTCCTTTGAACAATGAGAATTAGTTTTACAGCCTATCATTTCTAAACATTTGTGCCGATATGGTAATCTAGTTTAATTAAAATTTCACCTTCTCCTAATGTATTTGTCATATTTTTCAATCAAAATATTCTAAATCCCAACTTCAGTTTAATGACTATGTGTATATGTAATTATAACATTTCCTTCTATGTGTAGCTGTATTTATTTCTATCTGAGAAAGTCTAAAATGTATTCCTATCTTACATCACATTTTACATCACAGTATTCACATAATTTACTCATAATTAATACACATTCCCCCCGTTTCAACACCTTAACCTTAGGTGTTAAATGTCAACCGCCATCAACTCACGAGGAAAAAAACTAATTTTCAGTGACTCATAACACAGAATCCTCGCGCTTGGCGTAGCGTCCCACACCTGTCTTATAAATCACAGGCGCAAACACTACTCCTAATGAAATCCCCTGCAGACCAATGATATCCCACAGGTCCGCCATCCGCAGCCCAAGGCATCCCCTCCCAGTTTGCAACCTGAAAGAGAATCCCCGGGCTCCCCACAAGGATATTCAAAATTCACACAACCTCCATCTACCGCTGCCCCTAAACCGGCAAGCGTCTACACAGCATCTCAGACTTAAAACCATAACAACATACACCACTACCATAAGTCCCACATACAATACGACACAAAGCCTAACCCCGTACCCAAATGCACCCCTCGACCCCCTGATACCTCAGTGGGGGAGTTGGGAGCCGGTACCCCGTTGAAACGAAAAAAAATTACACACCCTGTTCGCCTAAGCCCAAACTAGAATCAACTCCCTAGGAAAAAAAATGTATACACACACACACAACCGCGGCAGGCAAGAACCCTACCACTGAACCAACAATGCATACAGCCACAGGCACGTCCCCCATGTCACACCCCTTGCACACCCTGGCCTTACCATTCCCCATCAACATCGCAACTGCAGCCGAACAGAGCGACCCCTCATACGCAGGTCCATCTGCGCAGAGAGTCCCAAACATAACGCCAAAGCACACTATGACTTACGGCCACACCACCATGAACGCCCTGTGATGTGGCATCAAAGCGCTGTTGAGTTCCCATCACAACCATGTGATGCACACTTCTACTGGCGAAGCTTACCGCGGGAAGAGGGGTGGAGAGAGGGAAAGAGGAGGGGGAGAGAAAGAGAAAGGGAGAGCGCGTACCACTGTACCTCATCCCACTTCCCAAAACACACCTGTGCGCTCCCAAATCCACCCCCCACATTGCTCCACTCCCTTCCCTTAATCAACATCACCAGCACCCACAACCGGCCATAATTGTGTAGAACTGACACAGTCCCAAGCCCAAAGCTTACATCCTTAACATCAATTCAAAAGTAAGGAAAGAGGGGGGGCACAGAACATTACCACTAAGTGAACCAAGGAAAGCACATTGGGGAGGGGGGGGTACTGAACACTTCAGTTACCACTAAGCGAAGCAACCCCCTCACGGAAGGAAAGAAAGGGGAAGGGAGTGAAGAGGAGAGGGAGGGAGATGGGGAGAGGAAGGGGAAGAGGGAGAGCGGGGGAGGGGGGAGGAGAGGGAGAGGGAGGGGGGAGGAGAGAGAGGGAAGGAGGGGGAGGGAGAGAGAGTGAGAGAGGAGGGGGGGCTGGGATCCCACCTCCCCCTATATCTCACTACTAGACTAAACCATACTGCCAACACTACCACTGCTTAACAACCTAACCTTACTAACAAATTAACCCTTAAAAGAAAAAAACATCCTGTGTGTAGGAAAATATGAAAACCAAAGCAGCTTTGAATGGAAACCTAAACCTGGCGTCTGCCGCCCCCTACTGCAATCCCAAACAAACACCACCTAGAAAAAATAAATCCCTCAAAATGGACGCCCCGCACCCCTACCCTAGATAATAAACACGGCGCCCCCACCCAAGATGGCCGCGCTCCTTGTTTACATGCCCAGTCGTAGTACTAGCACACCGCGAGATATCCCGAGAGTCCCAACATGCTACGTCGTTAGCATAGGTAGCTTAGCATATTAGCTTCGTTAGCCATTTGTGTGATAGCCAGCGCGGCTAGTTAGCATTAGCTTAGCTTCAACCACGACATTGCAATAAACGTCCCCAAACTGCATTTTGTCCCGTAGTGTCGAGTGGCCCGACACACCGCAATGTTAGCACAACACAGCTCCACCCCGCAGCAGAACTTTAATCCCCTCAAGTGCTAGTGTACAGATTTAATCAAAACAAAAACATTACAACATACTTACAACCCAACACACCTCCGATCCACTTCATACACTCGATACCCCGACGCCCCGTCCATAGTCAACCTCGCTCGCCCCCGCGGCTAATGTAGCAGCTAACGGCTGCTGCGTCCCAACGGCCTCCGAGAAAACGGCGTTATCTATTACATTTCCCCGCGGTTGTTGGCCACTAGACTTTCATAACAATACAACAATAACCTACACATATCTGGCATTCATTCCTAACCACTAACAGACATGCTTCAAAGATACATAATCAGCAAAACACATTATCTTAACACTGCAATTCACATTTAACGCATTTAACATTAGTGATACCCAGTATCATGTAGTACGTAGCCTAGGTAGCCGCGAGCCACGCCGCAGCGGCCTTCAGCATTTGAACATAGGTAGCCGCGAGCCACGCCGCAGCGGCCTTCATCCATTAACTGGACTTTAATCCAACGTAAGCGCATATTATCACAGCTTAAAAAATATAAAAACCTTTCATACTCGACTTGCTTAAAACAACTTCCGGTTCAAAGTGTTTGTTGTCTTCCGTTTTCGAAAGGCTAGCTTGACCTCTTAGCTAGTCGATAGCTTGGGCGTTAGCCTCAATGTTATCCTAGCTTTAACATTAGCATTACCACACATTGTTACTATTTTCAATAGTTTCGCCGCACTCATTTCAACCGCGCTTAAGAGCGTTAGTACACAATACATGCAATGAACATTTACATTATAAACAGTATATTGAAACGACTTGTTGCTAAGCGCTATTTTCTCCGTTTGCCGCGACGAACGCGTCGAAATAGGACACCGAAGCTAAACACGTTCTAATCGGATCTGCTGTGGCTTTTGCTTTCTGCAATCAACCGTCTCACGGGTTAACAAGCAAACCCTGCATCCTCCTAACCAACCCTTAATGTCGGATCGATTATATTTAGATCGGCTGATATCCCAGAAAAAATCCCCTCCCCGTTAAAACTTTCGAGGTGACCGGCTAATCTGAGTAATATCTTCAAAAGCCTACGCGTTAAGCTTCGAAAGGCCCCCATCCACCTATTTCACCATACCACGTTTATAATCTTGCGACCCGTGACGACCACCATCATATTAGCGCCCTCTTACATATCCACCTGATTCTGCGGATCTGTTTCAGCGTTGGATGTAGAGCCTGTAAATTCCATCTGCATCGTTTGCCGACGTTTAAAACCTCCGTTCCCCGCCGCTTGAGAGGCGCCAACGAACGGAAGTCCTGCGTTGCCCAGCAATTCGTACACCCGGTCCACCCACTGCTCAGATTCACGAAAAAAATAACCATCACATTCTTACGCTCCCTGGAAAGACACGGCCTGTCTTGTATCCCAGGGCGTATCCTATCGTACTTCCTAAACGCAAAAACGAATGTGGCCTCGATCAGAACCACACGCCAACGCGCAGTACAACACCATCAGTTACCAAGTGACCGGCCGGGACATCCCCGCTTTAAACTGACATTCCTGCCCTATATGATCTGTGATCGCCACGCATACCCTGCCTACCCCATTATCTCATGAGGTAATCACATTCTCCAACCCCAGTTTGAACTGAACGCCCCGTATTTTCATCCATCACGGCCCCGTATCCACTCCCCTCTTACGCAGATATCAGGAATCTGTTGTGATGAATCTCCCAGGACCCGTTCGTCCACGAGCCGTGTGCTCGTTCAGCCGAGAGAAAGAAAAAAAAATTCTTGAGCGCTTCAGCCTAGGATCACGTCACCAATTATCATAAAAGGGTCGAGTGGTTTTACCTATTAAAACCAGATATCCTAGCTACTCTGCGTTGTGTTTGATCCGTTGTTAAAACCCTATTACTGATAAAGGCCAACACGGCCTTGCAGGACGGCGGCGGTAATAGAAGCATAAAATGAAGAGAAGAGAGTTGAGCTACTGTAAAAATTCTCCTTTATTTCAGCAGTCAAGAAGTGAAATAACAAGAACTTGTGTGCACTGATTCAAGTATACCCGATACTATGCCATCGGCTACTTGTTTCAGACTAAAAGAATACAATTAAAGAATGGTCTTCTGGTTTCTCGGATGGTCGTCTCTCCTTCCTAAGAACAAAAAGAGAGCCTGTTCTCGTTCTCAGCTCGTCGCCGTCTCCTTCCAGTGGGGGTGGGTCAAAAAGCGTCTCTGTCTGCTGTGTGTGTTCGCCATCTTCCTGTGGGTCTTCTGTTCGCTCTACCTAACATGCTATTCTTAAAGCCTTTTCTCCTCCCACTTTGGGATGTGCTAGAACTTACGTCAGAGGGGAGGACCTCTTCAATCTGATTGGCTTAAGGCGCATAGTCGGCCATTTTAGATTTTAGAGTCAGCTGCCATCTGGTCAGAAAGAGGCAGTCCTCTATTTTTAAGGACTAAATAATACTTTTGGAGTTTTTGCATTCAAAGTATACAACATCTAATTTTACCACCTAAAATCTAAGGATTACTTTTTAACTTTATTTACTTAAATAGTGTAGTTCTTTTGCCGTATTTTAACCAATGTTAACCTATGTTAACCTATTATTTGAGTATAAGATCTTCTCTTTGGTTTTAAGACACTCCTATTGCATTTTAATCATTATCCCTTATATGCAGCTAGTTTTCAGTATTAATTTTCCAAATTGGTTCAGAAAGCATTTTATGGCAACTTTGGTGCTTACTTTGGGTATAAACAACGCATGTTTCATATCATTATGTCCAACATCATTAGCACAACATAACTGTAATATTTGCAGTTTAATTTGGAGTTTCTTTAACGATATAAAAGTACTTTAATTACTAGGGATGTCCCGATCCGATCACGTGATCGGAATCGGCGTCGATCACGTGCTTTTCAGAGTATCGGGGATCGGGAAAAAATAATAATAAAAATCGGCAGTCAAAAAAAGAAAATTTTTATTCAACAAACATGACCATGTCCACGTCTTAAACTCATACGGAGGCCTTAGTTTTGGTTTTAAATTACATATAATATATCATCATTAATGTATTTATTGTCACACAGAGCAGAATAATTATCCACAACAAACACATTCCCCTTTAATTTTCACCGTTGCAACAAACATTCCCTTTAATTTAGACGCTACACGCTACACGCGAGTCGCGACCACATCACAACAACAACACGTCGCTCCTGAAACACGGTTAATATCCACTGACTTGAGCAGCTAGACTTAATGTCAGAGGTTTGGAACTAAGCATTTAAAAATAGAAAGTCAAGCCAGTTGCAATGTTTGCAAGGAGGAGATTCCGCGTGGAGGAAAAACTCATGAAGCAGCAGGCTGGAGGCGAAGTTTTCAGATTAACTTTTCAACTGGAGGATAACGTTACGTGACGTATCGTCGGCGTTTCAGACCAGAATGGACCATTACGTAAGTCGAACACTGAATGTATACTAATGTGCAAACATATATTGAAACTTTTAACATTTCTCATATGAAGCAGAAGCACATTTCTCAGGGTGAATGTAATAACAAAAGCCTCCGCTCTCGCGCCCTATTATAGGCAACAGATGGGCTTGTCTCACTCTGCCAGTTTCTGACAAAAATGCGTCAAAATTGATTACTAATGTGAAAGATCGGATCGGAAACGATCGGATCGATAGATATTTAAAATCATATGATCGGGATCGGATCGGAAGCAAAAAAAGGCGATCGGGACATCCCTATTAATTACTGGAGTAATGAACTTAGTGTCTCCTGAAACATTTGGTCTCTTCTACAGTGCCCACAGGATGTCTGCAGCTTAGGGCTTTGTTCCAGCTGCTTTGTGACACTTGTATGTAAATTCGTTCAGGGAGATGTTATCTATGGACTCTTGGTGAAACCAACTGTCTTCAACTGTTACACTATTTTATTGTGCTTCCATCGGCTGTGTAAATAGCACCAGCCTTTGAACTTATTGTTTGCACCTACTTCCCCCAGGGGGAACAGAGGCTTATCTAAAACAGGGAATGCTCCCAGGGCCTCACTTAGTATTTGAATGTTGTGACTAAATCCAGTGTGATGTGCCGATCCTACCCATTTCAATCTCCCAATGGCTTGTTGACCTGTCTTGGAAAAATGCAGTCAATCATATTTTCCCACCCTTATTTAATAACAAGTTTGATCCGAGAATTCTACCACATCCTCTTTCAAAGTCTCTGTGCCCGTCTTCTTTCGCAGGATGTCAAACGATCCAGAGTGAATGACAATTTTTTTTATGCCCGGTCTGATGAGTGTTGGAAGTATTTCGGCCAGCTCTTTCACAGATGTGTTGTCTAGACATATATTTTCTGTGTTTGCCATCTCCACATACCTTGTTGTGGAATCTCCAATCAGTATGCAGTCTGTTTTCTGTGTGAGGTTAGCATTTTTCTTTCCAACAGTTTTGGGGCCGTATGTTTTTGGATTAGGCCTAGTCTGCCGGTTCTTACCACAGTCCTGTGGCCTTGGTGAAGCCTCGCTAGCTGTACCACTAGCCTTCTCAATAGCCGGCATGTTAACACTGGTCTCGTACCTTCGGCGTCGGCTACCGCGACGTTCTCCTCGGCGCATGGTAGTCTCTTCGCTGTTAGCCGTTTGCTCAGTCTGGGTCGTGTTTGCTAGCCGCGGCGCTCGTGGCTCTGTTTTCCTCGTCGTCTCGTCGTTAGCGTGTGCTCCGATGTGCCGGCTGTTAGCTTCGCTAGCATTAGCGTGAGCTCCGGCATGCCCGCTGTTTGCTTCGCTAGTGTTAGCGTGAGCTCCGGTATTCCTGCTATTAGCTTCGTTAGCGTGAGCTCCGTTCCGCTCACTGTTTGCTTCGCTAGCGTCGTTAGCCACGCTTCTAAGTCTCTTTGCTTTGGGTGTTGATATGCGTGTTTCCGAGAGTAGGTTGAAACTATTTCCTGGCGGTACCGGGGGCGAGGTAATAGTCGTGTTCCTGGTTTGTTTATTTCTCCTTTTATCCTTGATGGTGGTCCACTGCTTTGGTCTAGCTCCTTGCTTGTGCCAGGGACCATCTTTTGGGTGGTGCTGTTCTGTAGCTAGCCTAGGCCAAGTCTCAATCATGGTATTGTTGGCTATATTTGTAGTAGCTTCAAAAATAGAGTCAATGAGTTGCTCATCCTGTTGGATTTGGTGCAGGTTAGAAACTCGTGCCTCAAGCTCTACAATCCTCGTACTCATCCTCAGGCAGCTAGTGCATTCTGTGGGAGAGCCGAGTCTCGGCATCTTCCCTTATTTATTGTCTTTTCAGGTTAGGCTAAACTGAAGCTAAGCTAGGTACTTAGCTGGTGATGGTGGGTCTTGTTTCCTTTCAGCCCCACACAGAGTCTCTTATCTCAACAGTAGGTAAATAATAGTAGGCTAAATACCACACATAAGAGTACAAGGCATTTTAAAACATGCACACACAGGGAATTTAAACATGTATTGATTAAATATATACAAATATATATATTTTTTTCTTTTATTATATCATCTGATATCATACACCACACCAACATGAATTTCCATAGCAACATTATAAACGATTATATCGTAGCCATTTTAAGGTGTGCCAGGTCAACTACAACAGGCAGGTTCATGGGGGAAATGGTGAAAAATACCATTATATTCCTCTAACTGTCCAATGCCTATACACCGCCACTATGGGACACCTGGTAATTGAACATTCCTAGCATCTCATGTCACAATATACTATTGATATGTGTGGACATGCTGGTGCTATGCTGTAGCCAATATAAAACATTTTGTAGTAGTACCATTACTATCTATGCAAATGTGACATTTCACCAGCTACATTTGGTGTTGCAGCCGGAGCCAAAGCGCCATGACTTTCCAACTAATCTATAAACAATTAAGTCTTACATAGCGCCTTTCAGGAAACAAAAGTGTTGTTTCACAAACGGCAAACAAAAAACTAAAAGGAGAAAATAGCAACTACATACCGGTAATAACAAAAACACACTTTACAAAAATACAACACAGAGCTAGGGCCTCAAACAGTTTAAGAAAACAGTAGAGGCAGGTTTTTAGGAGCTTCTTAAAGTGACGGCCGATCAGATGGTTCCATAGTCTTGATTTAATCTCTAACCTAGACTTTGCAGGACTGTAAGGGCACCTCAGCTCAGGAATATAGAGAGAGGCGCCTGCCCGTCTAATGCCGTATAAGTGTAGTAATCACAAGAACTTTAACATTAATCCTAAACTTGGGCAGCAGCCAATGCAATAAGTAACTCGAATTTGTTCACCGGTTGGAGCCGGGACACGTGTGAGGAAACAAAAACACACATAATTATCTCAAGTCTGGAAAAGACAAGAGTTTATCTGATTTAGGGCAATATTTCTCAGTTGGAAAAAAATAACACAACACATTGGTCAAATTCATAGGCGAAAAATTATGCTATGGTGCTATTTAGAAATGTAATTGACATTCGATATTGTTAAGAGTAAAGGTAAAGTGTCCTCAGTTGTACTATTATGTGCTATATACAGTATATGTGTTCATTGTATATATTATGAGTGCAGTAATGTTGTTGTAACACCATGGGGCGCTCAAGCAAAAGGTAGAGGCGCACATCTGTTTCATCATGCTGAGCCTATAAAAGGGGTGTGTCTACCTGCTCAGCTCTCTCTGTCTTCCTCTCTCAATAGCTGCACCTTGAAGTAGCAGGTGCACACTGCAACAATGTTTATGACCAATGTAAAATAAACCAAGCCAAAAAGGCTAAAGAGTTCATCGCCTCTCATCGATTCCTTTCCTCCGAATGCAACGCAAAGATACGCTGCAGTCATTATCTTAACAGATATCAACGTATACTGGTGGAGACAATTACTTAGCTGAAAAAAAACAATTATGTAATAAATGTGAACTAGTGAACTTAAGGGCTAGTATGGTGATCTCTGTTGAAACATTGTCACCCCCACTACCTGCTTATTTTAATTTGTTGGCTTAAATTAAAAAGAGTAAAACAAACATCTATTTATCCGTTATGGTGGTCAAAAGAAGTTCTGAAAAGCGTATTCTTCATCTAAAAGGCAAACTCAAATAGAATCCGGATTGTATCTTTAAAACTCATTTACATTATTGGCATAATATACTGTATCATACTGTACGATAAACATAAAGTGTTCCAGGCTAGTCCGGATTGTATCTTTAAAACTAATTTACATTATTGCCATAATATACTGTATCATACTGTACGATAAACATAAAGTGTTCCAGGCTAAGAATTTAACCCTTGTGTGGTGTTCACATTTTTTATTACTCACCCAATGTTCGCTGGTCTGGTGGACCCACAACATCATTGGGATTTTAAAAGAATAAAGCCATAACAATTCATGTAAAAATACTTAGCAGATGTTATCTTTATCTCAATTACAAGCAATCAAGACAGCACATTTATCAATACAAGTGCTATTCAAATGTGATGTATGTAAAAGATATGTATAATTTATAATCAAGACATGAATGGAATAAATCATGTTAATCAAGACATGAATGGAATAAATCATGTTAATCAAGACATGAATGGAATAAATCATGTTTATATAAAAAAATAAATCCCTCACTATGTAATATAATATCATTTAAATTAATGGTGGAGGCGGATAGTGAAGGTAGTGGTACACAGTGTATGTAATATAAATGAAACAAGGTGGCAGACAGTCAAGGTAGTGAGGTACACATTTTTTTTTTTTTTTTTTTTATTGATATTTTTCCCCCTCCATTTTCCTCCGATTTTCTCCCATCCCAATGTTAGTCGTTATGCCAATTCCCAATCCCCTTTCCGGTTGCTGCGCACTTACCCCCCACAGTCGGTCTGGGAGAGTGGAGGCTATCACGTGCTTCCTCCGACACACGTCCAGCCAATCAACCGCTTCTTTTCACCTGGCAGCGCGGATTCTCATTGAGAGGGCGTAGCGTGTGGAAGGATCACACTATCCCACTCAAGTCCTATCCGCGCTTAGCAGGCGCCCCGACCGAACTGTAGGAGTCGCTGTTTACAACGACCCGGACCCACCCCGCCAGCTTCTCCCACCCTCTAATACTGCCAATTGTATTAGTGTGAACGGCCAGACAAGCTGGTGACAACCCCGGAGCTGTGAGCTGGATTCGAACAGGCGAATCTAGCCGCTCCGGGGTTTGGTGACAAACGCAATCTCCGTTACGCCACCTGACCGCCCATGTGAGGTACACATTGTAAGTAATATAAATGAAACAAGTTGGAGGCAGACAGTGAAGGTACACAGACAGTGTATGTAATATAAATGAAACAAGGTAGAGGCAGAGAGTGAAGGTACACAGTGTATGTAATATAAATGAAACAAGGTAGAGGCAGACAGTGAAGGTACACAGAGTGTATGTAATATAAATTAAACAAGGTGGAGGCAGACAGTGAAGGTACACAGTGACATTTTTGTTTTCTTTTTACCATCTTTACTTGCTCTTGCTTTGACTCTATTGTACATGTTGTTGAAATCGAGCCAAGGCCATGTTATATAAATTATTCATTGTTTTATCATTTCAATATAATTTTTTTTTTGTAAACATTGAAAAGCACTGGTGAATGCCACTGGTCAACCAAGTGATATTGTCACTAAATATACAGTGTATGCCGTAGCATGAATCACAACTATAATAGGATATGCAAAATGATGTATTTCAACGTGAATATTTTCCAGTTCCTGCTGGTCCATTATCTGTGGGCTGAAGTGCCCCCACACCCCCCACCCAGCCTCCACACAACAGGCGAAGGAGCTGACCTCGTTTACGGTCACTGCCCATACTAAATGAGGGGCCACGCGTCATCAACCCAGCCAGGACACTAAGGAAATATCTTTCACCCCGGCCTTGGCTCTGACATCAGATTACTTTGGGATTCCGATTTCTATGCAAACGGAATAAATGTTTAATACCACGGCATGAGGGTTGCATGGAGATTAATGACAGCTTGGCAGTAGTTGGCCACTGAATTAGAATTCCTCTTCCTCTTCCTCTGTCCTGCTGCGGTCTGCCGGAGGGATGATGAGTCCAGCTCCGCAGACAGGAGCATCCTGGGAAAAGTGACAACATCTATCTATGCAAATGTGACATTTCACCAGCTACATTTGGTGTTGCAGCCGGAGCTAAAGCGCCATGACTTTCCAACTAATCTATAAACAATTAAGTCTTACATAGCGCCTTTCAGGAAACAAAAGTGTTGTTTCACAAACGGCAAACAAAAAACTAAAAGGAGAAAATAGCAACTACATACCGGTAATAACAAAAACACACTTTACAAAAATACAACACAGAGCTAGGGCCTCAAACAGTTTAAGAAAACAGTAGAGGCAGGTTTTTAGGAGCTTCTTAAAGTGACGGCCGATCAGATGGTTCCATAGTCTTGATTTAATCTCTAACCTAGACTTTGCAGGACTGTAAGGGCACCTCAGCTCAGGAATATAGAGAGAGGTGCCTGCCCGTCTAATGCCGTATAAGTGTAGTAATCACAAGAACTTTAACATTAATCCTAAACTTGGGCAGCAGCCAATGCAATAAGTAACTCGAATTTGTTCACCGGTTGGAGCCGGGACACGTGTGAGGAAACAAAAACACACATAATTATCTCAAGTCTGGAAAAGACAAGAGTTTATCTGATTTGGGGCAATATTTCTCAGTTGAAAAAAAAAAAACACAACACATTGGTCAAATTCATAGGCGAAAAATTATGCTATGGTGCTATTTAGAAATGTAATTGACATTCGATATTGTTAAGAGTAAAGGTAAAGTGTCCTCAGTTGTACTATTATGTGCTATATACAGTATATATCTATGTGTTCATTGTATATATTATGAGTGCAGTAATGTTGTTGTAACACCATGGGGCGCAAGAAAAGTGACAACATCGTCACACTAAATGACCTGTCAACTGTGGGCAAATGCTCCGTTTGACTGTCAGTTCCTTCTCCACGAGCAACACGTGTGGAGATCCAGTTGGGATGTGTTCCGAGAGGAAATGCTGTAGGAATAAACGTGCATAATAAACACTACTGTACTGTATTCACTGTATTCACCTAGTAGTCAGATTGCTAAATGGAAATTAGGCTGGGACATTTACGACTAGTAGTCAAAATTTGAATGACTTTCTGGTATTTGCTGAGACCAGCTGCTCTATAGGTGACTCTGTCGGTTGGTACAGAAAAAATTCCCCACCACAGGTGGCCACAGGTTTCAACCTAGGAGGCTGAAATTGGGCATGGAGGTCAAGTGTGTGTTTGTGTGTATTTGCCAATTGGATGAAAGGGTGGCGTGGCCTATCACAAAAAGCGAATTTGTGCTTGATTTATTTGATAGCTATGAATGCATGTAAATGAGCAGAATACATTTACATGTATTTCAAAGCAGAAAAACAGCAGTGGTGATAGTGTGTTCTAACAATTTGCAATGGAGACATGATTTTATTCTCTTGTTGATTGATCCCGCTCTTGGCATGTGGGTGATGTGACATTCTGGGCAGAGCACAGTCCTGAGAATAACCTCCATGATATGTCTGCTTTGAATGACAGGCCAACGCTGTTATCAAGCTGGGTTGTGTGATTTTATTTCAGATAAAAGGGGATAGGGAGACATTGCAAGGAATCTCACAAATTAACTGAACCCTTTCCCAAGCCGGTTTAGCTAAAAGGCATGAACACATACCAATAATCTATCTGTCAGAAACCTCTGCTGCGTTACAGCGAATAACGGCTCTTGCAGGGCACTCTTTCTTGCCTGGCTGGGAGACATTGCAGTGTAGTGTTGGCACTCATTAACACTGTCATTTGTAAAATGTACATCTTTCACACTGACTGGACTTTCCTCACTTTTGACAAAAGGCAGATGCTGTCGTGTTTTTTTCATTAAGGGAAGCAAGGACCTTAGTACTGTACGGATACAGAAGGAACATTTACTGTAACCTATTTTCTTTCTACCAGAATAGCCCTCTTCTGTCACTCCATCCTGAATGCAGACCTTTTTATTTTCCCAAGAACAAACTTTGAAAGTTCCATCTCAGGAACATGGGACATAATAAGCGGTCTTATCCAACCACATAGACAGAAGGTGGCAGGCGATGCACTCTCACGCCATTAATAATAGAGCCCATACATAAAGCCTTGTTGGTGCCGTCATCGATCACTGGCTTATGACATTAAACGGATGTGATGATACATTATGATACACCTCGGTCTGGCCTTGGAGCTCACAGTGAAAGCTCTGGCTGTCCATTAGGAGCTAATGCTCCCTCGTCCTTTGTCTCTAGTCACATTAGCCTTGTCACTAACCCTTTCTTTCCTTTGGGTTATTACCAAGCTGTGCGTGGCCCTCTCAAAGGTCTCCTCAGCGGAATCCACATGTTCAATAGGGGTGGGGGTGCGACCATACGAGTAACTCACGGTACGGTACTGATATTTAACGATAATATCATGATACACGACATCTGTGATAATCGACATATTGGGAGAGATTTCATCACGAGATACATCACGGTATCTGTGTAACTGAAGAAGAAAAAATACCTATAAAAATGCAAAAGGCAGGAATTGGCAGTATTAGAGGGTGGGAAGCTGATGGGTGGGGATCGGACCTTGTGGACAGCGACTCCTACAGGTCGGTTGGTGCGCCTGCGCAGCAGAATCAGGAAGCGACAGGGGCGGCGTGCCCTCCAAACACGCTGTGCAGGTGAAAAGATGCGACTGCTGCTCCCTCGAGTACCGGAGGGGACACGTGATGTAAGGCTTAGTCCACATTGCAGCCGGCTTGTGGGAGGCGTGGCCTAACAACGTTTGAGACAGGGGAGGGTAGAATTGGACGATACAAAATTGGGATGGGAGAAAAATAGAAAATGGGAGAAAAAGTAGATAAAAAAAATGATTTATGAGACATTTGTACAAATCGTGGACTAAACTGGTCATAAAAATAATATGTGAACATATCAGTTTAAGCAGAGGTTCCCAAACCAGAGGGGTCCAGGGGTCCCTGGCTTTAAGCAGCTTCGACAGATCGAGGCAAGGGGAATAAGCGAGTAGCGAAGTGAAACGCGCTGCCGTAATGTCATCACAATGATTCACTTATACAATCTTGTTGTAACTACAGATTCAGATTCATACAGGTTGTGTGGCACAGAGGTCAAGCTGGGTTTGACTCCCAAGTAGAATTATTATTATTATTTCGTAGTTTCTCAAAAAAACTAAGCTAAAATGAATCAAATGTTTTAATATTCTGTGCATTTTGCCTGCATTGAAATGAGCTGTCATTCAAATATGTGTGTGTGCACCTGGTGTAAAGGCTGGTGTGTGCCCTTATGCAGGAGACGAAAGCCTGTCATCCGTTCCCCTCACTGTACACAGACATGCGTCTATCACAGATATTAATGAGCTGGGCAGATATGTCTTGAATCTAATGTTTGGTTGTTATTCTAATGCAACTGAAGTCCAGTACCCGGTACAATATGCCACCGGCGGTCGTGTTGGAAAGCATTGTCTATATTGTGCTTCGTCAGCCCTATGGCAATTCATTAAATGGTGGTGAAATTGATCTGGGCTTGACTCGCCGATGTGTCACAGATGCCCGACAGATATCTAGCATGTCAAGAGAGAGATAGAGAGAGAGAGAGAGAGAGAGAGAGAGAGAGAGAGAGAGCTGTAGTTGAGTTACATTGATTTTGAACTAGTGAGGGCCCGGTACAGTAGCTTGTATGAGCCTTGGAAGTTGAACTAACATTGTTCAATAGCTAAGACTATTGATAAAGACTAGATTGATTTAGATGTACAATATAAATAATGAGGTTATTTTCTGGTTTTCTTTCACACTGGCTCAAAGAAAAGGAATACAAATAAAATACAAAGTGTGTTCTCGCTTCATTGGTGTTGACATCCACTAAGAAATGTTTGTAATAAACAAAGAAAATGGATAAAATTGCTTGGGTTCAGCTGCAATGGAAATACAATCTCTGTTTTGTTTCTTTGTACTATGAAAAGCACTTTATACTTGTGATACTTTCAGGTCGCCAGCTACAGTACCAGCGGTGGGGGGTGGGGGTTTTAGCTGTTCCTGATGTGTTAACAGGCTATAATGCTTTGTCTTGACATATCCCATCAGGGGGAGAGGTAGCACTAGGCGGGTGTGCATTCTAGCACAAGGCAAGGTTTATCGGTTTCTCTTTTGCTCTGAGAGAATGATCGTGGTCCCTCACTAGTTCAAAGTCAATGGCTCAGGTTCAGGTCTGTCTCTTTCTTACTCGTCACAAATGGTGATCGAGCTTAAATGATAATGTGATATGATAATGTAGAAGAAGAAGAAGATTACTTCATTGTCAATGTACACACGGCAATTGAAATGTGTGTTTTTGCATATCCCTCCTAGTTACATACACACTGTTCCCCATATGCATTTCATCAGAGAAGTCAGAGTGCAGTGCAGTACCCCTGGGGCAGTTTTAGGTTTTTAGTGAGTCATTCCTTATATTCATTGGGGAAAGTTGCATATTTGCATATATTGCATATTTGGATTTGACTGTTTTTAGTTTTTGATCTTTTGTGATGTTTCTTCTAGACTTGTACAGCCCATGGAGGCTGTTCCATGTTATCTCGGGCTATACAAATACATACATTGATTTGATATACAGTACTGTAATCTGTCACGCAGTGTTGGGCACATGCGTCTGTTACATGTTGTCATTGTAAAGGCAGTCCGCTACCTGGCTCCACACCCTGCTCCCGAGTTCTGGATCCCCATGTATGACCTTCGCCTGCCCGACTACTCTTCTTCGTGTGAACCTTCTGGACTGTCTGAGAACCCGCTCTTGGCTACGACCCCCCCCCCCCCTGCTTGTCTGACTACCCTGCTACTCGCTTACTCCCTGGACTCTCTGAGAACCTAGCCCCGGTCACAATCCCCTGCTTGTCAGACTACCCATCTGTGTGCCAACCCCCTGGATTGTCTGAGAACCTGGTTGCGTCTATGCTTTTACCAACCGGTTCTTGTTTCCCGGTTCCCGTTTTGTGCTCTGATTGGCCACTGACCTACGCTAGTACGCCCCCCTCGCTATGAGCGTAGAGAGAGAAATAATGCGTGGACACTTTGAAATGGGTACGCCCTACTGCCTCCAGGAACAGCTGTTTCCGTGTGACTTTATGTGCGCTAAAGTTCAAGTTTAAAGTGCTTAGAAATGCCGGTAAATGCCGGTTCATTCATGCTTTGAGGCACGATTCCTGACATGATTTTTTAATATTGTATTTTATAATATTGTAGCTTGACAATTTTAAGAAACGACGCTCTCAGCTGAGAGCCAAGAAACGACGCTCTCAGCAGTCACTACGCTCTCAGCTGAGAGTCAAGAAACGACGCTCTCAGCAGTCATCTTATGCAGCATCACTTTTCACATCAAAACAAAAGTAGAACTGTAATGTGGAGTGGACTTAAACATATTTACAATTTTATAAAGTAGAACTGTAATGTTTACTTTCTCAGTCAGTGCTAAGTGCAGCATCCCTTTTCACATCAAAACAAAAGTAGAACTGGAATGTGGACTTTCGCATATTATTAACATTGACAAACATATTTACAATTAGCATTTTATAAAGTAGAACTGTAATGTTTACTTTCTCAGTCAGTGCTAAGTGCAGCATCCCTTTTCACATCAAAACAAAAGTAGAACTGGATTGTGGACTTTCGCATATTATTAACATTGACAAACATATTTAGAATTAGCATTTTATAAAGTAGAACTGTATATGTTTACTTTCTCAGTCAGTGCTAAGTGCAGCATCCCTTTTCACATCAAAACAAAAGTAGAACTGGAATGTGGACTTTCTCATATTATGTCACAGTGTGTGTAAATGTGCCCTGTGGATTATACTGTAGCGGTGTCTACTTATAGTGCCTATACTATTTTTCCCGTTGGGCGCCAGACAGGGCCAAACCCTGCCAATGCAAATCAAATTACCTTTTTAATTGGTTGATTAGGCCTATAGCTCTGGCATAAGACTGTACCACATAAAGGTAGACAAATAATTTAATTAATAGTAGGCCTAGACTACTGAGCAAGCTAAATCATAGGTTAGTTTGCTCAAATGTAACAATCAATTACCTTTTCATAAATTCAAAAACCACTCAAGAGTCATGCTCAATTCAAAATCAAAATGTCCATGTATTGGATTCAATTCAAATCATAAGCAAACATTTCATAAAACAAACGATTCATTTTCAGTCCAGAATGTGTATTAAACTCCCATAAACCAGTCAGGTCACTCAATTCAGTTCAGTCCGTGATCATGTATATGCGTTTGTCAATAGTTCAGACTCTCAATAGTTTGTGATGAACGCAACGCAAATGAGCGAATGAATGACTCAAAATAGAAAATCTCAAAAGAAAAGATGTGTGTGCGTGTGTATGTCTGTGATGCGAGTGCAGGGGGGAGAGAGGGGCGTTTGGGCTTGGGGGAGAGAGGGGCGTTTGGGCTGCTTGGGGGCGTTTGGGTTAGGGCTGGAGAGGACTGTTAGGTGTCGGCTATGTGTAGCCGCCTGTAGGAAGCTTGGACAGGGGAATGTTGGAGTCGGAGACGCTTGCGTCACAGCCTCGGAACAGGGGCAAACAAACACAGTGCAGCGTGTAGCCTACGGCACCGAAGTTCGCGTTGGGTGAAGAAGATGATCAGGTAGATGTCCGGACTAATCCACGTTGGTCATCCCGTGCCAGGTAAGGTTTACTTGCGCGTTTTCAACATTATATAATACGTTCACTTTCTCACTGTTCTTTATATCGGCTGCACGTCTTCCTTCCTTGAAACAAACATCCAAACTCGCCGCTCTCACTTCCCGTCACCTCGCTCCTCCTATCCGCTATCAGAGCCCATATGAGCGCATCCGTAATTGACAGCCATAAAGGGACAGGCGCACTTTTACCAGGCAGGTTAAAGCCGCTCTGTTACAATACGTGCCCCATGTAAAATATTTAAACAACCATTAAGCAGTGTTGGGCAAGTTACTCATTTACCGGCATTTCTTTTTTTTTGACCAAATCTTTTTATTTTCATATTTTCAAACAAGAAACAACACAGCACAATAATGACAATATTACATAACAGACATCCAAGAACACAAACTAACACAACAATGACTAGACAATAAATTAGACCTATTATATATCGGATACACAACCAGTCAATACAAGTTGTCACAAAGAAAAAGGATAACAAAATAAAATCTTAACTATAAAAAGTGCTTACCGAGCCCCCTCCACCTCCAGGTCCAGCAACTGCAAGCCACAGTCCCGGAGGACCCACAGCCCGGCCCCCCCGCGAGCCAAAGCACCGCGCCTCTTTAGCGCCTCGACCCGCAGAGACCCCGAACCGCGGCCCACCCCAGCCAGAGCCCACGATCACCAGACCCAGATCAGAAGGGTGTCAGATAATATACATAGGACCAATATTGAATGAAAAATAATAAACAAAACAAAAATAAAAATACAAATACAAAAACACCATAACCATCAACATACATGAATATTCACTCTATCTCCCCCCACCCCCCCCCCCCCCACCCCCCTCTCGCCCCAGGACCCCAACTTGAGCCATCAATATAATACCTTATTCAGTACTCAATTTCCAGAGTCATATGTGTTCTTTTAGTTTTTCCACCACGGCCCACCAGACCGCAATATTGGCCTAATTTTTTATCAAATTTTTTACTTAACATGAAAACAAGACAACACAATACAATAACCATAATAACAATACACAGAACTTCACAGGGAGATAACAGAGCAATAATAATAAAAGAAATAACAATTTATAAAAACAGAGTACAACATTTTAATTTAAAGGGGTACTATCTTACAATTGGCCTTTCCCAGTATTCAGTACCGTTTCCCGGCCGTGTGGTTCTATATCAATAAGACTTATGTCTCTAATTCTCATATTGGCGCACTCTTCCAATTCCCCTCACATCCCTCACCCTCACCAAATGAGTCATCTCAAAACGTGCATATCAGTGATGTCAGAGATTTCCAGCTGCATAACAATGTGGCAATTGTCACCAGGCCACACAGTGGTTGGAGCCCAGCCTCAAAACGGCTTGAGGTAGAAAAACGCTGCCCCTGAGTACCCGACCAGAAATACAAAACAATGAACCTTTTCGAAAAACAAAAACCTACAGGAACCGTGCAAAAGTGCCCAAACAGTGAAGAAATAGCAAAATAGCAAAATAGCTCCCCCCCAATAAAATCCCCCAGTTAAAGTTAAGAAGGACAAGACAAAAGACAAGACAGACAAGACATTTCCTCCTCCCCCTCCCACGAGACCGCCGGACTCCCCCGAACAAGCACCTCAACCCCGCTCAGCCGCACACGGCGGTCCTGACCTTCTCAGCTGTTGCAAACCACAGGTCAATACCGGCCTGCCCCACCCCAATCACCCGCGCCGTGGATATCTCAAGATAAATCACATCCAACAGTGTTAGGGACCAGTTAATCACTGTGAGCTTCTCAGACTCCTTCCATCTCAATGCTATTAGCTTCTTCGCAGCTGTGACGCCCGCTAGGACAACCCTTTTTAGTTGCACGGACGCGGGCAGTGTCGTTATATCGTTCAGGAGTAGCGTAACAGCTGTGAATGGGATAGTTAAGCCACACAAATCTGAAAGTTTGTCCGTTATTGACCTCCAGAAGCGGGCCACTGGTGGGCAATCCCAATACATATGCATATAAGTGCCAGCGGCCCTTTGAGAGCACAAAGTGCACCGAGAGTCGGTTACCAGTCCCATAGCAAATAGCTTCCTAGGTGTAAGATAGGTCCTATGACTATAATTAAAATTAATTTGCTGGTGATTGGGGTTGCGGGAAGACAATGCCACATTTGCCCAAACATCATCCCAGTCAAACTCGGGGTCCAACTCCGGGATATCCACACGCCAGATTGTATCCAATGACACATTTTTATACATGGATTGAATTAGTCTGAGACAAACCCTCTGGACGTCGTCCTGTCCACTATGAGCCTGAGGAAGGGGTGTGGTTGCAAAGCTTGAGCCCACGGCACGCCATGCGCCCTCAGCGCTGACCTTAGTTGAAGGTAAAGAAAGAAGGACTCGCCGGGAAGATAACGTTCTTATCATAAATATCCTCCAGAGTATGAACTCCCCTCCTTTGCCATTGAGGAATACTAACCGGCTTGTGTCCAACAAGTCCAACTTGCTGGTTATTAAAAATTGGAGAGTCCAGGTGCCATGGGCATTTAACCCCACACGACTTCTTTACATTACGCCATGTTTGGATCACGTGAGTTATGATCGGTCCATACCTCAGTCGGCATTTCGAAATAGGGACAGTGGAGTACACTACATCCTGCAATCTTAACGGTGAGACCGCCGCCGCTTCTAAGGAGCGCCAAGATACAGCCTCTACAGGGTCTAGCCAGCACATCAGAGGTCTCAGTGAAAAGGACCAGAAATAAAGCTTAAAATCAGGGATTGCGAGGCCCCCATCTTGTTTTCTATGTTGAGTAGTAGCTCTTTTGATTCTCGGGCGTTTGTTATTCCAGATTAACTTAGATACCATCGTTTGTACCTTGCGCAAGTGGTCTATTGGAGGGGGCAGGGGGAGCATTGAGCTAACAAAATGTATCCTAGGCAGGACGTTTCTTTTTGATTATGGAAACCCGGGCTTGTAAGGAGTTAGGAAGGGACGACCATCTGTCTAGATCCTGGCGTATTTTATCATAAGTACCCGTGAAGTTGTACTTAGTAGTTTGACTCAGCGTGGGGAATATCTCTATGCCTAAGTATTTAAAATGTTCCACTATGGGGATATCAGCTGGTAGTCGCACCGCCTTGGCCAGCTCATTAAGAGGTAGGCAGGCTGATTTGTTCCAGTTAATCTTAAAGCCTGACAATTTACCAAAGTCGTCGATTATTCCCAGTAATTTTGTGGCCGACCGGGAGGGGTCGTCCATAAAAATCAGTAGGTCATCCGCATAGAGAACAATTTTGTGTGGTGTATTATTGACCATTATGGGGACGATGTCCTCCGATTGCCTAATAAATTGGGCCAATGGTTCGAGGGAAAGCGCGAATAGTCCTGGGCTCAGAGGACAACCCTGTCTAGAAGATCTGGAGACTGGAAAAAGTGTGGAACAGTTTTTGCCTGTCAGTATCATTGCCGACGGCGAGGCATACAGGACTTTAATCATATGAATAAAACTCTTTCCAAGACCCATAACCTCAAGTACCTTCCACAGGTATGACCATTCTAGTCTGTCAAACGCCTTCATGGCATCCAAAGACAGAACTGTGGACGGAGCTGTATTGTCTTTACTGTTATTGACTACATGCAACAGCCTCCTAAGATTATCTGCAGCCAGGCGCCCCGGGATAAAACCAGTCTGATCGCAGTGTACCAATACCGTCATAAATCTCTGCAGGCGGCGGGCTAGCACCTTGGCAAACACTTTTAGATCGGCCCCGAGAAGACTCAAGGGCCTATAGCTACCACAATAATTGGGATCTTTATCCTTTTTGAGAAGTAAAGAAATCAACGCCATGTTGACATCTCTTGAGAACTCCCCTTGTTCGATTGCGTAATTGATCATATCGAGCATCAATGGACCCAATTGGTCCCAGAAAGCTAAATATACCTCGGGTGGAATACCATCCCAGCCTGGTGCCTTACCCCTCTGCATTTCAGCAATCGTCTCCCTTAGTTCCATAAGAGTGATCGGTTTCCCCAGTTCCTTAGCCTCTTCCTCAGAAATGTGGGGTATCTTAAGCCCGCCAATGAACGATTCAAATTTAGAGTTATCGAAATTAACCTCTGAGCTATATAACTGTGAGTAAAACTCTTTAAAAGTGTCGTTGATCTTTTTCGAATCAGTAGTGACTGTTCCCTGTCGCGTCTTGATCGAAGGGATATCCGAGAAATGATCATTCAAGCGTATTTTCATTGCCAATAGATGGCTAGGCCTGGAACCGTGAAAGTAGTAATTTTGCCTTGTCCTATGTATCAAGAACTCAGACTGTTGTTTAAGTATGGAGTTTATTTCTTTCTTGACTATCTTACGTTGTGTGTTTAGTCGTTCGCTATAGTTAGTTTGCAAAGATGCGTATAGGTCCGCATATAATGTTTCCAGTCCTTCTAGCTTTTTTGACCGGGATTTACGCAAATTGGAGGCGAAAAGTGTGACATGACCCCTGATAAATCCTTTCAATGCGTTCCACAGGACCCTAGGGTCTTCGACCGTGCCAACGTTGATCTGCAAGAATTCAGCTAGTTTACTCCTGAACTCAGAACAGAAATCATCGTTCTTTAATAAGGTTGAGTTAAAACGCCACCTGGGAGCTCTCGTGGAGAGCCTGCCAAAGGTTGCCTTAAGGAAAATCCCCTTGTGGTCCGAGAGAGCCAGGGGAACCAATGAGACGTCAAAACTATCAAACATATTAGGGGACGCGAATGCATAGTCTATTCGAGAGAAGGTTTTGTGTCTGGCTGACAGGTGAGAGTAATCCTTGAGGGTGGGATTGGATATGCGCCATAGGTCTGCGAGCCCCGTGTCCTGGGCCCACATCCTGAGGGCCTTAGAGGACCGTTTTTGGTCGCTTGTTTCAGAGGACCCGGACCTATCCATCTCCGCATCCCAGCATGCATTAAAATCGCCACCCACAATGAGAGCGTATCCAGTAAGTTCCAACATATTCTTCGTGATTGTATTATAGAACGCTGAATCAAATGTGTTAGGGGCATACAATGCTATTATTGCCATCTTCCTATGAGAGAACTCAACCTTTGCTATAGTAATCCTTCCCTCCGTGTCCGACCACACATCCAGGACTTTGATATCAAGGTTACGTCTTGTAACTATGACGACTCCTTTTGTCTTATCATCGGCTGAGGATGAGGAGATAACGTGATATTGTTGATTTGCTAGCCTTGACACATCACCCACCAATAAATGCGTCTCACTAAGGAGAGCAATGTCAATATTCCTTCTCTTCAATAACCAAAGGACACTGGCACGCTTGTGTGGGGCGTTAAGACCCCCTGCGTTCCAAATTAAAATATTCAATTTAGCCATGGTCGAATTTGTCTAAATGCGTGGAGAACATACCAGTGCAGCCAGGCTGAGGACAGAGGCGCTGATCCAGGCGGGCCCAGACGGTCGATCCCAAGAGTTCAGAGGAGGAACAATTACACACATATAGGACAACAGTACAGAAAACACAGAAAAATACCACCCCATTAAGTAGGTTGCTCCAACTCCGATTGAGCATACCATCTAACAAAAACACTAAGTACCCAACTCGCTCCGTATAAGAGCTGTGCACGAAATAGAACAATTAAGGCATAATAACAAATACAACAGTCTTCTAGACTTTTAATTCCTGGTATAACCTCTCAACAGTAGTCAAATGTTTGCATTCAGGCTGTGCGTGTTAGGTCTCAAATTTTTTTATAATATAGAGATAATAAATGCACATATACATATATATATATACACACACACACACACACTCACCCACGCTGGAAATGTAGTACCAAAATAGGGTAGCTCCACACAACGTATGTATCCACCGACAACTATATCCTGAGTGGTAGAACAGGATAAATGAAATAGTGAATGAGCACTTACACATACATACTCCCACCTATACAACCATACATACATATACACACACATACCTATAAGAGTATTAATATGGCAAGTGAAATTATATTGGCCCCTTCAGCCCATATTTGACTAAACAATGTGTGCCCTCTCCCTCCTATTAAAATAATAATATTAATAATAAAGAAAAAATAATTGCACGCATATATATGCAACCACCACCCCCTATAATACATATATATGAATGTGTGCGTGCACCCGTAAACACACACACACATACACACACATACCGCAGCAGTGTAGTAGAGAAAAAAGGTAGATTCACACAATGCATGCATCCCCCAACATTTACTTGCACTACTAAAGCTACCTAGCATGTCCTATATGCTCTGTAAATACTATGTACAGATACCGAGATGGCACACCATGTACCTATTTATTGCACTGTTGTTTTTTATTGGATTCTATTATATGTTGTACCACTGTATTTTTATTGGACTCTATTATATGTTGTACCACTGTATTGCACATCGACGCGGGCAAGACCAGCCGCATTTCATTGTATACCTGTATGCCGTGACAATTAAAACTCTTGACTTGACTTGACTTGACTTATCTATGTAAGGCAAGGTTAAATGGAATATTGAACACACGCACACACACACACATCCCCACACAACCAAGCACTCATATATATATATATATATATATATATATATATACATATACACACACACACAAATATGTAAGAGGGAAATATGGTAGGTGAAATTATATTTGGACATTCAGCGCCCTCTACCTCCTTTTAGCCTCCATCACCACTGAATAGTCGAGATGCCAAGAGCATTGGTCGCACAGATACGCCGTCATCAGTCTGACGTCATCAGTCTGTCCCAGAGATATCATATACACACAGTTCGCTCCGGTCCAGAGTTAGCAGCTAGCAGTGGCTACTGCAAATTAATGTCTATATCAAGTCCATAGCACAATCCCAATATACACAAACACATTCATTGTAACAACCTCTGTTAACTGTTGTCACAATAATAACGTTTAGCTTGACTGGCTTCGGCCGGCAGTGGGGATAGCTGCGAAATTGCTATAGCTGGCTAACGAGGCTAGCCGATACCTTCACCTTGTTGGTTCGAGTCCCTCGTTTTCAGATGTCTGGTTATATAATCCTCCGCCTCGGATGGGTCGTCGAACGATTTCTGCTCCCCTTTAGGAGATGTGATTTTCAACGTCGCTGGGAACAACAGACCAAACCTGATATTCGGGCAGCTGTGCAGCATCTCTCTAGCCACCTTGAAGGCCGCCCGTTGTTTTCTTACTGCCATCGTGTAATCTGGGAAGATGTAGATCTGCTTCTTGTTGTGTTGGATGTGGTCGTTGAGTCGATGCCTTCCTCAGGATGTCCACCTTCTCCTGGAAGTAGTGGAACTTGATCACAATCTGTCGCGGGGGATCCCCATCCTTTGGCTTGGGTTGCAGACTCCTGTGTGCCCGGTCAATCGTCGGAGTGTAGTCTAGGTTGAGTGAATCCTGGAGCAGCTTCGCCACCGTTTCTTCCATACGTGCACCTCCAAAACGCTCATCTACTCCAATTATCCGACAATTGTCTCTGCGTTGTCTGGACTCAAGATCATTTGCTTTGGCCGTTAGTTGTTTGATATCAGATTTCATCGATTTCACCTCCGTTTCTAGCTCGACGACTCTATCGGAGTAGTGATTAGCTCCCTCTTCCAACGCTTGTACGGCTGTAGCCTGTAGCTTGATATCTTGGTTAGCCTGATCTATAGCATCATGTTGCTCCGAACGCACGGTAGCTATTTCTCTTCGTAGCTCGTCGGAGAGGTCTCCCAGCTTAGCGTACAGTTCCGTGGTTATTATAGCCACCATGCTTTCTATCTTTGACATCACCCGTTGTTCCGAGTCTTTGATGGCTTGCATGATGGAGGTGAAATGCATATCTGGCGCAGCCATTTTGGGTGTTCCGGTTCCAACAGTGCCCGAGGCTTTCGGGGTTGATTTAGGCCTGCTCTTGCCAGCCTGCTCTTGCTTGCTAGCCATCTGAGGGTCGATTGTCGTTCAAGTGCAACAGAATATTTGCGAAATTACTGTTTTTCTTATGTTGTTGAGTGGTTATACTCCATTTGAACAAGTTATAGTATTAGTCTAAAGGCTGAAATTTAACGAAATAATTGTTTTTGTGCAGAGCTCAAAACGGACGCGTGTTACATGTTGCTGCTCACCACGCCCCTCCTGTCTAACTTAATTTACCGGCATTTCTAAGCACTTTAAACTTGAACTTTAGCGCACATAAAGTCACGCGGAAACATGTGTTCCTGGAGGCAGTAGGGCATACCCATTTCAAAGTGTCCACGCATTATTTCTCTCTCTACGCTCATAGCGAGGGGGGCGTACTAGCGTAGGTCAGTGGCCAATCAGAGCGCAAAATGGGAACTCAGAAACACAAACCGGTTGGTAAAAGCATAGACGCAACCTGGTTACCGTATTCTCCCTTTTCCTAATAAATATACCAGCAGTTTGGGTTTTCTCTCATTCAACATCGCCTCTGCCTGTTTGTATCTGCACCTGGGTCCTGGCTATAGTACAACCATTACACAAACAGTATTTATACAGTATATATTCATTATATTTCCTATGTAGTCAGTCAAAGTTGATATTCATGGGTGTTTACATTTTTATTTTGTTTTCTATTTTATTTCTTTTATACATATATAGTTTTTGTTTTTTGTTTTGCATATATATATATATATTTTTTTTTCTTTTCTTTCTTTTCTTTTTTATGTTTAAAATAGTACACTCATTTGAGTAATGGAAAGGGGGTAGGATTAAATAAGTGTATACTTCTTCCTACTCCTTTTCGAACATGCAGATTGAGTTGTTTTGCTTTTTGTTATTGTTTGTTTATATTCATTGCATGTTCGAAATAAAGATTCAAATCAAAGTAAATTATGGTAAATGATGCTTTATGCCTATTAACACTAGCACAGCCATGGAGAAAATGCCACTAATTCCCGCCAGGAACGGGTCAGATGACCCGACAGAATATGAGAAATATGAGAAAAATAAACAGTGTAAACTATATAATTACCTCTGAATATAAAAATATGAGGTTTACCACAATGAAATGCACTGTAGGTTTGAGTGATGTAAAAAAAAAGATAAAAAAAATAAAAATTAGTTTTTTACTGGAAGAGCCACACCCACATGTGTAAATATCACGCCAGGCCATACCCATATCCGAAGCAGGTCTCCAAGGTGAACAGCCTCTGGAATGTTAGAACAAGGTAGATAAGGGAAGTCGGCAAATCAGAGCCACATGCGGCTCGCGAGCCACGGGTTGGCCACCCCTGCGCTAGACGCTCGCAAAGTGCTGTGACTTTCGTCTGTTCCAACGGCTCATATGTGGAATAACGTTCTAATTACAATTTCAGAAACGTTCCAGATAAAACGGGTACTTTTAGGAAAAGTCATTGAGTGACAGAGCTGGAGCTCGACCGAGTGACGATACATTTATTGAAAATGCCTAGGGGTAATTTGACCCCTTGTTGGCTGTGCTAGTGTTAAAATCGGACTGAGAATAAGAATTTGATTTGAAACCTTTATTTATACAGGGAAGCCAGTTGAGAGCCAGCTCTCTTTTTCAACATCACCCTGATTACAGAATTTGGACATAGAACACACATTGCATATAGTATACATAGGTACATACATACATACATACATACATACATACATACATACATACATACATACATACATACATACATACATACATACATACATACATACATACATACATACATACATACACACATACATACTTACATACATACCAGTGGCGGCTGCTGACCAAATTTATTGGTGAAGCACAAAATTATTATATTATATTATATATTAAATTATATTTTTTAAACATCCCCAACGCTACAACACCCCCATTCCTCCCAGGTGTCAGGCTCCTCATTCGCTTCCATTCATTTTGGGGACCATGTTTAAATATCATACTTCTGAAGTATAAACAAACTATACTGCTGTGACGATTTCAATAAAACAGACCATTCTGAGTCAATGGCAAAACTGTACATTGGAATATCTAACATGTATTTACCACCTTCCTCTGCACGAGGCCACAGATGGGTTTTATGTAACAAAAAGGACAATGAATGAATGAATGAATGAATGAATTAATGAATGAATGAATGAATTAATGAAAACTTTATTTAACAGATTGCAGAATGGGTACAATACAGTACGGCTCAATACACACAATTGTTAAGGGGATGCAGACCAGAGAAAGACTTTTGTCTTGTTTACATCAGGGTCCCCCATTTTCAATGCATACCTAGGAGAGGGAGAGAGGAGGAGTGTTGGGCACAAGATCCCAATGCATTGTCCCATGGGATTATGCCCCCCCCCCCTCCCTGCGGCGATATTAATATTTCATTAGAAACGCAAGCAAGGCTTGCCGCGGGCGACTCATGTGGTCCTTGGGGGCTACCTGGTGCCCGCGGGAACCGTGTTGGTGTATTACACACGCAAGGCCACAGCGAGCCAATTAATTCATAAAAACTGTAAAATATATATATTATTTTAAATCCACTCACCACACAACAGCCGTGACCGATGAGTGACCGATCTCATCTTCCATTGAATATTGCAGCTTCTCCATCGTGACAAGTCCGACTCGAGTCGAGACACGTTCTTTTATCCCACTGTTCTTTATATCGGCTGCACGTCTTCCTTCCTTGAAACAAACATCCAAACTTGCCGCTCTCACTTCCCGTCACGTCGCTCCTCCTATCCGCTATCAGAGCCCATATGAGCCCATCCGTAATTGACAGCCATAAAGGGACAGGCGCACTTTTACCAGGCAGGTTAAAGCCGCTCTGTTACAATACGTGCCCCACGTAAAATATTTAAACAACCATTAAGCAGTGTTGGGCAAGTTACTCATCTACCGGCATTTCTAAGCACTTTAAACTTGAACTTTAGCGCACATAAAGTCACGCGGAAACAGCTGTTCCTAGAGGCAGTAGGGCGTACCCACAGTGTTGGGAAAGTTCACTTTCTACATGAACTAGTTCAGTTCACAGTTCAACATTTTTTAAATTAACTAGTTCAGTTCATAGTTCATAATTCAAAATTTTGAACTAAAGTTCATGGTTTTCAAAAATGAACTAATTTAGTTTTTTTTGGTTATTTTTTTATAATTTTTTTTTATTATAGATTTTTCACGTACAGTTACTTACATTACAAAAACACACATTGGGACAAGGGGGGGGGGGGGGGTCCTCCAGTTCATCTCTATGCCATCATCCACACCATAAGCAAGCAAAAACAAAACAAAAAGAAAAACAAGCAAAAAGGAAAGCAGACCAAGACAGGCACTGTACAGTATTGCACTTGCCTCGAGCCCATTCACATGTTTATGTTTTCCTATCCTAGGTCTGTCCATACAATGGGGCACTGGGCCTTTAGAAGGATCCGATACATTTCAGCAGGAAAATAGTCTAATAGTGGGGCCCACACCTCCTGAAAGGAAGCGTCGTTGCCTCTATGCATTGCACAGAGTCTTTCATGGGGTAGCAGCACACCGAAGATCTCTCTATACCACATTTGTAAAAAATAGAGGCTTATCCTTAATCCAGTTTATCAGAATGCATTTCCGGGCTGAAAGTAGAAGTTTATCAAATAGTTTGAATTGTAAACTATTTTAAATGCATACGCCGACGTCTAGAGGTAGAGTCTGACTCTGAGCGAGTGCTGCTGCAACTCTGGCTTCTGCGCGCAGATTCCTCTGTTCCACTGCTTGTTGTGAGGAGGAGTCTGGTGACAGGCGCGTTGCCAGATCGGGTGGTTTTACGCATAATTTTTAAGCCTGTTTACAGTGTTTTAACTGAGTTTTCGGCTGAAATGCATTATGAAATATGGCACATCTTTGAACGCCGTTATAATAGAGTGCTGAGAATGAACGCACTTTTGAACTCCGTTACACAGGGCTGAGAATGAACGCGTTCTCAATTACGTTCATTTAGCGGATATACAGTACGTTCAGTTCAAGTTCGCCCAAAATACGAACGCGTTCATGAACGATCGTTCATTGAACGCGTTCAGGTACATCACTAAATAATAATATAATTTAGGACCTGCTCCGAGGTTTTATTATATTATATTATTATTTCTCTCTCTACGCTCATAGAGAGGGGGGCATACTAGCGTAGGTCAGTGGCCAATCAGAGCGCAAAACGGGAACTCGGAAACACGAACCGGTTGGTAAAAGCATAGACGCAACCTGGTTACCGTATTCTCCCTTTTCCTAATAAATATACCAGCAGTTTGGGTTTTCTCTCATTCAACATCGCCTCTGCCTGTTTGTATCTGCACCTGGGTTCTGGCTATAGTACAACCATTACACAAACAGTATTTATACAGTATATGTTTATTATATTTCCTATGTAGTCAGTCAAAGTAAATTATGGTAAATGATGCTTTATGCCTATTAACACTAGCACAGCCATGGAGAAAATGCCACTAATTCCCGCCAGGAACGGGTCAGATGACCCGACAGAATATGAGAAATATGAGAAAAATAAACAGTGTACACTATATAATTACCTCTGAATATAAAAATATGAGGTTTACCACAATGAAATGTACTGTAGGTTTGAGTGACATAAAAAAAAAGATAAAAAAAAGAAAAATTAGATATTTAGTTTTTTACTGGAAGAGCCACACCCACAGGTGTGAATATCATGCCAGGCCATACCCATATCCGCAGCAGGTCTCCAAGGTGAACAGCCTCTGGAATGTTAGAACAAGGTAGATAAGGGAAGTCGGCAAATCAGAGCCACATGAGGCTCGCAAGCCACGGGTTGGCCACCCCTGCGCTAGACGCTCACAAAGTGCTGTGACTTTCGTCTGTTCCAACGGCTCATATGTGGAATAACGTTCTAATTACAATTTCAGAAACGTGCCAGATAAAACGGGTACTTTTAGGAAAAGTCATTGAGTGACAGAGCTGGAGCTCGACCGAGTGACGATACATTTATTGAAAATGCCTAGGGGTAATTTGACCCCTTGTCGGCTGTGCTAGTGTTAAAATCGGACTGAGAATAAGAATTTGATTTGAAACCTTTATTTATACAGGGAAGCCAGTTGAGAGCCAGCTCTCTTTTTCAACATCACCCTGATTACAGAATTTGGACATAGAACACACATTGCATATATTATACATAGGTACATACATACATACATACATACATACATACATACATACATACATACATACATACATACATACATACATACATACATACATACATACATACATACATACATACTGTAAGGGGCTGAGGGGAATGGTGATCAATGGATGCTATGTTCCTGCCTGTTGGCTCCCCCCAATGGAGAGAAGAAGACTCACAGCTGCACACATGCAGACACACACACACAGCTGTCTTTCAATTAGCAATCAGCATGCCTCTCAAAGAGGACAGACCAAGAACATCAGAGGGTGTCTTGGAATGGAGAGTGGGAGAGCTGTGGGGAGACAACCAAACCGTGAGTTAAACAGCCGGTAAGCCGGACAGCGGCCCGGCCTAGTTAAAGACTGGACTATAGCAAAGACAATTCGGTGCTTCACTGGGAGCCAGTATGATTTTTGTTTGTTTCTTAATTTTCTGTTTTGTTTAAATAAATGCCCCTGTCCATTGTTCAGCGGGGAGCTAAAGCTGTTTGACTGTGTGTTTGATTATTTGTACAACCATATTGCACCTTCCACCTACCCCTGTCTGCTACCTTTGTTACATTGCTGGAGAATGCGGGCATTGCAATATGTTTGTACAATAATCAAACACTGTTAAAAGCTGCATAGACAAATAGTAAACAGACTTGATTAATAAAAAAAAAAAAAAAAAAACGCATGGAGAACCTGGTGATACAGCTGTTAAAGGCCAATGAGGAGCAGAACCGGGAGCTCCTGGCAGAACAAAGGCAGCAGAATGCTCTCATGTATGCAGAGATGAAGAAAGGTATGGCGCCAGGCCCTACCCATCACAGTGGAGCTGGGGGTCAACCCAACCCGAGCAGGTTTATCCCCAAGATGACTGAAAATGATGATGTGGAAGCCTATTTTCTGGCATTTGAACGAACAGCCACCAGGGAGGGGTGGGCTGAGGACACCTGGGCAGATCTCATTGGACCTTTTCTCACCGGGCCTGCGCAGCATGCCTATCTTGACCTCTCCCCTGAACAAGCTAAGGTATATACCCATCTAAAAAAAGAGACTTTGGCTAGGTATGGTTACAGCCTGCATGCTCGAGCTCAAAGATTTCATGAGTGGAAATACACCCCAGAGATGTCTGCCAGAGCCCAGCTGTATGACCTAGCTCGTTTGGGCAAATCCTGGCTGACTAATGACCCAGAGGGGGTGAGTGTGTTGGAGAGAGTGGTTATGGACAAATGTATCCGTACATTACCCTATGATGCCAAGAAAATGGTGAGCCATGGTAACCCAACCGGGATTGATGATCTGGTCAATCTTGTTGAAAGCCACCAGGTCACAATTGAACTGCTAAAGTCAGGAAGGACTGAGCGACCAGAGGCTGGGAAAAACAGGAAAGTCCCAGAGAAGGCCCGAGTGTGGGAAAAAGAACCAGAGCGAGAAGACCAGGTGCTGAGACGCAGACGGTTCCCAGTGCTTGGGGATAGGAGGAGGTGCTTTGAGTGTGGAGAGGTGGGACACCTCGCCTGGGACTGCCCCACAAGGGATGAATCCATGCCTACTGCAGCCTCGGCTGGTGGAGGCTCAGGGAGGCCTTGCCACCTACTGGACTCCTGTTGGGCCACCGAATGCTCCCCTCCCCACATGGTGCCAGTAAAAATAAATGGAAAGGATGCAGGAGCACTGGTGGATTCAGGTAGTTCAGTCTCACTGGTCCAACCCCATCTCCTTGACCAGCTGGAACCTGGTGGGTCGATACCTGTGTCCTGTGTTCATGGGGATACCAGGGAATATCATGTGGGTAAGGTTCAGCTCACCACACCTCAGGGTACCTGTGAACTGAAGGTGGGAGTAGTTCCCTGTCTCCCCGTCCCGGTGCTGGTTGGCCGAGACTGCCCCCTCTATGAGAAACTATACCGGAGGCAAAAGGTGAGCGAGAGAACTCAATATACTGGATGTAATGTAACCTCAAAAGGACGCAAACGTGTACTAACTTCCCCAAAGGTGTATTCCCCAGGAGGAGAGGCCTCCAAGCTGGTGTGTGTTGCTCCGGAGAACGATGACCAGAGCTCCACAGGGCCCAGCTCAGAAGAGGAGTTGGAGAACCCATTTGCTTCCTTTCCAGATGAAGTGAGCTCGGGGGAAGCCGAGCAGGGAGCCCAGCCCTTACCCCGGTTGAGAGGACAGTTTGGTACGGCCCAGTTGGGGGATCCCAATCTGCTGCATGCTCGGAGCAATGTGCAAGAGATAGAAGGGAAACTGGCTCCCGGGGTGAGTAAACTCTCATATCCCCATTTTCTGATAAAAAATCAACTTCTCTACTATGCTCAGATGGTGGACCGTCAAAAAAGATGTTTGCTAGTGGTGCCCAAACAGTATGTGTCCACAGTTTTACACCTGGCCCACAGCCATGTCCTCAGGGCCCATCTGGGGGTCGAGAAGACCAGAGACCGTATCAGGGGACGGTTCTATTGGCCAGGAGTGGTAAGAGCGGTAACAGACTACTGTCGCACATGCCCAGAATGTCAAAAGATGGCACCAAAACCCCACTTCAAAAATCCACTGATACCATTGCCGATTATTGAGGTGCCCTTTGATAGGATTGCCATGGACCTAGAGGGACCGCTAGTGAAATCTGCAAGGGGACACCAATATATCCTTGTTATCCTTGACTATGCCACCAGGTATCCTGAGGCCATTCCTCTCCGGAACATGACAACGAAGGGCATTGCACGGGAGCTGCTCCAGATGTTCAGCAGAGTTGGGATACCCGGAGAGATACTTACGGACCAAGGGACCCCCTTTATGTCTAGGATCATGAAGGACATGTGTCGGCTCCTCAAGGTAAAACAAATTAGAACTTCAGTATACCACCCACAAACGGATGGTTTGGTCGAAAGATTTAACAAGACCCTGAAGTCCATGCTCCGGAAAGTGGTTGATAAGGATGGCATGGACTGGGATCAGTTGCTGCCTTACCTCATGTTTTCCATTAAAGAAGTACCACAGGCATCTACAGGATTCTCACCATTTGAACTCCTGTATGGAAGGCAACCAAGGGGCCTACTTGATGTGGCTAGATAGGCCTGGGAGGAGCAGCCCAGCCCACATCGCAGCCTGGTGGAACATGTGGAGGTGATGCGGGACCGCATGAAGGTACTGTGGCCAATGGTAAGGGAACATATGTCACAAGCCCAGGAAGCCCAAAGACGGGTCTATAATAGGGGTGCACAGCCACGTGAGTTCCAACCTGGGGACAAAGTGTTGGTACTGGTACCCACCACTGACCACAAGTTTCTGGCCTCCTGGCACGGACCATATGAGGTGGCCGAAAGGGTAGGCCCAGTTAACTACAAAGTGCGCCAGCCAGGACGCCGAAAGGCTATTCAAATCTATCATGTCAACCTGCTTAAGATGTGGTATGCCAGAGATGTGCTGGTATCTTGTGTTTCTCCTTGTGTCTTCCCTTACTCCTCACCAAGGGATGAAGGTGTCGAGGTGACGTATGGGCCAGGGCTCTCAAAAATGCAGCTGCAGCAGATGAAGGAATTGGTGCAGAGAGCCTCAGGTGTGTTCTCCAGTGTACCAGGCCAGACCACCCTGGTGGAACACCACATCCAGACAGAGCCGGGTCGGAAGGTGAAAATGCGGCCTTACAGAACCCCAGAAGCCACGAGGGTCATCATTGAAGAAGAGGTCAAGAAGATGCTGACACTGGGCGTCATAGAGGAGTCCTATAGTGAATGGGCTAGCCCGATCGTCATGGTCCCTAAGCCAGACAACACAAAAAGGTTCTGTAATGATTTTCAGAAGCTTAATGAAATATCTAAATTTGATGCCTATCCCATACCTAGGGTTGACGAGCTGATTGACCGGATGGGGGAGGCCCGGTACATCAGCACCCTGGATCTAACCAAGGGGTATTGGCAGGTGCCTCTAGCAGCTGACTCCAGGGAGAAGACTGCATTTGCTACCCCCACAGGGCTGTACCAATACACTGTGTTGCCCTTTGGCCTGCATGGAGCCCCAGCCACCTTCCAAAGGCTAATAGACAAGGTGTTGAGACCTCACCGTGAGTATGCAGCTGCATATCTGGATGATGTGGTAATCCACAGTGAGGACTGGGAGAGCCACTTGGACAGGCTTGCCGCGGTATTGGAGGCTCTCCAAAAAGCAGGTTTAACAGCCAATCCAAAGAAGTGCAAGCTTGGTTTGGAGGAGGCTGAATACCTGGGTTTCACCATCGGACGAGGAAATGTGAAACCACAGGAGCGTAAGGTTCAGTCTATTGAAGAGTGGCCCCGACCAGCAACTAAGAGACAGGTAAAGACATTCCTGGGACTTACCTCCTATTACTCTCGTTTCATCCCTAACTACTCCTCTATAGCTGCTCCCCTCACAGACCTAACCAAAGCCACCAAGCCCCTCATGGTGGAATGGACGTAAGGGGCAGAGAAGGCGTTCCAGGGTCTCAGAGAGGCACTTTGTGCACAGCCTGTTCTGGTCACCCCGGATTTCACGCAGGAGATGATCGTGCAAACGGATGCGTCAGAGGTGGGAGCAGGAGCCGTACTCTCTCAAGAGATACGAGGTGAGGAACATCAAGTACTCTACAGTAGGAAGCTGAACCAAAGGGAGCAAGGATATGCTACGGTAGAGAAGGAAGGACTGGCTATCAAGTTGGCACTGGAGCGTCTCAGATATTATCTGGTGGGCCGACATTTCTCTCTCATAACTGACCATGCACCCCTAGTCTGGATGTCCAAAAAGAAGGAGACTAATGCTCGAGTCGGTAGATGGTTTCTTTCCTTGCAAGAGTTTGACTTCTCTGTGATCCACAGTTCGGGAGCCAAACACGGGAACGCAGACGCCCTGTCCCGGAGGGATGCCCTCTGGACCTTATTTGCCTCTCCCAAGCAGGGACTGAAGGGGGGGTATGTAAGGGGCTGAGGGGAATGGTGATCAATGGATGCTATGTTCCTGCCTGTTGGCTCCCCCCAATGGAGAGAAGAAGACTGACAGCTGCACACATGCAGACACACACACACAGCTGTCTTTCAATTAGAAATCAGCATGCCTCTCAAAGAGGACAGACCAAGAACATCAGAGGGTGTCTTGGAATGGAGAGTGGGAGAGCTGTGGGGAGACAACCAAACCGTGAGTTAAACAGCCGGTAAGCCGGACAGCGGCCCGGCCTAGTTAAAGACTGGACTATAGCAAAGACAATTCGGTGCTTCACTGGGAGCCAGTATGATTTTTGTTTGTTTCTTAATTTTCTGTTTTGTTTAAATAAATGCCCCTGGCCATTGTCCAGCGGGGAGCTAAAGCTGTTTGACTGTGTGTTTGATTATTTGTACAACCATATTGCACCTTCCACCTACCCCTGTCTGCTACCTTTGTTACAATACATACATACATACATACATACATACATACATACATACATACATACATACATACATACATACATACATACATACATACATACATACATACATACATACATACATACATACATACATACATACATACTAGGGCTGTCCCCGACTAAGGATTTGGATGGTCGACTAGGATTGGCCAAAATTTGCCGTTAGTCGACTATTGGTCGACTTAAATATTTTGTATTTTTTTGTAATCATTCCATTTGGGCTGTGAGGGGTGCTTAATGTCTGAAGGAGTCAACTGAAGGCTTCTTGTCCTCTGCAAAAGCATGCAATTGGTCCACTGATGGATACATCTTGATATTTGTCTAGTATAGTGTGTTCATTAAATGGGTGAAATCCTCTTTCAGTGCCTCTGTGCCTGTTTTCGTAGGCAGTTAGCCTCTGGTATGCGTGCCATTAGCGTTAGCCACGTTTCTATGCCTCTTTTCTTGTGAGAAAAATTATAAAAAAATTTTTTTTATTTTTTTTAATTATATTCGAGGTTGGCCAGTCGACTACGGCCCCTTTCGACTGATTAGTCGACTAATCGATTAATAGGGGTCAGCCCTAATACATACATACATACATACATACATACATACATACATACATACATACATACATACATATATACATATATACATACATACATACATACATACATACATACATACATACATACATACATACATACATACATACATACATACATACATTGCTGTTTTCTCCTGCTTTGGTGTTCACTCGAGGAGCATCCAGGCGAACAAGAGCTTGTCAGCGAGTATGTTCTTCCATGACCCTATAAGCAGGGCCGGACTGGGGAAATAATTCATACCGGGAGATATAGCGCGAAATATAGCCCCAGTCAGGCCACTTTTTAAGCGGGGGGTATGGGGGTCCCCCACCAGGATTTTTTTTGTTACAAAGACTTAATTTCCTGCATTCTGGTGAATTTTAGTGCATGTGAATCACAAACTAATGAGCCAACAATTGCTTAGTACAATGTACTGTTATGAACCTCAAATAAAACTTGTGGCACTAGCAATGCTACTCTCTCCACCTTCAAAAAGAAAAAAGCAAGAGCACAACATATTTTTCTCTTTACTATTATAATACAGTTAACCACTCTCTCCACCTATTCAAACAGAGCAAGAGCACAATGCCATATTCACTTTACTGATGCACTACCCATCAACATTTAAAATAGCCCTTTACACTAACATTAAATAACAGACCTTTCATTACAATACTATAATAACAGTAGCCACTGCCAGAATAGTGACGCATGTATCGCGTGTGGTGAGCACACGCATGCATGCACAACGAAGACGGAAGATTGCGTTGTCTCAATCATTTTAACTATAAAATGAGCTCAAAGTATGAGCTCACTGACTGAAATGTCCAACAAAAAGCATCAATTGTCAAATAATATTGATCACATTAACTAGACTAGATGTTTTTGAGGAAATTAGAAAGGGAACAACAACTTAACCCTTGTGTCTGATCAGATTCTTATTTTCTGATAACTTTGCAGTGATTATGTTTCTAGCCAATATATGTGGCAAAGGTGTGTAATCTTTGAATTATCTTGGAATTATTTTGACTTTCTCTTTCATAAATTGTTTATTCAACTTCAGCCCGATCATAACCACCACATATTGTTTTTTGTAATGTCAGATTTAACAACTCCTTTCAGTAAAGTGGGAGTATTTCATTTTTAATCTGAAGTTGAATAAAATATTTATGGAAAAGAAAGTGGGAAATTATTTCAACATATGGCGTTTTTCAATTTAGTCCCCTAATATGGTAAGAGTATAACACTTTAGTTTTCAGACACAAGGGTTAAATGATTTATTTGTTTCTTGGCAGATTTAACATTGGGCTTTTGACAGGGGAGATGATGCATTGCATGGTAACGTTAGCTAGCTAACATCCACATGTTTATTTTTATCACTGACTAACCTGCTGGTTCCTTGACCTTGGTGCAAGAAAACATTTGATAAATGTTGCTGGATTTAGCAGCATCTCCTGTAAGGGCCTTTCTTTTTCTTTGTTTTATCCCTCTCTCCTCCACCCTTTCTCTTTCTTCCACTGTCCATCTTGACATCAACGTTAATTGACTTTTGCTCTACTGTATCTCTCCCGAGTCCCTCACTACCTGGCTGTTATTCTGCATCCGAGTGCCATCTGCCATTCCATTCGCCGCCTCTGCTGTCAATCAGTTGTATCGCCTGGTCCCGCCTCCACCAATCACAAGCGGCAGCACGGCTCCATTTGTGTGTGTGTGTGTGATCCGCGAGAGGGAGAGAGTCATCCTGGTTGTTCCCCACCCAACTAGGTTATCTAACTATCGTGCTGCCACAACTAGAAACAATGGCATGGCAAAAAAAAAAAAAATTATTATAATTAAAATTATTTTTTATTTTAATTTTAAATTTTTATCTGTGCAGGCCAGGCGGGAAAACTCCCGGTGCTCCCGATGGCCAGTCCGGGCCGCGTGTATCCTTTCCGCAACGGACTTCGGTTGCCGGGTTCCTCTGATTGGCCGCGACCCCCACGTGACCCACCCCCTTATCCACCGCTGCCGCTCTAGTGGCAGAGGTCCCTGCCTTCCTCAATTTATACGCATGGAAGTATTGACTACGCCGTAACGAATAATTAAAAAAAGATACCGTTAACTGGAATATGTTGTGCCTTTACACCATCGGCGTATTTAGACCACTAGCACGTGCCCTAGTGATCATAATTTGTGCCCCAGTGATTACATAATAATTCTTATTTTTTTTACTTCGCTTTGAAATATTATAGTGAAATATTTTGCACTGTTTTTGATTTATCTTGTTGAAATCCTCCAACAGGCTCTTTTTTGTAGGTTGAATGGTTTGCACACCCCTATGACAGAGGCTGAGCATACATGGTACATCCCACCAGCTGACTGAGTCAGCTGGCAGCGCAGTTGAGCCAGGTAAATAGTAAACACACACACAGTGCTCGACGAGGCACCACGTTTCAAATGGACATCAGAAAGTGCTTCGCCAAAGCGTTGCAGAGTAAAAATGAGAGAGGTAAGAGTTATAAGGCTGTCAAGAAAGCCCGCATGAATTTGAAGAATCTCCCATCCCTTAAGTTTAACCACAACGTTACCGGAGGAATTAGCTGCTAGAATAGGCACCGACTATATCTGGTAAGCACGTTGTCGTATGGTCGTAACGTGCGTGCATACCAGATATAGGCTAGCCTAGCTAGGACCTTTATACAGTAATAGCCTATCTATCTGCCTATGCCAGTAATTTTTATATTCTGCAGTTGTCTTTTGGAACAGTCTGCCCAGTGACTTGAAAATCGTCAATGCTGTTAGATTCAACTAAGTCCAGCCTGAAGACTGAATGAATGAATGAAAACTGTATTTAACAGATTGCAGAATGGATACAATACAGTACGGCTCAATACACACAATTGGTAAGGGGATGCAGACCAGAGAAAGACGTTTGTCTTGTTTACATCAGGGTCCCCCATTTTCAATTCATAGTGACATTTATGACATAGGGACATACATGACATTATAGGTATTTTAGTACTGTTACATTTGTGACATATACGATATGCAAATATAGTACTGTTACCCATAGATCCTGACAGAGTATATGATGGGCAAGGCTCAAAAGGGACTATAATTAACCTAGACACTCAGCAAAAAGGCACCCTTGCATGTTTATGAGTCTGTTATGTATAAATAGTAAATGGTATATGTGATGTGTTGTGATGTGATGTCATGTCTGTATGATGCATGTCTAAGCATGTCATTCCTATCTATATATCTTTTTAAATCTATTCTATTCTACAATGAACACTACACAACAACCATCAAACGCACATAGCACACACATCCACACGCACACACTCACTTTAAACAAACACACTGTAGCACCCACTCCCCACACTTTATAGCACACACTCACTTTAAACAAACACACTGTAGCACCCACTCCCCACACTTTATATTTATTGATAAAGGATTGCACTACAACTCGTACACCTTACTGTAAATTGTACCTAAATTGTACCTCATCCCATTTCTGCTTTGCACTATATAGTATTGTATATTAGTACACTGCATAGTATTGTATATTATATGGTAACTCAGTTACGTCTATTCTGCATCGAACATTGTACATAATGTCTATACTGAACACTGTGACCTCATTTTCTACTTCTAATTTACATGCTATACTATGTTATTTGATACTTATCTTGTCTAGCACAGTCTCTGGAGCATAACAGTAAGACGCATTTTGTATAAAAGTATTCTGTACTTCTGTATGACAACTATTAAAGAAACTTGAAACTTGCAATGTTCAATGCAAGTAAAGCACTTTAAACTTTAAGTATGACTAAATGCTTTCTTGACTATATATATAGTAACTGTTCCAAATGCATAGATTTCTATGTATTTTAGGGGTTTGGGGGGCTAGCTCTTTTTAATATAAATGTCAGATTGTTTTATTTATTTCATAGATTTCTATGCATTTCAGGAGTTTGGGGGGCTGGCTCCCCAAAATAATTAAATAACATAACTGTAAAGTGTCACAGCCAACTAAGTGACACTGGGTAGTATGACATCCTGATCTTATATATGATTATGGGGAATGTCTGTAGATTCTTCCTGGACAATGGAATCAATGGAATCAATTTCAGTTTATCAATCAGTTTATTGTATATACTGTATTTGTTTTAAATCTTATGGGTTATATATGTTACTATATGTGTCTAGATGTGATAGGCCTTCTGGCTGGTAAACGCCCAGTCAGAAAGGAATTGAGTAGAAACACGTTATGTGTAAACACATGTTAAGGGGAGACACTACAGGTGAATAGGGTAAAAAAATTAACTAATAGATATCACAATGAAAATTCCCCAGTTGATTACTTATATTAAGACAAGACTTTTTTGTATTACAAGTTTTCTGAAATTGTATGTTTAAATATGCAAATTAGGCATTATCTACTTAAATATGCACAAATTTGCATATAATTCCAGGACAGAAATGTGAACATTGGATAAAGCCATTTTCAAAATTATAGTTTCATTTTGTTGACATATTAGAGGCAAAGGTTATTACAGAGGGGATTTTGGATATCTCTTTTTATCACTCCATAAATCAGAAAATACTCCATTCAGTCAATTTGTATGGTAAAATTCCATATTTCGCCATGTTTTTAGGAATAAAATGTGATATAAATCAGGGTATGAATGCGATATCAACAAACCCTTCTGTAAATACCTTCAGAACATAGATATGAATAGAACTGGAAGTTTTGGTGTATGTGAGTGCTACTGAAGTGGAGATTTCTGGCTCAGAGTATGAGGAAAAACTCTTAAAACTCATTTTTGGGAAAACGCCTTCAAAGTTCTGTATTGTAAAATGCCATACTTTTTTTTTTGAAACAGATATTTACAAACACAATATCTAATCAAACCATTAGTAATAGACAACCTAAACACATGCCTGATAACTGAATAATAATAATAATGATGTTATTGAACTGAACATAACTACACACAGGCTACAAACAGTGTAGTACAGTGTAGTACCCCCTAATAGGCAAAAAATATTTAAATAGATATCACTATGAAACTTTCCCAGTTTGTTATGTACATATAAACTAAGAAAAAATATATTGCAAGTTTTCTGAAATTTATGTTTATATATGCAAATGAGGCACTTCCCCATTAAATATGTGCACATTTATGGATGCAATAAGGCAAAATGAAGTAAAATAAACAACTAAATGTGTGTTATTGACGTTTTATTGTCATTAGTTTCATAGAAGACATGTTTAGGAAGCAAAATATAACAAAATCTCAAAATCAACAAAAAAAGTATATTTGCCTATTCACCTGCAGTGTCTCGCCTTAAGTGCCACAAGTCAACGAGTGACACTTTGTATAGTGTTCTTGTGTTTGTTGTGTATGATTGGAGCTATGTATGTGACCTGTATATTCTTTATACACTTTAAAACTACACTACAGTTAATATGCAGTCAGACGGGAAACAGAAACCTTTTGATAATGCATGGAGCTGCACAGTGTCCATTTCTCTGGAATGTGCAAAAAAAGGGAGTGACCCACACACAGGCTGGGATGTGAGCAGGGGAGTGAATCTCTGCCTACAAGAGTTAACCCTTTATACATTATAATACAAAAATATACATACATATTATACTTTAAACTACAAAATACATATTTGATGTGTGATCAATCAGTGTACCTGTATATATCTGTATATGTATGTGTTGGGCTATGTAAGATATATTACGGCAGTCTGCCTCGTCCTCGTCTCAGAACGAAAGAGGCCCATGGAGGACGAAGGGGAGTCAGGAAGTTAACCCTTACAGTGAGGAAGCAGAACAGACATGCATTCATGTTCTGAGGTAATGGGGTTTTCCCAGTAGATGTAATGACTAGAAGGGGAGGAGTACATCCTTACTGCGTATTGTATGTTGGTTGGCTGGTGAGATGACATCCCTGTGACATCGCTGTTTTTGGACCAATAGAGATATGATGCAGGATCAGTATAAAGATGACTGTTCCTCCTTCGAGGAGCCAGATTTTGGGATTTGAGAGATTTTGAAGATTTACCATAGCAGGCACAAGCCGTGCCAGATGAGATGTTTTTGTTTTATACTTCTTTTAACTGAGTTGGATATTTCCAATGAAGTCTCATTTGTAACTTGCTTTTTCTAAATAAAAACAGCTTTTTATAATATATCTTTTGAGTCCTTGGACTGATTTCCAATAGCAATGTGCCCCGATGCCAGCCAACGCCCTGAGTTCCAATGGAGGGTGACTATACATGTACTGTAACTTAATAACAGATTGAATCAACTGACTGGTTAATGCTTTTCAGCTAAAAGATATATATATATATATGCTATGTACTTTATAAATACTATACATGGAAATGTGTGTTGTTTGCACGTTCCGGTATCTCTGTGTCCAGACGGACTCTGTCGAGTTATGTGGGACCCCGACCGTCTGAATCACTGCAGGGTTAGACGGTCGGTTCCGCTGACGGAGGAGGAGGGGGGAGACAGGAGATGCTGGGGCGTGCAAACAATGATTACGAGTTAGTACAGTGGTAATACTTGTCAACAAAGTAGTAATACAACCAAGCTTTCAATTGAGCAGTATTACAAGCCCTTTCGTAAAATAATAATGATGATGATTATGATGATGATAATAACAAAATAATTGTTTTTATATGCTATAAGAGTTCTCCTAAGACATACAATCGGTTTATTTCAAACAAGAAGAGATTTACAACTCTTCATGATTACATTTCATATTAACTGGATATAACTAGACCAGTGACTTGAAGTAATCTAGACAGAAATAGTAATTGACTCGAGAACTTGGCGAGTTTAGCACCTCGCCGGGGGATATCGAGCGGCCACGGGTTTTATATCTCGAGTAGGTGATTGAGATATATAGAGACGACCTGTAGCTCTTTTCAATAACCCTAACCTAACCCTAAAACCGAAATAAAGTTAAAAAAAATAGTTACAAAATCCACCCATTTTCGCCCACAAACCGGCCAAAACCGGCCAAATTCTTTCAGAATTATTTGGTGCCCTTCTGTGCCCTAGTGAAGTGCTGGGTCTAGATACGCCCCTGCTTTACACATATGTTGGATTATGTAATTGGTTTGTCATGACAAACGAATAAAAAAAACGCGATTTCCCCACTGGCTACAACAACACACAGTGACTACATATATATATACTGTACATACATTAGTTCATTTCTAGTCTTTACAGTTTTCTTCAATTACATAAACACGCAAATCAAAAGTATTACACAATTATCAAAACCTTACACTCAAGGAGCAAAACATAGGCCCAGATTTGCACCAATATAAGCACAATGTCAGCCTCACACTTTTTGCAAAACAATACAACATATTTTCATCAGTCTACAGCATTGGTCTTGTGTAGTGTTTGGTAAATGTATTGTATATTTGCACATTCTCTGCGTACTTCACTTACAGTACTCTAATCACTGAGAACTAGAATTGCTAAATGTGTTTTAGGTTAAGCACAGCAGTGTGTGTAACTGGTTCAAACAGAATTAAGTCATATGAAACGTGTGTTTTCATATGGTAACAAAATGTAGTTTTTATAAATTAGTGTATGGTTTTGACAAGTGTTTAATTTAGCAAAGGATCTGAGGTGTTCTGATAATTGTGTGTGGTTGTGCTAATTGTGTGTTTTGAAACACCGGGCCCCGTTTTCAAAATCATGCTTAAGCAATCGAAAAAAAACTGTATTGTGTGTTTCATTATATACATATGTAATGGCCTTTGGATTGAGGAACATACTACCAGCCAAAGGAGGAAGCAGAAAAGGATGGACGAGTATGTAGTTGAGTCATCTTGTGGCACAAGCTCAGACCTCAGCTCAGGAGATCAGCTGAGACAGAGACTGTTCTATCCAGTCGTCGACAGAATGCAGCAAGAGCTTGAGAGCAGGTTCTCATGAGTTGGATAACAACTTATGAGAGGCATACAGGCATGTTATCCAGCCTCAGACCATTTTCTCTCAGTGGAATTGCTGCAACCCCTCGCCACACATTACAATATCCAACTATTGCCAGAGCAGATCACAGTTGCAAAGTGTTTGGTCAGGACAGGCAGAGATGCAGTCCCTACTATCCTACTAAGTGTCTTTTCCCTCCTGGATGATGATGATAATAATAATAATAATAATAATAATAATAATAATAATAATAATAATAATAATAATAATAATAATAATAATAATAATAATAATAATAATAATAATAATAATAATAATAATAATAATGCATTTGATTTATAAGGCCAGTCAGTCATTTATGTTGCCAGTCAGTCAGCCAAAACCAATTCATGGACGACTCCAAGGTCGAACTGAGAGCTGCTGGAGTCGAAGGCCCTCTTGGAGATAAGAGTGGCATGCGGCCCCCCCACCCCCCCTCCTACGTGTATGGCCCAGCGCCTCACATTGGTGATGGCAGCTAACTCGTATGCGTGCTGGAGGGGGGAGCCAAGGCTGTCTCGTCAACCCCCAGCCCCCCCGGGTGCTCCGCGCCAAACATGGCAGCGGTAATACGCATACGTCTGTCTCAAAGAGTCCTGCATGTATAACAAATGCGCATGTTGGTGAATTTATGACTGTGTGCCATTATTACTATCAATGTAATAATTGTGGAATATTACTATAATGAGCTGTATGTGTATGAACCAAGCATCCTTTGTGAAGCACTTTGGTTGACAAGTGTCATGTCTATATAAATAAATTTGATTGATTGATTGATAAGGCGCCTTTCAGGACACTAAAAAAAAAGTCCACAAATCGGTGAATGAAAAAATTATAAGATCAAATGAAAACTACTTACTAAAAATGGATGTTTAAAAGTACTAAACCAACAAAAAATACCAAACACTAACAAACATTCAGCACAGACAATGGGGATGCTGACATATTAAAAAAGAAAAAGGTAAACACTTTTTTTTTTTTCTTTTTTTTTTAATGTCCAGGGCTAGGAGTAAAACATCCGGGGCTAAAGCCCCGGAAGCCCAGGGCTAACAACGCCACTGGTGAGGACGATTGGTTACGATTAGGGCTGTCAGTTTATCGCGTTAATTAGATTAATTAATTACACAGCAAATTATCGCGTTATGAAAATTAACTCAAAATGTATTACAATTTATTTTTTTGTATATATATTTGTTTTAATCTCGTTCATTCCATAAGAACGTAGAATACACATTTACAGATTTTTTTTTATATGGTCCATTTGCATGTTCTTGGTATCTGATTCTAGGGACATCTATGGATCCCTTTGACTGTGAATAACACCATGCTCAAATTGACCAGACCTGAAAAATCTAAGCAAATTAATAGATGGAAGATGATTAAACAGAAGGTTTTGTAGATACAGTACTAAATTCTGCCATCCGGACACATGCAATTTTAAATATGATTATAGAATATCAGGCATAAAATGGTTATGCGATTAACATGCGATTAATTAGATTAATTAATTACAAATCCTGTAATTAATTAGATAAAAAAAATTATTGCCTGACAGCACTAGTTACGATCATTCAAGTTTTTACTGATAATTGTTTTTTGTGGTTTTGATAGTCTATCAGTGAGCTGGATGCAATCCTACCTGGAGGGGAGAGAGCAGATGGTGGAGGTAAACGGTACCCTATCCCCCCCCCTCACAGTAAACTGTGGTGTTCCACAAGGAAGCATACTAGGTCCGCTACTGTTCCTAATTTATGCAAATGACATGTCGTCAGCTTGTGACTGCAACTTGTTCCTGTTTGCGGACGACTCAGCCCTGCTGGTCTCTGACAAGAACAAGTTACAGGTTGAAAAAACCCTCAGCTCAGAACTAAGCAAAATCTGCATATGGCTCGCTGATAACAAACTATCATTACACATGGGCAAAACAGAGTCCATTCTCTTCGGTTCAAATAACAAACTCAGCAAGACCGACGGCTTCTCAGTTACAGTGGGTGACAATATTGTCACAAGGAAAGAAGATATTACCTACCTGGGTTCCATCCTAGAGGCAAATCTTTCCTGTGACAAAATGGCATCCAATGTAATAAAAAAAGTCAACCAACGAACTCGTTTCTTGTACCAGATCTCCTCACTGGTAAACAAGAATACCCTGAAGACTCTAGCAGGAGCACTCATTCAAGGGTACTACGACTATGCTTGCACCTCATGGTACCAAAGCACCTCAAAGGCGCTAAAAACAAAATTACAAACATCCCAAAACAAACTGGTCAGACTACTGCTTGACCTTACTCCTAGAACCCACCTCACCCCTGCCCACTTTGACAACCTAGGATGGCTTAGAGTAGACGACAGAGTACAGCAACTTGCAATGGGCCTGGTCTACAAGATACACTACACGACCAAGGTACCCATGTACATGACTAAATACTTCCCAAAGGTCAGTGAATACCACGATCACAACACCAGAGGGAGCTCCACAAATCATGTTAAACCCAGATTCGGCTCAAACAAGGGACTAAACACGTTTCGCAATTATGCCACATCAATGTGGAACGCCCTACCCAAAGCTGTAAAGGAATGTGAATCACTACCCACTTTCAAAAACACTCTCAAAAAACACCTAAGGGAGACTGCAACTCGAAACTGGCCCCTGTAAATGTCCGAACACAACCCCCTCCAATGTACAGTAAATTACCAAGTATGGTCTTGTCAATAATCCAATGTACAGTGTTGTTTGTACAGTTGTACAGTGTCCCCCACCCACCCCTCCTACCCAACCCCCCCCCCCCCACTCCTACCAACCCCCCCCCCCCCCCCCCACTCCTACCCAACCCCCCACCCACCCAACCACCTCCAACGTACAGTCCCCACCCACCCCTCCTACCCAACCCCCCCCCCCCCCCCACTCCTACCCAACCCCCCCCCCCCACTCCTACCCAACCCCCCCCCCCCACTCCTACCCAACCCCCCCCCCCCCCCCCCCCCTCAACCACCTCCAATGTACAGTCCCCCCCCACCCCCACCTACCCAATCCAATGTACAGTTTCTACGCCTAATGTATATACTCTTTTCTTTCTGGACTCTTTTTGTATCACAAACAGTACTGTAATTGCAAATCTGGTATGTCATAAATGTATAGATGTAGCAGTACTGTCTATCTGTATGTCATGTATGTCATATATGTTACGATGAATTGAAAATGGGGGACCCTGATGTAAACAAGACGAAAGTCTTTCTCTGGTCTGCATCCCCTTAACAATTGTATGTATTGAGCTGTACTGTACTGTACCCATTCTGTAATCTGTTAATAAAGTTTTCATTCATTCATTCATTCATTGTACTTGGGTCACCCACTTTACAGTCAGATTTGTAAACCACAAAGTTTTTTCTCAATGAAGGAAAAACATTTCAAGGTTTGCCTCAAACAATCATTGAAAAAAGAAATGCTTTTCTGGGATAAGTTCACATAAACAAAACAACACTGCTTACCTTATACAATTTTGTTCTAACTAAGGTCTTCACTGCATCACATTCTCCATCACTGTAAAGGCCCGGAAACCCTTTGTCACAAGTTTGACCCGCGGGACCCTGACACAGTTGGTCATTTGATCTGAGGGACCTGGAGTTGATGTGTTGGACCAAGAGTTCTTCAATGTAGGCCGGAGCGAGGGGGCGGCTAAGTGATGCAGTGGGCAAGGCGCTCGCCACTAATGCAGGAGATGCTGGGTTCAAGCCCAGCTCTCGGCATTGCTACCAGCTTGGCTGGTCGTTCATACTAACACAATTGGCAGTGTTAGGGGTGGGAAGCTGGTGGGTGGGGATCGGACGCTGTGGACAGCGACTCCTACAGGTCGGTTGGTGCGCCTGCGCAGCAGAATCAGGAAGCAATGGGGGCGGCGTGACCCTCCCACGCAGACCCTCGCCGCTGAGAGATCGCGCTGTGCAGGTGAAAAGATGCGACGGCTGCCTCCTCGTGTACCAGAGGGGACACATGATGCAAGGCTTCATCCACATTGCAGCTGGCTTGTGGGAGGCATGGCCTAACAACGTTCGAGACAGGGGAGGGTAGAATTGGACAATACGAAAATTGGGGATGGGATGGGAGAAAAAACTGAAAATGGGGAGAAAAAGTAGATACAAAAAAAATAATTGGCCGGAGCGAGACCATTGAGGGCTTTGTATGTAAAAACACAGAGTAGATTGATCAACTTACAACTAAGAATTTCCTAGCAGATAACAAGATGAGTTAACCTACAAATATGAGACAGTTCTGACAGCACAATATTGATGTAAATAAGAGATTCTCTGGGATAAATGTTTTTAATGGATAGATATTTACAGTACAATGAGATTGACAGTTAGCCAGCCTGCCAAGACACCTGTATGGCAGAATCTATGGCGCCTTCTGGTGGCAGCACTTCCACAATAAATTATAAAGAGCACAGAGTGAGTGCTGCCTATTACCGCCAGTAACATGTGCTAGGAATACATTACTCCATGATGAAAAATAGCAATCCCTATTGCAATCATTATCTAAAATATCTTGCATCTACATCATTTCCTTGAGCTGTAATTAACACAGTGTTAACATAACTCAGTTTAGGGTGACAATAATGTTTCAAGTTTCAAGTTTCTTTAATAGTTGTCATACAGAAGTACAGAATACTTTTGTACAAAATGCTTCTTACTGTTGCGCTCCAGAGACTGTGCATGACACGATAAGTATGAAATAAAAACATAGTAAAAATTAGAAGAAAAAAAAGAGGTCACAGTGTTCAGTTTAGACATATGTACAATGTTCGTAGACGTAGTTACCATACAATATACAATACTGTGCAGTGTACTAATATACAATACTATATAGTGCAAGGCATAAATGGACAAGGTGCAGTTTAGGTACAATTCACAGTAGGTGTACGAGTTGTAGTGCAAATCCTTTATCAATAAATATAAAGTGTAAGTGTGTTTGTGTGATCTAAAGTGTGGGGAGTGGGTGCTGCAGTGTGTTGTTTGTTTGAGTGAGTGTGTGTGTGCGTGTGGGTGTGTGTGCTGTGTGCATTTGATGGTTGTTGCATAGTGATTATTGTTCGTTTAGCGATTATTGTTCGTTTAGCAGCCTGATGGCCTGGGGATAGAAGCTCCTTCTGAGTCTTTCTGTGCTCGCCATAAGACTCCGGTATCGCTTGCCTGACGGCAGCAGTTCAAAGAGGCAGTTGTTCGGGTGGCTCGAGTCCTTAATAATTCTCTTAGCCTTCCCCTTGCACCGCTTGTTGTAAATGTTCTGGAGGGTGGGAAGCCCCCCTCTAATTGTGCGTTCGGCTGAACGTGTCACTCTTTGTAGTCTGCTACGGTCTTGTGCAGTGCTATTCCCAAACCAGGAGGTGATGTTGCCGGTCAGGATGCTCTCTATTGTACATGAGTAGAAGTTCCTAAGGATCTTCTGACTGACTTGGAACTTCCTTAGGCGCCTGAGGAAGTAGAGGCGTTGTCGTGCCTTCTTCACAACACTGTCAATGTGTGTGGTCCATGTCAAGTCCTCGGATATGTGGGCTCCGAGGTACTTGAAACTGTTCACTCTCTCAACTGGTGCCCCGTCGATGCTGAGGGGGCTGTAGTCCTTGACCCCCGACCTCCTGAAGTCCACAATCATCTCTTTTGTTTTGCTGACGTTCAGGGAGAGGCAGTTCTCCTGACACCACTGTGACAGGTTCTCTACCTCTTCCAGGTAGGCCCTTTCGTCGTTGGCAGAGATCAGGCCCACCACTACTGTGTCATCAGCAAATTTGATGATGGTGTTGTTGTTCCGCTGTGCTACGCAGTCATGTGTGTACAGGGAGTAGAGGAGGGGGCTCAGAACACAGCCCTGGGGGGCCCCTATGTTGAGCGTGATGGATGAGGAGGTGCAGTTGCCGGCTCTTACCACCTGGGGTCTGCCCGTCAGGAAGTCCAGGACCCACTGGCACAGGTCATAGTTCAAGCCCAGGTCCCTGAGCTTGGCTATGAGTTTGGAGGGGACTATGGTATTGAATGCTGAGCTGTAGTCGATGAACAGCATTCTCACATAGTTCCCCTTCCTCTTGTCCAGATGTGATGCTGCTGTGTGCAGCACATGGGCTATGGCGTCCTCCGTGGACCTGTTGGGGCGATATGCAAATTGCAGAGGGTCCAGGTTGATGTGTTAATGTTAATGTGGTCAAGAGGCATGGTTTCTATCTTGTGCCTGAACTGGCGTGGCTTCTTTTATTCACATGTCAGCAGCAGTAGTAGTACAACTCTTCTCTCTCTGAGAGACATTGGGGGAGAGAACGAAAGGGGTGGGCACCTTTCCTTTTATAGTTGCCCTAAGGTAGAATACATGGGTGGCTCCGCCTAGACCACGCCATCCAACCGGCCGATCATTTCTTCATTCACCGCAAGGATAGAACAGCAGAATCCGGTAAACAACGTGGAGGAGGTATTGCCTTCATGTTGAACAAAAATTGGAGTGACCCAACTAACGTGAAGGAATTATCCAACCACTGCTCCCCAGAACTGGAATATATAACCATCAAGTGTCGTCCTTTCTTCCTCCCGAGGGAGTTAACGGCGATCGTCCTGGTCGGAGTGTATATTCCACCGCAAGCTGAAGCCAGCAACAAGGTTGCGCTCTCCAGACTACACAACGAGGTAAATAGAATCCAAGAGGCGAATGTTAACGCCGCCATTTTAGTTCTGGGAGATTTCAATAGCGCCAATCTGAGAAAGGTATTGCCCGACTTCTATCAGCATGTGACTTGCAACACCAGAGGCGGTAACATCCTAGATCACTGTTACACGCAATTTAAAGGTGGCTACAAGGCTCATTCTGATAGTGGCTTCGGTAAGTCAGATCACGCATACATTTTTCTTACACCGAAGTACAGACAGAGAATTAAAAGTACTCCCGTAGTCTCGCGAGAGGTGCAGAAATGGGATGTGACGTCAGAGGATACGATCCGGTCAGTGTTTCACAACACAGACTGGAATGTGTTCCGCGACACAGATAACATTAATGCCTACACGGAGACAGTGCTGGACTATGTTTGTACTAGGGTGAAAGAAACAATCCCCACTACCAAAATGAAAGTTTACCCAAATCAAAAACCCTGGGTAGACAAATCCGTCCGTGAAGCTCTGAGAGAGCGCACCAAAGCATACAACGACGGCCTAGAGGCAGGCAACATGAATGACCACAAGGTGGCGCGATACAACGTAAGGAGGACTGTGTCAGAGGCCAAACGACGCTACAGGGATAAAATTGAACTCCAGTTTGAACAAGCTGACTCTAGAGCTATGTGGCAGGGGCTCAAAACGATGACAGACTACAAAGGCGCCTCCCTCAAACTGAACAGTGACATCTCCTTAGCAAATGACCTCAATACCTTCTATGCGAGGTTTGATGCTGGTAATAACAACACCAGCTCACAAGCCTCGGCAATGGGGGGGGGGGGGTCGGCTGCTGATGGAGGCGCAGTGTTCAGGGTAACAGAGCATGAGGTGAGGCGGACCTTTAAAAAAGTGAATATCAGGAAGGCAGCAGGTCCAGACGGCATCCCCGGCCGCGTCCTAAAAGTCTGTGCCGACCAACTGGCCCCAGTATTCACTGACATATTTAACCTGTCCTTAGAACAGGCTGTCATCCCCACCTGCCTGAAGAAGTCCACTATTATCCCTGTACCCAAAAAATCCAAGCCTGCTTGCCTCAATGACTACCGCCCTGTAGCTCTCACCTCCATAGCCATGAAGTGCTTCGAGAAGCTAGTAAAGGGCTACATCTGCTCCTCCCTCCCCATCAACATGGACCCCCTGCAATTTGCATACCGCCCCAACAGGTCCACGGAGGACGCCATATCCCATGTGCTGCACACAGCAGCATCACACCTGGACAAGAGGCAGGGGAACTATGTGAGAATGCTATTCATCGACTACAGCTCGGCATTCAATACCATAGTCCCCTCCATACTCATAGCCAAGCTCAGGGACCTGGGCTTGGGCTATGACCTCTGCCAGTGGGTCTTGGACTTCCTGACTGGCAGACCCCAGGTGGTGAGAGCAGGCAACTGCACCTCCTCATCCATCACCCTCAACATAGGGGCCCCCCAGGGCTGTGTTCTGAGTCCCCTCCTCTACTCCCTGTACACACACGACTGTGTGGCTCAGCGGAGTAGCAATACAATCGTCAAATTTGCTGACGACACAGTGGTGGTGGGCCTGATCTCTGCCAACGACGAGAGGGCCTACCTGGAAGAGGTCAAGGCCCTGGCGGGATGGTGCCAGGAAAACAGCCTCTCCCTGAACGTCAGCAAAACAAAGGAGATGATTGTGGACTTCAGGAGGTCGGGGGTCAAGGACTACAGCCCCCTCAGCATCGACGGGGCACCGGTTGAGAGAGTCAACAGCTTTAAGTACCTCGGAGCCTACATATCCGAGGACTTGACATGGACCACACACATTAACAGTGTTGTGAAGAAGGCACGACAACGCCTCTACTTCCTCAGGCGCCTAAGGAAGTTCCAAGTCAGCCAGAAGATCCTTAAGAACTTCTACTCATGTACAATAGAGAGCATCTTGACCGGCAACATCACCTCCTGGTTTGGGAATAGCACTGCACAAGACCAAAGCAGACTACAAAGAGTGACACGTTCAGCCGAACGCACAATTGGAGGGGGGCTCCCCACCCTCCAGAACATTTACTACAAGCGTTGCAAGGGCAAGGCTAAGAGAATCATTAAAGACTCCAGTCACCCGAACAACTGCCTCTTTGAACTGCTGCCGTCAGGCAAGCGATACAGGAGTCTCAAGGCGAGCACAGAAAGACTCAGAAGAAGCTTCTATCCCCAGGCCATCAGGCTGCTAAACGAACAATGAATGAACACTACACAACAACAACCACCAAACGCACATAGCACACACATCCACACGCACACACTCACTTTAAACAAACACACTGTAGCACCCACTCCACACACTTATAGCACACACCCACTTTAAACAAACACACTGTAGCACCCACTCCCCACACTTTATATTTATGGATGAAGGATTGCACTACAACTCGTACACCTTACTGTAAATTGTACCTATAATTGTACCTCATCCCATTTCTGCTTTGCACTAGATAGTACTGTACATTAGTACACTGCATAGTATTGTGTATTGTATATTATATGGTAACTCAGAACATTGTACATATGTCTATACCGAACACTGTGACCTCATTTTCTTCTTCTAAATTCATGCTATATTATGTTATTATGTTATTTGATACTATCTTGTCTAGCACAGTCTCTGGAGCGTAACAGTAAGAAGCATTTTGTATGAAAGTATTCTGTACTTCTGTATGACAACTATTAAAGAACTTGAACTTGAACTTGAACTAGAGTGCCCTCCAGTGGGGACAGATATATATGCAACTAGGCAATCACTGGTGGAGACAATTGTCTACGCAGGTAAACAGTTACTAGTGTAAACAGTCATATGTACAGTTAGACAGTTACTAACAATCCTATACAGAGTCTCTGATCTCAACACTCCCACTTTTTTGCATACTGGCTGACTTCTTGGAAAAACATTTGAACAAAGGAAATAATATATATAAACTCCATAGGGTATGACATGCAATACCTTCACATTAAACATGACCTTTACAAATCATGTCAGTTTTAATTTGAAAACAGGCTCCCCCATAGTATCTATTACTCTGTTGTCCGTTGGACAGTAAACCAGTGTCATTCTTTCTTATCTGATGGCATATCTGATGAGATGATATTATTTATGACATGTTTACATCTATATTGACACCTAGTAATCACAATGGTCCCCTGGTTGTCCTTATAAACAACAGTCTCCCTATATACACAATGTTCATCATTTTAAACGGTTTAGACAGAACGCCCATTCTTCAAAAACACCATATTTGGTATAGAGGATATATTTCAATTAACTGCTGCATCTTGAACAATGCATTGATAACCTTATCTTCATCACTTCGAGCAGTTACTCTAGATAAACATTTTTCATTGTCATAGCTAGAGATATATACTCTGATAGTATCCCTGTAGGCCCTAAGCCCTTAAACCTTTGTTGTCTTTTCTGAAACACCGCTGTCCGTCTGCAGCACCTCTGACATAACGAAAAACATATTTTTGACGTAGTTTAATTATTCTCTGTGGGGTCAATAAACATACTCCAACACTCTTACTCACTACCGAACATAGGTCAGGGCGAGTACATGTTGTCCAACTGAATGAAGCTACCCACAATTTATCTATACATTTCTTCCTTTAGTCAAAAACATCTCGGGACCTTTCCCCACATCTCTTGTGAGATATTTTTACACAGTTGGCAGACTGTTCGAAGTCCATACCTATAAAATGGTTTAACCTGCCTAGGTCTTTCTTTTGTGGTCTGGAGCGATGATCAAATCCTCCACTTCTGTATTTTAACATTGTAAACCACCCACCTTTGTACTTAAACATGGGATTAAACATATGATCCATTTCAGCATTTTAAACCTGGTAACTCATTCACCTCTGTACTTAAACATGGGACCAAACATATGGCTAAATTCCTCAGCATTCAATACATTTTCTATGAACCATACTTTGTATTTACCGTGGTCTTCAATACCTTCCTGGGTTGAATACCCCCATCTCCCTCCCACTGACTGCCTGCCCTCTAGTAACTTGGTTGAGTACATCCATTTCCCTCCCACTGTATGCATGCCCTCTTCGGGGGACATTTTGGCATCTTTAAAGGTCGGGTTTACCCCACTGACTACCCTGTAGTAGTGCCAACGGGGATAGGTGTATTGTCCTCCTTGTCACTCCCTTCCCTGGCATAGCCTGTCAGACGTTCTGGGGGTCTGTGTTCCCTTGGGGGATACCTCCCACTGCTTGAGACACTTGACGTCACCCTCGGGTGCTCCTCGTCATCGCCCTCTGGGGGTTGCTTGCTGTCTGTCTGCACAACTGTACTAAGTACACTGGGGTGGTGTGTTTCTATTTCTACACACCTTGCTCTGGAGTCCAGCTCTGGCTCCTCTGTCTGTGTCTCGCTCTCACAGGTTGCCTTCATGACAAACTTGACTAGCATGTGTTTCTGCACTATCCCTTTACCGGGATGATAAACTAGGAGAGCAGGACTTCCTCTGTCGTGTCCTACGAAAAATCCTTTTACATCCTTGGACTTGGGTTTCCCCCCTGTCCTGCAGGTACATATAACACACTGATCCAAATCGGTGCATTCTGGCTAGATTACACTTCTTTCCTGTCAGCGCTGTATACGGAGTGGTGCCCGAGTGCTTATTAAAGCACCTGTTTCTAGTATAAGCGGCTTCTTGCGCCGCATAATGCCACAGGCTCTTTGGTAAGTTACTATCTGCTAGTTTACACCTAGCCATTTCGAAAAGGGTGTGCCATTCCCTCTCTGCCACCCCGCTCTGGTGCGTGGGTTATGGACGTGACGTCTCGTGTCTTATCTTATACCTTCCCAACAGTGATTGGAACTCTCTGTTTGTGAACTCGGTTTTGTGGTCTGACCTCAAACATCTTACTGTACCATAAGGAGCTACGTCTGCCAGGAATTTTTCCGTGGCCTGGAGTGTGTCACTCTTTTCTTTGATAAAGTAAACAAACACTGCCCCTGTACACACGTCTGTAAAAGACTGTACATATCCAAAACCTCCTATGGACTCGTTGCTTACTGGGCCGACTAGGTCCATGTCAACTAGTGCAAGTGGTACCCCTACTCTGTCTGTGGGATTTCTGTATCTCGGTTGGGTAAACTTCCCCGTTTTGCACATTGCACAATTTTTGTCGGGTCTACTCTTCTCCCCCTCAATGTGCATACCCTCTGACACTACTTGCAGTTTCAGTAAATCCTCGTAATTACAATGACCCATAATCTCGTGCCATGTCTAAATATCGTGACTGGCCGTCCCGCTACACACATCATCATTATCGTTACACTGGTCGTAGTCATTACACACTTTTCAGATAAAATACTCTCTGGTACATCTTTATGTCAAACCGTGTACCGTCAGGTTCTACAAAGACATTTTTACCTTTATCGAAGAATACCTTGGCGCCGCTTGCAGTAGCAGCTATTACAGAGAAAAGTCCTTGTGGGAACGATGGTACATATAGAGCGTTCTTTAGCATCACTGTACGCCGGCGCCCCCTGCTGTCCGTGAGGCATACCTGTGCGTCTCCCCTCTCTTGTGCCAATCCGTAGATGCGTCTACCGTCTGCCAGCTCCATGCAGTGCCTCTCCGAGTGGAAAGTGTCGTCAAAGTTCTTGAACCGACTCCTGTCGTTGATGACATGGGACGACGCGCCCGTGTCCACGATCAGTCTCTTTCTCTGGGCCCGCTGCATCTGGGCCGGTCCGGCGATGCCCGTTGTCCACGCTCCAAAAGCGCAGTCTTCTTGTCCCGTTATCCTCCGGGCGTCGTCTCGACTCGCCTCACGTCGATCGTCGCCACCATCGATTCTCCGGGGGTCATCTCGATTCATCTCACGTCGATAGTCGCCGCCGTCGTGTCCGCTGTCGTCATCCTGTCCACAGCCGTTAACTTGTCCGTAGTCGCCATTCCGTCCGTGGCTTTCGTCTCGCCTGTAGTCGCCATTTTGTCCATGGCTTTCGTCTCGCCTGTAGTCGCGATTTTGTCCGTGGCCTCTGTCTCGTTCATGGCCGTCGTCTCGTCTGTAGCCGCCATCTTGTCCATGCGCGTATCGCGCGCTCTGGTTGTGTTTCTTCATGCACGCTCTGTCTGTGTGCCCCGTGGATTTGCAGAAGCTACACCAGACAGCCTTTGTGCATTCGCTTCTCCGATGGCCTTTATCTCCGCATCGCCAACACGCCAGGTCCGTCGTGGTCCTGGTTCTCTCTCTTGGCGTCTCTCGAGCCTTTAGCACCCTCTCCCCTTCCTCCGCGGCGGCTGGGTGGGTGTCTTCTGAGGCCTCAAAGTTCCTTAACTTAGCCTTGAACTGTCCCAACGTAATGTCCGTTGAACCGTGTGTTATCAGGAGTGTGGACGGTTTGTACAGCTCCAGTAGTCCTCTCATTATCATCGGCATCATTAGCCCATCGCTCGGTGCTTCTCCGGCACTCCTCAATGGCGTTGTGATTTGCTCCGCTCTGTTGACGTATTCGGTCACAGTTTCGGTGATCCCCTTCCTCAGGCCTGTTAGTGTAGAGGGCCAGTTCTCTGTTTTTTTTTTTTTTTTTTAAACTTAAATTTTTTATTAACATTTATTTAGACAGACAGCACTTACAAAAAATAAATAATAAAAGATGAAGACTAGTATCACAATAAAAACAAAAAGAAAAAACAGTGCACATAAATATTTACATGGGTATCACATGGTTAGTTGTCTGGTTCCCCTACTGTTGTTTTCTAGGTATTTGATACAAAGGCTGATTGTGTATCTCCCTTAAACAGGCATAAACAGGTAATTCCTACTCAAAGACAATAAATGCTGACTAAGGTTTGTATGTGTGATCTGGGTCCAGAGACCCTCCTTGAGTTTCTTACTTCCCTTCTCCTTCGTCCTTTCTTTTTTTTTCTCTTGTTTATTAACTTTCACTTTGCCTTTTGTTTCACCCATACACAAACCACATCATCCCTGAATATTTAATATCACACCGTTAAACAGACATAAATAATAAGGTATAAAAGCATTCAGCACTTGTAATATCCCAAAAACAAAATAGATAATATTAACTAAAGTACAGGTGTGTGACATGGGTTCATAGACCCTGCTTGAACATCTTTCCTCCTTTACCCTTCGCTCTCTTGTGTTGCATTTGGTTCTTCCTCTGTGATGTCGTTCTCGTTCCTTTTATAATCCTCCCACTTTCCCCATCTTTCCCCAAATTTCTCTTCCTGTAACCTCAGCATGTGTGTTATCCTTTCCATATCCTGTATTTCTTCCACTATTCCTACCCATTTTGCTATTGTCGGTGGGTCTTCCTTATACCACAGTCTCGTTATTGCTTTTCTGGCCGCTATCAACATTATCTTTATTAAATATTTGTCCCCCCCTTGTATTCCCTTGTGTGTCAGGTCTCCTAAGTAAAGCACCAGTCCTGTTTGTGGTATCCCGTATCCTAATATTCTGATCATTGCTTCCCCTATCTCCTCCCAATACCCCTTCAGCTTCTGACATCCCCAGAATATGTGCGTGTGATTTGCCCCCTCCTTCCCACACATCCTCCAGCATGCTTTTTGTGTTGGTGCATATTTTCCCTTCAACTCTGGGGTTATAAAGAATCTGATTATGTTTTTCCATCCAAATTCTTTCCATATTCTCGATCCTGTTGTTGAGTGTTGTACCTCGCATATGTTCCCCCATTCCTTCCCTGTTATTTCTATCTCTAGCTCTCTCTCCCATTTCTCCCTTATGTAATCGGTCGTGTGTCCCTTGCTGGTCATTATAGCCCGGTATATTGCTGATATTACTCTTCCTTGCCCCCCTTCGTATGCCCATACTATCATCTTTATTATTCCATTCTGTTCCTCGTCTTTGGCCCCCCTTATTTCTTTGTTGTAGTAGTCTCTAACCTGTAGATATCTGAAGTGGTCCCTGTTTTCTAGTCCAAATTTCTCCTTTAATTTTTGTAGTGTCTGCATTTCTCCCTTCTCTATCATTTTGCATATTGCTGTTGCCCCCCCCCCCCTCTCCCACCTTCTGAATCCGTGGTCTAACCTCCCTGGTTTGAATCTCTTGTCATGTGCTACCCATCTCAGGACCCCTGACTGCTTCTCCAATTTGTGTGTTTTTACTACTCTGTTCCATATGGTCAAGGTGTATTTGGTGATTGGATCTAATAGTCCCTCTTTTTCTTTAAATAGTTCCCTATCCCCCACCAGAGCTTGTACCTTGTATCCCTCCCCTTCTTTTTCAATGTCTTTCCATCTTGCCTCATATCTGTCGTTACACCAGCACGTCACTGCTCTCAGTTGTGCTGCATAGTAATAATCTTGTAGGCTGGGTACTGCCATCCCTCCCTCTTCTTTTGGTAGTTGTAGTATTTTATATCTGACCCGTTGTCTTCTCCCCGCCCATATGAACCTCGATATCAGTCTGTCCCACTCCCTGAATTGATTCTGTGGTATTTGTATGGGTAATGACTGGAATAGGTACAGTAACCTTGATAGTATGTTCATCAGTTCTCTGTCTTTAGTGTCGCGGAATATCAGCCCCAGGTTGGTGTCATCAAGCATTGGCGCTAACTCACAGTACGCGTTAGCATTCCGCTGGTCGTCCAGGGCTTGCTATTCTGCTGTCAGTTCTCCGGTGGGGGCCCCCAGGATTGTCTCCTTCAGCCCCGCCCTGTGCATGCAGCACAACATGCGCTCTTCCCAGAGTTCGTAGTTCTCTGCTTTTCCATTGAAGGTCAGTGTGATGTATGTGGCTGTTGGTGTGTTACGACCTCACCATTCCTATTCCTGCCCTCTAGGGGGAGGGCGAGCACTTCTTAAGGTGACAGCTCAGCCCGCTTCCGGGTTCGTTGTTATGGCAATAAAGATAGCTACAGCCATGGTCTGTAGTCCCTGTAAACAGCGTATCCAGTGTGATTAATATGCTACCATTGTACGGGGTCACATATATAATAAATGGCGACGAGTACGGTTCATCCAGTGGCGGCACTGGTTGAAAAGAATCCACGCTAACGTTTGTTTGATGACGGAACGGGTGGAAGAGGAATCTACACTGACGCCGGTTAGCGAAGGGGCTAACGTCAGCGGATCTGCTGCGGGACAATCACACAGAGGGATGGCTGGTATCATCGGGCATATCGTGGCTTTTGATGAATCGACGGAGCAGTGGCCGACTTATGTGGAACGGTTTGAACATTTTGTGGCTGCAAATGACATTTCCGATGAGAAGAGGCTTCCGGTGTTTTTGAGTCTAATAGGGGCAACAACATACGGGTTACTGCGCAGTTTGATTGCTCCGGATAAACCGGGGGATATAACTTATACTCAGACTGTACGAGCATTGCAAAGCCATTTTTCTCCCAAGCCCATTGTGATTGCGGAAAGATTCCGTTTCCATAAACGACATCAATCGGAGGGGGAGACAATAGCCCAGTATATTGCGGATTTGAAGAAGCTGTCGGAGCACTGCGAGTTTGGCACGTACCTGTCAGACGCGTTACGGGACCGGTTCGTGTGTGGTCTCCTCAGCGAGTCCATACAGAAGAGACTATTGACCGAGAATGCTCTCACCTATCACAGAGCGGTGGAAATAGCCGTTGCTATGGAAACGGTGGCGAGGGAGGCACAACAGCTCAGCAGCTCTGTAAAAGTGAATGCGATGTCTCTCTCATCTACACCTGGGAGAAAATGCACCCGGTGTGGGAGGACAAATCATGTGGAGAGTGGCTGTTTCTTCAAGGACCAGGCCTGTCACCGTTGCGGTAAGAAAGGCCATATTGCACGTACATGCAGAGAGAGCAAGCAGGAACATAAAGCAGCAAGTGACACAAGATGGGAGCAAAGAGACAGAGGGGGGATTAACACAAGATGGGAGCAAAGAGACAGAGGGGGAGAAAGGTCAAAAAGGCGGATAAATAAGATGAACACCAGGGGGATGCAGAGTGATACAGGGTCTGATTCAGATGGGGAATTAGCCCTGCACAGGGTGGATGCAGCAGGTGATGTGTCTCAGCAGGGCGGTTCAGCCTCATCAGTGATTTGGGTTAGGCCAAAAGTGGAGGGGCAAATTATTGACATGGAGCTTGACACGGGGGCAGCCGTTTCACTTATATCAGAGAAAATGTATAGTGAAAAGTTCAGTCATATTCGCCTGCGCCACACCCACATTCTGCTGAAAACATATACAGGTGAAGTGATCGCACCAGTGGGGGTGGTAAAGGTGAAGGTTCAAATGAACAGAGACCAAGCACGGCTCCCACTATATGTGGTGAAAGGCGATGCACCCCCCTTGTTCGGCCGTGAGTGGCTGAGAAGAGTGAGACTGGACTGGAGAGCCATAAAAACAGTTAGATCTGGACAACGCATGCAGGGGAACACGCTGGAAGCAGTGTTAAAGGGGCATGCCAATGTATTTAAGGACGAACTGGGGACATTGAAGGGCTTTGAAGTAGCTCTGACACTCAAGCCCAAACATCAGCCGAAGTTCTGTCAGGCCCGGGTGGTTCCCTATGCACTTAGGCCAAAGGTGGACGCTGAGCTAGAGCGCCTGCAACTGCTAAATGTAATTTTGCCTGTGCAGTTCAGTGAATGGGCGACCCCCATTGTGCCTATCATTAAGAAGAATGACAGTGTGCGCATCTGCAGGGATTTTAAAGTGACGGTGAACCCGGCCCTCTGTGCTGAACATTATCCAATACCCCGGATAGAGGATATGTTTGCTTCGCTAGCGGGGGGGCAGCGGTTCAGCAAGCTGGATCTGGCTCACGCATACTTGCAGGTGCCGGTGCAGGAGAGTTCACGCAAATATCTCACCATCACAACGCACAAGGGGATGTTCTGCTATAACCGACTGCCTTTCGGCATAACGTCAGCGCCCTCTATCTTTCAGCGTATTATGGATCAAGTCCTCCAGGGGCTTCCCAATGTGCACTGCTTTTTGGATGACATATTGGTAACTGGGTGTAATGATGCAGAGCACCTGAAGAATCTGGAGGGGGTGCTGGGTCGATTGGAGAAGTTTGGTCTCAGGGCGCAGCGAGGGAAATGTGAGTTTTTCAAGGACTCACTGGAATACCTGGGACATTATATTGACGCCACGGGCCTTCATAAATCCCCAGAAAAGCTCAGGGTGATTGCTGAGGCCCCAGCCCCGACAAATGTGGGCCAGCTGCGCTCCTTCGTGGGATTAATTAATTATTATGGTCGGTTTGTTCAGGACATGGCAACGACAATCAGCCCCCTTCACGCGTTACTACATAAGGGGACACCATGGAAATGGTCACAGGAGTGTGGGAAGGCTTTCTGCTCAGCTAAGGATCAACTGCTCTCGGAGAGGGTGTTGACACATTACAATCCCCAACTGCCAATCATACTGGCGTGTGACGCCTCGCCCTATGGCGTGGGCGCGGTGATTTCGCATGTGATGCCGGGAGGTCAAGAGAGGCCCATAGCGTTTGCCTCCAGGACATTGAGTAAAGCGGAGCAAAATTATGCTCAGATTGAGAGGGAGGCCCTGGGGATCATATTTGGCGTGCGCAAGTTCCACGCCTATCTGTACGGGCGCCATTTTACCCTACTCACAGACCACAGGCCCCTGACTACAATATTGAGCCCCAGTAAAGCTATCCCATCGATGGCGGCTGCTAGACTGCAGCGATGGGCCCTAATATTAGCTGCTCACAACTACACGATTCAGTACAGGGGGGCGGCGGAACATGGCAATGCGGACGGCCTCTCACGCCTGCCACTGCCGGTTGAGCATAAGGACAAACCAGGTTCAGTGGATACGGTACTGATACATCACCTTGAATCGCTGCCAGTATGCAGCACTGACATTCGTAAGGAAACGAGGTATGATCCAGTGCTCGCTCAGGTGATGGACATGTGTTTGTCAGGACACTTCCCTGTGGCGCAAGGGCAGGACAGTGCACTGACTCCCTATTACACAAGAAAAGATGAACTCTCAGTGGTACAGGGGTGTTTGTTGTGGGGAAATCGGGTGATTGTGCCTCCAAAATTGAGACCCCAATTACTACAGGAGCTGCATGCAGGCCACCCGGGAGTAGTTAAAATGAAAGGTGTGGCTCGTAGTTACATCTGGTGGCCGGGGATTGACGCTCAAATAGAACAACAGGCCAGAGTGTGTCAGTGGTGTCAGCGCAACCAGAAATCTCCCGGTCTCTCCCCACTTCACTCCTGGCCGTGGCCAGGCACTCCGTGGCAGAGGATACATGTGGACTTTGCAGGGCCCTTTGAGGGTCATATGTTTATGGTGGTGGTGGATGCTCACTCCAAGTGGCCAGAAGTGAAGCTGATGGGCTCCACCACAACCGCTAAGACTATTCAAGTACTGCGGGGGTTGTTTAGTCGCCATGGATTGCCAGAAGTTCTGGTGAGCGACAATGGGCCGCAGTTTACTTCATATGAGTTTGCGTCTTTCCTCAAGGGAAATGGAGTGAAGCACATGCGCTCTGCTCCTTTTCACCCGGCCACGAACGGTCAAGCGGAGCGCTTTGTACAGACACTAAAACGCTCATTGAAAGCGTCCCGAGGAGCGACGACAGTGCAGCACAGACTGGATTCGTTTCTGCTCAGCTACAGAAATGCTCCCCACGCCACGACTAATGAGTCTCCGGCGGTGCTTTTCCTTCGCCGCCGACTCCGCTCCCGCCTTGACCTTCTCAAACCCAGTGTGGCAGCGGTGGTGGATCAAGCTCAGACAGTCCAGCAGGATCGCAGAGCCCAGTTCGCCAGAGACAAGGACTTTGCATCGGGAGACCCGGTGCTGGTCCGTGATTATAGACGGGGGGAGGATAAGTGGATGCCAGGGGTGGTGGTCTCCCAGGAGGGGCCAGTGTCCTACACAGTCGGGGTAGGCTCGGGGCATTGGAAACGCCACACAGAACAGATGCGGGCCTGTGACCCGATGCTACTCACTTCAGGGGAGCCTATACCACCAGCCCCATTGGCACAAACTACGACAGTCCTTATGCCAGATCCAGTGACCGTTTCCCCAGCGGGCGGACAGGAGTCCTCCCTAACCGGTCCCTCAGTCACGCACACTGAGGCAGCTGACTTAGAGCCAACCAGAACATCTACAGAGACTAGTAGGAGGTACCTGGTGAGGGTAACTAGGCCTCCTGATCGTCTCACATATTGAGCGGGACGTTCTGACAGTCTCAGTTGGACTATGGGGGTTATTGCACTATTGTTTTTTGGTGTTATATTAGGAGGGGTCATTCAGGGGCACTTTATCACTATATTAGGTACTGGGTTTGGAAGTGGGGACAGCGATACGATTAAGTGGGGAGGAGTGTGATGTATGTGGCTGTTGGTGTGTTACGACCTCACCATTCCTATTCCTGCCCTCTAGGGGGAGGGCGAGCACTTCTTAAGGTGACAGCTCAGCCCGCTTCCGGGTTCGTTGTTATGGCAATAAAGATAGCTACAGCCATGGTCTGTAGTCCCTGTAAACAGCGTATCCAGTGTGATTAATATGCTACCATTGTACAGGGTCACATATATAATAGTCGGCCACTTGTCTCTTCTCTTGTTTTCCATCCTCTTCGTTAATGGTATGCTTAGCTTTTACTCTGGTCGGCCTAGCGACTAGCCATGCGGTACTCCTGGCGCTATCCTAGCCTATAACTTCAGTTAAGCTTGCTACAGTACCTCCACTATTTCGCCCCGTGTTATCTGGGCCCATAACCTGTTAACAGAACTCAGTTTAGGGCGACAATAATGTGGTCAAGAGGCATGGTTTCTATCTTGTGCCTGAACTGGCGTGGCTTCTTTTATTCACATGTCAGCAGCAGTAGTAGTACAACTCTTCTCTCTCTGAGAGACATTGGGGGAGAGAACGAAAGGGGTGGGCACCTTTCCTTTTATAGTTGCCCTAAGGCAGAATACCTGGGTGGCTCCGCCTAGACTATAAAAAGGCAAAGATAATGTGTAACAATTCTATCTTTCAAGAGTAGCTCTCAAAAAGGTGGGAGGCCACTAAGAGGGTTGATTGAAATATTCTCAAGCTTCATGTTTCAATCAATGGATGTTTTGAGAGGGAGGGAGAGTGTTTTGTTTTCATCTTTACCTCTTCGTCCGTCTCTGTTCTAAATGAGAATATGAATTCCACTCCCTATTCACACTGCAGTGGTGGATGGCTAACTGAATATGATTTAATTTTCAGTAAAGAGGCAACGATGAAATCTGGTAACACTGATGATCGTGGCAACAGCAGGAGATGCAGTAACACTTGAAATATTTTAACTTTTTGCCATTATCTGGAATTGTTATGATCTTCTACTGCAGGGGTAGAATATACTGCATGCACCCAAATCATAATGACATATCCAGATGGTTTGTCTCCTGTGCAAAACCCATTTAGCAGTTTTGGCTAAATCGCAAGTTCCTCCATTTGTGTCTTTCATGTCATTCAATTCAGAGACATCTCTAATCACACTCCTTAGACCAGACAAAATATATTATTTTACAGTCAGAAATAATTTAAAATGCATTTTGATATTCAGTGGACTTGCCTGGTGCAATGAAACCACTGGCCAGAAATGTATAACATTTAAAAAAAAAAAGCTAAATAAAACAATAACATGCACACACAAGATACAAATGTCAATGTGTGTATGTCATAATTTTTTTTTTTTTGCGCTGTGATCACACATATTGTGTGGGGATAATATAGTTTATCTTGACTCTTATTGTTTTAGGCTGTGGGTCAAGCAACAGTCTGGTTACAATTCACTTCCTTTCTGTTATCAACACTCTGACTATACATTTAGGGGTGAATTCCGACGCCAGAATGTCCTCCTCTGAAGTGCAAAGCAAGGGCAGCGTTGCGTCTGCAATTGTGTGCGATTGTCTCTCTCAATTTAGTTCGGAAGGAGTTATTGATCAGCCCTGTCCTTGGTCATTATTGACACTGTACATAAAAGCTATGAAGCACAATCAATCGAGGCTCTCTCTGCCTTGGCGACGCGATAACCTCCAGGAATGGCGAAATAAATGATCAGATGAGAGGCTGATGCCACTGTTAATTTTGTCTACTGTACTCGGTTTTCAAGACGTTTGGCCTTGAATGCGGACAGGTCTCACATATACGGGTCGATCTCCCTGCGGAAAAGTCCCCAGGGAAAAGTGCAACATATTCATGTTGAAGCTGAAGCCATTGCTATTCCTCCCGCAAGATGATCTTCAGCGCAATGGCTGCAAAAACATACTGGATCTCGTGGGAGGGAGGGGCACTATTATGCAAGTAACCCACCGCTAACTCTCATGGGGAGGCTGCTCTGAGTGTCTGTTGGTTCTGCTTTGATTCCCACGATTATGATGACACAACCGAGAGGTTCAGAACCGTAGACAACGAGAGGGGAAGGAGAATACTGGTGGGAACGCTGTGTGAGCCCATGGCTGTGTCTTCTCTGCCAGGTGGAGAATGTACACTCCGGACTGTCCCTCAGAGAGCCCCGGCATCACAGAGCCGTAATCCTGAACGCATTACCTTGATCCCTACATTTGGCATGCTGGAGGAAAAGACTGTAGTGAGGCTGTGGAGAGGTGGCTGGGTAAATATGCTAAACCAAGGTTCTGCCAATGCGAAAGCCCCATGCCCGAGGTTTTAATTGACTGAAATGCTGTGTTGCATTAACAATACACTTTTTGCTCAGATCTGTTTTTTCTTTTTGATGAATAGAAGGCAGACCTCACCCAGTTGGGTTTCCCTCCCAGGAGAGATCCTGGTTCAGTGGAAAGGAAGCATCAAGAGCACATTAATCACAATCAGTGGGCACCGCCTTGACTGAGCACAGGCTTCACCTGAGAATAACGGGCATTGGACACTGGCTCTAAATGACTGAACACCTATCTACTCCTCTGGAAGAAAATTGCCCCTGTAGCTAGCCTGCTCATCAAACAATCGAAATAAAGCAATATTTTCCCCAACAAGCTCTACTTCTCAACCATTAAGTCCACAGTCGCTCCTTCTTTGAAAGCCTTAATAGCCTCCTGCTTGGGACAGCTGCTCTGCAAATTGCTTCCCCTAAATGATTAACGATGGGAGGCTCACCTCAGTGTGGCTCACACTGTAGCCTGCAGCAGGGCACTTGTAGGTGGCTAAGATGTGGTGAAGATCCATGTGATAAGGCCAAAAATGTAACTGTGATATCTTCAATGGGGGGTTGAATTGCAGATTGGACCAAAGTATTTTCCACTCGGCGACAGTGGCTTAGGAGGTAGAGCGGTCATCTGGTAATCAGAAAGGTTCCCGGTTTGATTCTTGCTCCTCCCGGCAGCGTGGCCAAGTGTCCTTGAGCAAGACACTTAACCCCTAATTGCTCCCGATGAGCAGGTTGGCACCTTGCATGGTTGCCTCTGCTGTGTGTGAATGTGTGAGTGAATGGGTGAATGTGAGGAACAAAACATTTTAAAGCACTTTGGATAAAAGTGCTACAGTATATCAAAAGGCACCATTTACGATTTTCACCCAGTCTCATTTCTTTATTCATTGGTAAAATTCCATCTAGGTCTGAAGATATTTGTATGCTTCTATTGTATTTCAACAACTGTTTGAAACAACGTCTCTGAAAGACTGCTATGAAAAATTGGACAGCCCATGTATTTGCAGTTGTGAAGTGAATCTAAATCACTCGGAGTGTGAATGTGATGTATCACAAGAAACTACTCAACCTCGACTGTTGACTTTAACTATGAGTGAACATGTAGCACACGGTTTTCTGCTATTGTTGCTCTGCGTTGTGTTTTGTAGTAAATAATTATTTTTATGCCAATTTCTACATACTGGGGTCCCTAAACAGTCATGGAATTGCATGAATTTGACTGGAAAGCTGAAACTCCTGTGGATCCAATGAGCCCAACTGTATTAATGTGTGATGATGTATGGCGCTTTTCCACTGCATGGTACCTACTCGACTCGACTTTACTCTACTATTTTGGTTTTCCATTGCCGAAATTTGCCGATGGTACAGGGTACTTTTTTTAGTACCTGCTTTGTCGAGGTTCCAAGCGGGTATAACTGGTACCAAAAAGTTACCTGAAACACTGATTGGTCAGAAGAGAGAATCATCACTACATCATATTGTGCTACACGGGGGCCGTCCTGCACAAAAACGCAAACCCGCCATCTTTAAATATCCTCGCGAATACTAAACATTAGCATTCATGATTTGTTTGCAGCAAGAACAAAGTGCAATAAACAAAGAGATACATTCAGTGTATTCTGCCTCATTTATTGATGAAACTAAACCAACAGCAACACAATTTACCACCAAGAAGAAATAGTTTAGTCTCACAAAAAGATCGCAAATGTTGTTAGCTTATGTGCTAATGTGACTGGGATTTCCCATTATAACCATTAGCATTGCGGCTAGCGTACATTAGCTAATAAGGCACTGGTTTCATAGGTAGCTTCGATATGTGTGTGTGTCGCATTGAAGGTAACGTCACGTGCCCTATGGTGGCCAGCTACACTGACCGGGGTGGAATACCTGCAGTGGAAAACTAACAAAGTACCAGGTACCAATAGCGAGTAGAGTCGAGTACTAGGTACCATGCAGTGGAAAAGCGGCATTAGTAGTCATTTCATTGTAGTGAGATGACCATTTAGTAATTACCATGTATAACTTTGGTTTTACATATCAATCTCAAATTGATTCACTGTAAGACAACTGTATTTTTTATATTTTCATGCAATAATTCAACTCATTGATTCAATGTATTATATGTAATGGTACATGGGTCTTCTTTAGCCATTATCCATGGTTCTGGGATGCTTACATCTGGAGTTATAAAGCATTAAATAGAACAATACAAAACCAAGCAAAAATAGGCCCAATTCAGCATCTGCACAAAGGAACAAACATTCTTTATCACACCAATAACAAACACCAGGGTTATGGTCACCATTAATTAAATATCAAATTGTTTATTTTCCTCATAATTTCAGTATTAAGAGAATTTTAGCATGTTATATCTAACCTCAGAGAGAGAGGTGCGGCTGCTCATGAATCAACTAGTTAAGAGTGCAGGGCTGTAGCACTACGGATGTTTGGAGGGAGTGAGTTCCAGAGGGTTGGTGCGGCAACAGAGAATGCTCTGGGACCAACAGTCCACAGGTTGGTGGTGGGGATGGAGAGGAGACCGGAGTCAGAGGGCCGCAGCCTCCGGGGCGGGATGTAGGGATGGAGGAGGTCAGCTAGGTACTGGGGGGCAAGGGAGTGAATGGATTTGTAGGTGATGAGGAGGAGTTTGAAATTGATGCAGGACTTGACTGGAAGCCAGTGGAGGTGGATGAGGGTGCGGGTGATGTGGTGCCAGGACTTGGTGCGGGTGAGAACCCTAGCAGCAGAATTTTGTACGTATTGTAGCCTGTTCAGAGCATTGCTGGGTAGCCCTACGAGAACAGCGCTTGCGTAGTAGAGACGGGAGGTGACTAAGACGTGAATGAGTCGGGGAGAGATGGCCGGAGTCTGGAAATGTTCCTGAGATGGAAAAAAGCTGATTTACTTATTGATTTTATATGGGAATGAAAGGAGAGGGTGGAGTCTAGTATGACACCCAGGTTGCAAACTTCTCGGGAAGGGTGGATTAGGCAGCCATCCACTTCTAGGAGGAGATCTCCAACCTTCCAGAGCAGTGACTGCTTGGCCACAAACATGAGCTCAGTCTTCTTGCTATTTAGCTTCAGGAAATTTTATGACATCCAGGCCTTGATGTCAAGAAGGCAGTTGACGAGGTGCTGTGGGGGAGAGGAGTGGAGGGTGAGGTGCTGATGTAGAGCTGAGTGTCATCAGCGTAGGAGTGGAAATTGAGACCATGTTTCCAGATGATAGACCACCGTAACACTTCCGGGATTCTGAAATCAGGGAGGAGATTGCGGGGGGGTCAAATGAATGAATGTGGACGAGAGCCGTGATGGAAGTGGTTGCCGATACGGCTGTGGGGGTGCTAGAGACATGATCGAATAGACGTTTATGCGCCTCGCTCTCCTGAACACGCCGTGACCCATAACTAATCGATCAGAACTAAATCGGCAGAGAAAAAGCCCATTTTAAAGCACCTATTCCGCGTGGACATGCGCAGAGTGCCCATGGAGTCTGGACGACGCGAGATGACGCTCGAATGAATGTGGACTGTTCCATCAGAGGGGGGAGCTTCGATGGTCATGTAAGTGGCTACAGACCGCTGCACTTAAATATAAACATTCGTCTACCTGTAGACTCAATGAGGTAATTGTAGATGTCGCCATAACAAGACGCGTCTGGCCATTTAGTGGGATAATTTTTTCATTATCCTGTTCGGCTGGCAACCGAAGCTCCCCCCTCTGATAGAACAGTCCACATTAATTCGAGCGTCATCACGCGTCGTCCAGACTCCATGGGCACTCTGCGCATGTCCACGCGGAATAGGTGCTTTAAAATGGGCTTTTTCTCTGCCGATTTAGTTCTGATCGATTAGTTATGGGTCACGCCGTGTTCAGGAGAGCGAGGCGCATAAACGTCTATTCGATCATGTCTCTAGCACCCCCACAGCCGTATCGGCAACCACTTCCATCACGGCTCTCGTCCACATCCATTCATTTGACCCCCCCGCAATCTCCTCCCTGATTTCAATGTAACGCGGAAGTGTAGTGGTCTATGTGACCAAGGGGGGGCATGTAGATTGTGAAGAGGAATGGGCCAAGAACAGAACCCTGTGGCACACCTTGGTTAACTGGGGCAGTGGTGGAGGTGGAGTTGCAGATGGAGATGGACTGTTTTCAGTCAGTGAGGTAGGACTCGAACCAGGTGAGAGCAGTCCCAGTAACACCCAGATGGTCAGAGAGGCGGTTTAGGAGAATGGAGTGGGAGACCGTGTCAAAGGCCACAGATAGGTCCAGGAGGATGAGGAGGCTGATGTGACCGGAATCGGTGGCAATGAGGAGGTTGTTGGTGACCTTGGTGAGGGCAGTCTCGGTGCTGTGGTGTTTCCTGAAGCCAGATTGAGAGGGTTCATAGAGCTTATGGTTGGACAGGTGTTGGTGCAGTTGGGCAGCCACTGCTCTTTCCTGTGTTCTTGGCTGTAAGGGATTTGTTGAATATTTTAGTTGATTAGTCAACTTGGAGGACAGTCCTAGCTATTACAGATTTTGATATTTTCTTTTAAACATAAGTACAACGTTTAGAAGCCTTGTTAATATAGACAGTGTGAACATCTATCTTACATTCCAGTCCAGGTGTAAAAGCTTGTGCTTATCGATAATAGGTTGTAGGCAGGGGTGTAAAGTACTTGAGTAATTGTACTTCGCTACAATACTTAAGTACTGTTTTGGGGGATTTGTACTTTACTCGAGTAGTATTAGGTTTGTATACTTGTACTTTTACTCCATTACATTTCAGAGAAGAAAAACAACATTTAACATTTAAAATGAACACCTACAAAGTACAAATCTTGCAGATCCAACTATTTTAATTAGTATATTTGTTTCTCTGGCCGAACTAACGTTAACGTTATTAATTGGCTCACCTCTTCAACTAACTCACCTGGTGCCATGTGTAATTAAAATGAAAACTTGGCCCACGATGGAATGAGTTTAAGACCCCTGGGCCCTCATTTATCAACGTTGCGTAGAACGTGTTCTATTTCCGTTCCTACGCATGGAATTTAGAATGTGTGTACGCACAGAAATATTGGGATTTATCAACCGTGCGTACATGGGTCCTACGCACACTCCGTATTGATAAATACCATTTGTTCTTACCGTCAATGCTTGTGCATGATTATCCATATATGGTAATGAAACACCCCCCATGGGATGTGCAATAATTGACTAACCCGAGCGAACTCTGAGAAACTCCACGAGCGAGATTGTTCACGGAGGCGCTGTCGAACCAAGAAGACACAACCCATGTTATGGGATAAATAAAAGGCTGGCGGACTTGTACACTGTGATGTCAGATATCAACGGCTCCCTAAGACCATTGCTGCAATTCTGCCTGGACAGCTCAAAATACTAATAAAGACCGTTAACCATTGTTTGGCGTTGGTGTGTCATTATAACCATGCTGGAATATGAATACCTTTATTAGTTTTGTTCGATTAGCTACCGGGTATAATATGATTTGTAGAGGCATACAATCTATTTTGTTGTCGGTATTAGGTAGCCTATATGAATTACATATAATATAGCAGCCATAGCCTACATTATGCAACAGTAACTTGCGCATATATAATAGCACATGGCACAGCGAAGCCTGCACAGTAAACTAACTTGATCGTTAATCTAGCTGTTGTATCTTTACGCTTATAAAAACATTGAATAATATGTATAGGCTATAGGCCGTCGTTTTGCATTAATAGCCTATATTCTCAAATGGCATTTAATGGCTATCCGCTGTGGGCTAAATATCCTCGCTGACTGACCAGTATACCTTATCATATCATATTCCTATATGTCTCCCAGGAATCGTGGGGTTCTGGGGAATAAAGGTTGGGAAGACCCTGCTATTATAGCCTATCCTTTATAATGTTATACTAGGCTATTTCATTTACAGTTTACTCTATCAGCCTACCCAGCATGTAATACGTTCTTTGTTAGAACTCAACTCGTTATTATTTTGCGCATAGATTGCAGAAATACAGGAACGTTTTGATTTATATTTAAAAGGCTTTGACATTGTAAAACGAAATAAGTGGAATTTCGAAGTTATGTAAGCAGAATACAAGTCATATCACCGACACGATATATGCTACCTGTATATCCAGAGCATGTATGCTTTTCATTCATTTAAGACACATTTATTGCAATGGTTTTGTAATACACATAAACTCAACAAATAACCTCTGTTCTCGTTGCAATGCGTTTTAAATTATTTCTTATACAGTAGGAAGGGGGAAGAACACTATAGTGTGCGTGTTCATATGACTTGTATTCTGCTTACAGCTTCGAAATTCCACTTATTTTGTTTAACAATGGCATTTAAGCCTTTTAAATATAATCAAAACGTTCCCGTATTTCTGCAATCTATGCGCAAAATAATAACAAGTTGAGTTACGCGGAGCGCAGTCAGTACACCCCATATATTCCGATAACACTATTTATAAACCATGCTGCATTCCAGTCGCGGACTGGGACCATAATTCCTACTGGGAATTTGACTCAGGCAGGCCAGGACAGGACGCGTGAACACTTAAGGCAACTAACATGTGCTTCCGCATTGCTCTGATTGGCCAACTGACCCCACGTGACGCTACGGCTCGTTTTCCCCCTACGCCGGTAACGCGCGCATTTTCGTTTTGACGGCACTCAAACGCCAAGCGAGGCTGCTCGCGGAAATGTAATGTTATGTTCGAATCCGTAGAATACATATTTATCAAAACAACATATTTATCAAAACAACATATTTATCAAAACAACTACCAGATTCACTCATAACGTTATTTCACGTGACAACACAGCCCAGCTGTCAGAAACTGTACATTGTAACGTTATTTCGCGTTTTATTCATAACGTTATTTCGCGCGACAACGCAGCCCAGCTGTCAACTGTACATTGAGGGGGTTTGAATCACTGTACATTGAGGGGGTGCGAATCACTGTTTACACTCCCCACAACTGTACATTGTAATGTTATATAATGCAACGTTATATGCTGTTATTTTGCGTTTTATTCATAACGTTATTTCGCGTGACAGCATAGCTGTCAGAAACTGCACATTGAGGGGGTTTGAATCACTGTACATTGAGGGGGTGCGAATCACTGTTTACACTACACGCGCCTTACTGTACCATGTTCTACATATAGAACCTCATCTCATGCACCGGTTTGAATCAAAGCCCTATCGAACATTATGCAAGCTCTAACTATAAGCGTTTACACTCCCCACTTACTGTACCATGTTCTACATAGAACCTCATCTCATGCACCGGTTTGAATCAAAGCCCTATCGAACGTACGCAAGCTCTACTGTCTTTAACTATAAGCGTTTACACCAGTGGAGGCTGCTGACCAAATTTTTAGGTGAAGCACAAATTATTATATTATATTATATATTAAATTATATTTTTTAAACATCCCCAACGCTGCAACACCCCCATTCCTCCCAGGTGTCAGGCTCCTCATTCGCTGTCATTCATTTTGGGGACCATGTTTAAATATCATACTTCTGAAGTATAAACAAACTATACTGCTGTGACGATTTCAATAAAACAGTCCATTCTGAGTCAATGGTATGCAAAACTGTACATTGGAATATCTTAACATGTATTTACCACCTTCCTCTGCACGAGGCCACAGATGGGTTTTATGTAACACAATGACAATGAATGAATGAATGAATGAATGAATGAATGAATGAATGAATGAATGAATGAATGAATGAATGAATGAATTAATGAATGAATGAATGAAAACTTTATTTAACAGATTGCAGAATGGGTACAATACAGTATGGCTCAATACACACAATTGTTAAGGGGATGCAGACCAGAGAAAGACTTTCGTCTTGTTTACATCAGGGTCCCCCATTTTCAATTCATCATAACATGACATACAGATAGACAGTACTGCTACATCTATATATGACATACAGAGATATAGACAGTTCTGCTACATCCAGACATTTATGACATACCAGATCTACAAATATACATTACTGTTTAAGAGTACAACGCCTGTCATATAGACCTATAGCGTTGGAAACTCTGAGGAGAGGAGAGGAGAGGAGAGGAGAGGAGAGGAGAGGAGAGGAGAGGAGAGGAGAGGAGAGGAGAGGAGAGGGAGATTAGTAGAGTGCTGTAGGACCAGGCTGTATAATCATAATCAACACAGACCCGCCCCACACAGCTACTAAATATTAAAAAAAAAAAATTTCACTCACAATTGACGGCATTACTTCTTAGGAGGAAATAGAGTCCCTGTCGCTCCTTGTAAATGAAATCCATCCTTCGCTCTTTTCTGATGAAACGTTCAATGACCTCCTCTGCCGTTGCAAACAGCAGTCTTTTGTGATCTAATCGATCCTTCATTTGCATGAGGATGCTGTCGAAATCCACTATTCTGTTGATGCGTGACACACGTTCCATTTTTGGGACTCCGACTCCCGACAGGTGGTCACCCAAGCGATTCACCCAAATAAAGTTTTCATTCATTCATTAATTTGCTGTCTCGTTATAACACAAACAGCTCACCATGAACCATGGCCAGCTTAATTACGTTAGTTAGCATCCAAGCTAGCGTGATAACGTTAGTAGTCCAAGCTAGAAACTGCTAGGCTTCCTGCTTATACCTGCAATAATGTTGTCATCCTCCTGGACAGATAGACTTGTTAAATCATAATATCCACAGGTGTGTTGTGCTGGTCCTCAGTAAATGTCCTGCCGCGAAAAATAAGTTGCTATTAAAGTGCTAAATGTTAGAGACACTAATATAGAGGTTTCGAACGTGGCTGCTCTCAGTGCTCTGTTAATAAAATGTTCAATCAATTAATCAATCAATCCTGCGAGGGGAGAAACAGCCGTGTAGCTACAGAGCTGCAGACGTAGGAGCCATACTCTGATTGGATTTGCAAGGCTGCCAATCATTCAACCTCCGTGTATTGGATGTCAAGGGCTGTCAATCATTAAATCCTCCATTCAATGGCAAGAGTTTAACTGCACAGGCCGTGCTTAGATGACATTAATAGCCTATTTTGATTGGCTATTATTTATTATTTATTTAACAATGGGTCAACCTGTGCAGTATTCTGCACGAATAATTACTGCAGGCAATACTGCAGTGCAGGCCTGCTCAGAGCTGTCAATTTTGGCAATTTTTGAAGAAAAAACTATTCACTGGCATTTTTTTTACAGAGGAAAACATTTATAATAAAAGAATAATAATAATAATTAAAAATATATATATATATATATATATATATATATATATATATATAGGTATATGTAAATTAATAATAATTATGAATTATGAGTGAATTTGTGTTTCACATGTTGTCATAGAGAAACCTCCACTGGTTTACACTCCCGCCTTACTGTACCATGTTCTACATATAGAACCTCATCTCATGCACCGGTTTGAATCAAAGCCCTATCGAACGAGCGCAAAATCTACTGTCTTTAACTATAAGAGTTTACACTCCCCACTTACTGTACCATGTTCTATTTCATTATGGCTTTCGCTCAGCATCATCTGCACTGTACTTCACTTCGTGCACATGCACTGAATAAAAAATTCCACCATGTACCTTTACATCCCAACATTCGTCTGACCACACCCCCATCCGCTTACCTTCATAAGCAGGTGTGTGGTCACCTACTCGCCTCCTTCTTCACTTTCACCACAAGGAAGTGCCTTCGGTAGATCCCCACTTGACGAGGTTGTTAGTAGAAGAAAGTTGGAAAACAAAAGAACGGGAAGATACGTTGACATCATATCTTTATTTTCTCTCTCACTATTTTGAGAAAATACGGCGATATTGTCTTCGTTACTTGAGTGTCTGGAAGATGATGATCATTCTGACCTTCAACGGCTTTTTCGTATTAGGAGCTCACGCCGCTGACAGGGTTCTCGAGCGGATGCTTCTCTGTCCCGTGCAGGCCCCACCTTTCACATAAAAATGAAAGTACACCCTAACGAGGAAATGTGGGCATAGGATCTTCTTTATCGGGAGTTCCATACTCAAAGTCGGCTGCAGCCCGAAATGGGAATTGTGCTGGCCCCACTGTATGTCTGGATCACTGTTGAAAACTGTGTTTGACATTCTTTTTCTTTTCCCTCTTAGGGGGGAGGGACTTGGACAGCGGCCTGTCTGAAGTGTGGCTTGTTATGTCGTTGTGTACAGTTCAGGTGATAGCTCCTTAGCTGGCGTGCTAGTTTGTGGCCTACTGTGTTAGCCAGTCAGCTGTTAGCTGCGGCGCTAGCTTGCTGTGTTTACCAGGCTAGTAAACGTTAGCTTGTTGCTATCAGTCGGATAGCTGCTTAGCTGGCGTGCTAGTTGTGGCCTACTGTGTTAGCCAGTCAGCTGTTAGCTGCGGCGCTAGCTCGCTGTGTTTACCAGGCTAGTAAACGTTAGCTTGTTGCTATCAGTCGGACGGCTGTTAGCTTAATGCTACACTGTTGAACGTTGCTATGACTATAACATGCCTTAAACACTCTGACTACGACGTCATCTTTGACAGAGGATGTTAGTCGAACCTACACCGGGAGCCCTGCCAGCGAGGACTGCGTCAACATGGAGAAACGTAGCGGCTGGGTGGCGCAGCAACGTTACCCTCGTCGCCAACACAGGAGATGCTGTGTTCAACTTCGGTGTCCCGTTAGCCAGATTGCAGTTCTCTTGGCCTGCGCTCAGGGTAGGAGTCCCGACCGGACTTTAAACACTTCTTCTTTCCTTCCCTTCTAAATGCTTTGTAATAACGATGTTTTCCAAAACGTGTGTTGCTGCAATACATTGAGGATACAACGCATGTTGTGTGTGAATTGTCTTGTCACTGGTATAGCTTCTCTCTCCATAGAAATCGGGTTGTTGTTTACATGTGTAAAAATGATCTGGTTAGTTGTGATGAGAACATGTGTGTTCATGTAACGTGAACTCACAACTAAGGGGGTTAATTATCCTATCAAGCTATGCTTAGTGACATGTGATTGAGGAATGAATTCTTTTCTCAGCCTGTAATGACAATGAACAGTGTGTTCACATATTAACAGGGTTACCTGTTCAACTTGGTCGTATCAAGGGTAAAGAAGGAGGGGTGATCCCCCCCGGTTTCCCTGGGGCTTCCCCCCCCTCCTCTCAGACATGTTGTTTACATATATTGTGTCACTGTTTGTGGGGATACGATGTAACCCTCAGCTTAATTGCTGGGGTTGTGCTTTCCGCTTGAGAAACTATTTTTTCCTAAAGAAAAGATTGTTTGGTCACTTATCATGTGTGCTTAGCAAGGCCTGTGGCCAATATATAATCGAGGATTCTGTATTCTCTCGTTATGAAATAGGCGTTCCTCTGTAGCACGAGTGTACTTTTGCCATTTTTTGTTGTGATGAAGGGTTGTGTGTGTCTTGTGATCTACAACTGGGTTAGGTTTGGCCCACAGAAGCACATGTATAAGTCTGGTACCGGGGCTCTTAAAGGGGGCCCTCTCTGTTCTGTGTTTTTTTCCTTAGTAAAAATCAGATAGCAGGTTAGCACATGAGCTATGTGAGGCTGTTCGATGCTTCATGTGTAGCAGGCTATGACTGTGTCATGCTCTACTTGTCATTACATCGTATCATGGGTGAGGGGTCGTAAAGGGGTGAACTGGTAATCCTTTCCTCCCCTTTTCTGATTGGTCAGGGGTTAAAACCTCCTGTCCTTCAAGGTTCCTGTCACGTTGCTGTTCGGCATGTTACAGGGTAAGAGGGGGGGGGGGAGAGTTTCCTGGTCCCACGCCCTGGAAGATTGGGCGTGTGCACCGCGGAAATTCCCCCGCCATAGAGTACGTCACTGAGCGCGTCTCTGTTGGTAAGACTTCCGTGGGTTGTTCAGGTCCATGTTACGGATCTGTTTCAGGGAGTTGTCAGAGCTCCTCCTCACGAAGCTCCTCCTCGGGGAGAAGTGCCTTCTGTGAGTTCGGACTCTCCTTCCCTGTGAGGGAGCCTCCTCAGAGTTTCAGAGCCTCCTCCTCAGATTGCCAAGGTGAGTAGAACTTCAAAAAGGAGTTCTGCTCTATTGTGTGTTTATTCGATTCAATTCGATTATTGAGTGTGTATTGGTTCAGTGCCTCCTCCTCGGAGAGCCCTAACCCAAGTGTTACATAGCTCAATGTTGCAATATATTCTTTTCAATCTATACAGCTCGCGTGGGAAGTATCTCTGGGGATTTCCGTCTCCTCCCTGTGGTGAGGGTGGTGGGATGTAAAAATGTAAAAAAAAAATACCCTCAGCTGCGTCACGTGGGATTCATGTCAGTCCGTGTTTCTTTCTTTTTTAAATAGGAAGGAACATGAAGCATGACGGCTCTGTGTCGTTCTCCCAGGCGACTTGGAGGAACAATGTTTGGTGTCTTGCTAGACTATCCATTGATGTGTTTGGGTCTCGACGCGTACATAGTGCTGGCTTGGGGTGTTTCTGTTAAGAATCATGCAGGGGCTAAGTGCGCCTTGGTTGCTCGTTATTAAAACAGCGTTTTTATAGGGCAACTGGGATGGAGTTTTGTCTCTTCCGAGCGCCAGTTTACTAGGTTGTCTCGATGAATTCTCGTTCATATCTGGGGGATGTTAACGGAATAGATCAGAACATAGGTAGAGGGGTCTCACGCCCTTGGGGTGGGCCACTGAGCGCGGTACAAATGGGACCGTCTGGGTGGCGCCCTCTTTTCATGTTTTTAGATCGACACGCATACCTACCCGCTCTTCTGGAGTGGGCATGTCGGCGTGGTTAAGGCACGGGACTGGTCTGGTCGCGCTGGTCCAGGTCAGTTAACCCGTTGTCCGCCAGGGATGCAGATCTGCTGTTCTGGTACCCTGAGGGACTTGTGCTTTCTTCGGGGGGAAAAATGCCTGGTCGGCCCGGGTGTCACAGGGTTAGGCGTTATGGAGACCCTTTGTTGGGTACATGTTGTACTCTGCACTATCGTAATGGCTTACGGCCATACCAACCTGTACACGCCCGATCTCGGAAGCTAAGCAGGTTCGGTCCTGGTTAGTACTTGGTTGGGAGACCGCCTGGGAATACCAAGTGCAGTGTGCTTAGGGCTGGTTCTCCATTATTTTCGCTCCTCTCTCACGCGTGGCGAAGAGGGGGCTGTTGGGGTGGTCTTTGGACCTCCTCTGGTAACCCTGTGCTTCCCGAGCCGCCGGGCCCGGTCCGAAGTAATGTTTTGTCAACCCGTAGTCCTGGGATAACCCTTTTTTGAAAACTGAAACACTTGTACTGCGGTATAGCCAGTGTATACCCGCAGGTGTGTTTGAGTTTTTTCTTGAGGGGTTATAGGAACAACCACCGCATTGGGTAACGACAAGGTGGTTGATTCCCTGGTGTGTTGGAGCAGTGTCAACTCCCGGGTTACCCGGTTGAGGGTGCCCCTGCACGTTCATGACGTCTGCCAATCATGTCAGCCTTCTCTGCCTCAACCCCTCTGGGTGGTTTTTTTTTTTAAATGGAGGCTTGGTCATGCAACAACGCCAGCCTACGCCCCTTCCGCCGGGGGGGCTGCCCTTGACCCCGTGATTCTGGGGGCAGTAACGAGGTTGTTCCCTCCGTTCGTTCCCGGGTGGCATGCGGGTTGTGCGTGTGTGTAGTCGTGGGGTCAGGCCACGGTCTGCTCACCCTGTGCGTTGAGTTGCTTGAGTGCCTATCCCTCCTAGTTACACATGCGCGCAGTCCTCATGTCCCTCCTAGTTGCACATACGCACGGTCCTCATGTCATGAGGTGATGAGCATCTTAAACTATCTGGACTCAGTGGTTAAGAGGTGATGCAGCATCTTAAACTAGCTGGACTCAGTGGCTAAGCGGTGATGCAGCATCTTAAACTACACACACACACACACAGTGCTCATATCCCTCCTAGTTACACACACACACAGTGCTCATATCCCTCCTAGTTACACACACACACACACACACACAGTTCTCATATCCCTCCTAGCCACCACAACCTAATGTTATGTAGCTCTCCACCTTGCTATCTGAAACAATAGCTATCAATATAACGTTAGCAACTTTAACTTACATGGCTGTGTGGCTAGCTAGCTAGCTAACGCTAATGTTAATGTCTGGAAGGTTCTGCTATGACAAGGTTTTACTGTGACATCACACTGAAGCTTAACTTGAATTTCACTATGATTGCCATGACATGCTCTCTTAGACACTGACGCTACATCAGTGTCTAAGAGAGGTGATGAGCTGTCAGCTGTCAGCACATCAGTGTCTAGCTGGTGTGTGTGTTGGGTCAATACACACAATTAATAACATTTTCAACCAACCCCCTCAAGACCCAACACACACACCAGCTAGACACTGATGTGCTGACAGCTAGTTTAAATGCTCATCACCTCTCTTAGACACTGATGTAGCAGTACTGTCTACCTGTATGTCATGTATGTCAATGTTATGATGAATTGAAAATGGGGGACCCTGATGTAAACAAGATGAAAGTATTTCTCTGGTCTGCATCCCCTTAACAATTGTGTGTATTGAGCTGTACTGTACTGTACCCATTCTGCAATCTGTTAATAACATTTTCAATCAACCCCCTCAAGACCCAACACACACACAGAGATACAGATACAGTGCTGAGATTATAAACTTGTTGTTATTACACACACACACACACACACACACACACACATGGACCCTGCATCCATACACTTTCGTCTTGTTTACAGCTCTCCACCTTGCTATCTGAAACAATAGCTATCAATATAACGTTAGCAACTTTAACTTACATGGCTGTGTGGCTAGCTAGCTAGCTAACGCTAACGTTAATGTAGCATGGGCTCGTCGTAATAACACAATAAACGTGACATGGTTGGACTTGTGGTCGGCAGAAAAACTTGGTGTAGTTTTATCAAAGATGCGGAATTGTAAAGAGTTGGCTGCTACTGTAAACAAACATTCTTAAACTTACCCATGCAGACGCATCTCGACCGATCTCATAGTTAATTCCGTTGAACAGCGCAGTGTTTTCACCGGTGAGCCGAGACTGAATCAACTGGTTTAACAAAGTTCCTGTACTCGTTCATTAGATCCAATGCATTCATTTCTTTCTGATCCAGAGTGCAGCTGCTTCAACCAACGTGATGATAATCCCATTGAAAGTGTAAACAGACGTAGAGCCAGTGCGTCGCTCTAACACCCCCCCAAAATGTAAATCTCTGCGGGCTTGATTCACATGCAAATACAGTAATTACGCCCCTGTTTCATTGAAATAAAGTCTGTGAACAACCAATTTTTAAACAAAGGAATGATACTATTTTAGATATTCTAACTGTTCGTTTTTATAGTAAACAAGTACTTATACATTCAATTTATAATAATATATAAAAAAAAAAAAAAAAATCTATAACGTTTAGACGAGAAGGGGGCGGGCCGAGTTGTGGTCACTAGCGCTGCCAGGTGTCACATATGATGTCAACGTATCTCTTGTTTTCCAACTCTCTCCTACTAACAACATCACGTCAAGTCAAGTGGGGATCTACCGAGGCACTTCCTTGTGGTTGAAGCGAAGAAGGAAGCGATGGGGTAGCCCCACCCTGGCTTATATGGGTAAGCTGATAGGGGTGTGGTCAGACAAATATTGGGATATAAAGGTACATTGTGGTCTTTTATTCAGTGCGCGTGCACGTGCGAGGACAGTGCATGAGTGACGCCGAGCGAGAGCCACTACGATGCAGAACCCTTATGCCTCCTCAGGTGTGTGTGTGTGTGTGTGTGTGTGTGTGTGTGTGTGTGTGTGTGTGTGTGTGTGTGTGTGTGTGTGTGCACGCACAACGGTGGCTGTGTTGATGATTATGTCATGAAATTGGGTCAGTTTGCTTAATTTCCACATTATTTCCATAATTTGAGAAGATTACATTTTGAAGACCTCTAAAAGAAAAGTTACCCATTTGACAGGAAAAAACTTCCCTAGTGGTTTATTTCATGCCATTAGGGGTAGGCTAACCCTAACACAAACGGGAATATAAGGGGTTACAAACTTACAATTCGGAAATCTTTGGAATATTTGATAGATATGTTGAGTTAGGTTCATAGTGGTATTCATTAAAAAAGAATTGGAACGAAATATTACAAATTAAGTTTTTTATGACCTTGAACGTGATGCAATCTTTTCATGCACTGATGTGCCAACTCTGTCAGTTACCTAACAAGGCAGAAGGGTTAAAATAAAGTTTTGACTTTTACTTGTTAGTACTTAAGTACATTTAAAAGTAGAAACTTTTGTACTTTTACTCAAGTGTGTTTTAGCTAGTTACTCTGACTTTTACTTGAGTACGATTTTGAGACGGTACTTTTTACACCCCTGGTTGTAGGCTGGAACATTAAAGACTGCATCCTCATTGTTAACGTAAGGTTATGTATATAACCAAGTTCTATGAATTATGGTGACGCTCAGCATCATCTGCACTGTACTTCACTTTGTGCACAAGCACTGAATAAAAAATTCCACCATGTACCTTTACATCCCACCATTCGTCTGGCCACACCCCCATCCGCTTACCTTCATAAGCAGGTGTGTGGTCACCTACTCGCCTCCTTCCCAAACGTTCACCACAAGGCGAGATCAAGGGCCGCAGCGGCGTCTGATGCTGAGCGTCACCATAATTCATAGAACTTGGTTATATACATAACCTTACGTTCTATTTCATTATGGCTTACGCTCAGCATCATCTGCACAAGAGGAGCTGAGCGGGAGCCAAAGCTCGACAAATGTACCCCGCTGAGGCCCCCCACAACCATCAGACCGGGGAGGACCGAGCCCCCCGACCCTCCCTAATGGAGGGATACCCTCCTTATTGGAGGACGGGAGGGAGACTGATCCGACCGTGCGAAGAGGAACTCAAGCAACTCAACGCACAGGGTGAGCAGACCGTGGCTTGACCCCACGACTACGCACACTCACAAGCCGCATGCCACCGATAGCATCGTTTCCCCCCCGGGATATATAGGAGGGGCACTGGAAGTTGTTGTTGTCATGGTTACACGTGAGAGAACAGCTGTGTGGACATAACAAGCGTTTTGGACCTGTATGTACTGTAACGTTGAGTCTGGAATTAAACGACACAAAAGAAACATAAAACTCTCCTCATTCTTCAATGAAGGTATGACAGAAGGCTACAATATTATCTTTGATAGGCCTACGTGCGAATCTTAGCCTACGTGCCAATAGCCAGTGCGCTTTTACAGGCAGCCTTGGTGGTGAGCTGCGGGGAACATAGAACCTTTATTTCGGGAGCGGGGAACATAGGACCCTTTCTTTAAAAAAAAAGCGGGGGTCATAGAACCCGGGGAACATAGGGATGACCCCATAAATATAACCCCGACAGTGAATCAATGGCCAATGGCTCAGCTTCAACGCACACACACACACACGGAGGAGTACCCGTTAATACACTATTGACACGAACGGATGAATGAACAAGGTCCTAAATTAACGAATTACAATGTACTGTATGTACTTACTGATTCGATTACTTTATTTCGGTCCCAAAGACATGGTACAGGCTAGCTCCCTTCTTTAGCAACAGCCAGGAAATTACTGCAGCATTATAAAGTCCTTCGTCTTTGCAAAAATCCAAAAACGAACTTTGCCCATTGCTTGTGGAGCACAATATCATTGGGAAATGAGTGCAATGACGTATTCGCTGCTTGCCCGTTTTGGTCATAACGTCAATGTTACAGTATCTTGCTCGAATTGTTGATTGTGGGCGGTGGCTACAACCACAGAAGGAGCTGAGGTATGCAGATCAGCAGTGTCTTGCTACGTAGGATAGCGAGTCAAATCAGAATGGCTTGGTTCAGTGGGGGAGGACCTTGTCTCATCTGAATTGGAGCAATCCGCCAAAATGAGAATTTGAGACATAGATAGTGTTGATACAACCCCACATTGCTAGAAAACAATGCTAAACACTGGAAAAGGCAATTTATAAGATAGTTCCACTTTAAAAAAAAATTCAACATCATGTCATATGGCCTAGAGCAGGGGTTCCCAAAGTCGGGGTTGCGACCCCCAGTTGGGTCGCGAGCTGCCGTGGGGGGGGGGGGGGGGGGGGGGGGGGGTCGCCAGATCATTTGAAAAAAAAATAAATAAAAGGTTTATGCAGTCAGGCCCCTGAACTTAGAAGCAGGCCAGGCCAGTGTTTCTAGTTGCACCTGCGCAATAGTTAGATAACCTAGGTGGGGAACAACCAGGAGATCACTGCAACTCACACAAGTTGGAGAACTATCTCTCTCTCTCTCTCTCTTGCTCTCACACACACACAAGGGAGCCGCATGTGATTGGTGGAGGCGGGACCCTTACAAAAAACTGCTAATCATTGACACATGCTACCCTGTAATAATCCCCCCCAGAAAAATCTACTTTGCATTTGATATATTGCAAATATATGCCATCACACACACTGGCATTTAAAGGGTTAGAATTATAAAATGAATATGTGGTGTTATGATCAGGGCTGAAGTTGAATAACATTGTGTTTTTTATCAATTACAAAAAAACTGAAAATCCATAAAAATCTGTGTTGCTAATCATTATGCTAGCCTGTTTTTTAACAATAATTTGTGATGCCATCACAAACACTGGCATTTAAAGGTTACAAATAAAAGAATTCCTGCACCAGAATGCAGGAAATGAAGTCTTTGTAACAAGAAATTTCCTGGTGGGGGACCCCCAGACCCCCTGCTTAAAAAGTGGCGTGACTGGGGCTATATTTTGCACTATATTTCCTGGCCTGAATGATTTCCCAAGTCCGGCCCTGGTTAAAAGCCTCCAATGCTTATTAGTGTGTGTGCGTTTGAACGTTTGCATGTTTCAACCATACATTTCCATTTATTAAAAAAAAATATATATATTATTTTTGTATTACATTTATTTTTTTGCCACCTATAATAGTGGGGGTCGCGGCTCTCTGACACCGTTATTTGGGGGTTGCGGCCTGAAAAGTTTGGGAACCCCTGGTCTAGAGCAGGGGTCGGCAATAGGCGGCCCGCAGGCCGAAATTGGTCCGCCAGCAATAATTTCTGGCCTGTCATTTTATTTTCATCATATTATTTTTATTATATTATGCACTTTATGTTTTATCCATGTTTAGAGTGAATAACAGGTATAGGCAGTGAGGTGCAATGTACCATGTATATAGGCTTGCTCAAAGTGAAGTGGACAGCGCGTGGTGCTGAAATATGAAACACCAGTGCAGTAAGTCCATGTCTATCTATGTCTGCCACTATAGCCAATTGAAATATTAGAAATGCTCACATGGACTCGGAGAACCAATGTAAATTGCGCGCGCTGGTTTCACTTTCTGTTTTGCGCCAGCTGTCATCAGAGATCAGAGAGTCAGAGCCTCCTGTCTCTGAGTCGCGATGGATAAGTTAACCAATGGAAACCAAAGGGGAAATACGACCTCCAAGACACATAAACAAAACCAGGTGTCATACTTAAAATACGGGTTTATAGCAACAGGTGACTCTCACATTTTGACGTCCTCTCTGCATAACATGTGGCGACACGCTAGCAAACGAGGCAATGACGCATGACAACTGTGTTCAAGTTGGCAGAAGATAAAGTAGCTGCATTCAACGCGAGTGGACATTTGACATGTTTCAAACATTAGCAGGGATTTTGGAGGAAACGGAAACAATAAGCCCAGGGCAGGGCTGCATTATGGTGAGTTGTGTTTTTCATGCACTCTATTCTGTTCATGTGTTATAATAATAATACATTCGATTTATAATTCACTAGCATACCATTCTGCAATCTAATAACATTAAATAGGCACATTTAATAACATCATTTTTAATCGTTGGGCATGGGGGAATGTATCAAGACTTGTCAAGTCAAAAGGCTCAAGTCCAAGTGAAGTCACGAGTCATTGGTATGTTAAAGTCAAAGTCTAAGTCAAAGTATTTTTTGTTTTGGTCAAGTCAAGTCTAAAGTCATCAAATGCGTGACTCGAGTCCACACCTCGTCCTCAGGCCATCATTCAGGGTATAAGAGGTGGCTGCTCTTATATTTATGTTTTGGGCTCCCAGGAAGCTGAGGGGTTTCACTCTCGAAAAGGTAGAAAGCACTGAGACAGCTAGAAAAGAAGCCCAAAATGAAATCACTTTATTCCGTATTTGGAGTTTTTTTTTGCCCTTTTATCTTTTCTGTCGAGAGTTATTCATATACTGGTAACAATTTCACAGTGCAGTTACCACGCTGTGATATTTTACCTCCTTTAAAGTTAAAATAACTCAATTATTTCAACAATTCAAGCCCTCGATCCGTTAGCTTTGTAATGCGTGTCTCTATTTGAACTTTGTGATAACATTGATCGGCATGTGGGTAAAAAAAAGGTGGGGATTTCATCAAAGCAGCTAATTATGTTTTAGCCCTGTGTAATCTAAACTGTGCTGACATTTTGTCAGTGGCCTTTTGAGATCCAGCGAGTCATCTAGCCTACTTCAGCTGTTTGTTCTCCTGCTTCTGTTTGCCGCCTCCGTGAGCAGGGTCTGGGATGTCTGTGAAGATCAAAGAGCTGTCTGAGAAAATGGGCTGGCGATCAGAATTACTGAGACAGGACCGCACAGACACAAAATGAGAAGCAATGAGCCACGTTGTCTATTGGTCGCACTCACAGCGAACTGTCACCGAAGAAGAGAGGCTTTGGAGAAGCAAACAGCCACACTGACAAGCAAAGAATGGGATGGATGGGTACGTATGGGGGTGACATGGATCGTTTTACTCTAGAGGTAAACAATAGATGGCTATAGGCGTATATAAAATGCCACACTGCCCATGCTATTGTAATACAAATTATTATATGCAGCTGTGCCTTGGAAACTACTTTCACTGTCTGATAAACTTCAATGGAAATTGGTTTTTAAAAATGCTAAATAAATGGGCCCCTGCTGCTTCAGCTTTTTGACGAGTGACTGGATTTACATGTGCCTGGGAGGAAATATGGCACCTATGAATGTATAAGAGATCGGTGCAGTGAGGATGATAGAGCAAATGTGCTGAGGAGGCAACATCAAAGACCAATCCACACCAAATGCTAACGAGTCTCCGCACCTGGATATCTCTGGTGTGTAAAATCCAGCTAGTCTAGCAACTCTGTGAGCATCACTTTTCCCACGACGCGCAGGACTGCAGCCGCGGGCTATGCGTGGCAAATTGCGGTCAATCATCCACTCACTGGCTCAGTCACGGACAATCTGCCAGGGACACCTTGCACTCACTCAGTCAGGGACGATCTGGCAAATGCACACACTCACGGGTGATCTGGCAGGGACGTTTTGTCGGACACATGTGCAAGTAGCACCGTGGGTCTGCGCAGTTTCACAATAGTTTCTGTAATATATCACTCTATCCACCAAGAGCTAGTCGTGGTTTGGCGCAACAAGGCACACAGGAGCAGTTCGCCTTCAGAGCGCCTATCTAACAGAGGTCCAGCCTCCTTTCCAAGAGCCGTTCAAAAGAACGTTCTTTTTCTTTGGGGGGGGGGGGTTGGTTTATCAGTCTTAAATCTAAATCTTTGGTTTATCCGCAGAACAATCACTAGGATAATGATGGGATAGATTTGGATCAGATTCAAACTTGGATAGTCAAAGCCCCTGGAAACTAAATTCAAATTGTTAAAATGTATGTATGATATCCAACACAAGTGATATTATTGATGGTGATATTAAGTGTCCACCAAAGTTTGAATGAAAAAATATAGGCCTACTTAAGGTCACAAGATGTCCCCAATTTTCGTAGGGGGTTCCATTCGTTTGTACAAAAGAGCCATTCAAAGGAATGGGATTGTTTGCGAGCATCACTACATGTCAGTATCAGCGTTGCCTAATATTCCTCAGCTGGGCCGAACACTCGCCAACTACTGTTCTCAGACACAGAATACCTATGACTTGAATTGAAAGAATGGATCATTCCTATTCAAGTGTACATTGTTTAATTAAGCATTAAATCACGCGCAGGAGTGTGTTATACTCATTAGATCACGCCTAGGGGTGGTTGTTAGCCCCGACATGCAGTGGAGGGGCGTTGGACCCCCCTAGGCATGATCTAATGAGTATAACACATGACTTTAAGTGATTTAATGCTTTTATACAATGGCCCAATTCACCCAACCTTATTGCTATACAATAAACACACAGTAATTGAAACATAATGGAGATTTATTCACAACCATCCACAGAGAATGTAGATCCAATGGTCTGACCTAAACAATAATAATCGGCGGCAATTTTTTTTATCCGCGATTTTTCTTTTGTTTCACAATGGGTCATGACAAACCAATTACATAATCCAACATATGTGTAAAGGGCTCTACACTCAAAAAAACTGGGATTGGGGTTAATTAATATTTATTAAATAATTATTAGTAACTTATACATAATAAAAAATACTATGTGCCGTATGCAATAAAATTGGGCTGAATTCAACGAATTTGAACAATTTATTAATTGCATTTTACACAATTTTTGTTGAATAAAATTAGCTGTGATACATTGAGTCGAATTTAATTATATTTTATCAGCAATGTCAGAGATGCAGAAAATTGATAGATTTTACTCATTAGGAGGTCTTTGGTTTTAATCACCTGGCACTTTCGCCCAACTAATGGGACTTTATTTTGACACCACGTGGATGATGCGGCCAATCGCATGCAAGGATCATGCTATTGCCATTATATCCAAAGACAGCAAGTGTGGTACATGCGAACGGACCCAGGTGAGTAATAATTACGAGTACATTTAATCTGTTGCCTGTTCTCAAGTTAATGCAGTACCACTATGTTCTTATTCATGTAACATGCTGCTAAAAGTAGCCTATTAACACTTTGAGTGCCACTCACGAGATATCTCGGGTTTTTAATAGTGACGTTGAATGCCACTCACGAGATTTCTCGGATTTTTTTTTTTTTTAATATTTTTTTTAGCGATCTGAAAAATTATTGCATCACCCGAGCCTACCCGAGTATAGCCGAGCGGCGCCGGCGATCACTGTGGAAAAAAGCGCCCCCTGTCGTCTCCCAGATGACATAAGTGATTTTGGAATGGACTCAATGAAAATGAATGGGGAAAAAAATCCGGTACTCCACATTTTCCAGTCCACTGATCCAGCCGGGGTTACCACAGTTCATTCTGGAACCTCAGATCCCCGCTGATCATGGAGTTCTACAGTATCGCGTTGGATCCATACACGTATCGATTTTTTCGAATGGTGATCAGGAATTGGAATATACCAGTTGGATACCATCTGATGTCAGGTAAGGACTCTATGTTATCGGTGTTAGGATAATTAGAGTAAGTTTGATGAAGATATAGGCTGTTTTGTGAAATGTCTTCTTTCGGTTTCACTGTAAAAGTCAGAGAGGAAATCAACGAGGCGATTATCCGCGCGCGGCCGTAATGTGCTTGCATGCACGTATAATATTGATCATCTAGCGTTTATTTGAAAACGATTCATAAAAAGGCCGACGAATATCAACGTTGTGGAATATTCCACTAAAAGACGATTTTCATAGAATGCTCCAGAATGAGCTGTTTTTTATATCAAAACGGGGGCTTTTCTAACTGCTCTGAAACGGAAACGATGCGATAAAAAAACAATCTGCCTTGACAGCACTGACTGGAAAATAGTCTTTGATAATGCGATGGGCAGATTAGACACATAGCCATAATTTAAAACATAGATTAGGCGATATTAACGTTAACATTGGCGCCGATGGTGGCATTCAGCCGGTAAAAAGGAAAACCAGGCGTGGCGCTCAAAGTGTTAAGGGGCGGTGTCATGTACAGAGGTCTAACGACCATACAAGATAGTAACTGGGCAGGTGGTACATGAGCAGAAACAACCCCCTCAGTAGAAAAATGCTTTTCAAAACAGTCCCGGGTAGGCAGATAGTAAACAAAGACGTTTTTCAAATGGTAAATTATGTTTATTGTAATGTGGGGCTTCCAACCCACGGCCTTTTCCCAAAGGGAAAAGGGATGTTGTCAGTGGGGATTTCAACCCACAACACACACAAAGGGAAAAAGGTAAGGGGAGAACAAACAAGGTGAAAACAATAATAAACAAGGCAACCCTAACCACACAACCACATGCCACGTGGTTGGCAATCTGGGAACGAAGGAACATCACTCTAACCATGTAGCTTACAGTGTAGGATGAATCTAAAATGGCCAACAATATACATACCCCCCACAGGGTTTGGTCCACGCAGGCAGCACATAATCAAAAGTCCATACACAGTGGCAATTGGCATAAACCAGCAAAATAATAATAACTACACAAACAGTGGCAACCAGAGGCAACCTCACTCCACTTGGTCACTGGCAAAATGACACAATGAGGCGCTCCGACGTGTGTGTGCTGTCAGCTACTTGTGCACCCGTCCCTCGTGATGTGATTGCCATCAGCTGTCCCTCATTAGGCAATCAGCACCCTTCAGTATAGGGACGGGCAGCACCTGACAGGAAGAGAAGAAGAGATATCATTAGCTCTCATGTTCACACACACACACACACATACAAATGATACTAATCTGATGTTCACATGGTCTTCCAAATACAGTAATAATGATAATGACCAACCCACGTACGTCACACCTCCCCCCATAAGAGCGAACCCGCAGGGTTAGCAAAACATTATCACTTATTATCAACCAACATCCGATTAGCACCAACAGAACAAAAATAAATAGAAATCACACTCCATATAGGCCACATGCCCCTATTTTGGGCCCACACGGTCAACCACCACCTCACCCAATACCAGATGCATCAGCCGTCGGACGTGGCTGGCACATTCCTCATACCGAGGCCATGACGGTATACTGTAGTCAACCATACGCGGATTGCTCAATGGTGTTCGCACTCCCAACATCAACACAGTGCGTCCTGTAAGGCACATTAGAACACAACACAGCATGTGAAACAACAGTCCTGTCACATCTCAACTCCGACGAGACGCGGGCACGACTTTTCATTAGCCTATTCACATGACGCCAGCGTGTCCTCCTCCGCCGCCCGAGCGTATGCAACATATACTTAGTGGCAGACACCTTTCCTCTTACCACATAAGGTCCTGAGAACCGGGCAGTGAGCACCGTACTAGGCGTGGGCAGCACAATAAACACCTCATCCCCCGCCTCAAAATGCTGCGTCACCGCCAATTTGCAAAACTCACCACAGACAGAGTCACCCAACGCTAGACCTTGGTCTCGCTTCCGCTCCTGTGCCCTAGGGACAGCACAAATAGAAGGGACATTGGGGTGATTATCAATCAATTTATCACACAATAAGTTAGTAAATGGAGCGTCTCCAACCTCCAACACAGGGACGACCTTACCCCCAGCGATATCATTCCCCATGACGAAATCCACACCCTTTACGGGAAACATGGGCGAACCGCGACCGGAAAGCAACCTGTGATCAGTGCAGACTGTACATGCACCTTATGCAACGGCACGCGCACACACCCCATGTCAATACCTCTCACCAATTCGCTCGACCGACAGGAGTCCACATCCAATGGTAATACATCAGCCAGGATGAACGATTGAGAGGCTCCTGTATCACGGAGTATTCTCACCCGTTGGTAGTCCCCAACTTTACCCGACAGGGACACATAACCATCAAACAAAAAGGGCTCAAAAGAGCTATGCTGGTCAGGACATGACACCGTACCAATCAACCCCACCCCTTTCGGTTCCTGGGCTGACTCCCTGGTCTCCTGTCGATCCCTTAGCGCATGACAGTCCCTCATAAAATGCCCTTCTTTCTTACAATAATGACACACCAAGGTGGCCTTTTCAGACGGCGGTGAGCGTGGTCGGAATGTCCGCTCGTCACCTCCCCGATAGGGCGACTCAGACGGAGAAAACGCGCCCCCTCCTACATACACATCATTTCGTACAGCAATATATTTGTGGGTCATTGCTAACTCGTCACACAAAACCGCAGCTTCCTGGAGGGTAGAAACCTTTCGCTCCTCCAAAAGCACAATCATGCGTTCGGGCACAATTTTTTTAAATTGTTCAATGAGGATTAACTCGCTCAAAGCCTCGACCCCATCCACTTTACATGCTTCACACCAACGCGTGAACATCGTCCGTTGTTCCTGGGAAAATGCCACATGTGTTTGCGAGGGAGCTTTACTTAGTACCCTAAACCGTTGCCTATACGCTTCCGGCACCAGTTCATATACGCGCAAGACAGCACCCTTCACTTTCTCATATACCATGCTGTCCTCCTTTGATAATAACTGGCATGCCCCCTTAGCCCTACCTGTGAGCTTATATCGCAATAATAGTGCCCACTGGTCCTTCGGCCACTGTAAAGCCCACGCTAACTGCTCAAAATCAGAAAAATATGCTTCCACCTCAGACTCCCGAAAAAGGGGCACCATAGAAATATGCTGCCCAATATTAAAACTGCCCTGGTAACCTTCAGATGAGGGAGAAGAAGAGCCACCACTCTCCAGTTCCATCCTCCTTATTGTAATCTGGAGCTCTCTATCCTTCTCCTTCCCCTCTTTTCTCTCCTCTCTGTCTCTGTCTCTCTCCTCTCTTCTCTCCTCTCTGTCTCTCTCCTCCCTTCTCTCCTCTTTTCTCTCCAATCTGTCTCTCTCCTCCCTTCTCTCTTCCCTGTCACGCATAGCAGCTCTCTCCTCTGAAACAGAGGCACGTCCTGAGTGTACAGAATTATCACTGTCAATCTCCTCAGCCTTGGCACCGCTACCCCTCCGTTCCTGTATAGCACCACCTGTTCCCTCACTGGACTCACCAGACGCCTCGTCATGCGTGACGTCCTCCGAGTCATTTCCCCCGACTATGGGCGAACTTAATATCTCCCTATCAACCAACCCAGCGAGCACAATTGCTTTCACCTCCTCTTTACTTTTTGAACTTTGGACCGTAATGCCATAATGCTTGGCGACCCCACACAATTCAGCTTTCGTGCAGTCATCAATCTGATCCCTCGTAGGATCCGCAACAAACAAATCCAAAGTAAAAGCCGCCCCAGCCATAGTCCCTACAGAATATGACTACACCACAAATAACCTACGCAAAATAACACAATAATAATAAACGAATCACAGGTGGCAAGAAAATAACCCCTCACCTACTCCACAATATCCGTGCGTAACACATTTAATCATTACATTCCGTAGTATACAATTCAACCACTCTGATTTACTGCCCACATCTACCATCTATGAAAACAATAAATGCTGGTCTAACCACCTACCTAGGATCACCCACGTCACTCTAGCATACCCCAGCTAAACTACTCCCCTGCCGGGATGAGGCTACACATATCTTCAGTCGCTTACCGATTTCATTGCGCGCTCCACCGGAATTACGACGCGTGCCCCCCACCCGCTAACCAAGTAGGCGATCCCCCTGTTACCTATGTGGCAGAAAAAACAGATTAGTTCAAGAGTGTCACATACAACAATGGTTTACATCAATCAAACTGTGTAGCACGGACAATGGAACCACACTAACTTACCAATTAGAAAACGCTATCTTATCTCACCTGACATGCTTCAATCGACAAGTCACCCCGTTATTTTACCAACAAGGAACCATACAATTGCGCAAACTAACGAGCCCCCATGTCATGTACAGAGGTCTAACGACCATACAAGATAGTAACTGGGCAGGTGGTACATGAGCAGAAACAACCCCCTCAGTAGAAAAATGCTTTTCAAAACAGTCCCGGGTAGGCAGATAGTAAACAAAGACGTTTTTCAAATGGTAAATTATGTTTATTGTAATGTGGGGCTTCCAACCCACGGCCTTTTCCCAAAGGGAAAAGGGATGTTGTCAGTGCAACCCACAACACACACAAAGGGAAAAAGGTAAGAGGAGAACAAACAAGGTGAAAACAATAATAAACAAGGCAACCCTAACCACACAACCACATGCCACGTGGTTGGCAATCTGAGAACGAAGGAACACCACTCTAACCATGTAGCTTACAGTGTAGGATGAATCTAAAATGGCCAACAATATACATACCCCCCACAGGGTTTGGTCCACGTAGGCAGCACATAATCAAAAGTCCATACACAGTGGCAATTGGCATAAACCAGCAAAATAATAATAACTACACAAACAGTGGCAACCAGAGGCAACCTCACTCCACTTGGTCACTGGCAAAATGACACAATGAGGCGCTCCGACGTGTGTGTGCTGTCATCTACTTGTGCACCCGTCCCTCTTGATGTGATTGCCATCAGCTGTCCCTCATTAGGCAATCAGCACCCTTCAGTATAGGGACGGGCAGCACCTGACAGGAAGAGAAGAAGAGATATCATTAGCTCTCATGTTCACACACACACACACACATACAAATGATACTAATCTGATGTTCACATGGTCTTCCAATTACAGTAATAATGATAATGACCAACCCACGTACGTCACAGGCGGTTAGGTGGCGTAGCGGAGATTGCGTTCGTCACCAACCCCGAAGCTGTGAGCTGGATTCGCCTGTTCGAATCCAGCTCACAGCTCCGGGGTTGTCACCAGCTTGGCTGGCCGTTCACACTAATACAATTGGCTGTATTAGAGGGTGGGAGAAGCTGGCGGGGTGGGTCCGGGTCGTTGTAAACAGCGACTCCTACAGTTCGGTCGGGGGGCCTGCTAAGCGCGGATAGGACCGGAGTGGGATAGTGTGATCCTTCCACACGCTACGCCCTCTCAGGGAGGATCCGTGCTGCCAGGTGAAAAAAAGCGGTTGATTGGCTGGACGTGTGTTGGAGGAAGCACGTGATAGCCTCCACTCTCCCAGATGATCTGACTGTGGGGGGTAAGTGCGCAGCGACCAGGAAGGGATGGGGAATTGGCATACGACTAACATTGGGATGGGAGAAAATCGGAGGAAAATGGAGGGGGAAAAAGATCAATAAAAAAAAAAAAAAAAAAGTAGCCTATTAAGTTTGATATTTCAGGAGAAAATGTTTTTCCGACTGTTGTAGGAGAGTGCATGCAATTCCGACTCCCCCTTCACTATCTTATCTTGGTTCGCTAATGCGTCTACATGGCTTGCATGCTTGCTATAGCTAGCCTAATACTAGCCAACCAGTTCTTGCTAAAAAGACGCTTGCCGGACATCGTCATGTAACTCGAGAACCGAGGCACGGAATTGGTAGAGTGAGGTTGCATTAGAACGGCAAAAAATAGATCTTTCTAACAGTATTTATATGTTGGGCGAAAAATGCAACCAGAGCCTCTAGACGCTCGCAAAGTGCCGCGACTTATGTGTGTTCAGTGCACGGGCCCGACGCGGTAACCCACCTGTTAAGATTAAAACGTGGCATCAGCCAGGCACCATGCTGTCGGCTCGCATGCTAGCTAGCTAGCCTATACTAGCCAACCAGTTCTTGCTAAAATGACGCTCGCCTGACATCGTCATGTAACTCGAGAACCGAGGCACGGAATTGGTAGAGTGAGGTTGCATTAGAATGGCAAAAAATAGATCTTTCTAACAGTATTTATATGTTGGGCGATAAATGCAACCAGAGCCTCTATACGCTCGCAAAGTTCCGCGACTTATGTGTGTTCAGTGCACGGGCCCGACACGGTAAACCCACCTGTTAAGATTAAAACGTGGCAACAGCCAGGCACCATGCTGTCGGCTTGCATGCTAGCTAGCTAGCCTATATTAGCCAATCAGTTCTTGCTAACTAGCTATCGTGCTAGCTAAGATGTAACGTTATCAGCCACAACACGGTGTAATTTCCCTATTTTCTTTTTGTGAACATGCAAATATTTCTTGTAGAAGTGGCACAATCTTCCATTTACTTGGGTATGTAAATTAATAACTTTTTTCCTTATCTTAGGCTTGGACTATGAGGTGGAACTGTAAGATCTGCAAATCATTGTCTACTACAAGGAGGAATCTACTGAAGCATTACAGACTACAACACGCAACATTCGGTAGTGCACAACAGGGGCGGGGCTAGGGGGTGGCTACTTGGGCTTAAGCCCTGAATCTATTAAAGAAACATTGAATCTATTTAAAAAATAAAAAATATTATAAATAATTTTTTTTTTTTTTTTTGACAATTAATCATTGTTACATGAAAATATGTTTGCACCAGATTTAGCAGAAGCTCATTTCTATCTGTAGTCTATCCAGCTGCTAACTGTATTTGAGTGAGTTAAGTCTTGGTGTTATGGTAGACTCAGACCTAAGCTTGAAATCACAATCAACAAGTTGACAAAAACATAATTCTTCCACCTTAGAAACATAGCTAAAGTACGGCCATTTATAAATCAAAAGGATGCTGAAAACCAGATCCATGCCTTTATCTCAAGCCGACCCGACTACTGTAATGCACTCCTTACCGGCCTCCCGAAAAAATACGATGATAACTATTTTATTGCAATGCACTATTGCATTATTTTATTCTATTTTACTAATTCTAATTCTAATACTAATTTACTATTCTATTTTATCGAGTTAACCCTAGATCTTAGATCCTAATATGAAAAACGATGTGATTTAATGTTCTATGTCTTACCTTGACTTTGTCTATTTTACTGCTATCTATTTTATGCTTTATGTCTGCACTTTATGCATTGCTCTTGATCTGCCAATGTTGTGCTCATTTTATGCCTGTCTTTTTGTACTGCTGCGAAGCACTTTGAGCTGCAATTCTTGTATGAAAGGTGCTATACAAACACAGTTATTATTATTATTATTATTATTATTATTATTATTATTATTATTATTATTATTATTATTATTATTATTATTATTTATTATTTATTATTTATTATTTATTATTATTATTATTATTATTATTATTATTATTATTATTATTATTATTATTATTATTATTATTAATTATTATAGTTTGCTTCATTAATTAAAGGGTGTGAATTTAAGTGTTCTCTAGTGCATTTTGTCCGCTTTAAGGTGGTGGTATAAGTTAAAGGTTGTGGTGTCGAAGTAAAAAAAATCTGTGCCCGCTCACGCGGGCACCTATCTGGGCTAAGCCCCGGATCTCCTACAATCCTAAATCCGCCCCTGGTGCACAACCCCAGCCATGTCTACATGACGGTTGTCCTTGCACATTCAAAACACAGGGTGCCCTTCGCACACATTTATCCAGATACCATGCAGCAGGAGAAAGTTCAAGGCCAGGAATTATTAATTTTAAGTGTTTAGTTTGCAGTCGCCATTGTCCTACAGTGAAGGACTACTTTCAGCATATTGGAAGGCATCTGAAGAGGCACAAAACTGTCTTTTGTGTATTTAAATGTTGTGACTTTTGCACAAATATATACAATACATTTCTCAAACACAAAAACAGAAGCCATATAGGCTATTCTTTGAGTGATTTTAAGCAAGACGTTTGCGAGTCACCATAATCAGACTGTTGACCATTCTGATGTAGGCCTACCAGAGGCCAGTGATGTACAGTTTTTAGAAATGTACTTGTACCATTTGAGGCTTCAATGTTCCTTTTTGTCTTTCAGCTCCAGGATGAGTTTCAAATAATCACAATGGTGCACCTTGAATCACAGTTCATGTCCAAGCTGGATGAATACACTCCCAAGCTGTTGGCCCTCTTCCAGTCCAGGGGTGGCGCCGTGGGGATGAGGTTGAAGGCTATCCTACTTGAGGTATTCTTCAATGCCTTTTCTGTTTGCTAATATTTTCAGGGATGTTGTGGTCAAACTGCTGGAATATCATTGCTTATATGAAATATACAGCAGGTATTGTTAGCTTGTCATTCTCTCTACAACAAAGAGTATGAAATAGTTGCAGACCTTTTAAATACACAGTTGGCGGCTGGTTAATGTGGGGCACCTGGTTGGAAAATAGTTTTCAAATTGTATTTGGTTAATTTCTGTTTATTTTGAGATGGACTCTTATTTGACCAGCTTATTGAGAACTCCACTGGTTTGGATTCATAACCAATTGCAAAGTTTTGGTGCTCGGAGTTCTAATAATAATTACTGGACCATGGAAGGTAATTACACACAACACACATGTGTGCGTGAGGCGACAAAACAAACTCATTTCATAATTATGTACTCTGAAAATATGTGATGTCCCCGAGTTTGGTGACTAGTATGGGGTGTTATGGTGTTAAAAGCTGAACTAGTCAAAGAACAGTAAGGAAGTAGGTAAAGGCGTCCATAGGCCCACAGTTGATGCAGTTGCTCACATCCTCCACACTGCAATATACTGAAGAATAATGATTATTTGTGTCATTTCAGGCTCCGAGCATCAACATCACATCACCAGAGATGTTGCCATTCGGGGCTTGGTGATGTACCTTGGGGAATCTACAGATCAGCTCTTAAAGGAGTATGATGTAAGTTGAAGCACATGTTAAAAGAGAGAAAAGGGTTGGGGGCAACTTTAAGCCTGAGGATGTTTTGTGAATACGGCCATTGGTTTTCTTGTCCAAAGGTTGGAAGGAAGGAATTTGGGAGATGTTCAATTATAAGACCTTCTCCTGTGGCTGTACAGTCTAAAGTGTCTTGCCCTTTCAGGATGCTGATGGAGATGGTGTGTCGCAGGACCTTGCTGTACAAACAACAAAAATCTACACGATCAAGAAGGAAACATCAGAGGGTCCCGAGGACATCGGTATCGTCATAGAGGGCATGAAAGTTCTGACTGCTCTGGGTAATTTCCCATGGGCTTGCTCCATGCTAGTTGGGTTGGCATATGCAGTGAATCTTGCCTATCCCAAGGAACTAAGGTACACAGAATTAAAGGCCTTTACATTTTCCTAACCTACCTTGAGTGAACCTGTATTATTTATGCCATTTTCTTTGGTTTTCTTCCTCTCTTTGATCTCAGGTACACATTCGAAGTCTTCCAGAAACTCTTCCTGGAGATGGATTGTACAAGGCTGTCTCCAAAAGTGACCAACCTCAAGAATAGGATACTGGTAAGAAAGGTGACCCTTGCAGAGTGAAAAGGAAAAGTCACTGTCAAAAATAACATTGTTTCCTTCAAGTTTTGGTTAAATGTGAGTTTCAGTTTAAGTTTCAGTTTATTTGGATCCCCATTAGCCACAGCAGTGCTGGGGCTATTCTTCCTGGGGTCCATAACACATAAAAAAATACAGTTACAGACGTATACACTCACAACATTTACATGTCATACAGACAATTAAAACAACAATAAAAACCCTTATACACTCATACCATTTACATGACATACAGACCATTAAAACAACAATAAAAACCCTTATACACTCACAACATTTACATGTCATACAGACAATTAAAACAACAATAAAAACCCTAATCAAATTCATAATACAAGATAAAAATATCAGACACATACATTTTCATTTACGTACACACTATCTATTAGGGAATGTCAATTTCTTTGGTTGAAAATGTTGTTTTACCACGATTTTGAAACGGCATTTACTATTCTCCTGCTTAACATGTCTGGGAAGAGAGTTCCATTCCTGCATACCACGGAACATGACAGTTCGCTTCATTGCATTCGACCTCACTTTTGGAAGTGTAAAACCTCGTGCAGAAGCATGTCTGGTGGAATGGTTGTGTCTGTCAAGACTTATTGATAAATTGTTATATAAAATTGAGGGGATCTTTGTAACAAGAATATTCCTAGTGAATACAAGGAGTGAGCAGAGTAATTTATGTTTGACAAGTAACCAAGTTAAACAACTGTGCATCGCTGCAACATTAGTTCTGTACTCACAGCGAAGCGCTATACGTGCTGCTTTGTTTTGTACCATTTGTAATTTTTTCAGTTTATTCGTTGTTACATTCGACCATACTGCAGGACAATAGTCAAGATTTGACAAAACCAGAGCTTGAATGACCTGTTTGATAGAATTTAGTGGTAACAAATGAGCACATCTTTTAACAACAGAAATCCCTCTTCCCATTTTCACTACTATATTGTTTATATGGTGTGACCATGACAATTTACTGTCTAATGTTACCCCTAGGAGTTTAGTCTCCTGGACTTGATTAATTACCACATCACTTATCAAAAGTTTCAAGACTGGGTTCGTTCTTAGATCCGGTTACTGTAAGTAGTTGTTTCATCTCAGATTTGTCCAAATAGCCATACTTATTTGAGCGGAGAGGCTTCATGGTTTTGAATATTGGCACAGAACACTTTGTTTATAATGTGCACCTTGTGTACACTTTACCTTGCGGGGTGAGGCAAGGTCAAGTGTTGGGGCATTTACAATGTTGTGAGACTGTTGTCCATTTCATTTTAAGCACCTGACATTGGTTTTCTTCCTCTATTTGGTCTCAAGTACACATTCGAAGTCTCCCAGAAACTGTTCCTGGAGCTGGATTGGACAAGGCTGTCTCCAAAAGTGACCAACCTCAAGAATAAGCTACTGGCTTAAGAAAGGTGACCCTTGCAGAGTGAAGGGGAAAAGTCACTGTCAAAAATAACATTGTTTCCTTCAAGTTTTGGTTAAATGTGAGTTTCAGTGATCCGGTTACTGTAAGTAGTTGTTTCATCTCAGATTTGTCCAAATAGCCATTCTCATTTGAGCAGAGAGGCTTCATGGTTTTGAATATTGGCACAGAACAGTTCATTTATAATGTGCACCTTGTGTATACTTTACCTTGTGGGGTGAGGCAAGGTCAAGTGTTGGGGCATTTACAATGTTGTGAGACTGTTGTCCATTTCATTTTAAGCACCTGACATTGGTTTTCTTCCTCTCTTTGGTCTCAGGTACACATTCGAAGTCTTCCAGAAACTCTTCCTGGAGCTGGATTGGACGGTCTCCAAAAGTTAAGTCAAGTGTTGGGGTGGGGGTGAGGGGAGGCAAGGTCAAGTGGGGGGTGTGGGGTTATGTTGTGCTTAATTTTTATGTTTAAACTTGCAATAAACTTGCAATAAAATGTTTTGATTTCGCATAAATACATGTTTACCTGGTATTCTTTTTAATATGCATGGTAATCTGTTGACCCAATTCAAGTAAACCAAGCACCGCAAGAAGACATGATATTGGGTATAGAAATGAAGAAATTATGGGAACAGTGACATTCAGTGTTATTGAATTCCTATAATACCAATTAAAACACATTTGCATTATTAATTAGAGCAGGTAAATAAGAATAGCCATGTGTTGTAAATAATGTGTATACACAGTACATTTCGCAGAGTAAATTTTACTCGAACTTTTTTAACTTTTTACAGTTTGAGTAAAATTTACTGTGTGAAATTTACTGTCTAGTGTTTACTTAAAAAATTAAGTTAACTAAGGGAAACTTCATATAATTGAATAGATTTACTTAAAACAATTAAGGCAACAAAGGGACACGTCATATAATTGAATAGATTTTAATCACATAAGTTTGATTAAAATTGATTGAATAAGTGAACTAAATTTAAACCAAAAACTTAAGTGCATGTTATTAATAATAACAGTTAAAATGTGTTGGATTTAGTAATAACATGCCAAATCATGAGTTAATATAGCCAATTTCTTTTTTGCAAGTACAACTCAATTTCACAAGGGACTTTGATTTAAATTTACTTAAAATGTTGGGCTATATTAACTCATGATTTGGCATGTTATTACTAAATCCAACACATTTGAACTGTTATTATTATTAACATGCACTTACGTTTTTGGTTTAAATTTAGTTCACTTATTCAATCAATTTTAATCAAATGTATGTGATTAAAATATATTCAATTATATGACGTGTCCCTTTGTTGCCTTAATCTTTTTTAAGTAAACACTAGTCACATTATTTACAGTGTACATGCTACAGCAACTGCAACGCAACTGCAACACAACATCAGCGCGACTTCAAACGCAACATGGTTGCAGATGAATGAATGAATGAATTATTTTATTTTGAATGTTTACAAATAAATAAACAAAAACTATTTCGAACATTTTCACAAATAAACAAACGAAAAGGATAGGTTTGAAGCCGAAGGCTTATAGAGCAACCTACCCCTAATTCAAAAAACGAATTCAAAAAAGTTAAAGTTTTCAAAATATAAGAAACAAAAAAATAAATCAAAAATCAACAAAAACCGATCCAGAAAAGAACAAACAAAGTTAAAGTGCATGGTTGCAGATGTTTCAGAGGGTGTTGTAGAGTGTGTTGCGAGCATGTTGCGTACCTCTCCCCAAAATCGAATCTGAACAACCGTTGCGTTGATGTTGCATAGCAGTGATTGGTTGGTTAGCGAATGGGGGCAGGGCTGTCATATAATAACATTGGTCCCGCAGGCAGGAATACTATCCTCAGTTAACGTAATTTATACAAATGGAAGTATTGATTTCACCGTAACGAATCATTAAAAAATATATACCGTTAACTGGAATATGTTAGTTTCTTACACATATGTTGGATTATGTAATTGGTTTGTCATGACAAACCAATAAAAAATCGCGAATTAACCGGTGGTTATCATATAGCCCTAGTATGTACATTTCAACAAAGTGGAGCCGCAGGGGACTTCCATGCAGGGCTTGACGTTAACTTTTTGGCTCACTAGCCACCGTGGCTAGTGGTTTTCCAAAGTCACTAGCCACTCAGCATTTTCACCAGCCAAAAATCCCCACACACGCCGATCATAACCCAACATTGTGATTATTAAAATGATCATGTGAAATTCCTTCTGTAATGTACTGATTTCTTTTGTTTTCTCTGTTTGATTGTTTTGTTTTGTTTGGCTTTGGCAATGTAAACGTATGTTTCCCATGTCGATAAAGCCCATTTGAATTTAATTGAAATTGAGAGAGAGATGGCGAGAGAGAGAGCAAGAGAGAGAGAGATAGGCAGAGAGAGAGCGAGAGAGAGAGAGAGAGCGCGCGCTGGTTGAATGAATTGATGAACAATGTCACCGTTGGAACGTTTCATTATAAGCGTCTTGCAAGTTGCAACGCTGGATAAGATATGAAAATACTTGCCAGTAGTGTAACGATGCATAAGCCATTAGCTAGCTTACTTACAGAGACTTGTGGTGGAGTGGAGGTTGTGTTCAACGAGCCCGCCAGCTTGGTCCATAAACAAATGTTTTAATCCACACCACCAGTATGTAAACAAAGGTTTTAACCATCCACAACAGAATACTGCAGTCCAAATGTATTTCCGATGTTTGCTTCTTCTCTCAGACCGACGCAATGTCTTGAAACTATTATGTTATTATTGGCGACGCGAGTGCAACTCAGTATGAAAAGAACTTTGAAGAGAGGTTTCAGGTTTCACCACCTGGTTTTTTTGTTTATTCTGTATCAGAGCCAATCAGAGGCAGATCAGGGCTGGTCTTTGCATAATGAACGTGTTATAGCCAATCAAAGGCAGAGATATATATTTTTTTTAGAACGCACATGGCCAGGCAGAAAAAGAGCTAAACACACACACATACACACAGACAGACAGACCTTTCATAGAAAAAAAGCCACTAGCCACTAGGGCGGGTAGAATGACGGAAGTACACTCACCAGGGGAATTCTACCCGGATCTGGCGGGTGGGCTGGTGCCAATGTCAAGCCCTGCTTCCATAGCATACGCCTTCAAATCCTCTTACCTTGACGATTAAAAGCCTCCACAATTTAGAAAACAGTATTCCCATGGCTGATGTTGATATTTTACGATGCCAGCTTGTGAGAATTTGTTGTAGCCAACCAGCTAGAGTTGATGCTATTCAATGCTATCATACCCAACTAACGTTAATGCCATTCAGAATTTATTAACATAGCTACAACAACACAGTAACGTTAATATAATTACATGCATCATTGTTTACAATGGACGGTGGGGCTAATCGAAAGGACTGGACATGGACAAGTTAAACAGCAATCAATTTATTTAATAAAACAGGTAGTTGATTGATTGATTGATTGAAAACTTTATTAACAGATTGCAGAATGGGTACAGTACAGCTCAATACATACAATTATTAAAGGGATGCAGACCAGAGAGACTTTCGTCTTGTTTACATCAGGGTCCCCCATTTTCAATTCATCATAACATATATAACATACATGACATACAGATAGACAGTACTGCTACATCTACACATTTATGACATATCAGATTCGCAAATACAGTACTGTTTGTGATACCAAAAGAGTCCAGAAAAGAGAGTATATACATTTGACGTAGAAACTGTACATTGGAGGGTAGGTGGGGGGTGGGGGGGGGGACTGTACATTGGAGGAGGTTGGGTGGGTGGGGTGGGACACTGTACACCTGTACAAGCAAAACTGTACATTGGAATATTGACAACCATACTTGGTAATTTACTGTACATTGGGTTGGGTTAGGACATTTACAGGGGCCAGTTTCGCATTGCAGTCTCCCGTAGGTGTTCTTTGAGGGTGTTTTTGAAAGTGGGTAGTGATTCACATTCCTTTACAGCTTTGGGTAGGGCGTTCCACATTGATGTGGCATAATTGCGGAACGTGTTTAGTCCCTTGTTTGAGCCGAATCTGGGTTTGAGCTGCACTTTCGTGCCTATACGACCGCACCACAGCCACAGTGATATACACGGCTTTGACGAGCTCTCTCTCTCCTGCCGATTAAAATCAGCAGCTCTTCCTCGACCTCGAGTGCCTGAAGCTGCCTGCATTTGCACAACGGTGTCCATCCCTGCTGCTAGCTAACGTTAAAACCAACAAATGCAGAACCGGACACACAAGCAGATAACAACGCATCATAAATACTTCCGGTCGGGGGGTTTCAAAATAAAAGAGCGACGTCTAAAGCACCGGAAATACGTTTATTTTGTACATTATCTAATGTTAAAACGAACCTAAACTAACGTTACAACTAACCTATAGTTAGTTTAGGTTCGTGTTAACGTTAGATAATGTACAAAATAAATGTATTAGACGTTGCTCTTTTATTTTGAAACCCCCCGACCGGAAGTATTTATCATGCTTCGTTTTCTGCTTGTTATCAATGGGTTGGTTTAGAAGGGAAGTTTCATCTATCTAGGGAACCTAGCTACATCCGGGGTACAATGTTGCATAGGCTGCGCGTCGATGTTGCAGAAGCATAAAGGCAGAGTGTCTGCAACACTGTTGCGTTGTCGATGTACTGTTGCAGTTGCTTCGCAGTTTTTGTAGCATGTAGAGGCCTTAACGAACTAACATATTCCAGTTGACTGTATCTTTTTTGGAGGATTCGTTCAAAAGTTATTCATACTTCCATTTTTCTATCTATGGCAGACTCATTCAGACTCATAATTTTTTTTTAAAAAATGTAATAATTCGGTTGTGGGAGGGATCTTGGGTCACGTGGGAGTGTGTTATACAATATAACAACGTCTAACTTGACTGTTTCAGCCAATAAGAATCAAGATATTTGCATGCCATTGTATAATGGTCATTAAAGGGGAACTGTGCCCAATTCAATCATTTGTTTTTCTTGTGGCCGAAGACTGTCCAGAAATATCAGTCAACATGAACAACTCTCCCAAATCCATAAGGTCCTAACAACACATTTGTGATGTAATCAGGTATATACTGTAAGTCTGAAGCTGCTCCATAGACAATGAATTGGGAAAGAGGGGGACAATGACACTGAGAGCATGGAGAGTGTTCTGAATGTATACAGGTACATTTATTTCTGAACTGAGAACACTGCTATAATAAAGAGTATAAAATGATGATGACATCACAGGTTTGAGTCTTGAGCTTAGTTTCTGGCAATATTGTTCCCAAATATTGATTGAACTTTCCTAGGCCAATGTTCCAATGTTGGAAATCAGTGTTGATTTTGGTGCATGAAACTCAGAAAGCTGTTGAGTTTCCAAATGCATCCAAGTCTAATTAACATGCACTGGTACAACAAAATGTACATGTACATGTTATGGATCAGTGGTCTCACACACTGTCACATGAAACACATCAACATTAACATCAACATCAAATTATATGTCACCTATCTTGGGTGTGGAAATGACCATGAAAGATTATAAAACCTTACCATAATATACCTTATAAGAGAAGAAAAATGGTTTGTGGAAAATGTTTTGATACCATATGCAGAATGTGAAGGTTTTCCTTCTGTGTCACTAAGGCCTTGCGTAATAATCTTTGTCTTTGTTCATATTTTGGCTCAAAACCACCATAAGTCTTCAAACAGGCATTCAGCCAATAGCCCTAGTGAATGCTGTCAGAAGTTGTTCATGGGCTTACAACTGGACCTGGCTGGATATCAAATGAATGAAGAATCCTGCGTAGGCCGACTCTCTTCATTATGTGTGTGGAACTGATTGCTGCAAATCAATAGTAATCACACCCATCATATGGGATGTTTTGGTTTAATGATAAATGTACAAACTGTACATGATTACTGTAAATACACAATTTATTGTATTGCACTGCACACTTTTTAGAACTGTATAGTAATCTTTATTTTAGTCATCTTATTTTATTCTATGCTAAATGTATTGTATTTTTATTATTGGAAGCTGCTATGGTCGAGGGTACTGAAATAATTGACAATAAAGGAATGTGAATCTGAATCTGAATGGAAGACCTTTATATACTGTATTAGCTATAGTATACATAGATTATGGATTATATTCAGACCCACAACCCTAGCGTGGGACTCACCACAAAGAGCTCACCAACTTAGCATTCCAAACCACAGAAAATACCCACGGATAGCATTACCAAACACTTCCTCGTCAAAGATATGTCGACGTATCTTGGTCGAGACGTAATCTTGCTTTAGCACAGCTGTGAGACTGTGCCCTCTGTTGCTGGATGAATCTGTCACTGCTAAGACTGTGCCGTCTTCTCACCTGACCCACTCAACAATGCAGAGCCACAGATATCTGCCGTCTCATAACGAATGCTGGGTTGGTGCAGTCTGTGTCACCTCCACTAGCCTCTGGCATTTGCAATATCTAACACATAGGAATGTGGAGAATCAACATCATCAGTGATGCAGCAGGGGTTATTTGATCGAAGGATATATATATATATAATGTATGTATGTATATATATATATATATATTAGAGCTGGGCCGTTAACGGCGTTAACGTGCTGCGTTAACGCTATACTAGTATCGCGCGATAATATAATTAACGCATTAATCAAAAAAAATTTGTTTTACATTTTTTTTTTTTTTACATTTTTTTTTTTTACCTTTATTTACCCAGGGTAGGTTCGCTGAGCACAGATGCTCTTTTTCAGGAACGCCCTGCTTCACATTCACACAGTTCCATTCACACCTGGGAGCTGCCCAGTACAACCACAGTTGACACCATTAGCCACTGAGCAACTCCACTGGAGCAGTTGATTCAAGCCATGTCACATAGTTCAAGTTTGAAATGATTCTTTCTGTTTTGCTCCTGAGAGTGCTAGATACTGTACTGTACTGGTAATATTATTTATTTGTGTTAACTTCTGAATAAAACAACTTATTAAACACAAGTACATCTTATTGAACATTATTTTGATATTTCATTACCAATTATCATAGCAAAACAGCTTTTTCAAACAGTCTGTAATGCATTTTGGAAACGGGAGATGGGCTCATGGTGTAATGGGCCACCTGGCCTGAGAAACATAAGGAGGAAAGAAAAAGTAAGGACTTACTTCTGGTCATTATTTGGGTAGAACACACATATTTTGAATGCCTTCGGCAGTTTTATTTTTTATTTTTTTTGAGCCATTTTAATCTAGATTAATCTAGATTAAATCCAGGATTGCAGATAGATTAATCTAGATTAAAAAAATTAATCTATGCCCACCTCTAATATATATATATATATGTATGTAGGGGAAAAATACTCTGCTTTGTGCGTGTGGTGTGTATGCATGAATACCTGTTTTTGTCTGCCTTTGTGTGTGCCTGTGTGGTGTGTGCAGGGCCGCCTCAGGGGGTGTGCGAGCAGTGCGATCGCACAGGGCCTCGCGGGAAGGGGGGCATTGCACAAAAAAAAATAAAAAAAAAATATTTTTTTTTGCGAGGCCCCCCTTCCCGCGAGGCCCTTTTTCATCACAGACCTAAAATCTAGTTTTGCTTATATGCTTATATATTTCACATTAGACACGTTTGTAGAATGTTCCTGGCTCTGCGGCTCTGCACTATTCTCTATTGGAGCTCTGGGGCTCTGCAGCAGACATACTATTGGTTTCAAGAAGGGAGGGGTTACATCATGTGTACGTCGGCGTGCGTCAGCTGCGTTTGACTATTTCGCGCGTGCAGCTTTGGAGGTTATGCTTAGTTATGCGAGCCAAAACGAAGAGGACGGTCATTCGGCAGATGGACTGAAGATGAAAGTTGTTGTGAAGTAGCAAAGGCTTCTGTTCTGGTTCTGATAAGATCAGAACCGGCTGGATCGTCCTCTGCGTTGTGTATGGTTCCCCTAAAAACATTTGTACTACCAATAAGACCAAATGGTCTTTGTTTGACGACCAGCGGAGCAGCAGGAGAAATGGAGGAGAAGGTGTACTGACAGCTGTTTAATCAAAGTTAAGAGTGTATACAAATTACAATACAGAACACTATAAAAGATTCAAGGTACCTATGCCGCTCGTCCTTACTAAGAAGACAGATTAAATAATGATAGTTTGATAAGTTGTTGATGGGCTTTGTTCTCTGGCTGATGAACAAAGAAGTCTATTCTCCCTCCAAAAAGTTCTTTGTCTCTTGAGTCTCCTCTGCCACGTCGTCTGCTGTGTGAAAAAGGTGGGGTGTTGTCCTTGTGGTTCCGTGTCAGAGTGTCCTCCCACCGTCACAACACCCGCCTTATATCAAAAAACCTGGGCCCTCATGCATCAACGTGGACGTAGAACTTGACCTACTTCCACACGTAAGCACGGAATGTAGAACTAGCGTACGCACAGGGAAGTCGGCATTCATCACACATGCGTACGCAGGCTCTATGCCCTGCCGTGTTGATGAATACCACTTTGTTCTACCGTCAATGCTCGTGCATGATTATCCATATATGGTCATGAAAATGAGGAAACACCCCCCATGGGATGTGAAATAATGGACCGACCCGAGCGGGACTCCGAGAAACTCCACGGAGAATTCACTGCTGTCGAACCAAGAAGACACTATCGCGTATTATGATTTATGGGATAAATAAAAGGCGGACTTGTAAACGGTGATGTCAGATATCAACGGCTCCCTAAGACCATTGCTGCAATTCTGCCTGGACAGCTCAAAATACTAATAAAGACCGTTCGTTGACCACTGTTTGGCGTTGGTTGTGTGTCATTATAACCGTGCTGTAATATGAATGCCTTTATTAGTTGTGTTCGATTGGCTATATGATTTTTAGAGGCATCTATTTTGTTGTCGGCTAATAAAGACCGCGCTGGAATATGACTGCCTTTTCCCGTGTTGTTTGATTAATACCCACGGATTAAAGTTCTCCTCAATTCTATTCCAAATCGCGATGGATCTCCCGTCAATTTTCTACCTGCTGCATATGATTTCTAGAGGCATACTACAATCTATTTTGATGTCAGTATTGGGTAGCCTATATAAACAATATAATACGAGAGCATATACAAGAACAATGAATCTCACTGCATGTATGATGTATCCTGCCTTTCAATACATGAACTTGAATTCCATCATGTTTGTGTGCGGGACTCAAGGCTGCTGTCACAATGGGTGGTACCGCCGTACAGTAATAATAACAGTCCACACAATATCACGATCCATGCCATAGCCTATGTTCCATTAGGACATGATCTGTGACGACAAATGTTCTAGAATGTTTGATTAAGATATCATACTCTGACAGCATGCCTATGAGCAACAAAAACGCGAACTTGAATCCCATCATATAGTCTGTCCACTATCTGCATGGTGTCATTGCAATGCGTTTTCTATTCTTTCTTGTACAGTAAAAAGGGGGAAGAACACTATATTCATATGACTTATTCTGCTTACAGCTTCGAAATTCCACTTGTTTCGTTTAACGTAAAGCCTTTTAAATATAATCAAAACGTTCCCGTGTTTCGGCGGTCTGTGCGCAAAATAATAAGAGTTGAGCTTTATGATTTATGATGAATTGAAAATGGGGGACCCTGATGTAAACAGGACGAAAGTTGGTCTGCATCCCCAATTAACAATTGTATGTACTGAGCTGTACTGTACTGTACCCATTCTGCAATCTGTTAATAAACTTTTCAATCAATCAATCAATCAAGCTACGCGGAGCGCAGTCAGTCAGTAGCCTACACCCCGTATATTCCGATAACGCTATATAAACCATGCTGCATTCATTCTGAGAGAAAGATCTATTATTCCAAATGCTATTTATAGGGTTTTGACCATAATTACACTACTGTTGCTATCTTACAATGAACTATAATGAACTACGGTTCATACAGAACATCCAGTGTTATTATGCACAGAAGCTCATTTCCTCGTTGTAATAATATATTCTACCACTGGGAGCTAGGTACGCCAGGTCTGACCTGTGCGTAGATGTACGCACGAAGTCAAGTTCAAGTTCAAATTGATGAATCCCACTCTTTGCTTAGAAATGATCGTACGCACGGGTTACGCACAGATCTGTGCGTAGAACACGTTGATGCATGAGGGCCCTGGAGTCTCTGCGTGATGTCACCAAAGTGACATCATCAGATGTTTTCCTCCAATCCCAGGCCTCTCTAAGTTTGAATTTGAAATAGGAGGTTGGCCTCAGCCAGCCAACCCTATATTTCCATTGTTTTCCAGTCAAAGAACAAACACCGTCTAACTAACATAATACTTGGGTTATTGATCTCACAATATATATATTCAAATTGCAATTGATTACATAAACACAGAGATATCATAATTTAACACAGTCTGTTACCATTAAGCCTAGTTTCAACCTAAGTGAAACTAGTCTTACTATGCAGGGGATTAAGTCTTCAACACAGACTTTTTGGCTTTCATTGAATAGCTACATGAGGCCTAATCATTATTTTACCTTACATCAATATCTCTTTTATACAGTTTAGTATGCAACACATTTAAGTATTTTCCAATGTAGTTTCAAACGTGGCCTAATTTTAAACTCTGTGATTCCCCGTCATAAACCTGGCATATTTTATATCATTAGATTCAAGATTCTGTCTTTAATTCAGAATTATTACCACAATATAAACAGGCCTATTTGTAGTTCATATCAAACTAATCTAAGTGTAGTACTAGACATTTGAAAATGTACTTAGTGTTAAGCAAGGCAGGAGCAAGCCTGGTGGTCACATGAAAATGCCGGTGCGTCTGTTGTTGACCTGGGACACCCGATACTTCTTTGAAGTGAGATAACCAACTGTTCTCAGGGAGATGTTAAGACCTGCGTGACCAGTATCCTGTCTGTTGCAGCTGCCAACAGTTAAATGCAAATTACCTCCTGTGGTGATCCCACGTCTCTGCAAGCACACACATTCTCTAAGCTTGTCCCTCAGGGCATATCAGGTTTAATGATAACCTATTTTTGATTGACATGTTTCTACAAGACTAAAACACATTAGTTTGATTTGAACACCAGTTTCAGGCAACATATGTCTAGCTATGGTTACCAAATACTACTACAGTTGCATGTTAGACAGTTCAGTCAGGCTAGCCATCCCGGCTAAAGGCATGGACAGCTAGTTAGCTTTAGCTACGTTATAATATTGAGTGCTAACGTGTGGTTCAGTCGGGATAGCCATGATGATGTCGGCTAGTAGCTAGCTTAGCTAAAGGCTAACTAGCGTTAGCTAACCTAGAGAGAGCGCGTGCAGCATTGTTATGCCAAGATGAAGAGGATGGTCATTCGGCAGATGAACTTCATCAACTCCACGTGGTTGTCTCCATCCTCTTGGACGTTTGGTGAGTTTTTAATGCACTCTATTCTATTCCCGCCGTGGATATATCTCTCTCTCTCTCTCTCGGGAGCCAAACGGGCCGGCTAGCTGTTGTAGTAGCTAACGGTGTGTGGCCTGGTGTCAGCACCTGGTGCGAGGGAGGTGAGCTTAGTGTTTCATTATGAGAATATCTCCATGCTCAAGTCGGCTATAGTCCGCGAGGGACTTGTTGCCGGCACCGGTATGGTAAACACCACTCTGTAGTGGGACGTGTATTGCCTTCTTTTTCCCTTCCCTCTTCGGATGAGAAGAGGAAAACACAGCGGCTGTCTGAAGTGTTGGCCTGTATTGCTTTTCTCACGTTGTACAGTTTTTCAGTGGTAGCCGCATAGCTTGCTTCTGCGTTAGCTAGTGGTTAGCGATAGCCGGGTTGAGCTAACTGTTAGCCAGTTAGCTGTTTAGCTACGACGTTAGCTGCTCGTTTTCGCTCGGCTGGGAACGTTAGCTTGATGCTATCAGTTAGCCTAGAGTTAGCTGTTAGCTTGTGCTACGACCATTGACATTAGCCGTGAGAATAGCAGGCCCTGGCACTCTGACTACGACATCATCTTTGACAGAAGATGTAGTCGGGCCTGCACCATGACAAGGCTCCAGCCATAGCTTCTTTTTGTCCCACCAGCGAGAGGCCTTTCGTCAACGTGGAGACCTGTGTTGCGGCCTTTCGCCCTGCGTTCCTTGGTGCAGGTAAGATGTCCATTGGACATTACCCCACTCTTCCTTCCTTCCCCTCCCGAATGTTTTGTTAATAACGATGTTTTTTTCCAGGCAAAACATATGTTACTTCACAACATTTGGAGATACGACATGTGCTGTGTGTGAATTGTCTTGGTCGTTTGTGTAGCTTGGGTAGCGTTGGCCAAAGCTGTATGTGGCCTGGTGTCAGTACCTGGCTACTCTATTTGCAGTTAGCCTATTTAGCTGATGTCGGCCATTGGCTCCTTGCTACTTTGTTTTCTCTGGTATAGACCCTCTTCTCTTTGGATTTAAGTGTTGATCTTTGTCCTTTTGGATCTATGTATATTCATGTTGCCTTTGTGAAGTTATCTTTTCCTTCTGTTTTGTTCTTCTATTAAAAGTTGAATATCCTTTAGGGGCTCATCTTTGCTTATCTCTCTCATACATGCTCTCTCTCTAACACACACACACACAGACATGCTCTCTCTCTAACACACAAACACACATGCTCTCTCTCTCTCTCTCTTTCTAACACACAGACATGCTCTATATCTCTCTCTAACACACAAAATGACATGCTCTCTCTCTATATATTTATCTCTCTTTCTAACACACATATACATGCTCTCTCTCTAACACACACACACAAACAGACATGCTCTCTCTCTATCTCTCTCTCTCTGGCCTTGCTCTGGTGGAGGGTCAGGGGCATTGCCGGGTCTGTGCAGCGATAACACTGTATATTGACTGTAGAACGGGAGCTCTCTCTCGCTCTCTCACTTGCTATATGTTGACTGTATCATGCCCAGCCTCGGGCAGCGCTATTATTTAAGAATATGTTGACTGTATAAAAAAAAAAAAAAAAAAAAAGATAAAGATTATATATATTTTTTTTACCTTTTAGGGGGGGGGGGGCTCGCGTTTAAATCTCGCACAGGGCCTCGCATTTCTCCCAGGCGGCCCTGGGTGTGTGTGTGTATGTGTGCACATGTTTCGTTTGTTTGTGTGGTTGTCTTAGTTTTTAAGATAGATAAGATATTCCTTCCTCGGGCGTCATAGCAGCATAGGGGAGGTGGAGGGGGGGTAAATAGTAGGGCAGGGTAATAGAAGAAATAAATAAATATAGGCCTGCAATATAATAAAATACAAATATGAGAAAAGTAATGTAACAGTGTAAACAAAAGTGCAGATGAGGGTTTGTATTCCCTATCGGTTACAATAAATACAGGCAATAAAAGAAAATAATCTGAATATAAACTATGAGTAAAAGTAAACAGTGTACATAAGGTGCAAGTGTGGGGCTGTACCCTAACTGGTATGATATATACGTCATATGTTTTAGTGCAGGTTTTGGTGGAGTCAGACACACTTAGTTGTCAGACATTCCTAATAGTTATTGAGTTTTGCAGCCGTTAGTTCTACAGCTGCTGGCAGCAATCCGTGCCCATGGTTGTGGAGCCTGATGGCCACTAGCAGGAAGAACTGGCCAAGGTGGTTAGTGGAGTGTCGGGGGGGGGGGGGTGTATGAGTCTGTGGCTGAACGCGATCCTCATCTTGGCTAGCTCCTCATAGAGGGGGTGGTAGGGGTTCTCCAGGATAGTGGCCAGCTTCCTTCTTATCTTCCTCTCTGCCACCACCTCTAGTTTGACCAGCTGGGTTCCCACCACGGAGCTAGCCTGACCAACTTGTTCTCTTTGATGTAGCCCCCCTCAGCATACAATGGCAAAGAAAAGTGGGTGCTGGCTACTACAGACTGGTAAAGCCTGTTCTGTCCCTTCCTTCTGTGTTGTCCACCAATCTAATTTGTTGATCAGTCCACCACCAGCTCCTTGGCCTTGCTGATGTTGAGTTTGGCTGTGTATGTGTTTCAGTGATTGCTGTACATAACCAGATCCAGCTTTCCACTGATTAGTAGAACAATTATTGTTGAATCGGTCTTCTTCTTAATGTTTTGGACTATGGTGATGTCATTTATAGGCATGCTGTGTCAACAACTCTTACGCCTCTGGCCTTTGTATATTATTACTAGGGCTGTTTATCACGTTAATTAGATTAATTAATTACACAGCAAATTATCGCGTTATGAAAATTAACTCTCAATTAATTAAAAAAATTAAATGTATACAACAATTTTTTTCTATTTTTATCTCATTCATTCCATAAGAATGTAGAATAAACATTTACAAACTTCTTTTTAAAAATTGTCCATTTGCATGTTCTTGGTATCTGATTCTAGGGACATCTATGGATCTCAGGGAATGTATTCCCAGTGTCAGAAATACTGTGTCTGTTACTAGGTTTGAGTAAATTGTAATGAACCAAATGAGAATATCAATTCAATTCTTTTTTTAATAATTTCTTTGACTGTGAATAACACCATGCTAAAATTGACCAGACCTGAAAAATCTAAGCAAATTAATAAAGGGAAGATGATTAAACAGAAGGTTTTGTAGATACAGTACTGAATTCTGCCATCCGGACACATGCAATTTTAAATATGATTATAGAATATAAAATATCAGGCCTAAAATGGTTATGCGATTAAAATGCGATTAATTAGATTAATTAAGATCTGTAATTAATTAGATAAAAAAAATGTATCGCCTGACAGCACTAATTATTACTGGTGACAGATACTGTATGATCATCATTGTGTCATGTATGATAGGGTGGGTTGGCCTTATCTTGCAGAAAGATGCAACAAACTCTGGTATTTGTTCATTTATAAAGCCCTTATTGGTAAGCAATATTGCAATATTGCAATATTTTGATGTGCCAACCTGATTGTCAAGTTTACATAAATTTAACATGAGTAAATGGTAAATGGACTGCATTTAAGTGTATTATAATTAGAGGTGGTCATAGATACTTTTTTTTAATCTAGATTAATCTATCTGCAATCCTGGAGTTAATCTAGATAAAAATGGCTCAAAAAATAAAATAAAAAATCTGCCGAAGGCATTCAAAATATGTATGTTCTACCCAAATAATGACCAGAGGAGATTTATCCTCTCCTCTTCATCTGAGGAGTCACTAGCTGTTCTATCTTCTTGTTCAACATCATGAACATGTCTCTTCTTTTTGTAATTTCCAGTGTTTATTTTAAAACCAGATTTATCGTAATTTTCTGTGCCCTTCCTTTGATGCCATTTCCATTGTTACACTGATATTGACAGCTCTCTCCAGTCCAGTGTCAAATCACTCTCTGTCAGTAGTTTCTTCTGTGCACCTTCATTTCTTAATCCACACACAAACCTGTCTCTCAATGTGTCTTTTAGTGAATCTCTAAATTCACAATGCTGCTGACTGGTTGCTCACACACAGACTGCTGCAGAAGCAGGTTTCTCAACAAATTCAGTGCAAGCTCAGTGTAACAGTTCCATGAATGAATGAATGAAGATTGCAGAATGGGTACAATACAGTACGGCTCAATACACACAATTGTTAAGGGGATGCAGACCAGAGAAAGACGTTTGTCTTGTTTACATCAGGGTCCCCCATTTTCATTTCATATTGCTCCACATTGTCATCAAACGGTCCAATATTTCCAATAACCCAAGCCATTTCTGTTGTAAGATAAGATAAGATATTCCTTTATTGATCCCCTTGGGGAAATTCAGGCATCATAGCAGCATGGGGGGGAGGGGGGGGGGGTACAGTAGTAAAACAACACAGTATACAGGTAGTAGAAAAACAACACAGGCAGTGTAAACAATTTGATCAATATGGTCAATATAATTTACTATCTGACTAGCTGAGGAATATTCACATTATTCACAGTGTCACATAAGGTGCAGTATGCATGAGGTAGTGTTATAATTTACTATCTACTGAGTATACATTATTCACAGTATCACGGTATCCACTGAAATATACATTATTCACAGTATCACAGTATCCACATAGGGTGCAGTAAGCCTAAGGTAGTGTAGGTTGTCCTCCTTGGGTTCCTATAAGTCCCAGGTCAATGTCTGGTAGCAGTCGCTGTCGCTGCCCCCTGTTGTGGAGCCTGGAGGCTGCTAGTCGCTGCCCACTGTTGTGGAGCCTGATGGCCGCTGGTATGAAGGACTGTCCGAGGCGGTTAGTTGAGTGTCGGGGGGGAATGAGTCTGTGGCTGAATGAGCTTCTCATCTTGACTAGCTCGTCGTAGAGGGGGTGGTAGGGGTTCTCCATGATGGCAGCCAGCTTCCTTATCATCCCCCTCTCTACCATCACCTCAAGTCTAGGTAGCTCGACTCCCACCACGGAGCTAGCCTTCCTCACCAGCTTGTTGAGCTTGTTGGTGTCCCTTGAGTTGATGTAGCCTCCCCAGCATGCCACAGCATAGAAGAGGATGCTGGCCACAACAGACTGGTAAAAAGACTGCAGCAGTTTGTTGCACACATTGAATGACCTGTCCGACCAGTCCAGTTTATTGTTCAGGTGTACCCCAAGGAACTTGTATGAGTCCACCATCTCCACATCCACCCCTCGGATGGAGATGGGAATCGGGGGGGGCCTCTTCTTGCCCCTCTGGAAGTCCACCACCAGCTCCTTGGTCTTACTGGTGTTGAGTTGGAGGTGGTTGCTGTCGCTCCACCCCACGAAGCTCTCCACCAGGGCTCTGTACTCCTCCTCATCATCGTCGGTGATGTAGCTTACGATGGAGGAGTCGTCTGAGAACTTCTGCAGGTGGCACCCGCTTGAGTTGCGGCAGAAGTCTGAGGTGTAGAGGGTGAAGAGGAAGGGTGACAGCACAGTTCCTTGGGGGGCGCCGGTGTTGCTCACCAGTACGTCAGACTGACTGTCCTTTAGTCTGACGTACTGTGGCCTCTCAGTGAGATAGTCCTTGATCCAGGCCACCAAGCCGTGCTCCAGCTGCATCGCAGAGAGCTTCTCCGCTAGCAGTGACGGCTGGATGGTGTTGAAGGCGCTGGAGAAATCAAAGAACATAATCCTCACTGAGCTGCGCGGCTTCTCCAGGTGCGTGTACGCTCTGTGGAGCATGTAGATGATGGCATCCTCCACCCCGATGTTTGCCTGGTATGCAAACTGCAGGGGGTCGAGGGAGTCACGCACCAGGGGCTTGAGGTGTTGCAGGACCAGTCTCTCAAACGTCTTCATGACGTGTGACGTCAGAGCGACTGGCCTGTAATCGTTGAGGGTGCTGGGACGTCCCTTCTTGGGCACCGGGACAATGCAGGAGGTCTTCCAGAGCTGGGGCACCCTCTCCAGCCTCAGGGAGAGGTTGAAAAGATGCTGGAGCGGTGCTGCCAGCTGCTCCGCACATACCTTGAGCACCCTGGGATTGGTGTTGTCCGGTCCTCTGGCCTTGTTTACATTAATTCTGGAGAGCTGCCTACTGACCTGACTGGTTGTGATCGTCAGGGTTGGGGGTGGTGGGCAGTCTGCTGGTGTTGGCGGTGGGGTGCCGTTGCTGATGGGTGTGGGTGGGTGGGGGGTGGGTGAGCTGCTTTGTAGGTGTGATCTGGTGCTGGTGTCGATGGGTGGGGGGGGGGGGTTTGGGGAGGCCACTCTGGTCAAAGCGGTTGAAAAACGAGTTGAACTCGTTTGCACGCTCTGGCGGGCCCTCAACAGCTGTGCCCTGCTGTTTGAAACCAGTGATCTTCCTGACCCCCGCCCACACCTCCCTGGTGTTGTTGGCCTGTAGTCTGCCCTCCAGCCTGTCCTTGTAGCTGACCTTGGCTGCCCTTAGCTCTTTTTTGAGCTCCCTTTGGACAGCCCTGGCCTGCTCAGTGTCCCCTGCCATGAAGGCCCTCTTTTTCCTGGTTAGCAGGTGTTTAATGTCCTTGCTAATCCAGGGTTTATTGTTTGAAAAGCAGCGTATCTTCTTTGTGGGTACGATGCTCTCCTCACAGAACCTGATGTAGTCTGTGATGCAGTGGGATAGTCCATCAATGTCATCACCATGGGCCCTCTCAAACATATCCCAGTCTGTCGACCTGAAACACTCCTGTAGCTCCTCCTCGACATCGTCAGACCACTGTGGGACAGACATGGTGGTCGGAGGCTGTCTCTTAATGAGAGGCGTGTATGTGGATACAAGCCTCACAAGGTTGTGGTCTGACTGGCCGAGGGGGGCAGGGAAGTCGCACTGAAAGCCTCCTTCACGTTAGCATACAGGAGGTCCAGGGTTTTGTCTCCCCTGGTTTTGCAGGTGACATACTGGGTGAAGTTTGTCAGGGTCTTGTTCAGTCTGACATGGTTGAAGTCCCCATTGATAAAAATAAATGCATCCGGGTGTTTTGTCTGAAGCGCCGCGACGGTGGAGTGTATGACATCACTCGCCTGCGCCTCCGCCGCGCTGGGTGGGATGTAAACAGTTAGAGCCAGGACGTGTGTTATTTCTCGCGGTAAATAGTATGGCTGCAGACTCAGTGCCAATAGTTCAATGTCGGGGGTACAGATGCGTTCCTTAATGACCTGAAGACAATAAAGGGTGAAAACGTCTCCTTCACTATCGCAGCAAGCGGGCAGCCAGAGAGGCAGTATAGGATTACTAACGCCTTCACCAGCCAAGACATAGGCCTGTCACAGTACACCTACCCCATCCCCAAGCTGATGGAAAAATACGTGCACCTACGTCAACTACCTATACCGCTCATCGACGGTGCCACCCCGACCCTGCTCATAGGATCCGACCACGCACACCTCATCGTCCCAACGGACCGGGTCCACATCGGGCCCAGAGGCTGTCCAGCAGCAGTTGAGACCCGCCTAGGATGGACACTACAAGGCCCCCTCTCCAGGTCTCCCAACCGACCAGCAGCCACTCGCTGCCTCCACTCTAGAATGACAGAAGAAGACACCACCCTCTTACAGCACGTCGAGAGGCTATGGACACTAGACACAATGCCCTTTAAGAACGAAAAGAAACATATTCGTTCAAAGGAAGACACTTATGCCATAGCCCTCCTCGAGCAGAGGACAACGCAACTCCACTCTTGAGGCGAGAGGGTATGCCCACCTTCCACGCCTCAAAAGAAGCGACGGAGCGATATCTACTGAACACCGAGCGGCGTCTAGCCAGAGACCCCGCTCAAGCCACTGTGTACCGCGCTGAGATTGACAAGCTAATCACAGCGGGACACATAAAGAAAATTGACATTCAAGAGGCCGATCAGACGACCGAATCATGGTACGTGCCCCACCACAAGGTCCACCACAACGGCAAGGATCGTATTGTGTTCAACTGCAGCTACCAGATCGGACTACAGAATCTGAATAAAGAACTCTTGCCCGGCCCAACACTCAGCCCCTCTCTACTAGGCGTGTTGCTACGTTTCCGCCAAAACAAGGTGGCCATCAGCGGCGACATCAAAGGGATGTTCCTGCAGGTGCGACTAGTGGAAGAGGACAAGCCCCTGCTGCGGTTCTTATGGAGAGAGAGGATCGGGGATGAGCAACCATCCATCTACCAATGGGAGGTCCTCCCTTTCGGAACCACATGCAGCCCATGCTGTGCTACGTTCGCACTGCAAAAACATGTCGCAGAGGATCCAGCAGCTGACGAGGAGGTCCGACAAAGTGTAGAGAGGAGTTTCTACGTGGACAACTGTCTGCAAAGCGTCTCAACGCCAGAAGAGGCCGAGGCCCTCCTACTCAAGCTCTGCGCCTCCCTGATCAAAGGCGGCTTTGATCTCCGGCAGTGGGCCAGCAGCGACCCTCAAGTACTGCGCAGCCTCTCCCCAGAGAACAAGGCAGCAAGCAGCGAGACCTGGATGGCGACCATCCCAGGTGAAGCCCAAGAAATTACATTAGGACTAGTCTGGCGCTTCAAAACAGAGTTCGCTCCATTACAGACACACACCCCTGACCAAGGAGCAGGGAAGGTCGATTTCACTACCGACCACCAGACGGAGTGTATACAGAACACTCGCCAGACAATATGACCCGTTGGGATGTATCTTACCTTACACCACCAGGGCAAAAATTATTGTGCGAGAGCTGTGGGCTGGGACGACCCCATACCCGACCACCTTGCTTCCACATGGAGAGAGTGGGAAAAATAACTCAACTCGCTCCCAGGTGTCAACATACGCCGCAGCTACTTCCCACCCACAGTGCGGCTGGAGACGTGCCAGATGGACCTGCACGTCTTCAGCGACGCCTCAGAAGTAGCCTACGGTTCGGTGGCCTACTTGCGGGCCCGAGAGGAGGGAGGAGAAATACATACCGCCTTCATCCTGGCTCGTTCAAGGATAGCCCCCCGCAAGCAACAATCGATCCCGCGTCTAGAGCTCTGCGCAGCCCTAGTAGGAGCGCAACTCGCCACGTTAATCCAACGTGAACTCACCATCCCGGTGCAAAGAACAATCCTGTGGTCAGACTCCATGACCGTACTCACATGGATCCAGTCCGATTCGTGTAGATACAAGGTCTTCGTGGGAGTCAGAATCACAGAGATCCAAGATTTAACAGAATCAGCATGCTGGAGGTACGTGGACACAAAACAGAACCCAGCAGATGTCATCACACGGGGAATGTCCCTAGATGACCTCACGCGTCACAATATCTACAGTGACGGTCCCGAGTTCCTCAAGCTCCCGGAAGAAGAGTGGCCTAACCCCACCCCACGGGAGGCTAGTCAAGAGGAGGCAGAGATGAAGAAATCTATGTTCTGTGGGTTGACGCACACACCAGTCCCCACAGACCCTAACATAGACGACTGCCCCACCCTTGAGAGTGCGCAGTTAAAGACATTCCTGTGGCACCACCCTGAGGTTCCCTCCACTACTGACATTAATGCAGCTAATTACGAAGAAGCAGAACTCCTTCTGCTACAGCGAGCCCAAAGAGAGCTGAGAGAGAGCTTCCAAGCTATGGGCCCAGAACTTAAGACCCACCTCGCTCCCTCTCAGATTGATTTCCAGTTTAACCCCCCGAACGCCCCTCACTTCGAGGGAACCTGGGAACGAGAAGTACGTTCAATAAAGACAGCCCTGTACGCCGTGCTTGGGGCCCAGACCGTGGCTGAAGAAGTCCTCACGACAGTCCTCACAGAGATCGAGGGAGTATTGAACTCAACGCCCCTCGGTTACGTCTCAAGTGATGTAGCAGATGTCGACCCAGTCACCCCCAACACTCTCTTGATGGAGCGGCTGGACCCCGCGCTCCCACAGACAGTGTACAGACCTGAGGAAGCGAACGGCCGAAGAATGTGGAGGTACAGTCAAGTATTGGCTGACAAGTTTTGGAACAGTTTCCTCCTCCACTATCTACCGTCTCTACAGACCCGCCAGAAATGGGTAAAAGAAAGAGACAATTTGACGGAGGGCACAGTCGTCATGATCATAGACCAGTCACTACCCCGAGCTATGTGGCCGGCCGGCCGCGTAAGCAAAGTGATCACTGGTGCCGACGGAAAGGTCAGAGCGGCAGAAGTTCTCTTCCAGGGACGGACATACACCCGACCCGTGGCGAGGCTGATAGAGTTGCCAAGGCTCCCTGACTCCCTTGATGACGACCATGACCCACTGACTTTGTGAATTGCCCTACTCCTCACAACGGACATTGAGTAGTGGACAAGACGGTTAATCTGTCTCTGCTTATCTAATTAGGTGCAGACTAATTAGGAGGCGGCTGTTACAAAGGGTCAGATTAAACCGAATATATATATTTATTACTTGAGATACTTTGTATAATATTTGTATATCGTCTGATATCCCTTGTATATTCTTCGTATATATACACGGAATATCCCTTTACCTAGGTACAGGCCAGACCATAATATTCGTTCTCCTATTGGACAGCCACCCCTAGGCGCCAACGGCCATACCCCCAATGGCAAGTTCAAAGCCACCGCCAAGGCATGTCTCAACATGTCCAGGTTTGCGCAGTAATACGAGACAGAACTGAGGTTGGCACTAGATTATTCACCTTACGTATAAATACGTCGCAGGTGGATACAGCAGTAGTTGAGTACCTAAACGTTGAAGCCTTCACCACGATACAACGTGTACTGTATGGCCAGTAATTAAAGTACATAACTAAGTAGTGGTTTAATGATACCATACTCTCAATACAGTCAGGGAATTGTACCCCTCAGTTACACTCGTGCCAGCTCGATTTCCCCGTCTGCAAATCCTTATTTCGGCTGGTAGATTCCTCTGTGGCTCTGCAACTCTGTCTCGAAAGCAGAGGAGAGCCTCCCGCGGGTAAACCAGCCCGCCGCTGTTGTTGTTGTTGTTGTTGTTGTTGTTGTCCTGCCGCGGGTAAACCAGCCCGCCGGTGTTCTTGTCCATTGTTCAGCTGTGCTCAACCGAACTTGCCTAACTCAGCTAACTTCACAGAAGTTGTTACAAATGCCTTAACTTGGTCTAAAGCAACGCACAGTCACTTAGACACCTATTAAGTAAGTATAATCACAAAAAGAATAAGTAAGAAAGTAGTAAACGGGATAAGAAGTAAAGGGGGTGGGAGCTGCTATGAAAAGGCTGCCACTAAACACTCACGATACTCCAGTTGATCCTTCCTTTAGTGTGTAAAGTGGATTTCCTCCTCTTGTAGATGTTTCCAAGTGCCGCCCGAGCAACGTGAGCTAACATGCTAACTCGCTAAGCTAACGTTAATAAGGTAAACAAAGCTCCTGACGGACTTCTTCTTTCTTGCATTGCGCATATTCAGACGTCCTCATCGCCAAATTGTGTTATATCCTGAGGACTTCTTCACCTCACCTGTATAACAATGATTACCGGACCACTACTTTAGTTTGACACATTATTCTGACTACAGCTCCGGTAGATTCTTGTGCAATCACTTCCGGGTACTACGGCAAGTATTTAAGGACAATACAGACCCAACTTTGAGAAATAGATTAACGGCGTCAATTGTATTATCGCGCGATAATAGTCTCGCGTTAACAGCCCAGCTCTAATTATAATACATATTATATATTATATATATATCTGTTTGCCTCCAGATTCCGTTGGGTAGTTGTGTCGATGTTTGTTGAGTCGTTCAAATCCCTCATTGGCCACCGGTGGGAATCCCCACTACAGAGACTGATGAGAGGAGAGGTCTCCCAGCCGAGCGCTCAGACAGCCATGTGTCAGCGGGGCCAGGCGTCTCCAGTAGGGCGTTCGCCCTGCCTGCTCCCAATTAGAAAATGATGAGTGGGTGGTTTCTTTTGAGACCCGGGGGGGGGGGGGGGGGGGGGGGCGCTCCTTCTTTGAACTACAGTACAGTACAATACATGAAAAGGAAACCTCTCTACTCTACTGTCGGGCTGCCGGGACTCGTAGTACGTCTAAGGCAGTCCCTCGCTCACTCTGGTGACAGCTTCATTTGCTGTGCAGAGATGCTGCATGTCACCGGGGATTTCACAAAAGCCCATGAATTAGTTTGAAGACTCTGGCTATCAAAGCAGAACTGAAATAATCCATATCTCTATATATATATATATATCTCTATATATATATATATATATATATATATATATATATATATATATATATATATATATATATATATATATATATATCTCTATATATATATATATATATATATCTATATATATTATATATATATATATATCTCTATATATCTCTATATATATATATATATATATATCTCTATATATATATATATATATATATAATATATATATATAATATATATATATATATATATATATAATATATATATATCTATATATCTCTCTATATATATATATATATATATATATATATATATATATATATTATATATATCTATATATATATATATATATATATATATATATATATATATATATATATATATATATATATATATATATATATATATATACTGTACATATAACAGACCTACAGTGTAAGGAAAGTGCATATATATATATATATATATATATATATATATATATATATATATATATATATATATATAGATAATAGAATGGGTTAAGGTAATTGTAACAAGCAAGCTGTTTAGAGAATATCACTGCATGCCCCCCCCCCCCCTATTAACAGAGTAATTTGTGGAATTTAAGTACAGTTTGAGAATTACCATAGCCTTGTTTGTTCACATAGACAGGGAAAAACGACTCCAATGATCCAATAATAAGGCAGGAAACAGCCACAAATGTGCCTAATTGGGCTAGCAGCTTTAAGTGTGCTCAGCAGGATGCAACTAATGAACTCGATTGCTGGGTCTGGAACTTGTGCCGAATCTATGTCTGAAGGGTAACAAGTTAACAAGATTTTATTTATTTATTTTCTTTACCCGACAAAAGGCAGGTCACGTATCTGGTGTCAAACTGAACTATATTATACCTTTCTACACAATTAACAGTATTTATGCATCCCTCCTTTAAGGTGGTTGTGTGGGGGCTGGGGGAGTGTCTGAGCAAATGGAAATTACAAGGTATTCTGACAGGAAAATCAGCAATATCTTTTTTACAAGCCATTCATATCCATTCTCTCTAATTAGCAGTGACTTGTTTGTATCGTGTGTGTCAATCAAGTGAGCTCCCTTCATTGTGTGCGCTGGAGTTGACCCGGACATCCAAGAAATCTATATAGACGGCATCCAAGTTGACTTTATTTATATACAAACCAGTTGGTTCCAAAGTGCTTTACAGAAATGTGACATAAGAAAACACATACAGACGGAACAAAACTAAACAAAATGTAATTTAATAATAATACATAAAACGAAAAGGATGACTTGTGGGCCCATCAGACACAATTAAAGGCTAATGAGAAAAAAATGGGTTTACATTTTTTATTTATTTTTGTTCCCAATGGATTCAGCCGATCTAATTATTCCACATAACTGGGGCAGCAACAGCAAAAGCACAATCCCCATAGACTTTACCCTGGACCTGAGGACAGTCAGGAGCCCCTGGTCAGAGGACCTGAGAGACCTAGTGGGGATGTATGGGTAAAGACCTTTGGATAATACAGTGTGGGTGAGATCATGTAAAGCTTTATAAACAAACAATAGGATTTTAAATTGTATTATATAGCTAATAGGGAGCTAGTGAAGGGATGCGAGGACAGGGGCTATGTGGTCCCTCTTTTTAGACTCTAGTCAGGAGTCTAGCCGCAGAATTTTGACTGATACCAGTGTACAGTGAATTACAGTAATCAAAACCAGAAAATATAAAAGCGTGAGTGAAGCACTTTCTCAAGGTCGGAAAAAGAGACCCTGATCTTTGAGATCATTCTAAATCGGTAAAAACACGATTTCACTACAGAGTTGAGTTGACCTGTTTGTCAAACCTTAAGGATCAATCGAAAATCACACCAAGATATTTGGCACACGGCTTGAAAGGGGATAGGTATCCTAGATTCTGATTAATGATGCCAGTGGAGCTGGGTGGGCCAAATAAAATAACCTCCCCAGTTCAACTGAAGGAAAGTGTGTGCCATCCAACTTTTGATGACATTGAGACATTCACTGAGTTTAGATGATTGTTTTGTTTTAAAGGGAGATCTGATTTGTGCGTCATCTGCGTTAACAGCTAAATTAAATGTTATATACTGTATCTGAATGATTCAACCAAGGGGGAGCATGTAAACCATAGGTGTCAAACTCACGGCCCGCGGGCCAAATGCGGCCCGCCACGCAGTGGCGGCTCTGCCACTAGGGGCGCACGGGCGTCGCCCCCCCTTCAGGCCACAAGAAAAAGTATCTTTTTGTTTTTTGTTTTATAGCCCTATAAATAATATAAACATGTTTAAAATGAATAATATTTACTCATTTTAAGTATGTTTGTGTTTCCAATGCACAATATAACATTACTATATAAAATAAAAAAATACTCGTTTTCAGGAACAGCAAAGTGACTCACTTTTTTAATTTTTTTATTTGTTTGTATTTCTCGGCCCGGGCTAGACGCGATAGCGCTCTGAGTGCGCGTCACTGTTCGATCGCTGTATCCGTCACAGCCAATCAGTGCGTAACACGTTGTGCGTTGAAATATGACTATTATGTTGGAATCCGGGCGCGATTTGAAGCGGTCTAGTCAAGCGTTTAGAATTTCCGTCTAGAATTTCCATAGCCGCATTTCGCGGAGACGCTCTCTGATTGGCCGACGCGGCAATGCCAGTTTTTTCCTTAGCCACAGTTTGCAACATGTTCGAAGCTGTGTGTTGTGAACTTGTGATTCAGTCTGGAGTCTGGACAGTGGGCAGTGAGTGGAATGGATATACATCGACAACAGTCTGGGGGACAGTCAGTGGACATACACTTTTTGGACCACGTTTCAATTAAACAAAGTGAGTTAATTCTCTCTCTCTCTCTCTCTTAGCCAACTCAGCTAACTTTAGCTGCTGTTAGCCACTCAGCTAATGCTTAACTAACGCTCTCTCTCTCTCTCTCTCTCTCTCTCTCTCTCTCTCTCTCTCTCTCTCTCTCTCTCTCTCTCTCTCTCTCTCTCTCTCTCTCTCTTCTGTTATGCTGCACCCGCCGTGGTCTCTCTCTCTCTCGCTCTCTCGCTCTCGCTCTCACTCTCTCTCTCTCTCTATCTCTCGCTCTCTCTCTCGCTCTCTCTCTCTCTCTCTCTCTCTCTCTCTCTCTCTAATTTCGCCGCGTGTGGGGCATAACCACTCAGACAATGAATGGTAACTTGTTTAAAATGACGAGATATACAAATGTGATTATTATTGAATGGATCTGACATCATCTGAGAGAGAGAGAGAGAGCGAGAGAGAGCGAGAGAGAGAGAGAACGAGAGAGAGAGAGAGAGAGAGAGAGAGAGAGAGAGAGAGAGAGAGAGAGAGAGAGAGAGAGAGAGAGAGAGAGAGAGAGAGAGAGAGAGAGAGAGAGAGAGAGAGAGAGATGTGCGTGTTTGTGTTGGGCTATTGGAAACGTGGTTGCATTTGACTGACTGTGATATTGATCGATGGCAATGGTGATAATATTCGCCAATGCGTGCCTTGTACATGTTTGCAAAATGTTTGGTATAGCGCCCCTAGTGGCGAAGCCTCCACGAGCCACTACTGCCGCCACGTCATTTGATGTGGCCCCCCAAGAGCTCAGATATAAAAAAAAAAGAAAAAAAAATAATTACATTAATATTGGGTTAAAAAATAGCAGTGTTAAAATAATTGTGGGTTAATGCGTTAATAAAGCTTTAACTTTGACAGCCTTAGTTATTACACATTCTTACACATACATGTATGTTGAACATCTGAGGTATTGATGAAGTAACAAAGGAAAAATGCTAAAAGCACTTACTCCTCAGACATTCTTTGACAATTTTACAGCCCAAAATACAAAAAAGATCCAGGCGGAATAGGTAACAAACGGTTGAAGAAATATTGTCTGAACTTTCAGATGCAAACTGGCTGTGTGACATAACCGAGCATCTCGCTCAATTGAATAAGAAGCTGTAGGGACGCAAAAAAGTCCCACCCAAAACTTGACCAATATAGTTGTGAACTGAGACAACCCTTATTTTGTTATTTTTGAGTACAGTTACAGTTGTGTGTTCATGCAGACACATAATAGCAATTTCATTACGAATTGAAAATGGGGGACCCTGATGTAAACAAGTCGAAAGTCTTTCTCTGGTCTGCATCCCCTTAACAATTATGTGTATTGAGCTGTACTGTACTGTACCCATTCTGCAATCTGTTAATTAAAGTTAATTAAACTATCTTCCATTAGTTGGATGTATGGCCTCTGCAAGGTTGTGTGCAGCCATTTGTTTTTGTAACATCTGCTACATCTGTCCCACGTGTTCTTTGCAGCTCACAGTTGTTAGTTCTGCCCCTCTTGACTGTGGCAAACAGGTTTTGAACAAACTTAATGTCATAGCTTGTATTTGATGATATTCTTCTTTGTTATTTACTTGAATGGTTTGATCATTGATTGATGGAGTAATATGGGGTTCTGATAAACTAAAATTATTTGTTAAAATAACATAAGCTAACATATATTTTTACATTTATGCAAATGCATATGCAATATGTATAACTTGAATAAGTAATAAATACAGAAACAACATGTTTAACAATATGTAAATGTGTAGCTACATTTATTTTACATTACATTAACATTTATACGGTCTTTGGCCCTTTGAGGGCAACCATAATGCTGATGTGGCCCTCTGTGAAAATGAGTTTGACACCCCTGATGTAAACATAGAAGAGGAAGGGACCTAGTATAGAGCCCTGGGGAACCTGAGAGTCTAGAGCAGACCTGGGCATTGTACGGCCAGATCCGGCCTGCGGGATGATTCTGACCGGCCCGCGAAAGATGACATGATAATTAAAAAAAAATCTTTAAATTTTTTTAATATTATTATTATTATTTTTTTACTTTTTTCTTTTCATGTCAACGTTCACACGCACAATATACGCTTACCTAGGATTTTACTTGATTCAACAACAAAGCAGTCCGGGCAAGCCAAAAACGGTCGAAAGTGTGGTTATTTGAAGTTTGGATTTTTTTTCTCACAACTGATGTAGGTAGATTACATTTTTAGAGACTAAAGTACAGAAAAAAGGTACCGTTGGGTACCGGTATCGATTCACAGGTACCGGTACCGTATCGGTTCAAATGTGAACGGTACCCATCCCTACTGAACACCAGTGATGCCAGTAACGCGTTGTAATCTGATTACTTTTCCCTGAAAATAGTAATATAACGCGTTAATCTTTAAAAGCCAGTAATCTGATTGCAGTTACTTGTCCAAGTGGCTGTGCGTTACTATTTCGTTACTATCTCATCATAAATTCATAATGCAGGCGGAATGCAGTATTTTATTTCGTTTTCGACAGTCAAAAATACATTTTGAGCTGTTTTTCTTATTTGGGAGTGACGTCGTGTGGCAGTGAAAGGGTTACACAAGAATGTGTCCCGCGGCGTGACTGGACCCTCTGTCTGTGAGTGACTCTGCTTTGGTCCAATCACATTCCCCATCCACAGTCTGCGAATCAGAGGCAGAGTAGGGCAGGTCTTCACAGCACGTCATGTGACATATGCGCCAATCGTGTGACAGCAGGGCTCCGTCGTTCTGCAGGGAGAATTCCACCCCAAAACGCTTGTCTAAACGCAAAATTAAAAGTGAAACCGCAAGAAGACTTTTGCGGTTTCTGTTCAGAATTCCACCCCAAAACGCTTGTCTAAACGTAGCCTCAGTCACTACTTCACGTTTGTGTCAGCTAAGCCGGGTGAAAAAAACATTCATATGCGGAGGAAACAAAATACTGTCTACCGCTAAAAACAGCACATCCAATTGCATTGAAAGCATCTGGAATCACAACACTAGCCGACGCTTCGACTAGGTACAGGAGGACTCGGAGGCCAGCCAAACAGCAAAAGAGAGAGATTGTTTCTTTCCCTTTTGATTAATGTATATTTGATGGTGGCAGAGCAAAAGCTCTTATTTGACAGATTTACAGTTAATTTACATGTTAAAGAGAGACTGATTGTATGTTTATAGAGATACATTTATAAAAACAATTTAATAGTTACAGTTGATATAATTGAATAGTTCAGCCTGTATTTGTTAGATGTGATACACTGGTTTTGTAAAACCACTGGCTGGCTGCTCTAATGCTGTGAGCATCATAGACTGTTGCTTTACCATACTTGATGGTACAGAAGCTGAAGCACTAGTTTAACAATTTACGTTATGTGCAGAGAAACAAGTTAAAAACAATGTATGCACTTTCAATAAAGCGTTTAAAAAAAACTGTTGGGGGAACGACGACGACTTTGTAACCTAGTTACTTTCAAAGTAACTAAGTTACTCTGATAATCAAGTAATCAGTAAAGTAACTTGGATTACTTTTTAAAGGAGTAATCAGTAATCAGTAATCGGATTACTTTTACAAGTAATCTGTGGCATCACTGCTGAACACACAACTGCAGGGCAAGGGCATTTTTGCTCATGAAATGCATAGCCATGTGAAAGCCTTCATGACAAAGTTGCAATAAATTTCAAGGCAACTAGGCAGCAACAATCTCAAACACATGAAAACCCTGAAAAAGGTCAAACCACCAGCTGATCACCGGAGCACTGCATGATGAATTTTCAAGGCGTTTTCAAGATTTCAAAAAGGTTGAGGATGAAATGCAGCTGGTTTCCTCTCCCTTTACCTGCAGTGTTGATAGTTGTTCAGCTTGAACTCATTGACCTGTGCAAATTGACCTATGCAATTTGCATACAGGACAAACAGGTCCACCGACGACGCGGTCTCCCAGGTACTGCACAGCACCCTCTCGCACCTTGACCGTCAGAAGGGGGGCTATGTGAGACTGTTGTTCATTGACTACAGCTCAGCGTTCAACACCATAGTCCCCACCAGACTGGTGGACAAGCTGATCGAGCTAGGTCTGAGCTCCGCCCTGAGCGCCTGGGTACTGGACTTTCTGAGCGAAAGACCCCAGGCGGTCAGGGTGGGGGGTCAGACCTCCAACACCATCACCCTGAGCATCGGGTCCCCCCAGGGCTGTGTTCTGAGCCCCCTGCTGTACTCACTCTACACACACGACTGTGTGGCCAAGTTCAGCTCCAACTCCATAGTGAAGTTCGCAGATGACACGGTGGTGGTGGGGCTGATCTCGGACAACGACGAGAAGGCCTACCGGGAGGAGGTTGAGGTACTGGAACGCTGGTGCCAGGACAACAGCCTGCTCCTGAACATTGGTAAAACCAAGGAGCTGATCGTGGATTATAGGAGAGGACAGCAGGAGACGCACACACCACTGATGATTAACGGGGCTACCGTGGACAGGGTGAGCAGCTTCAAGTACCTGGGGGTCCACATCTCAGAGGACCTGACATGGTCAACACACATAGACACAGTAGTAAAGAAGGCGAAACAGCGTCTCTACCACCTGAGACAGTTAAGGAAGTTCAGAGTATCGGGAAAGATACTCCAGTCCTTCTACTCAGGAGCTGTAGAGAGCATCATGACCGGAAACATCACTGCCTGGTATGGAAACAGCACGGCACAGGACAAGAAGGCCCTACAGAGAGTGGTGCGCTCAGCCGAGCGTACCACAGGTATTGCACTACCCCCCCTGCAGGTTCTATACAACAAGAGGTGCAAATCCAGAGCCTGCAGGATAATGAAAGACCCTCACCACCCCAATAACAGCCTGTTTCAGCTGCTGAGGTCAGGCAGACGCCTGCGAACCCCAGCTACTAGGACTGAGCGGCTTAGGCTCAGCTTCTTCCCCCAGGCCATCAGAGCCATGAACAATGAACATTGAGTGCTCAGAACATTGAACTGTCCACACACAAGCACACATGAACACACACACGACACGCACACTGTGCACGCTCACACACGAGCAGCCACTTAACACTTTAACATGAGCGGGCACACACTCATGTCGCACACACGCACACTTATGGCCAAAGGAAAGGACACTTTAAATTAGAATAACAGGAACAGTGTATTGCACTACCAAAGCTAACTAGCATGTCCCACATGCTCTGTAAATAACTATGTACAGATACCGAGATGTCACTCCATGTTACCTGCTACCTGTTACTGCACAATGTTGTTTCCTTCTTTTGATTCTATTATATGTACCACTGTATTGCACATCGTTGCGGGCAAGACCACCCGCATTTCATTGTATACCTGTATGCCGTGACAATTAAAACTCTTGACTTGACTTGACTTGACCTGCAGTCTGATTCACTACTAAAAGAGCACTTTAAGTCAGCATCACTGCTAGAGTTCTACTCTGCTCTCAAGGAGGAGAACTTTCCAAACATGAGGAGACATGCTCAGAAGATGTTGGTTCTCTTTGGATCCACCTACATATGTGAACAGACATTCTCAGTCATGACGTTTACCAAGTCCAGGCACAGATCCTCTCTCACTGATGAACATCTGGCAGCTGTGCTTCGCATCTCCACCTCAGACATGCAACCTGACTTTGATGGACTTGTTAAAGCTCAAGTCAAGTCAAGTCAAGAGTTTTATTTGTCACGGCATACAAGTATACAATGAAATGCGGGTGGTCTTGCCCGCAACGATGTGCATACAGTGGTACAACATATAATAGAATCCAATAAAAACAACATTGTGCAATAAACAGGTAACAGGTAACATGGTGTGACATCTCGGTATCTGTACATAGTTATTTACAGAGCATATAGGACATGCTAGGTAGCTTTGGTAGTGCAATACACTGTTACTGTTGTTATACTAATTTAAAGTGGCTTTTCCTTTTGGCCATAAGTGGGTGTGTGCGGCATGAGTGTGTGCCCGCTCATGTTAAAGTGTTAAAGTGGCTGCTAGTGTGTGAGCGTGCACAGCGTGCATGTCGTGTGTGTGCTTGTGTGTGGATAGTTCAGTGTTCTGTAGCACTCAATGTTCATTGTTCAAGGCTCTGATGGCCTGGGGGAAGAAGCTGAGCCTAAGCCTCTCTGTCCTAGTAGCTGGGGTTCTCAGGCGTCTGCCTGACCTCAGCAGCTGGAACAGGCTGTTATTGGGGTGGTGGGAGTCTTTCATTATTCTGCAGGCTCTGGATTTGCACCTCTTGTTGCATAGAACCTGCAGGGGAGGTAGTGCAATACCCGTGGTACGCTCGGCTGAGCGCACCACTCTCTGTAGGGCCTTCTTGTCCTGTGCTGTGCTGTTTCCATACCAGGCAGTGATGTTTCCGGTCAAGATGCTCTCTACAGCTCCTGAGTAGAAGGACTGGAGTATCTTCCCCGATACTCTGAACTTCCTTAACTGTCTCAGGTGGTAGAGGCGCTGCTTCGCCTTCTTTACTACTGTGTCTATGTGTGTTGACCATGTCAGATCCTCTGAGATGTGGACCCCCAGGTACTTAAAGCTGCTCACCCTGTCCACGGTAGCCCCGTTAATCATCAGTGGTGTGTGTGTCTCCTGCTGTCCTCTCCTATAATCCACGATCAGCTCCTTGGTTTTACCAATGTTCAGGAGCAGGCTGTTGTCCTGGCACCAGCGTTCCAGTACCTCAACCTCCTCCCGGTAGGCCTTCTCGTCGTTGTCCGAGATCAGCCCCACCACCACCGTGTCGTCTGCGAACTTCACTATGGAGTTGGAGCTGAACTTGGCCACACAGTCGTGTGTGTATAGTGAGTACAGCAGGGGGCTCAGAACACAGCCCTGGGGGGACCCGATGCTCAGGGTGATGGTGTTGGAGGTCTGACCCCCCACCCTGACCGCCTGGGGTCTTTCACTCAGAAAGTCCAGTACCCAGGCGCTCAGGGCGGAGCTCAGACCCAGCTCGATCAGCTTGTCCCCCAGTCTGGTGGGGACTATGGTGTTGAACGCTGAGCTGTAGTCAATGAACAACAGTCTCACATAGCCCCCCTTCTGACGGTCCAGGTGAGAGAGGGTGCTGTGCAGTACTTGGGAGACCGCATCGTCAGTGGACCTGTTTGGCCTGTATGCAAATTGCATAGGGTCCATATCGCTGGGGAGGGAGGCACAAATGTGATCCTTGACCAGCCTCTCGAAACATTTCATGGCCACAGAGGTGAGTGCCACCGGTCTGTAGTCATTGAGACCTGCTGGGGAGGGTTTCTTTGGTACCGGGATAATGGTAGACATCTTGAAGCAGGCAGGGACCACTGACTCCTTCAGGGATCGATTAAATATGGTGGTGAACACAGGGGCTAGCTGGTTAGCACAGGACTTGAGTATGCGTCCTGTTATTCCATCTGGGCCAGCCGCCTTCCTGGTGTTCACCTGCATAAATGCTCTTCTCACACTGTGTACCGTCAATGAGAGAGCGTCCCCGCCCCCCCGTGGATGCCCCCCCCCCTCCACAACAGCCGGCGCACCAGTGACGTCACTAGCCGTTGGGCTAGCAGTGCCACTGTTTGCACCAAACCACACGTAGAAGGTGTTGAGCTGGTCCGCAAGGGAGGCGTCGTCGCTCCCCATTGAGGGGGCGCTGACTTTGTAGTCAGTTATAGCCCTCAGTCCTTGCCATAAGCCTCTTGTGTCATTCTGTGCCATTTGTGCCTCCATCTTGTCGGCATACGTCCTCTTAGCAAGTTTAACAGCCTTGCGCAGAGTGTAGACTGTTGGCTTGTACTCTTCCATGTTTCCTGACTCTCTGCCCAGGTTATAAGCAGTGGTGCTCAACAGAGACTGGATTTCTCACACTGAATGAAAAAAAAAAAGAACTGAAGAAGACTAAAATGTGGAAATATAACAAGTGAAATGGGACACTTGATATTTTTTTCTTTTTTTTGCACAGTTCTGAAAACATTAAATGTTTAATATATCATGTAAAGTAAAAACGGCTACAAAACTGGGACACTTTTCTTTACACAGTTCAGTGACGTGTCTTGTTTATTTTTGCTATAAGATGATGTGATGTCTTTAGAAAGCTAAGAAAATCCTTGTTTCAATAGTATATGAAACTCAAAATGCCCTTTGTTATTAATGTTTCACATTTTGTTTATCATTTTGGAAATAAATTCTATTTGAATAAATGATATTTTTGAAAGCTAACCTCACCTTTTAATTGCCAAATAATAACATACACTCTTACCAGGGGTCAAAACAATGCCATTTACTGCTTTTTATATAGAAATTAAATGTATATTATGCATAATTGAGTTTGGAATTTTGGCCCGGCCCTCCAACATATTTTCAGTTGCTCATTCGGCCCCCTGGGAAAAATAATTGCCCACCCCTGGTCTAGAGTAATAAGAAAGGTGCCTGTTGTGAAGGGCCAGATTAAAGCTGAGAATCTACATTTATTGTTTTATATACCTTGTATATTATTTATATATACACGTTATATCCCTTTAATGGATAATGCCCCCTGACGGTAGCGCCAGGCAGTCTCGTCCTCAGCCAGGTTCAAGGACGAGTCTGGGCAAGTCAGGACATGCCCTTGGCAGCGCATTGATTCCGGGCAAGTGGTTAGGTTTGGCACTAGAACGCCACTTAAGTATATATATGGCGGCAGGTGCGAACAGTAGCTGTTCGTTCATCCAGTCATGTAGTGAGAAGCAGTTCGTCTAACAGAGCGTTGAGAACCACGTGCGAAGTGAATAGTAAAAGTGTCAGATTTAATGCAGTAACGTCAAGTTCGACTTAGCTTAATGTGAAGTAAAGAGTCGTTATTTATTGTGTATCGTGACAACAGCAGTTCGTTCGTGTGCAGCATTACCCAGCAGTTTGTTCGTTTAGCTAGTGGACCTTAGCCAGGGTGCGTGGACTAAATACATTGGTGCCAGCACACGAGGAGGCCTAGTCGGAGAACCTACTGGACATGTGCACATTGGAACCGACGGCGGCGATTGCAGAACCAGTATTGGTTGGATTATATTGATTGTGGAACGTACCCTTGGAGAAGAGCTTCGTTAATCTCCACTGTCGTTTGGATTTAACCACCTTGAGGATCTACATTCGGGCTGGCCTCATGGACCGAGGCTAGCTGGCTATCATCATTGCTATCGTGCAATTGGATTACAGTTATTGCTTTTGATGCTGAGTTTTGGATTACAAGGACTGGATTCTGTACGTGAACCCCCTTCTTCTTCAATTGATCAGACTGAGTATCCGAACATTCCTCTCTCCTCCAGAGCTTACAACTCTGGGAGGAACCCATTGTCTCCAGCGGTACCAGCGTTTCCCCCTATAATTGCCATCCTACGCCAGGCGGCGTTAGCCTAGTACCCCATCGTAGGAATTATTATATTCCCACTGACTTCTGCTACTGACTGACTTCTGCATATTCTTCGCCATACAAGCGCGACCCTAATTCTCATATCTGTACATTTACTGCATAATAATAAATACCCTCAATGATATTTCTTTGTCCCGTGCCGTGTTATTATGAGTGTCTGCCATATTTAGATGTACTGTCTGGCCAGTAATACTAAGTACATAACTAGCAGTGGTTTAATCTATCACAATCTTTAATACAGTCAGGGTTTTGTAACCCCTCAGTTACAGTACCGTCTCCCGAGTCTGTGGCTGATAGGAGGCTGATTTGTTTGTATCAAACAGGAAGAAAGACTGTCAGGTTTTAAACTGTGTGGGTATCAAACAGGAGGGAAAACTGTCAGGTTTTAACTGTGTGGGCATCAAACAGGAAGAAAGACTGTCAGGTTTTAACAGTTCAGGTGATAGCTGCTTAGCTTACGGTTAGCCAGTCAGCTGTTAGCTGCGGCGTTAGCCTGCTGTGATCACTGCGTGGCCTACATAGGTTGGGCCTACTGTTAGCCAGTCAGCTGTTAGCTGCGGTGCTAGCCTGCTGTGATCACTAGGAAACGTTAGCTTGCTGCTATCGGCCAAGGCCCAGCGCGGGGTAGCTCCGGCTCCTCGCGCGCCGCCGCGAGCTCCCCTCTGGTCGCGTGCGCCGTTCGCTCGGCGTCTCGCGGGCAGGGGCAGTAGCGACCGACGGTTGGAGCGGCCGTTAGCTTAATGCTACTCTGTTGAACGTGCTTTGATTATAACATATTTTAAACACTCTTGACTACGACGTCATCTTTGACAGAGGATGTTCGTCGAACCTGCCCTGGGCCAGGACGGCAAAGCCTGCGTCAACAAAGGGGACCGTAGCGACGGGTTGGAGCGGCGACGCTGCCCAGATCGAACAACACAGGACGGCTGTGTTTTCTACGGTGTCTTGAGACTGCACTTCGTTGATCTACGCTCCGGGTAGGCCAGGTCTGACCAGACCTTGTACACTTCTTCTGGCTTTCCCTTCTAAATGTTTTGTAAATAACGATGTTTTCCAAAACGAGTGTTACTGCACTACATTTAGGATACGACACGGGTTGTGTGTGAATTGTCTTGTCACTAGGTATTTAGCTTCTCCGTGCAAATCGGGTTGTTGTTTCAGATGTGAAAATGATCTGGTTTGTTGTGTTGAGAAACATCATGTGTGTTTATATGTACTGTGTACTCACAACTAAGGGGGTTAACTAACCTATAAAGCTATGCTTAGTGACAAATGAGTAAAGAATATTCTTTTCTCAGCCTGTAATGACAATGAACAGTGTGTTCACATATTAACAGGTTTTCCTGTTTTAACTGGCCGTATTAAGGGTAAAGTAGGAGGATTGTGTTTCCCCCCGGTTCCCTGGGGACTTCTTCATCCTCCTATCAGACATGTTGTTGCACTACACTGTGTCTTTGTGTGGTAGGGATGCGATGTAACCCTTAGCTTGATTGCTGAGGTTGTGCTAAGACTGCTGGAGAAACTTTATTCTCCTAAAAGAAAAGATTGTTTGGTCGCTTTCGTGTGTGCTTAGCAAGGCCTGTGGCCGATACTAATCGAGAATTATGTATTCTCTCATTATGAAAAACGGCGTTCCTCTGTAGAGTGTTTTTGTCATTTTTTATGGGTGATGATGGGTTGTGTGTGTCATGTGACCTACAACTGGGTTGGACTGGCCACAGAAGCACATGTGTAAGGTTTCATGGTCCCACGGCCTGGAATATTGGGCGTGTGCACCGCAGAAATTCCCCCGCCATAGAGTACGTCACTGTGCGCGTCTCTGTTGGTAGGACTTCCGTGTGCTGTTCAGGTCCATGTGATGGATCTGTTTCGGGGGGTGGTCAGGGCTCCTCCTCACCAAGCTCCTATTCGGGCCTTCTGTGAGTCGGAACTCCTCCTTCCATGTGAGGGAGCCTCCTTCAGAGTACAGAGCCTCCTCCTCAGATTGTCAAGGTGAGTGGACCCTCTAGAAGGAGTCCTACTCTATTGTGTATGTATTCGATTCAATTCGATTATTGAGTGTGTATGGGTTCAGTGCCTCCTCCCCGGAGAGCCCTAAATCCAATTTTTTACATGGCTCAAGGTGCAATATATTCTTTTCAATCTGTACAGCTCGCGTGGGACGTCTCTCTGGGGATTCCCGTCTCCTACCTATGGGAGGGTGGTGGGATGTAAAAATGTGAACAAATTTTACCCCCGGCTGTGTAGACTGGGATACATACTGTTGGTGCTTCCTTCTTTTCTACTAAAAAGAGTTGGAGTTAGGAAGTGTCACACCCCTCTTCTCGTTCCCCATGGCGCCTTGGGGATTCAATGACAGGTCTAAATAGCCTGTTCATTGATGTGGGTGTGTCCCGACGCACGTATAGTGCTAGCTCGGGGTGTTCTGTAAACAGGCGACTGACTGGCACGCCTTGGTTGCTTGAGGTTAAAACGGCGTTTTTATAAAGCAACTGGGATGGAGGTTTTTCCTCTTCCGACGACCAAATCCAACGACCTGGTTTTTTGTCATCGACGGATTCTCGTTCATGTCTGGGGGATGATGACGGAATGGATCTGAACATATGTAGAGGGGTCTCACGCCCTGGGGGTGGGCCACCGGGCGCGGTTCACCCGAACGTCTGGGTGGCGCCTTCTTTTCATGTTTAAGATCAACATGCATATCTGCCCCTTCTCCTGGAGTAGGCATGTCGGCGTGGTTAGGGCACGGGACTGGTTCTGGTCATGCTGGTCCGGATCAGTTGAACCCGTTGTCCGCCGGGGATGCAGATCTGCTGTTCTGGTACCCTGAGGGACTTGGGCTTTTTTCAGGTGGAAAAATGCCAGGTTGGTCCGGGTGTCACAGGGTTAAGCACTATGGAGACCCTGGTTGGGTATGTTTTTTGCTCAGCACTGTCGTAATGGCTTACGGCCATGCCAACCTGTACACGCTCGATCTCGTCAGATATCGGCCACTACACAGGTTGGTCCTGGTTAGTACTTGGTTGGGAGACCGCCTGGGAATACCAAGTACGGTGTGCTTAGGGGCTGGTTCTCCATTCTTTTTTGCTCCTCTCTCACGCATGGCGAAGAGGGGCCTGTTGGGGTGGTCTTTGACCTCCTCTGGTGACCCTGTGCTTCCCGTATCGCCGGGCCCGGTCCGAAGTAATGTTTCGTCGACCCGTAGGCCTGGGTTAACCCTTTTTTGAAAACTGAAACACTTGTACTGCGGTATAGCCGGTGTATACCCGCAGGTGTGTTTTGGAGTTTTTTCTTGAGGGGTTATACGAACAACCACCGCATTGGGTAACACCAAGGTGGTTGATTCCCTGGTGTGTTGGAGCAGTGTCAACTCCCGGGTTCACCGGTTGAGGGTGCCCCTGCACGTTCATGACGTCTGCCAATCGTGTCAGCCTTCTCTGCCTCAACCCCTCTGGGTGGGGTTTTTAAAATGGAGGCTTGGTCATGCAACAACGCCAGCATACGCCCCTTCCGCTGGCGCGGCTGTGTTCAGCTGTCCCCTCTGGCGCCTGTCTCGTCCGCAGTCTCCAGGCTAGGGTTAACAGCCTGTTGCCTGGTTTTTCCCCGGTGCGCTGCCTGCTTCCGTTGGTTAACCTTTTTTGTGTGCTTACGGCCATGCTGACTGCCTGTTCTGCAGGGTCAGTGTGCCAGGCGGTGTACTATTGGGGGGACAGGGCCCGCTCGGCTGAGGGGCCTTTGTCCGAATACGCTGGCGATGTGGGGGGCGGGGTCACTAAGTGCCCACCTGGTGGGGTCTTGATGCTGGCATCATGGACTTCTCCGGGCCCCCTTTCCAGGGGGCCCAGTCCCTTTGGTGGGTCTGGGTCTTCCTTCGTGCTCCGCTGCTACGGCCTTGCCACGGGGTTGGGTTTGCCCTTGACCCCGTGATTCTGGGGGCAGTAACGAGGTTGTTTCCTCCGTTCGTTCCCGGGTGGCATGCGGGTTGTGCGTGTGTGTAGTCGTGGGGTCAAGCCACGGTCTGCTCACCCTGTGCGTTGAGTTGCTTGAGTGCCTCTTCGCACGGTCGGGTCCGTCGCCCTCCCGTGAAGCCACCAATAGGGGGGGTGCCCTCCATTAGGGTGGGTCGGGGGGGCTCGGCCCTCCCTGATCTGATGGCTGTGGGGGGCCTCAGCGGGGTGTATTTGTCGAGCTTCTAGCTCCCGCTCAGCTCCTATTATGCATAGAGACGCAGAGCGGGAGCTAGAGTGATACAGAACGTTAGGTTATGACTATAACCAAGTTCTGTTAACACTAGTGGACGCTCTGCGTCTAGACGCCGCTGCGGCCCTTGATTTTTCATTGTGGTGAAATTTGTTGGGAAGGAGATGAGTGTGTGGCACCACCCCTGCTTATATAGGTAAGCGGATGGGGGTGTGGCCAGATGAATGCTGGCATTTAAAGGTACATTTTGAAATTTATTCAGTGTATATATGCTGAAGCGAGATATATGCATAGAGACGCAGAGCGTCCACTAGTGTTAACAGAACTTGGTTATAGTCATAACCTAACGTTTAAAGATGGGCCCTGAAGTTACTGAGGGATGATGTGTCTGAATTGGGTTTCTTTAAAGGAACACACCAACTTTTTGGGAAATTAGCTTATTTGCCATCTACCCTGGAGTTAGACAAGCAGATACATACCCTTTTCTTCTCTATGCATGCATTAGGCTTAGGGAACAGCCGCAATGTTAGCCTAGCTTAGCGTCATTCACTGGAAGGTGTGCCAGTGTAGCCTAGTTCCCAACAGTCACGAAATATACTCCAAATACAACTTCAAAACGTCATGTTGTGACCTGTGTATTTACCACATGGGGGGAAAAAACAACAGTTTTCAAAAAACAAAAGGGCTTTTGAGGTGATGAAATCACTGCGACCAGGCAGCAGTGGTTCGGCAAAAAATTGTTCCGAGTATATATCTGCTTATATTTTTTTATTTCTCCACATGGTAAATACACAGGTCACAACATGTTTACAGGAAAGTTTGAGTTTTATTTGGAGTGTATTTCATGACTGTTGGGAACTAAGCTACACTGGCACACCTACTTCCAGTGAATGACGCTACGCTAGGCTAACATTGCAGCTGTTCCCTAAGCCTAATCCATGCACAGAGAAGAAAATGGTATGTATCTGCTTGTCTAACTCCAGGGTAGATGACAAAAAAGCTAATTTCCCAAAAAGTTGGCATCTTCCTTTAAGAGAGGCCGGTCTACAGCATGTTTAAAATGCACCCCAGTGGCTAGCGTGCTCTCCTCCTCGCTAGAGGAGTGAGGAGGGGATGATGTCATCGGGGGAGCTGGCGAGCTTCGTATGGGGGACCATTTCCTTTAGTGTGTGTAGAGTAGGGCTGTCTTAAATACTTGGAAGCTTCGAAGCTTCGTTCGATGGCACAAGCTTCGAACATTAAAAAAAAATCGAAGTAAAAAAAAAATAAAAATTATAAATTTCTTTTCAAAAATGTTCTTTTTCAAAAATGTTATTTTATTTTTATTTTTACTTCTGTGTGTGTGTGTGCATGGGGCCATTGGGTGGGGCCGGGGGACAAATACACTGGAGGAAAGTAACCCAGCTCAGCACTGCCCAAATTATATCATCACTATTGCCTGTTTGAAGGATATCATCCTCAAACACATATACACCACCTACACGCCTATTCTCAGTCCTTGCCCCACAATGGTGGAATGAACTACCCACCCCAGTTAGGACAGCCGAATCCCATCCAATCTTTCGCCGTCGACTAAAGACGCACTTCTTCAACCATTATCTGAAATAAAAATTTAAAAATAAAATAAAAAAGATCTAACCCTAACTAACCTTACTGTCATGCACTTGTCCTAATAAACTAACCTACACTGTAACACGCAACACTTTGATGAATATTGTTACTCAGCTGATAGAGTTGTATTCTTCCTGATGACCTGTCGTACAGAACTTGTAAGTCGCTTTGGATAAAAGTGTCAGCTAAATGACTAAATGTAAATGTGAATGTAAATGCCTTGTAGAATTCCACACATAAGAAAGTAAGATACTGGGATGAATAAACAAAATAGGAAATAAAATGTAGAAATGCATGCAATACATAAATAAATATGAATCTCCATATATGAAATAGAACACTTAGATAAGGTGCTACTGAGATGTTTTGGTGAGTTCTTTGTTTTTTTGTGGAAGTAGCCCTTCTTAAAAATTCACTGATAATCGGTCTGTAGTGGAGTCTACAAGGTCTACATTGCCGGACCATGTAGAATCCGGACCTTGTAGACTGACATAATTCTGTGCATAGTTTAGTCTACACAGGCCATATTTCAAATAATCAAAATCTTACATCATTCATCTTAAACATTCTTGATTTGGGGGATTGGTAGTTCCCATGAAATCTGAAGTTGTTCAAACGACAACAGCGATCCACCTTGAATTAAATCACACTGTGTAAATCACACATTTTTTTATTAATTCTTTTTTTAATTCGAAGCTTCGAATTAAAATCGAAGCTCGGCCCCGAAGCTTCGATTGCCAAAACAAATTCGAAGGTCAGCCCTAGTGTAGAGAAACAGGCTCAAAAGAGTGTAACACAGCTGGGTGTAGTGGAGAGAATGACAGGAGCCTTTTGTCATCAACTTTATTGATGAAGAATTTTACAAAGTCTTCACACTTTGTAAGGGAAGCTTCTAAAATGGCACTCGGGTGGGCGGGTTGATAACATAATTAATAGTGCTAAACAATACCCCAGAATTATGGTGGTATTTAGAGATAAGGTCAGAAAGGTAATGAGCTCTGCCGTTAACTGTCCTCTGATAATCGTGTTGAAAAGGAAGTCAGAAACTTGCTTGCTCATGCTTGGCATGCTGAGCGATTTGGTGTCTGAAAATATGGGAAGTAAATAAGTGGAGCTTTTGTCCAGACCTCTGTGGTCATTCATTATTCAACTGTATGCTAATGCAGCTCTGTGCCAGTGGGGCCCCAGAGGGAGGACATCGCATTTTAAAGTCAAGAATGTGACAGTCTCACTTGGATTGAGATATGATCACTTACATCAGAAAGACATCAAGGATGACATGTTTCCTTGCCGTGGCATGCGTGGTGGAGGTGCACAGTCATTATGGCCGTTCCCGTGCTGAAGGTTTATGGGATCAAGGGGAAGAAAGTCTTGTTTCTCACTTTGGTTGAATTTTGTTGTAGTCAACGTGACACCAGCGTAATGACTTGAAAGGCATTCAGAGAGGGGTTATAGGTACCGTGCACTACAGTATCACGGGTAGGGTGTAACAGTACTGTATGTGTATTCGTCTCGCGACTTCACGGTACGGTCGTCACGGTTCGGTATATCCAGCCATGCGACGAATACGTCTCATACGACACTATGTGAAACTAGGGTTGCACATTTTACAAATGTATGCTCAATATCTTTACTTTACTTTACACTGGCTTACTAACAGTCTTAACACAGAGTTCATTTAACGTTGAATATCAAGCTTGTATTGCCACATTTAGATGATGAATAAAACGTTGAAGCTTGTAAAGGCATGATGACAAGCCGACAGAACAAATTAACGTGCACTCTGCACTGCGCTGTTTCTCCACTCTTACTACAGGCGTTGAAAGAAAAGAAGAAAAAAAAACATGCAGACATACTTTTGCTGATCTGGACTGGTCCTCTGAGCTCCTCTCCAGTCGAGCTTCTGCTGTGTTTAAATCCAAAATATTGATAAATTCTCTGCCATTGTTGTGTAACATGGCATCTCTATAGAGACTTCTTTTTCTGCTTCACGTGAAGTAAAATCTACTCTAGAAGTGAAACTGAAACTAAAAAGCGTACACCGATGGGGGCAGTAGGCAATTAATTTACTCAAGTGGATTCCTGAACACACCATTATCACTGATTGACTACCGCAGCAAGCCTAGGTGGAACTAAGTATAACTTAACACTTTGTTTGCCGTTCACGTAGATTTACGTTTCTGTTTCGTTATTTCTTTTATTCGCTATTGCCATTCATAATCCATCGAGGCACCTTGTGCATGCTGTACTGAATGTGTCTGAGATCACAGATGGTCAATACCGCCACCTAACGCATTGCGGCCGCTATTGCACTCCATTTGAAACAATGTAGTTTGTTTTCTCTACCGAGCTGCGGCGTGGGGGCGGGTTCTAAAGACTCCGGCAAGACAAGCGGTCACCACGGTTGCCTCGGCGAGTTCATCTGCCCGCCCGTCCCTGTGCAATGCTGGATAACGTGGGACAGACTACCGCAACCAGTATTTGGAATGGCGATCAGATAATTGGATTATTCTTTTCGCAGTACATCATTTACAAGGTAAGGACTCAATATTATCAATATTGCGTTGATCCGATAATTTCTTTCCCGCGATTGCAGCCTGTGTGTGTGTGTGTGTCTGTGTGCGTGCCATTGGCTGCGATAGACGCATGGGGGGCCGGTAACATAATACCAATAATCTAGTGTTGATTTCAGGATGATTCGATAATCAGGCGAAAAATGGCACCGTGATAAGTGGATTTGACTAAAGGGCTGTTTTGACGGAGTTACCTGGAATTACACAGTATCACTCTACAACTATACTCATATTCACCACAGTATAAAACGGAAATGTATAGATGAAAAAATAATCAGTTTTTTGCACGTTGACCGGAAGAAACCCACTGACAATCGACAGCGTTATTAGATCAATAGCTATAATATAAAATATAGGTTTAGCTCTACAAAAAAAAAGGTGAGCGATTACAGGGGGTTAATGGGTGGCAAGGCCAGATGCACTTCCTGGAAGGGGCGTGGCACTCAATGTGTTAATACAGTCTACGGGACATCTGATGCATATGCTGTGGTTGGTTATGTCGTTGGCCAAATGGAAATCGGATGGAGCAGATATCGATCAAACAATTGGAATATTATTTTTGGAATACTCCCGATCAAAGGTAAGGATCATCTGATGTAAATTCTGGCTTGATTGTGCAAGGTTTTCATACCGATCCAGCTGATCAGCGTTTTTAGCGTTCAATACTAATGACGTTACTGGTAATCAATAATCAGAAACGACCCCCCCCCCCCCCCTTTCATGCATTCATGATGAAACATAATACCTACTGTATAGATTTGATTCGGGAATACTAGCGTGTATAGGCAAGAAACGCCAACGCAAATAGTAGAATTGGCCTATATGGCTATTACGCAGTCTTTCAGGAATTACCCCATACCGCTGTAAAACCATACTTATATTCACCACAGTATAACACCGGAACGTATGCATGGAAAAATTATCTATTTTTTGCATCGTGAAGAAGAAACCGTGTCAAATTAGTATAATATTGTATCTATGGCTATAATATAGATTTAGCTCTACAAACAAGGTCACACAGTCATATCTTTTAATGCTTGGCCCAGCTACAGCGGTCCACGTCCAATGGCTGGCACTGATTGAGTTAATGATGCAAGCTTCTCGGCCGTGTGGCGCGAGCCCCCTGCGGGAGGTTGAGAACAAGTGGAGGTCGGAGCTCTGCCTGAGCTGCGAGCCACACAGTCCCCCCCGCGTGAATATTAAAGGCAACCAACTTGTGTTCGGCTTTTCTCTGATTGGCCGCGCCCCCACGCGCAGGCAAGCGCAGCCGTCCCACGTCCCAAATGAAATCCAAGGAGCAAGCGCGGCAGCGCGGGCAACCAACTTGTGTACCGTTGGGCTGCTGTTCCAACGCACTTGTGTTGGGCTGCGGTAGCAATTTAACAACCAACGGTAGATTCACTCGTCACTGTACATGTATAAACAAAGCCCATACAGTTATGAAATGCGCTGAACTAGAAAATACATCTGGTAGTTCGTTTATGACGTTAATTAATAATAAACACTGTTAGGACTCTTAATAATAAACACTGTTACGACTATCTGACTCTTAATAATAAACACTGTTAGGACTATCTGACTCTTACTAATAAACACTGTGTTAGGACTATAAACACTGTTAGGACTATCTGACTCTTAATAATAAACACTGTTACAGTGTTAGGACTATCTCGATTCACGCGTCACTACTGTAACTAGAAACTCTGGGTGTCACTGTACATCAGTGTGGTAAGCTGTAACGTTATTTCGCGTTTTTAACGTCAGCGGGGCGATGCAGTGGTTTGTCCCCGGCTTCCGTGCACCGCCGCCGGCTCTACTCGGTCCAGCTCCAGCAGCAGCGACCTCCGTTGTAGAACGAAGCCCTTCAATGACAGAGCTCTCATATTTTGCGAATGCATAAACTATATCTTAAATTATGGCTATGTGTCTAATATGGCTGTCGCTTATCAATGACTTCGCGACAGCCATATTAGACACATCGCCATAATTTAAGATATAGTTTATGCATTCGCAAATATGAGAGCTCTGTCATTGAAGTGGGTGGTGGCAGCGTTACTAACAGCGGTCACCCTGATGTAAAGTAGCGATTTTTATTGTTTTGTCATGACAACCCAATTACATAATCCAACATATGTGTAAAGAAACAACATATTCCAGTTAACGGTATATTTTTTAATGATTCATTACGGTATAAATTATGTTAACTGGAGCTGTGGAGGCTGCTTGCTGAAGAGCCAGCGGGGCGACGCGGTTGTTTTTTCCCCAGCTTCCGTGCGCCGCCCGCGGCTTGACTCGGTCAGCTCCAGCAGCAGCAGCGGCCGTTCCTCCGTTGTAGGAAGCCCTTCAATGACAAGCGCTCTCATATTTTGCGAATGCATAAACTATATCTTAAATTATGGCTATGTGTCTAATATGGCTGTCGCTTATCAATGACTTCGCGACAGCCATATTAGACACATCGCCATAATTTAAGATATAGTTTATGCATTCGCAAATATGAGAGCTCTGTCATTGAAGTGGGTGGTGGCAGCTTACTAACAGTAGCGATTTTTATTGTTTTGTCATGACCAAGGTGTACTGTATGTCAAATGTCGGTCATGTGGTGGAAGAGTTTAGTACAGTCACACAACAGAACACCGCTGTAGTACAGTCACACAACAGAACACCGCTGGTTCGTGCCGCGTCTCTCTTGCCGCAAGGGCGTGTGCTAGTGGATTGATTGATTGGCCGTGTGGCCAATCAGAGAAACGCTGAACGAAAAGCTGAACACAAGTTGGTTGCCTTTAATATTCACGCGTCCCCCCCTGCGTTTTAAACAGCTAGTCTCCAGGGCTGGGTCCCCTACAGCTGGTCTCCAGGGCTCTCTCCCGACCGGTCCAGATCGCCTACAGCTACTGTAGTCTCCAGGGCTCTCTCCCGACCGGTCCGCATCCCCTACAGCTTGTCTCCAGGGCTCTGTCCAGACCAGTCCAGGTCCCCTACAGCTTTCCGGAGCAGTCATGCGCTCAAAGGGTAGACGGACGAGCCTGTCTGTCGAACCGAAACCAAACTAGTGCAGAGGTCTCACCCTGGCCCCCGTGCTCAGTCGGGTTCCCAACTCGTACCCCCTCACCTCCCCTTTAAATATATATATTTATAAAAACATTTAGGCCTTAAAAAAAAGTATTTTTCCAAAAATGAATCTTGAAAAAGAGATTGTTTTATAATCAGAGTTGTCTTATATTTGAACCAATATGGTATGCGGACTGAGACTTACCTTGCATCCCCATCTACTGTAGCATCGCTGAGTTTGAAATATTGGTCCTCGTCATACACACCAATGGCTAAATGGTTGACCCAGGTGTGTGTCGTCGACTGTCGACCGATTTGAAAAAAAGAAAATACAGGACAAACTAGTGCACCCATACATGCTGACGTGAGTGATTCAGCAGGGAGGATGTAGTAAAGGCAGGCATCGTTCTTGCAAATGTAGTACCGCTTCATCAGAGAAGTTTGAGTACAGGGTCATGCCCCCTGGAGTAGGTAGGGGTTCAGTGCTGCTTTGCTCAAGGACAGGGACGGACAAAAGGGGGTTGAGTGGGGTGAACCGTGACTTTCTATAGTTATGGAGTGGTCTCGCTAACCATCGATTCGGTCACAAACAACATCAGCAAACATCAAATAGCAGGTGATTGTCATTAAACGACAACCATGGCCAATGAGCAGTGGCACTGTGCTGTATTGTATGGCAAAGAAAAATCGTGGGAATAGGCTACTATGAATAGGTTACTGCACTGTACATTAACACAAAACAAGTCCATGTTCATTTCTCACATAGTCCAGATAACTCATAGTCTATAAGGGTAAGGGCTTAGGTCCATATAGGGTCTCTTTTCAATTGTTCAGAATGAGGAGTGAGCGTATGCTGCGGCAAGCTGCCGCCTAGACAAGAAGCACTGCACCTGACTGCTTTGTTCAGAGTGCTCTGTCTTTTTTGTGCTGCAGCTCAGAGCGTTTCTAGTTGAAAACCTCTGAACTTTTCTGAAAGGCACTGGACCCACATCCTCCTTGAACATCACCAAACTATGAGTACGAGTGCAGGCATCCCCCGGTTGGCGGTCATCATGACAAAACACCAATACAGTAAAATAACAAATAGCTAATAAAAAGCAAAGGGGCGAATTGTGATGCCAGGCAATACAAAGAACAAATATACAATGAAAGACAAAAGGGGCGAATCACAATGGCAGACAATACAAATTAATAACATATACAATAAAACGCAATGGCGCAAATTGTGGTTCTAGACGGTAAAATAACAAATAGATAACATTAATCAAAAGCAACAAACAGAAAACTGCTTTTCTGCCAGTGAAAATGCCATATGGACACAAACCCTAAGGCAGGTCAAATCCACCTGCTGAGGTAATACTACTAGTTCCTATATATATATGTGTGTGTATATTTTTATTTAATCACATCGTTGCACAGCTGCTTTCACAAAGGCAGTTGGCACTCCTTCTGTGATCCCAGTCAACAGTGGTTGTTTTGCTTGTAGCAGCAGCAAGTGAAATGAGACCGTGTGTTGCCCTTAATTCACAGCAGATGGCAAACTAAATGGATGTGCCGTGGACTATGGGGTCACAGTGGAGGACTCAATTGGAGCGCTTGGCTTATTCAATTAGCAGACTCCTCTGAGTCTCGCAGCTGCCAGGTGGGACTCCGTCGTTGTAATGTTGTACCGGGCATTCTGTTTCAGCTCACAACGCCTCATGCAAACAAACAACACAGTGTACACAACGAAAATTGTACACCTTCTTGCTTCTCTATTTTTAGTATTGTGTGCTTACTTGTTTATGGACTAGCTAGCTGATATCTGTTACAACTACTGACAGACTGATTGATTAGCCAATCATGGTAACTCAAATAGATTATGCAATGTTTTCAGGGTGGCAGATTGGATATCTGAAATGGTTTGATTTTGTTGATATCCAGGGTTATTGATATCATAGGGCTTTAGTCATAATTTAATCATGTATTCCATGTATTCCACATACCCTATTCAGTGTATTCCACATCCCCTATCCAAGTATTCCACATCCCCTAGTCAATGTATTCCACTTCCCCTAGTCCATGTATTCCCCCAGACTCTTTAATTAATACAGTCCATATTAATTAATGTTGTGTTTCTTTTTCAAATGTAGCTAAGAGTAAAGACCATAACCCTATCAAAACAGCAGTCAAAGTGTATATTTTCAGCACTACGTTTGTTTACCAATGATTTTAAGTGTGAAATATGATTTTATAGAAATCTCAGTGCATTGGATCAGAAAACGGATGAATTAGATGCAAATAAAGGAAGCCGTCACAAAACTGTTGTAGTCCTAAGAAAGCGGAGACCCAGGGCTTTCGATGGACGTCGAAATTTCATAAAACTACACTACCCAGCTCACACCAGTTCCTGTCTAAGCTGGAGGGGCTGACTGATTGAACTGAATTATTTGTTAACATTATTTCCGTGATTAGATCTCACGAGTTGAACAAATCTGAATACATTTCTGTGAACATCTACAAAAAAAACGTGTTGCAATCTGGTGAAAAATGGCAGAGCTATGGACATTATACAAAAGTAACTGTACTTACAGTAGATTTCATTCAGTCTTTGCTGCCCTGTAACAGGCGCCTGGTGGTACTAAATCAAGATTTTTCTCTGCCATTGGAAAGGAGAGATTTGACCCGAAACAATTATTATAATAATTGATATTCTCCTTTGGTTCATTACAATTTACTCAAGCATAGTAACAGACACAATATTTCTGACACTGGGATGGAATACATTCCCTGAGGTCCATAGATGTCCCTAGATACCAAGAACATGCAAATAGCCTCGTAGAAGTGGAGCAACCTACAGTATAGGCACATTTTCGAATTACATTCGTTTTTTGCATGGTTGGTTATGATATTGGGGTATCAGTCAATGGGGTAAAATAAGTCCACTTGTTCTAATAAAACTGAGCTTGTTACAAGGATTTTCTCAAAACAATCAAAATTATATTGAAAGAGGAGTGACCTGCCTAGTTGGTGGAACGAACTTCCCACCACAGTTAGGACAGCCGAAACCTGTCCAATCTTTCGCTGTCGACTAAAGGCGCACTTCTTCAATCATTATCTGAAATAAAAAAATATATAAATAAAATAAAAACTTTAACCTTAACTAACCTTAGTGTCATGCACTTGTCCTAATATACTAACCTACACTCAGGGCCGCCTCAGGGGTGGGCGAGAAGTGCGGTCGCACAGGGCCTCGCGGGAAGGGGGGCCTCGCAAAAAAAAAAAAAAATGTATTTTATTTTTTCGAGGCCCCCCTTCCCGCGAGGCCCTTTTTCATCACAGACCTAAAATCTAGTTTTGCTTATATGCTTATATATTTCACATTAGACACGTTTGTAGAATGTGTCTGACTTGTTCCTGGCTCTGCGGCTCTGCAGACTGCAGATACACTATTGGAGCTCTGGGGCTCTGCAGCAGACATACTATTGGTTTCAACGAAGGGAGGGGTTACATGTGTACAGTCGGCCGGCGTGCGTCAGCTGCGTCTGACTATTTCGCGCGTGCAGCATTGGAGGTTATGCCAGCCAAGACGAAGAGGATGGTTGTTCGGCAGATGGACTGAAGATGAAAGTTGTTGCATGTTAGAAAGTTCAGTCAAGCTAGCCATGTCGGCTTAGCTAAAAGCAGGGACAGCTAGTTAGCTTTAGCTACGTTATAATATCGAGTGCTAACGTGTGGTTCAGTCGGGATAGCCATGTCGGCTAGTAGCTTCGTTAAAGGCTAACTAGCGTTAGCTAACCTAGAGAGAGCGCGTGCAGCATTGTTATGCCAAGATGAAGAGGACGGTCGTTCGGCAGATGAACTTCGTCAACTCCACGCGGTTGTCTCCATCCTCTTGGATGTTTGGTGAGTTTTTAATGCACTCTATTCTATTCCCGCCGTGGAGATATCTCTCTCTCTCTCTCTCTCTCGGGCCGGCTAGCTATCGTGGCTACGTTATGTTGGCTAACGTTATGTGGAGCCAGTGGGCCGGCTAGCTATCGTAGCTGACGTTCTGTTGGACCAGCGGGCCGGCTAGCTATCGTAGCTAATGTTATGTTGAGCTAGCGGGCCGGCTAACTATCGTAGCCAGCGTTATGTTGAGCTAGCGGGCCGGCTAGCTGTCGTAGACGTTATGTTGAGCCAAGCGGGCCGGCTAGCTAACGTAGCTAACGTTATAATGAGCCAAGCGGGCCAGCTAGCTAAAGTAGCTAACGTTATATTGAGCCAAGCGGGCCGGCTAGCTGTCGTAGCTAATGTTATATTGAGCCAAAGCAGGCCGGCTAGCTAACATAGCTAACGTTATATTGAGCCAAAGCGGGCCGGCTAGCTAATGTAGCTAACGGTGTGTACCTGGTGTCAGTACCTGGCTACTCTATTTGCAGTTAGCCTCCTTAGCTGATGTCGGCCGTTGGCTCTTTGCTACGTTGTTTTCTCTGGTATAGATCCTCTTCTCTTTGGATTTAAGTGTCCTTTTGGATCTATGTATATTCATGTTGCCTTTGAAGTTATCTTTTCCTTCTGTTTTGTTCTTCCATTAAAAGTTGAATATCCTTTAGGGGCTCATCTTAGCTGTCTTGCTTATCTCTCTCTCTCTCTCTGTCTGGACCACAGACCCATCTCTCTCTCTCTGGACCACATACTCTCTCTGTCTGGATCATCACAGACTCTCTCTCTCTCTCTCTCTCTCTCTCTCTCTCTCTCTCTCTCTCTCTCTCTCTCTCTCTCTCTCTCTCTCTCTCTCTCTGAGCATTGCATTGCTTATAGTTGTCAATTGTGTCGGTCAGTTCATTGCAATTTTTCCTTCAGTCACATTTAGTTTTATCCTGCACCTGGCTTAAAACAGGTTGGATGTGCACACAGCTGCTCTACTGTGTTTGTAGCAGAGCAACCATACCTGAAGCCTTGTAAACAAAGACATCAACACTAGAGTGTGTACTTCTATCTATACAGTACAGCCAAAGCATTCCCATTGCTAGGCAAAAACTCCACCTGTTTTCTACACTGCTTCTTCCCTTCTGCATTACTGCCACTTGTACATGTGTGTTGTGGAGAAATTTGTACAGTGTTACAAAGCGATAACACTGTATATTGACTGTAGAACGGGAGCTCTCTCTCGCGTTTCAATCTTGCACAGGGCCTCGCATTTCTCCCAGGCGGCCCTGCCTACACTGTAGCACTCAACACTTTGATGAACATTGTTACTCAGCTGATAGAGTTGTACCCTTCCTGCTGTCTTGTTGTACAAAACTTGTAAGTCGCTTTGGATAAAAGCGTCAGCTAAATGACAAAATGTAAATGTATATGTAGTTTAATTTATGTTGTCTGCATATTTGGAACAAGTGACAATTTCTCAACCCATTGGCAGATTTTCTTTAGCCAGTCTTGTTTTCTGAAAATTAAATTTTAAGTCCCTGTATACAGGAAGCTTGTAAGATTACGATGGGGACATTTTCACTGTGCTTGTGTGATTACAATAGACTAGAGGCCCCGATTCCAAAGATTATTAGGATTACTAATGGTCTTGCTAATAATATGCAGAGCCTTGTGCCCTTTTTCTGTCTTGAAGCTTGACTGAGGTTGATGATTGATTGCCTCAATGTCGTTGCCTAAAAATACACAGATGAGATATTTCATTAGGAGTAATATGATGGATGAGCTGACATTGGTTTAGTACATTACAGCTTCCCATCTATGCTTCTCCTCAATCTAAACCCAGTCATTAAGGGCAATGAACAGCATACTTACACTTGAATTGTAATCTATTTGTTGTCAGGCACTTGCTTCTCCCAACAACTGAAAAACGAACAAAACTTTTCGATCATTGGTGGTTGTATTCTTGAGTGTATTAAAGGGTACATCCACCTTACTGATATTTAATACTGTAGGTTCAGTGCAGCATCACCGAAGCCAGCAGAACATGAAAGGCAGCTCAGCTGAGTTTAGTGTTTATCTGCATATCTAATCTAACAAAGTATTTATAGCTGGACAGGAAAGTACAATCCCTATTTCTCATCCCAGCGCTGTGAATCTACAGTACAACTGCAAAGATATTGAATGCGTAAACACACCTTGTCGCAGGGGATTAAAGGGATACTTCGGATTTTTGGATGAAACATTTATGAAATACTTACATAAATACAGTAGTGTAGTCGAAGCAAAGCTTTTAGCTTACTTACTGAGTCCCATGGTCAAAGTCATGACTGGGTTCCGAGCAAGGGGAGCTTTGGAGAGGCAGCAAATGGCTTAAAAATTATATAATTCACACCACAACAAAGAGTTACACACCTCCAAAACCAGAATTGTGAAACAGCTGATTACCTGTGAATTGGCTTGCCTTCAACGCATAGTAATACACAGGCTTTTTTTCCAGAAAAAGTAGGGAACTCTTTTATTTGACAGCAGACAGAGCACAGTAACCAATTAGGAGCAAGCCCTCCCACAGATGGAATAGCCTATTTCGTTTTGAAGTCAAAAATGAGAAAAAAAATGGAACCAAAACAAACTGCTTTCTCTGGAAATACAAGTTGTTTTATCGTTTCTGTCAAAGATGGATTAAATCCAATAAACAAACTATCAAAATGTACACAGACCTATCAAACCTTGCCGGACTCCAGACTCAATCAAAGATGGAAAGGTGCATGAATACTTTCGGCAGCCAACATGCCCTTCCGCGTTGCTCTGATCCAACATGCCCTTCCGCGTTGCTCTGATTGGCAGAGCGCGCGCATGCGCATGAGCCGCGACATGCTCCTCTGCCAGGCAGGAATACTAAACTCCGCTTAACGCAATTTATACAAATGGAAGTATTGATTACGCCGTAACGAATCATTAAAAAAATATACCGTTAACTGGAATATGTTGTTTCTTTACACATATGTTGGATTATGTAATTGGTTTGTCATGACAAACCAATAAAAAATCGCGAATTAACCGGTGGCTACAACAACACACAGTAACTACATGCATCATTGTTTACAATGAACGGTGCGGCTAAAGTGCCCGTTTGAGTGGCGACAAATTTGAGGATGTGTCCTATTGGTGCTTTTCCAATGGTCTAAACTTGACCATGTGCCCCACGCAGGGGTGTAGCTCCAGATTCTGGGCCCCATGAAAGAATGTATTTGTAGGCCCCCAGTGAATGCGAGCGCGCGTGAGTGCGCGAGCGGAAAACATTTGGCAATTTTTTTATTAATGAAAACGCATAATATGGTTTTTACCTATACATTCGGATCAGCAGTTCAGCACCTGCACTGTTGGTGGGTGATCCTAGTAAAGGATGTCGGATTGCGTTCATCTTCAATGAATGGACCAATGCAATAGTCTACCAAAGCCCCCCCTCTCTCTCTATATATCTCACACACACACACACACACACACACACACACACACACACACACACACACACACACACACACACACACACACACACACACACACACTTCAGAAACAAACATAGTATCAATGAGAGCATCAATAATACACCTGAGTGATGTCTAGTAAATTTTTTTTTTTTTTTTTTTTTTTTTTTTGGGCCCCCCTCAGTGCTGGGCCCTTGAAATCATCCTAAGCTACCCCCCCCCAGCTACGCCCCTGGCCCCACGGTTAAATAATGTCATGCAAAAGTGCCCTTTTGAGTGGCAAAAATGATGGAGGACGTGCCCATTGGTGCCCTTCCAATGGTCTAAACGTGACCATGTGCCCCCACAGTTGAAAACATCGTGCTAAAGTGCCCTTTGAGTGGCAAAAACTACAGGATGTGCCCCTCCAATGGTCTAGATTTGACCATGTGCCCCCACATGGTTGTAAAATCTCGGATCCTCAGGAAATGTGTCTTGCTTTCAATAAACACTTCATTGAGGCTGGGTCCTTATTTGACAGGTTGTCTACTGGGCTGGCTCCACTGGATGTTGACTCTGACCCTAGCCCAATCTTCGATCATGCCTCGTGTGTACCTACATTTTCCTTCGAGCCATTTTCATCTATTGAAACTCTCAATATCTTGCAATCCATAGACCCTAAGTGTTCTACTGGTGTGGACAATTTAGACTATTTTTGTTATAAAACTGGCAGCCCCTGTCATTTGTGAGCCATTGTCACACATCTTTAACCTTTCTATTGCATCTGGCATAGTCCCGCAAGTGTGGAAATCTGCCAAGGTGCCCTCCTTGCATAAAGGGGGGGATAGGGATAAGATGGATAACTATCGTCCTATCTCCAAACTATCATGCCTAGCCAAAGCACTGGAGACCTTGGTAAACAACCAATTAAAAACCTTTTTCTCAAGTTGCTCAGTGCTAAGTACTCACCAATCAGGTTTCAGAGCAAATCATAGTACTATTACAGCTGTTACTTTGGTCACTAATGACATTATTTCAGCCCTGGACAATGGGAAGCATTGTGCAGTTCTCTTTGTAGACCTCTCAAAGGCGTTTGATACAGTAGACCATCACTTGCTTTTGAATAGTCTAGCTAGCATTGGCCTGGATAAAGCCGCTTGTGCTTGGTTTCAGGACTATTTATCTTCAAGGTGTCAATCTGTGAATTCAGGTAACTTTCAATCTGATTTCCTGCCATTGTCTAAGGGTGTACCACAGGGTTCGGTATTGGGGCCGGTCCTCTTTACAATCTGTAGAGGTGGATGGCAATGAATAAGACACTGGAGAGAGTGGATCCATTTCAATTGACTATTCTTTGTTTAGTTCCTGCATAGCATTTCACACATCATGGCATGCAATGCCTCACTTCCTGTATTCATGCTTCTTCTTCATGCCTGTCTAGGCAGGTCACCTCTGTTGACACCAAGTGGTGCAAATAAGTAACTGCATGCTTCACACTGTGTAACAGTAGGACACAACATTTCCTCTCTTTGTAGAAAAAACATTTCCTCAGAGGCTAAATAAAATTATCTCAGAACCTGCATTCAGGCATAACCATTTTCCTTAACTGTACTCAGTACTGTATGAATAAAGGTTAGTAAACCAGAAAATATAAGAAAGGTGAACATGAACATGAACACAAAATACTCTGTTTCACAGATCTGAAATAGGATACAACTGTAGGATTTTTCTTCTTTTTTTTTTAACACTACATTGCATACTTTTGAAAATACAACAAAACAAAAGATCTGTTGACAAGCTACATTCGGAAGACCAATATCTAATCAGTCACATATTCTTGCATCCAGTTAGGCTTCTTTCTGACTCGTGGTTTCTTTGGAGAGGATGGAGAGGCAAGGTCAGGTGAAGCAGGAATGTTCTGTGGCTTTACGGCTGCACAGCGATCAGGAGCTAGGTGAGAGGCATTCCATCTTCGGCCATCTTCCAGCAAGTATGTGCTTTGGCCGACCTTCTTAGTGACTCTCAGGGGAGCACCAAACTTTGGGTGAGCTTTGGGCACATGGAGAGGTGTTTTCACTCGTACACTATCCCCTTCTTGAAAAGGTGGAGTGCATGCGCCTCGTTTTCCATCAGTATAAGTCTTCATCTTGTGTTGATGGCGTGTGACTTTCTCTCGTACCTGTTCATCCGAGACAGGGTCAGTATGAGAGCGCGGCAGGACAGTCAACTTTGTGCGCATCTTCCGGCCATACAGTAGTTGATAGGGAGACACACCTGTAGCTGCATGCGGTGTGGCACGGTAAGCCATCAGGAAGGCAGTAATGGCAGGTTTCCATGGTACAGACTGTATGATAGCCATCTGCACAGTCTCTTTCAGGACACGATTGAAACGCTCTATGGCGCCATTCGCAGCAGGGTAGTACACAGAGACTCTGTGGTGTACAACATCCCGTTCAGCTAGGAAAGCAGCAAAGTCAGCTGAAGTAAACTGTTTTCCATTGTCTGTCACAATGGATTCCGGGTTTCCTTGTTTACTGAAGACGGAGGAGAGGAAGGATGTAACATCCTTTGTAGTGATATTTGCAGTGAAAGCGACCTCTGGCCACTTGCTGTAGTAGTCAATCAGAGTGATGGCATATCGACAGTCCCATGTAGCTGTTTCAAAAGGACCGACAATGTCCATTGCAAGCTTTTGCCATGGCCTGTCCGGGAATGTAACTGGTTGTAGTGGAGCAGGGCGTGGCTTTGCAGTCTTGTCATTGGACTGGCATGGCTGACATGACTGAATTGTAGAGTGGACCAGGTCATCCATCTTTGGCCACCAGTAGTACTCTCTCAGGCGTTGCTTTGTTCGCACCACTCCTTGGTGTGTCTCGTGTGCAAGAGCCACCAGAGTAGCACGCAGTGCGATTGGCACAACCAGACGTGCTCCCCGAAGCACCAGTGAGTTTTCCACTGACAGTTCATGACGTATGGGGAAGTATGGGGCAACTTCTGGACTCAGCATTTTCACCTTTTGTGGCCAGCCACGTGCAATCTGTTTACGGAGTGCAGAAATCTCCGGGCAAGAGGCAGCAGCAGCCTCAAAGTCAGTAATGGGCAGAGCAGCAAGAGCATCAGTGATGTAGGCAACCATTTCAGGCTCCGCATCCAGGGCATGGTCAGGAGCTCCAGGAAGTGGAAGACGGGACAGGCAGTCAGCCGTGTAGTTGTCTGACCCTGGGCGGTAGATCACATCATAGTCATAGGTCAAGAGCCTGGCAGACCAGCGTGCAATGCGCATTCCAGCACGACCTATGCCTTTAGTAGTAAGCAGTGTAGTGAGGGCTTGATGGTCAGTACGTAAGGTGAATTTTCGCCCCCACAAGTATGTGCGCCACTTTTCCACTGCCCAAACACATCCCAGCGCTTCCTTTTCTACAGTGGAGTATTTGCGTTCCACTGTGTTGAGAGCCCGGGAGGCAAAAGCCACTGTATGTTCCTCCCCGTCAGGATGAAGCTGGGTGAACACAGCTCCCAAGCCGTAGTCTGAGGCGTCAGTAGACACCACTGTATGCAGGGAAGGATCGAAAAGGGCAAGGGCAGTACTGTTCACCAGTAGCAGTTTAATTTTCTGAAAACTCTTCTGTGCCTCACTCGTCCAGTGAAAGTCAATGTCTTTCCTGATGCATGCCCGCATTGGCTCAGATTCTGTTGCATAGTTCGGGATGAACTTTGAATACCATGAGACTAGGCCTAGAAAAGAGCGAAGGGCAACGCCATCTGTCGGAGCTGGGGCATTCAAAACAGCTTCGATGTGCTCTTTGTCAGGCGCAATACCTTCAGCTGACACCACGTGGCCCAGGAAGCGTAGACTTGACTGATTATAGCAGCACTTTTCCTCATTCAGGAGTAGACCTGCCTCTTGCAGGCGGTGTAGAACTTGCTTCAGTCGAGCATCATGTACTGTGCTGTTGGCTCCATAGATGATAATATCATCCAGATAATTCTGCACCCCTGGCAGGCCTTTGAGGATGGTAGCCATCATCTTTTGGAATGCAGATGGTGCAGAGGAGAGGCCATAGGGCACACGGCAGTAGCGGAAGAGTCCTTCATGGGTAATGAAAGCAGTCAGGTCCCTACTTTCCTCATGTAGGGGCACCTGGTGGTAGGCACTAGCCAGATCAATGGTTGAAAACACTGTGGCCCCACGCAGAGTGGACAGCAGCTCATCTATGTGTGGAATTGGATAGCAGTCTGTAATGACAGCCTTGTTTGGCTCTCGGAGATCCACACACATACGAATGTCTCTTGTCTTCTTTCGTGTGACAACGATAGGAGACACCCAGGGGGAAGCATCAATCCTCTCTATCACACCAGCAGCCAGCTGTCTGTTTATCTCTTCTGTGACTGCATTTCTCACAGACAGGGGCAAACGGCGCAGTTTTTGTCGAACCGGGGGAACAGAGGCAGAGACTTTGACCCGGTGCACAAACTTTTTAGCACAGCCAACTAGTGGGGGAGAGGTAGAGACGTGCAGCACAGGGGCAGTTGGAGCAGAGGCAAAAGGAGGAGGAACCACAGCACCTCCTACAATGTGAATGTTCAGTGCAATCATCAAATCCAGGCCCAGTAATGGGGTCCCCTTCTCCACCACAAAGAAGGTTGCTGCAGCAGTGACATCATCTCTAGTCACCAATGCTGAAAGACATCCCAGCACAGGTATAGGTGACTTGGTGTATGTGATTAGTTGAATAGAAGGTGGTGTTAGGTGTGACTCACCAAAATGTTCTTCAAACACACTTCTGGGCAGTATGGACACTGGGGACGCAGAGTCAACAACCAGGTCCATGGCATAGACTGGTGAGCCTGAAGGCTGGATCTTGACATTGCATTTTATTTTATCAGATTTACCGGCAGCCTCTTGAATGCACAGGACAGTCAATTCAGGAATCTCCACTTCTCTTACTTGATGTGTAGGAGCAGAGCGGCACACTCTGGCAAAATGTCCCTTCTTGTTACAAGTTTTGCAAGTAGCCTTAGCAGCCGGACATGAGGGAGCATTTGCTAGGTGACTGTCAGATCCACATCTGAAACATGTACGGGAGGACTTCCCAGTTGCAGCAGTAGGTGCAGGTGTGAATGGTTTATGCTGAGGCCGTGATCGAAATTGTTTCTTTTGCACTGCTTGTACTTGAAAGCTAGGTTTATCTCCAACCATGCATTTAGCTTGTTCAGCTGCAGACTCAATCTGTGTAGCAAGTGTGATAGCCTTGTCTAGAGTGAGATTAGGCTCCAGTAGTAGCTTCTCCCTAATATGGGCATTTGTAACATATTGGATAAGCTGATCACGCAGCATCTCATCATTCTTATCACCAAAGTCACATGATGATGCAAGCTCTCTGAGAGCAACCACATATTGGGCAACAGTCTCATGTGGGCTTTGTACCCTTTTTCTGAATGTGTGACGTTCCACTACCACATTAGTCATTGGTGTGAAGTGTGCACTTAATGCAGTAACAGCAGCATCATAGGTATCACCTGTGTTTGGCAATGAGTGAAAAGTCCTCTGTCCTTCTGTTCCAAGGCAGTGAAGAAGAACAGCTCTTTTCCTTGCATTAGGCCAAGCATTCCCTGTTGCATTTATGACCAGTAGGTAGTTGTCAAACATTAGCATCCATGTCTTGAAAGGAATTGTAGGCTTTCCAGGGCATTGCAAAAACGGAGCAGGATTATGCACATTTACAGCCATCTTCACAAATAAATTGTCAAAAATAGTCTTCTGTAATCAAACTGTAGCAGGTGGGTTATCTCGTCGCCAATTTGTAGAGGTGGATGGCAATGAATAAGACACTGGAGAGAGTGGATCCATTTCAATTGACTATTCTTTGTTTAGTTCCTGCATAGCATTTCACACATCATGGCATGCAATGCCTCACTTCCTGTATTCATGCTTCTTCTTCATGCCTGTCTAGGCAGGTCACCTCTGTTGACACCAAGTGGTGCAAATAAGTAACTGCATGCTTCACACTGTGTAACAGTAGGACACAACACAATCTATATTAATGATATTGTTTCTAGTCTTTCAGCACTAGCAGGTTGTCAGGCTCATCTTTATGCGGATGATACAGTTGTCTACTGCATTGCGGATACTGTTCAGGAAGCTATTGTGAACCTGCAGCTTGCGTTTGACACTCTCCAAAATGCTCTCAAGTTAGTGCTTAATGCTAGTAAAACCAAGTCTATGATGTTTTCTAGAGCCAGGGTTATAGATTATGACATGCCACACCTAACAACAGCAAATGGTTTGTATATTGAAAGAGTTAGTGAGTATAAATATCTTGGTATATGGCTGGATGATAAACTTTCTTTTAAATTCCATATAGATAACCTAGCTACAAAATTACGGCAAAAGATTGGTTTCTTGTACCGTAACCGCGCTAGTTTTCCTATGTTCTGTAGGAAAATAATTGTACAGGCTGTTTTTTTGTCAATATTGGACTATGGTGATGTCATTTACAGGCATGCATCTGCGTCTACATTAAGGCCTTTGGATTCTGCCTACCACTCTGCCCTAAGATTTATTACGGGTGACAAATATGATATTCACCATTGTCTTTTGTATGAGAGGGTAGGCTGGCCATCTCTCTCGTTGCAACGTAGTTATCATGGGTATCTTTTTATCTACAAAGCAATTATTGGAAAACTTCCACCTTATATTACATCTTTGTTGGTCTGGAGTGCTGTCACCTACCAAACTCGTTCGAATGATCGGCTTGTGCTCAGGGTGCCTCGAGTTCGGTCTGAGCTTGGAAAGTCTGCCTTCTCATACGATGCTCCATACACATGGAATACCCTGCAAAAGTCTCTAAAGCTCGGAACATTCCCGTCATTCACGGAGTTTAAAGGCATTGCACTTGACCTATGTACTGAATCATGTAATTGTTTTTAATCCATCATTGTAGTAATTGTAATTCATTGTAATTATTAACTGTTATGATATTTGTGTCCTTTGTTAACTCCTCATCACTGTAAATGAGGGAAACCTCAGTGCTTTCACGAGTATAAATAAAGGTTTGAAATGAAAATGAAAACAGTTGAAAACCTCGCGCTAAACCTAAAGTGCCCTTTTGAGCGGAAAAAACGAGAGGATGTGCCCATTGGTGCCCTTCCAATGGTTAAACTTGACCATGTGCCCCCACAGTTGAAAACATCATGCTAACATGCCCTTTTGAGTGGCGAAAATTAGAGGACGTGCCCATTGGTGCCCTTCCAATGGTCCAAACTTGACCATGTGCCCCGACGGTTAAATAATGTCACGCAAAAGTGTTAGCTACAACTCTGAGCAGCCCGTCACTACAATATTCCATCCATTTAAGTTTTCAGTCTTAGACACATCCCCTCTTGAATGTTAAGATGCCAGAAGGCTTAATGCATGCAGTCTGAGCTGTTTTGCAAAGATTGAGTTTGTTTTACCAATTATGCATTACTAAATACTAATGTGTGTACTGCAAAAACTGCAAGTGCTTTTATTGATGGCAGTATGTTTTAGCCTAGGCTACTGTAGCTAGCTAACTAAACAGGTACCTTGCTTAGCTGATTCTATGCTAACCTGTGTTCTCAATTTAGAAATAAAGTGTACAAATTATTTTAGGACTATTTGCACAAAATATACCCATAGCACTTTAAAGTTCAGTGTGAATTGCTTTTTAAAGCTTTTAAAAATGCTATTAACAGATTGCAGAATGGGTACAATACAGTACAGCACAATACACACAATTGTTAAGGGGATGCAGACCAGAGAAAGACTTTCGTCTTGTTTACATCAGGGTCCCCCATTTTCAATTCATCATAACATATATGACATACACGACATACAGATAGACAGTACTGCTAGATCTATACATTTATGACATACCAGATTTACAAATACAGTTCTGTTTTTGAAGAAAATTTGACGAAGAAACTGTACATTGGAGGAGGTTGGTAGGTAGGAGGTTGGTAGGAGGGGTGGAGGGGGGGGTTGGGTGGGTGGGGTGGGGGGGAAACTGTACATTGGAGATGGTGGTGGTGAGGGGGGGGGGGGGGGGGGTTGGGTAGGCGGGGTGGGTGGGGGGGTAACTGTACATTGGATTATCGACTATACCTTACTTGGTCCCAAGAAGAGGGTCTTGTGTATTATTGGGTTTAATAGGACATTTATTGTACATTGGAAGGGGTTGCATTAGGACATTTACAGGGGTCAGTTTTGAATTGCAGTCTCTCGTAGGGGCTCTTTGAGAGTGGTTTTGAAAGTGGGTAGTGATTCACATTCCTTTACAGCTGTGGGTAGGGCGTTCCACATTGATGTGGCATAATTGCGAAACTTAAGAGTGGTAGTAAACTTAAAAGTGGGTTTAGCATTGGCCTATATTCTATGATTATAGAATGCCAATGAGAGAAAGAAATTGGAAGAATATTAAAAAGCAGCTGAAAAATGTTGCAAGAGGCAGCTTCTCTTTGAAAAATTGGGTCCACTCCAAAGCAACAATAGTAAGGGAGGCGATAAGGATACAGGTATGTATTTGTAAGTCCTCACTACTAGCTACGTGTACAAGCTTGTCGCACAAAGCCAATAGTTTGGATTATAACTGGGAATCTGGTGATAACATGGTCAATAATGCTTATTTTGGACAGAAAAATGTGTCTTAAACATTTAAATTGACCAACCATAGATCCTTTTTATTCCAATCAAGGCAAGAGGGCTCCTCTCGATGTCTCTCTTTCATAGAAGAATTTGTGATATCTGTGGTGCTCAATTGGTATCCTTAATGGGACTCCATGAGCCTTCAAACAATCCAATAACTGTGCGTAAAAATAATATCTGGAACTGGTGAGGTTAAATTTTTTATGTATATCTTGATAGCTACAAAAACCCTGTTTGTTGAAAACATCTCCCAATGTGTGTATGCCCTGCTTTTCCCATTTGGGGTATCATATAGGTTGTTTTCCAATAAGGAGTGCATTGTTATTGAATAGGGGAGTATGGCTATGCCATTTATGTTGGTTAGAATATTTTTTTTGTGTTTTACGCCATATCCGGATCACACAAGGGGGCCAAATTTCAATTTGCATTGCTCAATTGATAATATGGTGTATACTATGTCCTGCAGTCTATGTGGTGCTACTATATTTTCTTTTAAGTTTCTCGAGGATACAGATGCTTGGGAGTCAAACCAGGTTGTCAGTGGTCTTAAAGAGTACGCTTTAAAATAGTGGTAAAAGTCTGGAAATGCCAAACCTCCGTCGGCTTTGTTTCTCTGTGCGGTGGATCTTTTTATTCGTGGAGGTTTGTTATTCCAAATAAATGTATATGCGGTGGAATGTAATTTTTTCCAGTAACCATCAGGAGGGGGTAACGGTAACATTGAGCTAATGAAGTTGATTCTAGGCAAACATCCATCTTAACTATTGATACTCATGCCTGTACTGAGTTTTTAAGTTTGGACCACCTGTCAAAGTCATATTTGATCTTATCTTGGATTTTTGTTTAATTGTACTTCACCGTTTGGCTTATAGTAGGGAATACCTCAATTCCTAAACATCTGAAGTGTTTAACCATTGGTATTTCTTTTGGAAGGAGTATATTCTTTGCAGGGACATTAAGTGGAAGGAAAGCCGACTTTGGCCAATTTATCCTAAATCCCGATAGATTGCCAAAGTCATCAATCAACTTGAGAAGATGAGGCATTGAGGTGTTTGGGTTTTACATGAACAATATTACGTCGTCCGCATATACACTAATATGATGTTCTGTGCCCTTAATTGCGATTGGTTCTATGGATTGGGATTGTCTTATATATTGTGCTAAAGGCTCTAATGATAAAGCGAATAGTCCGGGACTAAGAGGGCAACCCTGTCTGGAAGAGCGTGATACCGCAAAGATTTCGGAGGTGATTATACCTGTTGTAATCATGGCCGATGGGTCTTTGTATAATACTTTAATCATATCTGTAGAGGCAGAAACCGACTTGGTGGATTTATATATTATTATTATATTATTATATATATATATATATATATATATATATATATATATATATATATATATATATATATATATATATATATATATATATATATATTATATTATATATATATATATATATATATATATAATATATATATATATATATATATATATATATATATATATATATATATATATATATATATATATATATTATAACCATGCACTGGACCATTTATATATATATATATATATATATATATATATATATATATTATATATTATATTATATATATATATTAGAACATTTAGACTGTCTTATTTATGTTTGGACACTAGAGGGCTCACCACCCATTACAGCCCACTCCTATAAATAGCCAAGGTGATCAATGGAATCTTGTGCACCTGCCGAGGTTTTACCTTCAAACGCTACTGTTTCACTGTTGGAACTGACCACAGAGCAATTGACGACTGTTCTGTTTAACCCTTCATTCACTATCATTTACCTTTGGACAACAATAAACCCTGTAAACCGAACCGGCGGCAACTTTGGACATTCAATTCATTCAACATCACAACTTTGGTACAGTGTGAAAAGGCACAATAGCAGGTGCATCGTGGACGACTGTGAGCACACAGAGGAATGACAGTCGGCCACTACAAAGTTTGAAGGTTTCCTCGTGAAAGAAGGACGTGAGTGCAAAGTTTGAAGGTTCCCTCACGACGGAAGAACGTGAGTGAAAAGAGGAACGTTTGAAAGTGTCCTCACGACAGAAGGACGTGAGTACAAAGTTTGAAGGAACCCTCCTGGAGGAAGTACGTGGGGCTACAAAGTGTGAAGCTACCCTCACGACAGAAGGACGCGAGTGAAAAGGAAGAAAAATATCCTCGTGAAAGAAGGACGTGATATGTGAGTATGAAGTTGGATCACCTCCCTCACCAAGGACAAGCAGAGGTAAGAAGATTTTAAATAAAACCTCCATTGATGAAGAACTGGATAACGGATAACGCTGCTGTATTTATGAATGGAACCAACTCAGGACATTGCTACTGTGTGCGCTTCCTTGCAAACGCTGTGGAGCATTCTAGCATCGGACTAATTAAATTGTGATAATGTGGATAATGGAACGGACTATGCGCCGTATCGATGTGTGGAACCATCACAATTATTATTGTCTGGACGTGTGGAAAATGGACACTAAATGTAACGCAATGGACTGTCTGATTTAAATTCCGACATATATAGCAGTGGACAATACTATGTTACTGCAGAGCATTCATCAGCGGGAAGAAAATAAACCCACTTTGAAGGCTCTGACGTCACACCACGTCGCCATTCGATTATAACATTTAAAGTTACACTTCGTTATATGTAAAGAATAAAATAAATACAGTAACGAAATGTCTGAAGCAACGGAAAAGGATGGAGCTGTTGGACCAGCCCAGGAAGGCCAATTCCCAATCGAGACAAGTGGAAATGGAGCAACAGGCCCTGTGGAGCAGGAGCCTGATTGTAGACCTAAAAGGGATAAAAAGCTCACAAGAAAGGCCCTCCTAACTCATATATCCCAAATCCAAAAAACAAGAACCAAAGGGATTAAAACACTGACTATAAGAAGGAATGCAATAGAAGAATTGATGATTGATTATGGAAATGTGTCTCTTGTTAAAGACAATTTTGATGCATTCCGAGCCATTGAAAAGGAAGTTATAGCGGTTAGGTGGTCGAGCGGAGATTGCGTTCGTCACCAGCCCCGGAGCTGTGAGCTTGATTCGCCTGTTCGAATCCAGCTCACAGCTCCGGGGTTGTCACCAGCTTGGCTGGCCGTCTGCACTGATACAATTGGCTGTATCAGAGGGTGGGAGAAGCTGGCGGGGTGGGTCCGGGTCGTTGTAAACAGCGACTCCTACAGTTCGGTCGGGGCGCCTGCTAAGCGCGGATTGGACGTGAGGGGGATAGTGTGGTCCTCCTACACGCTACGCCCTCTCAATGAGAATCCGCGCTGCCAGGTGAAAAGAAGCGGTGATTGGCTGGACGTGTGTTGGAGGAAGCACGTGGTAGCCTCCACTCTCCCAAATGATCTGACTGTGGGGGGTAAAGCGCAGCGACCAGGAAGGGACTGGGAATTGGCATACGACTAACATTGGGATGGGAGAAAATCGGAGGAAAATGGAGGGGGAAAAAGACAAAAAAATAAAGAAAAAAAAGAAAAGGAAGTTATAAACAATCATTCAACCATTCAGGATCTCATTGACGAGGAGGATAAAGTACAAGACAACCTAGGTTGGCACTCAAAATTGGATACTTATAACAGATTCCATGATATTGTAACAACTTGGATGTGCGAGGTTGCCGCCTGTTCCCAGCAGCATGAAAAGGCACCAACCAGTTACAGAAGTAGCAAAAGGGGTCCAAGCAGTCATATAAGTGGTGTGAGCTCAACAACCTCATCTATGCTTAAAAGGACTCAAGCTGAAAAAGCTGCCATGATGGCACGTCTTGCCAATTTAAAGAAAAAAAATGACCTTGAAAAACAACAAAGGGATTTGAAGCACGAATTGGAAGCCAAAAATCATGAATTGGAAGCCAAACAAGCAGCAATAAATCGTGAATTGGAAAACAGACAAGCAGCATTAAATACCTTACAAGAGGAGCTTGAGATGAAAACTGTCATTGACGCTGCAGATGCAACATTAAGAACACTATCAAATTGTGAGTAACAAGAGCATGGTCAAGACAACGAGGCATGGTCAAATAAACACCATGACAATGGAAGAATGAAAGATAAACTGCATAGTCTACATGATGAAGATGAGGAGGACAGTGATGAAGAGGAAGAAGAGGTAGAAGAGGTGGACCAGTGGCCAAGCCATACTGCTACAAGCCATAAGACAAGATGTGCTGCCCCTGCTGGTCGAAGCCGGCGTGTGCTGCCAACAACCTCTCATACTCAAGCCCCTCAGTCTCACACTGATCTACACCAAACAAGCGGAAGCAGCAACCTGGCAAAGGTGATGAGGAAGCAGAATAAAATAACTGAAATGCTAATAAAAGAACAACGTCATTCATTACTTCTTACCAGCCAGATACCCATGTTTAAAGGAGATCCACTACAATACCTGTCATTCATCCGAGTCTTTGAGCATTCAATTGAAGAGAAAACTGACAACTACAAAGACCGCCTTTTCTTCCTCGAACACTTTACCGAAGGCCAGGCAAAAGAGCTTGTAAGAAGTTGTCGGTACACAAACCACAAGAAGGGTTAAAACGAAGCCAAAAGACTGCTTGAAGAAAACTTCAGAAATCAACTCCTAATCGCAGCAGTATGGAGAAAGTTTCCAAGTGGACTGCTATCAAAAGTGAGGACAACAGGGCACTGCATGCCTATTCAATTGCTCTCCGTGGATGTCTAAACACAATGCAAGACATTGAATTCTTGGATGAGCTGAGCACCCCATCTCAAATGAAGCTGGTGATCCTAAAATTACCATACAGGCTCAGGGAGAGGTGGCGAGCTACTGCTTATGACTTTTATGAACGTAAAAGAAAAAGGGCAAAGTTTCCTGAGCTTGTTGCCTTCATAGAGCGACAGGCTAGAATGGCAACAGATCCTCTTTTTGGGGACATGAAAGACCCTGCACCCAAAAAGGAACAAAGAGGAAGAAAACCATTCAATGCAAGGTTCAACCTAGACTACCAGCGAAGTAGCTTTGCAACTATTGCAACTCTGGGTTTCCATGATGAACGGAAGCCCTACAAAGATTCAAGGATAAGCGTTGACCGCTTACACGCCATTGTGCGCAGACCGTGTGTATTCTGTGAAGGAGAACATGCAGATGAAACATGTAAAATGAACAACAGACCTCACAAGGAAAAAATGTTATGCTTGATGTATAGAGGAATATGCTTCGGCTGTTTGAATAAGGGACATAGAAGCAAAGATTGCCCGAACAGTTTGAATTGTGATGTGTGTTCCCAAAAACATCCAACAATTCTACACATGTATAAAGGAGAAGATGATGGAGAGACAGGTACGACAATCAGCAGTGGAATGGTTTCTTTGAAAGCCCATGGCGTTACCGTGGCCGGTGATGGCCAAACACTTTCAATCATACCAGTACAGGTAAAAATGTCCGACTCAACTAAAGTCATCCAAACGTACGCTTTCATGGATTCGGGGAGTACAGCATGTTTTTGTACTGAAGCATTAATACGGCAGTTGAATGCAAAGGTGGAGAAAACACAAATCCTGCTGAGGATGATGGGCCAAGAGCAAGCTGTTAGCACTTCATTTGTCCCTGCTGGTCGACTTGAAGTGAGCAACATTGACAGTTCTGAGTTCTACGAGCTACCAAAGCTGTACATCCAGGATGAAATCCCTGTAGCCAAGGAGCACATGCCTACACAAGCTGCACTGGAAAGGTGGGACTACTTGAAGAAGATTCACTTGACGGAAGTTGATGCGCCTGTTGGACTGCTCATTGGAACCAATGCGCCACAACTGATGGAACCGTGGAAGGTCATTAACAGTCAGAATGAGGGACCTTATGCTGTTAAAACAGTGTTGGGATGGATGGTGAATGGACCACTAAACAAGGATGGAGACGGGCCGCACTCATCTGTCACCGCTAATCAGATTTCAGTAGCGGACATGAACGACCTTCTCATTGAACGATGCAACCATGATTTCCCAGAAGGAAAATACGAGGAAAAGAAGAAGATGTCTTCTGTTGAAGACAAAAGATTTGTGGAAATTATCTCGAACTCTGCTGTGAAAAGTGATGGACATTATCAACTTGCACATACCAGTTATGCCCTACTAAAGTCTGCAGAGGACAACACAGGAGCATTCTCAGCTGAGGCAGTTGACACTGTTCGAAGCCATTTCTATGGAAATGATTGTTTAAAGTCTGTTTCCACAGAAGAATAAGCGGTGACAGAGGTAATCACTGTGTCAGATATTGAAAAGGAGAAATACAGTGTGGCAGCTGTGGAAGAGAGTGCTGCAAATGAAATGCAAGACGAACCTGAAACAGCACCAGCAAAACCAACCATTAACCCTGCTACATGTACACCAGATGAGAGAGAGGCATCAGATGATTCCACAGAGGAAGAGTGTACTGGGAAACCAGATGATGTGCACGACTGCAGCCCCTTAGAGAATGAAGCAGAGGAAGAGGAGGATGCACATAACGAAACCACTGCTGAACCTCCAGTGTTTGGGGCGGGAGCTCTAAGAAGCAGGACGGCAGCGGTCGCAGCCGGTCCAAGAAGGCTGACCAAGCGGCACCTTCCTGAAGAGGACAAAGACGACAGCATAGAAGTGCATCTCCCAAAGCGTAGCTCTACTCTGTGAAAACCTGCTGAGGATAAGAGTGTTGCAGAAGACGACATGAAATGCACCATGGAAAAACAAGATAACCAAGTTTCCAAGAGAAGGAATTACAAGAAGAAACGGCGTAAAGAAACCTGAAAAAGAGCGGCTGAGACTTCCTGACCGACCTACCGCAGACAGTCCTGATTAACCCTGGTGGAGAGTCACAACATTGAACTTTGAATAGACATTGGCTATATGTCTATCAGAGCTATATGGCTCTGTTTGTTATAAAAAAAATAAAAAATAAAAAAAAGACATTGGCTATATGCCTGTCGGAGCTATATGGCTCTGTTTGTTATATAAAGAAAATTGAATATTATTGAGTTACCTTATCTGTTACTTGACTCACTAACTGATTTGTTCTTCCCATGCTCAGGGACAACAGGTCAAAACCACAGGACCCAGTCAAGTTTCTTTATGTTTAGAATTGTGATTTCATGTTGTTTATTATTGAGGACATTAGCATTGACTGTAAGTTATGTCGGCTTCTTTGCCTTTTTGATGCATATATAGTTTTATAATTGTGTTTTGGTGCACAATTAAGGGGCCGGTGTGTAGAGGCAGAAACCGACTTGGTGGATTTATATATTATTATATTATTATATATATATATATATATATATATATATATATATATATATATATATATATATTAGAACCATGCACTGAACCATTTATATATATATATATTAGGACCTTTAGACTGTCTTATTTATGTTTGGACACTAGAGGGCTCACCACCCATTACAGCCCACTCCTATAAATAGCCAAGGTGATCAATGGAATCTTGTGCACCTGCCGAGGTTTTACCTTCAAACGCTACTGTTTCACTGTTGGAACTGACCACAGAGCAATTGACGACTGTTCTGTTTAACCCTTCATTCACTATCATTTACCTTTGGACAACAATAAACCCTGTAAACCGAACCGGCGGCAACTTTGGACATTCAATTCATTCAACATCACAACTTTGGTACAGCGTGAAAAGGCACAATAGCAGGTGCATCGTGGACGACTGTCAGCACACAGAGGAATGACAGTCGGCCACTACAATATCAATTAATCCTTTTCCTAACCCCATCCTTTCTAATACTGCCCATAGATAAGACCATTCCAACCTATCAAAGGCTTTCATCGCATCCAGGGACAGCATCGCCTTAGGTGTGGTGTCATCCTTGCTGGCATCTAGCACATGTAGTAACCGTCTTATATTATCCGTGATCAAGCGGCCTCTTATGAAGCCAGTCTGGTCAGGATTAACTAAAGACGTCATATGCTTTTGAAGTCTGATGGCTAATACCTTGGAGTACAGCTTGATATCGGTTCCGAGGAGGCTTAAGGGTCTATAACTACCGCAATCGGTGGGGTCTTCAGGAGCCCTACCACTTTTTTCATTTCAGATATGGCCTCCCTAAGTTCATCTAGTGTGATGGGTGTTTCTAACTGTTTAGCGTCATCCTCTGATAGTTTAGGAAGGTTAATTTGATTAAGATGTCCATTTTGTTTTGATTGAAGACCATTTCTGATTTGTACAAGTTGGAGTAGAACTGTTTGAATGTCTCGTTGATTTTTTTAGGGTCTGTAACAAGTCCTTGCTGTGCCTTAATGGTAGTTATATCTGCAAATTTTGCGTTGGCTCTTAACTGCATAGCTAGTAGGTGACTTGGTTTAGAACCATCAAAGTAATGCTGTTGTCTTGTGCTACGTATTTGAACTTCAGATTGTTGTTTATAAATGTCATTAATCTTTTTTTTTAACACATTAATTTGAGTTTCCAGTCAAACCGAGTAGTTGTATTGTAAAGAGGAAAATAACGTAGAGTAAAGCGTTTCCAGCTCTGCCAGTTTTGAACAACGATTCTTGCGTATTTTGGAGGAAAAGTTCCAGGTAAAATCCTTGATCAATCCCTTTACCGACATCCATAATATTCTGGGGTCCTGTATCGATTTCGCATTCTCCAGTAGGAATACAGAAAGAGCTTCTTTGAATTGTGTAATGAATTCCTTGTTTTTCAGCAATATCGAGTTAAATCGCCATCTTGGGGCTCGGGATGACAGTATACCAAATGATCCTTTTAGGAGTAAATAACAGTGATCTGATTCCACTTCATAGTTATCAAATAGTCTAGGGGATGCAAAAACATAATCTATTCTGGAAAGTGTGTTATGTCTTGCAGATCTTTCGGGTCGTAGGGTTGAGTGATCGCCATAGGTCATTTACACCTGTATTCTTAGACAAATCCTTTAACGCATTAGATACATTTTTCTGGTCGTTGGAAAAGGTGGGATAAGATTTATCCATCCCGGGATCCCAAATGGCATTAAAATCTGCGGCAATTATAAATGAGTATTCAGGAAGGTTCAACATTGTTCTGGTAAGTGTAGTGTAGAAATTAGCCTCGTACAGATTTGGGGCATATGCCGCTACCAACGCTATTTTCCTATTCCTATATACAATTTTAGCTATGGTTATCCGACCATCTGTATCAGACCATACTTCCTTCAATTCAATATTCAACTTCCGTTTCACGACTATAGCAACTCCACGGGATCTCGTTCCAAAGGAAGAGTGACTAATGTTATGATATATGTTGTCCGCTAGCGTAGCTTTGTCTTCCACTAAAATGTGCGTTTCGCTTAAAAGAGCCACATCAACCTGTTTGTTTTTCATCAGTGTGAGCACGCTTTTGCGTTTTTGTTGATTATTTTCCAGATCATTATATTCAAACTAGCCATAATCTATACATGTTGTTGTGTAATTGTTGGTAATGCTTCTGGAGTACAAATTCACAATGGATATACATCCAACTATTGAGGTCCCGTTGAGAGCCGAGCTTAAAAACATACATATACAAATAAACCCCTAAATCCCCCTCCCTCAGAGAGCCGTACAAGGCTGTGTTCCTAAGACACAACCTTCTCGTATAACTCCCTCCCTTACACCACCGGTTAGCCCAGAATGAGCCATTTATTCTTAACTTTCCTATGTATACCATAGGATCTAACATTCTAAATTCTACCATAAGTAGAATGTCAACTGTGGCTTGGCCACTCTCCCGTTAAATAAAAATTTAAATAAAATAAAAATAAAAATAAAGACTAAAAATAAGCTTCAATTATCATACCATAATCACTTACATTTTATAAGAACTTGTGTAAGTTATAGTAACCCAAGAATAATAGAGAGGTATTGAACTGAATAGAGAACCTCAAAGAATATGAGAAAATAAAAAAATAAAAATATTTACTTAGATCTTGAAAGAGCTTTGCTATGCTTAAACACCTAGAGTATAAAGTGGAGAAGTAGTGGAAATATTTCCAATTAATAAAAAGCAGTTTTTAAATACGTATATGCAGCATTTCCCCTGGCCAGGGGTGGGCGATGATCCGTTGTGAAGAATTTTATTCCCCTGAAGGTCTTCTGGCTGTATGTCTGGCCACATATTGCTGTTATTCCAGAATGTTCCATATATCAAAGAATGTTTTAAATGTTCTAGATTATTCCAATATGTCGTTTTTACAGTGACAGAATGTTCCAGTATGTTCCAGAATGTTGTTAGAATTCCATACTATTAAAATAAGGACTGCTTCATGAATTTGCGTGTCATCCTTTCGTCATGATCATCTTCTCTGTATCGTTCCAATTTTAAATCCAATATGTCCGCAATAATAAAAAGTCCAACGGGGAAAACATTCAATAACTCAGAGCTAGTAGGTCTCTCTGTCCCAAATCAGCGGTTCATTAAAGTTTATACGATATGGTGTCCATGCCTAACAAAGATTAAAAGGACGTATATAAACTATCCTGCACGTTGTGCTGCCATATATTTGACAGCCTCTTCAGGCGAGTTGAGGAAAACCCTTTCTCCTTGTTTATCGACGATACGAAGTCTTGCAGGGTACATCAATGTGGGAGTGTGTTTCCCCAAATAGAGTTGAGACAACACCGTCTTGTACTTGGCCCTCTATTTTAGCTTTTTGTTCTTCATTGATTCGCTTAAGCTCAGCCGTTATATCGTTGAGATCCGTATTGTGTTCTTTGTAGTTTCCCTTCATCTCAGCCGTTATCTTCTCGTTGATCTCAGCTATGTCTTTGTAGATCAGACCGAAATTCTGTTGATGTTCTTCCAAACCAGTTCTGTTTCGTTATGGCTTCGCTCAGCACCAGTTGCACTGTACCTCACTTCGTGCACGAGCACTGAATAAAAAATTCCACCATGTACCTTTACATCCCAACATTCGTCTGGCCACACCCCCATCCGCTTACCTTCATAAGCAGGAGTGTGGTCACCTACTCACCTCCTTCTTCACTTTCACCACAAGGAAGTGCCTTCGGTAGATTCCCACTTGACGAGGTTGTTAGTAGAAGAAAGTTGGAAAACAAAAGAACAGGAAGATACGTTGACATCATATATTTATTTTCTCTCTCACTATTTTCGAGAAAATACGGCGATATTGTCTTCGTTACTGGAGTGTCTGGAAGATGATGGTCATTCCGACCTTCAACGGCTTTTTCGTATTAGGAGCTCACGCCGCTGACATGCTCCCCAGCTACAGTCCTCCTTGCTGCGGCTGGATGGGGTTGCCCTCCGGCCACACAGCTGGACTGTGGGAAGCACCGACTGTTGTGAGAAGCGGTTGTTTCCAGGTTGGGTACGTACTGTTTTGCTTGCAAGCTCTGGTTGTTGTTGATGCTGTGGGGGTTAGCTGGCAATTTACGAAACGCCGACTTCAGGCTGGGGTCCTCTGCTCGGCTTAAACGGCGGTCGGAGGATCTTGGTCTGACGCCCATGATGGTCAATCTAGTGGGCCACGACCAGGACCTGGTGATCCCAGGATTCTCGAGCGGATGCTTCTCTGTCCCGTGCAGGCCCCATCTTTCATATACAAATGAAAGTATACCCTAACGAGGAAATGTGGGCATAGGATCTTCTTTATCGGGAGTTCCATGCTCAAAGTCGGCTGCAGCCCGAAATGGGAACTGTGCTGGCCCCGCTGTATGTCTGGATCACCATTGACTACTGTGTTCTGACATTCTTTTTCTTTTCCCTCTTAGGGGAGGGACTTGGACAGCGGCCTGTCTGAAGTGTGGCTTGTTATGTGTGTACAGTTCAGGTGATAGCTGCTTAGCTTGCGTGCTAGTTGTGGCCTACTGTGTTAGCCAGTCAGCTGTTAGCTGCGGCGTTAGCTCGCTGTGTTTACCAGGCTAGTAAACGTTAGCTTGTTGCTATCAGTCGATCGGCTACGACGTCATCTTTGACAGAGGATGTTAGTCGAACCTACACCGGAGCCCTGCCAGTGAGGACTGCGTAAAACATGGAGAAACGTAGCGGCTGGGTGGCGCAATGACGTTACCCTCGTCGTCAACACAGGGATGCTGTGTTCTACTTCGGTGCCCCGTTAGCCAGATTGCAGTTCGCTTGGCCTGCGACCGGACCTTAAACACTTCTTCTTTCCTTCCCTTCTAAATGTTTTGTAATAACGATGTTTTCCCAAACGTGTGTTGCTGCAATACATTGAGGATACGACGCGTGTTGTGTGTGAATTGTCTTGTCACTGGTATAGCTTCTCTCTCCATAGAAATCGGGTTGTTGTTTTACATGTGTAAAAATGATCTGGTTAGTTGTGATGAGAACATGTGTGTTCATGTAACGTGAACTCACAACTAAGGGGGTTAATTAACCTATAAAGCTATGCTTAGTGACATATGATTGAGGAATGAATTCTTTTCTCAGCCTGTAATGACAATGAACAGTGTGTTCACATATTAACAGGGTTACCTGTTCAACTTGGTCGTATCAAGGGTAAGGAAGGAGGGGTGATCCCCCCGGTTCCCTGGGGCTTCCCCACCCTCCTCTCAGACATGTTGTTTACAATATATTGTGTCACTGTGTTTGTGGGGATACGATGTAAACCTCAGCTTGATTGCTGGGGTTGTGCTAACCGCTTGAGAAACTATATTTTCCTAAAGAAAAGATTGTTTGGTCACTTATCGTGTGTGCTTAGCAAGGCCTGTGGCCAATACATAATCGAGGATTCTGTATTCTCTCGTTATGAAAAACGGCGTTCCTCTGTAGGAAGAGTGTACTTTGCCATTTTTTGTTGTGATGAAGGGTTGTGTGTGTCTTGTGATCTACAACTGGGTTAGGTTTGGCCACAGAAGCACATGTCTAAGTCTGGTACCGGGGCTCTTAAAGGGGGCCCTCTCTATTCTGTGTTTTTTCCTTAGTAAAAGTCAGATAGCAGGTTAGCGCATGAGCTATGTGAAGCTGTTAGATACTTCATGTAGCAGACTATGACTGTGTCATGCTCTATTTGTCATTACATCGTATCAAGGGTGTGGGGTCGTAAAAGGGTGAACTGGTAATCCTTTCCTCCCCGTTTTCTGATTGGTCAGGGGTTAAAACCTCCTGTCCTTCAAGGTTCCTGTCACGTTGCTGTTCGGCACGTTACAGGGTAAGAGGGGGGGGGGGGGGAGTTTCCTGGTCCCACGCCCTGGAAGATTACGTCACTGTCCCCCGCCATAGAGTACGTCACTGTGCGCGTCTCTGTTGGTAAGACTTCCGTGAGTTGTTCAGGTCCATGTTATGGATCTGTTTCAGGGAGTTGTCAGAGCTCCTCCTCACGAAGCTCCTAATTGGGCCTTCTGTGAGTTTGGACTCTCCTTCCCTGTGAGGGATCCTCCTCAGAGTTCAGAGCCTCCTCCTCAGATTGTCAAGGTGAGTAGAACTTCAAAAAGGAGTTCTGCTCTATTGTGTGTGTATTCGATTCAATTCGATTATTGAGTGTGTATTGGTTCAGTGCCTCCTCCTCGGAGAGCCCTAACCCAAATATTACATAGCTCAATGTTGCAATATATTATTTTCAATCTATACAGCTCGCGTGGGAAGTCTCTCTGGGGATTTCCGTCTCCTCCCTATGGCAAGGGTGGTGGGATGTAAAAATGTAAAAGAAAATTACCCCAGCTGCGTCACGTGGGATTCATGTCAGTCTGTGTTTCTTTCTTTTTTGAATAAAAAGAGGAAGGTATGTGAAGCACGACAGCTCCGTGTCGTTCTCCCAGGCGACTTGGAGGAACAATGTTTGGTGTCTTGCTAGACTATCCATTGATGTGTTTGGGTCTCGACGCATACATAGTGCTGGCTCGGTGTGTTTCTGTTAAAGAATCACGCAGGGGCTAAGTGCGCCTTGGTTGCTTGTTAAAACAGCGTTTTTATCGGGCAACTGGGATGGAATTTTGTCTCCTCCGAGTGCCAGTTTACTAGGTTGTCTCGATGAATTCTCGTTCATATCTGGGGGATGTTAACGGAATAGATCAGAATATAGGTAGAGGGGTCTCACGCCCTTGGGGTGGGCCACTGAGCACGGTCCAAATGGGGACCGTCTGGGTGGCGCCCTCTTTTCATGTTTTAGATCGACACGCATACCTACCCCCTCTTCTGGAGTGGGCATGTCGGCGTGGTTAGGACACGGGACTGGTCGCGCTGGTCCAGGTCAGTTAACCCGTTGTCCGCCGGGGATGCAGATCTGCTGTTCTGGTACCCTGAGGGACTTGTGCTTTTTTCGGGGGTAAAAATGCCGGGTCGCTCCGGGTGTCACAGGGTTAGGCGTTATGGAGGCCCTTTGTTGGGTACATGTTGTACTCTGCACTATCGTAATGGCTTCCGGCCATACCAACCTGTACACGCCCGATCTCGTCCGATCTCGGTAGCTAAGCAGGTTCGGTCCTGGTTAGTACTTGGTTGGGAGACCGCCTGGGAATACCAAGTGCGGTGTGCTTAGGGCTGGTTCTCCATTCTTTTTGCTCCTCTCTCACGCGTGGCGAAGAGTGGGCTGTTGGGGTGGTCTTGGACCTCCTCTGGTAACCCTGTGCTTCCCGTGCCGCCGGGCCCGGTCCGAAGTAAAGTTTTGTTGATACCGTAGGCCTGGGATAACCCTTTTTTGAAAACTGAAACGCTTGTACTGCTGAGTTTTTTACTGAGTTTTTTCTTGAGGGGTTATAGGAACAACCACCGTCTGTACCGAGAGGGTGGTTGATTCCCTGGTGTGTTGGAGCCGAGTCAACTCCCGGGTTACCCGGTTGAGTGTGCCCCTGCACGTTCATGACGTCTGCCAATCATGTCAGCCTTCTCTGCCTCGACCCCTCTGGGTGGGTTTTTTTTAATGGAGGCTTTGTCATGGTGATCAACAACGCCAGCATACGCCCCTTCCGCCGGGGGGGACTGTTTTCAGCTGACTCCTTTGGCGCCTGTCTCGTCCGCAGTGCTCCAGGCTCAGGTTACAGCCTGCTGCCTGGTTTTCCCCGGTGCGCTGCCTGCTTCCGTTGGTTAACCTTTTTGAGTGCTTACGGCCATGCTGACTGCCTGTTCTGCAGGGTCAGTGTGCCAGGCGTGTGCTATTGGGGGGAAAGGGCCCGCTCTTGGAGGGGCCTTATCCGAATACGCTGGCGATGTGGGGGGCGGTGTCACTAAGTGACCGCCTGGTGGGGTCTTGATGCCTGGCATCATTGACCTCTCCGGGCCCCCTTTTTCCAGGGGATCCAGTCCCTTCGGTGGGTCTGGGTCTTCCTTCGCGCTCCGCTGCTACAGCCTTGCCACGGGGTTGGGTTGCTCTTGACCCCGTGATTTTGGGGGCAGTAACGAGGTTGTTCCTTCCGTTCTTTCGCGGGTGGCATGCGGGTTGTGCGTGTGTGTAGTCGTGGGGTCAAGCCACGGCCTGCTCACCCTGTGCGTTGAGTTGCTTGAGTTCCTCTTCGCACCGTCGGATCCGTCTCCCTCCCGTAAGCCTCCAATAGGGGGGGTATCCTCCATTAGGGAGGGTCAGGGGGGCTCGGTCCTCCCCGGTCTGATGGTTGTGGGGGGCCTCAGCGGGGTACATTTGTCGGGCTATGGCTCCCGCTCAGCTCCTGTTGTGCAACTGGTGCTGAGCGAAGCCATAACGAAACAGAACATAAGGTTATGTATATAACCAAGTTCTGTGAGTTATGGTGCGCTCAGCACCAGGACGCCGCTGCAGCCCTTGATCTCGCCTTATGGTGAAAGTTTGGGAAGGAGGCGAGTAGGTGACCACACTCCTGCTTATGAAGGTAAGCGGATGGGGGTGTGGCCAGACGAATGTTGGGATGTAAAGGTACATGGTGGAATTTTTTATTCAGTGCTCGTGCACGAAGTGAGGTACAGTGCAACTGGTGCTGAGCGCACCATAACTCACAGAACTTGGTTATATACATAACCTTACGTTTCCAGTGCTACGGTGTGCTTAATATGTGCGTCGGCAGCCACCCTTAGCGCTTCGATATTGCATTCGATAGATTCTTTAATAGCATCTACTTTTTTGGCTATTTCAGTTATTATTCTTTCGTTTTTTTTTTTTCCATTCTTTTAATTTCCCGGATGATATGTTCTGTATCTGCGAAGGTGTTTATAGCGGTTGAGGAGGAGGCCATCTCTTCAATATCCTCTGCTGCTTTACGCACGAATCTCGCAGCCATAGGCGGGTCCTCTGAACTTAGCTTTGGGTTTGGTTTTGAGTTTTCTTTCTTCGGTGGCATCACAAACCTTTCAGTCAATAGAGTTAGTTGATAATCTCAGTTGATATATGCGTCAAGTTTTAAATGCATTGGTGATATATAAATATGTTTTTAAAACAAAAAAACAAAAAAAAAAACGGGTGAGCAGCTCTGTCACATGCGACTACTCCATAGACGGGCTATTACGGATCAATGTATGATCACTGCCACCAGTCTAAGCCTATGGAGATGTTTACCTTCTTTGCAGGGCTATAACCTTTTTAATTGTATTGCTAAATTGACATTACTATGGCCCATTCAGGATGTAGGAACGTTTTACTTTTTCATTCATAGATTCATACGAAAATACCGTCTAGAATATAAATATGTTTTTATCGTTTTCTGCAGTAATTCCTAGAACGCTAGTTATAGGCATAAACGCATTTATAGATTATCAACTGCCGTTTGTTGGCGATACACGCTATATTAAAAATGACAACTGTTAAACGTTATGACTTATCATGCGCGGATGATCGTTTATAATTCCGCGATCGTCAGTAAATGCTTTAGCCTTTATGTAGTATGGGTGATATATTGATCAGAGCAGTTTGCATGAATAATAATAAACAAACGCGCTGAAAATTACGTCGGCGTCCTCTTACCGTTCGCCGATGAGACTGGAGGAAAAAGATCCCACTTATTTGACGGTGATCTCCTAGATCCTTTTCCGGTTTGTATAATCATAATAAACGCCCAAATCATATCGATTATTGCGTTATGGCAGCGATCGCTACACATGGCCCTCTGTCTAGACTAGTCTCGCAACAATATGTGAGTGGCGGACGCATTTGCCAGATGCACGGAGATCTCCAGAGATCCATTTCAGGTTGCAACTCGCCGATCATCCACCAGGCAGCAGTATTGAAGCGTTGCAGAGTTGTGCAGGCTCCCACTGTATTAGACCAGGCTCTGTGAGGGAATAATGAATACAATGGCGAAAAAATGAAATATGAGCTCAATAACGTTGTACGCCGTGGAATGGCAGAATTAGCATGAACTTGAATCACGTTGTACAACGTTTTTGGCGCAGGATGTGTTAATGGAAAGATTAGTTTTCTGCTTGAAATTAAAGTGCAGAATATGGCTGGATTTCTTATCAAAAGGAAAAGTGTCAGTTATTTAAAATAAATAAACAAACAAATTAGAAGGCCGTCAATATAAAATATAGCATAAATCAAACTAACACACACACTGTAGTGTTTCAAAACAACACTGCTCTGTTCATTCTATTTTTCAAATACGTACATTGTCTGTCTACATTTATTTAGACTAACATTATTTAAATATTGAGTGCAACACAGTAATTGTGAAACTGTGGTGGATTAACGTAATATCGGTGAGTTGGAACTGTCTATGGGTTGGTGGGTTAGCATGTGGTACCTTCGGACCTTCTCGACTCTAACGTTACCGGAGTTGAATCGAGTTGATAACATGCAGTGGAAAAGCGGCACTAGCCCCGGTTGGAGTTAGTAAACACAGTTGTATGTTAGCCTTCTTGGATGTTGAATAAACGGCCCCAACACCCACAGACTCCCATTTTCTCCTGTGCTAGCTAGTAGCTACGGTAACATTTCATTGGCTGTATTAGAGCTGGCGGGCTACCATAGTTAAACATGCGTTGTGTTGTACAAACCGTGCTAATGTTATGGCAAGATGTGTGTAGGCCTAATGTTAATGGCTTATGTTTTTAAAGTCGTAATGAAGATTGATTTATATTGCGCTTGCCATTTCCACAATCTGACTAGCACCGCTGCTGCCAGCAGCCGGCGCATCACCTCTCCCGCCTCTGTGCCAAATGAAGATACATTTTTTTGCACATCCCCTGAACCGAACAATACACACACGCCCCGAACCGTGGAGGTCGTGCCGAACGGTGTACGGTTCAAATGCGTACCGTTCCACCCCTAGTAGTTAGTATACTGTAGCTAGGGTAGTTTAGTATACATAGTATAACTGTATATTGTATAGGATATTGTATAGTAGTGTATATAGGAACCATTACCTTTTAATTACTAAGCTTAGCATTGTATTGTATTTTATCTTAGTACTTTTTATCATGTCTATTTTATTATCTATTCTATTTTATTCTATTTGTATTTTTTGCACAATCAAGGTGGGCATGGCCACCTTCATTTCACTATTATGTCTTGTGTATGCACAGTATGTGACGAATAAACCTCTTGAATCTTGAATCTCTAATCATAATACAACATTAAAAAGAGGAGTCTGAGGCCCTAATGGCTTCTTTGAGCTGGTTCCACAGTCATGGACCCAGTGCTGAAAAGGCATGTTCCCCCGTAGTCTTCAGCTTCATCTGGGGCACGGTGAGGAGGTTTGAGCAGCCGGACCTGACCTGTCGGGATGAGGTCTCATTCATGGCTCTGTCTACTGCATGTAGTACTGCCACGTTGAACAGCGCTGGTCAGAGTGAAGTGAGTGATATAGTCAGGGGTGTAAAAAGTACCCAGAAATTATACTTAAGTGAAAGTATGGGTACCGTCTCAAAATCTTACTCAAGTAAAAGTCAGAGTATCTGGCTAAAAACACACTTGAGTAAAAGTAAAACAGTTTCTACTTTTAAATGTAATAAAAAGTACAAACTTTTTTTCTGACTGTCTATTTTTCTGATAACAGGTGTTTAATCAAAGATCCCCACTTTCTAGTCTTGCACAAGGACCAATCAGCATGGGTTTCCATTGATGGCTGTTTGATTGGCTGTTTTTAAATAAAGTGCGGCCGAAGGGTTAATAACATTGTTAGTTCGGCCAGATAAACAAATATAATAATTAAAATGGTTGGACCTGCAAGATTTGTACTTTGTAGGTCAACAAAGTACAAAGAGTACTTCAACTCATTCAGAACGCAGCGGCCCGCCTGATCTCAAACCTACCGAAGTCGGCCCATGTCACCCCACTTCTTAGGGACCTGCACTGGCTCCCCATTGCTGCACGAATCCGCTTCAAGGCCCTCGACCTAGCATACCGTGCGGCAAAGGGAACCACTCCTGCCTACCTCCGGTAAATCGTCTCTAACTACACACCCTGAAGACCCCTACGCTCTGCATCTTCTGGCCGCCTCAGACCTACTCCTATCCAAGCTCCAGGAGGGTCATCAAAGAGAAGTCGCCTATTCTCAGTCCTTGCGCCACAATGGTGGAATGAACGTTATTCTTTCAGTCACAGCCATGAGCGGTCGCAAATTCCTGAGCTCCCGGAGCCCTCGTCAATACAGCAAGCAAAAGAGATTTTGCGCACATTTTCTCCTCGTTATGTTTTGGATAATGGATTCGTACCTCTACTCAACGATGAAGCACAACCAGACAGAAGAGGAGAGAAGAACAAAAATAGAAAAGGAGGTCCACAGCGACCTTTATTTCCAAAACGGCACGGAGCATAAGCACCTGGCCGTGGGGACAGCGACCGTTCACGCAACATTAACGGCTAATCCTGAAAGAAAGAACAGACCCCCGACTGGCAGAATGGACCGAAATACTTTTTTGTCCCTTATCCTGCTACTCTCGGGAGACGTGCAGCTAAACCCCGGACCCAGCCACGTCAGGACCCCCGTCAGGACGCGAACCCAGACGCGACGACTGGGTCTGGCACTACAGGATGCAACGATGGCTTCGGGTGCCTACTTTCCACCCGACGCCGAAGCAATCAACACACCCGACGCCGCCACAGAGGAACACACGGGAGGACGAGACAGGAGTGAAGGTACCGGGGATAATCAACTCGACGGTGGCGCAGGTAGCCGGCAAGCTAACACAGCAAACCACCGGAGCCAGAGGACCCTACCCTTCCCCCACCGAAAGCCACCCGGTCAGCGAGAAATAACCACAGCAGGGAGCCGGCGGGATGGAATCAACTCCTGCCCCCTCCCCACGGAATTTCATCACCCGGGCAGCGAGACGGAATCAACACAGACGCTAGCAGAGGAACCAGGACATGACAAAGAATCACACCCACCCCCCCTCCCACACACGGACCAAATAATAACAACACAGCCCCCCCCCCACCCCCCTCCCGTCGCGAGACACCCACCCTGATCAAAGGATCCCCCCCCCCCCCCCCCCCCCCCCCCCGGACATCACAGAGCCCCCCCCCCCTTCCCACAGAAGAAGAACCCTACCTTTTTCTCAAGGATATAGACAACACAGCAAATCAAAACGGACTTTATATTTTCCATCTTAATGTAAACAGCCTTAGACACAAACTGGCAGAAATAAGGCAACATTTCATTAGCGGTAAGGTAAACATTCTATGTTTCTCTGAAACTAAACTGGATTCATCAGTAACAGACCCGGAACTTGAATTGGAGAACTATTCTATAGTCTGCAATGACAGGAACAGGCATGGAGGAGGTGTCTGTATGTACATTCATAAAGACACCAAATGTATTAACCGTACAGACCTAGATCATGAGGCTATTGAAACTCTTTTTGTAGAAATTCTATTTGAAAGGGCTAAATCTGTTTTAGTCTGCACAATTTACAGACCGCCAGACCAAAATAGCTTTTATGATGTGTTGGATGCGTGCTTAGCTGGAGCTGAGGATGCAGAAATGATTCTTATTGGGGATTGGAACACGGATATGCAACAAAAAGATGCACCCGTCTTCAAATCCTACAATAGGTTTTGTGATCTGCACGGCCTCAGCCAGCTGATCACTCAACCCACACGTGTATGTGAGTCAACTCAGACTACCATTGACCTCATCCTGACCTCTGACAAGTCCAAGATCTCCAATAAAGGGGTTATAGCATGCGGGCTAAGTGATCATTATATGATATTCTGTACCCGCAAAAAGCTAAAACAAAAGGCTGGCTGTCACAAAACAGTCACATCTAGAGACCTCAAAACCTACTCTAGCGAGGCCTTTAACCTTGAACTGGAGAGTCTGGACTGGTCAGATGAGCTCAATGGTACACTGGTTGAAGAAACATGGCTTGGTTTCAAAGCCAAATTTTCAACGATACTAAACAACATGGCCCCCCTAAGAACCACCAGGGTAAAAAATCGCGTGGAGCCGTGGATGCACGCTGAAATACTGACCGCTATGAAAACCAGAGACAAAAAATGCTCTGAGTTTCGTAAAAGTCAGTCAAAGCTTACCATAAGCACGAGCAGTGAACTCCAAGCCCACGTAACTGAACTCAAACTGGAAAGAAACAGACTAAGAAATGACGTAAACTCCATGATCAAAACAGCAAAAGAAAATGTCATCAATGACAAAACCGAGGAAAACAAAAACAAACCACTTGAACTTTGGAAATTACTCAATAAACATAAAGACGGACAACACGCTCATCACAGACAAGCTGGATGTAGCCAATTACTTAAACAGTTTCTTCACAAACATAGCCACAACACTGGTAAACAAACTACCCTCCCACTCAGGGCATTATGGGGTAGAACACATAGTAGCATACTACAAGAACCTAGGGGTCCACAAAGACGACTTCAAACTGGAAATGGTAACAACAGATGAGGTACTCAAAAAACTGAGCGCCCTCCAACGTAACAAGGCCACTGGCCATGACAACATCCCCTCCAAATTCCTCAGAGACTTAGCAGCCGCCATCACCCCAGTCATCACACACATAATAAACCTCTCCATAAAACAGGGACACGTCCCCAAGGACTTCAAAATTGCGAGAGTAACACCCCTGCACAAAAAAGGCAGTAAATTAGAACCAGGCAACTACCGCCCTGTTTCTATCCTTACCTCCATCTCGAAAGTCATGGAAAAAATTGTATACGAACAGGTCGAAAAATACCTCGCGGAAAAAAATCTAATCTAAGAATTCCAATCTGGCTTCAGAACATCCCACTCCACTGACACATGCCTTCTCTATTTAAACGACCACATCAAACAAGAGGTGGACGTGGGCAAATACTGCGGCATGGTCATGCTGGACCTACAAAAGGCCTTCGACACTGTCAATCACACCATTCTGATTGACAAGCTAAAAGCAATTGGTTTTGATAGTCTATCAGTGAGCTGGATGTAATCCTACCTGGAGGGGAGAGAGCAGATGGTGGAGGTAAACGGTACCCTATCCCCTCCCTTCACAGTAAGCTGTGGTGTTCCACAAGGAAGCATACTATGTCCGCTATTGTTCCTAATTTATGCAAATGACATGTCGTCAGCTTGTGACTGCAACTTGTTCCTGTTTGCGGACGACTCAGCCCTGCTGGTCTCTGACAAGAACAAGTTACAGGTTGAAAAAACCCTCAGCTCAGAACTAGGCAAAATCTGCATATGGCTCGCTGATAACAAACTATCATTACACATGGGAAAAACAGAGTCCATTCTCTTCGGTTCAAATAACAAACTCGGCAAGAGCGACGGCTTCTCAGTTACAGTGGGTGACAATATTGTCACAAGGAAAGAAGATATTACCTACCTGGGTTCCATCCTAGAGGCAAATCTTTCCTGTGACAAAATGGCATCCAATGTAATAAAAAAAGTCAACCAACGAACTCGATTCTTGTACCGGATCTCCTCACTGGTAAACAAGAATACCCTAAAGACTCTGGCAGGAGCACTCATTCAAGGGTACTACGACTATGGTACCAAAGCACCTCAAAGGCGCTAAAAACAAAATGACAAACATCTCAAAACAAACTGGTCAGACTACTGCTTGACCTTACTCCTAGAACCCACCTCACCCCAGCCCACTTTGACAACCTAGGATGGCTTAGAGTAGACGACAGAGGACAGCAACTTGCAATGGGCCTGGTCTACAAGATACACTACACGACCAAGGTACCCATGTACATGTCAAAATACTTCCCAAAGGTCAGTGAATACCACGATCACAACACCAGAGGGAGCTCCACAAATCATGTTAAACCCAGATTCGGCTCAAACAAGGGACTAAACACGTTTCGCAATTATGCCGCATCAATGTGGAACGCCCTACCCAAAGCTGTAAAGTAATGTGAATCACTACCTACTTTCAAAAACACTCTCAAAAAACACCTACGGGAGACTGCAATTCGAAACTGGCCCCTGTAAATGTCCTAACACAACCCCCTCCAATGTACAGTAAATCACCAAGTATGGTCTTGTCAATATTCCAATGTACAGTTTTGCTTGTATAGTTGTACAGTGTCCCCCACCCACCCCTTCTACCGAACCCCCCCCCCCCCCCCCACTCCTACCCAACCTCCCCCCCCACCCACCCAAACCACCTCCAATGTACAGTCAAGAGTCAAGAGTTTTATTTGTCACGGCATACAAGTATACAATGAAATGCGGGTCCCCCCCACCTACCCAACCTCCTCCAATGTACAGTTTCTACGTCAAATGTATATACTCTTTTTTCTGGACTCTTTTCGTATCACAAACAGTACTGTATTTGCAAATCTGGTATGTCATAAATGTATAGATGTAGCAGTACTGTCTATCTGTATGTTAAGTATGTCATATATGTTACGATGAATTGAAAATGGGGGACCCTGATGTAAACAAGACGAAAGTCTTTCTCTGGTCTGCATCCCCTTAACAATTGTATGTATTGAGCTGTACTGTACTGTACCCATTCTGCAATCTGTTAATAAAGTTTTCAATCAATCAATCAATCAATCAATCAATCAATCAATCAACTACCCACCCCAGTTAGGACAGCCGAAACCCGTCCAAACTTTCGCCGTCGACTAAAGACTCACTTCTTCAACCATTATCTGAAAAAATAATAATAAATAAAATTAAATAAAATTAAAATCTAACCCTAACTAACCTTACTGTCATGCACTTGTCATAATAAACTAACCTACACTGTAGCATGCAACACTTTGATGAACATTGTTACTCAGCTGATAGAGTTGTACCCTTCCTGATGACTTGTCGTACAGAACTTGTAAGTCGCTTTGGATAAAAGCGTCAGCTAAATGACTAAATGTAAATGTAGGTCTGCATTTTAAATGTGAGGAGTAAAAAGTATTTTTGTTCTCTGAAATGTAATTGAGTAAACGTACAAGTATACAAACCTAATAAATTACAAATCCCCCAAAACAGTACTTAAGTATTGTAACAAAGTACAATTACTCAAGTACTTTACACCCCTGCATATAGTCTGGTGCATCACCTCCTCTTACACTGTACTCATACCTGCCTTAAATATATACTACCTATATCCAACCTGTACTTTATTACAGTATTTACAGTTTATTCATATAACGCTATATAATATGAATGTATAACACTGTACACACATATCTTTATATATATAGATAGATATATAGATGTATAGAGATAGATTAGTTATACCTACTCATATTATTTAAACCACTGGCTAGATTGGTTTATTATCATAGTGTATTCATACCCATACCATGGTATATACTATAATACTTATATTTGTTGTACTCTGTACTCGTGCTTGTGCAATGACTATAAACTGACTCTAATCTTTAGTCTCATTTTAATCTTTTAATGTAATGATTTTATCTAATCCACTACACTACTGGCAGGTATTTCATACAACTTAATGTACAAAAATCGAAACTATCCCTTTAATTAAGGGGTTTTGGAAACAATTTAAAATGTCGCAAATAGTTCACTACCGTATATATATACACCCATAAAGCAGTGCGGGATAAAACATGTGGGAAGTGTATTTCCTTTTTTTTTTTTTTTTTTTTTTTTTTTTTTAAAGCTTTTTTCCCAGACCTTTTTTGAGGGCACTCCATCCACCCCCCCCCCCCCCCCCCCCCCCCCTCTTCGGGGGACAACTTTATTATTTATTATACGTTTTAATTATTTACAGTACAAAATTAAATTAAAAAGTGTAGTAAAATAAGAAAAATATAAAAAAATATATATTTCATTGCCCTCTCGGAGGGGGGGAACTCAGACTAGATATTGACAAACAAATTCCAACTAAGGACAATGAAGGACAACAACGAATACACATGACAAGGGAAAGGGGGGGGGCAGAGAGGGGAGTAAGTAAAGTAGAGGGGGATTGAGAGAAGGTTCACAGGTCAATCTCCTATGATTGGGAGCCTAGATTATCCACAAGCAATTTCCAGATGTTATTAAATTGTGAGACTTCGATGTGATCCACGGTTGAGATTGTTTCCTGTGATATGTAATTTGAGAGAAGGCCTAACCATTGGCCAGTATTCACCTTTTTTCTTGTCTTCCAGTTTAAGAGGATAGTTTTCTTGGCAACAGCTAGAGAAACGAGTAGGGGTTTGGTGTTCTGGCCTAATAAATTGATAGCAGTAGTATCCCCAAGTAGGCAGAGGGAGGGGGAGAGAGGGATGCTGCAGCTCATGACCCGGGATAGTGTATTGATGACGGAATTCCAGAAGTCTAGAACAGGTGGGCAGAGCCAGGTGGCATGGAAATAGTTGTCTGGGGTGTTGAGGGTGCAATGGGAGCATACATCTGTGCTTGCAAATCCCATTTGAAACATCCTGTGCTGTGTGATATGTACTCTGTGTAACACCTTATATTGGATTAATTGAAGGTTAGTGTTGTTAGTCATTGTGAATGTGTTGGTGCAAATTTGTTCCCAGGATACGGCATTGGGAGAGAAAGCCAAGTCCTGTTCCCATTTTGTGAAGGGGAGATGGAATGTAGTGTCTGCGCTTGCCAGTATTTTGTATATTTTTGAAAATATTTTCCTCTGTGATGTTATTTTATTCATTGCTAATATAATTGGAGGTGGTTCAAGATCATTCTGTGTAGTGTTAATTTTTTATTTCAAAATTGATTTCAGCTGTAGAAATTGGAAGTGTTGGTCTGTCCCAATGCCGTATCCTTCAGTCAAATCTTGATAAGTGATTAGGCTGTTGTCTGTGAAGATGTGGTGAAGATGAGTAATGCCTTTTTGTTTCCAAGCTGGGAAGTATATGGGTGATTTGCCGAGTTGAAAGTCAGGGTTGTGCCAGATTGGTGTGTATTTACAGGGGGTTAGTGTGTTACCAGTGATTTTGTTGGCTTTCCACCAGGCTGTCAGAGTTGTGGAAATGACTGTATTCCTAAAACAAGAGTGATGTTTTATGCTTGTGCTAAAGAATGGCAGATCTTGTGGTGAGATTTCCATGCACATGTCCTTCTCAATGTCATCCCAGGGGTTGTATTGTTGGGTAGGGTGAATCCATTTGTAGATGTATATTAATTGGTTGGCCAGATAATAGTTGAGAAAGTTAGGTGCTTCAAGTCCTCCTTGTTTTTTTGTTTTTTTGAAGGGTGGTTAACTTAATTCTTGCTTTTTTATTCTTCCAGTAAAACATAGTAATGGTGGAGTCCAGGGAGTTGAACCAATTGGTGGTAGGCTGGGTTGGGATCATAGTGAATAGATAATTTATTTTTGGGAGAATTTACATTTTGACAGTTGATATTCTACCTATTAGTGAGAGTGGTAAGTTTAGCCACCTTTGTGTGTCGTCTTCAATTGTTTTTAACAGTGGGATGAAATTGAGTTGAAATAACTCTGACAGTCTGGGTGAAATGTTGATTCCTAGATATCTGATATTGCCTGAGGGGAAGGGGAAGGATAGGCTCTGAGCTGCAGGACTCCTATCAGTGTATTTCCAAGGATGTCCCGCCCCCGTTTGACATGCCTAATTTGACTGAATGTGTGATGGATTAGTGGTCATAAATCAATTATAAATGTTTTCTTTGATGATTTTATTTTCAAACTGAAGAACAAAAAGAGATTTATTTTCTTTGAAAACTTTTACAATTGCAATTTTAAAAGCCAAGCACCTTGTCTTGCTATCACAACTAATACAAATCAAAGAGTATTTTGATGCTGCTCATTTCCTCTGACCTGATTCCAAGCTTAATAATAAAACAGTGCTGCTGCATGTCCCCAAACATTTTCTACCCGTAAATCTAATTAGAACAAACATCCACCATTGCTAAATTTATGCTCCAACCCCCAGAGCTTACTCCTGCATGGGAAATGCAAAAATATATCTGGGCAGCTAATAGGGGTGGTTAGGGAGCTGAGGTCAGCATCTTTGATTGAACTAAAATCAGTTTTATGCTCTGAAAAGCTCTGGAAGCTGGACTGCAGCCTCGAGAGACTCTCACAAAGTGCTTAGAGAGCTGGTCAACAAGGGATAGTCCCTGCTGGAGGCAATGAGTTGGGGCCTTTGGGCTGCACTGCATAAGTAATGACCAAGAACATGGATGATGTGAATGCATGAACAGGATTGTGGAATACTGTCCTATGAAATGCCATGCCAAGTAAATCATAAATTGAGCCAATTTAAATCAGTCTTAGATATTCAATTGAAGTAAAGGCTGTATCCCTTTCCTGTGCTGTGGCTTTGTTTCTTGGAGCTCACTTTGGACAAGAAACGCTCTAGACTAAATAGGTTTAAAAACTCCTTTATTCCGATCTCAGTTATAATAAATAGTGCCAGATAAAGGGCAACTATCGAATAACGGATATTTGGTTGTTATATTATCGTGTATACTATAATATTATAATATTAATATTATATTATTTGTGTATACTATTCTAATGTGGTGTTGCCAGACATCCTGCTGTGCAGGTACTTTACTGTATATTTTATACTGTGTATTGTTTGGAGTCAGTTGCGTTGTGTCATGTCTGTATGTATGTATCTGTGGCTGTAGTGGGTGTAAGCCCAAGACAAATTTCCTAGCTGATGGGACAATAAAGTGACTCTTGACTCTTGGCTTGCTAGGAAGTAATTCCATACAGGTTTGATCCCTGTATGGGCCAAACGCATCAAGGACTTTAAAAAACATCTGCGCTTCTGTATGCACAATGTTATGCTACAATGTTGCAGTAATCGCTCCTTTTTAACATTCCACTCTTATCCTCCAACCGTAATGCATTTCTAAATGCGTTCCTTTGATAAACAAGCGCGAAAGAGCCCAGACCCATGGCAAATTAACATTATGTATAGGCGCAGCTGGTTGTGGGATGTGAACGTTGTTTGGTTACACTTGCTAGCGGGTCATATATCATCCCTATCTTGTGTCTGTTAGTATTCAAAGCATTCATGAACCCCTCTGGTATCTTGTGTTGTGGTTATTGTAAGCATTTAGCTATAGGAAAAAGCAGTTAGCTTTTTCAGCATATTTCAGCTAATATTTCAGCTAATGCTGGCTGTGTAGTGAGTTAGCTGAGTACACTGTATACAATTATAATTGTACAGACAGATCTGTTGAAACAGCTCTCCATTCATAGGAATAAAGAAATGATGAATGATGGATGAATGTGGTATTCAGAGGCTATAAATGTAGCCTACATTACACCCACTCGCAATTTAAACAAGCGCATGTCATGGCGCATCAATTCAGAGGACCATGGTTATAATGTAACCCAAACTATCAAGTTAAGCTAGCGCATGGCATGGTTCATCAATAGTTACAAAAATTATCTAGGAAATACAGAAAGGTATGCATGTTAAGGAGATCAAATTGCTCTACAATTGAAAAACACGAGTTTCTCACCTTTAATCACTGACGCATACAAATCACTAAGGAAACGTTTAAGAGGGTTAATAACCTCTTAAGCCCGGAGCCCTATTTTCTGAAAATCCGCCTAAAATACATAAGTAAATGGAATATTGCTCGACCTCTACAAGGTCTATTTGCATATTCTTGGTATCTAGGGACATCTATGGATGAATGAATGTATGAATGTATTGCCAATGTCAGAAATATTGTGTCTATTACTAGGCTTGCTTAAATTGTGATGAAACAAAGGAGAATATGAATTATGATTTTTCTTTGCATCTTTGACAGTGAATAACAGCATGCTAATGTAGGAGGGTGGATTATCCCTGCTTTATGGGAGTGGATGTACACGGCCACCTGGTAGTGAGAACGCAGCAGAGCTGGGTCCAGCTGAGTCCCCGACTGTAGGCCAGGAATGTTGAAGTGGAGGTCGAGCAGCGGGAGTGGATGGGGCCTAGGATTCACTAACCTAGGGATGGTGCGCTGGTCCTTCTTGCCCTCCAGGGCGATCAGCAGTAGCTCCCCACACACCCACACTTCCCCCAATACAATACTCGCGGCCCGCGGGCCAATTGCGGCCCGCGGGATGATATTTTGCGGCCCCCTACTGGACATCAAAGTGTAGTGTTAATGCGGCCCGCGCACTACTGTTTGCCGAGTCGTTGCGCGAGAGTTGGAAGTTTTATTTATTTTATCACTTGCAGGCTCATGACAGCAACGTTATGTTAGTGACTTGGTTGAAACGTGATTCCGGAGTGATATCAAGTAAAGTGGAAGAAAATGCATCCTCGCTATCTCTCTCCTCTGCGAGCAGTGCTCTGCATGTCCGGCGGCACTGCCACTGTCTGTCTGTGTACGAGTCTGGTCCAATCACATACGCGTCCCGTCAGCGTTTTTCCCCCTCACCCACAGTCTGCGAATCAGAGGCAGAGTAGGGGAGTAGGGCGGGTCTTCACGGACTGCATGACGTATCTCTCTTTCAGTTCAAGTCGGAGCAGAGTTGGCATCTACAGTAAACTCGCTCCCAGTTTTATCTCTGTGAGATAAATGTAGCTATTAGCCTATTTTCGCCAGCAGGCAGCCAGCAGAAAAATATGGCATTTTCAAAGATGGTCAGTAAAAGAAAAGTCGACTGCAATTCAAAGGGAAAATATGCGTTCATCCGGACTCAGGATTCCTGAGTCCCAGCCAGGGGCGTAGCTGGAGATTCTGGGCCCCATGAAAGAATCAATTTGTGGGCCCCCAATCTATAAAAAAATGTGGGGCATTTATTTATTGATGAAAACGCATAATATGGTTTTTACCAATTTTTTTTATAAACAGCTTTGTGATAGAATAAAAAAAATGCACAGTGCATTTCCATAGCTGTGGATGAGTCCACTGACACCACTGAGAAGCCTGAAGAAAGAACTGTTTATGTTCTGAAGAACTGTTCATGTTCTGAAATGTTATTGCTAAAGATTGAGAAGATTGGATCAGTTGTACTTTTTTTTTGAATACTTGAAACCCTTTTTTTGTGGAATATTTGATGCGGCCCAGCCTCACCCAGACCTCCAGCGGCCCCCAGATAAATTGAGTTTGAGACCCCTGCATTAAACTGTGCTTTACTGGAAGTCTGATGCACATTACAAATAATTACACATGGATGAAAGTTATTCTCACACTGGGCACCTAGTGCTCTCGCTCTACAATGCAGACTAAAGTTCTTCACACACTGGGCTAGACACAGTAATAACCTCTTCCCTTTAAGGGTTATCTACTGCTTCGCTTCTCCGTAGGTGGGGAGAGAGGGGAGGGAGAGGGATAAAGGAGTTATTCAATGGGATTTTTGTAAAAGAACACACATTATGATTACACTCAACCAAAATGACAGTGGGCCCACGTTGCAAATAAAAGTCCTATCTATAGCTGGCTTTTCCCCAAAATAATAAAGGTTGGGGCGCCCCTAAACACTGTTACCTGCATCAGTTCAAAGCACTGCTTCTCTTCGCCCTTAAAGAGCCTGCGCCGCACAGAGAGAATGTCTACCGATAAAGTTTCAGCACTCGGAGCGCTTGCTGTACTTAACCAAATGGCGGACCTGCTCCCACCACCAACCGTCCGTGTGGTGAGATGGCCGTTGAGAGGTCCCGTGATAGCAGGTAGCGGGGCTGGGTAGACGTTGGGGTAACGGCTCGGAGGGGCTGGAGGATCGTGCAGTGTAGTGACGTCCGCTGCTGGGCTGAAGGGGTGGGGCGACACGTGGGCTAAACTGTGGTGCTAGCCTAACTGAAGCTAAGCTGTAGGTCGTGGTGAACCCCCTGTCATGACGCATATACTTCAGCTAAAACGCAATGTGGGCAATATCTACCACACTCTTCGGCAGTAGCTCGTCTGCTTCTTCGTTCACAATGTCTCTTCCGCATTAACTAAAAGCTAAGCTGTTGCGTACTCATTACTAACCCGCTTTGTAACTGGGTCTATATCTCACGTGCTTGATGTCCGGAGCTCCAGCTCCGTGCGTCCTCTTCCCTCTCTGGAAAACGATGAAGAGGAAGTTCCTCCGTCGGCGCCGCGCCCTGAGCCCACGGCGTGGACCACGGCGTCGGGCTGGACCAGACGAGGAGCCGGAGGCAGGAGACTCCCCGGGGACAGGAGCATGACCCGGACCAGACGTCGGGGTCTCCCCGGGAGCCGGAGGAGGAACAGGGACAGCTAGAGTTGCCCTAACAGGGGCTAAACTGGCAGTAGAAACTGGGTTAGCTACCTGGAATATGCTAGCTGCCGGGCCTGTGCTAGCTGCTAGGGTTACACCAGCCGGCGGGGCTAAGGCGCTAGCAGTAGGGACTCTAGCGGACAGGACTAGGTGGCTAGCAGCAGGGGCTCTAGCGGACGAGACAGAGGGGTTAGCCGACGGGGCGGCTCCCGGGAAACTGACCTTGCTAGCTGAAGGGGCAGTCTTAGCAGCGGGGAGACTGACCTTGCTAGCTGAAGGGGCAGTCCTAGCAGCGGGGAAACTGACCTTGCTAGCTGAAGAGGCAGTCCTAGCAGCGGGGAGACTGACCTTGCTAGCCGAAGGGGCAGTCCTAGCAGCGGGGAGACTGACCTTGCTAGCTGAAGGGGCAGTCCTAGCAGTGGGGAAACTGACCTTGCTAGCTGAAGGGGCAGTCCTAGCAGTGGGGAAACTGACCTTGCTAGCTGAAGAGGCAGTCCTAGCAGCGGGGAGACTGACCTTGCTAGCTGAAGGGGCAGTCCTAGCAGTGGGGAAACTGACCTTGCTAGCTGAAGGGGCAGTCCTAGCAGTGGGAGACATGCTGGTGGTAGAGGCTACATAGGCAACCTGGAGTACTCTAGCAGGGGCTGAGCTAAGTGCAGGAGCAGTACTAGCTGCAGAGAGTCTGCTAGCAGTGGGGGATGTGCTAGCTGTAGATGCTACACTAGCAGGAAGGACTATGCTAGTCTTCTTAGCTTTGCTAGCCTTCTGAGACCTGCTAGAAGTGCATGCTACGCTAGCAGACGGGGCTCTAGCGGACTGGACTGAGGTGGTAGCTACCAAGGCTACACTAGCGGCAGGGGCTGTGCTAACCACGGAGGCCATGCCGGCCGAAGGGGCGGTCCCAGCATCTGGGGCTACGTTAGCTATAGGGCCTGTGCACGCGAGGGCAGCTAGGTAGGTAGCTACTGCAGAGGCTGCTCTATCACCAAATGTTCTGCCAGTTGCATAAGCCTCGCTAGCAGTAGCAAGAGGGAGTAAGCTAGTGGTAGAGAATAAGCCTACCCTGAGCCTCCTAACAGAATAAAACCTTGACTTAGCTGTGGGGGCAGAGGTTCTGCTAGCAGTGCAAGCTACGGGAGCTAGGCTAACCACAGGGGCCTTGCCGGCCGACGAGGCGGTCCCAGCATCGGAGGCTTTGTTAGCTATGGGGCCTGTGTCTGTTGAGAGAGCTAAGGGGGTAGCTGCCAAAGCTACATTGGCTACAGGGGCTAAGCTAACCACAGGGGCCTTGCCGGCCAACGGGGCGGTCCCAGCATCAGAGGCCTTGTTAGCTATAGGGCCTGAGCTGGCTGTCTGGGCAGTGTTAACAGCCTGGGCAGTGAAGGCTGCAGAGCCTAGGCTAACTGCTGCAGAAGCAGTACTAGCTACTGGTGTAGAAAAACTACTTTCCAAAAGAATAGATTGTCCAATACGTCGGATTCCAATAGGTTGTACTTTATATAGAATCTTCAGCGCACGTTACATTACAGTTGAGTTCTCATCAGGTTCATTCATAAAACCCTCTCTGTCAATCACCTAAAATTACGCAGCTGGTAGCAGGTGCAATGCATCCTGGGACTTGTATTTCTACTAATGTGGTGACTAATGTAAATAATAGTATCTCTGACTAGAATAAACAAACACTCTTCCACTTCTTCTTTCAAAGGTAAACAATAATCGATATTAACATATATGTAATATAACTCATAATCATTAACCTGGCTATTAAGTTACAACAACTGGGCTTGTGCTAGCTACCGGGTCAGTGAGGGCCACAGGGCCTATGCTAGTAGGACTAGCTGAGGTGCTAACTGCTACAGGGACAGTACTAGTTACTGGGCTTGTGCTAGCTGCCGGGGCAGTGAGGGCCGTGGGGCCTATGCTAGTAAGACTAGCTGTGGTGCTAACTGCTACAGGGGCCGTACTAGCTACTGGGCTTGTGCTAGCTGCCGGGACAGTGAGGGCCGCAGGGCCTATGCTAGTAGGACTAGCTGATGTGCTAACTGCTACCGGGACAGTACTAGCTACTGGGCTTGTGCTAGCTGCCGGGGCAGTGAGGGCCGCAGGGCCTATGCTAGTAAGACTAGCTGAGGTGCTAACTGCTACAGGGGCCGTACTAGCTACTGGGCTTGTGCTAGCTGCCGGGGCAGTGAGGACCGCAGGGCCTATGCTAGTAAGACTAGCTGAGGTGCTAACTGCTACAGGGACAGTACTAGCTACTGGGCTTGTGCTAGCTGCCAGGGCAGTGAGGACCGTGGGGCCTATGCTAGTGGGACTAGCTGAGGTGCTAACTGCTACCGGGACAGTACTAGCTACTGGGCTTGTGCTAGCTGCCGGGGCAGTGAGGACCGCGGGGCCTATGCTAGCAGGACTAGCTGAGGTGCTAACCACCAGTGGTCTGGCAGGTGGGGCTAAGCTAGCCTTTCTAGCACTACCAGCTCTCCGAGACCTACGCACAGCGCGAGCTACGCTAGCAGCACTAGCTGTGGAAGCTAGGCTAACGGCTGTGCTAGTAGCATGGACTGGGTTAACGGAGCCGGGGTTAGCAGTACCAGCTGGGGAGCCTAGGCTAACGGCTATGCTAATGGCTGGGCTAACGGCCTGGGCAGTGAAGGCTGCGGGACCAACGCTAACTGCTGCAGTGGCAGTAGAGACCTTACTTGTGGAGGAAGGCGTGCTGGTAGCCATGGCTTCGTTGGGAGCAGGGGACCAGAGCGCACGAATAACCATTCCCAGCAGGCGGTCGTATTCCGCGAGCAGTGGAGCCTGCTCTGCGCCGCACGTCTCGCTTGCACCGGAGAGCAGCGCGTGTAGCTGCATCCTCTCCCACGTGGATGAAGAGCAGAAATCTCCCTGGAAGAAGCGCTCCATGGTGAGCAATACGTCGTTCGCTTGGTCTCTTCCGTAGTCCGCTGAATCCAGGTCTGGTTGTGTCATTCTGAGATAGAGACGGCGCTGGCCGCGGCGGTCGCGCTGGAAGTGGGGCCGGTGGAGGAGGTTGTGCCAGTTCTCCCTCGTCCTGCTTGCTGGGTCCAATTTAGGGTCGGTTTGTTCTGTAAGAATCTGGTTGTTGGTGTGTGGACCCAGGCGCAATACAGGAATGAGAGAGAGGCAGGACACAAGCGGGGTGTAGTTGAGAAGAGGCTTTACTTCACTTCTTTGGAGTACAACTACAACAACAAAACAATAAAGACGAGTACCACAGCCTGAGCTGGCAGATAATGATTATATAACAAAGGGTACGAATTAGAGACAACACGGAAGGGTGCTGAATCACAACCACAATGGTATAATAATGTTCTGACAACAACGGACGACACAAGATACGTTTACAAACCGACAGGGAAGTAACAGGACAGCACAGAATATATAGGAGGACTAATCACACTGATTACTAAACAGGAACAGCTGGGGAAGAGAGGAACATGAATATGGATACACACAGGAACATGAATACACAGAGGGGACAAGACTAGACACTAACAATAACAGGGATAATAGGAACACATAATACAATGAATACAAGGACACTAGACTAATAGGCAGACATCTGAACATACTGGGGAGCACACAGGACCGATAACAAATACAAGGGGAACACATTAATACACACATTCAATAATCTCCAGAGTAGGCACTCCTGCAGTACCGCAAACAGAGCGCCAGAGGGTGGCAGAGTATTGTCTGTGTCCAGATAGTTCAGATTATGACAGTTAGACACATTGAATTATTGTCAGACATATTCAGGTGTCTACACTAGGAATGACCAGACATGAAAAACTGCCACTGATCTCCTTCAGTACCTTCTTGAGATAATGTGTGTACAAAATATCTAAGGCGATGAATAAAGGGAAGATGATTAAACATAAGGTTTTGTAGATACAGTACTGAATTCTCCCATCCGGACCAATGCAATTTGAAATATTATTATAGAATATAGAATAGCAGGCTTATAAATTACCTTATTATCGCCAATTCGCACATTTATGGATTGTGCCAAATCTTATATTTCAAATGCCAGAGTTCTATTTGGATTTAGTATCACCAGGCGTGCATAAGAACAGTTAATGAAATCTACTGTGTGTACAGTAGCTTTTTATTTGTGCCAGGGTGCAACCATTTTGAAACTAATTTCAAATCTAATTGTTGCTACATGCTAAAAATAGGGAAGAGAAACTAACTGCGCTTCAATATATACCAATAACGTTAAGTTTTGTGGTTTATTATCCCGAGTAATAAGAGATTATTCCAACGCTCATCGAAAGCTCTCTGTGTCCTCTACAAAATGTCTGGGAAAAAAAACTACAATTCCCGACGTTTAAATTTTCCAAAACGGTCGAATTTCGCAAAGTAAACAACACCAAAACGAAAAGGAAAATCTATCTAATAACACTTTAACCTATTGGTAAACTAACGTATTGATGCTAATATACATTATAACTGCTGTTGTGACATGGTTATGATGTTTATACATGAATACGTTTGAAAAATAAAACGCTACTTTTGTCAAACAGTCTGGAGAGATTGATTTATGACGTGATGTAATTTGCGGTCCGCCGATGGACCACATGGGTGGAAGAGGTTAATTGAGCTGAACTGAACTGTATGTCACATGTTGAAGGCAGAGATCCTGTGTAGGATTGTTAGTAACTGTCTAACTGCATATATAACTGTTTCCACTAGAGGGCGCTCTAGGCGGTGACACTCAGGAACACCACCAGGTGGCGAGTATAAATAGAGATGTCTCCTCCCACTTCTTTCTCTTCCCTCCAGCCTCTCAGTGAGAGGAGACGTGTAGTGTTACTGCTCTGCCATGTGAATAATAAACAACGGCGGTTAAGGCTCAAGATAGAAATCATGCCTCTTGACCACATTATTGTCGCCCTATAGCCGAATTCTGTTAACAGGTTATGGGCCCAGATAACACCCAGGGCGAAATAATAAGGGTAGCAAGCTTAGCTGAAGTATAGGCTAGGTTAGCGCCGGAAGCACCGCGTGGCTAGACGCTACGCCAACAAGAGCTAAAGCTACGCCTACCACCAACGGAGAACATGAAAGCCAAGAAGCCTCACAGGAGAGTCAAGAAGGTAGCAGCCGGGAGTCACTGGAAGGCAGCAGCCAAGAGCCCCGAGGAGGCGGCACCGGGGGAGATGGAGCATGCTGAGCACAACGGAGGCGAGAGGGAGAACCCCGCCTTAGAAAGCGTGGCGCCTGCTGAACACAACGGAGGCGAGGGGGAGAACCCCATCTTAGAACATGTGGCGGCCAGAGGGAGGAACAAATGGCCCTCATTCAATGGAAAAGCAGAGAACTACGAGCTCTGGGAAGAGCGCATGCTATGCTGCATGCACGGTGCAGGACTGAAGGAGACGATCCTGGCAGCCCCCATGGGAGAACTGATGGCGGAAGAGCAAGCCCTGGAAGACCAGCGTAACGCAGACGCATACTGTGAGTTTGCGCCGCTGCTCTAGGACACCAGCCTGGGGCTGATATTCCGCAACACTAAAGACCGAGGCAGAGAAAGCCTGGAGGTATTGAGAGAGCATTACATAGGGCGAGGAAGACCCAGAGTCATGGCCCTCTACATAGCACTGACGACCCTGAGGAAGGGGCAAACCGAGACTGTGACCGAATACGTCTACAGAGCGGAGCAGATCACGACGCCATTGAGGAGTGCCGGAGAAGCACCAAGTGATGGGCTAATGATGGCGATGATGATGAGAGGACTACCGGAGCTGATATTCCGCAACACTAAAGACCGAGGCAGAGAAAGCCTGGAGGTATTGAGAGAGCATTACATAGGGCGAGGAAGACCCAGAGTCATGGCCCTCTACATAGCACTGACGACCCTGAGGAAGGGGCAAACCGAGACTGTGACCGAATACGTCTACAGAGCGGAGCAGATCACGACGCCATTGAGGAGTGCCGGAGAAGCACCAAGTGATGGGCTAATGATGGCGATGATGATGAGAGGACTACCGGAGCTGATATTCCGCAACACTAAAGACCGAGGCAGAGAAAGCCTGGAGGTATTGAGAGAGCATTACATAGGGCGAGGAAGACCCAGAGTCATGGCCCTCTACATAGCACTGACGACCCTGAGGAAGGGGCAAACCGAGACTGTGACCGAATACGTCAACAGAGCGGAGCAGATCACGACGCCATTGAGGAGTGCCGGAGAAGCACCAAGCGATGGGCTAATGATGGCGATGATGATGAGAGGACTACCGGAGCTGTACAAACCGTTCACACTCCTGGTAATACACGGTTCAACGGACATGACGCTGGGACAGTTCAAGGCTAAGTTAAGGAACTTCGAGGCCTCAGAAGATACCCACCCAGCCGCCGCGGAGGCGGGAGAGAGGGTGCTAAAGGGCGACGCCAAGGCAGAGGACCAGGACCATGACGGAGCTGGCGTGTTGGCGATGCGGAGAAAAAGGCCATCGGAGAAGTAACTGCACGAGGACTGTCTGGTGTGGCTCCTGCAGATCCACACGGCACGCAGGCAGAGCGTGCATGAAGAAACGCGACCAGGGCACGCGACACGCACATGAACAAGATGGCAGCGATGGTCGGCGTGAGACGGAACGAGGCGACGACTGGAGAGTAGCGGAACGAGACGGTTTCATCCCCAAGGCGCAGACGCCGTACGTCACCAGGCCAACACAGCTGCAACATGCCCAAAGGAAGGGACTGATCGTGGACACAGGTGCGTCGTGCCACGTCATCAACGACAGGACTATTCTCTGTAATAGCTGCTTCTGCGAACGGTGCCAGAGTGTTCTTCATGGAAGGTAAAAATTAGAGGTGGGCATAGATACATTTTTTTAATCTAGATTAATCTATCTGCAATCCTGGATTTAATCTAGATTAATCTAGATTAAAATGGCTAAAAAAAAAAACTTGCCGAAGGCATTCAAAATATGTGTGTTCTACCCAAATAATGACCGGAAGTAAGTCCTTACTTTTTCTTTCCTCCTTATGTTTCTCAGGCCAGGTGGCCCATTACACCATGAGCCCATCTCCCGTTTCCAAAATGCATTACAGACTGTTTGAAAAAGCTGTTTTGCTATGATAATTGGTAATGAAATATCAAAATAATGTTCAATAAGATGTACTTGTGTTTAATAAGTTGTTTTATTCAGAAGTTAACACAAATAAATAATATTACCAGTACAGTACAGTATCTAGCACACTCTCAGGAGCAAAACAGAAAGAATCATTTCAAACTTGAACTATGTGACATGGCTTGAATCAACTGCTCCAGTGGAGTTGCTCAGTGGCCAATGGTGTCAACTGTGGTTGTACTGGGCAGCTCCCAGGTGTGAATGTGAAGCAGGGCGTTCCTGAAAAAGAGCATCTGTGCTCAGCGAACCTACCCTGGGTAAATAAAGGTAAAAAATAAAAGAAATGTAAAAAAATAAATAAAAATAAAAATGTTTTTAGATTAATGCGTTAATTATATTATCGCGCGATACTAGTATAGCGTTAACGCAGCACATTAACGCCGTTAACGGCCCAGCTCTAGTAAAAATGTTCTTGTAGAGCCCAACGGTATGCGATTTGACAGAGGTCTATCAGAGAATGTATTACCTGAAAACCGAGTGTAATGACAATGATATGTGTAAAGTAACAGTCAGCCACGATATTCAGACATGGCATGAGATTATGGGTCATTGTAATTACGAGGATTTACTGAAACTGCAAGCAGTGACAGAGGGCATGCACATTGAAGGCGAAAAGTGTAGACCTGATAAAGAATGTGTCGTGTGCATAAAGGGGAAGTTTGCTCAATCAAGAAACAGAAATCCCACAGAAAAAGTAAAAGTACCACTTGCGTTGGTTAACACAGATCTTGCCGGTCCAGTAAGGAACGAGTCCATAGGAGGCTTTAGATATGTACAGTATTTTACAGACGTGTGCACAGGGGCAGTGTTTGTTTATTTCTTAAAGCAAAGAGTGACACACTCCAGGCCACGGAAAAATTCCTGGCGGACATAGCCCCTTATGGTACAGTAAGATGTTTGAGGTCCGACAACGGGACCGAATTGACAAACAGAGTTTCAATCACTGTTGAGGAAGAACAGGATAAGACACGAGTGTGAGGATGGGGTTCTTGTGGAGCACAATAGCGAACACAGGAGTAGAGAGAATGGAGCGGTTTAGGGTGTTTTAATAGTTTCCCCCCAAACAGACAAGTATCACATGTAGGAATGTTCTTGTGGGGGTAGCACAGGTGTACTCCTTGTGCAGTACGAGATGGTCCTTGAGCAGGTGCACTCCTAGTGCAGTGTGAGAGGATGGTAGACACCGGCTGTGTCGGGGTGGAGAACAGGAACCTCATGGTCAGCACCAGGGGTCCAGACGGGCAATGCTGGAACGGAGGTCCTGGGTGACGCTGGAGCGGAGGTCCTTGGGCAGAAGAGAGGGAGGTTAGGACAGGGAATAATTCAAAAGCGGGTCAGCAGGGCTTCAGGTCGAGACATCGTACCTGGGTTTGCAGTTTAACACTGTGACGCCGGATGACAGGCTCTGCCAGATGATATAGAGTCTGCTTGATGAGGTAATCCCTTGCAGCTGTGCTGATTGATCCTCATCAGGCAGGCTCGGGCCCCGATCGTGACAACGAGACGTCATGTCCATATTCCCCACACCAGAACGGAGTGGCAGAGAGAGAATGGCGCACTCTTTTCGAGATGGCTAGGTGTAAGCTAGTAGGTAGTAACTTACCTAAGAGCCTATGGCACTATGCGGTGCAAGAAGCCGCTTACACCAGAAACAGGTGCTTCAATAAGCACACAGGCACCACCCTGTATACAGCACTGACAGGAAAGAAGTGTAATCTAGCCAGAATGCACCGATTTGGATCAGTGTGTTATGCGTACCTGCAGGACAGAGGAAAGCTCGAGTCCAGATGTGAAAAAGGACTCTTTGTAGGGCACAACAAGGGAAGCCCCGCTTTCCTGGTTTATTATCCCGGTAAAGGGGTAGTGCAGAAACACAGGCTAGTCAAGTTTGTCACAAAGACAACATGTGAGGGCGAGACACAGACAGAGGAGCCAGCGCTGGACTCCAGAGTAAGGTGTGTAGAAACAGAGACCCATCAGCCCAGTGTACTTAGCACGGTCGTGCAGGCAGACAGTCAGCCACCCCCAGAGGGCGGTGACGAGGAGCACCCGAGGGTGACGTCAAGTGCCCCTGTAGTAGAGAAGATGATTTATCCACACTAGTCATTAATTTCTATGATCGGTACAATACACACTTAATCAGGGCTGACGAGAGAGAGAGACGCAGGGTCGGTCGGATAAATAGGAGGAGATATTGTTTATTTCACACAAGAGTTTCAACAAGTCCTAAACATCATTCTCGGAGGCTTAATACTTATACTCTTCCATCCCAGGGCGTGTGATAATCATGGGTGGGTCTTTTTCCCATTGGTAGAATTTTTACTGCATTGGATTGACTGGTCAAGATCTGACGCAGATCTGATGCGTCTCTCATGTTATTGGTTAACAATGAGTTTGGTAGGTGTGTGTATGTTTTGTCGCCAGTTTTGGTTTATCTACTGCGCACTCACTAAAACGTTTATTGGCCGGTTCAAACTGTTTATTCTAGATTTCAGATGAGCTATCCTAGTGAGTACATCTGAGTGCATCTGAGTGCATTCCTGCTTTGGGCTCCGGGTGAGTCAGACTTTCCCCTGCTCTCCTACAGTTCTACAGTTCTGCTCAGAGGATATAATGTCTGTGACCTGGGATATGTTTTGTAATGACCTGTAACCATAAAGGCGTAATCTATTTTATATAGGATGTACATATATGGCAGTCTGCCACCACATTCCTCCCTTTCATGGCAATGCCATGACTATGTACTACTCATATGTACCTACCACATATTTGTACTAATGATATTTGTGTACTAGTGATTTATATGTAATAATGACTGTCAATACTTCACACGACTGAATGAACGAGTATAAACACAACACTCATAACTATCATGCCAGATGTACCTCAGATATACGTTATATAATACATTTTCATTAAATGAAACACTTCATTAACAAGAGGGAAAAAACCTGATACCACAGATTTGTTTACAGAAAAAAACTCGTATCCCAGTATCGTTCCTTAGTGGCACCTGAAATGCTGAGTCTCATTGTCGGTCTTTGTAAACCATCAGCCTGCACAAGTTGAACATTTTTAAAACATAAACTACTATTAAATTAATTTCCTATTTGTAACTTATTCATCACCAAGTAAATTGCAGATTATGGTATGAAGTTTTCCCTTCTATATTTGCAAAAACCAACTTATCATCTAACAGCCTTTTCTTGTATATGCTGAAAACATTTAGATAATAATGTTAAATGGTAGGACACACAACTTTGCTTGTTCAGTGCCTTGTACGTCCTTTTTCCTGTGTTTTTTACACCTTATTTCCCCACTTAAAATCTCTATTCAACCATCATACTGTTCCACATTTTGTGTTTAACCTGTTTCCCATCTCAACATATCCTCCCTTTAGATACACCCGTATCTATACTGTGACTCTGCACTAGTGTTTAGTGCATACATATATCAACTTCCCCAGTTACTGTGCCTAGAAGCAGAATACGTCGACCAGCTGTGAAAATCACCGCTCAGGCCTATCTAATCCATAGACCTACTAATTCCGCAAGTCCATTCGAGGCATTCCGTCAATAGGCCCACAATATTCGCCAGTAAACTTCCGTCCTTACAGGAGAAAAAATGAACTCCCTGTTGTCAAGATTAGTAAGAAAGGTAAAACCGTGACCTATTGTGACTTACAGCCAGTAACCTTACATTTTCCAACATTCACTTCAAACATTCACTCCACTTCAATCTTTAGTTCTTCATCAAATAAAAGATCCTATTCTCATGCGTATTTTCACTTAAGGCGAGACACTGCAGGTGAATAGTCAAATATACTTTTTTTGTTGATTTTGAGATTTTGTTATATTTTGCTTCCTAAACATGTCTTCTATGAAACTAGTGACAATAAAACATCAATAACACACATTTAGTTGTTTATTTTACATCATTTTGCCTTATTGCATCCATAAATTTGCACATATTTAATGGGGAAGTGCCTCATTTGCATATATAAACATACATTTCAGAAAACTTGCAATATATTTTTTCTTTGTTTATATGTGACCCCGACCAGTGCTATAGCCTACATGTCTATTTTTTCATTTTCCAGATTTTTCCAGATTGTGAAAGTACAGAATGTAAGCTTTCAAATGATGTGTCATACTTTGAAATCTGAGAATGTTATTATTGTGATGTGCTAATTTTAAATCTTGTAGCAGTCTTTTTTCCTCAGAGACCTAAGCAGAGAAAACAGCTCTTAAAGATTTGACACCTTTTGCCAGGATTCTGCTGGGCGTAAACAATACCTCCCAGCCACACCTCTCCCCTGAATAGTATTAACATAATTAAGTGCTGTGACAGCCATGCTGACAGATCAGATACAAAATCAAACATTTTCTATTGTAGTAGTAATATAACTACTAGTCTGAATAATGTATATTTCAGTTATTGAATTGAAAACCTTTATTTATGTATTCCAATATCTGTTTTATTGATTAATGATATATTTTGAAAGAATGCAGGTTATAGCTGTATAAAACAAATGTCTGTCCCATTGTACCAATCAATGGGATATATTGCATGTTGGCTATAATGATTTTATAAAAAAGAGAGAGATTAAATGCATGGCCATATATTTATACATTCATGTGACATCACAGCATATTCTTTGTATAGCCCAGTGTTTCCTGAAAACAGATATGTACAGTGTTCAGGTTATACATCTATCATTACACAATTACAACCAAAATAGGAAGAAATTATGTTGACCGCAGGGAATTTTAATGCATAGTTGGTAGAACTGGCCAGCGGAGTGATAGACACAAGCCTCATTATTATCATTATCATTATCTTTGTTACCACCTTTCATGTGACAACTGGATGAAAATCAGCAGACAATATCAAATCAATTCAAGAGGTTTATTAGTCACATACATACCAGGGCATACAGTGAAATGCGGGTGGTCATGCCTGCATCGATTGTGCAATAATACTAATAATAAAATACATAAACAGGTAATAACATTTACATTTACATTTAGTCATTTAGCTGACGCTTTTATCCAAAGCGACTTACAAGTTCTGTACGACAAGCCATCAGGAAGGGCACAACTCTATCAGCTGAGCAACAATGTTCATCAAAGTGTTGAGTGCTACAGTGTAGGTTAGTTTATTAGGACAAGTGCATGACAGTACGGTTAGTTAGGGTTAGATTTTTTTATTGTTTTTTTTTTTTTTTTTTTTTTTTATTCAGATAATGGTTGAAGAAGTGCGTCTTTAGTCGACGGCGAAAGATTGGACGTGATTCGGCTGTCCTAACTGGGGTGGGTAGTTCATTCCACCATTGTGGGGCAAGGACTGAGAATAGGCGACTTCTCTTTGATGACCCTCCCGGAGCTTGGATAGGAGTAGGTCTGAGGCGGCCAGAAGATGCAGAGCGTAGGGGTCTTGAGGGTGTGTAGTTAGAGACCATTGACCGGAGGTAGGCGGGAGCGGTTCCCTTTGCCGCACGGTATGCTAGGTCGAGGGCCTTGAAGCGGATTCGTGCAGCAATGGGGAGCCAGTGCAGGTCCCTAAGAAGTGGGGTGACATGGGCCGACTTCGGTAGGTTTGAGATCAGGCGGGCCGCTGCGTTCTGAATGAGTTGAAGAGGCTTAGTGGCAGTGGCCGGGAGGCCAGCGAGCAGTGCATTGCAGTAGTCGAGGCGGGAGATGACTGTTGATTGGACGAGGAGTTGGGTGGCTTCTTTTGTCAGGAAGGGGCGTATCCTTCTGACGTTGCTCAGGAGGAATCGGCAGGTTCTGGTCGTCGCTGCGATGTGAGCAGAGAAGTTCAACTGGTCGTCGAGGACAACACCAAGGTTCTTGGCGGTCGGGGACGCAGTCACAACTGTATTCTCGACTGTGATTGAAAGGTCGGTTAGGGGGGAGGATTTGGCCGGCAGGTGGAGCAATTCTGTTTTGCTTAGGTTCAGTTTGAGGTGGTTGGACGTCATCCAGGCTGAGATGTCGGACAGACAGGCTGAGATCCGCTCAGAGACGTGGATATCTGAGGGAGGGAAGGAGAGGAAGAGTTGAGTATCGTCGGCATAACAATGGTAGGAGAAGCCATGAGACGTGATAATGTTACCCAGTGATTTAGTGTAGAGGGAGAAGAGAAGGGGTCCTAAAACCGAGCCCTGGGGGACACCCGTCCGCAGGGGGCGGGTGGCCGACAGGGTCCCTCTCCATGACACTTGGTAGGAGCGGTCATTGAGGTATGATGACAGCCATGTCAGCGCAGAGCCAGCCACTCCCATTCCTGCGAGGGCCGCAAGGAGGATCTGGTGGTTGACTGTGTCGAAGGCTGCAGATAGATCTAGGAGAATCAGGACAGAGGAGAGGCCTTTCGCTTTTGCTAAGTGAAGTGCCTCTGTGACCGCAATGAGGGCTGTCTCTGTGGAGTGACCAGTCCTGAAGCCTGACTGATTAGGGTCTAGGAGGTCATTCTGTAAGAGATAAGCAGTAAGTTGGTTGGATACAGCACGTTCAAGTGTTTTAGAAAGGAAGGAGAGAAGAGAGACAGGACGGTAGTTGCCTATGACGGTAGGGTTCAGGGTTGGTTTTTTTATGAGCGGCGTGACTCTGGCTTGTTTTAGGGAGGTGGGGACCACCCCTGAGTTGAGTGAGGAGTTGATGGTTGCAGTTAGGAATGGGAGGATGTCTGGTGCTATGGTCTGGAGGAGTGGGGAGGGTAGCTGGTCCAGCTGGCAAGTAGTCGGACGGTTTGACGTTACCAGTGTCAGGGTCTCTGCTTCTGTAATGGGAGAGAAAGATGACAGAGTGAAGGATGAGGTTCTCGATTCAGCATTTGGAATGGGTGGGGGTTGGGAGAAGGAGCTGCGGATGTTCTCCACTTTTTCCTCAAAGAAGATCGCAAAGTCTTCGGCAGAGAAAGATGAGGGAGGGGGGGGTGGGGGGGGAGTGAGGAGGGAGGACATGGTAGCATGCAGTTTGCGAAGATTCTTGGCAGAGGCCTCGATCCTATGGTGGAAGAAAGAAGCTTTGGCATTAGTGATGGTTTTGGAGAATGTTAACAAGAGGTTGTGATATGTGTCGATGTCAGCAGTGAGGCGTGACTTTCTATACTTCCTTTCAGCTGCTCTCAGGACCTGTCTTTGTTCTCTCACTGGATCTGTCAGCCATGGACTGGGTGGGGAACGGCGGGCAGGTTTCTCAACGAGGGGACAGAGCTTGTCGAAGGAGGTTGCAAGGGCTGAAAGGAGGGTGGAGGTTGCCATCTCTGTGGAGAGAGCAGAGAAGGTGTCACTCAAAGGTAGAGCGGATAGTATGTCAGAGGAGAGGGTGGAGGGGGATAGGGAGGGCAGGTTGCGTCTGAGTGAGACTGTTTGAGTTGGGGTGAAGACCTTTCGGTTAAGCATGAGAGTTAGTGAGAAGGATATGAAGGAATGGTCAGATACATGTAGGGGAGTTACCGTGGTGTTAATGATGCTGGAGTTACGGGAAAATATGAGATCCAAGGAGTTGCCTGCTTTGTGGGTGGGAGGCATGGCAGTGGGAGTCAGGTCAAACGATTGTAGGAGGGAGACTACTATGACTGACTGAGATGAGTCAGGCAGGTTGAAGTCGCCCAGTAGAAGGAGAGGGGTACCATCTTCCGGTAAGGAGCTAAGAAGCATGTCCAGCTCATCTGTGAAGTGATCGAGTGTACCTGGAGGGCGGTAGAGTGTAACAATGGTGAGATTGAAAGGATTAGAGACAGATACTGCATGATATTCGAGAGAGGAGAGTGACAGTTCTGGGAGTGGTGTTACGTTTGTAGCCCATGAAGGAGATGTCATGAGGGCAGTGCCTCCACCCCGTCTGGAAGGTCGAGGTGTGTGAGTGAAGTTATAGTTTGTAGATAATGCTGCAGGTGTTGATGAGTTATTGGGGGTTATCCAGGTCTCAGTTAGAGCCAGGAGCTGCAGATTTAGACTATGGGCGTAGGCAGTAATGAAGTCAGCTTTCTTGACTGCTGATTGACAATTCCATAAGCCTCCCCGTACTGTGACAAGGCATAAGATGTGCATGATAAAAATAGACATGCTAATACAGTTTCAACTCTGTCATTATGCTATACTACAATAATCTAAACTATACAAGAACCACATCGGTTCTTTCCTTTAAAGTGACCTTTCCATTTAGTTTAAAGTGACATTTTTTTTTATTCATTGCATACATACCAGGGCATACAGTGAAATGCGGTTGGCCATGCCCGCTACGATTGTGCAATAAAACAATAGTAATAATAATAAAAATATAATGTACATGTACCGGTACACAACAATACAATTCTATGTCCCTATGCTATACTAGTACTACTATACTATCAAGTCAAGTCAAGAATGCAATAATAAGAATCCAATAGGATGAGAATGCGACATTGTGCAATAATACAAGTAATAAGAATAAGACATATCAGGTATATGTACATGAGTTTTACAAAAGCTTTTACTCTACAAGAACCACTCCTGTTCTTGTTTAATTTTTTTAAAGTGACCTTACATTGTGAGCGTGTGCAGCATGAGTGTGTGTGTAAAAAATTAGGCCACTTTACTAGCCAAATGCAAGTATTTTTTATGTTTGGCGAGTGATTCATGAAAAAATACTGCTAAAACTATAAGGAACTATTTTTACATTAAAACTGAATAAACTATAATAACAATAATAAACCGTATTTGTATAGCACCTTCATTCCAAGAATTGCAGCTCAAAGTGATGGCCTGATCTCGACTCTGGTTCCTCTGTTTCTGGGGAATCGCCCGTTGATGAACGGGGGATTGTCTTAGAGCCAGAGGATTTGCGATGAAAACTTTTTGCGTCTGCTCGCTCACGTCGCAACATGGTGGCGTGCAGATGCGAACGGCCTGGGTTTGGGGAATTGCTGGAGACCAGCGAGGCCGCGTCCGACTCTGGATTTCTGATGGAAACTGAAGACTTCATGGAGGAGGCGGACGGGTTCTTGTATGATGGTCCCGTGGAGGAGAGTATCCCTCCTCCGGAGACCCCGGAGGGGGGAGAAATGGCTCCACGGGGCGCCTTGTTCGAGGATGTCGAGGAACCACCTTGGCCTCATCAGCAGGATGCCCTACTGTCAGCCGCATCGGATTGTGGCTCCTTGACCAGTCGCAGCCTGCTGTATGCGAGGGATGCGGGGTCGGTGGAGGAGGGTCCGCAGGGGGAACTGCGGGCCTTGTTTCCCGAGCTCATGGCGGTAGCCGCCGCTGCAAACGGTGTGCCGCTGCCGCTGCCATTGCCTGCACCTGTCCCTGATGACCTCATAGGCCATCCCTGGCAGCGTCCCCCGGTGAGAGGGGTGGACGTTGTCTACCCATTTTTCCCATCGATGGGGGCCTATGTTCGTCGGGGTCAGGCGGTGTCCAACATCATGGGACTAACTCCCGCCTACGTACCAGTTACGCGGGTGTCGGGGTTAGTCAAAGGTATGGGGGAGGGTGTACCTCGGCTTGACAATCCGATGGCCGCGCTCCTCTGTCCGGATATGGTGTGGGAACCCCTATGCAAGCCGGTCCTCCAGGGGAGGTCAGCTAGGCGATTGGCTTATTGGGGTGACCAGTCATTCATCGCTGGTACACAATCGCTGGCTGCGGCGTCTAAAATCGCCCACCTGGCTAGATTTGTATCGGGGATAATGACGGGCGGCGCGGATCTGAACGAGGTAAAATGCGATCAGATCACCCAGTCTGCGGGAGCTGTGCTGCACCTTTCCCAGGTGCTGGCCATAGCCATGGGGAAAGTGCGCGCCCTGGCCACCCTGGGCCAGCGTCATCTTTGGCTGGAGCAGGCCCGTGTGCCGGAACGGAAGAGAGCCCCTCTTCTGACGGCCGCCCTCTCCGACGCTGGCCTATTCGGGAAGGCCCTGCAATTGATGACCTCAACATGCAGAGAAATGGCAGAGGAGAGATCCGTCCTTCAACCCCATTTTCCGCCTCCCGTCCTTGCCGGTGGGGGCAGAAGGCTTCCGCGACGTCGAGCTGTCTCCGTCGCCGCTACCACTACCTCCACCGCCACTGCTGGCCCTGCCAAGAGGGCCAGGGGACGAAGCGGCGCTTCGGCCACCGCCGGCCCATCCCAGACCGGAGGAGACGGTAGGGAACGTCGTGTCCAGCAGACTGTAACCTATCGTCCCTCCGGGGCTCCCCGGGGTGGCAAGACTCGAGCGGCGCGAGGTGGCAGGCGCCGTTAAGAGTGACTTTTCCCCTTTGTGTCCCCTCCTCTACACCCTTCCCGGCCCCTCTGTGATTTTGTGCCTTAAACACTTATTAATTAATAAAAATAGTTCCCCGATATAAGGGGGACTGTGTTTGGCCGAACAAACTGTGTGTTTCTTCAATACAAATCATGTGGTGGGGTTGTGTTTATATGAATCTACCCTGTTACGTTGGGGGGGTGAGTTGTGTTGTGTTACGAGTTTTAAGCAAGGTCTGCAACTTACACTCGGTAATAGGTTCTATTAGCTTGATGCTCCACATGCAATTAGAACTGGTGTTATTCCATTGCTTTAACTAAGTATATGTGTTTCACAACGCTGTGTTGTTAGTTGCAGTAATGCTCGTACGCAAATTTTTTATGGCCTAGCCATTACTCTCGTTCAGCGTTCTTCCTATGTGTAACATAGGCTACGGGTATGGGATTCACGCACAGGCGACTTGTGTTTTGTTGTAAACCCTTTTTACACTTTGTGGGTAGCTGACATTGTATTAGCTTGTGCTATATTTTGTTCTACCGGAGGTTTTCAAAATGGCTACGGTTGTTTTCTGTGTGTAGGGATAGAAGGTGTGTTTTCGGGAGGGGGTGTCGGATAAACCCCTCCTTTTTTCCCACTTGATTGGTTTAGAGGATTTGTTGATCTTTTCTGCTGAGCCAGTCAGGGCCAAGCCAGTGCTTGACAGGGGGGGTTATGACAGGATCCGGTGGGTTTTCCCCGCCCGTTATAGCGTTGTTGCTATGGCGACGCCTTCCATGAGCTGGGGTCGTAAAGATGTCGAGGTTGGGCGCAGAACTTACAGCCTGCTGCGCCCGTTTATGTGTCAAACTTGAGTCTGTTGGTCACGTGTCTCACAGTTTACATATGGTAAAACAGCGTTTTTATGGAGCAATTGGGATGGGGGTTTTTCCTCTTCCGACATCCTGTGTGTTGTTGATGGGTTCCCGTTCATGTCAGGGGATGATGACGGAATGGGTCTGGACATATGGGGAAGGGTCTCACGCCCTAGGGGTGGGCCGCCGGACGCGGTTCATACCGACACGTCTGGGTGGCGCCTTCTTTTTTATGTTGGGATCAGACGCGCATATCTGCCCCTTCTCCTGGGGTTGGCAGGTCGGCGTGATTAGGGCACGGGACTGGTTCTGGTCGCGCTGGTCCAGATCAGTGCACCCGTTGTCCGCTGGGGATGCAGATCTGCTGTTCTGGTACCCTGAGGGACTTAGGGTTTTTTCAGGGGGGAAAATGCTAGGTCGATCCGGGTGTCACAGGGTTGTGCGTTATGGGACCCTTTTTGATGTATTCTGCACTGTCATAGTGGCTTATGGCCGTGCCGACCTGTACGCGTCCGATCTCGTCGGATCTCGGCCGCTGTGCGGGTTGGTCTTGGTTGGTACTTGGTTGGGTGACCTCCTGGGAATACCGAGTGCGGGGTGCTGGGGCTGGTCTTCCATATTACGCTCTTCTCTTGCGTTTTGGCGCTGAGGAGCCTGTTGGGTGGGGTTAACCTCCTTTGGGATCCTGTGCTCCCCGTATCGCCGGGCCCGGTCCGGGGTGATGCTCGTTGACCCGTAGGCCCGGGATAGCCCTGTTGGGAACCGGAACGCGGGCTGCGGCGGTGCCGCAGGTGCGTTTCGGGGGTTTTCCTGAGGGGTTATGGGACCAACCATTGCATGGGGTGATGCCTGGGTGGTTGGTTCTCTGGTGTGTTGCTGCAGTGTCAACTCCCGGTTCTCCGGTTGAGGGTGCCCCTGCACGTTCATGACGTCTGCCGATCGTATGGGCTTTTCTGTGGGCAGCTGTCAGGGGCCGAGTGGTCTACGGATCCCACTTCTGATGTGCTGTTTGAAAGCTTGGTTATGCGACAACGCCAGCATACGCCCCTTCCGCCGGGGCGGCTGTTTCAGCTGTCCTTTCTGGCGCCTGCCTCGTCCGCAGTTTTCCAGGCTTGGGTTGACAGCCTGTTGCCTGGTCTTTCCCCGGTGCACTGCCTGCTTCCGTTGGTTAACTCTTGTGTGTTATGACCATGCTGTCTGCCTGTTGCAGGGCTTGTGTTCCAGGCGGTGTGCTGTTGGGGGGGACAGGGCCCGCTCGGCTGAGGGGCCTTTGTCCGAATACGCTGGCGATGTGGGGGGCGGGGTCACTAGGTGCCCCCCTGGTGGGGTCTTGATGCTGGCATCATGGACTTCTCCAGGCCCCCATTTCAGGGAGCCCAGTCCTTTGGTGGATCTGGGCCTTCCTTCGCGCTCCGCTGCTACGGCCTTGCCACGGGGTTGGGTTGGCCCTTGACCCCGTGATTCTGGGGGCAGTAACGAGGTGGTTTCCTCCGTTCGTTCCCGGGTGGCATGCGGGTTGTGCGTGTGTGTAGTCGTGGGGTCAAGCCACGGCTGCTCACCCTGTGCGTTGAGTTGCTTGAGTGCCTCTTCGCACGGTCGGGTCCGTCGCCTTCCCGTGAAGCCCCTAATAGGGGGGCTACCCGCCATTAGGGGGGGTCGGGGGGGCTCGGCCCTCCCTATTCTGATGGTTGTGGGGGGGCTGTCAGCGGGGTGTATTTGTCAGCCAGCGGCTCCGCTTGGCCTCCCTTGTGCAGTGTGATGCCAAGCCGAGCCTCTTAACGGTACAGAACGATAGGTTATGACTATAACCAAGTTCTGTTAGTTAGAGGCGACGCTTGGCATCAGACGGCCGCTGCAGCCCTTGTCCTCACCTTGTGGTGAAAGCTTGGGAAGGAGGAGAGCAGGTGACCACACACCTGCTTATGAAGGTAAGCTGATGAGGGGTGTGGTCAGACTAATACTGGTATTAGAGGTACATTTGTGGTTTATTCAGTGCGCGTGCACGTACGCGAGATAGTGCAGTGTGATGCCAAGCGTCGCCTCTAACTAACAGAACTTGGTTATAGTCATAACCTATCGTTCTCGGCGCATGTGCTCTTTGTGGCGGCAGTCATCTCCTGCAACAGCTCGGGTTCTCTGTCAACAAGGGCCAGATGTTTTAACTGCACCTGGATGAAAGCATGAATGAATGAAAACGTTATTTAACAGATTGCAGAATGGGTACAACACAGTACGGCTCAATACACACACACACACACACACACACACACACACACACACACACACACACACACACACACACACACACGGTTAATGAGGTGGCAGTGCTCAGTTATCCTCAGGTTATCCTAATGTCATGTGTGTTGAAGCTAGGGCTGGGCGATATGGCCTAAATATGATATCACGATATTTTCTGACCTTTCGGCGATACACGATACACATCACGATGTTTTTCTTTTTTTCCCCAAACAATTCATTATGAGGCTTACCAAGACAGTATTCGAGTTTGCAAGCTAACATTAAAGACAAAATAAAATACCCATGCATTTAGCATTTTTATATTATATATTAGATTTAGATTATTGGATGATTAGATTATATATTGCATATATTTAGCAATGAGATATTATATGATTTAGATATGAAATATGATTAATTGAAAATGGGGGACCCTGATGTAAACAAGACGAAAGTCTTTCTCTGGTCTGCATCCCCTTAACAATTGTATGTATTGAGCTGTACTGTACCCATTCTGCAATATGTTAATAAAGTTTTAAATCAATCAATCAATAGCATTTTAGCATTTTTATGAAACTACTGTATATTTGTATGTCTCTAAATGTTTTGATGAATTGAAAATGGAGGACCCTTATGTAAAAAAGGCGAAAGTCTTTTTCTGGTCTTCATCCTCCAGTCCACTGTTGTTGTATTGAGCTGTACTGTATTGTACCCATTCTGCATTCAATCATTCAGCCGGCAACAGAATAATTTTGATTGACAGTCGAGTCTGCCAATTACGTCACACCGCTTGCACCAATCGGCGAGCGCTATGCGTTTTTTACTTCCGCTTTTGTCCGCCATTGATTTTGACGAGAGCTCAGCTCAACGACAACAACAACAGCTCCCTGCGGCTGAGATATGAACAGTAAAATGCTTGCTATCTATGTCGTCATCGGACGTTGCTATGTTTGGGTAAATACTGTAAACAAGCCACTATGGACGGGGGTACAGGGGAATAGATGGTGGTAAAAAACAGTCTGTAGTGTAGTAGTGAAAGTAGACTGTACACACCTGGAGTTTCTCCACCTGCAACTTCTCTGGCCTTCCCGCGGCTTGCTGTAATTGGTGATTGTTGGAGTAGCATTGAGAACACAGATCTGTCCTGGGTTTTGTGATCATTATCTGCGGAAGGAGTGCTTTCCACAACCGAAGGAAGGATCTCTGACCAACAACACGAAATCCTGAAAAGACAAGTGTTTTTGTTAGATTGGTAGAATAAGAAAAAGTCGGAACCATGTGTGTGTGTGAGAGAGAAAGAGAGAGAGCAAGGGGTGGTTTTGTGACATACCTTCTATACTGCTGTAAAGGCGCCACAGGGAAGCTTTGGTCAGATTGGTTGGCAGTAACTTTGCAGTGAAATCCTTGTGACCAGCATGACGGCCAGGCAACACAATCGCATGGAGGACAGCAAAGTTGATCAGAAATTTCACAACCCTTTTTACGTCAAAAAGAGAGAAAAAAACGCTTGTGATTTCTCTGCTGTTTCTTCCTCTCCCGCGGTGTGAGGCCATCTGTCTTGTAGTGTTTGAAAAGGCTTTTGAGAAGCGCATCGCTGATCCTAAACAAAAATGTTAACAATAGGGAAGAGAATTAATGAATGAAATACACACATTGTACACACTGTATCTGTATGTCATGTATGTCATATATTATGTTATGATGAATTGAAAATGGGGGACCCTGATGTAAACAAGATGAAAGTCTTTCTCTGGTCTGCATCCCCTTAACAATTGTATGTATTGAGCTGTACTGTACTGTACCCATTCTGCAATCTGTTAATAAACTTTTCAATCAATCAATCAATCACTCTTGTTTACATTCAGGTGTAGTTTTTAAGAATCCCTATCCTAGCGATGTGCATTACAAAATGGCCGCACAAAAACTACACTACCCAGAATATCCAAAATGGACGCCCTCGCAGGGTAGAATAGGATTCGACGACTATCTCTAGACTTTAACGCCTATTTAAACCGATTTATTGCTATTGCTAAACATACATATACGTCCAATACAATACATCTACGTCCAATACAATATACAAGCATAAAGACACTTACCCATAAATGAAACAGAACGTTGGACGACAGAAAACAACGTCGTGAAATCTGTATGCTGTCCTCGAAGCCACACGGACAGCGTTCACTCTCTTTGTACTTTGCGTCTTCTCTGAAACATTTTGGCATGTCCCAATAATGGACAACAGACACATGTCCCTTTCTCTTGGTGTCAACGACGCGGTGTCCAATCGGTTTTGGTAAATTAGCTCAACCGACAGTTTTTTTGAACAAGACAGGGCAGATCGTTCTGAATTTTCCTTTCGGCGCGCCTGGCACTTGCAGTGGAAAGCGTTTATCTTTCTGAGTTCCTCTTCTATTTCGCCCTCCACCGTTAAACCAGACATCTTTTCAACTGATTGCATGGTCGATTCAGCTGAAAAGCCCAATGCTACAGTTTCAACGCAAATGTCCCCGTCTTCCTCTTCTGTTTCGTCGGTAAGTTCGATTGGATCTGGGACAATTTCACCTGCGTCTTCGGTCTCTTCATCGTCGGATGAAAGAGCTGGTGGCCGCTCACCTTCCGTGATGTAGTCCGTGATGTGGTCACTCATTAACGCCGAGGAGTCTATACTCATTCCATCTCTTCCTCTATTAAGAGCAACTGATAATCTTTGTGTGGCCATGTCGATGTTATCTAAGCAGCAAACAAGTGTTGTGGGCTACAGGTGCTGTGCATTATAAACACCAGACAGTGTGGGGGCGTACCTCACATTAACAGCAGCCTTTCACATGCAAAAATAGGACAGCCCGAGGGAACTGCCCCCAGAGCTTCGTGAGAGACGATCAGAGTATGTCTCAAGGAGCCATTTTTAAACACAATTTAAACACAATTAGAGTTATTATATATGTTCGCTGTTATACTAAATATGTTCTTCAACCCTCGAACTGTAAGTATATATATATATAAAAAAAAAAAAAAACGGAAATGAAAATAAAAATAAAAATACTTTCTCTTCTTGTCAGGAACCTGGGTCGCCGAGTTGTAGGCGCGCACGCTGGGCGGAGTCACATATGTACATAACAAATTGGGAAAGTTTCATAGTGATATCTATTCAAATATTTTTTGCCTATTAGGGGGTACTACACTGTACTACACTGTTTGTAGCCTGTGTGTAGTTCTGTTCAGTTCAATAACATCATTATTATTATTATTATTATTCAGTTATCAGGCATGTGTTTAGGTTGTCTATTACTAATGGTTTGATTAGGTATTGTGTTTGTAAATATCTGTTTTAAAAAAAAAGTATGGCATTTTACAATACAGAACTTTGAAGGCGTTTTCCCAAAAATGAGTTTTAAGAGTTTTTCCTCATACTCTGAGCCAGAAATCTCCACTTCAGTAGCACTCACATACACCAAACCTTCCAGTTCTATTCATATCTATGTTCTGAAGGTATTTACAGAAGGGTTTGTTGATATCGCATTCATACCCTGATTTATATCACATTTTATTCCTAAAAACATGGCGAAATATGGAATTTTACCATACAAATGGACTGAATGGAGTATTTTCTGATTTATGGAGTGATAAAAAGAGATATCCAAAATCCCCTCTGTAATAACCTTTGGCTCTAATATGTCAACAAAATGAAACTATAATTTTGAAAATGGCTTTATCCAATGTTCAGATTTCGGTCCTGGAATTATATGCAAATTAGTGCATATTTAATAGATCATGCCCCATTTGCATATTTAAACATACAATTTCAGAAAACTTGTAATACAAAAAAGTTTATTGTTTTACCCTATTCACCTGCAGTGTCTCCCCTTAAATACAAAACCAACATGTAATGTAACATGTCATGGCCTAAATCTAATAACACTTTAATCATTGTTCACTCTTTACTGTCCACGTTCTGTCCATCATCTAGTCCATAGTCCACAACACAATTGTCCTTTCATCTGCCACTCGCTTTCATGATGATGTTGACCTCAGGCTTTGATCCTGCTTAGCTTCTAGGATCAGGCCAGGTCAGTTGTGTCAGGACTCCAGGTTGGTATGGCAGCAACTTGTCCTCAGACAGAACGTCCTCATCCTCCTCCAATGTCCCTCTTTTTCCACACCGTCTTGACCAGGGTACCAATGCAACATGTTCCAACAGGAAAAAAAATTACAATTTAGCCTAGCTCCATTGTACAGCCGTGCCAACATTTTCATTGCTTTCATTTTCATTGTTTTACTCCAATACACATAATAGTCAACTCTCTCCTAAAAGTAAACATTGAATGCACAACCAATTCCTCATTTACCACACGTCAGTTTCAAATTAATTTGACAAAATTATTTGCTAAACCAGACTTGTGCAGTAACTATCCTAGTGACATACAACCGCTTCCTGGAAATATCCAATTATACAATACATTGAAAGAATTGATAAATAAGACTCTCTAATTTGTATGGTTCATTTCGACCACCACTTTGACCTTTTCCCTGCTTGTGTAGGGTACCCCTCTCAGTCCCTTAGAACCTCCCTTTGGTAGAGTACACCTCTTTGTCCCTTAGGACCTCCCTTTGGTAGAGCACACCTCTTTGTCCCTTAGGACCTCCCTTTGGTAGAGTACACCTCTTTGTCCCTTAGGACCTCCCTTTGGTAGATCCCATCTTGAACACAAGCCACCTCTTGGAGCTGCGCTGTATTCAAAATAGAGACCGCCTTCCCCGGCAGAGATACATTTCTTCGTCTTTGATCCAGTTTTTTCTCATAACCGAGAGGTCCCCATTCCCCGGGCACAAATCTAGACAGGAATCCCTTAGGCCTTAACCCCAAATACATGAATTTCACATTTCACATCACTTTGTCACATTTAAAGTACATTCATGTACATCCTGTGCCAGTGGGTCCTGGACTTCCTGACGGGCAGACCCCAGGTGGTAAGAGCCGGCAACTGCACCTCCTCATCCATCACGCTCAACATAGGGGCCCCCCAGGGCTGTGTTCTGAGCCCCCTCCTCTACTCCCTGTACACACATGACTGCGTAGCACAGCGGAACAACAACACCATCATCAAATTTGCTGATGACACAGTAGTGGTGGGCCTGATCTCTGCCAACGACGAAAGGGCCTACCTGGAAGAGGTAGAGAACCTGTCACAGTGGTGTCAGGAGAACTGCCTCTCCCTGAACGTCAGCAAAACAAAAGAGATGATTGTGGACTTCAGGAGGTCGGGGGTCAAGGACTACAGCCCCCTCAGCATCGACGGGGCACCAGTTGAGAGAGTGAACAGTTTCAAGTACCTCGGAGCCCACATATCCGAGGACTTGACATGGACCACACACATTGACAGTGTTGTGAAGAAGGCACGACAACGCCTCTACTTCCTCAGGCGCCTAAGGAAGTTCCAAGTCAGTCAGAAGATCCTTAGGAACTTCTACTCATGTACAATAGAGAGCATCCTGACCGGCAACATCACCTCCTGGTTTGGGAATAGCACTGCACAAGACCGTAGCAGACTACAAAGAGTGACACGTTCAGCCGAACGCACAATTAGAGGGGGGCTTCCCACCCTCCAGAACATTTACAACAAGCGGTGCAAGGGGAAGGCTAAGAGAATTATTAAGGACTCGAGCCACCCGAACAACTGCCTCTTTGAACTGCTGCCGTCAGGCAAGCGATACCGGAGTCTTATGGCGAGCACAGAAAGACTCAGAAGGAGCTTCTATCCCCAGGCCATCAGGCTGCTAAACGAACAATAATCGCTAAACGAACAATAATCACTATGCAACAACCATCAAATGCACACAGCACACACACCCACACGCACACACACACTCACTCAAACAAACAACACACTGCAGCACCCACTCTCCACACTTTAGATCACACAAACACACTTACACTTTATATTTATTGATAAAGGATTTGCACTACAACTCGTACACCTACTGTGAATTGTACCTAAACTGCACCTCGTCCATTTATGCCTTGCACTATATAGTATTGTATATTAGTACACTGCACAGTATTGTATATTGTATGGTAACTACGTCTACGAACATTGTACATATGTCTAAACTGAACACTGTGACCTCTTTTTTTTCTTCTAATTTTTACTATGTTTTTATTTCATACTTATCTTGTCATGCACAGTCTCTGGAGCGCAACAGTAAGAAGCATTTTGTACAAAAGTATTCTGTACTTCTGTATGACAACTATTAAAGAAACTTGAAACTTGAACTCATCACGTCCATCATGCCTCTCTTTATCGTGTTGGTCGTCAAACTGGGGCACCTGTTTACAAAATGACACCACAGCTACATTGGATCAATCACAATGAATAGACCAGATGTATTGTTTTGCGTGTTTATAGCACAAGTGCTCGTTTTCACTACTGGTCCCTTGGTGTGTCATTACACCTCTTCTGCTCATTCCGTACATTAATGACTTACTTAGTCACCAGGAACATTGAAATGCTAAAATGTGAGGACACTGTGGCTATAATCCTATTTCATTATCTGGCCTCCTTTTAATATTTTCAAAAGTCATGTCATGGACATACATTATATGAATATACATATAACTATGGAGGCTTATTTTTGCTCTCCTTATGCCAAAAAAAATTATAACAATAATACAAATATACTCCATGTTCATACAGTGAGATTGTTGGCAAGGTGACCCCAATTTGGCTGGCATGTTGGAATTGCACTTGTACTTAACTTTGAGGTGCTTTTGCATTTCGAGAACTCGACCAGCGTATCTCCCTCTGGATCCTTGGATCCCTCAGGAACCCTCAGGCCCCCTCACAGTCTCTGCCGTTGCACCCTCTGCTGTCCCACTTGGATTTATGATAAAGAATACAAAACAGAAAACTTATACCATCTTTTGAGTCTCTGCACATGGTAATTTCTGTTTGTCTTATATTATTACAGCACTGTCCTTGTTTTCGTCCGGAACTCCGTCACGTTCCAGGTGATGTCTGAGTCGTGCTTCCTTGTCTCAGACTTTGATTGGCTCGCCCCATGGTCTCTCTCCTTCAAAGGATGCTCTCTTTTTGACAGAATATTTATTTTGCACAGTTTGCAACAGGCGGCGCATGCAAAAGTCCTATGCAGGACCTTTTAAGCTGTGTTACATTAGCCTGCAATGACCTGTTTGCCTCAGTGTTACGTTAGCACTTTTTATTAGTTTAGCTTTTCTATGCCATTACATCATATCAAGTTAGTCAGCTTTAGGTTGATGATCAAACATCCATCAAACATCCATGGCGCCCATTCACTCGTCTCCATACTCACTCATGTCTGGTCAGTTGTCATTGTCCGTTGTCCTTGTTCTTCTCTACCTATTCTCTATGTATTCCTTCCTTTGATCAAATGACAAATCATCTGTTCATTACCTTTACACTTCTTCCACCTATAGAACATTTCTGAAAAAACCGCCTAAAATATATATTTACAATATATATACATATTGGCAAATGGAATATTGCTCCACTTCCTACGAGGTCCATTTGCATCTCCCTGGCATCCAGGGACATCCACGACCCCAGGGAATGTACTCACAGTGTCAGAATACACTGTGTCTATTACTAGGCCCCTCAAATTGTGCAAAAAAACAATGTGTTAGTGCTGCTCCCCTTTTCCTGAAAACAGACACAAACTGAACAAAAAAGAAGCTCCGCCCCTAGATACTAGCTGTTAATCAAATGTTCAATTTTCAATGTATTCCTCAAAGATATAATGCCCCAATCCGACCACTTGGTGTCACTCTCAGACCGCTCCATCTCCTCTAAACTTTGTACCGCATTTTCTTGGCCAGCCTGCGAGGTGTCTTGGTAAGCAGCCCAAGCACCACATTCCTCTCAGAACAGTTCTCTCTCTCACTAAACTCAACACAGCTCTTTCTTGGCAAGCACACAAGGCTCCACATTCTTCTCAGAACAGTTATCCCTTCCTCTTAATCAAATCAAATCAAATTTATTTATAGGGCCCGACAACACACGTTAATGTCCCCATGGGCCGTACAGGTCTTCTTTAAACAAGTCAAGAACAGAACAAGAACACCATAAGGTCCAAACATTTTTAGATGAATGCAAATAAATGAAAGAATGCAAGCACTCCCAGACATACCCCACGCAAAGGTAAGGAAAAACTTCCACAGGCAGTGTGGAGGAGAGAAACCTTAGAAGGGCCATTCAAGGGGGGATCTCCCTTCTTAGATGTTGGTGATAGTAGTGTTGCAGACGGACAGTTGGTAAGCATGCACTCATGTGTGTGGTGAAACACAGATGAGTGCATGCAATAGCAACTGTACATTTTGAAAGATTAAAGATAGAGCTAATAGCGATAGCAACTGAACATATTGAAAGATTAAAGATAGAGTTGATAGCGGATCTATTTGAGGCACAGGGGCGGCGCAAAGAGGGTCACGTCCTCCCCGTCTTAGTCACGGGACATTCAACACTCCGGTCGTTGCTCAGGGACAGCCGGAGACAGGGAGATAGGGGGTGGCGCTGAGAGGGTCGCGAACTCCCCGACATCATCGCGGGACATCCGGCACTCCGGTCACCACTACGAGACCTCCGGAGACAGGGGGGCACGCAGAGGGGGTCGCAATCTCCCGGCCTTCGTCACGGGACGTCCAACACTCCGGTCAACACTCCAGGACAGCAAGTCATAGTGCTGAAAAATAGTTCTATTCAGGTCAAACATCATACAATCCCACATTTTTACTCCATTTATACTGATATAATACACTGTTAATATACTGTTTAATATATAATTCTTATTATACTTCACACTTAATGTGAATCAATGTAGAAAATGTAAATCATTTCTTCATTGACTACTGTAGGCTTGTTTTCTATTTATTTCACTTCGTTCGTGTCTGTGGGGTGGGTTCTATGGGACCTGTGGGATCCCCTGTCTGACTATTCACCGTCCTCCTCCTCTGGGGCCTGGATCTCTACATAACCAACAAACTCTACTATCCATCATAACAGTTGTTTGAATTATTTATTAATACTTAGTCTCTTAGACTCTTAACTCTGAGAGAAACTTCTGTGTTGTTTCTATTAATAGACTGCTCACAGAACTTTGCACAAAGCTCCGCCCCTAGATACTAGCTGTCTGTCCGGAAAACAGGGAAGACAAAAAACACAATACATTAATGATTTTCAATTCATATGAATATCCAATGTACTTTTTTAGTGGTTTACTTTCTATCCAGTTCCACAGCCTGTCTTCTGCTTGTTCTATAAATAGAAACGGCCCTTTGTCACAGACTTAAAACCCCCACCCTTCTGATCTGTTTTCTCTCAATTCACTTCCAAAGTAAAAAATAAAGAAATAAATGACGCGTCCATTCACACTAGAAAGTAAATGAAAACCAGATGTGGCTCTGTGCTCTGTCCTTGCGCAGAATTGCCCTGGCAAGCACGACTCTGCTCAGACACTCTCCAAAAAAAGAAAAGAAAAAAGAGAGCGTTCCTCTGAAATATACATGTGCCCATAAAATGTCACATAAAATAAAAATACAAAAAAAAACACCGGGCTACGCCCTTGCAAACTGTACTATACACTGAACATAATAACATAAAAAATATCTCCTGCCTGCAGATAAGATTTATTCTAACGTCACTCACACACACAACGCCAGTTTACAGAGTTTCTACCTCTGAATAACCCACACACAGTCCCAGTGTCACACAACGCCAGTCTCAGAACACCAGGGGGGTCACTCCCTGTCATTAAACAGTGCCCCCAAAAGAAAATATATATACGAGTCAGCTATAGCCTGACCGCAATATCTCAGTTCAGGGTCACTACCTACAGAGCTGAGTGCATTCACAGAGCCGAGAGGTTCACCACACAAACTGTTACAAAGGGTCAGATTAAACCGAATATATATATTTATTACTTGAGATACCTTGTATAATATTTGTATATCGTCTGATATCCCTTGTATATTCTTTGTATATATACACGGAATATCCCTTTACCTAGGTACAGGCCAGACCATAATATTCGTTCTCCTATTGGACAGCGACCCCTAGGCGCCAACGGCCATACCCCCAATGGCAAGTTCAAAGCCACCGCCAAGGCATGTCTCAACATGTCCAGGTTTGCGCAGTAATACGAGACAGAACTGAGGTTGGCACTAGATTATTCACCTTACGTATAAATACGTCGCAGGTGGATACAGCAGTAGTTTAGTACCTAAACGTTGAAGCCTTCACCACGATACAACGTGCCGTGAAGTGGGCCTCTTTGCCCCTGAATAGAGCCTTGAGAACCGCATGCGAATAGATAGCTAAAGTGTCAGAGTTTAACGCTGTATCGTCGAGTTCGACTTATTCTATTGCGAAGTAATAGTCTATTATTTATAGTGTATCGTGCGGCTACCGTTCTCCGTGACCATCATTACCACCGGTTCGTCGTACTCTAGCTAGTGCACTTATCCAGGCTGGGCGGCCTAAACTCGCGCCACCACCCGAGGAGTCCTAGACGAGAACCGTTGGATATGTACACCGGAGAACCTACACCGGCGAATGCAGAGCCTTTTCCGGCTGGATTATATTGCTTTGGTACTGTGGCTGCTGGAGCAGAGAACCGTCTACCCCACTGCTGTGTGGGACCTACCCTGTGAGGAGCACCATCGAGCCCGCCTCTAGGACCACAGAGGCTGGCTAGCTTTCATCCATGCTGTCGTGCATACTGGAGTATAGCTGTTGCTTTGTCTACGGACCAAGGGATTACTGCACTGGCTCCTGTATCTGGAGCCTCGTTATTCCGCGTTGATCCAGACTTTGCTCCCGAACATTCCTCTACCCTGCTGGCTTACAACCGGAGGGAACCCCTTAGTGTCTCCAGCTGACTACGAGTGTGCCTTATGTAATTCTTATGCTACAGGTGGCGTCAGTTATACCCATCTTACTATGCTCATGGACTTACGCTCTTGACTTACTTAAGTGTTCTTCGCCTTACAAGCGCAATCATAATTCTCAATCTGTAACCTACCGTTGCTGCTCTAATAATAAATACCTCTAACTAGAACTTTCTTTGTCAAGCCGTATTCTTGTGTGGGTGTTCACCAGATATACTGTGTACTGTATGGACAGTAATTAAAGTACATAACTAAGTAGTGGTTTAATGATACCATACTCTCAATACAGTCAGGGAATTGTACCCCTCAGTTACAATTGGTCCTTCGAGCCGGAGGAATATCAGTGTAATATCTAAATATAATATTGATATTAACCATGGCCAGCGGTGAACACTCCACAAACGGCTCTCCTAAGCTAGAACGCCCGCAGCGCAGACGTCAGCCACCTCCCTACCTAGAGGACTACGCTGTCAGTCTAATACCTAGCTTTATACAGACGTTAAATGCGGGAAAAGCGGATAGTAAAAGCATGTCAAATCCTACCGACCAGGCGACCTTGCCAGTAGAGACCCTAGTGGGTTCTAACGTAACTGACCAAGCTCACGGGGGGGACCAGGAGGGACATGACATGACTATACCCCCAGACAACGTCAACGGGACGGTCCCCGGAGAGCTCCAGGATAAAGAAAGCGCTCCAGGGACGGAACCCGACCCACTACCAGAAGAGAAGCGCGTCCAGGAGATAGACCTCGGGGCGCGCCAAGAAAACAGATCTCCAACGAGCACTGTCAGAAGCCGATCACCTCCATCAGTGTCTTCCCCCAGCGAAGCGGACAAGATGCTGGCGCAGGCATTTATCGCCACCCTGGCAGCCTCCACTGAACGCGATCGACTCCAAGCACAGACGCTTAGTGAGCGCGAACACTCTACCATGGAACAAGAGCGCCTGCAGGCTCAACAACTGAGTGAGCGCGAACAATCTGCAGACCAACGAGAGCGCCTTCACGCGCAACTCCAAGCGCAAGCCCTTAGTGAACGCGAACACTCTGCAACCCAGCGAGAGAGCTTCCAGGCGCAGCAAAGGAGTGAAGACGACCGCATACGCCTGGAGACCAGACGCCTCCAGAAGGAAGAGAATATAGAAAGAGAACGCGCCGATGCCCAGCGCGCCGCCGCCGATGCACAAAGCGACGCCGCCAATGCACAGCGCGACGCAGCCCAAGCCCAGCGCGAAGCAGAGCGCGACATCGCTCACATCAAGCGCGAAGCAGAGCGCGACCGGCTACAGGCGCAGATAATGGAGCAATTGATTGCCAGGGCGACACCCCCTCTCTCCGCACGGAGCTCCAGGGCATCATCACGACAAGGGTCTAGGGCACCTTCCCCTACCCGACCAAGTGACCCGGAGCCCGGCCAACAGAAAGATCATATCCACGTCTCCGAACCCCCTCCCCGACCGGTCCATACGAGACCCAGCAACCGGGAAGAACCGGCCTATGCCGCCGAGAGACTGAATAGACGATTTCAAGACCTAGAAGACCTAGCAGAGGAAGAGGAAGAGGAGGAAGGTCAAGCCCACCAGCAGCAACGTACTCCACAGGACCAGGAGGTCCAGTACAGCCCAGACTTCACCCCCGAGGCACTGCGTTACAAACCCCCGACTCAACTCAAGGGTGAGTTTGACGCACAGCCAGCACCGAGGAACAGCACCCACCAAGTACCAGCCCACGACAACACGTACGGGGAGACTCGCCCAGGAGGCCTCTCCCCCAACGCTCACCGATGTGCCAGCAATCCATGGCATCGCACCTTGGCACACCGACGTTCCCGGATTTTACGCACGAGGACAGAGCACAGTACACGGAATTACGGATGTGCTTAGAGACTATGATGTCCGACGTCCCTGATGAGTCGTACAAATATGCTATCCTCCTCAAGCATCTCAAGGTGCCCAGAGCGCATAATATAGCGCTGGCATATTCCAACTCAAGTACCCCATACACCGCGGCTCTAGTAGCCCTCGACCAGCGTTATGGACGCATATGGGACTACGTGATACAAGAAATAAGGAATATTGACTGTCTCCCCCCAGCCACAGACAATCGATCATTGGATGACCTCTCTATCAAGGTACAATCCCTGGTAGGGATGCTGGGGTCCCAAAAGGAAAAAGGTAGACACGAACTGTATGCTAACTCTAATGTAGAAAGGATATTAGAGAAGCTCCCTCCAGCCCGCCAAGAGCGCTTTAGGCGGCAGAGAGACCACCGTGATCCCGACGGTCCCGAGCCATCCCTCCTAGACATGGCCGACTTCCTCGCGAGAGAAGTCAGCAGCCTACGACTGGATACGTTCGTGCGGAGTGGACCAAGCCCAAGAGATGGACCTCGGAGATCCAACGATAACCGCCGGTTGGTGACCGTCATGCACCAAGCCGAATCAGTACCGCGGCACAAGAACCACAACACCCCCTCGACGAAAGAGAAGTGGAAGATTGTATGCCAGTACTGCGAGAAAGAACATTGGCTGTCTCAATGTGACACTTTCAAGAAGATGACCGCCGACGAGGTGAGTCAGTGGATCAAAGCCAACCGCCGCTGTTACCGCTGTGCGCGCAGCCATATGGCAGCCGAGTGCCGCTTGAAGAAGAGGTGCAGCAGGTGTGACGGCGCCCACTTGGACGTCTTGCATGACAGCAACAGGAAGAAACTCGCACCCCCAAGCAGCACCAGAGTAAACGTCATGTATATCGACCCCGCCAGCAGCGGGAGCTCCCGAGTGCTCTTGAAAGTGGTCTGAGTGATATTAAGCTACGAGGACAAGGTCATGGACACTTACGCCGTCCTTGACGATGGGTCAGAAAAGACTCTCCTCCTCGCATCCACCGCCGCCCAGCTGGGTCTGCGGGGGAGCGAAGAAACAATGACAATTCGTACTATAAGAAGAGACCTGAAGACAATAAAGGGTGAAAACGTCTCCTTCACTATCGCAGCAAGCGGGCAGCCAGAGAGGCAGTATAGGATTACTAACGCTTTCACCAGCCAAGACATAGGCCTGTCACAGTACACCTACCCCATCCCCAAGCTGATGGAAAAATACGTGCACCTACGTCAACTACCTATACCGCTCATCGACGGCGCCACCCCGACCCTGCTCATAGGATCCGACCACGCACACCTCATCGTCCCAACGGACCGGGTCCACATCGGGCCCAGAGGCTGTCCAGCAGCAGTCGAGACCCGCCTAGGATGGACACTACAAGGCCCCCTCTCCAGGTCTCCCAACCAACCAGCAGCCACTCGCTGCCTCCACTCCACAATGACAGAAGAAGACACCACCCTCTTACAGCACGTCGAGAGGCTATGGACACTAGACACAATGCCCTTTAAGAACGAAAAGAAACACATTCGTTCAAAGGAAGACACTTATGCCATAGCCCTCCTCGAGCAGAGGACAAAGAGAGTCGAGGTCAATGGAGTGATGAGATACGCAACTCCACTCTTGAGGCGAGAGGGTATGCCCACCTTCCACGCCCCAAAAGAAGCGACGGAGCGATATCTACTGAACACCGTGCGGCGTCTAGCCAGAGACCCCGCTCAAGCCACTGTGTACCGCGCTGAGATTGACAAGCTAATCACAGCGAGACACATAAAGAAAATTGACATTCAAGAGGCCGATCAGACGACCGAATCATGGTACGTGCCCCACCACAAGGTCCACCACAACGGCAAGGATCGTATTGTGTTCAACTGCAGCTACCAGATCGGACTACAGAATCTGAATAAAGAACTCTTGCCCGGCCCAACACTCGGCCCCTCTCTACTAGGCGTGTTGCTACGTTTCCGCCAAAACAAGGTGGCCATCAGCGGCGACATCAAAGGGATGTTCCTGCAGGTGCGACTAGTGGAAGAGGACAAGCCCCTGCTGCGGTTCTTATGGAGAGAGAGGATCGGGGATGAGCAACCATCCATCTACCAATGGGAGGTCCTCCCTTTCGGAACCACATGCAGCCCATGCTGTGCCACGTTCGCACTGTAAAAACTTGTCGCAGAGGACCCAGCAGCTGACGAGGAGGTCCGACAAAGTGTAGAGAGGAGTTTCTACGTGGACAACTGTCTGCAAAGCGTCTCAACGCCAGAAGAGGCCGAGGCCCTCCTACTCAAGCTCCGCGCCTCCCTGATCAAAGGCGGCTTTGATCTCCGGCAGTGGGCCAGCAGCGACCCTCAAGTACTGCGCAGCCTCTCCCCAGAGAACAAGGCAGCAAGCAGCGAGACCTGGATGGCGACCATACCAGGTGAAGCCCAAGAAATGACATTAGGACTAGTCTGGCGCTTCAAAACAGACTCGCTCCATTACAGACACACACCCCTGACCAAGGAGCAGGGAAGGTCGATTTCACTACCGACCACCAGACGGAGTGTATACAGAACACTCGCCAGACAATATGACCCGTTGGGATGTATCCTACCTTACACCACTAGGGCAAAAATTATTGTGCGAGAGCTGTGGGACAAGGACCAGGGCTGGGACGACCCCATACCCGACCACCTTGCTTCAACATGGAGAGAGTGGGAAAAAGAACTCAACTCGCTCCCAGGTGTCAACATACGCCGCAGCTACTTCCCACCCACAGTGCGGCTGGAGACGTGCCAGATGGACCTGCACGTCTTCAGCGACGCCTCAGAAGTAGCCTACGGTTCTGTGGCCTACTTGCGGGCCCGAGAGGAGGGAGGAGAAATACATACCGCCTTCATCCTGGCTCGTTCAAGGATAGCCCCCCGCAAGCAACAATCGATCCCGCGTCTAGAGCTCTGCGCAGCCCTAGTAGGAGCGCAACTCGCCACGTTAATCCAACGTGAACTCACCATCCCGGTGCAAAGAACAATCCTGTGGTCAGACTCCATGACCGTACTCACATGGATCCAGTCCGATTCGTGTAGATACAAGGTCTTCATGGGAGTCAGAATCACAGAGATCCAGGATTTAACAGAATCAGCATGCTGGAGGTACGTGGACACAAAACAGAACCCAGCAGATGTCATCACACGGGGGATGTCCCTAGATGACCTCACACGTCACAATATCTACAGTGACGGTCCCGAGTTCCTCAAGCTCCCAGAAGAAGAGTGGCCTAACCCCACCCCACGGGAGGCTAGTCAAGAGGAGGCAGAGATGAAGAAATCTATGTTCTGTGGGTTGACGCACACACCAGTCCCCACAGACCCTAACATAGACGACTGCCCCACCCTTGAGAGTGCGCAGTTAAAGACATTCCTGTGGCACCACCCTGAGGTTCCCTCCACTACTGACATTAATGCAGCTAATTACGAAGAAGCAGAACTCCTTCTGCTACAGCGAGCCCAAAGAGACTCGTTCCCCGACGAGCTAGACTGTCTGCAGGGATCAAAGCCAGTCCCGTCAGACAGCAGACTGCTCCACTTAGCCCCTGAGCGCGACGCCCATGATCTCATCAGAGTGGGTGGTCGTCTGAGAAGGGCCCCGGACTTAACGGATGACGTCAAGTTCCCTATAGTTCTCAACAGCCGACACAAGGTCACAGAGCTCATCATAAAGAAATACGACGAGGATGTGCACCACGCTGGGGCAGAGAGAGTCTTCGCTGAGATCAGACGTCGCTATTGGATACTGCAAGGAAGAGAAGCAGTACGACGCTTCCAGCGGACCTGTCTAGACTGTCGCAAGTGGCGAGCACAGCCCAGTATACCCAGGATGGCTGACCTACCTCCCTGTAGCCTCCGACTTGGCGACAAGCCCTTTCACTCCACCGGTATGGACTGCTTCGGCCCGCTGTATGTGAAGAAAGGAAGAGGGACGGAGAAGAGGTGGGGTATTGTATTCAAATGCATGACCACCCGAGCGATACACATAGAACTCCTTCCAACCATGAGTACGGACTCATTCCTTATGGCCTTCCGGAGATTCACAGCGCGGAAAGGAAAACCGTCTATATTATTGTCTGATCACGGGACAAACTTCAAAGGCGGAGAAAGAGAGCTGAGAGAGAGCTTCCAAGCTATGGGTCCAGAACTTAAGACCCATCTCGCTCCCTCTCAGATTGACTTCCAGTTTAACCCCCCGAACGCCCCTCACTTCGGGGGAACCTGGGAACGAGAAGTACGTTCAATAAAGACAGCCCTGTACGCCGTGCTTGGGGCCCAGACCGTGGCTGAAGAAGTCCTCACGACAGTCCTCACAGAGATCGAGGGAGTATTGAACTCAAAGCCCCTCGGTTACGTCTCAAGTGATGTAGCAGATGTCGACCCAGTCACCCCCAACACTCTATTGATGGTGCGGCTCGACCCCGCGCTCCCACAGACGGTGTACAGACCTGAGGAAGCGAACGGCCGAAGAATGTGGAGGTACAGTCAAGTATTGGCTGACAAGTTTTGGAACAGTTTCCTCCTCCACTATCTACCGTCTCTACAGACCCGCCAGAAATGGGTAAAAGAAAGAGACAATTTGACGGAGGGCACAGTCGTCATGATCATAGACCAGTCACTACCCCGAGCTATGTGGCCGGCCGGCCGCGTAAGCAAAGTGATCACTGGTGCCGACGGAAAGGTCAGAGCGGCAGAAGTTCTCGTCCAGGGACGGACATACACCCGACCCGTGGCGAGGCTGATAGAGTTGCCAAGGCTCCCTGACTCCCTTGATGACGACCATGACCCACTGACTTTGTGAATTGCCCTACTCCTCACAACGGACATTGAGTAGTGGACAAGACGGTTAATCTGTCTCTGCTTATCTAATTAGGTGCGGACTAATTAGGAGGCGGCTGTTACAAAGGGTCAGATTAAACCGCATATATATATTTATTACTTGAGATACCTTGTATAATATTTGTATATCGTCTGATATCCCTTGTATATTCTTTGTATATATACACGGAATATCCCTTTACCTAGGTACAGGCCAGACCATAATATTCGTTCTCCTATTGGACAGCGACCCCTAGGCGCCAACGGCCATACCCCCAATGGCAAGTTCAAAGCCACCGCCAAGGCATGTCTCAACATGTCCAGGTTTGCGCAGTAATACGAGACAGAACTGAGGTTGGCACTAGATTATTCACCTTACGTATAAATACGTCGCAGGTGGATACAGCAGTAGTTGAGTACCTAAACGTTGAAGCCTTCACCACGATACAACGTGCCGTGAAGTGGGCCTCTTTGCCCCTGAATAGAGCCTTGAGAACCGCGTGCGAATAGATAGCTAAAGTGTCAGAGTTTAACGCTGTATCGTCGAGTTCGACTTATTCTATTGCGAAGTAATAGTCTATTATTTATAGTGTATTGTGCGGCTACCGTTCTCCGTGACCATCATTACCACCGGTTCGTCGTACTCTAGCTAGTGCACTTATCCAGGCTGGGCGGCCTAAACTCGCGCCACCACCTGAGGAGTCCTAGACGAGAACCGTTGGATATGTACACCGGAGAACCTACACCGGCGAATGCAGAGCCTTTTCCGGCTGGATTATATTGCTTTGGTACTGTGGCTGCTGGAGCAGAGAACCGTCTACCCCACTGCTGTGTGGGACCTACCCTGTGAGGAGCACCATCGAGCCCGCCTCTAGGACCACAGAGGCTGGCTAGCTTTCATCCATGCTGTCGTGCATACTGGAGTATAGCTGTTGCTTTGTCTACGGACCAAGGGATTACTGCACTGGCTCCTGTATCTGGAGCCTCGTTATTCCGCGTTGATCCAGACTTTGCTCCCGAACATTCCTCTACCCTGCTGGCTTACAACCGGAGGGAACCCCTTAGTGTCTCCAGCTGACTACGAGTGTGCCTTATGTAATTCTTATGCTACACGTGGCGTCAGTTATACCCATCTTACTATGCTCATGGACTTACGCTCTTGACTTACTTAAGTGTTCTTCGCCTTACAAGCGCAATCATAATTCTCAATCTGTAACCTACCGTTGCTGCTCTAATAATAAATACCTCTAACTAGAACTTTCTTTGTCAAGCCGTATTCTTGTGTGGGTGTTCACCAGATATACCGTGTACTGTATGGCCAGTAATTAAAGTACATAACTAAGTAGTGGTTTAATGATACCATACTCTCAATACAGTCAGGGAATTGTACCCCTCAGTTACACAAACCATAGAGCTGAGTGAATCCCCTGATTGGATCACAGAGCTGAAAGGTCACTCACATATGTCACTTAAACACACACACACACACAGAGTCGTCTACCGTTACCTCTGACACACAAAGTCTGACACACAAAGTCATCTGTTACCTTTGTTTTTCATTTTTCCTCTCAACCGTCACTTAAACACACACACACACATAGTCCCAGCGCCGCTCACCCACGCAACGCCAGTCTCAGCAAATAACTCAGTTCTCATCAACAAGACACTGTATACAAATAACTCAGTTCTCATCAACAAGACACCGTATACTCAACTGTCCAAACACTGCAACACGTGAAAATTCCGGTCACCACACACCGTGACCAACCTGATTATTACAACATAGTAACCAGTGTTAAATCATTTTGACATGACCAGCCTAATCATTGCAGCGTGTGACAGCTATACATACCATAAACACAGAGAGTCATTTAGTTACCTCAAATCTGTCTCCTTCCCACAGGTTCAGATCACACAAGATCCCCCAGAGGAAAGGTACTTAATATGTGCTAACGATACTCACACACGTATCGTTAAACACATTGCGTCACAGAATCACACCTCTGTCACAATAAACACAGACAGAATCACACATCTCTGTCCTAAAAAATTGAAACCAGATGTCTTCCCTTCTCTATGCCCAGATTTAGCGCGCCTCTGGACACAGACAGAAAGAAGAAAAAAGAAAAAAAAGCACAGAACATCTGCCACATTACCACCAATACAAATACACTGTTAGTTTGTCTAACAGTCTTTTAAAGAAAAGAAAAAGCTATTCATCCGATCTTTACAGCCCGTCTCTCAATCTCAATGGTTCTTTTAGAAGAGAATGCGCTCTCCGGTCTGTTTCAGATCAAAACAGCGGCCTTCTATTTATTATGAGTAATTTCTCACCGTATTAATGCCGGCCGGCCGCTGCCCCGCTTCGCAGACCCGAGGTTCATTCACTGTTGCACACGGTTGGGCGCCAATTCTAGTAGAGAAGATGATTTCTCCACACTAGTCATTCATTTCTATGATCGGTACAATACACACTTAATCAGGGCTGACGAGAGAGAGAGACGCAGGGTCGGTCGGATAAATAGGAGGAGATATTGTTTATTTCACACAAGAGTTTCAACAAGTCCTAAACATCATTCTCGGAGGCTTAATACTTATACTCTTCCATCCCAGGGCATGTGATAATCATGGGTGGGTCTTTTTCCCATTGGTAGAATTTTTACTGCATTGGATTGACTGGTCAAGATCTGACGCAGATCTGATGCGTCTCTCATGTTATTGGTTAACAATGAGTTTGGTAGGTGTGTGTATGTTTTGTCGCCAGTTTTGGTTTATCTACTCCGCACTCACTAAAAGGTTTATTGGCCGGTTCAAACTGTTTATTCTAGATTTCAGATGAGCTATCCTAGTGAGTACATCTGAGTCCATCTGAGTGCATTCCTGCTTTGGGCTCCGGGTGAGTCAGACTTTCCCCTGCTCTCCTACAGTTCTACAGTTCTGCTCAGAGGATATAATGTCTGTGACCTGGGATATGTTTTGTAATGACCTGTAACCATAAAGGCGTAATCTATTTTATATAGGATGTACATATATGGCAGTCTGCCACCACACCACAAGCAGTGGGAGGTACCCCTCGAGGGAACACAGACCCCCAAAGTATCTGACAGACTATGCTCGGAAAGGGAGTGACGAGGAGGACAGTACACCCATCACCGTTGATTACTGGTACAGGGTAGTTTAGTGGGGTACCTCAGACCTTTAAAGAGGCCATAGTGTCCCCTGAATCAAGTAAATGGGAGAGAGCGATGGACGAGGAGATGAGGTCCCTAGAGGACAACCACACCTTCACTCTAACCAAGTTACCAGAGGGCAGACAGACAGTGGGAGGAAAATGGGTGTATTCAATCAAGGAGGGAATTGAAGGCCACGATAAGTACAAAGCAAGGTTTGTAGCTAAGGGTTACAGTCAGAGGGAGGGGATAGACTACGTTGAAACATTCTCCCCCACAGCCAATCTGACCAGTATAAGGGTAGTGGTGTGAGGTTTTGTCCTTTGCTCACCTACTCGCTCTGTTCCTTTAAGCCTACTCGCTCTGTTCCTTTAGTTTTCTGTTAATCAATTGCATTCCCCTATTCACACGCTTCTTCCCGTAGACACCGTTTGATTGGTGCTCCCCCCAACCACACGCTTGTCAATCTCATCCCGCAGCTGTCACAGCTTGTCATTAAGCATTCCTTTGATTATATATACCCCGATTCCCCATCAAGTGTTGTTGGATCGTTTTGATATATTTATCAGCATTGCCGTTCCTTCCTCGCCTGCTGTTTTCCCTGTGCTTTGCCTCCCAGGACTTTCGAGAAGTATTCCGCTTGGACAACCCGTTCCTGTAGCGACGTGCTCGCCCCGTTTGATCCAGCTCTCTTTACGCACAGCGCCTGGGTGAGTTTTGCAAGACTGTCTTTTGACCCTATCGTTTTTCGTGTGTGTTAAACACTGAAGAGATCCTGCTTTTGTTCAGACTGTCACTCACCCTGTGCCTGCTTTTTTGGATTGTTCATTTGGGATAATACTTGCTTGAACTTTGCTCACTGTGTGTATTCACACCGAAGATATTATCACCTTGGATTATTATTGGAACATCGCTCACTGTGTGTTTTTGCACCGAAGATATTATCACCTTGGATTATTATTGGAACATCGCTCACTGTGTCTATTTGCACCGAAGATTCTATCACGTGGATTGTTGTTGGGACTTTACTCACAGTGTGTATAACACAGAAGATTCTGTCACTGGAGTATCTGTTTTTGGGACATGTCACTTCTCCTGTCACCTGCTCTGTTCCCAACTGTACTCTGAGCTAACCCGCTCTCTCTCTCCCTCTCTGTCCCGTTTACCACCTCGGAGAGCTGCCGAGAGGATTCTGCAGAGCGGCTCTGACGTCACTGTCTGATTCCTCGGACGAACCTTCCCGGGAGAAGCTGCAGAGCAGCAACATTCATCTATGCTTGTATCCCTGTCTGTGTTTGATTCTCAACCAAGTTTTTGGCTCCTATTTTGTGAAATAAAACAAGCCCTAGTTTTTGGCAACTATGAAACAACTCTCTTTGTGTCGTTAGCGTTTGGGGTCGGTGTCAAACCATAACAAGTGGTGCAGAAAGCAGCTGAGGACAACCTAATTTTACATCAGATGGATGTGAAAACAGCCAACTGCATGCCCCCATAGATAGGGATATATACATGGAACAACCTGAGGGTTACGAAAAGGAAGGAGAGAAGCTAGTGTGTAAGCTGGAAAAATCCATTTACGGCCTGAAACAGTCCGGGCGAAATTGGAACGAGATGCTTCATACATGCCTTATCAAAGATCACTTCCTACAGAACCAAGTCAAGTCAAGAGTTTTAATTGTCATGGCATACAAGTATACAATGAAATGCGGGTGGTCTTGCCCGCAACGATGTGCAATACAGTGTTACAACATATAATAGAATCCAATAAAAAACAACATTGTGCAATAAACAGGTAACAGGTAACATGGTGTGACATCTCGGTATCTGTACATAGTTATTTACAGAGCATATAGGACATGCTAGGTAGCTTTGGTAGTGCAATACACTGTTCCTGTTATTCTAATTTAAAGTGGCCTTTCCTTTTGGCCATAAGTGTGCGGCATGAGTGTGTGCCCGCTCATGTTAAAGTGTTAAGTGGCTGCTAGTGTGTGAGTGTGCACAGCGTGCGTGTCGTGTGTGTGTTCATGTGTGCTTGTGTGTGGATATTTCAGTGTTCTGTGGCACTCAATGTTCATTGTTCAGGGCTCTGATGGCCTGGGGGAAGAAGCTGAGCCTAAGCCGCTCTGTCCTAGTAGCTGGGGTTCGCAGGCGTCTGCCTGACCTCAGCAGCTGGAACAGGCTGTTATTGGGGTGGTGAGGGTCTTTCATTATCCTGCAGGCTCTGGATTTGCACCTCTTGTTGTATAGAACCTGCAGGGGAGGTAGTGCAATACCCGTGGTACGCTCGGCTGAGCGCACCACTCTCTGTAGGGCCTTCTTGTCTTGTGCCGTGCTGTTTCCATACCAGGCAGTGATGTTTCCGGTCAAGATGCTCTCTACAGCTCCTGAGTAGAAGGACTGGAGTATCTTCCCCGATACTCTGAACTTCCTTAACTGTCTCAGGTGGTAGAGGCGCTGTTTCGCCTTCTTTACTACTGTGTCTATGTGTGTTGACCATGTCAGATCCTCTGAGATGTGGACCCCCAGGTACTTAAAGCTGCTCACCCTGTCCACGGTAGCCCCGTTAATCATCAGTGGTGTGTGTGTCTCCTGCTGTCCTCTCCTATAATCCACGATCAGCTCCTTGGTTTTACCAATGTTCCGGAGCAGGCTGTTGTCCTGGCACCAGAGTTCCAGTACCTCAACCTCCTCCCGGTAGGCCTTCTCGTCGTTGTCCGAGATCAGCCCCACCACCACCGTGTCGTCTGCGAACTTCACTATGGAGTTGGAGCTGAACTTGGCCACACAGTCGTGTGTGTAGAGTGAGTACAGCAGGGGGCTTAGAACACAGCCCTGGGGGGACCCGATGCTCAGGGTGATGGTGTTGGAGGTCTGACCCCCACCCTGACCGCCTGGGGTCTTTCACTCAGAAAGTCCAGTACCCAGGCGCTCAGGGCGGAGCTCAGACCCAGCTCGATCAGCTTGTCCACCAGTCTGGTGGGGACTATGGTGTTGAATGCTGAGCTGTAGTCAATGAACAACAGTCTCACATAGCCCCCCTTCTGATGGTCAAGGTGGGAGAGGGTGCTGTGCAGTACCTGGGAGACTGCGTCGTCAGTGGACCTGTTTGTCCTGTATGCAAATTGCATAGGGTCCATATCACTGGGGAGGGAGACACAAATGTGGTCCTTGACCAGCCTCTCAAAACATTTCATGACCACAGAGGTGAGTGCCACCGGTCTGTAGTCATTTGGACATGTTAGGGAGGGTTTCTTCGGTACAGGGATGATGGTAGACATCTTGAAGCAGGCAGGGACCACCGACTCCGCCAGGGATTGATTAAATATGGCGGTGAACACCGGGGCAAGCTGGTTGGCACAGGACTTAAGTATGCGTCCTGTTATTCCATCTGGGCCAGCAGCCTTCCTGGTGTTCACCTGCATAAATGCTCTTCTCACACTGTGTACCGTCAATGAGAGAACACTGTGACCTCATTTTTTTACTTCTAATTTTACTATGTTATTTTATTTCATACTTATCTTGTCTTGCACAGTCTCTGGAGCGTAACAGTAAGAAGCATTTTGTATAAAAGTATTCTGTACTTCTGTATGACAAATATTAAAGAAACTTGAAACTTGAAACTTGAAACTTCCCCGCCCCCCCCGCGGATGCCCCCCCCCCCCTCCACAGCAGCCGGCGCACCAGTGACGTCACTAGCCGTTGGGCTAGCAGTGCCACTGTTTGCACCAAACCGCGCGTAGAAGATGTTGAGCTGGTCCGCAAGGGAGGCGTTGTCGCTCCCCATTGAGGGGGCGCTGACTTTGTAGTCAGTTATAGCCCTCAGTCCCTGCCATAATCCTCTTGTGTCATTCTGTGCCATTTGTGCCTCCATCTTGTCGGCATACATCCTCTTAGCAAGTTTGACAGCCTTGCGCAGAGTGTAGACTGTTGTCTTGTACTCTTCCATGTTTCCTGACTCTCTGCCCCGGTTATAAGCAGTGGTGTGAGAGTAGACCCCTGTGTAGACCCCAGTAGACCCCTGTGTTTACTCGAGGGAGTCAAAGGAGTCGGGAAAAGTGATCATCGTCATTTGGGTGGACGATCTGATCATAGCAGCAGACAACACCAGGAGCCTAGCACAGGTGAAAGAGATGCTCTCCACCAGATTCAAAATGAAAGACCTTGGGAGGTTAAAGCATTTTCTAGGTAAGGATTTTGAACAGTCTGCTAATTGTGTAAAAATATCCCAGAAGAGATATGTGGAAAAGATCCTGAAACGTTTCGACATGCAATAATGTAGATCAAGGGAAACACCATGTGGATCAAAAACTAGACTATCAGGAGGATGCTCAGAAACTGACAGATGTAAAAATTTACAGAAAAGCTGTGGGTAGCCTCATTTATTTAACATGTACCCGCCCTGACCTATGTTTTGTAGTGAGTAAACTGTCACAGCATTTCGCTGACCCCACAGAGGACCATTGGATCACAGCAAAACACGTTTTTCGTTATCTTAAAGGTACAGCAGACAGACAACTGTGTTTCAGAAAGAGCAGCAAGGGTCTAGGGCTTAAAGCCTACAGTGATGCAGACTGGGCAGCTGACACCACAGATAGAAGGAGTACCACCAGATATTGTGTGAGTTTGAACGCAGACAGCTCACTGGTTTCGTGGAAAACAAAGAAGCAGCCCAGCGTGGCTTTATCAACTTGTGAAGCCGAATATATGGCTCTAGCTATGACCATACAGGAGTGTATTTACCTGGAACAACTGCTCGAAGGGATGGATACCTATGTATATAAGAAGACTGTTGTTTATGAGGACAACCAGGGAACCATTGTGATTGCTAGAAACCCTGTGTGCCGACAGAGATGTAAACATGTCGATATAAAATACCATTTCATCAGATCTGTCATCAGAGAAGAAAGGATGACACTGATGTATTGTCCAACGGACGACATGGTAGCAGACGCCATGACGAAACCTGCTTCCAAATTGAAATTGAAGAGATTTGCAGAGGCCATGTTTGGTGTGTAGATATTGACTGCCATATTCTTTTGATGTTTTTGGAGTATATTATTTCCTTTGTAAAATGTTTTTCCAAGAAGTTATCCAGTATGCTAAACCCTAAGTGGGAGTGTTGAAGGCAGAGGTCCTGTGTAAGATTGTTAGTAACTGTCTAACTGCATATATAACTGTTTCCACTAGAAGGCGCTCTAGGCGGAGACACTCAGGAACACCACCAGGTGGCAAGTATAATTAATGTGATATAATCCTCCCACTTCTTTCTCTTCTCCCCAGCCTCTCAGTGAGAGGAGACCTGTAGTGTTACTGCTCTGCCATGTGAATAATAAACAAACGCCAGTTAAGGCTCAAGATAGAAACCATGCCTCTTGACCACATTATTGTCGCCCTATAGCCAAATTCTGTTAACATCACCGCTGTGAAGCTGCCTCTGACAATGTGTGGATCCGTGCACATCCCGATGTAGTGCAATGTCCCACAGAACGTCCACGAGTGAGTGAGTGACCACAATTTGCGACATATAGCCCAATGGCGGCAGTTCCTGTGTGCCGTAGCCAAAATCCAGGGCCCTCCAGGCGTACACCCTTCTAAGATATTGAAAGGAAACTGGTCTAAAGCCTCTTCAGATTGCCTGTTGGTTACTTCTTAATGATAGGAGCAATGCATGTGGCTTTATGATTTTGTGGGTGAATATAATATGAGTAAGGATGTACCCAGACAAAAGTAGACGTAGTTAACAAAGTTTATTTAGCTTACAACCCAGGAGAATTGGTCTTGAGACCCAGCGAAACCCCTGGCCGTGGGGCCCGGATCTCATAAACGGGCTCCTTGAGACAGGAGAAACGCTGATTTATATAGTCATCGAAGGTGGGTGTGTCCAGGTGAGAGAGACAATAGACCTATCTCAAACCCTGCCCCTTTTCTTGATCCTCCAATCACAGCTGTCGCTTACCTCGGACTTAGTTTGTACGAGGAAGTCCGAGGTAAGCGACAGCTGTGATTGGAGGATCAAGAAAAGAGGGCAGGGTTTTGAGACAGGTCCATTGGATTGGAGAAGTCAAGGAAGGGGGGGGGAGTTAGGTGGAGGAGGGGGGGGGGCATGGTTTGGGGGGCTGGGGAGGGTTGAAGGTGAGACACAAAAGAATCAAGGGATGTATTTGTCACATACATACACGTGACATGTAGTGAAATGAAGGTGGCCATGCCCGCCTTGATTGTGCAAGAGTACAAATAATAATAGAATAAAATAGAATAGATAATAAAATAGACATGATAAAAGATACTAAGATAAAATACAATACAATGCTAAGCTTATGAATTAAAGGTAATGCGTCCTATATACACTACTATACAATATACAGTTATACTGTATATATAACTATCCTATACTAGCTATACTAACTATACTATACAAAACTTTTTTTTTAAAGTGACCTTTTCTTTTGTGTTTAAAGTGACAGGTGAATGGATCGGGGTGGGTAATGTGAGGAGGGTGGGGGTTGAAACATGGCTTGGGGATTGTTTGAGGGGGGGAGGGAATTATTATCCCACAATATCTTCAGGATCCAGCTGAGTGGATGTACAGTACAGCCTGTGCTTCAAATGCTGTAGCCATCGGGGGGTCTGAATGACTTTGAGCGGAAGGTGTCAATAAGGGCCTGAGTGGCCCCCCGGACTCTGTCAGCACAGCTGGCCAGGAGGAGGAAGCTAGCTAACAGCTTGCACCGGGACACACAGACACATGCCAATCATTAGGCCCCGGAGAGCCCTGCACTTAGTTAGCATCGTGCCGCAGATGGACACTTAGAAGAGTGCTCAATAACTGTCACTGCATCACATTATAGCCAGCAATCTACGGCCAGCAATGCTCACATCATCCACAGTTCACTTAACACAGTGACACCGATCCTCTCCAGACGCATTTTAAACCCTTCAAATATTGAACAACAATTTGTATAAATATGTTTTTTTCAACCAAATTGTTCAATAAACTATTGCAAATGGTGTAGCAGCATCTCTACACCTATATAATATAGTATCCTCATCAATGCAATGGTCTATGAATATGTAAATTGGTAACAAGCATCCATTGATATTCACCGGGAATTCCAAGTCGGCAGCTTATATTCTTCCAAGACATAGTATCCCAGGGGGGATAAGTCTGCCTACAGGAGGGAGATCGAGAGGCTGCAGAGCTGGTGCAGCTGCAACAACCTGGACGCATCAACATTTTAGGCAACCAACTTGTGTTCAGCGTTTCTCTGATTGGCCACGACGCCCATGTGACCGCAGCAGCGCGAGAGAGCGGCAGTGCGGAAATAGGCTGCATTCTATTGCCATGCTCTGCCAACTCCAAAACAATGCCTAAACTTAACCCTAACCTTAACCAACTCCGAAACAATGCCTAAACTTAACCCTAACCTTAACCAACTCCGAAACAATGCCTAAACTTAACCCTTCTAACCTTAACCAACTCCGAAACAATGCCTAAACTTAACCCTAACCTTAACCAACTCCGAAACAATGCCTAAACTTAACCGGTGAAAGAAAATAAATAAATAAATAAAAAATTGAAGGGATTCGAACTTGTCACCAACGCACCACAGGATCCACAGCAAGGCGGCAAACCAGTTGAGCTAACCGTCAATGTTAAAAGAGGGGGAATTACGGCTACATAATGCCGCGGCAGAGCTCCGGCCGCGTCGCCGCGGGGGCGTGGCTAGGCGCAAGCTGGTTGCCTAAAATGATTAAGCAACCTGCGTCTCCACGCCCAGAAAACAGTGGAGATGGTGGTGGACTTCAGGCGGAAGGCCTCTTCAACATGCTCCCCCACGGCAGGTGGCTACGGCTGCCCAAGACACTAAAGTCCTGCCATAGACTAAGTTTCTTCCCCTCAGCAGCTCGCCTGGTAAACGAGTCAGGTGTCCCCCTGCTCCCCCCCCCCCCTCAATGGCGAGCTGCTAGGGCTGGACTTCTGGACTTGAACTTTGTGCTGCACTGTTTCCATGTCCCCAACCACTGCACTTTTACAGTCTTATTGTTGTCTCACTGTCCTGTCCTGTCTTGCACTTTACTTATAATTGTATTTACCTGCACTATTCTTACCCTGCCTACTCTTATACACTGCCTATCAAATTCATGTGTCGGTTATTGCACTTTTTACTTCTTAGTGATGACTATTTTTAAACTGAATCATTTTAAACTATTTTTATTATTTGCTAGATCCAAATGTGAAACACTGTGATTATTTGTTCATGCAATAGGTCCCACTACTTAGTATGGGTTCGAGTCCCTGTGATCTAGTATCACTAAAGTTACAGTGTGGGTTCGAGTCCCTGTGATCTAGTATCACTAAAGTTACAGTGTGGGTTCGAGTCCCTGTGATCTAGTATCACTAAAGTTACAGTGTGGGTTCGAGTCCCTGTGATCTAGTATCACTAAAGTTACAGTGTGGGTTCGTGTCCCTGTGATCTAATATCACTAAAGTTACAGCAATATGTACTGGGAAGTATGTTGGGAATTACAGGAGTATTACTGAATAGAGAGCCTATTAGGATGCTAGATCCTAATGTGAAACACTGTGATTTGCCATATCTTGCTATGCTCGCTCATGCCTGTATTTTTTAAGTCCGTTCTATTTTATAATTTTTTTACTATTTTTAAACTGAATCATTTAAACTATTTTTTACTATTTGTGTTACTGAAAACTGTAAGCGGAGAGCCTATTGGGATGCTAGATCCTAATGTGAAACACTGTGATTCTACCTGTCTATCTTTTTATGCTCGCTTATGCCTGTATTTTTTACTGTTGTGAAGCACTTTGAACTGCAACCTCTGTATGAAAAGTGCTATACAAATAAAGTTATTATTATTATTATTATTATTGTTTATTTACTGTTGTATTGTTCTTAATTGTGAAAAAGAAAAGCATGCACTGTAAACGTCAAATCACATTCCATTTGTACTGCAATATGGTGAATAAAGAAATCTGAATCTGAATAGTCAGCTGTGTCAATAGGTGGTAATAGGTTTGACCTATTAGTAACATCATACATGTGACTCCGATTTCAGGGAAGTGCAAAGAAGCTTTACCTCTCCAGAGGAAGAATGTGAGAAGGACGCTCTGGTGACAAGTTCTGCACAAATAACAATCTGTATAGTCAAAGAGGAGTTACTGTAACAATAAAAAACAATGTTGCGAGGGAATCTTTAATTTTGTACATTTGATTCCTGATATGTAATTGGATATGGCATCCACTATTCCAGTGGTCAGCAACCTATATTTTCATTGCCTTTGCATTAACAAAATGATCAATTGTCTTTCACCAGAGATTCATATCTTTGCCGGAGCCTATTCAGGCTGCCCTCTGTAACATTGGAGCTCTCAGGAAGTCACTGGCTGCATGACCACAAACTAATCCAAAGCATTGCACAATTTGCCAGAGAAACCTAATCCACAATTTTGAATAAAAGGATGGCTGTTGTTTTATTTGTTTTATATCATGACTTTCTTCCGCCAGAAATGTATGCCTTACTATTTGAAGCGTATTCTGTCTGCTCTGACCTCCATATCTGAGCTGCATAGCCTATACTTTCTCTCTCTCCAGGGTCACCGGAGTCATTTCAGAAGTACGGGGGCCAACAAGTGTGTGTGCATTTGCGTGTGTGTGTGTGTGTGTGTGGTGGTAGACAGACCAGAGACTATTTAATGATAAAAAAATAAATAAAAAAAACTTTCGTATTGACAGTCCGATAAGTCAGTTTGTCATGTCAGTTTGATGTTATGCAGCTTACAATAAAACAACTAGAATGACCTGTAGATTTACATACAGATAGAATATTAAGGTGACAAGACTGTGTGTGAGTGAAGTGAATAATATAATGCTGCAGTTTTTGGAATTCCACCCTATGTATGATATACCTACACCTGCTAGCACAGCCCATTTTAATTTCCCATAGCAACTGATTATTTTAACGTGTGCTTTTTTGTGTTCTCACAGCATCACTTTTTCTTTGGTGACTACTACACCTTAAAATTATGAGAACTGTTGGAATAATGTTAATATATTACTGTGAAACTATGAACCGCTCCAACTTCGTCCTCCATCCATACATCTTCTCCTCCACTGCGGGCGCAGATGCCTACTCATCTGGGGGTTCCTCAATGCACCATCTCCTCCCAGTTAAGCGCCTTCTGTTAACTGGCTGTGTGTGGTTGGATGTTAAACTGGAAACAGCAAGCCACTGATAGAGATTTCCTCTCCATTGACAGTGTTAGCAGATGGAGGACGTGACTGGGCCCTAGGCCCATGTTACCCCACTTCTCAGGGACCTGCACTGGCTCCCCATCGCCACACAAATCCGTTTCAAGGTCCTCAACCTGGCATATCGCGCAGTGAAAGGAACGGCTCCAGTCAATGGTCTCTAACTACACACCCTCAAGACCCCTCCGCTCTACATCCTCTGGCCGCCTCAGACCCATTCCTATCCAAGCTCCGGGAGGGTCATCAAAGAGAAGCCGCCTATTCTCGGTCCTCACTCCACAATGGTGGAACGAACTTCCCACCAGTTAGGACAGCCGCATCCCAACCAATAGTTCGCCGTCAACTACTAAAGACACACTTCTTCAATCAACATCTGAAATAAAAAATAACCTTCTTACTGTCCTATTAATACTACCATGCACTCATACTATACTAATAGTCACTCAATACTGCAGCACCCAAGTTTCAGCACTGTTTGATGAACATTGTTACTAAAGGAAATCAATGATTTGCATTTGGTTTATAACCTATATTAGTTTTAACCTGGTAAAACTATAAACGCTGAGGAGACAGCTCATATGTACGTAGACTGTGGAAGTCACAGACAGGGCCTTTAGCAGATAAGACACTGGCCAAGGTCATCATCCACAGAGGCGCTGGTGGGGGCAGGGTAGAGAGAGAGGGAGCTGTTACTATGGCTAACATCCGTTGCTAGGGAAATACACTTTATAGCTGGGGGTTCTTCCGGGTTGGGTCAGACTAGTCAGACGAGCAGACAAGTGTTGACAGGGAGACATGAGCAGAGCTCCCAGCTCTCAGACGAGGGTTGGGAGAGGGGGAAGGGAGACCACGAGAACAAGCTAGCTTCGGCTAATGGGACAGATGGCTTCGGCTAACAGGACAGGCTACGGCTACGGAGCCAGGCCGCAACCATCAAGAGAGATTATTAGAATTATTCATTTAGTTTATTTTTTTTTATCCACTTTTTCTCCTCTTTTTCTATTTTTCTCCCATCCCAATTTAGCCGTGCCAATTCTCAACTCCCCTGTCTTGATAGTTGCTTGCATGTGCCCCCCACTGGCGGTTGTAGGGAGGATAGAAGCCCATCACATGTCCCCTCCGATACATGTGTAGGCAGCCAGTCGCATCTTTTCACCTGCCAGCGTGGACGCAAGGAGTAACATGTAGGAGGCTCACACTGCCCCCGCCATTTTCCTGTCTCTGCTGTGCAGGCGCCCCAACCGACCTGTAGGAGTCGCTGTTCACAACGTCCAGATTACCACCCATCGACTTCCCACCTGCTAACTCTGCCAATTGAGTTAGTATGACGGCCGGCCCAAGCCGGAGGCAACGCCGACAGCCGGATTCGATACCGGTGTCTCATGCGTTGGTGACGAGCGCAATGTCCGCTGCGCCACCCAGCCGCCCTTCATTTAGTTTCTTCAAAGACTTTCAACTTGTTCCATCTTGTACGAGTCTATGTTTATGAAATAAACATCACCATCAAGAAAAGATACTAGGGCTGACCCCTATTAGTCGATTAGTCGACTAATCGGTCGAAAGGAGCCGTAGTTGACTGCCAACCTCTTAGTCAAAAAAAATAAAAGTATAATTATTTTTTTATCATTCTTTCCAAAAGAAAAGAGGCCTAGAAGCGTGGCTACTGGCTAATGCTAATGGCACGCATACCAGAGGCACAGAGGCACTGAAAGATGATTTCACCCATCTAATGAACACACTAGACTAGACAAATATCAAGATGTATCCATCAGTGGACCAATTGCATGCTTTTGCAGAGGACAAGAAGCCTTCAGTCAACTCCTTCAGACATTAACACTTTGGTTGCCCTACCCGAGTTTTCTCTGGTTTACCCCCCGCGGGTTGAATGCCCATAACGAGAATATAATTTTTTATTTTTTATTAGCGATCTGAATTCATATTTCATCCACCGAGTCTACTGTTGGTAAATCAGCCACCTCAGGCGCTCAGATGTGAAAAAATCGCCCCCTATCGTCTCCCAGATGGTAATTCACCGTTTTGGATTGGACTCAATGAAAAGGCATGAGAAAAAAGACCCGTACTCGACATTTTACAGGCATGTGACCGGAGTCGATCAGTTTCATTCTGGACCCTCAGAGCAGCGGGGATTATGTGTTGTACAGTATACGCGGTGGATCAATAAAAGGATCGATTTTCGGAATGGCGATCAGGAATTGGAATAATCCATTTGGATACCATCTGATCTCAGGTAAGGAATCTATTTTACCAGTATTAGGATAATCAGACCCGTTTTCACGGAGATATAAGCTTTTTCTTTTTTTTGTGATATGGCTGTTTGACTCTAAGAGCGATGAGGAACACATACTATCGATAATCTAGCGTTTATTTGAAAACTATTCATAAATAGGCAGACAAATGACAACGTTCTAGAATATTACAGTACGGGGCGATTATCATGAAATCCTCCTTTTTTTCCGTGAAAACGAGGGGTTTTCTAAATGCTATGAAACGGAAATGAACCGATAAAAAAACAATCTGCTTCGACAATGTTGACTGGAAATAGGTCATTGATAATGCGACGGGCAGATTAGACACATAGCCATAATTTAAAACATAGATTAGGCGATATTAATGCTAACATTGAAGTGGATGTGGGCATTCAAGCACTAAATGTGCGCCCCCTGCTGGGCATTCAAAGTGTTAAGCACCCCCCACAGCCCAAATGCAATGATAAAAAAAAATAAAATAAAAATATTATACTTTTTTTTTCTTTTCTTTTTTGACTAATAGTCGACTAACGGCAAATTTTGGCCAATCATAGTCGACTATCCAAATCCTTAGTCGGGGACAGCCCTAAAAGAGACCAACGTTTCCAGTGTTAATTATTCTGATTATGGATGTACCAACGGGGTGATACAGCGTGTGACAGATAACCATCGACAGATAAACACAATGCAGACTTCACAGAAGGCCAGGTGACGAGTTGATTAGAGGCTGAAGAACATGCACATCTATCATTACTAGGGATGGGTACCGAATTCGGTACTTTTAAAGGTACATACCGAAACACGTCGGTACTACAGAGTATCGATTCACGTGAGATCCAACGGTGCCAATTATCGGTACCTAACGTGTTGTTGTGATGACGTATTCAAAACCCGGCTACAGTCACATAACGCTCCAGCTGCAGGGCGGGGCTGAGCAGTACCCAGGGCTCGAAATTTTAAATTGTACTTGGTAGCACTGGTGCTCCCAACTTCAAAAAGTTGGGAGCACCAGCAAAAATTTAGGAGCACCCACCAAAATGTAAGGAGCACCAACAATATATATTTTTTATTGATAAAAAAAAAAACAATATAACAGTGCTGTAATGCAGTAAAACAGTGAAAGTAGCCTTAAACTATAGTATAGTGTAGACCTAGTAGTGTAGCCTATAGTGTAGACTAGGCATGTGCCGGTATGACATTTTGAGGGTTCGATAACCTTGGGCAAAGATTCGACGCTTTCACGGTATTATGTACATAAAAAAATCCCCCATTGAACACAACTTATTACAGTGCACAATAAGCTTTTCTGTAAGTGTTATTTATGAATGTGAAGACTGTCTGTATTACACACGGGGAACTGTCTGACCACTTTCAAACTAAGTACAGAATATAAAATACTTCCAAATAAACTTTCATGATTATGAATAATGTAGGTTACATGTCAAAAGGGCATTTTGCTAATGTAATCTACTTGCAAATGTAGACACCCGAAAATGTATGACTATTATTCAAGGTGTCTAACGCTAATCTTTTGCATTCCCTGTGTTCACGAGGACGTTGTGTAACCGGCTGACCGATCTTGATCATCCCTACCCTGACATGGATACTTAACGTGCGGCTCTCTTTGATTCCCCTACCCTGACATTGATTCTTAACGTGCGGCTCTCTTTGATTCTCCCTATCCTAACATTGACGCTTCATAGTGGGACAGGATACAGGTGCCGCCAGGGGCGCTGGTGGTCACGCTGGGCAGGGAGGCACAGGAGAAGAAGTACGGGCTCAGAGCGCGGTGTCGAAGGAGGGGCTACCTCTTCAGCGTTTTCCACAGAGGGAGAAGGACACGGAACGGGAGCTCCGGAGATTCAGCAAGCAAGAGATAAACTCAGTTACACAACGGGTTATCCTAGAAGTATGCGGTAGCTTAGCGTTTGGTTAAATGCGCCAGAGACATTGTGAATGAACCAACAGGCGAGCATCGCCGAAGACCAGGTGGTAGATATTGTCCACCTTGTGTTAGCTGTGTATAGGCGTCACGATAGGGGGTTCACCACGACCCACAGCTTAGCTTCAGTTATAGGCTAGCACCACAGTTTAGCCCGCATGTTGGCCCACCTCTTCAGCCCAGCAGCGGACGTCCATACACTGCACGCTCCTCCAGCCCCTCCAAGCCGTTGCCCCAGCAGCTCACCTGCCCCAGCGTCTACCCCGCCCCGCTGCCTGTTATCGCGGTATCTCCCTTATCGCGGGATCTCTCTTATTGTTTTGGGGAAAAGCCGGCTTTAGCTAGGACTTTTATTTGCTAATGTGGGCCCACTGTTAATTTCTTTTGAGTGTAATTCCCATTGAACTCCTTTACTCCTTACCTTGTTCTCCACATACCGCGAAGCGGAGCAGTAGATAACCCTTAAAGGGAAGAGGTTCTTACTGTGTCTGTAATATAGAGTGAGAGCACTAGGTGCCCAGTGTGGGAATAACTTTCATCCATGTGTATTGTAGAGTGAGAGCACTAGGTGCCCAGTATGGGAATAACTTTCCTCCATGTGTATTGTAGAGCGAGAGCACTAGGTGCCCGATGCCGGAATAACTTTCCTAATTGAGTAATTCCTTTGTATATTGAACCAGACTTCCAGTAAAGGAGAAGTAAATGGGAGCACTGTGTGTGTGTCTTTAATGTGCATCTTGTCTAACCCTTTTCTCTCCGGGTAATGCTCATTATTGTTTAACCCTTTCCCCACCCCCCTGCCTATAGTTTATTGTGAAAGGTCTCCACTCATCATTAAGGACTGCTTTGGGGAGCGAATATATCCTCCATCTTACTGCCATCAGGTGTGGGAGGGCTCAGGAAGTATTGGGGGAAGTGTGGGTGTGTGGGGAGCTACTGCTGATCGCCCTGGATGGCAAGAAGGACCAGAGTACCATCCCTAGGTCAGTGAATCCTAGGCCACATCCACTCCTGCTGCTCGACCTCCACTTCAACATTCCAGGCCTACAGTCTGGGATCCAGCTAGACTCAGCTCTGCTGTGTCCTGCTACCAGGTGGCCATGTACAACCACTCCCATAAAGCAGGGATAATCCACCCTGCTACACAAAGATGTATGTTATAGCTTAGTACTATTCTTACTGGATTAAACTTTGGATTCATCTTTTGTGGTGGCTCAACATAATTCACACACAGAACTATGTGTTGGTGATAAGGGTTCCGCACGGACCATAATGTTTGTTACATTGCTGTCTGCAAACTAGCTCAGAGTGTCAACAGAGTGTTGATGTTAACTGTTAGCAGGCTACCCGAATCCACAAAAGCCAGGCAGCCAACCGTACAAAATACAGTCTCAGCCAATCACATCGATTTGTACAGGTAGTTAGCTCCACTCCATTGTAACCTCGTTCCCAGTTGTATCTCCTCCGTGAGCACAACAGCTAGCTAACATTAGCCACAGCTGCAAAAACTAACGCCAATGATGTTATGAGCTATCAGTAGCTAGCCAGCTAGATAGCGTTAGACAACGCCTTGTGTATTAAACTAAATTGAATAGTTTACTGGGCCATTGTTTAAGTTCAAGTTTCAAGTTTCAAGTTTCTTTAATAGTTGTCATACAGAAGTACAGAATACTTTCATACAAAATGCTTCTTACTGTTACGCTCCAGAGACTGTGCTAGACAAGATAGTATCAAATAACATAGTATAGCATGTAGTTTAGAAGAAGAAAATGAGGTCACAGTGTTCGGTATAGACATATGTACAATGTTCTGAGTTACCATATAATATACAATACTATGCAGTGTACTAATGTACAGTACTATATAGTGCAAAGCAGAAATGGGATGAGGTACAATTTAGGTACAATTTACAGTAAGGTGTACGAGTTGTAGTGCAATCCTTCATCAATAAATATAAAGTGTGGGGAGTGGGTGCTACAGTGTGTTTGTTTAAAGTGGGTGTGTGCTATAAAGTGTGTGGAGTGGGTGCTACAGTGTGTTTGTTTAAAGTGAGTGTGTGCGTGTGGATGTGTGTGCTATGTGCGTTTGGTGGTTGTTGTTGTGTGGGGGAGGATCTATGGTGGTTGTTGTTGTGTAGTGTTCATTCAATGTTCGTTTAGCAGCCTGATGGCCTGGGGATAGAAGCTTCTTCTGAGTCTTTCTGTGCTCGCCTTGAGACTCCAGTATCGCTTGCCTGACCGCAGCAGTTCAAAGAGGCAGTTGTTTGGGTGACTGGAGTCTTGTGGGGAGCCCCCCTCCAATTGTGCGTTCGGCTGAACGTGTCACTCTTTGTAGTCTGCTTCGGTCTTGTGCAGTGCTATTCCCAAACCAGGAGGTGATGTTGCCGGTCAAGATGCTCTCTATTGTACATGAGTAGAAGTTCTTAAGGATCTTCTGACTGACTTGGAACTTCCTTAGGCGCCTGAGGAAGTAGAGGCGTTGTCGTGCCTTCTTCACAACACTGTCAATGTGTGTGGTCCATGTCAAGTCCTCGGATATGTAGGCTCCGAGGTACTTAAAGCTGTTGACTCTCTCAACCGGTGCCCCGTCGATGCTGAGGGGGCTGTAGTCCTTGACCCCCGACCTCCTGAAGTCCACAATCATCTCCTTTGTTTTGCTGACGTTCAGGGAGAGGCTGTTTTCCTGGCACCATCCCGCCAGGACCTTGACCTCTTCCAGGTAGGCCCTCTCGTCGTTGGCAGAGATCAGGCCCACCACCACTGTGTCGTCAGCAAATTTGATGATTGTATTGCTACTCCGCTGAGCCACACAGTCGTGTGTGTACAGGGAGTAGAGGAGGGGACTCAGAACACAGCCCTGGGGGGCCCCTATGTTGAGGGTGATGGATGAGGAGGTGCAGTTGCCTGCTCTCACCACCTGGGGTCTGCCAGTCAGGAAGTCCAAGACCCACTGGCAGAGGTCATAGTTCAAGCCCAGGTCCCTGAGCTTGGCTATGAGTATGGAGGGGACTATGGTATTGAATGCCGAGCTGTAGTCGATGAATAGCATTCTCACATAGTTCCCCTGCCTCTTGTCCAGGTGTGATGCTGCTGTGTGCAGCACATGGGCTATGGCGTCCTCCGTGGACCTGTTGGGGCGGTATGCAAATTGCAGGGGGTCCATGTTGATGGGGAGGGAGGAGCAGATGTAGCCCTTTACTAGCTTCTCAAAGCACTGCATTGGCTATGGAGGTGAGAGCTACAGGGCGGTAGTCGTTGAGGCAAGCAGGCTTGGATTTTTTGGGTACAGGGATAATAGTGGACTTCTTCAGGCAGGTGGGGATGACAGCCTGTTCTAAGGACAGGTTGAAGATGTCAGTGAATACTGGGGCCAGTTGGTCGGCACAGACTTTTAGGACGCGGCCGGGGATGCCGTCCGGACCTGCTGCCTTCCTGATATTCACTTTTTTAAAGGTCCGCCTCACCTCATGCTCTGTTACCCTGAACACTGTGCCTCCATCAGCAGCCGACCCCCCCCCCCTTGCCGTGGCTTGTGAGCTGGTGTTGTTATTACCAGCATCAAACCTCGCATAGAAGGTATTGAGGTCATTTGCTAAGGAGATGTCACTGTTCAGTTTGAGGGAGGCGCCTTTGTAGTCTGTCATCGTTTTGAGCCCCTGCCACATAGCTCTAGAGTCAGCTTGTTCAAACTGGAGTTCAATTTTATCCCTGTAGCGCCGTTTGGCCTCTGACACTGTCCTCCTTACGTTGTATCGCGCCACCTTGTGGTCATTCATGTTGCCTGCCACTAGGCCGTCGTTGTGCTATGCTTTGGTGCGCTCTCTCAGAGCTTCACGGACGGATTTGTCTACCCAGGGTTTTTGATTTGGGTAAACTCTCATTTTGGTAGTGGGGATTGTTTCTTCCACCATAGTACAAACATAGTTCAGCACTGTTTCCGTGTAGACATTAATGTTATCTGTGTCGCGGAACACATTCCAGTCTTTGCAGTGAAACGCAGACCGGAGCGTCTCCTCTGACGTCAAATCCCATTTCTGCACCTCTCGCGAGACTACAGTAGTACTTTTGATTCTCTGTTTGTACATTGGTGAAAGAAAGATTGACGCGTGATCTGATTTACCAAAGCCACTATCAGAATGAGCCTTGTAGCCACCTTTAAATTGCCTGTAACAGTGATCTAGGATGTTACCGCCTCTGGTGTTGCAAGTCACATGCTGATAGAAGTCAGGTAATACCTTTCTCAGATTGGCGCTATTGAAATCACCCAGAACCAAAATGGCGGCGTTAACGTTCGCCACTTGTATTCTATTTACCTCGTCGTGGAGTCTGGAGAGCGCGACGTTGTTCCTGGCTTGCGGTGGAATATACACTCCGATCAGGATGATCGCCGTTAACTCCCTCGGGAGGAAGAAAGGACGACACTTGATGGTTATATATTCCAGGTCTGGGCAGCAGTGGCTCGATAGTTCCTTCACGTTGCCTGGATCGCTCCAATTGTTGTTCAACATGAAGGCTATTCCACCTCCACGCTGTTTGCCGGATTCTGCTGTTCTATCCTTGCGGTGAATGAAGAAGTGATCGGCCGGTTGAATGGCGTGGTCTTGGACTTCTGGCGCCAGCCACGTCTCGATGAAGCAGAGAACGTTACAGTCCCTAACGTCTCTCTGGAATTGAATCCTTGCTCGGATGTCGTCTAGTTTATTGTCTATTGATTGTACATTGGCTAGCAATGCTTCAGTGATGTTAAAAGAGGAGCTGCACGCTTGCTATCTTCAGTGCAAATGAGACAGGTCTGTGACAAGACTGGTCTGTGAGGGGGAGGGGCACCGAGGGCACTGCGTGCAGCATGTGTGTGCGTCAACAAGAGGAGTGGGGGGGGGGGGGGGGGGGGGGGGGGTCACACCAGAACAATTATTTGCACTCGCACAAATGCTCCCAATTATATTTTGAGCTCGCATGGATACAATTTCGGTCGCATATGCGACCAATTCGGTCGCAATTTCGAGCCCTGGTACCCACACTTTAGTTTAAGCTCTTCAGTCCTGCGTTCTAAAGCCTGTGATGATAACTCCTCTTGGGAGTCGCACTGTTCTATGTAAACTCTGCAAGCAACGTGTCCAATAAATGCGTCTTTAACATGCTTTATATCCTCGTCATTACTATATGCCCGTCGCGGTTAAAAACCTTTTTAACTAACGTTAGCTCAGGGCTGTACGTTAACTTTTTTTGCACATAGCACTGATGCTCCAGAGGTTGATAGTTTTGTAGCACAGGCCAAAATCTTGTAGCACAAGTATAAAACGTGTTATATTTGTAACAGTCACAAATGTGCCTATTGTATTTGTGTTATTTAGTTGCAATGCCATGTTTGGCTGTCATTTTCATGCTGACAAGTTGACGTCACACAGCCAGACACGTTACGTGTAAGGAATTATGGGATTTGGTGTTGGGTGTATGGACTCTACTAGGGGTGGGAATCATCAGTTTCATCACGATACGATATAGATTATTTGGACAACGATACGATATTTGCCAATATCTGCCACGATACGATACAATGCAGGTGCCTGCAATCGATATGAGATGATATAAGCCCATTTAACACATTCAGTAACATTTAGATCAACTCAAAAGGTAACAAATATAATTTGGAAAAAAATATTTGAGCTCTTCCAGACATTTAAATGAAAAACTATTTATTGTTTTTAATACAAATATACCTCCTGTTCACTATAAAGTGCCACGTTTTGATATATTGAGCTTTAAACTTTAAGTACATTTTTTTTGGAACACGCAACCTAAAACCCCTTCCTCTCCCAAACCGTTCCTGCAATTGTTTTATGTTGCATGATGATCATGCATACATTTATTATGTATTGTATTTTTTATGTTTAAATATCAACATCATCTGTCCACCCTCAGTACATTTACTATCAATATAATATACTCATCTGACTTCATCATATCTTTTCAAATGCACACACACAGAGGGAGAATGCCCCTCCTTCCCAGTCCCCACTCTGCTGTTCTCTGTCGCTCTGAACAGGGTTTTAGCTTGTTGTTAGCAGGGCCCGTGAGCGGATCGGCGCGGGCGAGAAATCCGCTCTTCGCTCTAGACGGCTTGTTCCACTCCGCTAATCGCTCATGTTGACCCCGCCCCCAAGTCGCTCTCCGCTCGCTCACCGCTCACCTTGAATCGAGCGCTCCCCGCTCCCCGCTCCACATCGCTCGGCAGATTGTTTTACTTTTTCTAACAGGATGTGAGTGACAGTTCACCCTTCTCATTGGTTGAAAATGGCCTTCATGTTTGTACATCGCCATCTGTTGCTTTGGCATTGTACTACATGTATATTACATCAGTGTTAAACCACTGTGAGCGGCCCGGAGTGGATTGGAGCGGAGGAGAACTCTCGCTCCGGACGTCGCACCGACCCATTTTAAAACCCACTCCGTCGCTCACGTCAAAACCGCCCACTCCGCTCCCCGCGCCGCTCACATGGCCTGGTTGTTAGCTTATGCTAACGGGACGTTAATTCCGGTCTTAAACACGACGTGGTCATAAAGGAATGGCGAGGATTGCAAAGCATGTTATATGCATTTGACCTGTTGCGGAATAAAACAGCAGGGATTTGTTTTGGGTCGCGAAATAAGCACACTAGCCTTGCTATGTTGCAATGTCCACGTTCTAGACGCTACTGAGACGATTGATTGATTGATTGAAAACTTTATTAACAGATTGCAGAATGGGTACAATACAGTACAGCTCAATACACACAATTGTTAAGGGGATGCAGACCAGAGAAAGACTTTCGTCTTGTTTACATCAGGGTCCCCCATTTTCAATTCATCAGGACATATATGACATACATGACATACAGATAGTCAGTACTGCTACATCTATACATTTATGACATACCAGATTTGCAAATACAGTACTGTTTGTGATACAGAAGGAGTCAGGAAAAGGGAGTATATACATTTGACGTAGAAACTGTACATTGGAGGAGGTTGGGTGGGGGGGGGTTGGGTACACTGGGATATTGACAACCATACTGGGTAATCTACATTGGAGGTGGTTGGGGGGGGGGGGCACACTGTATATACAAGCAAAACTGTACATTGAGGGGGGGGGGGGGGGGGGGGGGGGGAGACACTGTACAAACAAACAAAATTGTACATTGGACTATTGACAAAACCATACTAGGTAAATGACTGTACATTGGAGGGGGTTGGGTTAGGATATTTACAGGGGCCAGTGTTGAATTGCAGTCTCCCGTAGGTGTCCCTTGAGAGAGGTTTTGAAAGTGGGTAGTGATCCACATTCCTTTACAGCTTTGGGTAGGGCGTTCCACATTGATGTGGCATAATTGCGAAACGTGTTTAGTCCCTTATTTGAGCCGAATCTGGGTTTAACATGATTTGTGGAGCTCCCTCTGGTGTTGTGATCGTGGTATTCACTGACCTTTGGGAAGTATTTTGACATGTACATGGGTACCTTGGTCGTGTAGTGTATCTTGTAGACCAGGCCCATTGCAAGTTGCTGTACTCTGTCGTCTACTCTAAGCCATCCTAGGTTGTCAAAGTGGGCAGGGGTGAGGTGGGTTCTAGGAGTAAGGTCATGTACCAGTTTGTTTTGAGATGTTTGTAATTTTGTTTTTAGCGCCTTTGAGGTGCTTTGGTACCATGAGGTGCAAGCATAGTCGTAGTACCCCTGAATGAGTGCTCCTGCCAGAGTCTTCAGGGTATTCTTGTTTACCAGAGAGGAGATCCGGTACAAGAATCGAGTTCGTTGGTTGACTTTTTTTATTACATTGGATGCCATTTTGTCACAGGAGAGATTAGCCTCTAGGATGGAACCCAGGTAGGTAATTTCATCTTTCCTTGTGACAATATTGTCACCCACTGTAACTGAGAAGCCGTCGGTCGAGTACTGTTGTGTCAGAGCCGTGTGCTGTGGAGCGGATATGAGTCACGACACCACGGATTTTCAAAATAAGAGTATCGAAATGAACTGAGCGTTGCTAGCTGCCGGAGCCATAGTTATTATAGCTGGAGCTGCGCTTAGGTGGAAATGAGACCCGTGACAGGATTTTCAAAATAAGAGTATCGATATGAACCGAATGCCTATCGCACCAGTGCTACTGAAGTAAATCCATGCATCGCACAGACCGCTGTTGCTGTAGCACGTGCGCGCACTGTACAGCCCTGCGTTAGCTGCTAACTAAGTTAAGCTATACGCTTCCGTTCCTTTTTCACTCGTCTCTCGTAAGCTATGTCATCCCCCGCTAAGAGTCATGGGAGATGTAGTAAGTACAACGGTCCTTCCATGTAGGCTAGACCGCCTTGAATTATGACTCAATATAGCCACGAGAGTAACATCAGTCTGCTCTTGCTATTCTCCCTCTTGTGTGTGTGTGTCTTTATGCAGATCTTTATGCAGTTTTAAAGCACCTTGGCTTTGTTCTGAATGCACTTTGTTGTAGTTATCCTACAGTGAAAACAAAATGCACTTGACTTTAATGCACATTTTGTTGTATGCAAAGAGAAAATGTTTAAATTGTACAATCTTTCAGCAGTCAGTCTGGAATTAATGTATGCATTCAAAAGTGCTGAATAAATGTTTTATGGACCCATAATAGTGATTATTAATATTATTTAGTTAAGTTTTGCCATAATCATGACTTTTGCCATAATTAGGTAACTTTAAAAAAAAACATTATATATATTTATATTAATCATATTCAGCATTCGGTTTTCGGCCAACTGTTTCCTATTTTCGGTATTCGGTTTCGGCCAAGAATTTCCCATTCGGTGCATCTCTAATAATAATACATTATTTATTTATTAAATATTAAGTTTTGATTTTTTTTTTACAACTGGGGTAGATAGATTACATTTTTAAATAAAAGTACCGAAAAAAGGTTCCGTTGGGTACCGGTATCGATTCACAGGTACCGGTACCGGTATCGGTTCAAATGTGAAAGGTGCCCATCCCTAATCATTACTCAGCTGAAAGAGTTGTACCCTTCCTGCTGTCTTATCGTACATAACTTGTATGTCGCTTTGGATAAAAGCATCAGCTAAATGACTAAATGTAAAATGTAAATACACAAACTGACCCCCAAGACCCAGGAACTGAAAATAGGGAGTATCGGCATGCAGCTTACTAACAGTTCCTGCTGTGGCAGTATTGCCATTTTGGGAGCAGGGAATCTGGTGGTAATACCCAGCTTCTGTGTGTGGCGTATCCGCACCAAGTATCCAGACCAAACTACACCCACTTCATCCCGATCAGACTGAAAAACACTGCAGTATGCACTTTGTTTATCCCCAATGAAAGTTTGAGTCAGTGATATTTAGATGATTTTTTTGTTTTGTTTTACCAATGCATGTTGATTTTCAAAAGTACTTTTGCACCGCTACATTGCCGCTATACTTAATTGTTTATCTACATGTTACCATACTATAAAAAAAGAGGTCCAGGTATGTTCTTTTCTGGTAGAGAATGTTTTGCAATCAATTGAGTAATAACAACAACAAAAAATTTACTCACTCAGTAGGGCACTAATTTGCACATGAGAATCTGTGCAGATTTCCTTCAGTTTGTTTATTGTTCCATCAGCACAGACCTGCAATTCGTCTCTCACTTGTCAATGGTGATGAATTTAAGTCATTGTCAATGGAGTAATTTTCAATGCTGTATATGTGCAGTACTGTGCACACTAGCCTAAAAAAGACTCACAGATTCATAAATGTATTATTTTATTGAAATAATAATAATAATTTATTATTTTAAAATAGGGACAGTACAAATCATGAAAATATGCCAGTCAGAGGCTAGTTTCCATCTGTAGTCCCTTTACAGGTTGATGTTAACACATTCAGCGCCAGAGGTCGCTGTGGGTCGTATGGCCGTGTGTGCCAGCGCTTTAATCAATGGGGATATATGCCGGTGTTTGCAGGGCTAAAACTATATTAAATATCATAGCTATGGATATAAAACGATTGCCCATTTGACATCGAGTATCTATCGTTCAATTTGTGAAAAATTTATATTTTTTTCATCCATACATTCCCGTTTTATACGGTGGTGAATATGAGTATAGTTTTAGAGTAATTCTGTGTAATCCCAGGAAACGCAGCTAAGCAGCGTTTAGTGCATTTCACTAGACACCGTGCCATTCCTCGCCTGGATCAACAATCAATCTGAAATCAACCCTAAATTATCTGTATTATGTTTCATCATGCATGCATGAAAGGGTGGGGGGGGGGGGGTTTCTATGCTTCCATCGTCACCAACGGCATACGTTGTGGAGTAATGTTACAGTAACACTTTCGATCACAATGAAGGCATGCTCGGATCAAGGCAAGATTGATACCATATAGCCCTTACCTTGACTAGGATGTACTGCAAAAAGAATATTCCAATTATCTGATCGCCATTCCAAGTATTGATGTCGATCGTGTTGGCAAAATAATCCACCAAAGAACATGAATGGACTGTGCTTGATTCTCCCCAATCCATGTGTTATAAACGTTACTACTGCCCGACTAAGAAAACCCAGGCCAGAGAGATTCCAAGGATGTGCAATACCGGCCGCAAGGCGTTAGGCAGTGGTATTGGACGTTTGCAATCTCAGACCCATTCCCAATGATAACATCAGGCTCCCTCGATGGATTATGAATGGAAATAGTGAATAAAAGAAATAACGACCAAAACCCGACTTTTCTCGGGTTTGGCGCTCAAGCGATGGCGAGTTAACCCGACTTATCTCGCGTCTGGCGCCCAATGTGTTAATTAGTTAGGGGTTTATGTTAAGTGTCTTGCTCAAAGACACTTCGACACGCTGCCCGGGAGTGGGAATTGAACCGGGAACCTTCCGAACCATCCGATTACCTGACGACCGCTCTACTGTACCCCCTGAGCCACTGTCACTACTAAAAGTTACTAGACTACACAATCAATGACAACACAATATGTGTGATGTGGAGAGACAAACCAGGAAATAGGAAGACTATACATTTAAGGTGCTTTAGGTGCCAGCGTGCTAATGTGTCATTTTGCGTATGTTGCTTTTGGGAGCACAGCACACAGGCAATTGACAAAAGATATACACTGTTGTATATAATGAAGGCAGGAGCACTATAACACCAACCTGATGAGTCCATTCTTCCATATACAAGGGCTACAACGTGGTCTTTTCATTCCAGAATTCATTGATTGTGTATCACGGTTGTGTTTGGAACCCAATGTGCAGGCAAGGAGACACGGTAGGCAGCACTGAGCAAAACCCAATATGGGTATATTTAATAGGGTGGTCTAATCTGTACAGGCATGGGTTGGTACACAGGGGAAATTCTTGTAGTGTCCAGGATATACACGGGGGCATGCATGTCATACAGAAGGGCTGAAAAGCAGGAACAGTTGTCATCAGCCGGGCGTAGGTCAGATCAGTACTTTGGTAGGTCAGTGTCTCCAGGTCTTCACCGTACAGGCTAGGAGAGAGGATGAGAATAGAGATTAGAACAAGGTTGTGAGCAATGGCCAGTGTCTCCAGGTCTTCACCAGCAAGTCAGTGTCTCCAGGTCTTCCCCGTACAGGCTAGGAGAGAGGATGAGAATAGAGATTAGGTCAAGGTCGATGAACAAGAGATCCAGGCGAACAACTTAAGCAACAGAGTAGAGACAAGAGCATAGTAACGTGACTAACGTGGTACGATAGTTTACGATCCGACAGCTTCTCTACGTCTGGGGCGGGTTTATATACCCAGATGCCCTCTGCCTCCAGACCGTAGATCAGCTGCCCCGTTACACACCACCTGTAACTAGTTAATGATAATGAGAGCGGTAGAGTGAGGAAGAGAACAGAGAGAGGCAGGAGTACTGACATGGTAGAACCATGACATGGTGTCCACACAGTACTCATATTGGACAGAGAAGAAGCTGTTTGTGTGCCACAAAGTTGAATGTGAATTTAATTGAATAAAGGGGGGGGGGGGGGGGGGGGGGCAGGTGTTTTAGTCGAGTGAGTGAATATGCACAGCACATTTAAAAGCCCTAGGCCTAGAATAACCACCACTCTCTTAACCTCTTAAGCCCGATCGGCCCGGTACCAGTACGAGATTTATTTCATGTCATAAATAGATCAATACAGTCCATATTAACCACAAAAAAGGAGTCTATTTTATTTTTTTGATGATTGCATACCCAAAGTAATTTGCAATTTATTATGCTTTATACTTATAGCACATGCATGAGTCTGGTCTCTTTTGAAAGGTAATGTAACTGAGGGGTACAATTCCCTGACTGTATTGAATAAGTATGGTATCATTAAACCACTACTGCGTTATGTACATTACTACTGGCCATACAGTACACAGGTATATGTGATGAACACCCCCACAATAACACGGCTTCACAATAAATACTGTTTAGAAAAATATTTATTAGAAGAGCACGAAGATTATCTTATATTACTTATCAAGATTGAGAGTTGCGCTTGTAAGGCGAAGAATGTGCATGAATAGGTCAAGAGCGTAAGTCCATGAGCATATTACGCAGGGGATAATTAATACCACCCGTAGCATAAGAATTATATATAGTACACTAGTAGGTCAGCTGGAGATACTAAGGGGGTTCCCTCCGGTTGTAAGCCAGCAGGGGGGAGGAATGTTCGAATGCAAAAGTCTGGATCGACGGGGAATCAATAAGCTCCAGCTACGGGAGGCGGTACATTACTCCCTTGATCGGCAGACGAAAGCAGCAGCTATAATCCAAGTATGCGCGACAGCATAGGTGAAAGCCAGCCAGCCTCTCCTAGAGACGGGCTCGAGTGATGCTCCTCACGGGTAAATCCCACACAGCAGCGGGTAGACGGTTCTCTTGGTCCAGCAGCCACAGTACCAAAATCAATATAATCCAGCCGGAAAAGGCTCTGCATTCACCGGTGTAGATTCTCCTGTGCACGGTACTTCACATTTAACTAGGTCGAACTTGACGTTATTTCACTAAGCTCTGACACTTTTACTATCCTATTCGCACGTGGTTATAAGTGCTCTATTTAGACGCAAGGTTGCTCACTTCACTTGGTCGTTGACTCGTGATGAAGGCTTTACTAGTAAGGAACGAACGATACGTTGAACGAACGTTTTAGGATAAGACAAGACTACTGCTGTATCCACCTGCAACGTATTTATACGTACGGTGAATAATCTAGTGCCAACCTCATTTCTGTCTCGTATTCCTGCACAAAACTGGGCATGTTGAGACAAGCCTTGGCGGTGGCTTTGAACTCGGCATTGGGGGTATGGCCGTGGCGCCTAGGGGATCGCTTCCAATAGGAGAACGAATATTATGGTCTGTCCTGTACCAGGTAAAGGGATATTCTGTGTATATGTACAAAGAATATACAAGGGATATCAAACGATATACAAATATTATACATGGGATCTCAGGCAATAAATATATATATTCGGTTTAATCTGACCCTTTGTAACAGCCGCCTCCTAATTAGTCCGCACCTAATTAGATAAGCAGAGACAGATTAACCGTCTTGTCCACTACTCAATGTCCATTGTGAGGAGTAGGGCAATTCACAAAGTCAGTGGGTAGGGATGTCCGATATTATCGGCCGACCGATATTATCGGCCGATATCGGCAGTAAAATGTGATATCGGAAAATATCGGTATCGGTTTAAAAAAAGAAAAAACAATAACAATATTTGTTATATATATATCCAGTGAAATTATTAGTTACCTGAAATTATTCCGTTTTTTGGGGTGGGAAACCCTGCATATATCGGTATCGGTTGATATCGGTTGATATCGGTATCGGAAATTAAGAGTTGGACAATATCGGAATATCGGTATCGGTAAAAAAGCCAATATCGAGCATCCCTATCAGTGGGTCATGGTCGTCATTAGGAGAGTCGGGGAGCCTTGGCAACTCTATCAGCCTCGCCACGGGTCGGGTGTATGTCCGCCCCTGGACGAGCACTTCTGCCGCTCTGACCTTTCCGTCGGCACCAGTGATCACTTTGCTTACGCGGCCGGCCGGCCACGCAGCTCGGGGTAGTGACTGGTCTATGATCACGACGACTGTGTCCACTTTTAAGTTGTCCCCGTCCTTGACCCGCTTCTGACGGGCTGGAAGGGATGGTAGGGGGATTAGGAGGAAGCGGGCCTGAGACTGCTTTGATCGGTGCTTGGCTGCACCTCCACCTCCTCCGTCTGTTTCTCTTGTTTGCTCTGTACCCCATCTGAGGAGGGGCCGGTTCCGGCCGCCCCATCAAGGAGTCGCTTGGGGTGCTGGGTTCGAGGTCAGCTACGTCTGGAGCGCAGCTGAGGGGGGTGGAGTTCCGAACTCCCTCTTGTGCCCACGGTTCTCTCACAGGCCTCTCGCTTAATGTCAATAGCCTCTCAACGGGCTGTACGGGAGAGTGGCCGGTGTCGCTCACCTTTGTGTGTAGGCAGCGTGTAGACGTGGGTTGACTGTCAAGTCCGTAGAGGGGGCCCTGGAGCGTCCACCCCAGTCGGGTCTGAACCGCGACTGGGCATCCTTTGGGTCCGATGTGGGCCGCCTCAATTGGGAGAATGAGGTCCGTGTGGTCGGAGCCGATGAGCAGGGTCGGTGTGGCGCCGTCGATAAGCGGTATAGGTATTTGACGTAGGTGCACATACTTCGCCATCAGCTGTGGGATGGGGTAGGTGTACTGTGATAGGCCTATGTCGTGGCTGGTGAAGACGTTGGTAATACTATACTGCTTCTCGGGCTGGTCCACCGCTGCTATCTTGAAGGAGACCTTTTCACCCTTTATGGTCTTCTGGTCTCTTCTGATGGTGCGTATTGTCATGGTACCTTTGGCACCCCGCAGGCCCAACTGGGCTGCGGCGGAAGCGAGGAGGAGAGTCTTTTCAGACCCATCGTCCAGGACGGCGTAAGTGTCCAGGACCTTGTCCTTGTAGCTCAGGAGCACTCTGACCACTTTGATGAGCACTCGGGGGGTCCCGCTATGCTGGTCAATGTGGAGCACTCCTGTTGGTCGGTTGCCTTGGATCTTCTGGAGTGGTGCCGACTCGCGGTCGTCCGAGTAGCACCGTGACTCCCAGTGTCTGCTGTAGCAGTCGGGACACCAGGGGGCGGTCTGGTGGATCTTTGGTACTGGTGCCACCGCCTAGGCCTGGTACATTACCGTGACGGGCCCACTTTGTTGTCCTGGCGGACGCCTGTTGATGTCATGCAGGACCACCAAGTGGGCGCCGCCGCACCTGCTGCACTTCTTCTTCAAGCGGCACTCAGCTGCCATATGGCTGCGCGCGCAGCGGAAGCAGCGGCGGTGGTCTTTGATCCACTGACTCACCTCGTCCGTGGTCAGCTTCCCGAAAGTGTCGCATTGATACAGCCGCTGTTCCCCTTCACAGTACTGGCATTCAATCTTCCACTCCTCTTTCGTCGAGGGGGTGTTGTGGTTCTTGTGCTGCGGTACTGATTCGGCTTGGTGCATAACGGTCACCGACCGGCGGTTATCATTTGATCCCCGAGGTCCTGGTCTTGGGCTTGGTCCACTCCACACGAACGTGTCCAGTCGTAGGCTGCTGACTTCTCTCGCGAGGAAGTCAGATAAGTCTAGGAGGGATGCCTCTGGGCCGTTGGGGTCGCGGTGGTCTCTCTGCCGCCGAAAACGCTCTTGTCGGGCAGGAGGGAGCTTCTCTAATATCCTTTCTACATTAGAGTTAGCATACAGTTCGTATATTCCTTTCTCCTTTTGGGACCCCAGCATCCCTACCAGGGACTGTACCTTGATAGAGAGGTCATCCAATGCTCTGTTGTCTCTGGCTGGGGGGAGACGGTCGATGTCTCTTATCTCTTGTATCACGTAGTCCCATATGCGTCCATAACGTTGGTCGAGGGCTACTAGAGCCGCGGTGTATGGGGTACTTGAGTTGGAATATGCCAGCGCTATATTATACAGTACATTACGTCTCATCGGGGACATCGGACATCATTGTCTCTAAGCACATTCGTAGCTCTGTGTACTGTGCTCTGTTCTCGTGTGTGAAGTCCGGGAACGTCGGTGTGCCGAGGTACGATGCCATGGATGGCTGGCACATCGGTGAGCGTTGGGGGAGAGGCCTCCTGGGCGAGTCTCCCCGTACGTGTCGTCGTGGGCTGGTACTTGGTGGGTACCAGGGGTCGGGTACCCAGGTGCTGTTCCTCGGTGCTGACGGTGCGTCAAACTCACCCGTGAGTTGAGTCGGGGGTTTGTAGCGCAGTGACTCGGGGCTGACGTCTGGGCTGTACTGGGCCTCCTGGTCCAGAGTACGTTGCTGCTGGTCGGGGCTGTACTGGGCCTCCTGGTCCAGAGTACGTTGCTGCTGGTCGGCTTGACATTCCTCCTCTTCCTCTTCCTCTTCCTCTGCTAGGTCCTGGAGTCTTCTGTTCAGTCTCTCGGCGACGTAGGCCGGTTCTTCCCAGTTGCTGGGTCTCGTATGGACCGGCCGGGGAGGGGGTTCGGAGACGTGGACAGGATCCTCCTGTTGGCGGGGTCCCGGGTCGCTTGGTCGGGTAGGGGAATGTGTCCTAGACCCTTGTCGTGATGATCTCCGGGAGCTCCGTGCGGAGAGAGGGGGTGTCGCCATGGCAATCAATTTGTCCATCATCTGCACCTGCAGCCGGTCGCGCTCTGCCTTGCGCTTCGCGCTGGGCATTGGCGGCGTCGCGCTGTGCATTGGCGCTGGCATGGGCGGCGTCGCGCTGTGCATTGGCGGCGTCGCGCTGTGCATTGGCGCTGGCATGGGCGGCGGCGCGCTGTGCATTGGCGGCGGCGCACTGTGCATCGGCGCAGCTTCTTTCAATGTTCTCTTCCGTCTGAAGGCGTCCGGTCTCCAGTCTTATGCGGTCGTCTTCACTCCTTTGTTGCGCCTGGAAGCGCTCTCGCTCGGTTGCAGAATGTTCGCGTTCACTGAGGGCTTGCGCTTGGAGTTGCGCGTGAAGGCGCTCTCGTTGGTCTGCAGCTTGTTCGCGCTCGCTCGTCTGTTGCGCTTGAAGTCGATCGCGTTCGTTGGAGGCTGCCAGGGTGGCGATGAATGCCTGTGCCAGCATCTTGTCCGCTTCGCTGGGGGAAGACACCGGCGGAGGTGATCGGCTTCTGGCAGTGCTCGTTGGAGATCCGTTCTCCTGTCGCGCTCCAAGGAGGTCCATCTCCTGGGTGTGCGTCTCTTCTGGTAGTGGGTCGGGTTCCGTCCCTGGGGCGCTTTCTTTATCCTGGAGCTCTCCGGGGACTGTCCCGTTGGCGTTGTCGGGGGGTAAAGTCATGTCATGTCCCTCCTGGTCCCCCCCGTGAGCTTGGTCAGTTACGTTAGAACCCACTAGGGTCTCTACTGGCAGGGTCGCCTGGTCGGTAGGGTTTGACATACTTTGGCTATCCGCTTTACTTATTTTATCCGCCTTTAACGTCTGTATAAAGCTAGGTAGTAGACTGGCGGCGTTGTCCTCTAGGTAAGAAGGTGGCTGCCGTCTGCGCGTCGGGCGTTCTAGCTTAGGAGAGCCGTTTGTGGAGTGTTCACCGCTGGCCATGTCAATATTAATATTATATTAATATTACGCTAATTACCATCCGGCTCGAAGGACCAATTGTAACTGAGGGTTACAATTCCCTGACTGTATTGAATAAGTATGGTATCATTAAACCACTACTGCGTTATGTACATTACTACTGGCCATACAGTACACAGGTATATGTGATGAACACCCCCACAATAACACGGCTTCACAAGAAATACTGTTTAGAAGAATATTTATTAGAAGAGCACGAAGATTATCTTACATTACTTATCAAGATTGAGAGTTGCGCTTGTAAGGCGAAGAATGTGCATGAATAGGTCAAGAGCGTAAGTCCATGAGCATATTACGCAGGGGATAATTAATACCACCCGTAGCATAAGAATTATATATAGTACACTAGTAGGTCAGCTGGAGATACTAAGGGGGTTCCCTCCGGTTGTAAGCCAGCAGGGGGGAGGAATGTTCGAATGCAAAAGTCTGGATCAACGGGGAATCAATAAGCTCCAGCTACGGGAGGCGGTACATTACTCCCTTGATCGGCAGACGAAAGCAGCAGCTATAATCCAAGTATGCGCGACAGCATAGGTGAAAGCCAGCCAGCCTCTCCTAGAGACGGGCTTGAGTGATGCTCCTCACGGGTAAATCCCACACAGCAGCGGGTAGACGGTTCTCTTGGTCCAGCAGCCACAGTACCAAAATCAATATAATCCAGCCGGAAAAGGCTCTGCATTCACCGGTGTAGATTCTCCTGTGCACGGTACTTCACATTTAACTAGGTCGAACTTGACGTTATTTCACTAAGCTCTGACACTTTTACTATCCTATTCGCACGCGGTTATAAGTGCTCTATTTAGACGCAAGGTTGCTCACTTCACTTGGTTGTTGACTCGTGATGAAGGCTTTACTAGTAAGGAACGAACGATACGTTGAACGAACGTTTTAGGATAAGACAAGACTACTGCTGTATCCACCTGCGACGTATTTATACGTACGGTGAATAATCTAGTGCCAACCTCATTTCTGTCTCGTATTCCTGCGCAAAACTGGGCATGTTGAGACAAGCCTTGGCGGTGGCTTTGAACTCGGCATTGGGGGTATGGCCGTGGCGCCTAGGGGATCGCTTCCAATAGGAGAACGAATATTATGGTCTGTCCTGTACCAGGTAAAGGGATATTCCGTGTATATGTACAAAGAATATACAAGGGATATCAAACGATATACAAATATTATACATGGGATCTCAGGCAATAAATAAATATATTCGGTTTAATCTGACCCTTTGTAACAGGTAACATTCTGAAGTTTCTTACACAATAAAGAAACAACACTTTGAGTGCTAATGAAATATGAGTAACAGAGGTTTGAACACACTGACGTAAAAGTTTTGTGTACTCACATTTATTTTTACTGGTTGCCAGATGCCTGTTTTTTAAGTTCCAGCTGAGAGGTAGGAGCTGGAAAACATAACGGCTCCATAGCCTGAAGTCTTATGTAGTACAGATCCAAAGTTTATAAAAATGCCACAGACAATATGTTTTACAAAGGTTTTTGTAATGTGTGTACCGGTAAAATTCTGCTTTATTATCCAAAATGGCCGCTGCTCCCATTCATTCAGAGGCATTCGTCAAAACAATGGACTTCTTTGTCTTCTTGTGTCACCTTCCCCCACTCTCAGTGCACTTTCGGAGCAGACGCTCCTTGGCTACAAAGGCGGTCAATAATTTTCAGGACAGGGGCAAACAGGACGAATAGCTGGTCAAATGACGCTCGCCGGATGTTTCGTCTTGTAACTCGAGACTGGATGCACGCAATAGGTTGAGTGTGGTGACGATCAAAAGATGGCAAATTCCAACAATGTATTGGTTGATCGGCGAAAACACAGACGAGGGCAAAGTGCTCAAAAAGCAAAAAAATTTCAAATAAGGCCTCAAAATTGAGAAATCCAACATGGCCGCCAGCACCAGGCTGCAATCTATTTAAGTGCATATCTTTTTGACTAAACAAGGTAGAAACATGAATGAAATGTGTTTTTATATGTTTGCATTAGGGATGTCCGATATTATCGGCCTACCGATATTATCGGCCGATATCGGCATTAAAATGTGATATCGGAAAATATCGGTATCGGTTTTCAAAAAAAAATATATATATATTTTTTTTTTTCTATAACCTTTATTTACCCAGGCAAGCAAGTAAGAACAGATTCTGATTTTATTTATTGTCAAAAGTATGCATAATGTTGTGTTAATTCCACAACAAGAGATATGTAATGTTAATTACCTGAAATTATTAAATTTTTTGGGGGGGGAAAACCCTGCATATATCGGTTGATATCGGTTGATATCGGTATCGGAAATTAAGAGTTGGACAATATCGGTATATCGGTATCGGTAAAAAAGCCAATATCGAGCATCCCTAGTTTGCATACATGAGGAATTTAAAATCATATGCTGATTTTAGATCAGTTGTGAAAATGTTGCTTGAAACTCATATTTATAGCAGAAACTGTGGTCGTTATTGATGCATAACTCATCAACCAAATAAGAAAGAAAAGCAGGATGATCCCAGGTCATGGATTTATTCATCAAACTCTTTTCTCTTGAATTTTTAATCAACATGCCATTTATGCAAATTAGATAGTCCTTAATATGCGTACAGTAGCTTAGGTACAGTAATTTATTGTCAGTCATCAATCGTATTCAGGCAGGTGTCGCAGGTGTCTTGCAGTTGCATGATTCATCCAATGCCACTTTTCCTGAATAGAATATAATAGATTATAATATAATAAAATAAAAAGATTATTTTACCATATCAATATAAGTGAATGTTCAAGTTTCTTTATTAGTTGTCATACAGCATACAGAATACTTTGCATGAAATGTTTATTTCTGTGTTGCTCCTGAGAGTGTGCTAGATAATAACAAGATAGTATAAAATAAGTATAATAAGTATAAAATAGAAAGTCAAGAAGTCAAGTACGTAAACAAGTGTAAACAACAAAATTGTTCAGTGTATCTATATATGGGTGATTATTTGATTTTGGGCATTTTCATGTCCCTGGGATATATTTGAAAGAAAAAAAAATATTTCCAGATTCTTTATGCTATCATTGATTAGTATAATTAATTACTTACCTAGACTTAATTATTCAATTTAAAACATACATTTTTTATCTTATTTTTTGTTGTTTAATGTTGGAATTTGACCATTTTCACCTTGTCCCAATCCAGAGTTTTAACGTTTGGTCTTGTATTTCTCTAGAAAAAACTATTAAAAAACAATACTTTTAGGTATATATTACTATAACTACATTTGAATCAATGATTCTCTGCCAAATATTTAACTTAAGTACAATATGTGAAAAAAAATTAAAAATCTAAATAGGTTTGTCCCTTAATATCTGTGTCATTACCATCACGTTGAACTATTTGCAATACAATGAAGTGTTGGCTACGCCCCTTGCTTTGGTACCCATTACAACCTGTAGTGACAGTGGAGCACATGGCTGTCAGAGTGGAAGACTTACATTTTGATCACCAGGAATGTAAGATATTTTCACATTTACTTACTCATACTACAGAATATGTTTATTGTGTGTCATTACCAAACACACTATAATTTGATAATGCTTTTGAATCTTAGTCAAACTTCTTCATATTTGTAGGTACATTGAGTACATTGCTAGCTAGCTGAGAATTGAATATAAGCAAGTTTGATGTTATGCTAGCTGTTAGCTTAAAAGTAAGAAAATGGCATTACCATCACGGTCATTACCGCCACACAATGAAGTGTGGTGGTAATGACAACGTGTGGTGGTAATGACAAAGATATCTGTTTATAGCTTTTTTATTTTGATAACATTACTTGTATGTATATGTATATGTAAATATATGTTGTGTCTCATTTATAACTGATATTTATTGTTATTTATTTATTTATTGGTTTTTGTATTTGTTTATGCTAGTGTCTTCACCATGGCACCTAAATCAACAGGCCAAAGGTCAAAATCATACAGAGACAGACTTAAAGATGATCCAGAACAATATCAAAGATACTTTCAAAAAGAAAAAGAGCGGTATAAAAAGAGAAAAGAGACGGGTAAGCTGCAATGCATATCTCAGCTGCCCAAATGCACACAAAGATATAAAAGGCATCAATGGCGAATCAATCAAAGAAACAAAAGAACAAACGATAAGCAAATATGAAATATGGATGACTACCTAACAGTGAATAGGCCACCAGTGTCACCAACACAACAACCTGAGCAACACAATGCTGTCCCTGTCCCTATTGCCAGATGTGAAAGTCCCAATCAGCCTACACCACAAGAAACCCCACAACAAAGAGGACGAAAAAAGGTGAACAGAAACAGAAGTAAAGTCTACAGAGATCTGTGTGAAGCCAACCTGATGTTGGAGAGAGCAAAACGAAATGTGGAGAAATATAAAAAACGATATGAAAGACTGTCAAATAAGCTCAAACCACAAGAATCGCCACGATCAAAATCAAAACAACAAATGAAGTCAAAGAAATGTGATCTCAGGAAGTCACTATATTGTTCCACAATACTCTAGTGTCAGAGCTGAGAGACACCAACACTAAAGAGAAGCAAGTAATTTCAAAGATTCTAAGGGGGGGAATTCTGAAAAAGTACAAGTTGGTGTATCTGGCTCAAAAGGAACTTGGATTCTCTGCAAAGATGATGCGGAAATACAGAAGAGGAACTGGACTTCAGAAGAAACATGCAAATGCATTGCCTCTCTCTACCAGGACAAAAGTCAAAGAGTTTCTGGAACGTGATGATAACTCACGGGCAACAACAGGGAAGAGAGACACATTGACGCAGAAGAAAGTGAAAATGCAAAAGCGCTTTCTGAATGAAACGTACAGTCTTTGGCGGAAATTCAAGAATGAACATCCACAGCTCAAGATTTCCTATAGTAAGTTATGGAAAACCTGCCCATTTTGGATAGTGAGGCCAACCGTCCGTGATAGGGACACATGCAAACACTCAACTGATGGCTGACAAACTGCTCCATCACAAAGTGCTAAAGACTAGCAACATTAAGGGCTAGATCCACAAAGAATGGATTGCACAGTGCTAGTTGCACCCTACTTACAATTCATTATAAATAGAAAATGGGGGACCTGGTGTAAACAAGACGAAAGTCTTTCTCTGGTCTGCATCCCCTTAACAATTGTGTGTATTGAGCCTTACTGTATTGTACCCATTCTGCAATCTGTTAATAACATTTTCAATCAGTTAAGACTGAGGAGATGGTGTTTGACCCCATCCACACACAGTCCATCTCGCCGGTCTCTTCATATAAATATCTTGTGATTTTTGTCGATAACACACTAACCTGGAACACCCATGTAGATAGCCTGTGTAGCAGACTACAACAACGACTGCACTTTCTACGTCGCCTTAGAGTTCATGGTGTAGATAAAAAAAATGTGTTACTTTTCTACCAATCTGTATTAGAGAGTCTCATCAGATACGGTATTACAGCTTGGTTTGGTAACCTGTCTGTACAATTAAAGTCCAAACTGGTCCGTCTGATGCAGACTGCATGGAAGATCATAGGGGTGAAAGGTCACCCATCCCTGCTGTAACTGAGGGGTACAATTCCCTGACTGTATTACTAGGTATGATACTTACTACCACTACCTTTGTACTTAATATTCGGCCACCCAGTACACGGCATAAATATATTATCATGAACACTCTCACGTAGATGAAACGGATCCAACACAAATGTACGAATTAGAAACAGGTCTTTATTTCCTACACAGCGATGGTGTGTAGAATAAGCACTTAATCACTTAATTACATTTATGAATTGAAATAGTATGCACTTTTATGGCAAGGAGTATTCGTCGGTATATCAATAGATAATGTCCAATCTCTGAAGGCGCAGGTGGTAAATATACGACCTGGAATAGTTAAGGAATAACAGCAATGATACTTTAATGATTATAGGCTGGATACACTAGAGGGGGTTAATCCGGTCGCTTGTAAGCCGACAGGAGTAGGAGGGGGGGGGCGGTAGAATCCAGCTGCCTCGTCCGGCCAAGGGTATCCCAGGTGAACCCACTGTAGTGCCGTTCAATGCGCCGGCGATCCTTGGACCACAGATGAAAGCAGGTGGACTCTTTGTGGGCCGGCTCTCTCCGGTCCACGGGGGAGAGATGTGGAGAGACCTCGTCTTGCAGAGCGTCTCCTCACCTTGCGTCCTCTCCAGGGGGGGGGGTTCCAACACACGGTAGTGTCGGGGGTCTTTATCCATAGAATAATCAAAGTATCCAAAGCATAATCCGTGCCTGGGAAGGCGGGCTGTCGTCGGTAGAATAATCCGGTATACAGGTCCACTCGCTCGTCGGCTCTGGGGCTCCTCGGGTGCAGCTTCACATAGGGTCAACCACCCTGGGTAAGCAGCCAGTTCTCTGCCCGAAACGATGGGGTACTGACTACGGTAGTATTCTCACCGCACGAAGCACTATATATTAACAGACTATTATTAGCTTAATAGACTACGTCCAACTCGACGATATAGTGCCAAATATGACTATTCAAATATTAATATACACGATGTCTCAATACCGATGGTAGGCCTAACTTGGCCTTACTCCCACACGTGGCATCGCGGGGAGGCTTTACGTCTGTGACTCTATTGGAGGGTAAGAAACTGGACTGAAAAGAAAGTCCTACTTTAGTAGCGCAGTATATATACGCACTATGAACAAATAGTCCCATTAGTGGTGCGGTAGCCAAATTCCTACGCGGAACTAGGACTTGTTCGTACATGTCGAGCGGTACGTTTGAACTGGGTCTGAGGGGTATGGCAGCCTGGCACCAAGGTCTCGACCAATAGTAGAATGGAGACTATTATGGGATGTTCAGTAGGCTAGAATGGATATTCAATGCATATTGTACAAGGAATATACAAGGGATATCAGGGAATATTAGAGAATATACAAATACAATTAAATATATATATATAAATAAATATATATATATTCGGTTTAATCTGGCCCTTCACAACACCTGCAGTCTATTTTTTAACAGGCTACTCTAAGGCAAGCCAATAGAATAGTCTCGGACCCCTCCCATGTCTTACATGCCGAGTATGAGCTACTGCCCTATGGGAGAAGGTTTAGAGTTCCACGCTCTCTAGACTAAATAGGTTTAAAAACTCCTTTATTCCGATCTCAGTGAAACTTTTAAATAGTGCCAGATAAAGGGCAACTATCGAATAACTGATATTTGGTTGTTATATTATCGATATTCGATAACCGATATTTGGGTTTTTTGCGTATACTATTATATTATACTAGTATATTTGTGTATACTATTCTAATGTGGTGTTGCCAGACATCCTGCTGTGCAGGTACTTTAATAGACATGTTGTGTAGGCTATTATTGTTAGGAAGATTTATTGTGTTCTTATTTTGTTATATAGGATGGCCTAAAGATGTGTTTCCTGTTTATGTTCATTAAGATGCATTAAGTTATGTATTTGTCAACTTGTCAATGCAATTAAACTTTCAAATTTAGTTCTGCCTTCTTGTCTATTCTCAGTCCTTGCCCCACAATGTTGGAATGAACTACCCACCCCAGTTAGGACAGCCGAAACCCATCCAATCTTTCGCCGTCGACTAAAGACGCACTTCTTCAATCATTATCTGAAATCTAAATCTTGTCTTCTTTTTAAGATTTTCCCATTAAAAGTTTTAAAACACATGGTGACAACCAACCCCATAGTGTGTGACAACCATCCCCATGATGGGGTTGGTTGTCACAATGTGTCAGAGTGTCTTTGATAGGTGATTAACTCTGTGTTACAATACTTTGGAAAATGAGAGGGATACACATTTCAAGCCAACATCTTAAGCTTCAATTTAATGTAGGAATGACTATTGAAAGATGTTTTGATTATGAGCAATTCACACTAGAGTAAAAAGTGTGACAACGTCCCCCGTTCTCCCCTAATATGGTATAGAATGGAAATTGTGCTGGTCCCAGAGCCCCAACTGATTACTAAAAGACATATGATGCTCAATGCCTCTGTCTGGAAACAAGTATGCTCCCTCATGGAGAAGAAGATGTAGGCATGTTAAAAGAACAAACCTCTTACTGTTAAAGTATGTTGTTTGAAACCATAAAGGTTGTCAGTGTTTTTTTTAGATGGTTTCTTAGATGTTCCTATCCTGTTGTAACAGTTGTTGATAATACCTATGATTCTGATGTTGTGTTACTGTATCCATGAATGAATTCAATAAATCTATCTAAATGTCATTCCCATCACATTTCGTCATTACCACAACAGTACGTCATTACCAACACATGACATATTTCTTAACACATTTGTAACAAATAGTTTAAATCTGACATTTTCCTACATGTTTTCCTATATTACAAGCCCCCCCTTAACATTTTATGTATGAAAAACAAGAATCATGGACCTGTTGTTGTAGTAATTGTATCTTTCTTGACAGGATCTAGCAATATATTTAAAAGGCTGCATATCTAAAGATCTAAAGCATGTTTAAATTCAAGTACAATATTTCAAACCACTAATACATCAGAAGTAAGGTATAATGTTACATAAATGCCTTAAAAGCACAAATGTTTTACTTTTTCTTTTACATTTTAAAGAGTTATTTGGTAACGTGATGGTAATGACAATGTTCTCTGACATTCTAGGAAAAGTGTTAAATATATTAAATTCCATAAAGTGATGTTTACAACAATGTTCATATTATGATTCCTGACAAAATGAATATAAAGCTTAATTGATCATTTAAGGTTTTATGCAATTTTATTTTTGATAAATAGATTTTCCCAAAAGTGCCCAAAATCAAATAAACGCCCATATACAGTATGTACAGCTGGTACAAAAATGGTGCGGTATAGCTTAGCTTGTGGTGCCACCTTGTAGTGGTGAGGTGCAATAAGGAATGAGAATGATGTGCAATTTCCTTACCAATAATATAAATATAAAGTGTAAAGTGTGTCTAAAGTGGTAAAGTGGGTGCTACAGTGTGTTGTTTATTTAAGTGAGTGTATGTGCGCTGTGGGTGTGTTGATGGTTTGCGTATTGTTCATTGTTCATTCATTGAGCATCCTGATGGCCTGGGGATAGAAGCTCCTTCTGAGTCTCTCTGTGCTTGCCATGAGACTCCGGTATTGCTTGCCTGACCGCAGCAGTTCAAAGAGGCAGTTGTTTGAGTGGCTGGAGTCTTTGATTATTCTCTTAGCCTTGCCCATGCACCGCTTGTTGTAAATGTCTTGGAGAGTGGGAAGCCCACCTTTAATTGTGCGTTTGGCTGAACGGGCCACTCTCTGTAGTCTGCTGCGGTCTTGTGCAGTGCTATTCCCAAACCAGGAGGTGATATTGCCAGTCAGGATGCTCTCTATTGTGCATGAGTAGAAGTTCTTGAGGATCTTCTGACTCACGTTGAACTTCCTTAAGCGCCTAAGGAAGTAGAGGCGTTGTCATGCCTTCTTGATAACACTGTCAATGTGTGTGGTCCATGTCAAGTCCTCGGATATGTGGACTCCGAGGTACTTAAAACAGTTCACTCTCTCAACCGGTGCCCCGTCGATGCTGAGGGGGCTGTAGTCCCTGACCCCAACCTCCTAAAGTCCACAATCATCTCCTTTGTTTCGCTGACGTTCAGGGAGAGGCTGTTCTCTTGACACCATCCCGCTAGAACCTTAACCTCTTCCAGGTAGGCCCTCTCGTTGTTTGCAGAGATCAGGCCCACCACTACTGTGTCGTCAGCAAATTTGATGATTGTGTTGTTGTTCCGCTGTGCCACATAGTCATGTGTGTACAGGGAGTGGAGGAGGGGACTCAGGACACAGCCCTGGGGGGCCCCTATGTTGAGAGTGATGGATGAGGAGGTGCCTGCTCTTACCACCTGGGGTCTGCCCGTCAGGAAGTCCAAGACCCACTGGCAGAGGTCATAGTTCAAGCCCAGGTCCCTGAGTTTGGCTATGAGTTTGGAGGGGACTATGGTATTGAATGCTGAGCTGTATTCGATGAATAGCATTCTCACATAGTTCCCCTGCCTCTTGTCCAGGTGTGATGCTGCTGTGTGCAGCACATGGGCTATGGCGTCCTCCATGGACCTGTTGGGGCGGTATGCAAATTGCAGGGGGTCCAGGTTGATGGGGAGGGAGGAACAGATGTAGCCCTTCACTAGCTTCTCAAAGCACTTCATGGCTATGGAGGTGAGAGCTACAGGGCGGTAGTCGTTGAGGCAAGCAGGCTTGGATTTTTTGGGTACAGGGATAATGGTGGACTTCTTCAGACAGGTGGGGATGACAGCCTGTTCTAAGGACAGGTTAAATATGTCAGTGAATACCGGGGCCAGTTGGTCGGCACAGACTTTTAGGACGCGACCGGGGATACCGTCCGGTCCTGCTGCCTTCCTGATATTCACTTTCTTAAACGTCCTCCCTACCTCATGTTCTGTTATCCTGAACACTGAGTCTCCATCAGCAGTGCCTCCCCCCTCCATTGCAGTGGTTTGTAGGCTGGTGCTGTTATTCCCAGCCTCAAACCTTGCATAGAAGGTATTGAGATAATTTGCCAGTTGGATGTCACTGTTCAGTTTGAGGGAGGTGCCTTTGTAATCTGTCATCGTTCTGAGGCCCTGCCACATAGCTCTAGAGTCAGCCTGTTCATATTGAAGTTCAATTTTATCCCTGTAGCGCCTTTTTGTTTCTATTACTGTCCTCCTAACATTGTATCTCGCCACCTTGTGGTCATTCATGTTGCCTGTCACAAGCCTGGCATTGTATGCTGAGGTGCGCGCCTTCAGAGCTTCGCGGACGGATTTGTCTACCCAGGGCTTTTGGTTTGGGTAAACTCTAATTGTGGTAGAGGGGATTGTTTCTTCTACCAAAGTACAAACAAAGTCCAGCACTGTTTCCGTGTAGTCATTAATATTATCTGTGTTATCGCGGAACATCCCCCAGTCTGTACATTCTAGTGCAGCTTGGAGTGTCTCCTCCGACGCCACCGTCCAGCGCTTCACCTCTCGCAATACTACAGGAATGCGCTTGAGACTTTGTTTATACTGCGGTACAAGAAAGATGGCATTGTGATCTGACTTGCCGAAAGGACTGGCAGCATGTGATTTGTACCCGCTCTTAAATTGCGAGTAGCAATGGTCTAAAATATTCCCGCCTCTGGTAGAACAAGTCACATTTTGGTAGGGAGAAGTTTGGCAGCACTTTTCTCAGATTGTGCCTGTTTTGATGGATTGGTCATGGTATCTGTCAAAGACAACATCTACCCTCTGGTATTTTTCTCCCATCTTCAACACGGTGTCAGTGAACTTGTTGGCATAGTCACCAAATGTTGTAGTGTCAGGTGGCTTTCCGAGTGCCATTACCAGAGCTTGGCCATCAATGACCACGCAGCTGGGTCCCTGAAGGGTAAGATCTGCAGGGGTTTTAACTTGTTTCGTCAGTATATTTGCTAACACAGACTTGTTGGTGGAATGTAGACTCCCGATAGTTGTGGCCAGAGATGGCGGGATGGGCATGAGTTCATGCTGGAGGATATTGTCAAGGTCTACCTTACGACCTGCTCTGTAAGCTATGATGAGCCTTTGTAGAATCTGCCTGTCCACTTTGATGGTGTTTTGCTTGTTCTTGGAAAGTTGCACAACTTCATACAAAGAGGCAAATATCTTGGCTTTGTTCATTCGAATGGGTGATTTCAGGTTCAGGTGCTGTTCACTATCTGGAGGTTCACACAAACGTTTGTCCACAAACATGTTCAGTTGTGCCTGTCCAAGGTGTTCTGTATGGATTCTTGAATCTCTGGTGTGATTACGTCCTTGTTGATGTATGTAAGAAAACGTACAAAAGCACATTTAATTCAGGTTTGTACCTTGTGTAGTCACACTTAGACCATTAAGCCCCACCATAACATTTTTGAAAATTCGCCTAAAACAGCATGCTTACATTAAAAGGCTTATATATCCAGATTTATAAGAGCTACTTGCATAAACTTGGTACCTGAAGAAAGCTAAGACTTGGGGGATTCTAATGTTGGTGTCCAACACTGTACATTTATTACCAAATTGCTGTAGTATTCCTGCAAACACTGAAGAAATGTCATTTCTTTTATCCTCGCCTATACAAAGATTACAGTTAGACAGTCAAAAACACCCTGTTACTCATGGTTGCACCCCAGCTATATTCCTACTTACTTCCTCCATAGGTGCAGATGTTCTGTGCAAAGTTTCATGTCAGTAGAATAAAAACTGCTGGTTTAGCACCTGTTTTTGTGGAGAGAGGGCCTGGTGCTGGCGGCCATGTTGGATTTCTCATTTTTGAGGCCTTATTTGACATTTTTGAGCTTGGTATACAGCAGATTTGGATTCAGCACCCCTTAATACCCCTAGAAATGTTGTGTTCCAAAAATAAAAACGAAATGCCTTCAGCACTTTATACAAGCACATTTTCTGAAATTCTGCCTAGTCTACTAGAATCAGATACCAAGAACATGCAAATGAACCATTTAAAAAAAAATCTGTAAATGTGTATTCCACGTCTTATGGAATGAGAAAAAAAAGAATTATAGTTAAAAAAAATAAAAATGTATGGAGGGAGGAGACACATTGGCGGGCAAAGAGCCGCATGCGGCTCGCGAGCCGAGGGTTGGCCACCCCTGCTATATTCTATAATAATATTTCAAATTGCATTGGTCCGGATAGGAGAATTCAGTACTGTATCTACCAAACATGCTGTTTAATCATCTTCCCTTTATTCATTTCCTTAGAGTTTTTGTACACATGATCTCAAGAAGGTACTGCATGAGATCATGTCTGGTAATTTTTTTTGTGTTAAAGATGCAAAGAAAAATCATAATTCATATTCTCCTTTGTTTCATCACAATTTAAGCAAGCCTAGTAATATAAACAATATTTCTGACACTGGGAATACATTCACTGAGGTCCATAGATGTCCCTAGATACCAAGAATATGCAAATGTACCTTGTAGAAGTGGAGCAATATTCCATTTACTTAGGTATGTATTTTAGGCGGATTTTCAAAAAATAGGGCTCCGGGCTTAAGAGGTTAACTCATTGGCTGCCAGCTATTGGCCTTATCCTGTGGTAGCTACTGCCACGCTGTAAACGATGGGAGTTAGTCACCTTATTTGTAGAGCTAAATCTATATTCTATATTATAGCCATGGATACAATACTATAGTCATTTGACATTGAGTTTCTTCCGGTCAATATGCAAAAAATAGATCATTTTTCCATCCATACGTTCCTGTGTTATACCATGGTGAATATAAGTATGGTTTTAGAGCGGTCTAGGGTAATTCATGAAATGCTTAGTTATAGATCGTATAGCTACCGCTCTGCGTCTTTCTGGAACACATCCTTACGCCAGTATAATACTGAATAAAATCTCCACATGCACCTTTATACACCTATTCGCCTGGCCACACCCCCATCCGCTCCTCTACATAAGCAGGGGTGTGGCCATACTATCAGCTCCTTCCTTACTTTCACCACGGCGAGTGTCTGTGTACACCACTCGAGTTTAGTGTAAAGTGTTTGAAGATTGGAGCTGCTAGACATTATTTCTTTATTTTTCTCTCTCACAAGTTAAGAGAAAAGGCTAAGCTATAATGTCTTCATCGGAGGGTTCAAGCGCTGGCAACATCACCCTTCACCAGCGATTTTCTATTGCCGCCTACGCCGTGCGTCGTGGGGCTTCTCTGACTCCACGGTCGTGGCAATCAGACGCACCTGAGCGGCGTCCGGTGGAGAGTCTGAGATGGCCTAGTTCCAGCTCTGGTTCCCCCTCTAGTGGACGGTCGGCCGATCTGAGACGCAAGCTCTTCACCTCTGCTCGCTCCCATCGTAAGATGGTGAGCTGCAGGGGCGAATGGCCTGGCTTTGGGTAGTTGCTGGAGCCAGACGAGGGTGTTCCTGCTCGGTCTCCTTGTCCGATGGAAACAGAGGATTTTATGGAGGGAGCGGGAGCGCTCTTGTTTGACGCCCCGGTGGAGACGTATCACTCTCCCCCTCAGGGTGTAGCAGGGTGTGATATGTCTCCTTGGGGTCCCTCGTCGTCCGGTGTTGGGTTAAAACCTCTGACTCGGAGACGGGATGCCCTGCTATCAACCTCGTCGGATGGTGGCGCCACACAGAGTGGCCGCCTCCCGTACGTGAGGGACACGGGCTGCGTGGAGGGAGGTATGCATGGGGAATTACGTGCTTTGTTCCCGGAGCTCATGGCGGCCGCCGCAGCCGCTAATGACGTGGCGTTGCCACAGCCACTGCCCGGACCTGTCCCTGATGACTTGATAGGTAATCTCTGGCAACGTCGTCCTGTGAGGGAGACGGACGTTGTCTGCCCATTTTTTCCCTCAATGGAGGCCTACATTCATCAGGGACAGGTAATCTCCCGCATCACTGGCCTTACCCCCGCCTACATGCCAGTCATGCGGGTGGCGGGTTTGGTCCAGTGATTGAAGAAAGGGGTGCCTCGGCTTGTCCCGAGGTGGTGTGGGAGCCGTTGCAGAAGCCGGTTCCCGATGGGAAATCGGCTAGGCAGTTGGCCAACTGGAGTGACCAGTCATTCATCGTCGCGACACAGAGCCTGGCTGCAACGTCAAACATCGCGCAGCTGGCGCGCTTCATGTCGGGGATGATGACGGGCGGGTCGGTGTTGGACGAGTACCATCAAGTCCTACACGCCCAGGCGGCTGGAGCCATCCTGCACCTGATACAGCTGCAGGGAATCGCCGCCGGGAAGATACGTGCCCTGGCCACTCTGTCCCAGCGCCACCTTTGGCTGGAGCAAGCGAGGGTGCCGGAGCAGAAGATGTTTCCCCTGCTCACGGCCCCCCTCTCCGAAGCTGGGCTGTTCGGGTCTGCCATGCAGCAAATGATGGCTGCATGCAGGGACATGGAGGAGGAGTGTGCTCCAGTACATGAGAGACGCGGGCTGCGTGGAGGGAGGTATGCATGGGGAATTACGTGCCTTGTTCCCGGAGCTCATGGCAGCCGCCGCAGCCACTGCCTGCACCTGTCCCTGATGACTTGATAGGTCATCTCTGGCAACGTTGTCCTGTGAGGGAGACGGACGTTGTCTGCCCATTTTTTCCCTCAATGGAGGCCTACGTGCGTCAGGGACAGGTAATCTCCCGCATCACTGGCCTTACCCCCGCCTACGTGCCAGTCACGCGGGTGGCGGGTTTGGTCCAGGGATTGAAGGAAGGGGTGCCTCGGCTTGATAGCCCGATGGCATCTATCCTTTGTCCCGAGGTGGTGTGGGAGCCGTTGCGGAAGCCGGTTCCCCATGGGAAAGCGGCTAGGCAGTTGGCCAACTGGAGTGACCAGTCATTCATCGCCGCGACACAGAGCCTGGCTGTGACGTCAAACATTGCGCAGCTGGCGCGCTTCATGTCGGGGATGATGACGGGCGGGCCGGTGTTGGAGGAGCACCATCAAGTCCTACACGCCCAGGCGGCTGGAGCCATCCTGCACCTGATACAGCTGCAGGGAATCGCCGCCGGGAAGATACGCGCCCTGGCCACTCTGTCCCAGCGCCACCTTTGGCTGGAGCAAGCAAGGGTGCCGGAGCAGAAGAGGCTTCCCCTGCTCACGGACCCCCTCTCTGAAGCTGGGCTGTTCGGGTCTGCCATGCAGCAAATGACGGCTGCATGCAGGGACATGGAGGAGGAGCGTGCTGTGCTCCAGCCCCATTTTCCCCCACCCAATGCTGCCGGTGCTGTTCGACGGAGGCCACATCGTCGGGGATCCTCGACCGTCGCCACCACCGCCGCCGCTGCTGGGCCCTCGGCCAAGAAGGCCAGGAGCGAAGAGGGTGCCTCGTCCGCCGCAGCCAGCCGAGCCACGCCCGGAGGTGACGGTAGGGATCGTCGTGTCCAGGCAACCCAGAACCGTCCCTCCGGGCCTGCTCCCCATGGGGGCAAGCACCGGGCTGTACGAGGCAGGCGCCCCTAGTGATTTTCCCCCTGTTACCCCTGTTCCCTTCCCTGCCCCAACAATATGATTTGTTGCAAATTCAATAAAGGGTCCCTCCTGGTGAGTGACTATTTTTTGTTACAAACTGTGTTTATTCACTATATATGTTGGGGATATGATGTGTGAACCCTCGCCTAGTTGTGGGGTTGTTAGGAGAGCAGGACTTTTAGTCATTCTGGTTGCTACATATATATGTGCTTAGCAAGGCCTGTAGCTAGCACTCGGTCGAAAGGCTTTTTCTTTCCTCATCCTGAAGAAATCTGTGGTACATTTTTACCGTTGTCTGAGGGGGTTGTGTGTGTTCTGTTACATTGGTAAACAATGGCATTGAGTCCACAGCTTTGGAGTGTTAGCCTACAAGAAGTGCTTGTGTGTATAGCTTGTACCGAGGTCTTATGGACCCTCTCTCAACCTTCTGTATTTTTTTCTTGAAACATGAAACACGGGTGTCGTGTTCACACATAAGCCTTCGGCCTTGTTTATAAACCCTGTTCGCAGACGAGTTGTCGTCTGTGACTAGCGTGTGTTGGGTTAGCTTATCCTGGTAGGATATATGCTTCTCCATTAGCATGCTGGCTACATAGGTATCGCCGCTAAATGGCTTGTTTTCTATCGTATCTGGGGTGTGGGGTCATGAGGGGGTGAACTGATAAACCCCTCCTTCCCTCTTTTCTGATTGGTCAGGGGGTTGGGCCTTCTATCCTTCAGGTTCCCTGCCGCACAGATTGGTCAGCATGGCACGGGAGAGGGGGGGGGGGGAGTCAACTGACTCTTCGCCTGTTGGTCAGTTGAGTCATGGGATTCCCCCCGCCATAGAGTATGTCAATGGGCGCGCTTCTATTGGTTGCCGACTTCCGTGAGTTCTTTACAGGCTCCATATGTGGACCTCTGTTGTTGTCAAGTTGGTGTTGCGGTGCATAGGAACTCAAGAGTTATGCTGCGCTCTGTATATATGTGTCTTGAGCTTTTGGTCACGTGGCTCAATGTTACATAAACTTTTCAATTTGTTGCTCACGTGGGAAGTCTCTCTGGGGGTTCCCCGTCCCCTCTATTATGGAGCAGGTTGACGGGGTGTTGTTTTCCCTCAGCCGCGTCATGGGACCCATGTCCATATTTTTTTCTGTAAAAAAAGCGGCTTCTTGTCGTTCTCCCAGGCGGCTTGGAGGAACGGTATCTGGGTTCTTGTTAGAATTACCATTGATATGTTTTGGGTCTCGACATGTACATGTGCTTCTGATAGGAACCATGCATGGGCTTGCGCGCCTTGGTTGCTCATCATTGAAACAGCGTTTTTTATGGGGCAACTGGGATGGAGTTTGTCTCTTCCGAGCGCCAGTGTACTAGGCTTGTCTCGACGAATTCTGGTTCATCTCTGGGGGATGTTAACAGAATAGATCGAAGCATTGGTAGAGGGGTCTCACGCCCTTGGGGTGGGCCACTGGGCGCGGTGCTTTGTGTTCTGACCGTCTGGGTGGCGCCCTCTATAATGTTTTGGATCGACATGCGTACCTACCCCCCTCCTGGGACTGGGGATGGTGGCGTGATTAGGACACGGGACGCCGGTCACGCCGGACCAGGTCGGTTAACCCGTTGTCCGCCGGGGCGCAGATCTGCTGTTCTGGTACCCTGAGGGACTTGTGCTTTTTCGGGGGGCAGGGCGTTGCAGGGTTTGATGTTATGGAGGTGTTCGTGGTTATGTTACTGCGTGTTATCCCTCACTGTTGCTTGGTCCATATTGTGTTGTACCTTGTGCTGTGCCTGGTCTTTCTCCATTCTTTTTTCACCCCTCTCTTCTCCTGCTTGGCGGGGCTGGGAGGGGGCTGTCGAGGTGGTTCTTGTAGAACCCCTCTGGCATCCCTGTGTACGTCCCGGTCCGCTGGGCCCAGGTCCGAATTTGTTTTCGTCAACCTGTTGGCCTGGGTTAACCCCTTCTTGAAAACTGAAACACTTGTACTGCTGTATAGCCAGTGTATACCCGCAGCTGTGTTTTGGAGTTTTGGAGTTGCCCCCGCACCTTTCATGACGTCTGCCAATCATGTCAGCCTTCTCTGCCTCGGCCCCTCTAGAGGGTTGGGTTTTTTTTTGTGGAGACTGCGACATGGTGCACAGCATACCAGCATACGCCCCATCCGCCGGGGTGCTGTTTTCAGCAGACCCCTTTGGCGCCTGTCTAGTCCGCAGTGCTCCAGGCTCAGGTCGAGTGGCCTGTTGCCTGGATTGAGGGATCGCCCTCTTTGAGGGTTGTCTCCCCGGTGCGCTGCCTGGTCCCGCTGTGGGTGTAGCCTCTTGAGTGCTTCGGGGCGGCCTGCTGTGGGGGGAAGGGCCTGCTCTTGGATGGGCCCTGTCCGAATACGCTGGCGATGTGGGGGGTGGTGTCACTAGTGACCGCCTGGTGGGGTCTCGATGCTGCGGCGTCGTTGGCCTCACCAGGCCCGCTTTTTCCGGGGGGTCCAGTCCCTTCCATGTGGGTTGCGCGTTTGTGTAGTCGTGGGTTCTTCTGTGGTAAGTCACACGGTCTGCTCACCCTGTGCATTTGAGTTGCTAAACCCCTCTCCGCACAGTCGGATACGATTCCCTCCCGTCCTCCACTAGGGGGGTCCGGGGGCTCGGGTCCTCCCCGGTTCTGATGGTTGTGGGGGGCCTCAGCGGGATTTGTCGAGCTTCCGCTCTGCTCAGCTCCTGTGTTCCAGAAGGACGCAGAGCGGTATTTATACGATCTATAACATACTGTTATATCTATAACCATAGTTATATGAGTATAGCGGACGCTCTGCGTCGGACTCACTGAGGACCCTGTGGTGGTGAAAGGCTTGGGAAGGAGCTGATAGTATGGCCACACCCCTGCTTATGTAGAGGAGCGGATGGGGGTGTGGCCAGGCGAATAGGTGTATAAAGGTGCATGTGATTTTATTCAGTATTATACTGGCGTAAGGATGTGTTCCAGAAGGACGCAGAGCGTCTGCTATACTGATATAACTATGGTTATAGATATAACCGTACGTTATGGCAGCATACGTCAATTCCATTGTAAATGTTGCCATTTCTTGCCTGAACCCGCTATTGTTCCGGAATAAAATCCACATTATAGGCATTATGTTCCATCATGAATGCATGAAAGGGGGGGGGGGTCGTTTCTGATTATTTGGTTGTCAGTAGCGGCATTCGCATTGAACACTAAAAACGGTTATCAGCCCGATCAGTATGAAAGCATTGCAGGATCAGGCTCGTTACTCGTATACTCGTTGTTGGCGTTCAACGATTGGCGGCCAATAACGAGTATAATCGGCGTTGGCTGGGAATGAGTTAAGAGGTTAAGTAATGTTTTTTTTTTTTTTTTTGGCAAGAGTAAAGACCGTAGCCCTATCAAAACAGCAGTCAAAGTATATATTTTCACCACTACGTTTGTTTAAGAAAGAGGAGACCGGGCGCCCCAGTGACGAACCACATAACGTGCTGAGTCGCGGCACGGCCGACCCGGGTTCAATTCCCGGACCCGTCGTTATTTGCCGAATGTCTTCCCCCCCACTCTGTCTCCCGCTCCTCCTCTCTCTCTCTCTACTGGACTGCCCAGTAGTAAAAAGCGATAAACGCAAAAAACAAAAAAATCTTTAAAAAAAAGAAAGAAAGAGGAGACCCAGGGCTTTTTGAAATTTCATAAAACTACACTACCCAGCTCACACCACCCGCCAACAACGGAAGTCCAACCATTTTTGTGACATGCTTTTTGTGTTTATATCTCACGGGTCAAACAAACCTCAATGTTATTGCCATAAAATACAACGTATATTTTTTCTTTACCTTTCTGTGAACGTGTCACGATCCGGTAAAACATGGCAGAGCTGTGGACATTATCCAAAAGTAACTCTACTTACAGTTTAATTCACAGTCTTTGCTGCCCTGTAACGGGCGCCTGGGCCCCGTTCCATGTACCTGGATAACTGAGTTAGCCGGATAACTTTAGCTGGATAACTGGGTTAGCCGGACTTTCCGGTTTCATGTACGTGGATTTTCCAGATCACCATGCCAACAGATCCAAAAGTTTGAGCCTGCTCGAAAGCAGAGTTCAAGTTCAAGTTAGCCCGATCACGCAGAGCCACGCCCCCGCAAAGAAGTGACAGCTCGTTTCCTGAAACTATTCCCACAGTCTACGATCTGCATTATACCATTCTGAATTACGTTTTTGTGCTCCATTCTTCCAGAGGGGGCTTTTGAAATGTAAAATAGACCCAAAATGCTGATATTAAATTCACTTTGTCCTAAATAATGCACGTTATATATACCGTGGCGACGGTGGCGCTCGCTCGTGCGATGTACACAAAAATGTGGTTATTTTAATTGTAACTGGGATTAAGATGTCTGATGAGATGCGCTGTTTGACGGATTTGAGAAATTGAATGAGCCGTTGACGTCACATGAATGAATGAGGATAAAGAAATAAAACTTCATTCAAAATAAGGAATATTCTAAACACGGGTCTCTCGTTCATTAATGTATAAACAATGAATTTATCCCATCTGGCACTGTGGCCCAGCGGTAGTGCTCAAGCCTGCCAACCTTGCGACCCAGGTTCAAATCCCGGTGTTTCCAATATGATTTTTTTGAATATAATATTAATGATTATACGCCAAAGTAGCCTGGTTTTAAGTTAAAATATTATAAATCTACATGCATTGAGGATGTCATTCTTTATATAGCTCTCAACGTGCACCAAATTGAATTATTCCTATATTGCAAAAAAAAGGAGACGACTAGGGTCTTGAACCCCGGTCGTCCGTGTGAAAGTCAAAAGAACAACCCGTTAGACCACATTGGAGATAAGTTAAAGATTGACTATACATCAATCAATGGGCAAGAGGGCCGTATCGTAATTCTGTATAACAGTTAACTTATTATTGTCGCTAGCAAGATCTCATTTGATTATTCAATCCAGCAGGCAAGTTTAAAGAAATATAATCTGATTGATTGAGGTAATGAGGGACTTAGAATTAGCCTATAGATAACGCATTTAACTTGTCGGCGAGGCGATTGAGCCGTATTGCAATCTGTCAATAAAGTCAATTAATCAATCAATGCCGTTGAGAATCAGGGTCTCTGCCATCGATACGTGCTGGCTTTTCACCTAAAACGGCCGTGCGCATTTAGCCTGACTCGCAAGTCTGGCTTGAGTTAACGAGACTGAATCCACCTTTGTGAAACAGGAAAATCCCGGCTTCGAACATCGGGTTAACTGAAGCTGGATAATGGACATCTTGATCGACTTAGTTGAACCACGTACATGAAACAGGGCCCGGGTTGTACTAAATCCAGATTTAACTCTGCCATTGGAAAGAGGAGATTTGATGTATGATCCATAGATGTATGACTTGGCCATAATAAGGTAATTTATAGGCCTGATATTCTATATCCTATAGAATAAAAAAATTGCTAAATCCAGTACTGTAACTACAAAACCCCTGTACAGTACATCATCTGTCCCTTTCACGTTTGGTCAAGGTTAGCATGGTGTTATTTACCGTCAAATATGGAAAAATATTTCTGACACTGGGAATACATTCCCTGAGGTCCATAGATGTCCCTAGATACCAAGAACATGCAAATGGACCTTGTACCAGCGGCCATCAGGATTCACAACAGTGGGCAGGGACCGCTGCCAGACATCCAACTACTAGGAACCTCCATCATTGAGTGTGTCTGACTCCCACCTAAATGGACAATATATAACGTATGATGTATATCATGGCATACTTACCTTATGCATACCGCACCTTATGTGTATACTGTATACTTCATCAGAGAATAATATTTATCATTTTAGCATTAAGCATTTTTAGATTATATATTAGATTAGATTTAGATTATTAGATTATATATATATTGTAACTATATTTATTGTGGGGCAAATATAACTGAGAGGGCATACATACCCTCATCTTGCACCTTGTTGCCCATATGCACATATATTATTATATTGTTTACACTGCCTTTAAAAAAATATATTATTTGTACTTCTCCACTGTACTATAATTCGATGACCTGTACCATGTCTTCTACTACCTGTACCTCCGCCCACCTCCCCATGCTGCTATGATGCCTGCATTTCCCCAAGGGGATCAATACATGAATATCTTATCTTATCTATCTTAGAAGTGGAGCAATCTTCCATTTACTTGGGTATGTACTTTTAGGCAAATCTTCTGAAATATAGCTAGGGTTTATGAGGTTAACACTTTCACTGCCAGCCAGAAATTCGGAAATGACAGCCCCTGGCCAGGATTTTTGGGCGATTTTGGCGATATCTCATGATCTTAGCGGAGCTATTTCTATATTTTATATTATAACTATGGGGAAATGGTTAGGCTCACAATAACAAGTTAAAAAAGGTAAATAGAGGGGAAAATCCAGGTGGATTTTCTAGAAAAAAAGTTACAAGCCTTTTTATGCAAGCTGCGCAATTCCTCGTTGCTGCTGCCTGAAACAGACGAGACAATACTGCCTTTATGAAAACCAACATGGGGGGGGGGGGGTGATAATAGTTACCGAACGTGTTATAAAGCAATTTAGACTGGGATGGATGGATGGATGGATGGATGGATGGATGGATGGATGGATGGATGGATGGATGGATGGATGGATTGATTGATTGATTGATTGATTGATTGATTGATTGATTGATTGATTGATTGATTGATTGATTGATTGACTGACTGACTGACTGACTGACAAACTTGAAATGCAGTAATACTATTATATCAATCAGGTGGGAATATATTGTATTGATCAGGTTAGTAGATATTGTACTGATCAGGTATTACAGATCATGTGCATGAAATAAACAAAAAATAAATTTCGACTGTTTCTCATTCATGTACTGTGCATAATCTGCTCCAGTGTTGTAGACACTGTGTTGCTCTGTACCTACCTGTTTTCCAATTTATTTGTCCATACATGATAAACACATTCATAAAGTAATAATATCTTGTATTGATAATATATCAATTAGTTTCACCTGGAAATACTACTACCTTATCAACCACCATGCCTGGCGCTAACGAACAAGTAAGTTATAACTACTGGTGTAGGTCCAGAAAACATTATTATAAAATACAGAATACTTTACAATGCAGAAAACTTGAAACTTTGATAAAGTGAAACACATTTTTATTTCAGAATATGTTCAATAAACTGGGTGACTGTCATCAGCAGTGATGCCACAGATTACTTGTAAAAGTAATCTGATTACTGATTACTGATTACTCCTTTAAAAAGTAATCTTAGTTACTTTACTGATTACTTGATTATCAGAGTAACTTAGTTACTTTGAAAGTAACTAGGTTACGAAGTCGTCCCCCCTGCTGCTGCCACAACATAAGAATGACAAAAAAAATTTAGTAAAATGTACTCAGTTTGAGTAAAATGTACTAATAGGGCAGGTAGGCCTATCTATAGATCTATAGATTTCACAAAAGATAAATGGTTAATAACACCACATGTAGGCTGATATGTAGCCTACCTTTGAGGCCTGCCCTATTCAGATATGGTTCTAATGTTCCTAGTGAAACAGGGGAGAGGGGTGAGTAAACCAGTGATTATATCTCAGTAACAGAATCTTCTCAAACCTCTTGTCAGAAAGTCTGTTCTTTCTAGGCGTGAGCACCAACCCTCCCAGACTAAAAAGCCGTTCCACAGGAGCACTTGATGGGTTGGAGTGTTATACTTCAAGAAAATGTTCTTTATGTTTGAAGGTCTATCCAGTATCTGAAGCTCATGCTCTTAAAAACTATTAAATGGTACTGCTCCTCCTATTATTATTATTATTATTATTATTATTATTATTATTATTATTATTATTATTATTATTATTATTATTATTATTATTATTATTATTATTATTATTATTATTATTATTATTATTATTATTATTATTATTATTATTATTATTATTATTATTATTTATTATTATTTATTATTGTGTGCTACTGACAACCTACATACTGCAGTATGGTGTTCCATGTTCATGAATAGTGCAATGCAAAAGATGTTTAACTCAAAGGTGGAACATACCTGCACTATGGCATCTGGAAGGCCTGCAGTCGTGTCCTGCAGGGTGTCCTTCAGAGTGCATCAGCACTTCAAGTGTGGGTAGTAAAGTTTAAATCCAGTAAAGAAATCCAGCTTTTGCTGTTTGGCTGGTGCACCTCCGAGTCCTGTAGAAGTCGATGCTTCGGCTTTGGTTTTTTTTCTATCCGTTTGGTCGTGCTGTGCTGTATATTCCAGATGCGGTAGACAGTATTTTGTTTCCTCCGCATAGTGAATGTTTTTTTCACACGGCTTAGCTGACACAAACGTTAAGTAGACTAGTGACTGAACTTCCAGTGCAAGAAAGCGTTACCAGCGTGAGCGTCTCCCTGCTAGCTCGCTATGTTTAGGTCAGCCTGATAATAACAATAATAGCCACCGCCCACCAGCATGGTACAACACGTGAGGTTGCGTGCTGTGACGTCACTCCCCAATACAAGGAAAACAGCTCCAAACGTATTTTTGACTGTCGAAAACGAAAGAAAATACTGCATTCCGCCTGCATTATGATGAGATAGTAACGAAATAGTAACGCACAGCCACTTGGACAAGTAACTGCAATCAGATTACTGGCTTGTAAAGATTAACGCGTTAGATTACTATTTTTGGGGAAAAGTAATCAGATTACAGTAACACGTTACTTAGTAACGCGTTAGTGGCATCACTGGTCATCAGTACCAACCATTGTTGCTGTGCATTAGACACATATGCTGGTAACATTCACAGTATAAAATTATGGTAATTTACCAACACAATACCTTATAAAAAGTGAACACTGGGTGAGAATCAACCATTGTTTCTGTGCATTTAGAAGTATGCTGGTAACATTCATAGTATAGGATTATGGTAATTTACCAACACAATACTTTATAAAAATTGTACACTGGGTGAGAACCAACCATTGTTTCTGTGCATTTACAAGTATGCTGGTAACATTCACAGTATAGGCACATCACATGATCAACTACAGGGCGTATCTTACAGTTGGTCTCTCGCATCGATGACTGCATTGTCCATTGATAAATGGATGAAGCGCCAGATGATCTGTGGACCAAAAAATATCCAATACAGGCTTCCAAAGTATATAAATAAGAGGCCAATGGACTGCATTAGAAAAGTGTGGTACGTTACCTACAGTATATACTTTTATAAACTGGGTGACTGTCAGCAACCATTGGTTCTGTGCAAACGGTAAAAATGAGGAGGGAAAAAGATAAATAAAAAAATAAACTATATACACACACAATGCAAATGATGAATGGAGTTGACACAGCTAGATCACTAACATAACGTCTCATCTGCAAGTGGTCCAAACATGCCTATGCAATATGTACAACAGTGGCCCAAATACATGTGTTCAACGCATTTGTCTTGTACAGAAAACAGTGCAACTACCCATATCCATATACTATACTATACTATACTATACTATACTATACTATACTATACTATACTATACTATACTATACTATACTATACTAAACTATACTATACTATACTATACTATACTACTCTCAGCTAGCTATACTATCTACTGGTACACATGGTTCTGTCTGTATCACACAATGATGGATTATTTAGAAGTACTCTGTACTTCTGTATGCCGGATTATTTATCATCATCATCATTTATTTATTCGCACATGGAATTATCACAGTCCAACAGTACATATTCATATAATTTACCAAAAATACCATGGCCGAAAGGAACAGGAAGAAGAAAAAATCGTATATATACCTGCCCCTACACACACACAACACACCGATAGACATATTGTGTAAAACCAAACAGAATATACCCATTTTGCAAAAAAAATGTAACATCAACACAACCAAATTAAATCAACATAAATAAACCCATTTTGTCTATCTATCAGTCAAACTACATATTTAGGTTCATTCATTTATACACACACACCCCCACACACGTATATAATTATTATACTTCTATATACTATCTAATTTCTATTTTATTATAATATAACTAAATCATACTATTTATTCTACACCATATTGGTACAGTATTATACAATATTTTAATATATTATTATTCTATGTTACGCTGCTATATACTATATTACTATACTCATACTGGCCTACACTACAACTCTATGCTACGTCATCCTGACACGCTAAACTGCAATATTATACTAAACTGTGCTATACTGTCTATGTATCTTTTCTTTGCACAACCTTTTGAAGTGAAATATATTATTGGAACTCTTTTCATCGTTCTGCAAAGAGTTCCATAGTTTGATACCTATAACTGAGGTGCACCTTTGTTTTAAGGTTGTTCGTGCAAATTGGTGTTTAAAATTTCCTTCTGCTGTCATCTGGACAGGGAACGAACAACCTCTGTATATTTGCTGGTAATACTCTGCATTTTGCTCTAAACAAAACGAATAAAGTCTGTATTTCAGCTAACTCTTTAAGTTTCAATAGTCTGGATTTAATAAATAATTCGTTGGTATGTTCTCTTGAATCTACATTGTGAACTATTCTTACTGCTCTCTTCTGTAATATAAATAATGGCTTTATGTTGCTTTCATACATGTTACCCCACACTTCCACACAGTAACTCAAATATGGTAGGATGAGTGAACAATATAATATTTGCATATAATTATAATCAAGCACATTATTTGCCTTGTTCAAAACAAAAACACTCTTGGCTACCTTATTTTGTATGTACATTATATGTGGCTTCCATGTCAATTTCTCATCCAACATAACACCCAACATTTTTAACTCAGATACTATTTCAATATTAACTATACATACATATACTATAACTATACTAATACATAATGCCACATTGTCCTTCTTTCGATTAGTATTAGTAAGGTATTTTCCTGAACTGAAGAAATGTGTATCGTCAGCAAATAAAACAAATTGCAATATGTTTGACACTTCACATATATCATTAATATATAAAATAAAAAGTTTGGACCCCAGCACCGAACCTTGAGGGACACCACATTCAATATTCATACATTCAGATGTGTAACCAGAGAGTTGTACATATTGTTGTCTATTTTCAAGATAGCTACTTAACCAGTTCATCGCCACCCCTCTCACACCGTATGTTTGTAATTTAGAAATTAAAATGTGATGATCTTTCGTATCAAATGCTTTTTTTAAGTCAATAAACACCCCTATTGTGTAATTCCTCTCATCTACTGCTGTGGTTATTTCTTCATATATATTCATTAAGGCTAAGGCTGTTGCCCTGAATCCATACTGACTCTCACTCAGCAGGTTATTCTTTTCAATAAAACTATCTAATTTATGAGCAAACACTTTTTCAAGAATCTTGGAAAATTGTGAAAGCAAAGACACTGGTCTGTAGTTGGTAAAGCTGTGTTTGTCCCCAGATTTAAATAGAGGAATAACCTTTGCTATTTTCATTCTGTCTGGAAAGGTGCCTGTTTGAAAGGAAAGATAAAAAAATATGACACAGGGGGTTAATTATACAATCAATGGTCTTCTTCACAATTATCATGTCAATTCCATCACTGTCAGTTGATGTCTTATTTTTTGAATTTAATGCTATTTCTATAATTTGTCTTTCACTCACATGTCCTAGAAACATAGACTGCAACAATTTACTTCCCCCTGTCCAGTCTTTATTTGCTTTCCCTTCATTATGACTTTGGATATGCTTAGCAAGGTTTGGGCCTACATTTACAAAAAATTTATTAAATTCATTTACCACTTCATTCACGTTTTTAATAACCGTATTGTTGTCATTAATGAAGTAATTGGGTAAATCTGCAGATACAGCTTTGCTTCCAATGACATTTCGTAAAATCATTATTATAGTGTTCTTTCTTTGCATTTCTAATTATAGTAGTTAATTTATTTTTGTAAGCTTTATATTGATTTTCAGCCTTTTTTGTTCTTAATTTGATAAAATCTCTATAGAGTTTGTTTTTCTTTTTACTTGCATTTTGTAAGCCCTTTGTCATCCAGGGTTTTATTTTATAATTACATTTACTTTGCACTTGTTTACATTTCAAGTCACTGTCCACATACAGGGCCACGCCCCCTCCCCTTTCGTTGTTTCTATCCAGGTGATACAGCTCATAACCCTCCAAGTGAAAATCAGCACAATTCTCCTGCTTTAACCACGTTTCAGATAATGCTATAACTGAAAATCTATTATTAAATGTTTTTAAGTATTCATTAATCTTGGTGAAATTCGCATAAAGGCTTCTACAATTTAGGTGTATTAAACACATGGGTCTCAGGATCAACATCATATTCAAAATCATATATTTCTTCCGTATCCGACATTGTGGTTATGTACTTGATTTCCGGGCTCCAGTGAGCCTACTTCTTTAAAGTCACCCATTGTATGTATGTATCTCCAAATACAATTCCACCCAAGTTGACCATACCATACAGCTGGCCAACATGAGCCCTTGGCTGCCCATGACACATCTCCATAGTCCATGCTGTAGTTGTCCACAACGCCTCTCCACAAAAGTAGTCCATGACATAACTGTCCGTGGAAAACATATACACACCCAGATCCAAAATTGAAACAATAGTCCATGTCCATAGTCGAGCAAAAAGTAATTCAAGTTTTCTCTTTCAGTCTGCAGTATCCATGCATTCAACATGCGGTAGGAAACAGAATCCCAGTCCAAAAAAAGAAAATGGAATCCCAATAGACAGTATCGATGATTTACTTCTAAATAATGATGGCTTGGCCAGATCGCTCTTGAAAAAGAGATTTTAATCTCAATGATGCTTATCTGGTTAAATAAAGGATTTGATTGATTGATTGAAGTACTCTGTACTTCTGTATGCCGGATTATTTAGAAGTAGTCTGTACTTCTGTATGACAACTAATAAAGAAACTATTTAGAAAAATCCTTCTTTGTGTGATACAGAGTGAAGCATTTTTCATGATGCAGGGGGACTTTGCACGATGTGCAAAAATATCTGGTCTCACTCCTGAGGCCACGCCTACTGCAGATCCGACATTTCCTACACGGTAGCTTTTGCTTGGGGGTGGCTTTGTACGCCACCATGACATGTTTCCCAAAGCCACCCACTAATCTGCTCTGCGGGTCCCCCGGTGGGGCCCTAGGGTCGCGCTGCCTGCCACGCCCCACCTGCTCAGCCCCTGCCTCCTCCTCACCCCCACCGCCGCCCTCCTCCTCCTCCTCTGCCACACCAGGAATTTTCAACTCCTCAGCCCCTGTGTAGGTCCGCCCCACAGCCATGGTGTACCGGAGGAGGTTGTGATAATACCCTCAGGGGTGCCTGGTTCTGTACAAGACAAAAGAGTTGAACATACATATTTGGATCAGATACAGCACAAACATTTTAGTCCACTTTCCAGTCTAGATTCTGGTCAACTCCTTTCATATTTTTATTATAACACATGATGGTTGACGGCGTGAGCATCTCCACCCTCACTGCTTTGCCCTTCTTCTGCTTCTGCCACACTTTTGCCATTTCCATGGTGTCCTCATGGAAGCTGGTGATCGTCTTCACGATCCTCTTATCCCGCCATGCCACGATCATGACCTGCTTGTTGTTGACAGCAATGCGCTCCCCCACACCGATGTCAGCATTGGTCAGGTTCTTGATGATGGCTGGCTCCCCCCGGTGCTTCCTGAGGGTACCACAGACGTCGGTCCTCAACTGTCGGAGCCTGGCGGACACACTAACGGAATTGTAGAAATTGTCCATGTAGAGTGAATGACCGGCCCCGGCCAAACATCCAAGCAGACCGACGACGTGTCCCCCAGGTTTGCGCCATCCCGGCAATATGGCTTGAAGGCGAAGCAATATCCTGTGAGTGATTCGCACAGGAAGTATGACTTGATGCCATACCGGGTTGGCTTGTTGGGGTTGTAGACGCGGAAAGCCAGGCGGCCTCGCCATGCCAGCATCCCCTTGTCAATGGCGATCTCACGGCCGGGCTGGTACAGTTCCTTGCACCGCACATTCACGTGATCGACCACAGTGCGCACCTTACAGAGTTTGTCTCTCACATCTAGGGATGTGTTGTCTGCAAAGTGGAGGAAGCGCCAGATCAACTCATAACGGTTGCGTGGCATGGTGGTTGAGAAGAACGGTGTGAAGATCGTCTCATCCGTGGTCCAAAACATGTCCAAGCGAGGCTTCCAAAGGACACTGCTTAGGAAGATCAGGCCAAGGACCTGCTTGAGCTCCTTCAATGTGAGGGCCTTCCAAACCAGTGCCCTGCTACTGGTTAGCGTGGGATCCAGCCAGGCAATGGACTGATCCGCGTACAGGTTGGTCTGGGCAACAATGGCATTGAGAAAGTCGTCTGTCAGGAACAGATCTAGCCATGCTGCAGGCCGGGGAGAATTCAGTGCCGCGGCGTCCTGGAGCAGCCCCGGTTGGGATGTGAAGGGGAGCCTACGAGGCACCCAGCCCTCACGAGACCAGGCATTCTCCTGGTCCTGACGGCTCGCCGCCGACCTGCTCTTCGCTCCTCGTCGCACCCCGCGACCTGTCAATTATACAAATATACAATTATTATAACACCCCTACTGTAGACAAACATTCATATACCACGTAGTTACAAACTGTGTGTGAGTGAATGAGTGAGTGTGTGTGGGGTTCAGATGTCAGAGCTGGATGTGGTGTGGGGGTCAGAGGTCAGAGCTTGAAGTGGTGTGCAGAGTGAGGCCAACTTACCACTCTTAGATGTGCGCTTCCGCCCTGCAACGGGTTCCAGAATGTGCTGACTATCATCCAGTTCTAGAATCACATGATGTAATACATTACAATATTGCAATGTATTGTCCTTTTATTTACATGATATATATATATATATAGCATTATGTGTTATATTTTATGTACACTCACCTGCAGGAGTAGGTGACGCAGGAGTAGGTGACGCTCTGTCGTGTGGGTCATCGTCAAGTCAAGTCAAGTCAAGAGTTTTATATGTCACGGCATACAAGTATACAATGAAATGCGGGTGGTCTTGCCCGCAACGATGTGCAATACAGTAGTACAACATATAATAGAATCCAATAGACAACATTGTGCAATAAACAGGTAACATAGTGGGACATCACGGTATTTGTACATAGTTATTTACAGAGCATGAAGGACATGCTATGTCCCTAGGTAGTGCAATACACTGTTACTATACTATTTTTAAAGTGACCTTTCTTTGTGTCCATAAGTGTGGGCGTGTGCAGCATGAGTGAGTGCTTTCTCATGTTAAAGTGGTTGCTAGTGTGCGAGTGTGCACAGCGTGTGTGTCGTGTGTGTGCTAATGTGTGCTTGTGTGTGTAGGGTTCAGTGTTCTGTGACCCTCAGTGTTCATTGTTCAAGGCTCTGATGGCCTGGGGGAAGAAGCTGAGCCGAAGCCTCTCTGTCCTAGTAGCTGGTGTTCGCAGGCGTCTGCCTGACCTCAGCAGCTGGAACAGGCTGTTATTGGGGTGGTGAGGGTCTTTCATTATTCTGCAGGCTCTGGGTTTGCACCTTTTGTTGTATAGAACCTGCAGGGGAGGTAGTGCAATACCCGTGGTACGCTCGGCAGGGCCTTCTTGTCCTGTGCCGTGCTGTTACCATACCAGGCAGTGATGTTTCCAGTCAAGATGCTTTCTACAGCTCCGGAGTAGAAGGACTGGAGTATCTTCCCCGATACTCTGAACTTCCTTAATGTCTCAGGTGGTAGAGGCGCTGCTTCGCCTTTATTACAACTGTGTCTATGTGTGTTGACCATGTCAGATCCGATGAGATGTGGACCCCCAGGTACTTAAAGCTGCTCACCCTGTCCACGGTGGCCCCGTTTATCCTCAGTGGTGTGTGTGTCTCCTGCTGTCCTCTCCTATAATCCACTATCAGCTCCTTGGTTTTACCAATGTTCAGGAGCAGGCTGTTGTCCTGGCACCAGCGTTCCAGTACCTCAACCTCCTCCCGGTAGCCTTCTCGTCGTTGTCCGAGATCAGCCCCACCTGCGAACTTCACTATGGAGTTGGAGCTGAACTTGGCCACACAGTCGTGTGTGTATAGTGAGTATAGCAGGGGGCTCAGAACACAGCCCTGGGGGGACCCGATGCTCAGGGCAGGGCCGCCTCAGGGGGTGTGCGAGCAGTGCGGTCGCACAGGGCCTCGCGGGAAGGGGGGCCCCGCAAAAAAAAATAAAGCGAGGCCCTTTTTCATCACAGACCTAAAATCTAGTTTTGCTTATATGCTTATATATTTCACATTAGACACGTTTGTAGAATGTGTCTGACTTGTTCTTGGGTCTGCAGTCCTGCAGCTGCAGACATACTCACTATTGGAGCTCAGCCTCTGGGGTTCTGCAGCAGCATTGGTTTCAACGAAGGGAGTGGTTTTACTTACATCATGTGTAGACAGTGTAGTACTCCGGCGTGGCAGCGTGAGTCGGCTGCGTTTGACATTTTCGCGCGTGCAGCTTTTGACTATGCTTAGTTATGCCAATCAAGACGAAGAAAGAGGTCGGTCATTATCAGTCGGTCGGTCACCAAGGAACGTTGACGAAATGCCTCTCGCTAACGGGACAAATGGCCGGAGCCTTTCATGGTATAGCCATGATGTCGGCTAGTAGCTAGCTTAGCTAAATGCTAACTAGCGTTAGCTAACCTATTCAGAGGAGCGAGGCGAGGCGAGTGGATGTCTTTTCAAAAGAAGGAGAAGAGAACTTGTGAGCAGATAAATCTGTTAGGCAGCAATACGCCGAAAGGTGTCCAGTCTGCCGGAAAGTACTCGAAGAAGAAGAAGAAGAAATTACACCGTGGGGCCAAGAAAGTCTCCTTCCAGGTTGATACTGCATTATGGTGAGTCAACCTATGATTATATACCCGCCGTGGACCTGAGTCACCTGACCCTATCTCTCTTTCTCTCTCTCTGGAGCCAAACTGGTTGACTAGCTAATACTACTAGTAGCTAACTGTGTGAGCTAACTGTTAGCCAGTTAGCTGTTTAGCGTCAGCTGGGAACGTTCGTTTGATGGTATCAGTTAGCCTTGAGAATAGCAGGCCCTTTGACAGAAGATGTAGTCGGGCCTGCACCATGACAAGGCTCTGGCCATAGCTTCTTTTTGTCCCGCCAGCGAAAGGCCTTTCGTCAACGTGGAGACCTGTGTTGCGGCCTTTCGCCCTGCGTTCCTCGTGCAGGTAACTTGGATTAATGAAAATGTCATGACATTACCCCACTCTTCCTTCCTTCCCCTCCCGAATGTTTTGTTAATAACGATGTTTTTTTCCAGGCAAAACATATGCTACTTCACAACATTTGGAGATACGACATGTGCTGTGTGTGAATGGTCGTTTGTGTAGCTTGGGTAGCGTTGGGCCATTGGCCAAAGCTGTGTGTGGCCTGGTGTCACAGTACCTGGCTAGCCTATTTAGCTGATGTCGGCCATTGGCTCCTTGCTGCTTTGGTTTCTCTGGTATACCCTCTTCTTGTTGGATTTAAGTGTTGATCTTTGTCCTTTTGAATCTGTCATACATGCTCTAGTCTCTCTCTAACACACACACAGATGACAAACACACATGTTCTCTCTCTCTCTCTCTCTCTCTCTTTCTAACACACACAGTCTGCCTATGGCGGCCTTTCTCGATGGCTAGGCTGTGCTCAAGGATCTTCAGTCACAGTGCTCAGGTATTCTGCCACTGTGTACTCTCTGTTTAGGGCCAAATAGCATTTCAATTTCTTTCCAATGTGTCTCTCTCTCTCTCTCTCTCTCTCTCTCTCTCTCTCTCTCTCTCTCTCTCTCTCTCTCTCTCTCTCTCTCTCTCTCTCTTGGATTTAAGTGTTGATCTTTGTCCTTTTGAATCTGTCATACATGCTCTAGTCTCTCTCTAACACACACACACATGACAAACACACATGTTCTCTCTCTCTCTCTCTCTCTCTTTCTAACACACACAGTCTGCCTATGGCGGCCTTTCTCGATGGCTAGGCTGTGCTCAAGGATCTTCAGTCACAGTGCTCAGGTATTCTGCCACTGTGTACTCTCTGTTTAGGGCCAAATAGCATTTCAATTTCTTTCCAATGTGTCTCTCTCTCTCTCTCTCTCTGTACACTGTATATTGACTGTAGAACGGGAGCTCTCTCTCGCTCTCTCTTTTGCTATATGTTGACTGTATCATGCCCCGCCTCGGGCAGCGCTATTATTTAAGAATATGTTGACTGTATAAAAAAAAAAAAAAAAAAAAAAATGTATATATATATAATTTTTATTTTATTTGTTTTTACCTTTGGGGGGGGGGGGGGGGGGGGGGCTCGCGTTAAATCTCGCACAGGGCCTCGCATTTCTCCCCCCACTGACCCCCCACCCTGACCGCCTGGGGTCTTTCACTCAGAAAGTCCAGTACCCAGGCGCTCAGAGCGGAGCTCAGACCCAGCTCGATCAGCTTGTCCACCAGTCTGGTGGGGACTATGGTGTTGACCGATGAACTGTAGTCAATGAACAACAGTCTCACATAGCCCCCCTTCTGACGGTCCAGGTGAGAGAGGGTGCTGTGCAGTACTTGGGAGACCGCATCGTCAGTGGACCTGTTTGGCCTGTATGCAAATTGCATAGGGTCCATATCGCTGGGGAGGGAGGCACAAATGTGATCCTTGACCAGCCTCTCTAAACATTTCATGGCCACAGAGGTGAGTGCCACCGGTCTGTAGTCATTGAGACCTGCTGGGGAGGGTTTCTTTGGTACCGGGATAATGGTAGACATCTTGAAGCAGGCAGGGACCACTGACTCCTTCAGGGATCGATTAAATATGGTGGTGAACACAGGGGCTAGCTGGTTAGCACAGAACTTGAGTATGCGTCCTGTTATTCCATCTGGGCCAGCCGCCTTCCTGGTGTTCACCTGCATAAATGCTCTTCTCACACTGTGTACCGTCAATGAGAGAGCGTCCCCGCCCCCCCGCGGATGCCCCCCCCCCCCTCCACAACAGCCGGCGCACCAGTGACGTCACTAGCCGTTGAGCTAGCAGTGCCACTGTTTGCACCAAACCGCGCATACAAGGTGTTGAGCTGGTCCGCGAGGGAGGCGTTTTTGCTCCCCATTGAGGGGGCGCTGACTTTGTAGTCAGTTATAGCCCTCAGTCCCTGCCATAAGCCTCTTGTGTCATTATTTGCCATTTGTGCCTCCATCTTGTCGGCATACGTCCTCTTAGCAAGTTTAACAGCCTTGCGCAGAGTGTAGACTGTTGTCTTGTACTCTTCCATGTTTCCTGACTCTCTGCCCAGGTTATAAGCAGTGGTGCGAGAGTTCAGGGCTGCTCTGATAGTACTGTCCACCCATGGTTTCTGGTTCGGGAACACCCTCGCCTTTTTTGTGGCGACAATACTATCAGCGAGTGTTGTTATGAAGCTCACCACAGTGTCTGTGAACTCGCTGACGTTACTGGCGCTCCTCTCGAGCATTCCCCAGTCGACGTCATCGAGTGCGTCCTGAAGCGTGGCCTCTGATTGGTCGGTCCATCTTTTTACCTCACGTGACACGACGGCGTCACGTGATCTTTGTTTGTAAGCAGGGACCAACAAGATGGCGGCATGATCCGACGTGTTCGTCGCTCCCGCTAATGGTGGGGCCGGTACAGCCTTGTATCCGGCTCTGAACGGGGTGTAACAGTGGTCGAGTGTACTTCCTTCCCTTGTGGAGCAGGCGATGTGCTGAAAGAAAGACGGCATGACTTTTTTCAGATTCGCCTGATTGAAATCCCCGGCTACAATCATGGCCGCGTCTGGATGCTTGATCTGGTGTGTGTTCAGATGGTCGTGTAGTTCCGCTAGCGCCCTGCCGACGCTCGCCTGGGGGGGAATGTACACTGCAGTCATGATCACTGCAGTGAACTCGCATGGAAGATGGAAGGGGCGACATTGGATCGTGAGGTGTTCCATATCGGGGGAGCATGAACGGGAGAGTATCTTCACCTCCCCGGGGCTAGTCCAGCCGTTGTTGGTCATTAGGCATAGACTCCCACCGATGCTCTTCCCGGAGGCTTCTGTACGGTCCGCTCTGAAGATGGTGAAGGAGTTGGAGGGAGAGATGCTGTGATCAGGAGTCACTGGTTTCAGCCAGGTCTCCATGAAACACAGGATATTGCAGTCCTTCATCTCTCGCTGGAATCGGACCCGCGCTCGTAAATCATCCATCTTACTCTCTAGCGAACGTGCATTCGCCAGGAAGATAGATGGAATCGCCGGACGGTAAGCAGATCTTCTTAGTCTTAATCTGATCCCGCTCCTCTTCCCTCTGTGCTTCTTCTTTGTTCTGCGGCCGTCTCCCGCGTCTTTGTCTCTTCTGATCTCCATTGGCCATTCTTGGCATGATAAAGTGTCTCTAAACTCCTCTTTGAGTCCGGAGTTTAGGTCAATAAGTGACTGGCGGTCGTATGACATCCCCGCCAGTGATGTTTCGATAAAAAAAGTAGTTAAAACAAACATAATAACTAAAAATGTGCACATTCGTTGCTGAGCAAAACCCACGGCGACTGACTCGGTCACTCTCTGCTCCAGAATCTGAATTGAATTGTCAGTCAGTCAGTCAGTCAGTCAGTCAGTCAGTCAGTCAGTCAGTCAGTCAGTCAGTCAGTCAGTCAGTCAGTCAGTCAGTCAGTCAGTCAGTCAGTCAGTCAGTCAGTCAGTCAGTCAGTCAGTCAGTCAGTCAGTCAGTCAGTCAGTCAGTCAGTCAGTCAGTCAGTCAGTCAGTCAGTCAGTCAGTCAGTCAGTCAGTCAGTCAGTCAGTCAGTCAGTCAGTCAGTCAGTCAGTCAGTCAGTCAGTCAGTCAGTCAGTCAGTCAGTCAGTCAGTCAGTCAGTCAGTCAGTCAGTCAGTCAGTCAGTCAGTCAGTCAGTCAGTCAGTCAGTCAGTCAGTCAGTCAGTCAGTCAGTCAGTCAGTCAGTCAGTCAGTCAGTCAGTCAGTCAGTCAGTCAGTCAGTCAGTCAGTCAGTCAGTCAGTCAGTCAGTCAGTCAGTCAGTCAGTCAGTCAGTCAGTCAGTCAGTCAGTCAGTCAGTCAGTCAGTCAGTCAGTCAGTCAGTCAGTCAGTCAGTCAGTCAGTCAGTCAGTCAGTCAGTCAGTCAGTCAGTCAGTCAGTCAGTCAGTCAGTCAGTCAGTCAGTCAGTCAGTCAGTCAGTCAGTCAGTCAGTCAGTCAGTCAGTCAGTCAGTCAGTCAGTCAGTCAGTCAGTCAGTCAGTCAGTCAGTCAGTCAGTCAGTCAGTCAGTCAGTCAGTCAGTCAGTCAGTCAGTCAGTCAGTCAGTCAGTCAGTCAGTCAGTCAGTCAGTCAGTCAGTCAGTCAGTCAGTCAGTCAGTCAGTCAGTCAGTCAGTCAGTCAGTCAGTCAGTCAGTCAGTCAGTCAGTCAGTCAGTCAGTCAGTCAGTCAGTCAGTCAGTCAGTCAGTCAGTCAGTCAGTCAGTCAGTCAGTCAGTCAGTCAGTCAGTCAGTCAGTCAGTCAGTCAGTCAGTCAGTCAGTCAGTCAGTCAGTCAGTCAGTCAGTCAGTCAGTCAGTCAGTCAGTCAGTCAGTCAGTCAGTCAGTCAGTCAGTCAGTCAGTCAGTCAGTCAGTCAGTCAGTCAGTCAGTCAGTCAGTCAGTCAGTCAGTCAGTCAGTCAGTCAGTCAGTCAGTCAGTCAGTCAGTCAGTCAGTCAGTCAGTCAGTCAGTCAGTCAGTCAGTCAGTCAGTCAGTCAGTCAGTCAGTCAGTCAGTCAGTCAGTCAGTCAGTCAGTCAGTCAGTCAGTCAGTCAGTCAGTCAGTCAGTCAGTCAGTCAGTCAGTCAGTCAGTCAGTCAGTCAGTCAGTCAGTCAGTCAGTCAGTCAGTCAGTCAGTCAGTCAGTCAGTCAGTCAGTCAGTCAGTCAGTCAGTCAGTCAGTCAGTCAGTCAGTCAGTCAGTCAGTCAGTCAGTCAGTCAGTCAGTCAGTCAGTCAGTCTCATAAAACACAATAGTAACACATTTACATACATGAATGCAGTTAGTACATACCCAAGTAGGGGGGTGTGCCGCCACCACCTGACGCTGAATCGGTTTCGGAGCCTATAATGCAGACAATAATCAGCTGTCTTGGAAATACAAGTAATTGCGAGTATGCCTCAAAACTGGGCATGCCCTCTGTGTGTGTGTGTGTGTGTGTGTGTGTGTGTGTGTGTGTGTGTGTGTGTGTGTGTGTGTGTGTGTGTGTGTGTGTGTGTGTGTGTGTGTGTGTGTTATGGACTGTGTGGTTTTGATAATGACCACACAGTCCATAACACACACACACACACACACACACACACAAGCACAAGCCTTGTAAACATATCTTTGATGTAACTTCAAAGTGATGCATTCTATTGATGCACAGTGAGGCCTAGGTAGCATAAAAGTGCATTTATGTCATGACCTTCCCCCATAGACAGATGGCTGAGTGAGCACATGTACAGGCCTTGGTTTAGAACTAATTCCATTAGAATATAAAATACAAAATAACTTGGAATTAGACTGAATCTAATCTCCAAGAATTTAGCTGTTTGAGTTGAATAACAAATTTCCACAATAGTCTAATTCATCGATTTGAACCTGTATGTATATTTATATACATTATACTTTATACACACTATGCACAGTACATTCGTCAAAATGAGCTCTGCACTTACCTTGCTCTCGTTAACCAAGGCCTAACTCGTCGTCAGATGAATCAGAGTCTATAATAAATAAATTATAACGTTGGTCGGCGAATTATATACACTATGAAATAAATATGAACAGTAGGCTACATGCGTCAAAATGAGCTATGCCCTTACTGTGGTGATATCTTCTACCAAGGCCTAGGTCGTCATCGGAGGAATCCGGGTCTATAATCAATAAATACTGACGTTGGTTGGCGAACTAGCGTTACATATTCACATGGACAGTACAGTATACAATGAATCCATTAGCGTTAGGTAAAGCATTATATCAATATACACGTTTCACACACACAATTACATCCACGCGACCTTACCTGGTGGTTTCCAATCTGCGCTCCAGTCAGATTCATGAACAGTGGAATCACTATCCGATGATTCTGAAGACACTGTCTGCACAGCCACCTTCCTCTTCCTCGAACTACGACGGGGAGATCCGCTCCCGGGGCGAGACACGGCGCTGGGCCCAGCGACGGTCTCACGGCGCTGCCCGGTCGGAGCTACCAACGGCCCGGTCGTTGGCGCTGCAACGGGTCCAAACGCCAACTTGGTTTGAACAAACCGATCCTCCGTCGGCCTATCCCCATGTTTATTCCCTACACTACGTTTCCTCATTCTGAATAATAATCTAAATGTAACAACTAACTGATCAAACTACTATTACTACTACTACAATATACTACCTAGACTACGCACTAATCCCTCACAATAGTACTACTATTTAGCACGACTAGGTACTTCTAAAGCACAGCTGATACCTTACAATTACTCTAATACTACTACTAATACTGTATGAACTATCACTATAAGATTATATGCTGATCTCATGAATGTAAATATCTCTCTCAATCTCTCTCAATCTCTCTCTCTCAATCTCTCTCTATTTCTCTATCTATCTCTCTCTATCTCTCTCTCCAACAAAACCTCATCGATTCTGGGAAGGCATGAGCTCTTATACCTGCAGTCAGGTACACTGACCAATCACAGATCAGCTTCATTGTAGGGCTGCAATATCCATTCTATTGTGATACAGTGTTAGAAAATAGGGGGACACTGCCACCTAGTGTAATTTGAGAGGAAATGCAGTTTCCGGTTCAAACACAAGTCCCAAAGCTCCGCGGTCAAGTTCAGACTGGGAAAATGGAAAAAATATGTAAACAGATCAAAGACGCCGTACGGCGTCATTGGCAGGATGAGCATGGCGAGCAATGACGAGTTTAGGCGTCCTTGGCGGAGAAAGTGTTAAATATCCCCACTGTTATAAGTGAGACAAGAATAGAATAAATCTACAGTTGCCTTACCCATTCCAAAATCGATGCTGTTCCCCTTGGGTGAATGCTGACACTGTCACATTGCACACCTAATACAGAGTCACTCCAAGTACACCGGGTGATTGGGAGTTGAAGGTACTTGGCCAGTTGCATGAAGTTAACCTCTTAAACTTAACTCCCTCTTGAGGATGATTTGCCAACCTGCACTTTGGCGACCTATAGCGGCTCGGGTGTGCATATTTTCGAATACAATATATATCAAAGTAAAGCCCTATTTGTTGCCTGTCGATTGCCGTTTCAGGTGACACAATCCGTTCAGCGGTTCTCGAGTTACATGCCGATATGTGAGGCATACACCGAAGTACACAGTGTTGTACAAATACAACACTGACTCCCGGGGATCTAGCTCCCTCAATCATTTGGTGATCTTGAAAATTATTGGACAGGGATGTAGCCAATGAGTGTGAGCCAATGACACCCCACATACGAATCAGGGATCTAGGTGAAAAGTCACAAGCGAAAAAAGGAAGAGAGGGCACCCAAGTGGCAACCCATGTAACGCGTTGCGTCGCAAATCGGCCGATTCCCGGACCCGGCGTCCTTTGCCGAATGTCTTCCCCCCGCTCTGTCTCCCGTTCTTCCTCTCTTTCTCCCTCTACCGGACTGCCCGCTAGTACAAACAAATAAAAATCTACCAAAAACATAATAAATAAAAAAAAAGGATGAGAAAAACCGCAGAATGAATTGAAGTCTAAGGAATAAGGAAATAAAAACCAGGAACGCTACACAGTTTACCAGAATCACTCCTAATCACTCATTTCTGAACGGATTTTAATGAAATTTGGTCATGTACTACACAAGACTTATGGCTATGGACCCAGTGTGTTGATTCAGCCATATTATTTTGGGAAAATACTACTTTTGGACTACTAACTACTACAGAAAAACGTGAGTAATAACTTTTTCTACAACTCAAGTTCAGACCTATGTTACACTATTTCATTACCACTAAAAGTGAATTATCTTTATTGTATCAGAACCTTCAGAATGTCATCTTTCAAAAGAGACCAGGTTCATGCATGTGCTATAAGTATGAAGTATAGTGTTTTGGTTTGCAAAAAAAGTATGCATTCCTCAAAAACTAAAACTAAAATGGCCAACCACATATTACTAGGGATGCACTCTGTCCAACAGTATCTTCCTCACAAAGGACTTGGAGGTGTGTAAGCCAATCATGCAACATGCTGATTGGTTGTTTAGGGGCCAGTGTAAGCCAAGCATGCAACATGCTGATTGGTTGTTTAGGGGCCTGTATATGCCAACATGCTGATTGGTTGTTTAGGGGCCTGTGTAAGCCGACATGCTGATTGGTTGTTTAGGGGCCAGTGTAAGCCAAGCATGCAACCTGCTGATTGGTTCTTTAGGGGCCAGTGTAAGCCAAGCATGCAACATGCTGATTGGTTGTTTAGGGGCCAGTTTAAGCCAAGCATGCAACCTGCTGATTGGTTGTTTAGGGGCCAGTGTAAGCCAAGCATGCAACATGCTGATTGGTTGTTTAGGGGCCAGTGTAAGCCAAGCATTCAACATGCTGATTGGTTGTTTAGGGCAGGCCCGGACTGGCCATCGGAAGCACCAGGAGTTTTCCCGGTGGCCTGGCCTGCACAGATAAATAAAACAAATTATATAAACAAAAAATAAAAAATAAAAATCTTTTTTTTATTATAATTTTTTATTTATTTTTTGCCAGGCCATTGTTTCTAGTTGTGGCGGCGGCGCGGCGCGATAGTTAGATAACCTAGGTGGGTGGGGAACAACCAGGATTTCACTGTCTGCGACAGAGTTGGAGAACTATCTGACTCTCTCTCCCTCACGCGGACACACACACACAATGGAGCCGTGCTGCCGCTTGTGATTGGTGGAGGCGGGACCAGGCGATACAACTGATTGACAGCGGAGGCGGCGAATGGAATGGCAGACGGCACTCAGATGCAGAATAACAGCCAGGCAATGAGCCAGGTAGTGAGGGACTCGGGAGAGATACAGTAGAGCGAAAGTCAATTAACGTTGATGTCAAGATGGACAGTGGAAGAAAGAGAAAGGGTGGAGGAGAGAGGGCTAAAACAAAGAAAAAGAAAGGACCTTACAGGAGAGAGTGGTTAACTGTATTATAATAGTAAATAGAAAAATATGTTGTGCTCTTGCTTTTTTTTTTAAGGTGGAGAGAGTAGCATTGCTAGTGCCACAACAGTTTTATTTGAGGTCCATAACAGTACATTGTACTAAGCAATTGTTGGCTCATTAGTTTGTGATTCACATGCACTAAAATTCACCAGAATGCAGGAAATTAAGTCTTTGTAACAAAAAATGTCCTGGTGGGGGACCCCCAGACCCGCCGCTTAAAAAGTGGCCTGATTGGGGCTATATTTCGCGCTATATCTACCGGTATGAATTATTTCCCCAGTCCGGCCCTGGTTTAGGGGCCAGTGTAAGCCAAGCATACAACAAGCTGCTTATGAGCAAGTGATTGCTCATGATCAAGTGAATGATTAACAGCAAGTATAGATTATATTTAACTGATTAGAGATGTTCATTAATCACCTTCTTGCCGAAGATGCACAGAGAGCCACTAACACTATACAGAGAGGGGGGACTTATGCTTCACCCGAGCTGCTACTGTTATGCTCTTGGTCACTAAGCTCAGAAGGATTGTCAAGCCCTTGTGAACTGGTCATGAAAAGGACCCATTGAATCATCTCCTGAATATAGGCCATAAGGTGAGCCCTGAAAAGTAGCTAGAAAATGATTTTCGTTCCCACGTCTGGGAACTACATTCTGAATGCATTTTTTCATAGACTATACCATCATGGACATTGGGTTAAAGGGGAACTATCTTACTATTTCTTTCACTATTTGGGCAATTTTACACAATTCCTGTGAGTCTATGGAACACATCTGTAAGTTTATAATTTTTTAATCATTGTTTTGTATTTCTAATCAAGTACTATAGAGCAGCATTTTCTGCACTTCAAGATTCCAAGCAGTTTTTGGCTGGGCTCCGCCCATACTCGCAATGCGCTTTGAGTGACAGTCACCCACAGTCTGCACTGGCAGATAACTTTGGGGGGAGAGAGAGAGAGATAGGTAGATAGAGGGACTAATTAATTGCGCCGCAGGGGGCATAATCCCACGGGACAATGCATTGGTAACTTGTTTCAAATGACAATATATACCCCCGTGAATATTATTGCACGGATCGGAATACGCGTGGGAGCATGCGCTATGATATTTTGCAACAGGTTGACGTGACGCGAGTGCTGATACGAGAGAGAGCCAGAGAGAGAACGAGTGAGAGAGAGAGAGAGACAGATAGAGAGAGGGAGATAGTGAGGGAGAGAGAGAGAGGAGAGATCGCTCCGAGAGCATGTGTGTGTTTCCGCCCACACACGCAGTATGCTCCGGGACAAGTCGCACCATATGAGAGCCTCTCTCTCCCTCTCTCTATCTGTCTGTCTCTCCCTCTCTCTCTCTCCCTCTCTCTCTCTCTCTCTCTCTCTCTCTCTCTCTCTCTCTCTCTCTCTCTCCCTCTCTCTATCTGTCTGTCTCTCCCTCTCTCTCTGTCTGTCTGTCTGTCTGTCTGTCTGTCTGTCTGTCTGTCTGTCTGTCTGTCTGTCTGTCTGTCTGTCTGTCTGTCTGTCTGTCTGTCTGTCTGTCTGTCTGTCTGTTTGTCTGCCTGTCTGTCTGTCTGTCTGTCTGTCTGTCTGTCTGTCTGTCTGTCTCTCTCTCTCTCTCTCTCTCTCTCTCTCTCTCTCTCTCTCTCTCTCTCTCTCTCTCTCTCTCTCTCTCTCTCTCTCTCTCTCTCTCTCTCTCTCTCTCTCTCTTTTGAGGAAGTGTCCGTGGCAGGGAAACCGCTTTCACATTATTTCCACTGACTCGCTCCGTTGTTGAGCGAATTGTTGATTGGGCGGTGGCTACAACCACATAGGGGAGATGCATCCAGCTGCAGGACTGCAGAACCCATATGAGGCTCCTCCCACTAAGACACTCTCAGGACCGCAACACTCTCAGGACCCATACGAGGCTCCTCCCACTAAGACACTCTCAGGACCCTCGCTCCCATTGGCTGATTTGGGTCATGTGACCGTCACAGGCCCGGATTGATTGATTGAAAACTTTATTAACAGATTGCAGATGGGTACAGTGACCGTCACAGGCCCGGATTGATTGATTGATTGAAAACTTTATTAACAGATTGCAGAATGGGTACAGTGACCGTCACAGGCCCGGATTGATTGATTGATTGATTGAAAACTTTATTAACAGATTGCAGATGGGTACAGTGACCGTCACATGCCCGGATTGATTGATTGATTGATTGATTGAAAACTTTATTAACAGATTGCAGATGGGTACAGTGACCGTCACAGGCCCGGATTGATTGATTGATTGAAAACTTTATTAACAGATTGCAGATGGGTACAGTGACCGTCACAGGCCCGGATTGATTGATGGATTGATTAATTGATTGATTGAAAACTTTATGAACAGATTGCAGATGGGTACAGTGACCGCCACAGGCCCAGATTGATTGATTGATTGATTGATTGATTGATTGAAAACTTTATTAACAGATTGCAGAATGGGTACAGTGACCGTCACAGGCCCGGATTAATTGATTGATTGATTGATTGATTGATTGATTGATTGATTGATTGATTGATTGATTGATTGATTGATTGAAAACTTTATTAACAGATTGCAGAATGGGTACAGTGACCGTCACAGGCCCGGATTGATTGATTGATTGATTGAAAACTTTATTAGGGGGCTGAGATTGAGATATGCAGATCAGCAGCACCTACTTACATCAGGGGGCGAGTCAATTCTGAATGGCTTGGTTCAGTGGGGGAGGTTCTTGTCTGAGCTGAACTGAAGAAACGGGAGTAGCTAGAGATTTCACATCTAGTCAGTGTTGGAACAACCCCACATTGCTAGAAAACAATGCAAACCACAGGAAAAGGCCATTTATAAGATAGTTGCCCTTTAAAAGTTCTCTGCAAGGTATCCTGATGGTTTTTGTCAGGGGCCATACATGTATATGTATGGAAATTACAAATAAACGAAAAGTTAAAAATGTGTTGGGAAGAGAAAATCTCTTGACACATGTACCTAAACATCTGAGTCAAATAGTGGTGCATTAGTATACTTGAATGTGAATTTATACCATGAAGCACATTTGTACCAAAAACGCTTTACCTTGTGATTCCCAACCTGCAATATTAAAGATGCTGGTACACTTTTCTAAAGATTGAGGTTGTACACATAAAACAGTTCAGTGGATAGTATAATGAGAAAAAGAATAGACCCACACACTTTTGATCAAGATGGTTAATCAATCAAAACACTACACCATCCACTTAATTTGGAATAATGTCAAATAAATTGACAAAGTTAATTAACCTTTTTATTTTCCATACAAAAAATAATAGAATTCAGGTAAACATTTTAAATCACACTAATACCTACTGTATAAGCCTAATCCCCTCACCCTATACATCCCAACCCCAGTGCACACCCTCATCCACCACCACGTCCCAGGCAACACTGATGTTAATCATCCTCACACTATTATCTGAGTCATCATCCCATGTAGCCCTATGCTCAATTTCCTTTGAAACATTTGCACAGTTTTGACATTGGCTGCGGTTACATGGTGACTTTTAATTCTGAATTCTAACTTCGGAATCAAATCATTCGGATGTAAAAAAAAATCCTGCGAGTTTACATGTCAAATCTTAATTCCGACAAGGTGGTTACATGAAAGAAACTGTCTAATCGGGAGTTTTCGAGTCATCGTAAGGTTTGGGGCTGGGAAGGCTTCTGATTGGGTAAACGTAAACAGGATGTTAACGTCATTACGTTTACCGGAAGTAACCTCCTTTTGTAACTAGTACTGCTAGAAACAACAGCTACAAGATGGACAACCTTATAACCGCATTTTTCTGTTTCATTTTCATAATTTTAGTTAAGCAGCAGCATGACAATAACATGATACTGCTCATTTTGCGTCTGTTGAGGATAAGAAGAGAGGCACTGGCAGTAGAGTACACTCTTAATTTTCTTTTAATTTTTACGGGACTTACAATGTATTATTATACAGATTACTTTTGTTTTTCTACTTTAAGTGTAAATGCCATAAAAATACAGTAAATGCCATACAAATACAGTAAATAACCTTTAATACAAATATTAACCATTAAATAAAGGTTGTAATCTGTAAATTGATTTAATAAGAAATTATCTTTTTTTTACAGGATTATCCATTGCTTAATTGTCTTGAATGTTAAATTACATGTAAAACACCTAGAATATACATCATTTTACTGTCTTTTTTTTGCTGTTAAACTTTAAATGTAATGTTAAATAATGTTAAAAAAGAGAATAATATAATTAAAAAACAGTAAAAACCTTCAGTTATTCTAGAGGTAATTCTTTTTAAGGGGAGACACTGCAGGTGAATAGGGTAAAAAAATTAACCAATAGATATCAAAATGAAACTTCCCCAGTTGATTACTTATATTAAGACAAGACTTTTTTGTATTACAAGTTTTCTGAAATTGTATGTTTAAATATGCAAATGAGGCATGATCTACTTAAATATGCACTAATTTGCATATAATTCCAGGACAGAAATCTGAACATTGGATAAAGCCATTTTCAAAATTATAGTTTCATTTTGTTGACATATTAGAGCCAAAGGTTATTACAGAGGGGATTTTGGATATCTCTTTTTATCACTCCATAAATGAGAAAATACTCCATTCAGTCCATTTTTATGGTAAAATTCCATATTTCGCCATGTTTTTAGGAATAAAATGTGATATAAATCAGGGTATGAATGCGATATCAACAAACCCTTCTGTAAATACCTTCAGAACATAGATATGAATAGAACTGGAAGGTTAGGTGTATGTGTGTGCTACTGAAGTGGAGATTTCTGGCTCAGAGTATGAGGAAAAACTCTTAAAACTCATTTTTGGGAAAACGCCTTCAAAGTTCTGTATTGTAAAATGCCATACTTTTTTTTTAAACAGATATTTACAAACACAATACCTAATCAAACCATTAGTAATAGACAACATAAACACATGCCTGATAACTGAATAATAATAATAATGATGTTATTGAACTGAACAGAACTACACACAGGCTACAAACAGTGTAGTACAGTGTAGTACCCCCTAATAGGCAAAAAATATTTGAATAGATATCACTATGAAACTTTCCCAATTTGTTATGTACATATAAACTAAGAAAAAATATATTGCAAGTTTTCTGAAATGTATGTTTATATATGCAAATGAGGCACTTCCCCATTAAATATGTGCACATTTATGGATGCAATAGTTCAAGTTCAAGTTCAAGTTCAAGTTCTTTAATAGTTGTCATACAGAAGTACATAATACTTTCATACAAAATGCTTCTTACTGTTACGCTCCAGAGACTGTGCTAGACAAGATAGTATCAAATAACATAATAACATAATATAGCATGAATTTAGAAGAAGAAAATGAGGTCACAGTGTTCGGTATAGACATATGTACAATGTTCTGAGTTACCATATAATATACAATACACAATACTATGCAGTGTACTAATGTACAGTACTATCTAGTGCAAAGCAGAAATGGGATGAGGTACAATTTTAGGTACAATTTACAGTAAGGTGTACGAGTTGTAGTGCAATCCTTCATCCATAAATATAAAGTGTGGGGAGTGGGTGCTACAGTGTGTTTGTTTAAAGTGGGTGTGTGCTATAAAGTGTGTGGAGTGGGTGCTACAGTGTGTTTGTTTAAAGTGAGTGTGTGCGTGTGGATGTGTGTGCTATGTGCGTTTGGTGGTTGTTGTTGTGTAGTGTTCATTCATTGTTCGTTTAGCAGCCTGATGGCCTGGGGATAGAAGCTACTTCTGAGTCTTTCTGTGCTCGCCTTGAGACTCCGGTATCGCTTGCCTGACCGCAGCAGTTCAAAGAGGCAGTTGTTCGGGTGACTGGAGTCTTTAATGATTCTCTTAGCCTTGCCCTTGCAACGCTTGTAGTAAATGTTCTGGAGGGTGGGGAGCCCCCCTCCAATTGTGCGTTCGGCTGAACGTGTCACTCTTTGTAGTCTGCTTTGGTCTTGTGCAGTGCTATTCCCAAACCAGGAGGTGATGTTGCCGGTCAAGATGCTCTCTATTGTACATGAGTAGAAGTTCTTAAGGATCTTCTGGCTGACTTGGAACTTCCTTAGGCGCCTGAGGAAGTAGAGGCGTTGTCGTGCCTTCTTCACCACACTGTTAATGTGTGTGGTCCATGTCAAGTCCTCGGATATGTAGGCTCCGAGGTACTTGAAGCTGTTGACTCTCTCAACCGGTGCCCCGTCGATGCTGAGGGGGCTGTAGTCCTTGACCCCCGACCTCCTGAAGTCCACAATCATCTCCTTTGTTTTGCTGACGTTCACGGAGAGGCTGTTTTCCTGGCACCATCCCGCCAGGACCTTGACCTCTTCCAGGTAGGCCCTCTCGTCGTTGGCAGAGATCAGGCCCACCACCACTGTGTCGTCAGCAAATTTGACGATTGTATTGCTACTCCGCTGAGCCACACAGTCGTGTGTGTACAGGGAGTAGAGGAGGGGACTCAGAACACAGCCCTGGGGGGCCCCTATGTTGAGGGTGATGGATGAGGAGGTGCAGTTGCCTGCTCTCACCACCTGGGGTCTGCCAGTCAGGAAGTCCAAGACCCACTGGCAGAGGTCATAGCCCAAGCCCAGGTCCCTGAGCTTGGCTATGAGTATGGAGGGGACTATGGTATTGAATGCCGAGCTGTAGTCGATGAATAGCATTCTCACATAGTTCCCCTGCCTCTTGTCCAGGTGTGATGCTGCTGTGTGCAGCACATGGGATATGGCGTCCTCCGTGGACCTGTTGGGGCGGTATGCAAATTGCAGGGGGTCCATGTTGATGGGGAGGGAGGAGCAGATGTAGCCCTTTACTAGCTTCTCAAAGCACTTCATGGCTATGGAGGTGAGAGCTACAGGGCGGTAGTCGTTGAGGCAAGCAGGCTTGGATTTTTTGGGTACAGGGATAATAGTGGACTTCTTCAGGCAGGTGGGGATGACAGCCTGTTCTAAGGACAGGTTAAATATGTCAGTGAATACTGGGGCCAGTTGGTCGGCACAGACTTTTAGGACGCGGCCGGGGATGCCGTCCGGACCTGCTGCCTTCCTGATATTAACTTTTTTAAAGGTCCGCCTCACCTCATGCTCTGTTACCCTGAACACTGCGCCTCCATCAGCAGCCGACCCCCCCCCCCCCCATTGCCGAGGCTTGTGAGCTGGTGTTGTTATTACCAGCATCAAACCTCGCATAGAAGGTATTGAGGTCGTTTGCTAAGGAGATGTCACTGTTCAGTTTGAGGGAGGCGCCTTTGTAGTCTGTCATCGTTTTGAGCCCCTGCCACATAGCTCTAGAGTCAGCTTGTTCAAACTGGAGTTCAATTTTATCCCTGTAGCGCCGTTTGGCCTCTGACACTGTCCTCCTTACGTTGTGTCGCGCCACCTTGTGGTCATTCATGTTGCCTGCCACTAGGCCGTCATTGTATGCTTTGGTGCGCTCTCTCAGAGCTTCACGGACGGATTTGTCTACCCAGGGTTTTTGATTTGGGTAAACTTTCATTTTGGTAGTGGGGATTGTTTCTTTCACCCTAGTACAAACATAGTCCAGCACTGTCTCCGTGTAGACATTAATGTTATCTGTGTCGCGGAACACAATCCAGTCTGTGTGGTGAAACACTGACCGGATCGTCTCCTCTGACGTCACATCCCATTTCTGCACCTCTCGCGAGACTACGGGAGTACTTTTAATTCTCTGTTTGTACTTTGGTGAAAGAAAAATTTACGCGTGATCTGATTGACCAAAGCCACTATCAGAATGAGCCTTGTAGCCACCTTTAAATTGCGTGTAACAGTGATCTAGGATGTTACCGCCTCTGGTGTTGCAAGTCACATGCTGATAGAAGTCGGGCAATACCTTTCTCAGATTGGCGCTATTGAAATCTCCCAGTACTAAAATGGCGGCGTTAACGTTAGCCACTTGTATTCTATTTACCTCGTCGTGTAGTCTGGAGAGCGCAACCTTGTTGCTGGCTTGCGGTGGAATATACACTCCGATCAGGACGATCGCCGTTAACTCCCTCGGGAGGAAGAAAGGACGACACTTGATGGTTATATATTCCAGTTCTGGGGAGCAGTGGTTGGATAATTCCTTCACGTTCGTTGGGTCGCTCCAATTTTTGTTAAACATGAAGGCAATACCTCCTCCACGTTGTTTACCGGACTCTGCTGATGTCCGATCCTTCCGATGGATAAAGAAGTGATCCGCTGGTTGAATTGCGTGGTCTGGGACGTCCGGCGTCAACCACGTCTCGGTGAAGCAGAGGACATTGCAGTCCCTAACGTCTCTTTGATATTGAATCCTTGCTCGGATGTCATCCAGTTTATTGTCTATTGATTGTACATTGGCTAGCAATATACTGGGCAGTGGTGTTCGGTGGCGTCTGGATCTCAGCCTGTTTCGGATCCCAGCCCTCTTCCCTCGCCGTCTGGTTCCTCTGTTCCTGGGGTCTAGGAACAAAGGATCTGGTCCTAGTCTCCGGAGAATTTCTTCCGGCCATTGATGCGGTTCGGAAAGCTGATCCAGCGAGTAATCCAGTTGGTAAGTTTCCCGTAATCCAATGTCTATGAGTGACTGACGGTCATATACATTAAATGCACCAACAGTTGGTACGCACAAAACTCTAAAAACTATAAATATTAACAAAAGTAAACACAGTCTCGACGGAGCGAACAGAGAGGCAGCCGGTCGGAGCGGCGCCATCATAGCAATATATAAGGCAAAATGATGTAAAATAAACAACTAAATGTGTGTTATTGATGTTTTATTGTCACTAATTTCATAGAAGACATGTTTAGGAAGCAAAATATAACAAAATCTCAAAATCAACAAAAAAAGTATATTTGACTATTCACCTGCAGTGTCTTGCCTTAAATACATGTATTTGCTTAATTGTGTTGAATGTTAAATTACATTGAATTGTATGTAAAAACACATAAGATACTGAGAAGGCTTCTGATTGGGTAAACGTAAACAGGATGTTAACGTCATTACGTTTACCGGAAGTAACCTCCTTTTGTAACTAGTACTGCTAGAAACAACAGCTACAAGATGGACAACCTTATAACCGCATTTTTCTGTTTCATTTTCATAATTTTAGTTAAGCAGCAGCATGACAATAACATGATACTGCTCATTTTGCGTCTGTTGAGGATAAGAAGAGAGGCACTGGCAGTAGAGTACACTCTTAATTTTTTTTTTTTTTTTTACGGGACTTACAATGTATTATTATACAGATTACTTTTGTTTTTCTACTTTAAGTGTAAATGCCATAAAAATACAGTAAATGCCATAAAAATACAGTAAATAACCTTTAATACAAATATTAACCATTAAATAAAGGTTGTAATCTGTAAATTGATTTAATAAGAAATTATCTTTTTTTTACAGGATTATCCATTGCTTAATTGTCTTGAATGTTAAATTACATGTAAAACACCTAGAATATACATCATTTTACTGTATGTGAAAATAAGACAACTTTCTGTTTTTTTGCTGTTAAACTTTAAATGTAATGTTAAATAATGTTAAAAAAGAGAATAATATAATTAAAAAACAGTAAAAACCTTCAGTTATTCTAGAGGTAATTCTTTTTAAGGGGAGACACTGCAGGTGAATAGGGTAAAAAAATTAACTAATAGATATCAAAATGAAACTTCCCCAGTTGATTACTTATATTAAGACAAGACTTTTTTGTATTACAAGTTTTCTGAAATTGTATGTTTAAATATGCAAATGAGGCATGATCTACTTAAATATGCACTAATTTGCATATAATTCCAGGACAGAAATCTGAACATTGGATAAAGCCATTTTCAAAATTATAGTTTCATTTTGTTGACATATTAGAGCCAAAGGTTATTACAGAGGGGATTTTGGATATCTCTTTTTATCACTCCATAAATGAGAAAATACTCCATTCAGTCCATTTTTATGGTAAAATTCCATATTTCGCCATGTTTTTAGGAATAAAATGTGATATAAATCAGGGTATGAATGCGATATCAACAAACCCTTCTGTAAATACCTTCAGAACATAGATATGAATAGAACTGGAAGGTTAGGTGTATGTGTGTGCTACTGAAGTGGAGATTTCTGGCTCAGAGTATGAGGAAAAACTCTTAAAACTCATTTTTGGGAAAACGCCTTCAAAGTTCTGTATTGTAAAATGCCATACTTTTTTTTTTAAACAGATATTTACAAACACAATACCTAATCAAACCATTAGTAATAGACAACATAAACACATGCCTGATAACTGAATAATAATAATAATGATGTTATTGAACTGAACAGAACTACACACAGGCTACAAACAGTGTAGTACAGTGTAGTACCCCCTAATAGGCAAAAAATATTTGAATAGATATCACTATGAAACTTTCCCAATTTGTTATGTACATATAAACTAAGAAAAAATATATTGCAAGTTTTCTGAAATGTATGTTTATATATGCAAATGAGGCACTTCCCCATTAAATATGTGCACATTTATGGATGCAATAAGGCAAAATGATGTAAAATAAACAACTAAATGTGTGTTATTGATGTTTTATTGTCACTAATTTCATAGAAGACATGTTTAGGAAGCAAAATATAACAAAATCTCAAAATCAACAAAAAAAGTATATTTGACTATTCACCTGCAGTGTCTTGCCTTAAATACATGTATTTGCTTAATTGTGTTGAATGTTAAATTACATTGAATTGTATGTAAAAACACATAAGATACTCATCATTTTACTGTATGTGAAAATAAGGCAACTTTCAGTATTTAAAAAAATTACGATCAAACTCCTTCAATAAAGTGACAGAACTTAAAGTTCAGCAGTGAAACACTGTTATTTCACAGGTTTTTCCTATATTTATGATGAAACACCTTCAATTAAGTGACATAACTAAAAGTTCAGCAGTGAAACACTGTTATTTTACAAGGTTTCCCATAATTATTACAATCAAACTCTGTCAATAAAGTGACAGAACTTAAAGTTCAGCAGTGAAACACTGTTTTTTCACAGGTTTCCCCATTATTATTACAATCAAACCCCTTCAATTAAGTGACAGAACTCAAAGTTCAGCAGTGAAACACTGTTATTTCACAGGTTTTTCCTACATTTAAGATGAAACACCTTCAATTAAGTGACAGAACTTAAAGTTCAGTAGTGAAATACTGTCATTTGACAGTATTTTCCTAAATTATTACGATCAAACTCCTTCAATTAAGTGACAGAACTTAAAGTTCAGCAGTGAAACACTGTTATTTCACAGGTTTTTCCTACATTTACGATGAAACACCTTCAATTACGTGACATAACTTAAGTTCAGCAGTGAAACACTGTTATTTTACAGGTTTCCCCATAATTATTACAATCAAACTCCTTCAATTAAGTGACAGAACCTCGTTCAGCAGTGAAACGCTGTTATTTGGCAGGTTTTTCCTACATTTACGATGAAACACCTTCAATTAAGTGACATAACTTAAGTTCAGCAGTGAAACACTGTTATTTTACAGGTTTTCCCATAATTATTACAATCAAACTCCTTCAATTAAGTGACAGAACTCAAAGTTCAGCAGTGAAACACTGTTATTTCACAGGTTTTTCCTACATTTAAGATGAAACACCTTCAATTAAGTGACAGAACTTAAAGTTCAGCAGTGAAATACTGTCATTTGACAGTTTTTCCTAAATTATTACGATCAAACTCCTTCAATTAAGTGACAGAACTTAAAGTTCAGCAGTGAAACACTGTTATTTCACAGGTTTGTCCTACATTTACGATGAAACACCTTCAATTAAGTGACATAACTTAAGTTCAGCAGTGAAACACTGTTATTTTACAGGTTTCCCCATAATTATTATAATCAAACTCCTTCAATTAAGTGACAGAACCTCGTTCAGCAGTGAAACGCTGTTATTTGGCAGGTTTTTCCTACATTTACGATGAAACACCTTCAATTAAGTGACATAACTTAAGTTCAGCAGTGAAACACTGTTATTTTACAGGTTTTCCCATAATTATTACAATCAAACTCCTTCAATTAAGTGACAGAACTCAAAGTTCAGCAGTGAAACGCTGTTATTTGGCAGGTTTTTCCTACATTTACGATGAAACACCTTCAATTAAGTGACATAACTTAAGTTCTGTATCGTTAGTGGCTTAGCTTGGCTTCGCCTTCTGCACTATCTCGCGTACGTGCACGCGTACTGAATAAACCACAAATGTACCTCTAATACCAGTATTAGTCTGACCACACCCCTCATCAGCTTACCTTCATAAGCAGGTGTGTGGTCACCTGCTCTCCTCCTTCTCGCTTTCACCACAAGGAAGAGGTGCCTCGGTAGATCCCCACACTTGACACCATGATGGAAGAAATTGGATTAGGAACAGCTTGGGAAACAAGGATACGTTGACATCATATCTTTATTTTCTCTCTCACTATTTTCGAGAAAATACGGCGATATTGTCTTCGTACTGGAGTGTCTAGAAGATGATGATCATTCTACAAACCCTCCACCGGTTTTCGTATTGGGAGCACGCCGCTGCATGCTTCTCAACTGCAGTTCCTTGCTGTGTTTGTTGGGGTGAAACCTGTCAGGCCACAGCTGAACTGTCGGACATGCCGCTGTTGTGAGGAGCGGTGCGTTCCAGGTTGGGTGAGTAGTGTTTGCTGGCGGGCTCCACTTGTCTGTTAGTGCTATGGGGGCTACTAGACAAAGTTTATGGAAACCGGCCCCAGGCTAGGGTCCTTTGTTTAGCCGTCTAGGCGACAGAAGGCCTTGGTCTGGCGACCATTTAGTTTTAACTAGTGGGCCGCGACCATTGACACTGGTGATCCCTGTGTGTTCTGGACGAGTGGATTCTCTCTGTCACCGTGTTAAGACCCCATCTTTCATATCCAAATGAGAGTATTCCTTCACGAGGGGATATGTGCATGTAATGTGCGATAGCGGCAGATTCATGTTCAAAGTCAGCTATACAGGCCAGTTGGTACTGTGCTGATTCCGCCGGACGTGTTAATGTCACCGTTGTGAAGCGGTGTTGACGTCTTGTTTTCTCTTTTCTCTTAAAAAGTGAGGAGGGTTCAGAACGGCGGCCTGTCTGGGTGAGTGTTATGTCATTGTTTACATGTTCATAGCTTACGGTTAGCCGGTCGGTGGCCTGGCGCGGGGTAGCTTAGGCTTCTCGCGCGCCGCCGGGAGCTCGCTCCTGATCGCGTGCGTCGTAGATCGGCGTCTCGCGAGCGGAAGCGATAGCACCAGAACGGTTGGAGCAGCCGTTAGCTTGATGCTATTCTGTTGAACGTGCTTTGATTTTTAACATGTTTTACACTCTTGACCACGACGTCATCTTTGACAGGGGATGTTCGTCAACCCTGCCTGAGCCTAGACGGGGATTGCGTCAACAAAGAGGGCTGTGTTCTACGGTGGCTTATGACTGCACTTCGCTGATCTGCGTTCCGGGCAGGTACGGGGTTGGCCAGACCCTCATAACACGTCTTCTGGTTTTACCTTGCTAAGTGTATTGTGAATGACGGTGTTTTTTCCCAAAACGTGTGTTGTTGCAATGCATTTGAGATACGTTGCGGGTTGTGTGTGAGCTGTTTTTGTCACTGGCAGTAGCTTCTCTGTGCAGGTCGTGATGTATTGATCTGGTTGTTGTGTGAGAAACATCATGGTGTTTATGTGTACCGTGTACTCACTACTAAGGCAACTAACCTATGAAGCTATGCTTGGTGACGAGTGAGTAAAAGAATGTTCTTTCTCAGACTGTAATGACAATGGACAGTGAGTTCACACATTAACAGGTTTTCCTGTTTTAACTGGCCGTATTGAGGGTAAAATAGGAGGATTGTGTTTTTCCCCCCCCGGTTCCCTGGGGACTTTATCACCTCCTATCAGACATGTTGTGCATTAATTGTGTCTTTTGTGTGGTAGGGATACGATGTAACTCTCAGCTTGATTGCTGAGGTTGTGCTAAATCTGCTGGAGAAACTTATTTCCTAAAGGGAAATTGGTTTGGTTGCTGTCATGTGTGCTTAGCAAGGCCTGTGGTCGATACTAATCAAGAATGATGTATTCTCTCATTGTGATGATGATGGGTTGTGTGTGTCATGTGACCTGCAACTGGGTTGTACTGACCACAGAAGCACATGTGTATGTTGGACCGGGGTTCTTAGAGCCCTCTCTATTCTGTGTTTTTCCTTAGTAAAAATCAGATAGCAGGTTAGCTCGTGCGCTGTGTGGAGCTGTGAAACGCTTCATAGGGTTGACTATGACTGTGTCATATTCTCTTTTTGTCGTTACGTCGTATCATGGGTGTGGGGTCGTAAAGGGGTGAACTGGTAACCTTTCCTCTCCCCGTTGTTCTGTCGGTCAGGGGTACACCCCCTGTCCTTCAAGGTTCCCGTCACGTGGCGGTTCGGCACGTTACGGGGGGGGGGGGGGGGGGGGGGGAGGGAGTTCCTGGTCCCACGGCCTGGTATATTGGGCGTGTGCACCGCAGGAATTCCCCCGCCATAGAGTACGTCACCGTGCGCGTCTCTGTTGGTAGGACTTCCGTGTGCTGTTCAGGTCCATGTGATGGATCTGTTTTCAGGGGGGGTGGTCAGGGCTCCTCCTCACCAAGCGCCTACTCAGGCCTTCTGTGAGTTCGGACTCCTTCTTCCATGTGATCCATGTGAGGAAGCCTCCATCAGAGTACAGAGCCTTCCTCCTCAGATTGTCAAAGTGAGTGGACCCTCTAGAAGGGTCCTTTTCTATTGTATGTATATTCGATTCAATTCGTTTATTGAGTGTGTATGGGTTCGGTGCCTCTTCCCCGGAGGCCCTAAAACCAGTTTTTTACATGGCTCAAGGTGCAATATATTCTTTTCAATCTGTACAGCTCGCGTGGGAAGTCTCTCTGGGGATCCCCGTCTCTTTCCTATGGGAGGGTGGTGGGATGTAAAAATGTGAAAATTTTTTACCCCGGCTGTGTAGACTGGGATACATACTGTTGATGCTTCCTTCTTTCTATTCCAGAAGTGTTGGAGTTAGGGAGTGTCACACCCCTCTTGTCGTTCCCCTGGGCGCCTTGGGGATTCAATGGCAGGTCTAAATAGCCTGTTCATTGATGGGGGTGTGTCCCGACGCACGTATAGTGCTAGCTCGCTGTAAACAGGCGATTGACTGGCACGCCTTAGTTGCTTGTGGTTGAAACAGCGTTTTTATAAAGCAACTGAGATGGGGGTTTTTCCTCTTCCGGCGACCACATCCCATGACCTGGGTGGGTTGTCGACGGATCCTCGTTCATGTCTGGGGGATGATGACGGGATGGATCTGAACATATGTAGTGGGGTCTCACGCCCTTGGGGTGGGCCACCAGGCGCGGTTCGTCCCGACGTCTGGGTGGCGCCTTCTTTTCATGTTAAGATCAACACGCATATCTGCCCTTTTCCTGGGGCATGTCGGCGTGGTTAGGGCACGGGACTGGTTCTGGTCACGCTGGTCCAGATCAGTTGAACCCGTTGTCCGCCGGGGATGCAGATCTGCTGTTCTGGTACCCTGAGGGACTTGGGCTTTTTTTCAGGGGGAAAAATGCCAGGTCGGTCTGGGTGTCACAGGGTTAAGCGCTATGGAGACCCTGGTTGGGTATGTTTTTACTCAGCACTGTCGTCATGGCTTACAGCCATGCCATTCTGTACGCGCTCGATCTCGTCGGATCTCGGCCGCTACACAGGTTGGTCCTGGTTAGTACTTGGTTGGGAGACCGCCGGGGAATACCAGGTACGGTGTGCTTAGGGGCTGGTTCTCCATTGTTTTTCGCTCCTCTCTCACGCATGGCGAAGAGGGGCCTGTGGGGGTGGTTTTTTGACCTCCTCTGGTGACCCTGTGCTTCCCGTACCGCCAGGCCCGGTCCGAAGTGATGTTTGCGACCCGTAGGCCTGGGTTAACCCTTTTTGGAAACTGAAACACTTGTACTGCGGTATAGCCGGTGTATACCCGCAGGTGTGTTTTGGAGTTTTTTCTTGAGGGGTTATAGGAACAACCACCGCATTGGGTAACACCGAGGTGGTTGGTTCCCTGGTGTGTTGGAGCAGTGTCAACTCCCGGGTTCACCGGTTGAGGGTGCCCCTGCACGTTCATGACGTCTGCCAATCGTGTCAGCCTTCTCTGCCTCGACCCCTCTGGGTGGGGGTTGTTAAATGGAGGCTTGGTCATGCAACACCGCCAGCTTACGCTCCTTCCGCCGGGGCGGCTGTGTTCAGCTGTCCCCTCTGGCGCCTGTCTCGTCCGCAGTCTCCAGGCTAGGGTTAACAGCCTGTTGCCTGGTTTTTCCCCGGTGCGCTGCCTGCTTCCGTTGGTTAACCTTTTTTGTGTGCTTACGGCCATGCTGACTGCCTATTCTGCAGGGTCAGTGTGCCAGGCGGTGTACTATTGGGGGGACGGGGCCCGCTCGGCTTACTGGCCTGGTTGGTTCCGCCTGGGAATACCAGGTGCAGTAACTGAGGGGCCTTTGTCCGAATACGCTGGCGATGTGGGGGGCGGGGCACTACGTGCCCACCTGGTGGGGTCTTGATGCTGGCATCATGGACTTCTCCGGGCCCCCATTCCAGGGAGTCCAGTCCTTTTGGTGGGTCTGGGTCTTCCTTTGTGCTCCGCTGCTACGGCCTTGCCACGGGGTTGGGTTTGCCCTTGACCCCGTGATTCTGGGGGCAGTAACGAGGTTGTTCCTCCGTTCGTTCCCGGGTGGCATGCGGGTTGTGCGTGTGTGTAGTCGTGGGTCAAGCCACGGTCTGCTCACCCTGTGCGTTGAGTTGCTTGAGTGCCTCTTCGCACGGTCGGGTCCGTCGCCCTCCCGTGACGTCCCTAATAGGGGGGCTACCCTCCATTAGGGGGGGTCGGGGGGGCTCGGCCCTCCCTGTTCTGATGGTTTTGGGGGGCTGTCAGCGGGGTGTATTTGTCAGCCAAGTGGCTCCGCTTGGCCTCCCTTGTGCAGAAGGCGAAGCCAAGCTAAGCCACTAACGATACAGAACGTTAGGTTATGACTATAACCAAGTTCTGTTAGTTAGGGGCGATGCTTGGCTTCGGACGGCCGCTGCAGCCCTTGACCTCACCTTGTGGTGAAAGCTTGGGAAGGAGGAGAGCAGGTGACCACACACCTGCTTATGAAGGTAAGCTGATGAGGGGTGTGGTCAGACTAATACTGGTATTAGAGGTACATTTGTGGTTTATTCAGTACGCGTGCACGTACGCGAGATAGTGCAGAAGGCGAAGCCAAGCATCGCCCCTAACTAACAGAACTTGGTTATAGTCATAACCTAACGTTCAGCAGTGAAACACTGTTATTTTACAGGTTTCCCCATAATTATTACAATCAAACTCCTTCAATTAAGTGACAGAACTTCATTCAGCAGTGAAATGCTGTTATTTGGTAGGTTTTTCCTACATTTATGATGAAACACCTTCAATTAAGTGACATAACTTAAAGTTCAGCAGTGAAACACTGTTATTCTACAGGTTTTTCCAAAATGATTACAATCAAACTCCTTCAATTAAGTGACAGAACACAAAGTTCAGCAGTGAATTTTTTTTACAGATATTTGCTATATATTCTCTGTATTTTTATAGCCCAACTGCTGTATAAAAATTCAAAATTACATTCAAATTACCTATTATTTGAAATCCCTTTAAAAGTATCTGGACAAGACATTTTTCTTTTTTAAATGTCAATGCACATTAGGGAAAATAAATGATGTTCAAATAAAAGCCCAAGTTCTAATCTATCGGTTTTCATTTCATGTTTCAATCTGCTCCAGAGGCTGATATAAAAGGTTTTATTAACTGACAATTCTGAAAATCTTTCCAAAAAACCCTAATTGCATTGGTTTTAATAGGAGTTTTTAGCAGGCGTTTTATGTCTAAATGGGTTAAGTATTCATTGTGCATGGTCTCAGCTGCACTCCAGTTCAACAACCCACAAGCAAGCACTCTTCTCAGTATATTTGGAGTACATACAGTTGATATACCTTGTAAAAGTCAGTACAGTTAATGTGTCAAAAGTAGAAATAAGCATTTAAAAGCTCTATTCTCCAATGTGGATGATAATCTGCCAATGGTGAAAAGGAAACGACTATATATAGCATAATATTGTATAGTGCTGAGAGATGAGTCGGCGGTGGTGTCTCGAAGGAGAGCGGTATTTATTAGCACAACATTTTATATGGAAATCACAACATTTATATGGAATGTCACTGTAAACCAGTGTTAATTTTGGCAGCTATTTTCATTTTAGTTTTAGTCTTAGTAATGTGTCAAGTGCTCCTTTTTCGTTTATCATATTTAGTCATTTTCATTTATTTTTTTCGTTTAGTCAGTTTTAGTCAACTAAAATGTCTGAGCATTTTAGTAAACGGATGACATTTTTGTCTATTTTTAGTCAATGGAAAAAAACTTGGCAGAAGTCAGAAATAGTCAACATGGAACATATTCTGATTTAAATTGCGTATTTATTTTTTAACCTAGGGGAATCTGAGTCGGCGGCACAAGTAATACACAGGAAGGGTGCAGCACTCACTGTCGATCTGTGAATGGAGAAATAACTTAATAAGACAGTCACATTATGTCTGGCCTTGCTCACCTGGCAGCGATTTATTTGAAAATATTAAATAACAGTAACAGCAGCCAGTCAACAACACTAACTAACTACAGTAGTAGTTGAACTTGAGTAGATAATAGTACAGTACAATAGTGTATAGTACACACAGTAGCAATCTGATTGCAATCTGCTTGCATAAACATAAAATGATGAATCACATTTTGAGGTTGTTGTGTAAAGTGCCACATGGTGATGGAAGGTCTGGTTAGGGGTTAGATTTAGAGGTGGTCTAGGTTTGTTTAGGGGTTAGAGTTAGAGATGGTCTAGAGGTCTGGTTATGGCCTCTATTAACCAGACCTAGACCACCTCTGACTCTAACCCCTAACCAGACCAAGACCACCTCTCTGACTCTAACCCCTAACCAGACCTAGACCACCTAGGCTCTTACTCTAACCCCTAAGTTAAGTTTGGTGATGGTCATTGGTCAGTGCTGGGCTGCTGCTGTCAGCGGTTTATTCTATAACAACATGATACTGTAAACTAAACACAGTAGTACACACTGATTGTAATCTGCTTGCATAAAAACATACATTCTGAGGTCAGTGTACTGTTAAAGTGCCACATGGAAGAGGTCTGGTTAGTGGTTAGAGTTAGAGGTGGTCTAGGTCTGGTTAGGGGTTAGAGTTAGAGGTGGTCTAGGTCTGGTTATGGCCTCTATTAACCAGACCTAGACCACCTCTGACTCTAACCCCTAACCAGACCTAGACCACCTAGGCTCTGACTCTAACACCTAAGTTAAGTTTGGTGATGGTCATTGGTCAGTGCTGGGCTGCTGCTGGCAGCGGTTTATTCTATAACAACATGATACTGTAAACTAAATACAGTAGTACTAGTAGTACACACTGATTGCAATCTTCTTGCATAAAAACATACATTCTGAGGTCAGTGTACTGTTAAAGTGCCACATGGAAGAGGTCTGGTTAGTGGTTAGAGTTAGAGGTGGTCTAGGTCTGGTTAGGGGTTAGAGTTAGAGGTGGTCTAGGTCTGGTTATGGCCCCTAGACCTAGACCACCTCTGACTCTAACCCCTAACCAGACCTAGACCACCTAGGCTCTGACTCTAACACCTAAGTTAAGTTTGGTGATGGTCATTGGTCAGTGCTGGGCTGCTGCTGGCAGCGGTTTATTCTATAACAACATGATACTGTAAACTAAATACAGTAGTACTAGTAGTACACACTGATTGCAATCTGCTTGCATAAAAACATACATTCTGAGGTCAGTGTACTGTTAAAGTGCCACATGGAAGAGGTCTGGTTAGTGGTTAGAGTTAGAGGTGGTCTAGGTCTGGTTAGGGGTTAGAGTTAGAGGTGGTCTAGGTCTGGTTATGGCCTCTATTAACCAGACCTAGACCACCTCTGACTCTAACCCCTAACCAGACCTAGACCACCTAGGCTCTGACTCTAACACCTAAGTTAAGTTTGGTGATGGTCATTGGTCAGTGCTGGGCTGCTGCTGGCAGCGGTTTATTCTATAACAACATGATACTGTAAACTAAATACAGTAGTACTAGTAGTACACACTGATTGCAATCTGCTTGCATAAAAACATACATTCTGAGGTCAGTGTACTGTTAAAGTGCCACATGGAAGAGGTCTGGTTAGTGGTTAGAGTTAGAGGTGGTCTAGGTCTGGTTAGGGGTTAGAGTTAGAGGTGGTCTAGGTCTGGTTATGGCCTCTATTAACCAGACCTAGACCACCTCTGACTCTAACCCCTAACCAGACCTAGACCACCTCTAACTCTAACCCCTAAGTTACGGTTGGTGATGGTCAGTGCTGGGCTGCTGCCTGCTGGCAGCGGTTTATTCTATAACAGTGTAAACGTCCGTGCGGAACCAAAGTGCTCAACCATAATATACTATAATGTGTATATGTACTGTATATCACTTTATATACATGCCAACACTAATTTATTAATCATATTGATTTAATCATATCAAATCAACTATGGGGTGCTCTTTGCCATGTGTGTATGGATATATATATTGTATATATTGAAATTCTTTATTTGGAATTACCCCTTGAGATGAACCATCTCGTTTTCAAGGGGGTCCACAGCTTACAGAATACATACATTAATATGTATTAAACATAACAAAACAAAGAAGCAAACAAAAACCAAACACAAAACAAGATAGAATTAATAATAAACAGGTTCAAACAACATCAAACAAGAGGAACATAAGACAACCAAACAACAAAACACAGAGCACATATTCAAGTGATTGCTTCAAAGATCTGTTATACTATTGTTGGTGGAAACATGAACAAGTAATCTCAAGGTGAGAGGACAGCACAGTTTTAAACAGTTGTGATGATGTTATAGCTCGAATATGAACTGGGAGATTATTCCAGTCAGATGGACCTTTGAACATGAATGCTTTTTTGCCAACTGAGGTAGTAACATTTGTTGGAACTTTAAAAAATAGCTGTGCAGTGTCTTAGTTGATGTATAGAGGTGAAAGGGTCCATATACTGTTTGAGATATTGCGGAAAATTGAAGTGAATACATTTAAAAATGAACTGTAACCAGTGCTGCTGTCATCTTACTGTGGGAGCTGGCAAATTAAGATTTTCATACATGGTGCAGTGGTGTGTCAAATATGGGCAGCCAAGAGCAAATCTGCATAGACGGTTGTATAGTGTGTTTAGTGGAAGAAGGTTGGTTTTAGATGCAGTTTGGTAAACTACGTCAGCGTAATCCATGATGGGTAAAATTAGTTGCTGAACCAGTTTCTTTCTGACAGGGAGTGTGAAACATTTTCTGTTGCGGTAGAGAACACCAGCACTAAAGTTGACTTTTCTAACAATATTATCTATGTGATATTTATATGAGTTCTGAATCAAGCCATAGACCAAGGTATTTAATGTGATCAACTCTATGCAGTTGTGTACCGTCCAGACAAGTGATATTAAATGGTTGATTAATGGTTTTGGATGCAATATTACGGGTGGTCCCAAAGAGCATAGTATTAGTTTTAGTTTTGTTGATTAAAAGTGTATTAGCCGAGAGCCATGATTCGAGTTTATTGAAATTTGATTGCAGTGTTAACTGAATTTGAGGTAAGGTAATTTGAGATGTATATATCACTGTGTCGTCGGCATAGAGTTGAGTATTACAACCTGTGAAAATTGAGGGGAGATCATTAATAAATATTGAAAACAAGAGCGGGCCTAATGTTGAGCCTTGTGGCACCCCACATTCCTGTACTGCCAATTCAGATCTACCATCCTGTATAGCAACACATTGTTTTCTGTTGTGCAGATATGAATTAAACCAAAGCAGGGCATTGCTTGAGAGGCCAATAGCGTACAGTTTGTCCAATAGGAGATAATGGTTGACCAAATCAAAGGCTTTTGTTAAATCAATAAATATTGCACCAGTGAGATTACCATTACCAGATGAAGAAAATATATCATTAGTGAGTTTTAATAAAGTAGTAGATGTGGAATGATTGGAGCGAAAACCAGATTGCGAAGGTGATAAAATATTGTTGTTGCTGAGATAATTAGACAGTTGTTTATAAATTAACTTTTCAAAGACTTTTGCTATAGAACAGATAATTGCTATTGGTCTGTAATTATTGGGATCTAGTACATTGCCCGCTTTGTGGAGAGGAGTGATTTTTGAGTGCTTCCAGATAGATGGTATTTCATGTGATAATAAAGACAGATTATAAAGATCACATAGGGGGTACATCAAAATGTGTGGAGCAAGTTTAAGAAATTTGCTTTCTAAACCATCTAGGCCTGGGCCACTACACACTTTGAGGTCTTTTATGGCATTCAGAACATCAATAGGTGAGATTTTCATGAACGAGCAGGAGCTGTTGCAAGGTGGTGCATTGTTACAAATGACATAAGGATCCGGTATTGTGGGAGTACAGACTGAAGAGAAGTGTTGGTTAAAGGCTTGAGCTACAAGAAGAGGATTATGCAATATGGTGTTATTAACTTTTAATTGATTACATTGAATATTTTTATCAGATGAATTAGTTATAGTTTAAATTTTTTTCCAAAATTGTTTAGTGTTTTTAAAATCAGAGTTGAGAGATTCTTTATAATAATTTGATTTTGCATTCCGAGTCAATATTTTACTTTTATTTCTAAGCTGTCTGTATGTTTCCCAGTTTGCATGATCCTTAGTCCTACGATATGTGGCCCATGCCTTATCTCTCTGCCTGAAGGTGCTGATGAGGTCTGAAGTTATCCATGGAAGGTGACTACCCTTGACTTTGATAGTTTTGAATGGAGCATGTTTGTCGATAATTCTGGTTAGTTCCGTGTGAAGGAATTCCCAGGCTTCATGAACATTTGAGATGATTTGATATCGGTCCCAGTTAACTGAAATTAGATCATTAATGAATTCATCAACATTGATTTTTCTATCTTGCCTAATTTTTATGAATTTTGGGGGAAGTTTGGGTAATTTGATTTTCCAAATGCAGAACACCATGCAATGGTCACTAAAGCAATCTGCCGAAATACCTGAATCAATAATACGATTAGGGTGTGAAACCAAGATCCAATCGAGCAGAGATTGGCAAGTGGGTGTAACCCGAGTGGGCTCACTTATTAGCTGGGTTAGATTCAAGTTCCCAATAATGTTTTTAGTAGGGATGCTCGATATTGGCTTTTTTTTACCGATACCGATATTCCGATATTGTCCAACTCTTAATTTCCGATACCGATATCAACCGATACCGATATATGCAGGGTTTCCCCCCCCCAAAAAACTGAATAATTTCAGGTAACTAATAATTTCACTGGATATATATATAACAAATATTGTTATTGTTTTTTTCTTTTTTTAAACCGATACCGATATTTTCCGATATCACATTTTACTGCCGATATCGGCCGATAATATTGGTCGGCCGATAATATCGGACATCCCTAGTTTTTAGCATTTTTTGAGGCTTTATCCAACCAGCAACGGTTAAAATCTCCTAAAATTACAAGTTCATTTTTGTCATGAATAGAATTTATGGTGGAGACTAAACAGTTGAAGGAATCAGCAGGAGCTGAAGGGGGTCTATAGATGTTACCAATTGTTATATATTTGTTCTCGTGTAGGATTACCTTCACAAAAATACCCTCAAAATTAACAGGGACAACTGCAGGCACAATTAATTCAGCAGCCAGAACTGATGACACATAAGTGACTACACCACCACCTCTCGAATCTCTATCAGTTCTATATATGACATAATTAGTTAGCTTGATTTCGTTGTTGGATATCTTGCTATTAAGCCAGGTTTCAGAAAGTGTAATTACATTGGGTTTATGCTGTTCCACCCATGGCCGCAATAGGTCAATTTTGTGTTTGAGACTCCTTATGTTCAAGTGTATAATTTTAAGTCCTTTTGTATTATCCATCTTGATCTTTAGTAATTGGGAGAATACCATCAATGACCCAATAAAACAGCATAGATCCAGGAACAATAGAGAGTTGAGCAAGTATAATGAACATGTCAGGACATAACAAGACAATACATAACAAGACAAGACATAACCAGATAGGACAAGACAAGACAAGACAAGACGAACAGACAAGACACAGACAGACAATATCAAAACAACAACAACCAACACAGAATCACCTAGCCCATTTAACCTTAACCCCATAGGTCCAAGGATTTTGGGTGAGTAGCCTAACGATAACCACAACTCCCTAGCCAAAAGATGAGAATATAGATGGGGGGGGGGGGGGGGGGGGGGGAGAGGGAGAGAGAAAGAGATCGGATGGACAATGATATCAGTGCATACAGAAATACATAGGTATATGTACAAATAGGTACACGCACATACATATGCACATGCACATACGCACACAGAACCATTCAACATGCATATATACACATACACACGCAACATGTACACAACATGCATACCTTCATACAAACATGCACACCTACATATGTGCATACATATAATTCAAAAGACATATGAATTCTAAATGAAAGAAAAGGAAAATAACATAATAATATTAATTATTAATCAGTAAACCAACCAATCAATTCATTAACTAGTATAACCAATATTAATAGTAATCGAAATAATAATATATGAGAAGAAATAATATGAGAAGGAACATTAAAAGAAAGTGGAAAAATAGGCAAAAGAATGTCTTGAGAAACTTAACTACAGTTGTCTGCAGGATCAATATATATACATACACACACACACATACATATCCATGGCAAAGAGCACCCCAGTTGGTGTACAGCTTATTATTTATAATATGATACAGTATTTATGGGATAAATATATATGCGTGTGTGTATATGTGTATTTATACAATACAGAACAATGCTATAAACATCATGTATGAATATGTATCATGTATGAATATGTGCAGGTATATATGTGTATAAAAAAAGGTAGTCTTCAGGCGTAGGCCCGGCAAGCTATATAGTGCTTCTCCCTAGCCCTTTTTGGACAATGCTGCAACAGCAGCTGGTAAAACTTGCGATTTATGACCATTGTCATGTGTCCAATATAAAAACTAACTGAACTGAAAACAAGAATGTTATTCATCCTCTTTCTTCCAGTGCTGCTGTATCTTGTTTCGCTTCATTTTAGTCCTGATGGCTCTGGATTCTCTGTAACACAAACAGAAATACTATTTCAATCAACCTCATGGAGAAATAAAGAAGAAATTGCATCAGATTGATGTCCAAATCTTCAGAATTTGGACATGAGACCATTCTGATCTTGTGAGCTCACGTTTCACTGCCCACATCATTCTGGCAAATCTCCATAGAGAGAAGTTTGTAATCTACGAGAAGAGGTGGTTTAGGTGTGACAACAGTGAGAAGCAACTGTTCATTTCAAAACACCAATGGCGGAGGTTAGCGTAGATGCTGCTATTAACATTAGTTATATCTGAAATGAAATGAGTTTCTTAATTGGAAGAGCAAAGAACAGCACTGAAGGTTTTTTTTCCTGTGGAAACTGTATTCGCTTTACTCCCGACCTTGTGGTGGAAAGAATTAGATTTACCTGAATAGAGGTTGATCCGATCACCTGCCAAATAATTTTGAAAAAAGGGACATGAAATAAATCACAAGTAATCAAATGAATTAACAGCAAACTCACCAGTCATTACAGCCAGTCATGCTCTGATATCTTCGATATGAGTGACAGGACCTTGGGATTGACTGCGAGACACTTCTTATTGCCTTGTTTGTGGACTTTTGAGCCCTTGTCCGGATTTATCTTGAACATGCATCTGTAGAGGAGTGGTACATAAAAGGATTGACATCGTTATCAAATGGTGTACATTTACACAATTCCGTTCATTCTCACATTGGTGGGCCTTGGCTGCATACCGTGATACTGCTATAGCCTATGTGTGTGCTGCTCTCAATGAATGTTTGAAAGAATGGGCTCTGTCACTCATGCCCTGCCTTCTGCACTGCATTGATTCACTCTCAAACTGCTACAAGGACTTTATGATTAAAAGTTCATTATGCTGCGGTTAGGTGGCCGAGCGGAGATTGCGTTCGTCACCAACCCCGGAGCTGCGAGCTGGATTCAAACAGTGTTCGAATCCAGCTCACAGCTCCGGGGTTGTCACCAGCTTGGCTGGCCGTCTGCACTAATACAATTGGCTGTATTAGAGGGTGGGAGAAGCTGGCGGGGTGGGATCGGGTCGTTGTAAACAGCGACTCCTACAGTTCGGTCGGGGCGCCTGCTAAGCGCAGATAGGACTTGAGGGGGATAGTGTGATCCTCCCACACGCTACGCCCTCTCGATGAGAATCCGCGCTGCCAGGTGAAAAGAAGCGGTGATTGGCTGGACGTGTGTCGGAGGAAGCACGTGGTAGCCTCCACTCTCCCAGATGATCTGACTGTGGGGGGTAAGTGCGCAGCGACCAGGAAGGGACTGGGAATTGGCATATGACTAACATTGGGATGGGAGAAAATCGGAGGAAAATGGAGGGGGAAAAAGATTAAAAAAAAAAATAAAATGCATTATGCTGGTAAATGAATAAAAAGATGAAAAAAATATACAATTACCTTTGAAGAAACTCCATTGTTGCACCCAGCTCTACAGGATAGTCGATGTTGAGGGCATAATAGATCATGAACATGGCATTGACTGCTTCAGTGAACGTTGAGACTCCATCATTGACCACCACCTGGTCCACTGCTACCATGAAGACAGATGCAGTCAGTGGGCTTTGTCCTGTGAAGGTATGACAGACACACGCGCACACACACACACACACAGAAAAATAGACAAAACTGAGCTGACAAGTTTTAACATTAGCCAAAATGCGGGCGGCTAGGTGGCGCAGTGGGCAAGGCGTTCGCCACCAATGCAGGAGATGCTGGGTTCGAGCCCAGCTCTCGGCGTTGCTACCAGCTTGGCTGGTTGTTCATACTAATACAATTGGCAGTATTAGGGGGTGGGAAGCTGGTGTGTGGGGATTGGACGTTGTGGACAGCGACTCCTACAGGTCGGTTGGTGCGCCTGCGCAGTAGAATCAGGAAGCAACGAGGGCGGCGTGTCTCTCCCATGCAGACCCTCGCCGCTGAGAGATCACGCTGTGCAGGTGAAAAGATGCGACGGCTGCCTCCTTGAGTACCGGAGGGGATACGTGATGCAAGGCTTCGTCCACATTGCAGCCGGCTTGTGGGAGGCATGGCCTAACAGCGTTCGAGACAGGGGAGGGTAGGGGGAAGGGTAGGGTAATTGGACAATACGAAATTGGGGACGGGAGAAAAATGGGGAGAAAAAGTAGATAAAAAAAAACATTTATTTTTCGATAATTCACCGCTGTCATGGGCAACGCGCAATAATGACCACTGTCAGGGGCAACAGAGCGCTATTGACCAATCACAATCAAGCATTTTGATCGCAGTCACGAAAGCTAAGCATTACCATTATGCACAACTGCACTACATCAGTGCAATCAAGTCCACACACCTGCCGGGTGCCGGCGATGACAGAGGAGCCACAGAACAACTGAGTCTGCATTTGATCACATCTTGTCGATGGTGTAAAATGAATTAGGTATATTGTTAGTAAGTTAGCCATGTAATAAGCGGGATAATGTATAGCTATACTCTGTCAATGTCGCAAAATAATTGACCTTCACTGGGTTTAGAACACCTCGGCTGTGCCTCGGTGTTCCAGAACGCAGTGTCTGTCAATTATTTTGCGACAATGACAGAGTATAGCTATACATTATCCGTTACTTAACTTACCACACAGCAATATGCATGGGGTTGTGGGAAGATCCTGAGAGTTCACATCTGCTGCAAGACAGGTATCGTCAACATTTATGAGCATCTTGTTTTGGTCTTCTTTGAAGTGAGCTAAAAGCAGTAACACAGTCCCAACGGAGTCATCACAACCCGCAGCCTGGATTTGAGGTTGGAGTTTTCCTGCAACACTATCTCTTTCTGGGCGCAGACACTTGAAAAATCCCAGGACTCTTTTGTATTTTACATTCATGGCCTCTTGGAATTCTTCATTTATCTGGACCCCAGTCAGTTCATTGAAATGAGCCTTCAAGCCAGTTGTGTTGAAAAGATAGGGCCATTCTTTTTTCAAAGTCCGTGTGTCTTTCTCATCTAGGACATCTCTTCTCTTGGAGGCAAACGTGTTAGTCATCAATGCTTCTATTTTCTTCTCATCTTTCTCATTTTCCTCAAACATTTTATGTAGGTCCTCTTTCATCTTCCTCTGTGATTCGTCATTTGCAGCACGCAGTTGAGGTTCTGGGTTCACACATCCATAAGACATTTTCCTTCGTGTCTTTCCCTTGTCAACACTGCTGGGAGTCATCGTTGGTGGACCTATCCTTTTGTGGTTGTCCACTCTGCATTGTAGTTGTTTTGCTAGAGAATCGTAGCCACTACCTATGACTTGATCCTCAATCACATCCTTGAATGACTTAGGATAATCTTGTACCATCTTGCGGGCAATTTCATTCAAATGTTTCTTTTGAGGATGTTTGCAGACAACCAGGATTTCTGCGGAAATCAACCTGACTATTTCTCTTCTATCCCTCGCCGTTGGCCGCTCTTTATTCTCCAATATTTTTTGTATATTCGACGGCATGATGTTCCACTGTATCTTGAAACTGAAGTGCCAGTTATTGTCCAGTGCTGCTGTTCCCTTCTCACGGCTGATGGAGCACTCATTGGTGGAGGACAATGAGGACATCGGCAGACCTGGAATACAGTAAGCCATAATTAGCACAGATATGAGAGATTGGTTGTTTTGCCTCTGATACAATATCATTTATATTTTAAATGAAACAATGAACTATGAGGTAAAAGTTCAGAATGTCTGCTTTCAATTCATGTGTTGTTTTTTAACATACATTGAACCATTTTAGAATAGTGCCATTCTGTATGACAGGTGTTTATTTTTTTTAAACACATTTACATAGTCAGTAAGAACAGTTTTGGGCCGACCATTTACCAATTGAATTCAACATCCCCAACAGTATACATGGTAAATGTACGCACGTTTATTTGTGATGGGGCATAGTCTTGGCGTGAACGGAGGTGACAAGGAGCTTGTAGGCGAGCAGGAGTCAAACAGCGCATCCGCATTTCTGTCTGGAGTGTTGTTGGGAAAGTCTGTAGAGGGGTCCAAAATGGTAGTGAATGATAACGTTATTTTCAAAACAGGCACAGAGGAGTATTATCATATTGTTTGGACCACCACCTCTGCAAGTACACTACTCAGTGCGACCATGGTTGGATGTTAACAGTGAAGACGGCAACAAATTGAGCCCACAATATGAAACTCAAATTTGAAGCTTAAATCAGTGTATTTAAGGGGGGTAGGCTCCCAGATTTCTATGTACTTTTTATTATAATCTCTGCATTTGTCATAATGTCTCGATGGTAATCAATAGATTATGATGATAGGTGCATTCTGGTTCGGCTTCTGACGCACAACTAGGCCGTCCAATTAAACCTGCTGGTTTGAGTTTTGATTGGGTGGAGGTAAATCTTCCCCTGACCCCTTATCCATTATGGATTTTGATTTGACATCATAATTTATTGATTACCATCAAGACATGACAAATGCAGAGGTTATAACCAAAAAAAAGTACACAGTACATTTCACAGAGTAAATTCTACTCAAACTGAGTACATTTGACTCAAACTGAGTAAGATTTTACCCAAACCAGTTTGAGTAAAATGTACTCAGTTTGAGTACAATTTACTCAGTTTGAGTAAAATTTACTCTGTGAAATGTACTGTGTATATCTGGGAGCCTACCCCCCCCCCTTAATAGGAGGACCCATTAGAACCCTAATACTTGAACTCATTCCATGTGTACCTCATTAAGGCAGCAGCTAATTATGTAATGAGCACAGTGCAATCTCCTTTCTGGTCGTAACAGACCTCTCAAGTATTGTCATTTGAAAGGAAAGCGTGCACAATGGTTTTACTTACTGCTGCTGACAGAAGAAAAAATTCCTGAACTGGCAGGAAAGGCTGTAGACGGGCTACTGGAATCTTCTTCCGATTCTCTGCGGTTGTAACCTAAAGATAGATACTTTATTAATCCCATTTTGTTAAACAAAAGTCAGTTTGACATACACTCTACTATATAAAAATGAAGACATGCTCAAATAGAGTGACAGTCAATGTTTCACTTACGCTTGGCATGAGCAAGTAACTTTCTGGATTCCACCGGCTTCAGTACACCTTCAAGTTCATGCGGTTGCAAAAACTGTAGATCATCCACACTAGTCACTCCGAGGCCGTCAAGTAAATCCAGTAGTAACGGTTGTAGTCCAGAGCCTGGAAGCACTGCAGTTATGTAACTGGCCAGGTCACCCATGACTACAAAGAAAGATAAACACAGCTTGAGCCCAGATTTAGCTAAAAGCTAGCAGGTGAAAAGATGCGACAGGCTGCCTCCACATGTATCGGAGGGGACATGTGATGCAAGGCTTCGATCCTCCCTACAACCGACCAGTGGGGGGCATATGCGAGCAACAATCAGGACAGGGGAGGGAGAATTGACACAAGAGGTAAATTGGGATGGGGAGAAAAATCACAGAAAAAGCTGAAAAAGTAGATAATAAAAAAAAAAAAAAAAAACAGTAATGAAAGCTGTTTAGGATGGTAGTTCAATGCTAAATAAATACAGCTGTTTTTATTGGCTCACCTGGGGTGGCATTGGCTGAGGGGCACAGCTGTTTGATGCCAGCTCCTCCTTGCAGTGTGTGGAAGTGTGTGAAGACACTGAACGCCCAACTGCTGACACCTATCCTGCCACTTTGCCTGAGTCTGTCCTCAGTGTGTGTGTGTGTGTGTGTGTGTGTGTGTGTGTGTGTGTGTGTGTGTGTGTGTGTGTGTGTGTGTATGAGAATGATTTGGATGCCTATACTACATGTTATATATGCCTCGTGCAGCAATTTAGAATATAGAATGTATGTACCCAATCAATTATGAATCGAATCATTACTCCCAAGAATCAAGATCAAATATAACTGAGATTCCCATCCCCTCCCCATCTAATCAGCCACCCCATATATCGTCAGTAGCGAATTCAGTAAGCTACTGATCCAGAACACTGTGTGAATACTGTCATTCCACATAGACTATATGCAGCTAGTGGATAAAAGTCCAAACACTGTTCAGCATTGATGCAAACCATTTGTCTAGCTGCTTCTCCAAGGTTATAGAGGCCATACTCTGCCAGATAGGATGACGAGTGTGGTATCACCAGGAAGTACACACACTTGTTTTCCTTCATCAGAATGAGCTCAATTTGTCCAAATTCCACTGACTCTTCATTCTTAATGCATAGAAAATAGCCTTTCCTATACAGGGTACCCTTCCACTGCACTTCTGTGGACACCAACTCAGGATGTGGGAGCGAGCTTGCTTTAACCGCATCACGCACTTGGTCACTGTACAACTCAGTGTGGTAAGGAAACATGTTTTTTACTTGCAAAGTTGCAGGAAAGAAAGAGCTGGAGTTCAGATATGACTGAAGCAGCTGATGATTGTTTGCAAGTGTCTTACACACATTTTTGAAGTTCTGTGTCCTCCTTATGCATCTTTTGAAGTATGAGTGTTTGCTCTCAAACCTCATTGTCCACAACCGTATGAGTGGACCAAGTTTCATGATCAAAGAGGGATAGTGGACGAGGTAGTGATGTTTTGGTTTGAGTTTCTCTGTGGGAAATAGTTGTTTCCTTGTTTCAAGATAATCTTGAATCTGAACATTGAGGAAACAGATTTGAGGGACAGATATCTTGGGGGCACAGACCAACTCACAAAGCTCTTTCAGCAAGATCAGTAACTGCCACACTGGATCCTTAGTATCCGACATCTTATCCCCAATAATCACTGGTAGAAGTCTCAAAAGACACCAATTCTCAGCCGCCTGACCACCAATCTTCATACCACTTATACTTACTTCACAATGAGCAGAACCAGCATCAGAACCCACATATTTGAACTGTGCGATTCGTCGGTTCAGCTGTGTGTATGTGAACCATTTCTTCACCTTTACAAAATACCTCAAGTAAAGGGTAAGGTCATAGGCTACTACGCCTTCAAACAAGTCATGGCCTATGCATGGTGGGAGCCCTGGCTGGCATACATGGAAATACTTAAGAGAGTTGAAAACAGAGTCAAACTTGAGTCCCTTTACATGTGTTGCCTCAGAGTCCTGTAGTTGTTGCAGTGCTTCCTTGTAGGTCTCAACTGTTCTTACCGGAAACCGGTCTGTCGGGTTGTCCATTTCATTTGTAGGCACTAAGCAATACCTGCGGCAGTGACTAGCAGTACTGAAATTCTCAGTAAAGCCACCGATCGAGTGAGAGCCTAAATTGTCCCCCAGAATACATACGACTGTTGCCCGCACCACCTGGCCAGATGAAGTGACCAGTCCATGCCTCTCAAGTTCTCTAATATCTGACAGCATCCGTGCAAACAACTTTTCATGTGCAAAGTACTTAAAGTACCTCTCAGGACACAGAAGCAAAAGCTGCAAGTTGTCAACACTAGAACGATAGATGGCCTCGAAGTTGGCAAGTGTAAAGTAAACTCCTACAATTTTGTGCTTCTTCTTTGATGATCCAAGAGGGTTCACTACCTCAAATGCATCCTGGTACAAGATAAGCTTTAAGCTTATACCTGGCTCCATGAATAAGTCGTTGGACTTGAAAACAGATCCATCGCAAACATCAGTGAACACATTAGTAGAAGCAGCATTATTTTGTGGCTTCACACACTCTTGCCACACAACAGGGTCTTTTAACATGGATCGTAAAGTATCCTGAAGTGGGATATATTGTGCATAGCACTCCCTTCTATTCTCGTCTGTGCCAAGATAAATAGCCTGTGGGTGCACATATGAAAAGTTCTTTTGGAAGAACATCTTTCTTATGTGCCCAGTGGAAAGGTGAGAGCTGCACAGCGAATGCAAATCTGCTTCTCCCAAAATACTCAAAACACTGTCAATATCAGTCTCAGACAAGTTTGTTTTAGCTCCCATTAACTTTTTGAATTCCTTCTTAGTGTACCGATGACACGTATCATTCAAACTGTCAATTTCTTCAACAATAATCTATATTGTTGATGATGGAATGAGGCATTTAGCCTGCAGACGCATGTAAAAAAGGCATAGATTTTTTTGATAAAGGGCTCTCATTTCAGTGTCATCTGGCATGTCGTCAGATGAACTTGCTACATGACTTTCATCTAAATCCCTTTGCACCTCAGCGGAATCCTGAGTAGACTGCGATTGTGTAGGGCCAGGGGTTACAAACAACTCTGGTTGATTCATATGCAACCTTGCGATATGGCTATTGAATGATGATTTTACTTTATAGGTTTTGTCACAATTTGCAAATGGACATTTTACTGTCTCTTTTTTCAATATATGCAATTTCAGATGTGCAATGACATCCCTGAGATTAGTATATTGCTCCTGACAACTTGCGGCCTCGCATTTGAATGAACATCCTATATAATTTCTTTGTGAAGCAGAGATGGTCCTGTGGTCACGGTACATATGTGTTTTCAAAGCAGTATACTTCAGAAACTGATGTTTGCAGTCAGCCACACCACAAGGGAATTGCTTGTTTGCTTCATGTCTATGAAGTAACTGATGGTCAACATAACGTTTAAGCGATTTTGAATGACAGGCCACAGGACTTACATTTACATGTATGACCAGGCATTTTTCAGAAGTTAAGTATTCCCTCAAATCTCATGTTCCATCTAACAATTCCAGGAAGTTCTGTGTGTGTGCATGTGTATGGATATGACAACAAGTAAGGTATTGGTGTTTAGCAAACTTGTGTATACATGTGGACTAACCTGTCCTAAATCTGCAGATAGGCTAAATGTTGCAACTGATGAAGCGGAACTGCAATCCAAACTGTTGAGACAAAATAAGTGTAAGTGAAGCACAAATAAACTTCAAAAAAGGTTATTTCTAGTGCCATCAGGCAATTAAAAAAATGTATCTAATTAATCGCATTTTAACCGCATAACCATTTTAGGCCTGATATTTTATATTCTATAATCATATTTCAAATTGCATGTGTCCGGATGGCAGAATTCAGTACTGTATCTACAAAACCTTCTGTGTAATCATCTTTAGTCTAGTAGATAGCGGGGGGTATCATGCACCCCCTGGAAATATACTTCTAACCAGTGTTTCTAGATTTGAAAAAAATTATAGGCTATATGTTAACAAGTTGTCAGAGTGTCCCATGTATCATTTATATGCAAATTAAGGACATGATTATCAAAAAACCGCAAACAAATCTGTTTAATATATCTCAGCCAATATTGCAGATAACTGAACCAATCTGGACAAGTCAATCAGGGCAAGCTTATTTGACACATATCTCGCTTAGAAAGGCTTTCGAAATAGTGAAATGCCATGTTGGCCTCAATATTTTCAAAACAAATCGTATGAAAATGTTATGAAACGAACAAGAATGTGATAAAACATGTAATAAAAACGGAGCTCAACGCATACATTTGATGGTAGAAATTAGTTTGTTTTCACTCATAAGATGGCGGCGGTCTCGTAACATCAGTGTCTAACCTGCAAACCATCCACGTGGTACATACATGTACATAGGCTACCACTAGGTGGCAGTGAGATCCTGTAACAACCTCTGTGGAAATATTATCACATTTAAAAAAAGTTAAAATCTCCTAACACTTGGTTATAAGTTTAACCTTAACCTAAACAAACGTATTGCTGAAAATATACACTCTATGACTGCTGTCATATACTGCTGCAGAGAACTTTTTCATGGCAAATAAGTAATCTGGTCTTTCCAAAGACATGCGGGACACGTGTGCACGAATATACCTTAAATGATTTTCGAATATAATGCAGCGTTTTGTTCATATTGATTCTACCAAGTGTATACTTTTAATTTTCCGAATTTCCCATTCTTAATTCTTACATGTGTGCATGAACACATTCATTGCTTTAGCTGCTTTGCACGAACAAACATGAACGCTAGCATATATTAGTGTTACGGTAAAATACGTGGAAATGTACATTTTAAGACAAGACGACAGTCGCAGATTTCTATTATATAATGACTATTTGAAAACCATGACTTAATATAAATGTCTTACTGGGTCTTGCTGCTGTGGCCTCACGCTTCGAAGTTCCTGCTTTTCAGGGCGCAAAGGTTTTATCTCTGTGTGATGAGGATTTATATAGAGCCTCCCATGCATGCATGCGCAGAACGAGGCCAGCTTGCATAGGTATCTGTGTCTTTTGCCGGTAGCTAAATGACAATGTAATTATAATGTGATTGATTGATTGATTGATTGATTGATTGATTGATTTAAAAGTTTATTAACAGATTGCAGAATGGGTACAGTGCAGTACAGCTCAATACATACAATTGTTAAGGGGATGCAGACCAGAGAAAGACTTTCGTCTTGTTTACATCAGGGTCCCCCATTTTCAATTCATCATATACACGACTTACAGATAGACAGTACTGCTACATCTATACATTTATGACATACCAGATTTGCAAATACAGTACTGTTTGTGGTACAAAAAGTGTCCAGAAAAAGAGTGTATATACATTTGACGTAGAAACTGTATACATTGGAGGAGGTTGGGTAGGTGGGGTGGGGTTGGGTGGGGTGGGGGGGGGGGCTGTACATTGGAGGTGGGGGGGGGGGGGTTGGGCAGGGGGGGGGGACAACTGGGTTAGGACATTTTTCAACTCATTCAGAACGCAGCGGCCCGCCTGATCTCAAACCTACCGAAGTCGGCCCATGTCACCCCACTTCTTAGGTACCTGCACTGGCTCCCCATTGCTGCACGAATCCGCTTCAAGGCCCTCGACCTAGCATACCGTGCGGCAAAGGGAACCGCTCCCGCCTACCTCCGGTCAATGGTTTCTAACTACACACCCTCAAGACCCCTACGCTCTGCATCTTCTGGCCGCCTCAGACCTACTCCTATCCAAGCTCCGGGAGGGTCATCAAAGAGAAGTCGCCTATTCTCAGTCCTTGCCCCACAATGGTGGAATGAACTATACCCACCCCAGATAGGACAGCCGAAACACGTCCAATCTTTCGCCGTCGACTAAAGACGCACTTCTTCAACCATTATCTGAATTAAAAAAAAAAAATCTAACCCTAACTAACCGTACTGTCATGCACTTGTCCTAATAAACTAACCAGCACTCAACACTTTGATGAACATTGTTGCTCAGCTTGTGCCCTTCCTGATGGCTTGTCGTACAGAACATGTAAGTCGCTTTGGATAAAAGCGTCAGCTAAATGACTAAATGTAAATGTAAATGTAAATTTGTAGGGGCCATGTTTCGAATTGCAGTATCCCGTATAGGTGTTCTTTGAGGGTGTTTTTGAAAGTGGGTAGTGATTCACATTCCTTTACAGCTTTGGGTAGGGCGTTCCACATTGATGTGGCATAATTGCGAAACGTGTTTAGTCCATTGTTTGAGCCGAATCTGGGTTTAACATGATTTGTTGAGCTTCCTCTGGTGTAGTGGTTGTGGTATTCACTGACCTTTGGGAAGTATTTTGACATGTACATGGGTACCTTAGTGGTATAGTGTATCTTGTAGACCAGGCCCATTGCAAGTTGCTGTACTCTGTCGTCTACTCTAAGCCATCCTAGGTTGTCAAAGTGGGCAGGGGTGAGGTGGGTTCTGGGGGTAAGGTCAAGTAGTAGTCTGACCAGTTTGTTTTGTGATGTTTGTAATTTAGTTTTAAGCGCCTATGAGGTGCTTTGGTACCATGAGGTGCACGCATAGTCGTAGTATATTGAATGAGGGCTCCTGCCAGAGTCTTCAGGGTATTCTTGTTTCTTGAGAGGAGATCCGGTACAAGAATCTAGTTCGTTGGTTGACTTTTTTTTATTACATTGGATGCCATTTTGTCACAGGAAAGATTTGCCTCTAGGATGGAACCCAGGTAGGTAATTTCGTCTTTCCTTGTGACAATATTGTCACCCACTGCAACTGAGAAGCCGTCGGTCTTGCTGAGTTTGTTATTTGAACCGAGAATGGACTCTGTTTTGCCCATGTGTAATGATAGTTTGTTATCAGCGAGCCATATGCAGATTTTGCCTAGTTCCGAGCTGAGGGTTTTTTCAACCTGCAACTTGTTCTTGTCAGAGACCAGCAGGGCTGAGTCGTCCGCAAACAGGAACAAGTTGCAGTCACAGGCTGACGACATGTCATTTGCATAAATTAGTAAGAGTAGCGGTCCTAGTATGCTTCCTTGTGGAACACCACAGCTCACTGTGAGGGGGGGGGATAGAGTACCGTTTACCTCTACCATCTGTTCTCTCCCCTCCAGGTAGGATTGCATCCAGCTCACTGATAAGCTATCAAAACCAATTGCTTTTAGCTTGTCAATCAGAATGGAGTAATTGACAGTATCGAAGGCCTTTTGTAGGTCCAGCATGACCATGCCGCAGTATTTGCCCGCGTCCACCTCTTGTTTGATGTGGTCGTTCAAATAGAGGAGGCATGTGTCAGGGAGCAGCTAGCTATATAGCTTAGCACAAGGGCTGGAAGCAGTAGGGAGCAGCTAGCTATAGCTTAGCACAAGGGCTGGAAGCAGTATAGGGACCAGCTAGCCTATAGCTTAGCACAAGGGCTGGAAGCAGTAGGGAGCAGCTAGCTATATAGCTTAGCACAAGGGCTGGAAGCAGTATAGGGACCAGCTAGCCTATAGCTTAGCACAAGGGCTGGAAGCAGTAGGGAGCAGCTAGCTATATAGCTTAGCACAAGGGCTGGAAACAGTAGGGAGCAGCTAGCTATATAGCTTAGCACAAGGGCTGGAAGCAGTATAGGGACCAGCTAGCCTATAGCTTAGCACAAGGACTGGAAGCAAGCAACTAGCCTATAGTTTAGCACAAGGACTGGAAGTAGGGACCAGCTAGCGCTCTGTAAAAAAATTAACTCTGACGCACAGAGATGAAATTGATATCCATCTTCTAGTTTGACTCTGGGGAAGATGGCAGTGATGCACGTCGGGTTGAAACGTCAGACTTTCTGTCCTCGTGCCAACCCAGCCTGAATTTGGTGGTACAATGACTCACTTTGTCAATTTACATGAGACGTTTCTCAAACCCACGGATGGTGAAGGACGAGAGGCCTTGGAATGAAGAAGGGAGCCTGTAGCAGAGACGCCACTGCCCGAACGTCTCTTTCTTTCCTCTCTCCCTTCTTATAGGAGATCTGGGAAGATGCTTATCAGAGGGGGAAATGGCTGATTTGAGCATGCCGTTCTGCCGAGGCCTTGGAACTCATTCACATACAGAACACACACACACACACACACACACACACACCCTCGCACACCCCGTCCCCAACCCCCGTGACATAAACTCCCGCACTTCTCCATTACAACAATAAGTCAAGTCAAGTCAAGTCAAGAGTTTTATTTGTCACGGCATACGACTATACAATGAAATGCGGGTGGTCTTGCCCGCAACGATGTGCAATACAGTGGCACAACATATAATAGAATCCAATACAAAAAACATTGTGCAATAACAGGTAACAGGAAACATGGTGTGACATCTCGGCATTTGTACATAGTTATTTACAGAGTATATAGGACATGCTAGGTAGCTTTGGTAGTGCAATACACTGTTACTGTTGCTAATACTAGTTTAAAGTGGCCTTTCCTTTTGGCAATAAGTGTGGGTGTGTGCGGCATGAGTGTGTGCCCGCTCATGTTAAAGTGTCAAAGTGGCTGCTAGTGTGTGAGCGTGCACATCGTGCGTGTCGTGTGTGTGCTCATGTGTGCTTATGTGTGGATAGTTCAGTGTTCTGTGGTACTCAATGTTCATTGTTCAAGACTCTGATGGCCTGCATGGGGGAAGAAGCTGAGCCTAAGCCTCTCTGTCCTAGTAGCATGGGGTTCGCAGGCGTCTGCCTGACCTCAGCAGCTGAAACAGGCTGTTATTGGGGTGGTGGGGGTCTTTCATTATTCTGCAGGCTCTGGATTTGCACCTCTTGTTGTATAGAACCTGCAGGGGAGGTAGTGCAATACCCGTGGTACGCTCGGCTGAGCGCACCACTCTCTGTAGGGCCTTCTTGTCCTGTGCCGTGCTGTTTCCATACCAGGCAGTGATGTTTCCAGTCAAGATGCTCTCTACAGCTCCTGAGTAGAAGGACTGGAGTATCTTCCCCGATACTCTGAACTTCCTTAACTGTCTCAGGTGGTAGAGGCGCTGTTTCGCCTTCTTTACTACTGTGTCTATGTGTGTTGACCATGTCAGATCCTCTGAGATGTGGACCCCCAGGTACTTAAAGCTGCTCACCCTGTCCACGGTATCCCCGTTAATCATCAGTGGTGTGTGTGTCTCCTGCTGTCCTCTCCTATAATCCATGATCAGCTCCTTGGTTTTACCAATGTTCAGGAGCAGGCTGTTGTCCTGGCACCAGCGTTCCAGTACCTCAACCTCCTCCCGGTAGGCCTTCTCGTCGTTGTCCGAGATCAGCCCCACCACCACCGCGTCGTCTGCGAACTTCACTATGGAGTTGGAGCTGAACTTGGCCACACAATCGTGTGTGTAGAGTGAGTACAGCAGGGGGCTCAGAACACAGCACTGGGGGGACCCGATGCTCAGGGTGATGGTGTTGGAGGTCTGACCCCCCACCCTGACCGCCTGGGGTCTTTCACTCAGAAAGCAGTACCCAGGCGCTCAGGGCGGAGCTCAGACCCAGCTCGATCAGCTTGTCCACCAGTCTGGTGGGGACTATGGTGTTGAACGCTGAGCTGTATGAACAACAGTCTCACATAGCCCCCCTTCTGACGGTCAAGGTGAGAGAGGGTGCTGTGTAGTACCTGGGAGACCGCATCGTCAGTGGACCTGTTTGTCCTGTATGCAAATTGCATAGGGTCCATATCACTGGGGAGGGAGGCACAAATGTGGTCCTTGACCAGCCTCTCGAAACATTTCATGACCACAGAGGTGAGTGCCACCGGTCTGTAGTAATAACTGTGAATTGAACTTGCATTGCTGCACTATATCCGTTGCAAGTCAACGCCCCCCCCCCCCCCCACAGTGTCCCCCACCCATCCCTCCTACCCAACCCCCCCACCCCACCCACCCAACCACCTCCAATGTACAGTCAGATTGGTTATTTTTGGTTGAGGTTGAAAAAGCTATGTTGATTCAATATTTAATTACAGATACCATTTCAACATTTGAAAAACTGTCGTTGAATCAATTTAGTATAGATTCCCCCTCCCCTCCTCCCCTCCTCCCCCTCCCCTCCCCTTCGAGAGGGTATAGTCCTAAGCAACTCGCGAGACCTAGAAGATCTCACGGGACTTGAGGTATTCAAACGTAACTTTGGCGCGATGGTGTCTTCACTGACTGGCTTGACAAATAGTCTGAGCCAAACTCCTTGGTAAGTCATTGACAATATAATGTATTATGCCATTCACATACCATAATCTTGCTGTCATCGTTTGACTACATGCTACTTTGTGAATTATTACCGTGGTGGCAACTAGTAGGCTACAGTGCAGAACAAAGCTTGTTAGCATTATTAGCTAACATGCTAGATAGTATACTAGTTAACTGGTAAGTGAGTTCTTATGGGAATAGTATGATCCCGTTCAGATACCATCACCGGGCTGTTATCGTTTGACTAAATGTTATCTCTGTGCCGTGGCAAATAGTTTGGAGCTTGTTTTTAGCAAATAGTGATGCATATTATTACAGCTACTAATGTTAGCTAGCTAGTATGCTAGCTAACGTTAGTCTGCCATTTTGTTTCGTGATTAAAATGTACGTTTTTAATAGTTACATAAGCATTGTTGTAACTAGTGTTAACAAATACTTTATTATAGTTCAATTGTGTTAAACTTGGGACACAGCCATGGCTCTATATTTTATTTCGTTTTGTATGTGAGGCATTTTAGCTTGAAGTTGTTGTGTTGCATTGTGGGTCTTCAGCACAAAGGAATCCCTTGCTGATGGTAAGATGGTTTTCTGTCTGCTCAGACTCAGAATACTTAATTAACATGATCTGTGCTTCATAAAAAACAGATATTGTTTATCTGGTTTTGGTTATTTTGCACAGTAAATACTTATTCAGGCCTACCTGCAATTCAGAATTTAATCCAGCAGGGCAGCAGTGATGTTCATTCTGCCTTTTGTTATATATAAAAAATGGGGCTTTGAAAGACTGACATATTTGAACTTCTAGCTCCTGCTACTCTAAACATATATATATAATATACACAGTCTTGATAAATTGCATACAAGGTTTTTTGAATATTTTGATCGTCTTCTTTTTAGAATTCGCTGGCAATCATCGCCGCTATCAAGGTGAGTTAACTAACACATTCTCAAATCATGTTTTGTTTTTACCACCAGACATGCGCTAGGTATATGGAGCTAGGTACACTTGCTACTGTAGGCTATATGGTGCTCATTGATTGATGATGGTGCTTATTTTTTCCTTATTTTGTTAATTATGTTGCTCTTTCTCTAGGAATGCCAATGTATAACTCCAGCCCCATATTACCACACTGCCATTGATTCAGCTCAGTAAGTATTATCTTTCAATTCAATATTGTCTGTCTCTCTCACCCCACTTCAAACTTCACACCTTTATCTGTGTTTTCATCTCTGTCTTTCTGTCTCTCTCACCCCGACCTCCTCCACTTCACACAACACCTACATTGCCAAAGCCTTTGTCATTTGATGACACAGCAGTGCTATGTCTGTCTCTCCCTCTATCTCCGTCTCCCTCTCTCACTGGCATAACATTTTTATTGTCGTATTCAATATTTCAGAGATTCTTCGCCAGAGGAACTTGAAGCCATTCCTGAATTACCACCAGAGACCAGCAGTTGCACGCAGGCAGAGACTGCCTGTAGCGTGAGTTGAATTTTATACACAAGTTCACTGGTGTTTATTCTTATATAAAACGTCTCTAAAGACGTATGTTTACCTTTGCATTGATTGGCGGATTTTTGACTGAAGACATTGGATCTTTCCTGCTCTCCCATCCAAGTCCCAGGTTGTAATGACGTAATCATGACACTTAGTTGATTTTGAGTAGACAATTACTCGTTGCATCTGGGCTCATAGTCATAGCCATATACCCTCTTGCGCCGCCCCTGTGCCTCAAATAGATCCGCTATCAACTCTATCTTTAAATCTTTCAAAATGTTCAGTTGCTATCGCTATTAGCTCTATCTTTAATTTTTCAAAATGTACAGTTGCTATTGCATGCACTCATCTGTGTTTCACCACACACATGAGTGCATGCTTACCAACTGTCCGTCTGCAACACTACTATCACCGACATCTAAGAAGGGAGATCCCCCCTTGAACGGCCCTTCTAAGGTTTCTCTCCTCCACATTGCCTGTGGAGCTTTTTTTCCCTATTGTTAGGTTTTAGTGAGTTTTTCCTTACCTTCGCGTGGGGTATGTCTGGGAGTGCTTGCATTCTTTCATTTATTTGCATTCATCTAAAAAATGTTTGGACCCTATGGTGTTCTTGTTCTGTTCTTGACTTATTGTTATGTTGTCTTCTTGACTTGTTTAAAGAAGACCTGTACGGCCCATGGGGACATTAACGTGTGTTGTCGGGCCCTATAAATAAATTTGATTTGATTTGATTTGATATAGCCATATAGGAATGACCGCTACACCGTTGCGCCAATAGCTGCCGAGGGAGGGAGAGTTAAGCGATTTCTTTGTCATTCAGACATATTCTCCTATCTGCACCTATCTGACACGTATAGCCACTGATGGTGGAGAAGTGCTGTCCAATTGGCCATTTTGGGGAAATTCAGGCATAAAATAATATTCTGTTGTGTGTCACTGTCAATCAATCCAATATTTCAGAGATTCTTCGCCAGTTGCGGCAAGTTTGTCACCACCTGAAGACGCAGACCACCACCTGAAGCCCATGTAGAATTGTGAGTTGAATTTTATACACGATAGATCAGTGGTTCTCAAACTTTTTACACCAAGTACCACCTGAGAATGTAGCTGGCTCTCCAAGTACCACCATATGACCGGCGTTAAAATACAGTCTATTCAGCTATGCACAGTTCACGCAGGAGGCAAATGTATTCCTAATACCATTATTTATTGTTAACTTTTGTCAGACACAGCCACAATGTACAAAGGGATAGCACTAGAACTAGCAAACGCTTCCACACAACTCATACAATGCAAGGGGCATTGAGAACATAATAACTAACATTCTCACATAGCAAGTGAGAAAATTAAGAACAACTGTATTTCAGCAAATGTACTTAATCTCTATCTCTCTCTCTCTCACACAGCAAGCAATTGTCCATCATTCTCTCTCTCTCTCTCACACACACACACACACACACACACACACACACACACACACACACACACACACACACACACACACACACACACACACACACACACACACACACACACACACACACACACACACACACACACACACACACACACACAATTATTTTCTTACAAAAACTTAATTTCCTGCATTCTGGTGCAGGACTTTTTGAAATTTTACCCTTTAAATGCCAGTTTGTGTGATGGCATCACAAATTATTGTTAAAATAAACACACAAAGTAAAATATGTTCAATAGGATAGGAGCCCCACATTTAGTGATCTAGGAGGCAAGTATTTTGTAATAAGATCAGATAGATAGAGCAATCACAAAATAAAGAAATGAGGCTCATCGTGCTCGCAAGCCACTGTCTAAAGTCTAATTGTGTTCTCAGAGGGATGACACTGGTGATCTACACCTCTACCAGAGGCCAGCAGCCAGAGGGGGACCCTGCTGACCACAAGGCCATCTGAATCATCCTATGCTGAATTGACATGGATGGCATCTCCCTTAAGCTGATGTGAGTATAACTTCCATGTACAAACACAAACACACCCACTCTATCTATATCTCTCTTCTAGGACATGTCATCATCATCAAACCTTTATTTAATTATTGGGAGAACAGTAGGGTTGTAAAAAAAAGTGTAAACATCTTCAAATCATTATTAACACATCCACGCTGTAAAGCGGTATTGCCCGCCATGCTTTGACCGCCAGATCTCGCTGTACAGCGTTATTGAGATCAATATTGAATTTTTTCGCCATGGCATTAAAAATTCATATATGGCCGCCTAGTTATAGTTGAAAGTGGGGGTGCAAGATTTTTTTTTTTTTTTTTTTTACTTTTTAATGAACACCTGTATGTGCAATTTCCTGCAATATAGAGCCTTCAATCTTGACCAAAATAAAGCTGCTCTTTTCACTATAAAACTCAGTTTATATTGCAGTATGATAGCTATAATAATAATAACTTCACTGCGAGGGCTCTTTTAGCTAACGCTAGCTAGGCACGTATGATAGCCAATTACTATTATAATAATAATAATAACTTTCCCATCCTCCCAAAGCCCCTCCGGCCCCGTTCACATCCGCAGCGGCAGTACCAACAACAACAACAACAATTAATTGACGCTATCAATAGCCCCAGTGAGCGCGGCGGCTGAATGAATGAATGAAAACTTTATTTAACAGATTGCAGAATGGGTACAATACAGTACGGCTCAATACACACAATTGTTAAGGTGATGCAGACCAGAGAAAGACGTTTGTCTTGTTTACATCAGGGTCCATACTAGCCCCTTTCGTGACTGTGCTGCACCGAGTGAATCCACAGTCACTTGCTCCTCAATGGGAAACCAACCTAGATTTACCCTGAAGGACTGGTTCTGGCCGAACCGTTCGTTATACAAGTATCACAGAGACATTACAAATGTGCTCACAGTTGCACGAGGGTTTCGGACAGAGATACGGGATGGTGCGCAGGCGCTGTGATCACCCAACGGCGGAAATAATGCCGCTTTGAGCAGTTTATAAAAAAATATTAAAAATATTTATTAGCAACGCCGAGCTTTCAAACCATCCCGTATCTCTGTCCGAACCCCTCGTGCAACTGTGAGCACCTTTGTAATGTCTCTGTGATACTTGTATAACGAACGGTGCGTATTATTAATTTGATTGAAATTACGTAGTTATGGTTAGATTTATATATGGGGGGGGGGGTATATCATATTTTTCATATGATCAAAAAGTGGGGGAGCAAAATCAGACGTTTGCCCCCCCATGTTCAATAGTCGTAGAGCAGATGCTTCGCATGCTCTATTGCGCAGGCGTCTATGTATACACCTCCGATGCTGCAGCTGGACCCTACGGCTCAATACAACGATGGCTCAATACCGCCACCTGGTGGATGGTCGGGCGAGTTACACTCGAACAACAGGAAGTGGGGGCTGTGCGTCGATTAAATTCATCCGGCCATCAGACATTGTTGCAAGGCTCCCGACAGACACTATAGTACATATGGATCGCTTTATAAACTTAATAATCGATATGATTTCGGCGTTTATTGCGACATACAAACCGGAAATGGACCTAGGCGATCGACGTCCTATACTTGGGATATTTCACCGCCAGTCTCTTTGACGCACGGTAAGAGGACACTAACGTTATCAGGGTGTCCGCGGGACCTTAAAAAGTCTTAAAAAGTCTTAAATTCAACTATCAACTATTAAGGCCTTAATTTGTCTTAAAATGTCTTAAGTCCGACTTTCGGAGGTCTTAAAAACATGCCATGTCATCTTATGTTTCATTGTGAAATCTGGGGGGAAACTATTAACGGGAGATAAATCAGGCTTTTTTTCTTTCTTTCACGCAAACGGTACGCAGTGGGGCGGAACCTTAATGTGGTCCTTAATGTGTGTCGCCGTCGGGAGCTATTTCAGAACACCGGAGCATAGGTAACACGTTATTCAAGCCGTAGCGATAACGCTGATGTTTAGTTTAGTTTAATTGATTTGTATTTATTTGCACTCGTTAATTTAACATGGGAAAGTGCAAATTTAATGAGAACTGGCTCGAAAACCCTCTGTTTGCACCGTGGTTGGTCCCAGTGAAAGATAATTACGAGGCCCGCTGCAAACTCTGCAAAAAGGATTTTAAACTGGGAACGATGGGAATAAAAGCAGTCGAGTCACACATGCACAGCGCTAAGCATGTTTACCTCTGCAAAAACCCGCCTGCAGACAACTTCAATATCAAATTTATTTTCGACGCCGACGCCGTCCACATCAACTGCTGAGGGACAGGTAGGTCTACCACCAATTACATCTGCACCTGTCCGGGTAATGTTTGGCTCCACGCCAACCCTTGAAGCTGAGGTACTGTGGGTTCTAAATACGGTCACAAAGCATCAGTCCTACACAGTGATGGGAATAACGGCACTATAAGTAACTAAGTTACTAACGGCGTTCGTTTTTTCAGTAACAAGTAATCTAACGGATTACTCTTCCAATCTTAATAACGTCGTTACCGTTACTACAAAAAAATGCGGCGCGTTACTATGAATGAACCTGTTTCTTTCATCAGACATATCTCTGCGCCGAGAGGCAATAATATGTTCTTCCTTGTTTAGTGGACAGTGCGCGAGCCAAGCATACATGCTGACGATTGGCTGAGGTTGAATACAATGTCATGGTAAGCCAATCAGAGGTGGAGGTGGGCGGGTGTCTAAAGCATCCAGAGTCTGACACACAGCGCGACAAGACAAGCGATCACTGATCAGTCAGCATGAGACCGCGGCCCGTGTAGTGTACGTTTTGAGCTCAAAAACGAATCCAACGAACAACACAATGTCAACATGAGACCGCGGGTCCATGAGCGTTTTGTGTTCACTCTTTGCAGCGCAGGGCACTAGAGTGGCTCTACTGCAGTGCTGACAGCCTTATCAACAGTGCTGCACTTCCTGGTTTAATAGCACAGGCTTCAGCTGCTCGTGATTGATTGATTGATTGATTGAAAAGTTTATTAACAGGGGAGCTCCAGTAGCTCACCACGTACCGCGAGTGCTATTTTAGCGCCGTGGACAACCGTGCTCGTCACGGATCTGGGGCTGAGCGAGTTCGAATCCCGGACTGCAGCCGTGCCTTTCCCAGAGTGTCTTCCCCCCCATCTGAACCCTTTCAGCCTGCTTCTGTCGGTCGAACTTGACCAAGTATAAATGCGATAAACGTATAAAAGAGCCAGGGAAATGGCCAAAGTTTTAAAAAAAAATAAAAGTTTATTAACAGATTGCAGAATGGGTACAGTACAGCTCAATACATACAATTGTTAAGGGGATGCAGACCAGAGAAAGACTTTCGTCTTGTTTACATCAGGGTCCCCCATTTTCAATTCATCATAACATATATAGACATACATGACATACAGATAGACAGTACTGCTACATCTATACATTTATGACATATCAGATTTGCAAATACAGTACTGTTTGTGATACAAAAGTGTATATACATTTGGCGTAGAAACTGTACATTGGAGGAGGTTGGGTGGGTGGGGTGGGGTTGGGTGGGTTGGGTGAGGGCTGTACATTGGAGGTGGGGGGGGGGGTTGGGTAGGGGACACACACACATTTTACACTGTACATTGGAATACTGACAAAGCCTTACTTGGTCATTTACTGTACAACTAGGTTAGGACATTTGTATGTCATGCATGTCTTAAATGTAATGATTAGATTAGTTTAGATGATTCGATTAGATTCTTATATCTGTATGTTGTGTATGTCATTGATTGATTGATTGAAAAGTTTATTAACAGATTGCAGAATGGGTACAGTACAGTACAGCTCAATACATACAATTGTTAAGGGGATGCAGACCAGAGAAAGACTTTCGTCATAAATGTCATTAATTGAAAATGGGGGACCCTGATGTAAACAAGACGAAACTCTTTCTCTGGTCTGCATCCCCTTAACAATTGTGTGTATTGAGCCGTACTGTATTGTACCCATTCTGAAATCTTAATTAAAATGTTCAATCAATCAGTATATATTTGTTATTTATTTTTGGTATAGTGCTTAACAAGCATAATTTAATGTTGCCCAGTTGTGGCCTGTTGAGGGGCAATACATATCAAAAGTTCCAAAACATCTATTCTGTTTGTATTTGTATGATCCACTATATAAACATTGTAATTATAATATCTACATAGCCTACATGGCATTTGATTGGAGGCTAGTCTCACTTTGTCCCACAGCAACATTAAAATAGTTTAGATTTGTGTATGTTGTTTATGTAAAAGAAAATCTTGAAAGTAACGCAATAGTTACTTTCTGAAGTAACTAGTTACTTTTATAATTTGTAACTGAGTAAGTAATTTAGTTACTTTTTGGAAGAAGTAACTAGTAACTGTAACTAGTTACTTTTTTAAAGTAACTTGCCCAACACTGGTCCTACAATGGAAATGAGGGACTAGGAGAGGTGTTTCAAGCGATGTTTCCTGACTCTGAAGTCGCTAAAACATTCACGTGTGGAAAAGATAAAACGTCCTACATAGCCAGGTTTGGATTGGCTTCTTGCATCCAAAAAATCTCTTCACGGATGTAAACAAGGGCAAGGACACGTTTGTGTTGATGAGAGTGAGAGCTTCACCCCACCCTATGTATTTATTTTCTACCACCCACCTACCCCCTCCTAATGTACAGTCTCCTCCCCATCATATGTATATGTATATATATATATATATATGTTAGGATCTATGGGTAACAGTACTGTATATTTGTATATTTGTATATTTGTATATTTATTTACTGTATATTTGCATATCATATATGTCACAAATGTAACAGTAATATATACATGTATGTCCCTATGCCATAAATGTCATGATGTCATGTATGTTGTGCATGTCATAAATGTCACTATGAATTGAAAATGGGGGACCCTGATGTAAACAAGACAAACGTCTTTCTCTGGTCTGCATCCCCTTATTATTGTGTGTATTGAGCTGTACTGTATTGTACCCATTCTGAAATCTGTTAAATAAAGTATTCATTCAACCAAACCACAAAAACAAAACAACTGGATGAATGAAAACTTTATTTAACAGATTGCAGAATGTGTACAATATAGTACAGCTCAATTTCCCTCATTTCTTTATTCATATTGACATACACAACATAGAATAGATAGAATAGAAATAATTTTATTATCCCGTGGGAAATTTGACACTGCAAATCGCTCAACATTTAAACATTTAGACACATTTAGGACAGGTCACGAATTAGAATAATAACACAAATCAATCAAGTTGCCTAGGATAAGAGTAGAGTAAAATAGAATAAAAATGAAATAAAATATACAGAAATAAATACAGTAAAAACATACATGACATCATGACATTTATGGCATAGGGACATACATGACATACAGGTATATACTGTAGTACTGTTACATTTGTGACATATATGATATGCAAATAATATACAGTACTGTTACCCAGAGATCCTAACAGAAAATATTATATATATATGATGGGGATGAGACTGTACATTAGGAGGGGGGGGGGGGGGTTGGACATTTACGGTGGCCAGTTTCGAATTGCAGTCTCCCGTAGGTGCTCTTTAAGAGCGGTTTTGAATGTGGGCAGGGGTAAAGTGGGTTTTAGGAGTGAGGTTAAGCAGTAGTCTGACCAGTTTGTTTTGTGATGTTTGTAATCTTGTTTTTAGTGCCTTTGAGGTGCTTTGGTACCATGAGGTGCAGGCATAGTCGTAGTACCCTTGAATGAGTACTGAGAGTACCCATGATTTTTGCCATTTTGTTATCGTGAAATTGGTATTCAATTTAATTCTGAGTGGCATTAAAAAGTCTTAAAAAGCCTTAAATCTGACTGGGCTAAACCTGCAGATACCCTGGTTATTTGCAGACCAATTTATTCATTTCACTGCAAACCATCTGATCAATATATCACCCATACTACATAAAGCATTTACTGACGATCACGTAATTATAAATGCCCCCCCCCCCCCCCTGTCCTCCGTGCATGATGATGCATAACGTATACGATCATATACAGTTGAATTTTTTAATATAGCGTGTCTAGGGAATAAACGGCAATCGATGCATTTAGGTCTATAACTCACGTTCTAGGAATTACTACAGAAAATGATAAAAACATACTTATATTCTAGAAGGTATTTTTGTATGAATGTATTAATGGAAAAGTATAACGTTCCTACATCCTGAACAATAGATAATCGATGTTGAATGCAGGCATTAAAGCGTTCCGTCTCAAGGCGGATTTCCGTCAATTTGATTGGGGAGATCTGTCAATTTTATTCGCAGTCTAACGGAATTGACTACCTGGTATAATATGATTTGTAGATGCATACAGATTGAAACAAAATTGAGCCAATCAGAGGCGCCAAATATCATGAAAAGGGAATTTTTTCTACCGAGGCGGCGCCAAGCAGTCATCACTCAGGGACTCGAGTGGTTGCAGCTGGAGGCTATTGGGCAAGTGACATTTGCGAGGTCTGTCCGCCACATGGCAGGGTAACAAAATAGTTGTGTCCCCTGCTGTGGTTGTGAGTATAGTATACGTTTATTAGTTTAACTCCGTAGCAACATCACACAGGTGTATCTGTAGACAGTCTCCTCCCCACCGTATGTATCTTTTTTCCTACCACCCACCCCCTCCTAATGTACAGTCCCGGACTTTCCAGTGAATCATAGTGTCCTTTTTTTTCATTTTCCCAGATGCACCATGCACCAAGGATCCAGCTGATTACTGCCAATCTGGAGGATTGTTCCTTATCTGCTCTACACTTGTGCCACTGATTCATTGACCTTTTGTGGTGTGGTATGTTTTGATTTTGACTTAGTAATACACTGTATAGTTGGGATTCTGAATTAAACAGTATAATGTTCACATATATTATGGAGCCCCCAGGGGTCGGGAGAATATTGTGGAAAACAATATAAAACTGAAATGGTAAAGCGAAAAAACTGTAGACCTGACCACAACCCCCTCGGTTCAACAGCACAATATGTTGCTTTCTCCGCTTTTAAAAGTTGAAATCATCTGATGACATTGAAGGCAGGGGCGGATTTAGGATTATAGGAGATCCGGGGCTTAGCCCAGATAGGTGCCCAGCCTTTTTTTAATTTTTTTTTAATTTTTTTTAAAAAAAATTAAATTTCTTTTAATTTTTTTTTTAATTTTTTTTTGCAGGCAAGGGGTGGTTTTTCTGCAGATTTCTTTTTAATTTAATTAACCTGTACGTGCAATTTCCTGCAATATAGAGCTTCAATCTTGACCAATAAAGCTGCTCTTTTCACTATAAAACTCAGTTAACTCAGTAGTTATGGTTAGATTTATATATTGGGGGGGGATATATCATATTTTTCATATGATCAAAAAGTGGTGGAGCAAGAGCATACCTTTGCTCCCCCAAGTTCAATAGTGGGAGAGCAGAGATACTCCGAATGCTCTTATGGCCAGGCGTCTATGATTCACTGATACAAAGTAAAATAGTGCAGTGCAATAAAATAGTTAGTAAAATAGAATAAAATAATGCAATAGTGCATTGCAATAAAATAGTTATCATCGTATTTCTTCGGGAGGCCGGTAAGGAGTGCATTACAGTAGTCGAGTTGGCTTGAAATAAAGGCATGGATCTGGTTTTCAGCGTCCTTTTGATTTATAAATGGCCGTACTTTAGATATGTTTCTAAGGTGGAAGAATTAAGTTTTTGTCAACTTGTTGATTGTGATTTAAAAGTGATTGAGTCTACCATGACACCAAGACTTAACTCACTCAAATACAGTTAGCAGCTGGATAGACCACAGATGGAAATTAGCTTCTGCTAAATCTGGTGCAAACATATTTTCATGTAACAATGATGAATTGTCAAAAAAAAAAAAAAAAAAAAATCATTTTATTTTTTTATTTTTTTAAATAGATTCGGGGCTTTTCAGAAAACATTCGGGGCTTGAGCCCAAGTAGCCACACCCTAGCCCCGCCCCTGCTGAGGATGCTTAGGCAAAAGACGGTGATCTATTAGATAGGCAATTTCCGTATGGCAAGTGACAACCTGTATAAGAACGATGCAATTTTCTTTTATTATTATTATTATTATTATTATTATTATTATTATTATTATTATTATTATTATTATTATTATTATTATTATTATTATTATTATTATTATTATTATTATTATTATTATTATTATTATTATTATTATTATTATTATTATTATTATTATTTTCTTTTTTCTCTTTTTGTCTGCTTTATTTTTCATTTATTTTAGGTATTGTGTGGTTATATACGTAGTCATGTATTGTATGTATATTTGTATGTATGTATGTATGTATGTATGTATGTATGTATGTATGTATGTATGTATGTATGTATGTATGTATGTATGTATGTATGTATGTATGTATGTATGTATGTATGTATATAATGTTGTTGAACCTTAAAAAAAACAATAAAAACAATTTAAATAATAATAGACAGAGTTTCTAAGAAGAGAGTTATACATTATATACATTTGAGAGTATTTACATTTGAGGGGGAAGACACTGTACATCGGAGGCGGTTGGGTAGATGGGGTGGGGGGGCGGGGGGGTAAACACTACTGGACTACTGGAACACTATGCCTATACATATCTGTAACATGCTTGAACAATAAAAAAAAAACTGTTAAAATCTGCCTCAAAGAACACCAGAGCTGCACCCACAGCTAAATTCATTAACACATTAAGGACCGTCCACGAGTTAACTCGTGTTTCGATTCCACCCGTTGTGGACCAGATTAACTCGTGGCAAGTTGGTATTGTTTTATTCCATTTTAATAACGGTATTAACGTCCCCGATCGACTTGCAGGATCTACCCGCATATTTGATTTCCGAAACATGCAATACCGGACAGATCCTCTTAGGGGCGCCATCGCTCCACTGCAGTATCATTGAGGCCGAATGGGATTTTTTTTTTATTATTGTCTAGGGGCGTTTCATTATGAGCCTGGATCCCAGCCGAACATCCTCCATCTTTGATCACGTTACGGAACGCAGATTTCAGCCTGGAATAATGGGATTTATGATCAGCCAATGGACATATCGAACTACCGGATGCCGATGAATAATGACAAAATGCTGCCGGCGATCACATGGCCTGACGGTAGGATACTATTCACCCAAATTACAGCCGGATTGGACATTGTTGTAACACGCAAGCGATCGATCAGTGAATGTGGCTACTTGAACGCACACTGTATTGCTAATCAATAATACTGATCGGCGTCCCCCGCCACCCCCATTTCATCCATAGATGCTCTGTAATAGTCCGGATGCTAAGCAGTTTGTTTTATTTCATTCGTATATATACAACAGAAATGGCGTTTGATATAACATGACTAGCCTTTAGCCTCATATCTAGCTTCCCAGAAAAAAGACGAGACGAAAACTGCGATAAAGCTTATATTCACGACGCTATAAAATGACAACCAACCGATGGATTTTTATTTTCTTTAAGCCATTATGAAGGCACGGTTTATGCACTCAAGTGACAATGAGAATGGACAGATAGCAATACTATAAAGTATATATATAGCTGTTAGAAAGTACATCGGTTTGTTGACAAACCCTGGTCGTCCAGAACCATATTACACTGCAAACCGTGGTCGCCAATGTGTTAACGGTGTGTACTGTATATGCATTTCAGCTTTATTCTGTTTTATATGTGTATTTTTGTTAAAATGTGTATTGTGATGAATTGTATTTTATGTAGGCCTATTTGATGTATGTTATGTTATGTGTGATAACCTTTTTTATCACTTTAGGTTGATGCCCTTTTTAACATATTGGCCAGGGACTACAGATGAAATCTAGCCTTCTGGCTAATTCTGGCGTATTTACATTTTTAATGTAGATTAATATGCACTGTCCCTTTTGCAAATAAACTTAAAGTGTCCCTTCTGTAGTGTGGTAGTGAAAGGGTTAACCCGTTGTAGTGTGGTAATGAAAGTGTTAACCCTTTGTAGTGTGGTAGTGAAAGGGTTAACCTTTTGTAGTGTGGTAGTGAAAGTGTTAACCCTTTGTAGTGTGGTTGTGAACGTGTTAACCCTTTGTAGTGTGGTAGTGAAAGGGTTATCCTTCTGTAGTGTGCTAGTGAAAATGTTAACCCTTTGTTTCAAGTTCAAGTTCAAGTTTCTTTATTAGTTGTCATACATAACTACAGAATACTTTTATACAAAATGCTTCTTTCTGTTACGCTCCAGAGACTGTGCTAGACAAAAATAGATAAGTATAAAATAAGTATAGCAAGTAAAAAATAGCAGTCACGTACGTAGACACAAGTGTTCAGTATGTACATATGTACAATGTTCAATGCAGAGTAGAAGTAACTGAGTTACCATACAATATACTAATATACAATATACTATATAGTGCAAAGCAGAAATGGGATGAGGTACAATTTAGGTACAATTTACAGTAAGGTGTAATGAGGTATGGGTTGTAGTGCAAATTCTTTCCCAATAAATATAAAGTGTGCTTAGGTGTTCTAAAGTGTGTAAAGTGGGTGCTGCAGTGAGTTGTTTGTTTAAAGTGAGTGTGTGCGTGTGGATGTGTGTGCTGTGAGTGTATTTGATGGTTGTTACATTGTTCATTGAGCATCCTGATGGCCTGGTGATAGAAGCTTCTTCTGAGTCTTTCTGTGCTTGCCATGAGACTCTGGTATCGCTTGCCTGACCGCAGCAGTTCAAAGAGGCAGTTGTTTGGGTGGCTGGAGTCTTTGATAATTATCTTAGCCTTACCCATACACCGCTTGTTGTAAATGTTCTGGAGAGTGGGAAGCCCCCCTCCAATTGTGCGTTCGGCTGAACGGGCCACTCTCTGTAGTCTGCTACGGTCTTTTGCGGTGCTATTCCCAAACCAGGAGGTGATATTGCCAGTCAGGATGCTCTCTATTGTGCATGAGTAGAAGTTCTTAAGGATCTTCTGACTGACTTGGAACTTCCTTAGGCACCTGAGGAAGTAGAGGCGTTGCCGTGCCTTCTTCACAACACTGTCAATGTGTAGTTGACACTTTGTAGTGTGGTTGTGAAAGTGTTAACCCTTTGTAGCGTGGTAGTGAAAGGGTTATCCTTTTGTAGTGTGCCAGTGAAAGTGTTAACCCTTTGTAGTGTGGTAGTGAAAGGGTTAACCCTTTGTACGGTGGTAGTGAAAGGGTTAACCTCCTGTAATGTGGTAGTGAAAGGGTTAAAGTTACTACTACTACTCTCTTTTTTTCTTTTTTTGTTGTTCTTTTTTTCTGTTAATTTTTTTTTTCTTTTGCTAAATTTATGTTTCTATTTATTTTTTCGTTTCTTATCCTACAAAAAATCCTAAAAAAAATATATATATATTGTAAAAATCCCTCCCCACTGGGTTGTTTAAGAGGCGTACTCGGATTATACAGCTTATTTTGATTACGCTGAATACTTTGAAAACAAATTGAATAAGAGGGAAGAGCCTGAGTAACAAATGTCATTGACTATGTGAATCAAGTATATTATACTGTATGATTAATGCAATGTGATGTTCATTATGACACAAAATAAAAGAAAGTTAAAAAAAAAAGTTACTAACGTTCAGGTCTTCCTACAGCTGTTTACATCGGTACTTATAGGAGGCTGAGAGGGGGCTATGTGACCACATTTGGCTGCAACAGTACAACAGTTCAGTTTAGCACTGGTATCACAATCAATCACTCAGTATAACCTTAATATTTAAACCCATGCAACAAAGAAACATATCCAGCATATCCATTTTGAATAGAGTTTACTCATATTAAATCCATGGACAAAATTAATTAAGTAAATAAACCATATTAGAAAAAAGGAAGTGACATCATGTTCAAAGAAAAGAAAATCTTTATCAAACCTTTACAAATTGTGCAAGCTGGTGATGAAACATATTATTGACCATCTCTATAAATAAACTGAATCTGTGGAAAACTAAACATGTGCTGCAGGTTTATCCCCGAGCAGCAATCCACCTTTTGACCATGTCCCTAATCTGAGCCGTTGAGGGGTAGTTAATGTTTAGGTTTATGAGAATAGCGCCACCATGAGGCAAGATGACTCAGGATCTCACAGGCCTCCTTGTTGTTGTAAGGCAAACATATTTGTCAAGTTTGGTGGAAATCGGACAGAACGTTCACATGTAACGAATCATTTCCTGTTTACCATACATTTTAATCTAACCTGTGGTATGGTTTGGCAATTATTTAAATTACAAATTTGAATATGTTAGTCCCCAGATTGAATACGGCAAGTTTGGTGAGAATCGGGTGAACAGGCGAGGGGGAGTAGAGGAAAACGTGATTTTCCAATAATTCCAACGTTCCAAATACAAATTCCAATATGGCAGACTTCATATGTCCTGGTGGTAGTTGTTGTGCATGAGTAGACACATCTCTGGATACCAGTTTCATGACTGTATGACTAACGGATCAGGAGATAAACAAACTTGATAGTTTGACCTGAGGGTGGCGCAGAAAGTATTCAAGATTGTTTGAAACATGTATTTATTCTCAAAATGGATATTGAGGTTTTACCCTCATAATAAAGGATAAAATACATTTACATAAATAGGACAAAAACAGATGAAAAGTGGAAAGAAAACAAAGAAAGAGATCAGAAAAACAATTACATACTGAGGTAGGGAGGTTTGTGATCATGTTTTTAAATTGTCCATAGGATAGTGAGGCAATGGTTTTTACTGTGAGTTGAAGATCATTCCGGGAAGCTGGTGCATCAAAACAAAAGGCAGACATACTGTACCAAGTTCAGACTGAACTGGTGCAAGCCAATCATTTCAGCACGGTCAGATAAGGTCAATAATTCCAATATAGCATCATTATGATATATGGTGGCAATTTTCCATCAATATCCTTAGAGGGATATTTAAATTGAGTATAACCTGTCAGAAATCAGCAGTCGTATCTCTATCTAAAGTCATCTACGAATCCGCTTCAAGGCCCTCGACCTAGCATACCGTGCGGCAAAGGGAACCGCTCCCGCCTACCTCCGGTCAATGGTCTCTAACTACACACCCTCAAGACCCCTACGCTCTGCATCTTCTGGCCGCCTCAGACCTACTCCTATCCAAGCTCCGGGAGGGTCATCAAAGAGAAGTCGCCTATTCTCAGTCCTTGCCCCACAATGGTGGAATGAACTACCCACCCCAGTTAGGACAGCCGAATCACGTCCAATCTTTCGCCGTCGACTAAAGACGCACTTCTTCAACCATTATCTGAATAAAAAAAAAAAAAAAAAAAAAAAAAAAAAAAAAAAAAAAAACCTAACCAACCGTACTGTCATGCACTTGTCCTAATAAACTAACCTACACTGTAGCACTCAACACTTTGATGAACATTGTTGCTCAGCTGATAGAGTTGTGCCCTTCCTGATGGCTTGTCGTACAGAACTTGTAAGTCGCTTTGGATAAAAGCGTCAGCTAAATGACTAAATGTAAATGTAAATGTAAATCTACAAGTAAGCTAGTGACCACTGCTGTCCTTGTCCTCTGCTGTTTGATTGATTGATTGAAAAGTTTATTAACAGATTGCAGAATGGGTACAGTACAGTACAGCTCAGTACATACAATTGTTAAGGGGATGCAGACCAGAGAAAAACTTTCGTCTTGTTTACATCAGGGTCCCCCATTTTCAATTCATCATAACATATATGACATACATGACATACAGATAGACAGTACTGCTACATCTATACATTTATGACATATCAGATTTGCAAATACAGTACTGTTTGTGATACAAAAGTGTCCAGAAAAAGAGTGTATATACATTTGGCATAGAAACTGTACATTGGAGGAGGTTGGGTGGGTGGGGTGGGGTTGGGTGGGTGGGTGAGGGCTGTACATTGGAGGTGGGGGGGGGGGGGGGGGTTGGGTAGGGGACACACACACATTTTACACTGTACATTGGAATACTGACAAAGCCTTAATTGGTAATTTACTGTACAACTAGGTTAGGACATTTGTAGGGGCCAGTTTCGAATTGCAGTCCCACGTAGGTGTTTTTTGAGAGTGTTTTTGAAAGTGGGTAGTGATTCACATTCCTTTACAGCTTTAGGTAGGGCGTTCCACATTGATGTGGCATAATTGCGAAACGTGTTTAGTCCCTTGTTTGAGCCGAATCTGGGTTTTACATGATTTGTGGAGCTTCCTCTGGTGTTGTGATCGTGGTATTCACTGACCTTTGGGAAGTATTTTGACATGTACCTGGGTACCTTGGTCGCGTAGTGTATCTTGTAGACCAGGCCCATTGCAAGTTGCTGTACTCTGTCGTCTACTCTAAGCCATCCTAGGTTGTCAAAGTGGGCAGGGGTGAGGTGGGTTCTAGGAGTCAGGTCAAGCAGTAGTCTGACTAGCTTGTTTTGAGATGTTTGTAATTTGTTTTTTAGTGCCTTTGAGGTGCTTTGGTACCATGAGGTGCAAGCATAGTCGTAGTACCCTTGAATGAGTGCTCCTGCTAGAGTCTTCAGGGTATTCTTGTTTACCAGAGAGGAGATCCGGTACAAGAATCGCGTTCGTTGGTTGACTTTTTTTATTACATTGGATGCCATTTTGTCACAGGAAAGATTAGCCTCTAGGATGGAACCCAGGTAGGTAATTTCATCTTTCCTTGTGATAATATTGTCACCCACTGTAACCGAGACGCCGTCGGTCTTGCTGAGTTTGTTATTTGAACCGAAGAGAATGGACTCTGTTTTGCCCATGTGTAATGATAGTTTGTTGTCAGCGAGCCATATGCAGATTTTGCCTAGTTCCGAGCTGAGGGCTTTTTCAACCTGTAACTTGTTCTTGTCAGAGACCAGCAGGGCTGAGTCGTCCGCAAACAGGAACAAGTTGCAGTCACAAGCTGACGACATGTCATTTGCATAAATTAGGAATAGTAGCGGTCCTAGTATGCTTCCTTGTGGAGCACCACAGCTCACTGTGAGGGGGGGGATAGGGTACCGTTTACCTCCACCATCTGTTCCCTCCCCTCCAGGTAGGATTGTATCCAGCTCACTGATAAACTATCAAAACCAATTGCTTTTAGCTTGTCAATCAGAATGGTGTGATTGACAGTGTCGAAGGCCTTTTGTAGGTCCAGCATGACCATGCCGCAGTATTTGCCCGCGTCCACCTCTTGTTTGATGTGGTCGTTCAAGTAGAGAAGGCATGTGTCAGTGGAGTGGGATGTTCTGAAGCCAGATTGGAATTCGTAGATTAGATTTTTTTCCGCGAGGTACTTTTCGATCTGTTCGTATACTATTTTTTCCATGACTTTCGAGATGGATGTAAGGATAGAAACAGGGCGGTAGTTGCCCGGGTCTAATTTGCTGCCCTTTTTGTGCAGGGGTGTTACTCTCGCAATTTTGAAGTCCTTGGGGACGTGTCCCTGTTTTATGGAGAGGTTTATTATGTGTGTGATGACTGGGGTGATGGCTGCTGCCGAGTCTCTGAGGAATTTGGAGGGGATGTTGTCATGGCCAGTGGCCTTGTTTGGTTGGAGGGCGCTCAGCTTTTTGAGTACCTCATCTGTAGTTACCATTTCCAGTTTGAAGTCGTCTTTGTGGACGCCTAGGTTCTTGTAGTATGCTACTATGTGTTCTACCCCATACTGCCCTGAGTGGGAGGGTAGTTTGTTTACCAGTGTTGTGGCTATGTTTGTGAAGAAAGTGTTTAAGTAATTGGCTACATCCAGCTTGTCTGTGATGAGCGTGTTTTCCGTTTTTATGTTTATGTTTGAGAACCTGGTTTTACGTTTTTTACTGCAGCCTAGTTGATTGTTGAGTAATTTCCAAAGTTCACATGGTTTATTTTTGTTTTCCTCGGTTTTGTCGTTGATGAAATTTTTTTTTGCAGTTTTGATCATGGAGTTTACGTCATTTCTTAGTCTGTTTCTTTCTAGTTTGAGTTCAGTCACGTGGTCTTGGAGTTCACTGCTCGTGCTTTTGGTAAGCTTTGACTGGCTTTTACGAAACTCAGAGCATTTTTTGTCTCTGGCTTTCATAGCGGTCAGTATTTCAGTGTGCATCCATGGCTCAGCGTGATTTTTTACTCTGGTGGTTCTTAGGGGGGCCATGTTGTTTAGTATTGATGAAAATTTGGTTTTGAAGCCAAGCCAAGTTTCTTCAACCAGTGTACCACTATTCCTCCCAGGTGCTCCTCGTTCACTTCCATTATTTTTGAGGACCTATAAAATATAATGAATTATAAACAAACTACTGCTGTGAGAGATTTCTATAAAGCAGACAAAGGTACGTGTTTGTTTTGGCATTTGATGTGTCTTTCCAGAGTAAAAGCAGATCCGGTTAATTTGTTGTAGGTATGAGTGTGCTGTGTATCTTTCCCTTGCATAGAACATTGACGAGTGGCTACCTGCTGGCTTGCTGGAATATTCTTAACATTCGATGAGAAGTTGACAGTTGGTCAAACTACACCTCAAGTAAGAAATAGTTCCTATACTCAAAATGTTTTAATGGTATTAGCTAAAAAGTACCTTTGACTGAGAAAAATATAATAAATATGTGAGGGTTCGGCGTGGTATAGAAGAGTAGACCCCAAATGCAGGTAACACGAGCAGAGAGAGAAGAGACTGAGACGACGGAATGAAGTGAACAGGCTTTTACTATACAGTTTGCAAGCAACAATGGTTTACAAAACAAATCGGTTACTAAACAAAAGCGAACTGTACAACCCGAAAATAAACTCAGCAGAGCTGGAAAAACATGGACTAAGAGGAACGGACTCACGGGGAAACACTGGTGACAAGGTGAGTACGTGACCGAACACAACTGTGATAACAATGAAACAATACAATACAATGGCACAACAATGAATGTGAGGAACGGGCAGCTCTATATACTGCCGGTGATTACTAACAAGTGCCAGCTGGTATCAGGTCAGGCTGGTGAACACAAGGCATAGTAAAACAAAACTCACATCATTAATAAAAGCATGTGTAAAGGGAATATCTTAAAGGAACACATATGTAAAAAGAACAACCCTTAAGGAAACATATGTAAAGATGTTAACACTATAAAAGACATGTGTAAAGGGGTGAACCTTAAAGGAAACGCATGTAAAGTTAAACACTTACAAAAACATATGTAAAGGAGATGAACCTTTAAAGGAAACATATGAAAAGATAAACCTTTTAAAACACAAGCTAAAACGCACCACACAACATGAACAGAGAAAACACAGTAGCATTAATAATATCCAGAAGACCTAGGACTAAAGGCCTGATCAGGTCCAATATCTGGAGCTGCTGTGTTTGGCCACCACAGGGCGGCAGAAAACCACTGTGGACATTGTTCGGGCATGATCCCTGGCTGGGACCATGACAAAATCAAATCAAATGTATTTGTAAGGCCCGCCAACACACGTTAACACTTTCTATGCCACTCACGAGTTTTCTCGGAATTATTAATATCTCGTTGAAAGCCACTCACGAGATGTCTCGGATTTTTTTTTTTTTTTTTCTTTTTTTAACGATCTGAAATCATATTGCATCACGCGAGCCTACCCTAGTCTACCCGAGAGCCGCCGGCGATCAGATGTGGAAAAAAGCGCCCCCTATCGTCTCCCAGATGACATAAGGGATTTTGGAATGGACTCAATGAAAATGGATGGGGGAAAAAATCCTGTACTCCACATTTTCCAGTCCACTGATGCAGCCGGGTTATCAGAGTTCATTCTGGAGCCTCTGAGCCCCGCGGAATCATGTGTTCTACTGTATCAGGTTAGATCTATACACTTATCGATTTTTTCGAATGGTGATCAGGAATTGGAATATACCAGTTGGATACCATCTGATGTCAGGTAAGGAATCTATGTTATCAGTGTTAGGATAATCAGACTCATTTTGATGAAGATATAAGCTGTTTTGTGAAATGTCCTCTATCGTTTTCACTGTAAAAATCCAAGAGGAAATGAACACAGCGATTATCCGTGCGCGGCTCGAATGGGCGTGCGTATACGTATAATATTGATCATCTAGCGTTTATTTGAAAACTATTCATAAATAGGCCGACAAATATCAACGTTCTGGAATATTCCAGTAAAAGACGATTATCATAGAATGGCCCAGAATGGACTGTTTTTTACCTCAAAACGGGTGCTTTTCAAAATGCTCTCGAACGGAAATGAAGCGATAAAAAACCAATCTGCCTTGACAGCACTGACTGGAAAAGGATTCTTTGATATAAGCGATGGGCAGATTAGACACATAGCCATAATTTAAAACATAGATTAGGCGATATTAAGGTTAACATTGGCGCCGATGGTGGCATTCAATCGCTAACTCTGGTGCCATCTGGTGGCACTGAAAGTGTTAATGTACCCATGGGCCGGACACGTCTTCTTTAAACAAGTCGAGAAGAAACATCATAATAAATCCAGAACAAAACAAAAAACACCATGAAATCCAAAATAAAATGTTAAATAAATATTACACAGAATAACATTGCTGTATTGTTTGTTTATAATTCAAAAGTATTATATTCCTCAAAATGAATGGAAGTGAATGAGGAGCCTGACACATGGGAGGAATTGTGTTGATGACAGCGGACGACAGGGACATCAGTGGTCACACCAATAGTAAAGTAGCATAATACATTAAAGACAATTTAACAACGTTTGGAGAGGCTATTGGAGGGGACAATAGTTTGAGATTCCATTCAATTTCTCATTCATTATTACCATACACTAGGGGCTAGATCCACAAAGAATGGATTGTACGGTGCTAATTGCACCCTTACTTACAATTCATTATGAATTGAAAATGGGGGACCCTGATGTAAACAAGACAAAAGTCATTCTCTGGTCTGCACCCCCTTTAACAATTGTGTGTATTGAGCCGTACTGTATTCATTCTGCAATCTGTTAATAAAATGTTCAATCAATCAATCACCTGCGTGGTGATTGATTGAATGAAAATGTTATTAACAGATTGCAGAATGAGTACAATACAGTACGGCAATTAGCACTGTGCAATCCATTCTTTGTGGATCTAGCCCTACAGTAGGTATCTGGATCCAGTCCTCCAAATCATCCATCTGCTTTAAGTGACTCAGTCACTCTGCTTTAAGTGACTCAGTCACTTAGTATGTGGTCCAGGTACTGGAAGAAATTATCCTGGTGTTTTGTAGGTGACTTTGTCGATAAGAAAAAGTTACTCACCTGTACACCCCTCGGTATTACTATTGAATGACGTTTTTGAGTTTGCAGTGAATCCACAGCTAAAGAGATTGGTTTTATCGGGTATCACAGTAGCTAAAAAGCTGATCGCATCACGCTGGTTTCAACCGGAAAAAATTTGCCGTAAAGTTTGGTTTCTTACATATCTCGATGTGATTTATCAAGAAATATCTACAGCAAGAATTCTGGGTCTCAATGAATCCAAAATGTCAATGTGGTTAGAAGTGGTGGAAAGAATAAAAGCTAGCTTATAATGGTAGTGTCTGGTTAGGTGCGAGGGATAGTGGAGGTACTTCTCAAGGTGGGGTCCGGGAGGGGGGGGTTCGAGCTGGAGCATATGTGTGTAGGTTTTTAGATAACAGGTATTAGGGGTATATCTTATATAAGACAATTAACTAAAATGTGATCTCATTGGATGTGCTCTGACAATTAATGCTTGTATATCTTATCGTGTGTTGTCATGTTTGTTTATGTGTTTGTTTAAAAAATAATACAAAAAAAAAATACAAAAAAAAAAAAAAAAAATTACTCATACCATTCATTCATGTCAACATTCCCATTAATCAAAACATAAACTAAACATACATAATATTCCATGTTGAAAATATGCTTGTATAAATATTAGTGCTGTCAGGCGATTAAACAAATTAATCTAATTAATTACAGGGTTTGTAATTAATTAATCTAATTAATCACATTTTAATCGCATAACCATTTTATGCCTGATATTCTATATTCTATAATCATATTTCAAATTGCATGTGTCCGGATGGCAGAATTCAGTACTGTATCTACAAAACCTTCTGTTTAATCATCTTCCATCTATTAATTTGCTTAGATTTTTCAGGTCTGGTCAATTTGAGCATATGCAGGAAACACGAGCAGAGAGAGAAGAGACTGAGACGACGGAATGAAGTGAACAGGCTTTTAATATACAGTTTGCAAGCAACAATGGTTTACAAAACAAAACGGTTACTAAACAAAAGCGAACTGTACAACCCGAAAATAAACTCAGCAGAGCTGGAAAAACATGGACTAAGAGGAACGGACTCACGGGGAAACACTGGTGACAAGGTGAGTACGTGACCGAACACAACTGTGATAACAATGAAACAATACAATACAATGGCACGACAATGAATGTGAGGAACGGGCAGCTCTATATACTGCCCGTGATTACTAACAAGTGCCAGCTGGTATCAGGTCAGGCTGGTGAACACAAGGCATAGTAAAACAAAACTCACATCATTAATAAAAGCATGTGTAAAGGGAATATCTTAAAGGAACACATATGTAAAAAGAACAACCCTTAAGGAAACATATGTAAAGATGTTAACACTATAAAGACATGTGTAAAGGGGTGAACCTTAAAGAAAACGCATGTAAAGTTAAACACTTACAAAAACATATGTAAAGGAGATTAACCTTTTAAAGGAAACATATGAAAAGATAAACCTTTTAAAACACAAGCTAAAACGCACCACACAACATGAACAGAGAAAACACAGTAGCATTAATAATATCCAGAAGACCTAGGACTAAAGGCCTGATCAGGTCTGATCAGATGGAGCTGCTGCGTTTGGCCACCAAAGAGCGGCAGAAAAGCACTGTTCACATTGTTCGGGCATGATCCCTGGCTGGGACCATGACAAAATCAAATCAAATGTTTTTTTTTTCTTTTCTTGCGTTTTATCGCTTTTTTTCTACTGGGCAGTCCAGTAGAGAGAGACAGAGGAGGAATGGGAGACAGAGTGGGGGTCTGGGGGGAAGACATTTGGCAAATAACGACGGGTTCGGGAATCGAACCCGGGTCGGCCGTGTCGTGGCTGAGCACGCTATGTGGTTCGCCACTGGGGCGCCCCAAATCAAATGTATTTGTAAGGCCCGCCAACACACGTTAATGTCCCCATGGGCCGGACACGTCTTCTTTAAACATGTCAAGAAGAAACATCATAATAAATCAAGAACAAAACAAAAAAAACACCATGAAATCCAAAATAAAATGTTACATAAATATTACACAGAATAACATTGCTGTATTGTTTGTTTATAATTCAAAAGTATTATATTCCTCAAAATGAATGGAAGTGAATGAGGAGCCTGACACATGGGAGGAATTGTGTTGTTGACAGCGGACGACAGGGACATCAGTGGTCACACCAATAGTAAAGTAGCATAATTGTTGTGAAGGGCCAGATTAAACCGAATATATATATTTATTTATATATATATATTTAATTGTATTTGTATATTCTCTAATATTCCCTGATATCCCTTGTATATTCCTTGTACAATATGCATTGAATATCCATTCTAGCCTACTGAACATCCCATAATAGTCTCCATTCTACTATTGGTCGAGACCTTGGTGCCAGGCTGCCATACCCCTCAGACCCAGTTCAAACGTACCGCTCCACATGTACGAACAAGTCCTAGTTCCGCGTAGGAATCTGGCTACCGCACCACTAAGGGGACTATTTGTTCATAGTGCGTATATATACTGCGCTACTAAAGTAGGACTTCCTTTTCAGTCCAGTTTCTTACCCTCCAATAGAGTCACAGACGTAAAGCCTCCCCGCGACGCCACGTGTGGGAGTAAGGCCAAGTTCGCCTACCATCGGTATTGAGACATCGTGTATATTAACATTTGAATAGTCATATTTGGCACTATATCGTCGAGTTGGACGTAGTCTATTACGCTAATAATAGTCTGTTAATATATAGTGCTTCGTGCGGTGAGAATACTACCGTAGTCAGTACCCCATCGTTTCGGGCAGAGAACTGGCTGCTTACCCAGGGTGGTTGACCCCATGTGAAGCTGCACCCGAGGAGCCCCAGAGCCGACGAGCGAGTGGACCTGTATACCGGATTATTCTACCGACGACAGCCCGCCTTCCCAGGCACGGATTATGCTTTGTATACTTTGATTATTCCATGGATAAAGACCCCCGACACTGCCGTGTGTTGGAACCCCCCCCCCCTGGAGAGGACGCAAGGTGAGGAGACGCTCTGCAAGACGAGGTCGCTTCACGTCTCTCCCCCGTGGACCGGAGAGAGCCGGCCCACAAAGAGTCCACCTGCTTTCATCTGTGGTCCAAGGATCGCCGGCGCATTGAACGGCACTACAGTGGGTTCACCTGGGATACCCTTGGCCGGACGAGGCAGCCGGATTCTACCCCCCCCCCCCTCCTACTCCTGTCGGCTTACAAGCGACCGGATTAACCCCCCCTTAGTGTATCCAGTCTTATAATCATTAAAGTATCATTGCTGTTATTCCTTAACTATTCCAGGTCGTATATTTACCACCTGCGCCATCAGGGATTGGACATTCTCTATTGATATACCGACGAATACTCTTTGCCATAAAAGTGCATACTATTTCAATTCATAAATGTAATTAAGTGATTACGTGCTTGCTCTACACACCATTGCTGTGTAGTAATAAACGCATGCTTCGACTTCGTACATTTGTGTTGGATCCGTTTCATCTACGTGAGAGTGTTTATGATAATATATTTATGCCGTGTACTGGGTGGCCGAATATTAAGTACAAAGGTAGTGGTAGTAAGTATCATATCTAGTAATACAGTCAGGGAATTGTACCCCTCAGTTACAATTGGTCCTTCGAGCCGGATGGTAATCAGTGTAATATTAATATAGTGTTATTAATATTGAAATGGCCTATGATGAACACTCCACGAAACGATCCTCCTAACCAACGCCCGCAGCGCGAACGACGGCTCCCTCAGTACTTAGAGGCTTACGCTGTCAGTCAACAACCTAGTCTTCTACTAACAGTAAACGCGGTAAAACTAGAAAGTAAAAGTATGTCTAACCCCAACGCCCAGACTACCCCGACCATAGAGGCCCCTACGGGCTCTAATGTAACTGACCAAGTTCACGGTGGGGACCAGTGGGAACCAGACATGACTTCACACCCCGCCAGTACTGAAGAAGTAGTCCCCGATGAGTCCCGGGAGGAATACAATGCTACCGAGAGAGAACTCGGCACGGAAGAAGACGGGGAGAGCACCGTGGAGATAGAGCTCCAAGGCTCCGCAAGGAGTACCCCGAGGGAAGGCTCCCCTATACAACCGCCTTCTCCCAGCGAGGCAGAGAGGACCCTACAGCAGGCCTTCCTCATCAGCCTGAACGCCGCTGCTGAACGCGACCGACTGCAGATCCAGCAGCGAAGCGAACACGAGCAGATACGTCTAGAAATAAGACGCATTCAGATGGAAGAGAATGTGGCCCGAGAACGAGCCGGTGCTCAACGGGACGCAGCGCGCGACAGACAGCAGTCGCAACTAATAGAACAGCTGATCAGACGGACAACACCCTCTCCCTCCGCCAGAGGCTCCAGGAACTCGTCTAGACACACCTCCAGGGCGGCATCCCCTAGCCGAGTAAACAACCCTGAACTTGACCAACAGACGAGGTCTATACCCCCCACAGACCACCTCCCCCCACCGGTCCAAGCGAGACCTAGCAACCGGGAAGGAGCAGCATATCCTGTGGAGAGGCTAAACCAGAGACTACAAGCACTGGATGACCTAACTGAAGACGAAGAGGAAGAGGAGGAGAACCACGCCCGACGACAGCACAGTACTCTACCGGACCAGGAGGTCCGGTACAGCCCAGGCTATACTCCCGCGGAGCTGCGCTACAGACCCCCGACTCTATACACGGGTGAGCACGACGCACGACCCGCACCGAGGAACAGCACCTGGACAAGCGGGCCATGGTACACTGCCGGTACCAGCCCATACCAAGGAGCGGGAGGAGACTCGCCTAGGAGGCCTCTCCCCCAACGCTCGCCGATGTATCCACAGTCAGCGTCATACATTGGCACGCCTATGGTACCCGACTTCACCCAAGAGAACCGGGCCCAGTATACAGAACTCCGCATGTGTCTGGAGACCATGTTGGTGGATGTATTGGATGAACGCCACAAATACGCCATCCTACTGAAGCACTTAAAGGTACCCCGCGCACATAATATAGCGCTCGCCTACGCGACTTCCACCACCCCATACACAGCAGCGCTGGTAGCATTGGACCAGAGGTATGGGCGCATATGGGATTACGTGATCCAGGAGATCCGACACATCGACCGCTTACCCCCAGCAATAGACAATCGAGCACTGGACGACCTGTCCATCAGAGTGCAGTCCCTGGTAGGGATGTTGGGAGCGCAAAGAGAGAAGGGGAGGCATGAACTTTACGCCAACTCAAATGTGGAAAGGATTCTGGAAAAGCTGCCGCCCGCTCGTCAGGAGCGCTTTAGGCGGCAGAGGGACCACAGAGACCCGAATGGCCCCGAACCGAACCTCCTCGATCTAGCAGACTTCCTGGCGAGAGAAGTCAGCAGCCTACGGCTAGATACATTCGGACGGAGCACCCCTGGCTCCAGAGAAGGAACCAGACGACTAAATGATGGAAGAAGATCGGTGACTGTGATGCACCAATCGGAGTCAGTACCGAGCAGCAGGAGCCACAGTACCCCCTCCAGAACGGAGAAGTGGAAGATAGTGTGCCCCTACTGTGAGAAAGAACACTGGCTAGCGCAATGTGACTCCTTCCCCAAGCTGAACGCGGAGGAAGCAGGTCAATGGATAAAGTCCAACAAGCGCTGTTTTCGCTGTGCGCGCTCACACATGGCAGCCGAATGCCGCTTAAAGAAAAGGTGCACCAAGTGCGATGGAGCCCATCTGGACATACTTCACGACAGTAACAGACGGCGCCCTTCACCTGCACCATCCAGCCGCAAAGCGAGCGTCATGTACATCGATCCCGCCAGCAGCAGTGGAGCCCGAGTACTCCTAAAAGTAGTGTGTGTGACACTAAGCTACCAGAATAAAGTCCTGGACACTTACGCCATCCTCGATGACGGGTCAGAGAAGACCCTGCTACTCGCCTCCGCTGCGGCCCAGCTAGGGCTGCGGGGAAGCGAAACCCAAATGACAATTCGGACAATAAGACGAGATTTGAAGACGATAAAGGGCGAGAATGTCTCATTCTCTATCGCAGCAAGCGGCCAGCCGGAGCGACGGTACCAGATTACAGACGCTTTCACCAGCCAAGAAATAGGACTGTCGCGGTACACATACCCCGTCGCCAAGCTGATGGAGAAATATGCACATCTGCGCAAGTTACCGATCCCGCTCATAGACAATGCTATGCCGACCCTGTTGATAGGCTCCGACCATGCAGACCTCATTGTCCCGATAGACCGGGTTCATACCGGACCCCGAGGCTGTCCTGCAGCAGTCGAGACCCGTTTGGGATGGACTCTCCAAGGCCCGCTCGCCAAATCTCTCAACCGAAGTACAGCCACTAGATGTCTCCACTCCCGAGTCACAGAGGGAGAAACCGCACTCCTGCAACACGTAGAGCGGCTATGGACCTTGGAACAAATGCCCTTTAAGAACGGAAAGAAAGACATTCGCTCTAAAGATGACATTTACGCCATTCACCTCCTCGAGACAGGGACCAAGAGAGTCCCGGTCAACGGCGTGTTGAGATACGCCACGCCACTCCTGCGGCGAGAAGGAATGCCTACTTTCCACGCCAAGACAGACGCCACAGAACGGTACCTGCTGAACACGGAGCGGCGCTTAGCCAAGAACCCCGCCCAAGAGAGTGTATACCGCGCTGAGATTGAGAAGCTCATCACAGCGGGACACGTCACAAAGATGGACATTAAAGAGGCTGACCAGACCACTGAATCGTGGTACGTGCCCCACCACAAGGTCCATCACAACGGTAAAGACCGCATAGTATTTAACTGCAGCTACCAGATCGGATCCCAAAATCTGAATAAAGAGTTACTGCCCGGTCCCACACTCGGCCCCTCCCTACTCGGCGTTCTACTCCGCTTCCGCCAGGAAAAGGTGGCCATCAGCGGGGACATTAAAGGAATGTTCCTGCAGGTGAGATTAGTAGAGGCGGACAAGCCCCTGTTACGGTTCCTATGGAGAGAGAAGCCAGGAGATGAGCACCCAGCCATCTACCAATGGGAAGTCCTCCCCTTCGGAACAACGTGCAGCCCCTGCTGTGCTACATTTGCACTACAGAAACATGTAGCAGAGGACCCAGCAGCGGACGAAGAGGTCCGACACAGCGTAAAGAACAGCTTCTACGTAGACAACTGTCTACAAAGCCTTTCAACCCAAGAAGAAGCCGAGGCTCTCCTGATTAAACTCCGCGCCTCATTGATCAAAGGCGGCTTTGATCTCAGGCAGTGGGCCAGCAGCGATCCGCAAGTACTGCGCAGCCTCTCCTCCGAGGACAAGGCAGCCAGCAGCGAGACCTGGATGGCTACAATCCCGGGAGAAGCCCAGGAGATGACCCTGGGATTGGTGTGGCGATTCAAAACAGATTCGCTTCACTACAGACACAAGCCCCTGACTACGGAGCAGGGAAGGCCGGCGGCGGCGCCGACCACCAGACGGAGTGTGTACACAACACTCGCCCGACAATATGACCCGCTAGGATGTATTCTACCGTACACCACCAGGGCAAAAATGATTGTACGAGCATTGTGGGACAAGGACCAGGGCTGGGACGACCCCATTCCCGCACACCTTGCATCCACCTGGAGAGAGTGGGAGATGGAGCTCCACTCACTCCCAGGCGTTAATATGCGCCGAAGCTACTTCCCACCCACGGGGAGGCCAGAGACATGTAAAATGGACTTACACGTCTTCAGTGACGCCTCAGAGGTCGCATACGGATCAGTAGCCTACTTGCGGGCCCAAGACCAGGGGGGAGAGATCTACACAGCATTTGTCCTCGCCCGCTCGAGAATAGCCCCACGCAAGCAACAATCTATCCCACGTCTAGAGCTCTGCGCAGCCCTAGCCGGAGCGCACCTAGCCACGCTCATCCAACGTGAGCTCACCATACCGGTGCCTAGAACAATCCTGTGGTCAGATTCCACGACGGTACTCGCCTGGATCAAATCGGACTCATGCAAGTACAAAGTCTTCGTGGGAGTCAGAGTCACCGAGATTCAAGACTTAACCGAAGAGTTAACCGGAGAAACAGAGTGGCGCTACGTTGATACAAAACAGAACCCAGCTGACGTCATCACCCGGGGGATGCCCCTGGATGACCTCACCCGTCGCAATGTCTACAGTGACGGCCCCGCATTCCTAAGACTCCCGGAAGGACAGTGGCCCATGCCTATCCCGAGGGAAGCAAGTCCAGAGGAGGTGGAAAATAAGAAGTCTGTGTTCTGTGGATTGAGCACCGTAGCCTCCACCGACCCTAACATAGACGATTGCACGTCCATAGAGAGTGCACAACAAAGAACATTCCTGCGGTACCACCTGGAGTGCAAGTCCCCCGCTGATATGTCAGCAGCTAACTACGAGGAAGCAGAATTGCTTCTACTGCAGCGAGCCCAGAGAGACTCGTTCCCCGATGAATTGGCCTGTCTACAGGGAGGAAAGCCCGTCCCAGCCGACAGCAGATTAATTCATCTGGCCCCCGAGAGCGACGCTCATACCCTCATCAGAGTGGGTGGTCGCCTACGCAGAGCCCCCAATCTACCGGATGACATTAAATACCCGATCGTATTGAACAGCCGACACAAGGTCACAGAGCTGATTATAAAGAAATACGATGAGGATGTACATCACGCAGGAGCAGAAAGAGTCTTCGCGGAAATCAGACGTCGTTACTGGATCCTACAAGGAAGAGAGGCGGTACGACGCTTCCAGCGAACATGTCTAGACTGCCGCAAGTGGCGCGCGCAGCCCAGCATACCAAGGATGGCTGACCTTCCTCCATGTCGCCTCCGAATCGGTGACAAGCCATTCCACTCAACGGGTATGGACTGCTTTGGCCCGCTGCACATAAAGAAAGGAAGAGGAACCGAGAAGCGGTGGGGTATTGTATTCAAATGCATGACCACCAGAGCGATACACATCGAGCTTCTCCCGACCCTGAGCACAGACTCATTCCTTATGGCCTTCCGAAGATTCACATCACGGAAAGGAAGACCGTCTACCCTATTGTCCGATCATGGGACAAACTTCAAAGGCGGCGAAAGAGAGCTGAGAGAGAGCTTCCAAGCTATGGGCCCAGAACTTAAGACCCACCTCGCTCCAGCACAGGTTGATTTCCAATTCAACCCCCCAAACGCACCCCACTTCGGTGGCACTTGGGAACGAGAAGTGCGCTCCATAAAGACAGCCCTGTACGCAGTACTTGGGGCCCAGACTGTGGCGGAAGAAGTCCTAATGACAGTCCTCACGGAGATTGAGGGAGTACTTAACTCGAAGCCCCTCGTATATGTCTCCAGTGATGTGGCGGATATCGACCCAGTTACCCCCAACACACTCCTGATGGGGCGGCTAGATCCTGCATTACCCCAGACAATGTACCGGCCTGAAGAAGCGAACGGCCGACGAATGTGGAGGTACAGTCAAGTATTAGCCGACAAGTTTTGGAGCAGTTTCCTACTGCACTACCTACCGTCTCTACAGACCCGCCAGAAGTGGGTAAAGGAGAGAGACAATTTGACAGAAGGAACAGTCGTCATGATTATTGATCAATCACTGCCCAGAGCTATGTGGCCGGCCGGCCGCGTAAGCAAAGTGATCACCGGTGCCGACGGCAAGGTCCGAGCAGCTGAAGTGCTTGTCCAGGGTCGCACTTACACCCGTCCCGTGGCGAGGCTCATAGAACTGCCTCGACTCCCAGACACAATCGATGATGACCATGACCCTACAACCCTATGACTTTGTGAAGTTGACTGACCCCTACAGCAAACCCTTATGTGTAAATAGACAACGCGATTAATCTGTCTCTGTTTAACTGATTAGGTCTGGGACCTATTCAGGGGGTGGCTGTTGTGAAGGGCCAGATTAAACCGAATATATATATTTATTTATATATATATATTTAATTGTATTTGTATATTCTCTAATATTCCCTGATATCCCTTGTATATTCCTTGTACAATATGCATTGAATATCCATTCTAGCCTACTGAACATCCCATAATAGTCTCCATTCTACTATTGGTCGAGACCTTGGTGCCAGGCTGCCATACCCCTCAGACCCAGTTCAAACGTACCGCTCCACATGTACGAACAAGTCCTAGTTCCGCGTAGGAATCTGGCTACCGCACCACTAAGGGGACTATTTGTTCATAGTGCGTATATATACTGCGCTACTAAAGTAGGACTTCCTTTTCAGTCCAGTTTCTTACCCTCCAATAGAGTCACAGACGTAAAGCCTCCCCGCGACGCCACGTGTGGGAGTAAGGCCAAGTTCGCCTACCATCGGTATTGAGACATCGTGTATATTAACATTTGAATAGTCATATTTGGCACTATATCGTCGAGTTGGACGTAGTCTATTACGCTAATAATAGTCTGTTAATATATAGTGCTTCGTGCGGTGAGAATACTACCGTAGTCAGTACCCCATCGTTTCGGGCAGAGAACTGGCTGCTTACCCAGGGTGGTTGACCCCATGTGAAGCTGCACCCGAGGAGCCCCAGAGCCGACGAGCGAGTGGACCTGTATACCGGATTATTCTACCGACGACAGCCCGCCTTCCCAGGCACGGATTATGCTTTGTATACTTTGATTATTCCATGGATAAAGACCCCCGACACTGCCGTGTGTTGGAACCCCCCCCCCCCCCCTGGAGAGGACGCAAGGTGAGGAGACGCTCTGCAAGACGAGGTCGCTTCACGTCTCTCCCCCGTGGACCGGAGAGAGCCGGCCCACAAAGAGTCCACCTGCTTTCATCTGTGGTCCAAGGATCGCCGGCGCATTGAACGGCACTACAGTGGGTTCACCTGGGATACCCTTGGCCGGACGAGGCAGCCGTATTCTACCCCCCCCCCCCCCCTCCTACTCCTGTCGGCTTACAAGCGACCGGATTAACCCCCCCTTAGTGTATCCAGTCTTATAATCATTAAAGTATCATTGCTGTTATTCCTTAACTATTCCAGGTCGTATATTTACCACCTGCGCCATCAGAGATTGGACATTCTCTATTGATATACCGACGAATACTCTTTGCCATAAAAGTGCATACTATTTCAATTCATAAATGTAATTAAGTGATTACGTGCTTGCTCTACACACCATTGCTGTGTAGTAATAAACGCATGCTTCGACTTCGTACATTTGTGTTGGATCCGTTTCATCTACGTGAGAGTGTTTATGATAATATATTTATGCCGTGTACTGGGTGGCCGAATATTAAGTACAAAGGTAGTGGTAGTAAGTATCATATCTAGTAATACAGTCAGGGAATTGTACCCCTCAGTTACAAAATACATTAAAGACAATTTAACAACGTTTGGAGAGGCTATGGGAGGGGACAATAGTTTGAGATTCCATTCAATTTCTCATTCATTATTAGTACCATACACTAAAAATGGGGGACCCTGATGTAAACAAGACGAAAGTCTTTCTCTGGTCTGCACCCCCATTAACAATTGTGTGTATTGAGCCATACTTTATTCATTCTGCAATCTGTTAATAAAATGTTCAATCAAATCAATCTCCTTCCTTTCTAAAACACTTGAACGTGCTGTATCCAACCAACTTACTGCTTATCTCTTACAGAATGACCTCCTAGACCCTAATCAGTCTGGCTTCCGGACTGGCCACTCCACAGAAACGGCCCTCATTGCGGTCACAGAGGCACTTCACTTAGCAAAAGCGAAAGGCCTCTCCTCTGTCCTGATTCTCCTAGATCTATCTGCAGCCTTCGACACAGTCAACCATCAGATCCTCCTCATGGCCCTCGCAGGAATGGGAGTGGCTGGCTCTGCGCTGACATGGCTGACATCATACCTCAATGACCGCTCCTACCAAGTGTCATGGAGAGGGACCCTGTCGGCCACCCGGCCCCTGCGGACGAGTGTCCCCCAGGGCTCGGTCCTAGGACCCCTTCTCTTCTCCCTCTACACTAAATCACTGGGTAACATTATCACATCTCATGGCTTCTCGTATCATTGTTATGCCGATGATACTCAACTCTTCCTCTCTTTCCCGCCCTCAGATATCCACGTCTCTGAGCGGATCTCGGCCTGTCTGTCTACTGTACATGGAGATGAGACCCCCCGCCTCTCTCTCCATACAGTACCAGCAGCTGCATGTCTGAGGAGCACAGAGTTGCCAGTCGATAATTCTTGCTATTTAAAAATATTCCTCTTCTTCTCCCCCACTACTCCTCTAACGGGTGGTGGATGGTTTTATGTTGACGGTAGATGGGGAAACACAACTAACACTCGTCTTTATTAAATGTTGTTTCGGGTTTTCCCACGAGAATGCACGCCTGGTTGCGTCTATTATGGAGAGAGAGGCGGGGGGTCTCATCTCCATGTACAGTAGCCGAACCGAAGACACACAACAACAGACAGACAGCTCAGTGATTGAAACCTATGTGTTTTTGCGACCATGTCGACCTGAACAAAGGGGGATAATAATAATAAGAACGAGCCGCCTCGGGGGCCTGGAGGGAGGATACCGCAGGCGTAAGACGGCCGCTGCTGCTTGAGCTGGACAGAGTCATGTGAGACAAGCCGGCGGCAGCAAGGCGCACGGAGCTGGGGAGAAACCATCGCCTCGCCCCGCTGCTGCTTCACAGCGCATTTCAGGCGAGAGTGTAAAGGGGGGGGGGGAATAGCATAGGTCAGTGGCCAGAGCGCAAAACGGGAACCCGGAAACACGAACGCGTTGGTAAAAGCATACACGCCTCCCGGCCACTGCCACCAAGCCTCTTCAACTCATTCAGAACGCAGCGGCCCGCCTGATCTCAAACCTACCAAAGTCGGCCCATATGTCACCCCACTTCTTAGGGACCTGCAATGGCTCCCCATTGCTGCACGTATCCGCTTCAAGGCCCTCAACCTAGCATACCGTGCGGCAAAGGGAACCGCTCCCGCCTACCTCCAGTCAATGGTCTCTAACTACACACCCTCACCCCTACACTCTGCATCTTCTGGCCGCCTCAGACCTACTCCTATCCAAGCTCCGGGAGGGTCATCAAAGAGAAGTCGCCTATTCTCAGTCCTTGCCCCACAATGGTGGAATGAACTACCCACCCCAGTTAGGACAGCCGACTAAAGACGCACTTCTTCAACCATTATCTGAAATAATGAAAAAAAAAATGAAAAGATCTACCCCTAACTACCCTTACTGTCATGCACTTGTCCTAATAAACTAACCTACACTGTAACACGCAACACTTTGATGAACATTGTTACTCAGCTGATAAGAGTTGTACCCTTCCTGATGACTTGTCGTATATAACTTGTAAGTCGCTTTGGATAAAAGCGTCAGCTAAATGACTAAATGTAAATGTAAATGTAAATGTTGAGAATATACTCTGTAATGCAAAAGTAAAAGTAATATAAATATTGTAATGACTGTGGAACCACCACAACAACAACAACAACAACAATACATTATGCTAGAATTAATTGCAGTCAGATTTGAAAGATGTTTTGATATTATAACATCTTACCTCAGAGACCACTGTGTTAGCCAACGTCTGAAATGCTGTGGAGGACTGGTTGGAGAGATCTGAAATGAAGACTTGGTTGAGACTAAACTGAATAACTAAAACAGCAGTGGGAGCATTGCTTGCAACAGTTGGAGCTATTGCACTGATTGTGGTTGTGGCAGCAGCGGTTGTTGTGGTTGTTACACTTGTGGTGGTGGCTGCAGAGGCTGTTGTGGTTGATGCACTTGTGGTGGTGGCTGCTGTAGTGGGAGCAGCAGTTGAGGCAGCAGTTGGAGCAGCAGTTGTTGCAGCAGTTGGAGCGGCAGTTGGAGTGGCAGTTGGAGCAGCGGTTGGAGCGGCAGTTGGAGCGGCAGTTGGAGCAGCAGTTGGAGCGGCAGTTGGAGCGGCAGTTGGAGCGGCAGTTGGAGCAGCAGTTGGAGCAGCAGTTGGAGCAGCGGTTGGAGCAGCAGTTGGAACGGCAGTTGGAGCAGCGGTTGGAGCTGCGGTTGGAGAGGCCGTTGGAGCGGCAGTTGGAGCTGCGGTTGGAGCGGCAGTTGGAGCGGCAGCGGTTGGAGCGGCGGTTGGAGCGGCAGTTGGAACGGCGGTTGAAGCAGCGGTTGGAGCGGCAGTTGGAGCGGCAGTTGGAGCGTCAGTTGAAGCAGCAGTTGAAGCGGCAGTTGGAGCGGCGGTTGGAACAGCGGTTGAAGCAGCGGTTGAAGCAGCGGTTGGAGCGGCAGTTGAAGCGGCAGTTGGAGCGTCAGTTGAAGCGGCGGTTGGAGCGGCAGTTGGAGCGGCAGTTGGAGCGGCAGTTGGAGCGTCCGTTGGAGCGTCAGTTGGAGCGTCAGTTGGAGCGAGCGGCGGTTGGAGCGGCAGTTGAAGCGGCAGTTGGAGCGTCAGTTGAAGCGGCAGTTGAAGCGGCAGTTGGAGCGGCAGTTGGAGCGTCAGTTGGAGTGGCGGTTGGAGCGGCGGTTGAAGCGGCGGTTGGAGCGGCAGTTGGAGCGGCGGTTGGAGCGGCAGTTGGAGCGGCAGTTGGAGCGGCGGTTGGAGCGGCAGTTGGAGCGGCAGTTGAAGCGGCGGCTGGAGCGGCGGTTGGAGCGGCAGTTGGAGCGGCGGTTGGAGCAGCAGTTGAAGCGGCAGTTGGAGCGGCAGTTGGAGCGGCGGTTGGAACAGCGGTTGAAGCAGCGGTTGAAGCAGCGGTTGGAGCGTCAGTTGAAGCGGCAGTTGGAGCGTCAGTTGAAGCGGCGGTTGGAGCGGCAGTTGGAGCGTCCGTTGGAGCGTCAGTTGGAGCGTCAGTTGGAGCGTCAGTTGGAGCGTCAGTTGGAGCGAGCGGCGGTTGGAACGGCAGTTGAAGCGGCAGTTGGAGCGTCAGTTGAAGCGGCAGTTGAAGCGGCAGTTGGAGCGGCAGTTGGAGCGGCAGTTGGAGTGGCGGTTGGAGCGGCGGTTGGAGCGGCGGTTGAAGCGGCGGTTGGAGCGGCAGTTGGAGCGGCGGTTGGAGCGGCAGTTGGAGCGGCAGTTGGAGCGGCAGTTGGAGCGGTGGTTGGAGTGGCAGTTGGAGCGGCAGTTGAAGCGGCGGCTGGAGCGGCGGTTGGAGCGGCAGTTGGAGCGGCGGTTGAAGCGGCAGTTGGAGCGGCAGTTGAAGCGGCAGTTGAAGCGGCAGTTGAAGCGGCAGTTGGAGCGGCAGTTGGAGCGGCAGTTGGAGTGTCAGTTGTAGCGGCAGTTGGACCGGCAGTTGGAGCGGCAGTTGGAGCGTCAGTTGAAGCAGCAGTTGGAGCGGCAGTTGGAGCGGCGGTTGGAGCGGCGGTTGGAGCGGCAGTTGGAGCGGCAGTTGGAGCGTCAGTTGGAGCGGCGGTTGGAGCGGCAGTTGAAGCGGCGGTTGGAGCGGCAGTTGGAGCGGCAGTTGAAGCGGCAGTTGGAGCGGCAGTTGGAGCGTCAGTTGGAGCGGCGGTTGGAGCGGCGGTTGAAGCGGCGGTTGGAGCGGCAGTTGGAGCGGCAGTTGAAGCAGCAGTTGGAGCGTCAGTTGGAGCGGCGGTTGGAGCGGCGGTTGAAGCGGCGGTTGAAGCGGCGGTTGGAGTGGCAGTTGGAGCGGCGGTTGGAGCGGCGGTTGGAGCGGCAGTTGGAGCGGCAGTTGGAGCGGCAGTTGAAGCGGCAGTTGGAGTGTCAGTTGAAGCGGCAGTTGAAGCGGCAGTTGGAGCGGCAGTTGAAGCGGCAGTTGAAGCGGCAGTTGGAGCGGCAGTTGGAGCGTCAGTTGAAGCGGCGGTTGGAGCGGCGGTTGAAGCGGCGGTTGGAGCGGCAGTTGGAGCGGCAGTTGGAGCGTCAGTTGGAGCGTCAGTTGAAGCGGCGGTTGGAGCGGCGGTTGAAGCAGCGGTTGGAGCGGCGGTTGGAGCGGCAGTTGGAGCGGCAGTTGGAGCGGCAGTTGGAGCGGCAGTTGAAGCGGCAGTTGGAGCGGCAGTTGAAGCGGAAGTTGGAGCGGCGGTTGAAGCAGCGGTTGGAGCGGCAGTTGGAGCGGCAGTTGGAGCAGCAGTTGAAGCGGCAGTTGAAGCGGCAGTTGAAGCGGCAGTTGGAGCGGCAGTTGAAGCGGCAGTTGGAGCGTCAGTTGAAGCGGCAGTTGAAGCGGCAGTTGGAGTGTCAGTTGAAGCGTCAGTTGGAGCGTCAGTTGAAGCGGCAGTTGGAGCGGCAGTTGGAGCGGCAGTTGGAGCGGCAGTTGGAGCGTCACTTGGAGCGGCGGTTGAAGCGGCGGTTGGAGCGGCAGTTGGAGCAGCAGTTGGAGCAGCAGTTGGAGCGGCGGTTGGAGCGGCGGTTGGAGCGGCAGTTGAAGCGGCAGTTGAAGCGGCAGTTGGAGCGGCAGTTGGAGCGGCAGTTGGAGCGGCAGTTAAAGCAGCAGTTGGAGCAGCAGTTGAATCAGCAGTTGAAGCAGCAGTTGAAGCAGCAGTTGAAGCAGCTGTAACACTAGATGTGGCAGTTGTCGATGCTGTAGTAGCTCCTGTAGTGACACAATATGATACATTTGGCATTTGTCACAAAAATAGCAGTTAGATAATGCATTTGGAGTCAATTACATGTTTCTTACCTTATTTGTATTTTTATTTTATTTTTATTTTATTGATGGATTAAAAACACACAACAAGGATCTAAAGGATAACATGAGAAAGAGTAAAACCCTTATTTCCGTCATGGTCCCAGGGCTGTTAGGCCACAACAAAAACACGACAATAACACAAAACACATACATTTAAAACATTAGAAGACTAACCTATAGCTAAAATTGTATACCCCACAATAACTAAAAACTGATTGGAAACCCATTCAAACTATTCATCTATTCTATCTATGAGCCACTTCCTGACGCTTCTCTTGAAGCTGTGGAGGCTCGAGCTCTGCTTGATGGGGATAGGCAGCTTGTTCCAATCCTGGGCTCCAGAGAAAGTAAGGGAGCACTGGCCCAGTTTGGATCGGAAAGAAGCAGGCTTCAGGTTTGCTATGCTTGCTCTAGTTCTGTGGTTGTGGGATTCGTTGACCGGGGTGAAGTAGTTCTGGAGGTATCTAGGGGACCTTTGGTTTATAATATTGTGCACTATGTTCAGTCTGAGCTGGGTAACTCTGGCCTCCACAGGAAGCCAGTTTAGGTCCTGAAAGTGACTCCTCCCTATGTGGTGCGAGGGCCAAGACCCATTACCACCCTTACCAGCTTATTTTGGGAAACCTTAAGCTTCTTTTTTATGGTCACTGTCAGGCCCTCGAACCAAGACACGCTACCATAGTCAAAGTGGCAGAGTACTAGGCTATTTGCTAGTAGCCTGAGGCTATCTCTGCCAAGGAGGTTGGCTTTCCTAGCTAGGTACCTGGTGCGGGCGTTGACTTTGCCCATAGCCTCCCCATCTAGGCTCCCGTCTATCATACAGCCTAGATACTTCGCTTTTTTGTGTGCTGTTTTAGGGTTACAGCTCCTAACTGGATGTTAAACTCCCGTGCTTTCCTGAGCTTGGGCTTGGAGCCCAATAGTACTGCCTCTGTCTTACCTAGGTGAAGAGAAAGCCAACTGCTGACCCCTGCAAGTTCTTCTCCTAGCATCTGTTCTAGTGTGTTCTGATCCTTGTGTGAGACTAGCAGGGCTGAGGCATCTGCAAATAAAAACAAGTTACATGAGCATGCTGTGACCACAATAGAGGATGCACTGATAGGAAGAGTGAGACCAGATGAGTTAGAGGTGATGGCAGTTTGCTGGTGGTGTAGTTGCATTATTGGTTAGGAATGTAGTTTTATTGATGGATGGTGGAGTTGCATTGACTGATGTTGGAGTGGTATTGACTGGTGGTGAAGTTGCATTATTGGTTAGGAATGTAGTTGTATTGATGGATGGTGGAGTTGCATTGACTGATGTTGCAGTGGTATTGACTGGTGGTGAAGTTGTGTATAGTGGTGGGATTGGAGTTACATTTGCTGGTGGTGACGTTGTTACCAGTAAGGGCTGAGGTTGTGTTTACTGGTGGTGTATATATATCAGGGTGTGTACACTTTTTCCAAGACAAAATGCAAGCACTTTTCAAGCATTTTCAAGGTGCATTTTCAAGATTTTCCAGCATCTTATGCGGCTGTGGTAAATTAAATATTTACTCAAAATGATTATTTCATTTCTTCCATCACATTAAATCAGATGTTATTGTGCTATAAACAACCAAAATTATGTAGACTTGGCATCATATATAACACATTATATTAACTTGTCAACCTACCTCGGGCAGCAACAGAATCCAGCAGCAGTCGTGATTCTGCTTGCAGCGAGAACACTAGAGTCAGCAGCTGGTTCAGGCCGTTCTTCAGCTGCTGGGCCAGGCGGTAACTCAGCTGCTGCTGCTGCTCCAGGCGGTTCTTCAGCTGCTGCTCCCGGCGGTAACTCTGCTGCTGCTGCTGGGCCAGGCGGTAACTCAGCTGCTGCTGCTGGTTCAGGCGGTTCTTCAGCTGCTGCTCCCGGCGGTAACTCAGCTGCTGCTGCTGGTTCAGGCGGTTCCTCAGCTGCTGCTCCCGGCGGTAACTCAGCTGCTGCTGCTGGGCCAGGCAGTTCCTCAGCTGATGCTCGTGGCGGTTCTTCAGCTGCTGCTCCCGGCGGTAACTCAGCTGCTGCTGCTGGTTCAGGCGGTTCTTCAGCTGCTGCTCCCGGCGGTAACTCAGCTGCTGCTGCTGCTCCAGGCGGTTCCTCAGCCGCTGCTCCCGGCGGTAACTCAGCTGCTGCTCCGGGGACAGACCCTGAACCACGGCCTCCAACTCTGGAAGGACCTGCTGCTGCTGACCCTGGACCATCGCCTCTGCTCGGAGGGAGGGAGAGAGAGGGAGAGGGGGGGGAGGGAGGGGGAGAGGAGAGGGGGGGGGGGAGGGGGAGAGAGGGGGAGGGAGGGAGGGGGAATACATGGAAGGGAATTAGCTAACGTTAGGCTAGGCTACATGCTGCCTATTTCAAAACACTGCAGTGAAAAACAGAGTCCGGTAAACACGAGTTTGTAATTCCAATAGTGTATTCTGCCTGTTACTTGACTATTTCAATTATTGAAGTGGTATTTTTATAACGAACATTTACGGAGACAGGTGTGGAGCACTTGTAGTCTCGAACTTAGTAGTACCTGGCGAGCCAGGCCGAGAGACGTTAATAACATCCATGGCTCATTGGCTCACCTTTCATGTGGCTCGAAAGTGCAGACTCCCCCATGATAAAAATCTGCAAGTCCTTTCTGCATATTTTGCACACGGCTACTCTGGGATGTTCTCCTCTTTTTAACCATGAATTATATTTTATATCTCCAAGCCAGAGCTCATTAAAACGGCAGCCTCCCGGCATGTTGGCCACACACACACACGGGCGCGCTGTTCTCAGATGGCACAGGAAAAAAAAACACTACGGGTCGAGCCCAGCCACATTTAATTTTGCGTGAAAGGCGAATGCAATTAGGCTCGCTCGAGTCGCTCCGACTTATTTTATTTCTTTATCTAAAAACCAAACTATTCAGTCAGATAACGATTTATTATGAAAGTATAAAGTGCAATTACAATTTCAATAACTTTCCAGCACTTTATACACAATTCAAGCACATTTAAAACCTTGAAAACAGCACATTGAAATACAAGCATTTTCAAGGATTTCCAGCACCCGTACGAACCCTGATATATATATATTAGGGGTGTAACGGTACACAAAAACCACGGTACAGTACGTACCTCGGTTTTGAAGTCAAGGTTCGGTACGGTTTTTGGTACGGTGGGGGAAGTTTGGCTTTCCATGTTCCACTCAGGGGTAGTGTGCAGTAACTAATTGTACGTGTAGGGCTGTCAACTAATATTATATATTGAAATTAATAATCGACTTGTAAAAAAAGAAAAAAAAAAACTATATTAGATTGTGAAAAAAACAGCCCCCGGTGGGCGGACGTTAGTGGTTAACATAACGTTGTATTCGTTCGGTATACTACACAGCCGTTCGGTACAGTACGGTACACACTGAAACTTGTTCGGTTCGGTACGGATACTTGTACCTTTACACCCCTAATATATATACATTTTCCAAAATTAGCATTGATCAGTGTGTTATCCAACTTCTTTCAGTTTTATTTTAGATGAAATTGTCAACATATTTAGCTTTTACTTTACGACAGTTATCTGTGTGCTGATTTGCATGAAGTATGGATGCAGTGTTCTGTAGAAACTGTCGGACAGGTAAAAGTTAGCAGCCTCCACTTCTGTGCCATTTGCCTCGCTGACTCCTTTGAAAACTAGCTTCTTTGGAAGTTGAAATGTTGAATTTTGGTTTATTTCAGGTACATTTGAAATAATATAATTGTATTACCTGTTATTGAGTTAGTCAGTGTTGCATTTGTGGGTGTCGCTGTACTGTTGTTAGCTGATGATCTTCCTGCTAGTCCTGTGGGAGAATGTCAGAACGTTATATTGTACAGTAGAAGTCCTACCGTTATTTCTTCGATGATCTCTCTCTCTCTCTCTCTCTCTCTCTCTCTCTCTCTCTCTCTCTCTCTCTCTCTCTCTCTCTCTCTCTCACTCATTATCTCTCTCTCTCTCACACACACACACACACACACACACACACACACACACACACACACACACACACACACACACAAGCATGAACATTCAAACAAATACCTGCTAGTAGGATAAGCATAATGAGAGGCTCCATCCTTTCCGTCTCTCTTGCCTGTGAAAACATCAAGTACTCTTTACCATCAGTGTATATGGAATAAACTCTAACATGCAGAAAGTACTCTTCATTATCAGTGTACCTGGAATAAACTCTAACATGCAATCTGTGACCTTGGGCCTACTTCCAAAGCTCACCCAACCAAGATAGGCCAGCATGTGAGGCAGTGAGTTATTACAAGGAAACACATAGCTTTGAACATATAATATCACTATTAATATGAAACTAGACAATTCCGTGCGGGGAAGTTGTGAAAGTGTGGGTGATGCCTGTGCACCGCCGGCCAACGGGAGAGGGTCTGTATTGTCTCTTTCCACTGCAACACGGTAGGCAAGGCACCTTGGTTGAGAAATGCAGGCTTCAATCTATGTTGTTTAGTCTATCTGTTCAGTACTGTTTCAAGATGCACGATGAGATCTTCTGAGAGAATTGTTGAATATACAAATGTTCTAGAATGTTCTATTATGACATCATACTGTGCCATCACAAATGTTCTAGAATGTCCTATTATGACATCATACTATGACATCACAAATGTTCTAGAATGTTCTATTATGACATTATACTGTGACATCACAACGGAACATGTTTGAGGTCCATTTGAATAATATAAATAATATGTTTGGTAAGGCTGTCCCCGAAGCCTGTTTTTGGGATTCAAACTTCGTCAGGGTTTTTCGAACAGACATTCGAACCGTTTTTAATTAAAACATTTAAATTAAAAAAAAATGTATATTATATAAGTGATTAATCTGATTAGCATTTTTTTCTTTTATTAAATCAACTTTCCGGCCCCCTGTCAACTGTCAAATGATGTCAACTGTCAACCTGAATTAACATTCAGGCCCTGTCCACACGATCACGGGTATTATGACACCGTTTTTTTTTTAAATTATTCAAAAAAATAAAACTGTCCACACGACTGGTTTAAACCCTGCACCGAGTGAAGTCATATGTAATGTAATGCGATCCAGAACCGGGCCATAAGATACTTTTTAGGAGTCCATAAATACACACCAAAAGGGGCTATAGAAGGGGACATGGGGTGGGATTCTTGCTTGGTCAAGCAAAAAGGTGAAATGGTGAGGTTATGGAACCGCCTGGTCCAGCTGCCAAATGGCAGGGTGACTAAAAAGATTTTTAATTGGGACAGAGCACACGGTCATCCCTGGTCAAGAGAGATGTCTATGATTTTTTCTTCTACTGACTTGAGTATGATTTTTATGAACAATTTGCAGTGTAAGGTTCACATAATTAAAACAAAATTATCAACAATCCATCAGGATAAGTGGAAGGTGGAGATTTTGAAAAAACCTAAACTTAGAAAATATATTCCAGGGTAAACCTGAGGAGGAGCGGTTGTGTGTTCTGTGTGATCTGGGAGTGGTGGAGGATGAATATCATTTTGTTTTTTATTGCCCTTTGTACACCACTTTGAGGAGGGCTTTATTTGAAAAAATTCAAATTGCAAACCCAGATTTGTTTTGGCAGTCTGAGAGCTGTATGTTGAGTTGTTTTTTTGTGGAGGACATCTTCGGTTTTGCAGGATTTTTGGAGAAGGCATGGCACCTGAGACAAAACACACTGTATCCTATATAATTGTATTTGAATTCACCTTGTTTTTCTGTTTATTTACATTGAGTACAGCTTGTGTTATATTACGTTTTATTGTATTTTCTTGTATTTTTCTTTTTTTATGGCCATCTTGGTCTATGTCATTTGTTAAGTAATTGGTAAAGTATATTATTATATACTTATTGTTATGTGTCTTGTAAGCCCATATGGGCTGGGCATACATCTGTATGTAAGACACGAAAATAAAAAATATCAAATCAAAATCAAATCATATGCATGTAGTACAATGCCAAAGCAGTAGGCGGCGATGTTGTTCAGACAAACGCTAGTAGAATGAATGGATGCAAACGTTATTTAACACATTGCAGAATGGGTACAATACAATACGGCTCAATACAAACAATTGTTACAGGGATGCAGTCTGGACTGGGTTCCTTATAACAATAACTTGACAACACATGAGTTTAGTTTAGCCGCAGCTACATGTTTACTCTGAGCGTCAGGTCAGGAATGCGACAACCAGTGGTGCAGTGGCAAATTGACAGTAGGTCAAACGCTCCACGCGTGCGCGCGCATGCACAGTTTTTTTTGGCTGCTCTCGTCCTGCAGCTGGATACTATTGCCTCACAGCGCGGCCGTCAGCGCGCGGCCCAGAGAGCGCCGCTGGCTCTGCGGCTCTGCAGCTGCATGCTTCTCCGGGAGTCCGGTTGGATAATGCCATGTAAAAAGCGATTGCGCGTACTTCAGCCTCAGTGACCGAGGTATAACGCCGTTATACCGAGTTATACCAGCACTGCACCACTGGCGACAACAGACATCAGTCGATCACAACACTCTTCAACACAGACGATACGTTTTGAACAAAAGTTTGTTACAATCATTTTCATATAACGCTACTTGGGACAGCTCTGCTGTAAACACTGGTGTAGCTGCCTCTGCTCTAATCTCTACCCCGCGCTCGGTTGCTAACTTGCTATTGCTTGCGACAGTCTGCCGTGAACATGGGAAATAATTGCGACAGCTCTGCTGTAAACACTGGGAATAACCTCGGTTGCTATGCCCACACGCACACACTGCAACCTGGATGTGCGCAAAACTTCACCCTGGACTCCGGTTTTCAAAGACCGCGGTTGCAGTGTAGCAAAACCCCGGTTGTGTGTGGGCGAACAGTGCAACTGCGCACATACAATCACGGTTACATTAAACCCAGCGCTCGTGTAGACAGCCTCTCAGTATTCAATATTGTCTGATTCAATATTAACATTCAGTATTCAAGTAGAACAGCTAGCTAGCCGTTGTGGACACTCACCTTTCCACAGCAAAACGGTAGGCAAGGCACCTTGGTCTAGAAATGCAGGCTTCAATCTATGTTGTTTAGTCTATCAGTTCAGTACTGTTTCAAGATGCACAATGAGATCTTCTTCTTCTTCTTCTTATTTGAATTTCCGGCAGAGTAGACGCATCGAGGCGTATTACTGCCCTCCGCAATTCTTTTTATGGGCTCTTCTTCTTCTCCTTCTTCTCCTTCTTTTCTTCTTCTACTGGACCCCGTCATCACCTACATTGTCCATTGGAGTGCAGCTACTGCTGCTACTTCCTGTCTGAGCCCCCCTCCGCGGGATTTCTTATACTACACTAGTGGTGTTCCATCTTTAGGCCTCTTCAACTCACACTTTCTCCTTCTTCTCTGCTCCTCTTGCCTGTCCAATACTAATACATACACTAACGCTATATCCTCTGGTACAACTCTGAAGCATGCAGAAATGTCAGCACTGCCTCTGTGATCAACTGGTGGTTCTCATTATCCATGCCAAAGAATGATTTAAGAGAGAAGGAAGATACTCCCAGCTCTACCAGACTTTTATAAAAGATTTCCCTCTCTTTCCTATACCTTTCACATTCTAGGAAGACATGCCCGACAGTTTCAGTCTCTCCACATTCACACACCCCATCTGGATGTTTGCCCACAATGAACAAGCTACTGTTCAACCCACAGTGCCCCAGCCTCAGTCTACACATCTTCACCCTATCACTCCTTGACCCATATCCCTCCACCTTGATCTTGACCCGAGGCTGCAGAGAGAAATAGTGCCTTCCCTTGGTCCCCCTTTCCCACTCATCCTGCCACTCAGCCTCAACTCCTTTCTTTATCTTATCTCTGAGTTCTACTCTTCCCATTGAAATACCTATCTCTTCCTCCCTTCCCAGGCTCTGTTTGGCAAGGGAGTCAGCCATCTCATTCCCCGCAATCCCAGCGTGTCCCGGGACCCAACAAAACTCCACTGACCAGCCTGCCTTCGCAATCCTATATAAAACCAACATTATTTCCTGAATGAGATCAGGGCGAGCTTTAGACCCACCTGCACTCAGAGCCATCAGTGCAGCAGCCGAGTCAGAGCATATAATCACCTGGCTTGGTCCCACTTCCTCCACCCACCACAATGCCCAGAGGATGGCAAGCAACTCTGTCACAAATACTGAGCTGCCATCGGATATTCTTTGTCCCTTACCGATCCCTAACCAAGGCACCCACCACCCAAATCCTGCCCTCCCACTTTCAGGATCCACAGAGCCATCAGTGTACACATCCAGAGCCCCTGATTCCAGAAGGAACCTCTCTATTTCCTCCACAATCTCGCCCTTATCCTCCTCCTTCAAGAACCTAAGTTCAATGACTCGATCAGGCAATAGCCAAAATGGCACTGATAGCCACCGAGTGTGCTCCGCCACTCCCCCTGATGCAGTCTCAACTTCCTGGCCCACTGATCAATACTGGCCAAAAAAGGTTTATACTTATCCCCATCTCCTGAAAGTAAACACCTAGCTGGGAAGGACAGACTTGTCCCACTCAATTTTGCCCAGTACTGTAGCCCTAACTTTACTCTCCTCAGGTTTAGGGGCAACTCCCCCATTTCCACCAATAGTGCTGAAGCAGGGGTGGTCTTAAAAGCTCCACAGCAGATTCTCAAAGCCTTGCACTGAAGCACATCCAGCTTTCGCAAATTAAACGTGGCCGCAGAGCCGTACACATAACAACCATAATCAATTGTTGACCTGATCATCGCCTGGTATATCATGCACGTGGTCTCTCTATCCGCTCCCCACCCACTCCCAGCCAAACTTCTCAGCACATTCACTATTCTTTCACACTTTGCCAGGATTTTCTCTATATGAACAGCCCAATTCAATCTTTCGTCAAACCAAACTCCCAAAAATTTAAACACCTTTACTCTCTCTAAGGGAGATCCATACATAACCAGCCTTCCCCTAGGCACCCTCTTTCTAAAACCAAAAATCATATAATTAGACTTAGAGGCGGATATTTTAAAACCCCACTTGTCTCCCCATTCCTCTACATCCCCCAGAGCTCTTTGTACCTGCTTTAAACAATACTCAACATTCTTCCCTCTTTTCCATATGGCCCCATCGTCCGCAAATAAAGACAACCCATATCCTTTTCCAATTTGCCCAAAAATGTCATTAATCATCACATCGAAGAGGACCGGGCTAATCACGCTTCCTTGCGGGGTGCCATTTTCTATTTTTACAGTTTTTGAGGTTTGCCCCCCCACACGTACTTGGATCGTCCTGTCTAATAGAAAATCCTTTATCCAATTAAACAATCTCCCTCTAACTCCTAGGTCATACAATTTCAAAAGCAGCCCCTCTTCCCACAAAGAGTCATACGCCTTCTCAATATCCAAAAATACACTTATCACTACTTCCTTATTGTCAAAAGCCTGTCTAATGTCCTGGTCTAGAACAGCTACTGATTCCATTGTAGACCTGCCATTTCTAAACCCATTCTGATACCCAACATAAAGATCCTTACTTTCTAAAAAGTAAACTAATCTATTAGTAATCATCCTTTCCATAATTTTACACAATACAGACGTCAAGGCTATGGGTCGGTAAGACCCTGGGTCAGCCGCTACTTTACCTGGCTTCAAAATAGGAATGATGACGGCATGCTTCCACTCCTTTGGCAAGCAGCCTTCTAGCCACACATTATTAAACAAACCCAGTATTTCAATCATTACAAATTCGTCCAAATTCTTAAATAATTCATAGGATAATCCATCTCTGCCAGGCGTCGTATTTGCACCAGCCTGGATAGCATCCCCTAACTCTTTCATTGTAAAGTACAAATTAATCAGATTATTATTTTCTGAGCTTCTTCTCAACTTCCACTCATTCTGCGATAGCAGTTCAGACCTCTTTCTCCCTCTCTCCTCCCCCAGACTCCCAGAGTTATGCACTGCCTGAAATGCCTCCACCAGCATGTCTGCCTTCTCTTTATTGGTTACTGCTTCTACCCCCCCCTTCTGAATCACTGGAATCGAGCTTTTTTTATATATTCCAGCCATTCTGTGTACGACTGCCCACATCTGCCTCACAGAAGTCTCAGGACCTAGTGTTTCACAGAACTTCCTCCAACTACTCTTTTTAGCATCTTTAATAACTCTTCGTGCTACTCCCCTTAACCTCTTATATTCTACTGACTGGCACAACCCTGGATACTGTCTCACCCTCTTGTATGCTTTATTCCTATTCCTTACAGCTACGTCACATTCTTTATTCCACCAGGGAACCATCCTTCTAGCTCTGGGTTCCTCCTTCATAGGGATTGTGCCCTGCGCTGCCCTATGTATCATCTCACTAAGAGAAGCATTCCACTCGTCTACACTCCCCTCAGAGTCAATCTCTCCTACCCACTTTCGGGCCGCCTCCAAGAACTCTTCCCAATTAGCTTTAGAAAAATTATACCTGGGCACCCTCTCCTCGATTTCTATTATCAGATCCCTTCCAAATTTGCACTGAATAGGACAGTGGTCGCTTCCCATAGTATTGTCCAAATTGTTGAATATATATATATACACAACTGTTCTAGAATGTTCTATTATGACATCATACTGTGACATCACAAATGTTCTAGAATGTCCTATTATGACATCATACTATGACATCACAAATGTTCTAGAATGCTCTATTATGACATTATACTGGACATCACAATGGAACATGTTAGAGTCCCATTTGAATAATATAAATAATATGTTTGGTAAGGCTGTCCCCGAAGCCTGTTTTTGGGATTCAAACTTCGTTTTTCGAACGGACGTTCAAACCTTCGTTTTTAATTAAAACATTTAAATTAAAAAAAAATTATATACTTTTATTTCTTTTTTTTTATCCTCAAACTAAATCCTCAATTTGAATAAAGTGATTATTCAAAAAATTTAAACTGTCCACACGACTGGTTTAAACCTTGCACCGAGTGAAGTCATATGCATGTAGTACAATGCCAAAGCAGTAGGCGGCGATGTTGTTCAGATATGAAGGTCATTTGCCATTTCAACCAATCAGAAAAAGTTGAACGCTCACTACACTTCCTGCTTAAAAACAACAAAGCCACCATCTTTAAATACCTTGCGTTAGCCATTTAGCCAATGTAGCATATATTTTTCAGCAAAGTGCAATAAAAGTGCAATAAACAAACGGATCCATTCACTGTGTGTTCTGCCTCTCATTTGTTGATGAAACAAAACCAACAGCAACACAATTTACCACCAAGAGAGGATAGTTTAGTCTCACAAAAAGATCTCCGGTGTTGTTAGCTACATGCTAATGTGAATGGCATTCTCTATGTATAGTAAGCAGCGAGGCTAGCTGAGGCTAGCATCAGCGATTTTGTTAGCTTACATGCTAATGTAATAATGTGGTAACGTTAACGCTAGTAGAATGAATGGATGCAAACGTTATTTAACACATTGCAGAATAGGTACAATACAATACGGCTCAATACAAACAATTGTTACGGGGATGCAGTCTGGACTGGGTTCCTTATAACAATAACTTGACAACACATGAGTTTAGTTTAGCCGCAGCTACATGTTTACTCTGAGCGTCAGGTCAGGAATGCGACAACAGACATCAGTCGATCACAACACTCTTCAACACAGACGATACGTTTTGAACAAAAGTTTGTTACAATCATTTTCATATAACGCTACTTGGGACAGCTCTGCTGTAAACACTGACTATTTTAATCTAAAATTCCCGGCTGAGGATCAGGGGCGGATTTAGGATTATAGGAGATCCGGGGCTTAGCCCAGATAGGTGCCCAGCCTTTTTTTTTAATTTTTTAATTTTTAATTTTTTTTTAATTTTTTTAATTTTTTTTTTATTTTTTTTTGATTTTTTTTTGCAGGTAAGGGGTGTTTTTTCTGCAGATTTCTTTTGAATTTAATTAACCTGTACGTGCAATTTCCTGCAATATAGAGCCTTCAATCTTGACCAATAAAGCTGCTCTTTTCACTATAAAACTCAGTTAACTCAGTAGTTATGGTTAGATTTATATATTGGGGGGGGATATATCATATTTTTCATATGATCAAAAAGTGGTGGAGCAAGAGCATACCTTTGCTCCCCCAAGTTCAATAGTGGGAGAGCAGAGATGCTCCGAATGCTCTTATGGCCAGGCGTCTATGATTCACCGATACAAAGTAAAATAGTGCAGTGCAATAAAATAGTTAGTAAAATAGAATAAAATAATGCAATAGTGCATTGCAATAAAATAGTTATCATCGTATTTCTTCGGGAGGCCGGTAAGGAGTGCATTACAGTAGTCGAGTTGGCTTGAAATAAAGGCATGGATCTGGTTTACAGCGTCCTTTTGATTTATAAATGGCCGTACTTTAGATATGTTTCTAAGGTGGAAGAATTAAGTTTTTGTCAACTTGTTGATTGTGATTTAAAAGTGATTGAGTCTACCATGACACCAAGACTTAACTCACTCAAATACAGTTAGCAGCTGGATAGACCACAGATGGAAATTAGCTTCTGCTAAATCTGGTGCAAACATATTTTCATGTAACAATGATGAATTGTCAATTTTTTTTTTTTTTTTTTTAAATAGATTCTGGGCTTTTCAGAAAACATTCAGGGCTTGAGCCCAAGTAGCCACACCCTAGCCCCGCCCCTGCTGAGGATGCTTAGGCAAAAGACGGTGATCTATTAGATAGGCAATTTCCGTATGGCAAGTGACAACCTGTATAAGAACGATGCAATTTTCTTTTATTATTATTATTATTATTATTATTATTATTATTATTATTATTATTATTATTATTATTATTATTATTATTATTATTATTATTATTATTATTATTATATTATTATTATTATTATTATTATTATTATTATTATTATTATTATTATTATTATTATTATTATTATTATTATTATTATTATTATTATTTTCTTTTTTCTCTTTTTGTCTACTTTATTTTTCATTTATTTTAGGTATTGTGTGGTTATATACGTAGTCATGTATTGTATGTATATTTGTATGTATGTATGTATGTATGTATGTATGTATGTATGTATGTATGTATGTATGTATGTATGTATGTATGTATGTATGTATGTATGTATGTATGTATGTATGTATGTATGTGTGTATGTATGTATATAATGTTGTTGAACCTTGTTGAAAAAAAACAATAAAAACAATTTAAATAATAATAGACAGAGTTTCTAAGAAGAGAGTTATACATTATATACATTTGAGAGTATTTACATTTGAGGGGGAAGACACTGTACATCGGAGGCGGTTGGGTAGATGGGGTGGGGGGGGCGGGGGGGTAAACACTACTGGACTACTGGAACACTATGCCTATACATATCTGTAACATGCTTGAACAATTAAAAAAAAACTGTTAAAATCTGGCTCAAAGAACACCAGAGCTGCACCCACAGCTAAATTCATTAACACATTAAGGACCGTCCACGAGTTAACTCGTGTTTCGATTCCACCCGTTGTGGACCAGATTAACTCGTGGCAAGTTGTTATTGTTTTATTCCATATTAATAACGGTATTAACGTCCCCGATCGACTTGCAGGATCTACCCGCATATTTGATTTCCGAAACATGCAATACCGGACAGATCCTCTTAGGGGCGCCATCGCTCCACTGCAGTATCATTGAGGCCGAATGGGATTTTTTTTTTTATTATTGTCTAGGGGCGTTTCATTATGAGCCTGGATCCCAGCCGAACATCCTCCATCTTTGATCACGTTACGGAACGCAGATTTCAGCCTGGAATAATGGGATTTATGATCAGCCAATGGACATATCGAACTACCGGATGCCGATGAATAATGACGAAATGCTGCCGGCGATCACATGGCCTGACGGTAGGATACTATTCACCCAAATTACAGCCGGATTGGACATTGTTGTAACACGCAAGCGATCGATCAGTGAATGTGGCTACTTGAACGCACACTGTATTGCTAATCAATAATACTGATCGGCGTCCCCCGCCGCCCCCATTTCATCCATAGATGCTCTGTAATAGTCCGGATGCTAAGCAGTTTGTTTTATTTCATTCGTATATATACAACAGAAATGGCGTTTGATATAACATGACTAGCCTTTAGCCTCATATCTAGCTTCACAGAAAAAAGACGAGACGAAAACTGCGATAAAGCTTATATTCACGACGCTATAAAATGACAACCAACCGATGGATTTTTATTTTCTTTAAGCCATTATGAAGGCACGGTTTATGCACTCAAGTGACAATGAGAATGGACAGATAGCAATACTATAAAGTATATATATAGCTGTTAGAAAGTACATCGGTTTGTTGACAAACCCTGGTCGTCCAGAACTATATTACACTGCAAACCGTGTTCGCCAATGTGTTAACGGTGTGTACTGTATATGCATTTCAGCTTTATTCTGTTTTATATGTGTATTTTTGTTAAAATGTGTATTGTGATGAATTGTATTTTATGTAGGCCTATTTGATGTATGTTATGTGTGATAACCTTTTTTATCACTTTAGGTTGATGCCCTTTTTAACATCTTGGCCAGGGACTACAGATGAAATCTAGCCTTCTGGCTAATTCTGGCGTATTTACATTTTTTATGTAGATTAATATGCACTGTCCCTTTTGCAAATAAACTTAAAGCGTCCCTTCTGTAGTGTGGTAGTGAAAGGGTTAACCCTTTGTAGTGTGGTAGTGAAAGTGTTAACCCTTTGTAGTGTGGTAGTGAAAGGGTTAACCTTTTGTAGTGTGGTAGTGAAAGTGTTAACCCTTTGTAGTGTGGTTGTGAACGCGTTAACCCTTTGTAGTGTGGTAGTGAAAGGGTTATCCTTCTGTAGTGTGCTAGTGAAAATGTTAACCCTTTGTTTCAAGTTCAAGTTCAAGTTTCTTTATTAGTTGTCATACAGAACTACAGAATACTTTTATACAAAATGCTTCTTTCTGTTACGCTCCAGAGACAGTGCTAGACAAAAATAGATAAGTATATAAAATAAGTATAGCAAGTAAAAAATAGAAGTCACGTACGTAGACACAAGTGTTCAGTATGTACATATGTACAATGTTCAATGCAGAGTAGAAGTAACTGAGTTACCATACAATATACTAATATACAATATACTATATAGTGCAAAGCAGAAATGGGATGAGGTACAATTTAGGTACAATTTACAGTAAGGTGTAATGAGGTATGGGTTGTAGTGCAAATTCTTTCCCAATAAATATAAAGTGTGTTTAGATGTTCTAAAGTGTGTAAAGTGGGTGCTGCAGTGAGTTGTTTGTTTAAAGTGAGTGTGTGCGTGTGGATGTGTGTGCTGTGAGTGCATTTGATGGTTGTTACATTGTTCATTGAGCATCCTGATGGCCTGGTGATAGAAGCTTCTTCTGAGTCTTTCTGTGCTTGCCATGAGACTCCGGTATCGCTTGCCTGACCGCAGCAGTTCAAAGAGGCAGTTGTTTGGGTGGCTGGAGTCTTTGATAATTATCTTAGCCTTACCCATACACCGCTTGTTGTAAATGTTCTGGAGAGTGGGAAGCCCCCCTCCAATTGTGCGTTCGGCTGAACGGGCCACTCTCTGTAGTCTGCTACGGTCTTTTGCGGTGCTATTCCCAAACCAGGAGGTGATATTGCCAGTCAGGATGCTCTCTATTGTGCATGAGTAGAAGTTCTTAAGGATCTTCTGACTGACTTGGAACTTCCTTAGGCACCTGAGGAAGTAGAGGCGTTGCCGTGCCTTCTTCACAACACTGTCAATGTGTAGTTGACACTTTGTAGTGTGGTTGTGAAAGTGTTAACCCTTTGTAGCGTGGTAGTGAAAGGGTTATCCTTTTGTAGTGTGCCAGTGAAAGTGTTAACCCTTTGTAGTGTGGTAGTGATCGGGTTAACCCTTTGTACGGTGGTAGTGAAAGGGTTAACCTCCTGTAATGTGGTATTGAAAGGGTTAAAGTTACTACTACTACTCTCTTTTTTTCTTTTTGTGTTGTTCTTTTTTGTCTGTTAAATTTTTTTTTTCCTTTTGCTAAATTTATTTTTCTATTTATTTTTTCGTTTCTTATCCTACAAAAAATCCCCAAAAAAAATAAAAATATTGTAAAAATCCCTCCCCACTGGGTTGTTTAAGAGGCGTACTCGGATTATACAGCTTATTTTGATTACGCTGAATACTTTGAAAACAAATTGAATAAGAGGGAAGAGCCTGAGTAACAAATGTCATTGACTATGTGAATCAAGTATATTATACTGTATGATTAATGCAATGTGATGTTCATTATGACACAAAATAAAAGAAAGTTCAAATTTTTTTTTACTAACGTTCAGGTCTTCCTACAGCTGTTTACATCGGTACTTATAGGAGGCTGAGAGGGGGCTATGTGACCACATTTGGCTGCAACAGTACAACAGTTCAGTTTAGCACTGGTATCACAATCAATCACTCAGTATAACCTTAATATTTAAACCCATGCAACAAAGAAACATATCCAGCATATCCATTTTGAATAGAGTTTACTCATATTAAATCCATGGACAAAATTAATTAAGTAAATAAACCATATTAGAAAAAAGGAAGTGACATCATGTTCAAAGAAAAGAAAATCTTTATCAAACCTTTACAAATTGTGCAAGCTGGTGATGAAACATATTATTGACCATCTCTATAAATAAACTGAATCTGTGGAAAACTAAACATGTGCTGCAGGTTTATCCCCGAGCAGCAATCCACCTTTTGACCATGTCCCTAATCTGAGCCGTTGAGGGGTAGTTAATGTTTAGGTTTATGAGAATAGTGCCACCATGAGGCAAGATGACTCAGGATCTCACAGGCCTCCTTGTTGTTGTAAGGCAAACATATTTGTCAAGTTTGGTGGAAATCGGACAGAACGTTCACATGTAACGAATCATTTCCTGTTTACCATACATTTTAATCTAACCTGTGGTATGGTTTGGCAATTATTTAAATTACAAATTTGAATATGTTAGTCCCCAGATTGAATACGGCAAGTTTGGTGAGAATCGGGTGAACAGGCGAGGGGGAGTAGAGGAAAACGTGATTTTCCAATAATTCCAACGTTCCAAATACAAATTCCAATATGGCAGACTTCATATGTCCTGGTGGTAGTTGTTGTGCATGAGTAGACACATCTCTGGATACCAGTTTCATGACTGTATGACTAACGGATCAGGAGATAAACAAACTTGATAGTTTGACCTGAGGGTGGCGCAGAAAGTATTCAAGATTGTTTGAAACATGTATTTATTCTCAAAATGGATATTGAGGTTTTACCCTCATAATAAAGGATAAAATACATTTACATAAATAGGACAAAAACAGATGAAAAGTGGAAAGAAAACAAAGAAAGAGATCAGAAAAACAATTACATACTGAGGTAGGGAGGTTTGTGATCATGTTTTTAAATTGTCCATAGGATAGTGAGGCAATGGTTTTTACTGTGAGTTGAAGATCATTCCGGGAAGCTGGTGCATCAAAACAAAAGGCAGACATACTGTACCAAGTTCAGACTGAACTGGTGCAAGCCAATCATTTCAGCATGGTCAGATAAGGTCAATAATTCCAATATAGCATCATTATGATATATGGTGGCAATTTTCCATCAATATCCTTAGAGGGATATTTAAATTTAGTATAACCTGTCAGAAATCAGCAGTCGTATCTCTATCTAAAGTCATCTACAAGTAAGCTAGTGACCACTGCTGTCCTTGTCCTCTGCTGTTTGATTGATTGATTGAAAAGTTTATTAACAGATTGCAGAATGGGTACAGTACAGTACAGCTCAGTACATACAATTGTTAAGGGGATGCAGACCAGAGAAAGACTTTCGTCTTGTTTACATCAGGGTCCCCCATTTTCAATTCATCATAACATATATGACATACATGACATACAGATAGACAGTACTGCTACATCTATACATTTATGACATATCAGATTTGCAAATACAGTACTGTTTGTGATACAAAAAGTGTCCAGAAAAAGAGTGTATATACATTTGGCATAGAAACTGTACATTGGAGGAGGTTGGGTGGGTGGGGTGGGGTTGGGTGGGTGGGTGAGGGCTGTACATTGGAGGTGTGGGGGGGGGGGGGGGGTTGGGTAGGGGACACACACACATTTTACACTGTACATTGGAATACTGACAAAGCCTTACTTGGTCATTTACTGTACAACTAGGTTAGGACATTTGTAGGGGCCAGTTTCGAATTGCAGTCTCACGTAGGTGTTTTTTGAGAGTGTTTTTGAAAGTGGGTAGTGATTCACATTCCTTTACAGCTTTAGGTAGGGCGTTCCACATTGATGTGGCATAATTGCGAAACGTGTTTAGTCCCTTGTTTGAGCCGAATCTGGGTTTTACATGATTTGTGGAGCTCCCTCTGGTGTTGTGATCGTGGTATTCACTGACCTTTGGGAAGTATTTTGACATGTACCTGGGTACCTTGGTCGCGTAGTGTATCTTGTAGACCAGGCCCATTGCAAGTTGCTGTACTCTGTCGTCTACTCTAAGCCATCCTAGGTTGTCAAAGTGGGCAGGGGTGAGGTGGGTTCTAGGAGTCAGGTCAAGCAGTAGTCTGACTAGCTTGTTTTGAGATGTTTGTAATTAGTTTTTTAGTGCCTTTGAGGTGCTTTGGTACCATGAGGTGCAAGCATAGTCGTAGTACCCTTGAATGAGTGCTCCTGCTAGAGTCTTCAGGGTATTCTTGTTTACCAGAGAGGAGATCCGGTACAAGAATCGCGTTCGTTGGTTGACTTTTTTTTATTACATTGGATGCCATTTTGTCACAGGAAAGATTAGCCTCTAGGATGGAACCCAGGTAGGTAATTTCATCTTTCCTTGTGATAATATTGTCACCCACTGTAACCGAGACGCCGTCGGTCTTGCTGAGTTTGTTATTTGAACCGAAGAGAATGGACTCTGTTTTGCCCATGTGTAATGATAGTTTGTTGTCGGCGAGCCATATGCAGATTTTGCCTAGTTCCGAGCTGAGGGCTTTTTCAACCTGTAACTTGTTCTTGTCAGAGACCAGCAGGGCTGAGTCGTCCGCAAACAGGAACAAGTTGCAGTCACAAGCTGACGACATGTAATTTGCATAAATTAGGAATAGTAGCGGTCCTAGTATGCTTCCTTGTGGAACACCACAGCTCACTGTGAGGGGGGGGGGGGGATAGGGTACCGTTTACCTCCACCATCTGTTCCCTCCCCTCCAGGTAGGATTGTATCCAGCTCACTGATAAACTATCAAAATCAATTGCTTTTAGCTTGTCAATCAGAATGGTGTGATTGACAGTGTCGAAGGCCTTTTGTAGGTCCAGCATGACCATGCCGCAGTATTTGCCCGCGTCCACCTCTTGTTTGATGTGGTCGTTCAAGTAGAGAAGGCATGTGTCAGTGGAGTGGGATGTTCTGAAGCCAGATTGGAATTCGTAGATTAGATTTTTTTCCGCAAGGTACTTTTCGATCTGTTCGTATACTATTTTTTCCATGACTTTCGAGATGGATGTAAGGATAGAAACAGGGCGGTAGTTGCCCGGGTCTAATTTGCTGCCCTTTTTGTGCAGGGGTGTTACTCTCGCAATTTTGAAGTCCTTGGGGACGTGTCCCAGTTTTATGGAGAGGTTTATTATGTGTGTGATGACTGGGGTGATGGCTGCTGCCTGTCATGATCCTAGGCCCGGTCCTGGCTGGACTGGGCAGGATGGTAACATTGGGCAGTACCCTCCACCTAACTTTGGGCAATGCCCTCCATCTGACATTGGCCCTCGGCCTGACATTGGCGCCCTACCACCCTCTAGTGGTGACAAACAATTGGTGCACGCTGCAATGACAAGTTTCTTGACCACTGTATTAACAATAATTAATAGTATGATTAATGTGGTGTCATGGTGTGTACTGTTGTTGACTTTCCCTTCCCTTGTGTGATGTGGTGTACTGTTGGGTTGTCATGAGTTGCTTTTGTGTTTGTCATTGACTGGTGTCTAGGTTGTTGTGTTCTGTGTTGGCCAGGTGTTTCTGTTGTTAATTAGTCGGGGTATTTAGGTGTCTGTCTGTCACCCCTTCCTTGTGGCGACATTCCTCCAGGTACCCCCTGTTCCTATCCACGTCGTGTCGCACCGTTCTCCCTCTAGTAAGTCTTAGTGTTTGTTGTTTTTGTATTGTGAAGTTGTTATGTAGTTTCTGTATTTTCCTTGTATTGCACTGGATTCTACAGTAAACACCCTTCTCCAAGCTTCACTCCTCGCCTCTGCCTCCTCCATTCCTTCCCTTTCTGTATTATTGCATTCTACCTAACCCCATCGTGACAGAATGTCGCCACAAACAGTAACGAATGCAGCAGGAAGGGCAAGCGATACCATCACCGTTGTCCTGGCCCTGATGGCCGGTGACATGAAGAATTACTCACTGGCCAAATGGGGGTTCCTACTCCGGAAGATCGACCAGGTCGCCACTGAGAAACCGACACTGCAGACGGCGATGTGGGAGATGGCTGAACATGTTGCTGTCCTCATTGAGAAGCATAAACCGAAGGCTAGGGTAGCTAGCCTGCCGACTGTTCTCAGGCTTACGGTCAGCCTTGATCCTCCCACAGCCGCTGAGGCTGCTCGGATGTCCATCGCCGATCTGTCGTCTACATCCAACATAGCTCCGACCGTTAGCTTCGTGCCAATAGCTAACCGGTCGTCTCCAGTTTGCACAGCTCCGCCTGTTAGCTCCGCCACTATAGATGGCCAGACGTCCCCAGTTGGTACAGCTCTACCCGTTAGCTCCGCTCATACAGCTAACCAGACGTCCACAGCTAACATAGCTCCGCCGGTTAGCTTTGTGTCAAGAGCTAACCAGCCACTCCCAGCTAACCTAGCTCCGCCCGTTAGCTTCGTTTCAATAGCTAACCGGCCGTTTCCAGCTAGCACAGTCTCCACTGCCAGACTAGGCTCCAGGTTCAGGGTGAGCCTAGTATCTGAGACAGACCAGATGTCTCCAGCTAGCACAGTCTCCACTGCCAGACTAGGCTCCAGGTTCAGGGTGAGCCTAGTACCGGAGACGGACCAGATGTCCCAAGCTAGCCAGGCATTCCCAGCTAGCACAGTTCTCACAGGGAGTCCAGGGCTCACAGTTATCCTAGCCCCCGAGGCTAGTATGGCTAGCAAGGCCTCCACAGCTGGTCCAGCTTCCACGCCCGAGACAGCTAACCAGACGTCCACAGCTAACATAGCTCCGCCGGTTAGCTTTGTGTCAATAGCTAACCAGCCTCTCCCAGCTAACCTAGCTCCGCCCGTTAGCTTCGTGTCAATAGCTAACCAGCCACTCCCAGCTAACCTAGCTCTGCCCGTTAGCTTCGTGTCAATAGCTAACCAGACGTCCACAGCTAACATAGCTCCGCCGGTTAGCTTTGTGTCAATAGCTAACCAGCCACTCCCAGCTAACCTAGCTCCGCCCGTTAGCTTCGTGTCAATAGCTAACCAGCCGTCCCCAGCTAACATAGCTCCGCCCGTTAGCTTCGTTTCAATAGCTAACCGGCCGTTTCCAGCTAGCACAGTCTCCACTGCCAGACTAGGCTCCAGGTTCAGGGTGAGCCTAGTACCGGAGATGGACCAGATGTCCCAAGCTAGCCAGGCATTCCCAGCTAGCACAGTTCCCACAGTGAGTCCAGGGCCCACAGTTAGCCTAGCCCCCGAGGCTAGTATGGCTAGTAAGGCCTCCACAGCTGGTCCAGCTTCCACGCCCAGTCCAGCCTCTGCTCTGGGTCCTGGCTCCTCATCCCCGGATCCTACACCACGCCTCGCCGCCGAGACCGATCCGGTCTCCACGCCCTGCCCGGCCTCTCCACCTGGTCCGGCTGCCGTGCCGGCTCCCGGCTCCTCGACGGATCCTGGCTCCTCATCTCTGGATCCTACACCACGCCTCGCCGCCGAGACCGATCCGGTCTCCACGCCATGCCCGGCCTCTACACCTGGTCCGGCTGCCGTGCCGGCTCCCGGCTCTTCGACGGATCCTGGCTCCCCGTCTGGTCCAGCTCTGCGCCGTGATCGGCGTCCTGGTCCTCGCCGTGGTCTCCGCCGTGGTCTTCGCCGTGGTCTTCGCCGGGGCCTGCGTGGGATCCTGCTCCGGGGGTGGTCGCCGCCGCACCTCCATTCCGGCTCTCCTGAACCGGTCCCTAGTCCGGCGGCTGGAGGGCCTCTCGTTCGGGATCCGACTCCGGGGGCCAGCTCCCCTTCCCGGGCTTCTACACCTGTACCCACCCCCCCTCATCGGGCCTCTGTTCCCAGGTCCAGCCCTCCTGGTCGGGCCTCGGTGCTCGTCCCCACTCCCCCTCGCCGGGCCTCGGTTCTCAGGTTCTGCCCCCCTCCCCGGGTCTCGGTGCCCATCCCCACCCCCCCTCGTCGGACCTCTGTTCCCAGGTCCAGTCCTCCTCCCCGGGCCTCTGTTCCCGTCCCCACCCCCCCTCTCCGGGCATCTGCGCCCGTTTTCAACCCCCCTGGCTGCTATGCCCCTCCTGGGTTTTTCGTTCAGCCTCCTGGTCCCTCTTCTCCGGGTCCTCTCCCTGGGTCCTCTCAGGGGTTCCGGCTTCCTCCCTCACCTGCTTATGGACGTTGTTTTCGGGTGTCTGGAAGCCACCCGTTGAGGGGGGGGTACTGTCATGATCCTAGGCCCGGTCCTGGCTGGACTGGGCAGGATGGTAACATTGGGCAGTACCCTCCACCTAACTTTGGGCAATGCCCTCCATCTGACATTGGCCCTCGGCCTGACATTGGCGCCCTACCACCCTCTAGTGGTGACAAACAATTGGTGCACGCTGCAATGACAAGTTTCTTGACCACTGTATTAACAATAATTAATAGTATGATTAATGTGGTGTCATGGTGTGTACTGTTGTTGACTTTCCCTTCCCTTGTGTGATGTGGTGTACTGTTGGGTTGTCATGAGTTGCTTTTGTGTTTGTCATTGACTGGTGTCTAGGTTGTTGTGTTCTGTGTTGGCCAGGTGTTTCTGTTGTTAATTAGTCGGGGTATTTAGGTGTCTGTCTGTCACCCCTTCCTTGTGGCGACATTCCTCCAGTTACCCCCTGTTCCTATCCACGTCGTGTCGCACCGTTCTCCCTCTAGTAAGTCTTAGTGTTTGTTGTTTTTGTATTGTGAAGTTGTTATGTAGTTTCTGTATTTTCCTTGTGTTGCACTGGATTCTACAGTAAACACCCTTCTCCAAGCTTCACTCCTCGCCTCTGCCTCCTCCATTCCTTCCCTTTCTGTATTATTGCATTCTACCTAACCCCATCGTGACAGCTGCCGAGTCTCTGAGGAATCTGGAGGGGATGTTGTCATGGCCAGTGGCCTTGTTTGGTTGGAAGGCGCTCAGCTTTTTGAGTACCTCATCTGTAGTTACCATTTCCAGTTTGAAGTCGTCTTTGTGGACGCCTAGGTTCTTGTAGTATGCTACTATGTGTTCTACCCCATACTGCCCTGAGTGGGAGGGTAGTTTGTTTACCAGTGTTGTGGCTATGTTTGTGAAGAAAGTGTTTAAGTAATTGGCTACATACAGCTTGTCTGTGATGAGCGTGTTGTCCGTTTTTATGTTTATGTTTGAGAACCTGGTTTTAAGTTTTTTACTGCAGCCTAGTTGATTGTTGAGTAATTTCCAAAGTTCACATGGTTTATTTTTGTTTTCCTCGGTTTTGTCGTTGATGACATTTTTTTTTGCAGTTTTGATCATGGAGTTTACGTCATTTCTTAGTCTGTTTCTTTCTAGTTTGAGTTCAGTCACGTGGTCTTGGTAAGCTTTGACTGGCTTTTACGAAACTCAGAGCATTTTTTGTCTCTGGCTTTCATAGCGGTCAGTATTTCAGTGTGCATCCATGGCTCAGCGCGATTTTTTACTCTGGTGGTTCTTAGGGGGGCCATGTTGTTTAGTATTGATGAAAATTTGGTTTTGAAGCCAAGCCAAGTTTCTTCAACCAGTGTACCACTATTCCTCCCAGGTGCTCCTCGTTCACTTCCATTATTTTTGAGGACCTATAAAATATAATGAATTATAAACAAACTACTGCTGTGAGAGATTTCTATAAAGCAGACAAAGGTACGTGTTTGTTTTGGCATTTGATGTGTCTTTACAGACTTAAAGTAAAAGCAGATCCGGTTAATTTGTTGTAGGTATGAGTGTGCTGTGTATCTTTCCCTTGCATAGAACATTGACGAGTGGCTACCTGCTGGCTTGCTGGAATATTCTTAACATTCGATGAGAAGTTGACAGTTGGTCAAACTACACCTCAAGTAAGAAATAGTTCCTATACTCAAAATGTTTTAATGGTATTAGCTAAAAAGTACCTTTGACTGAGAAAAATATAATAAATATGTGAGGGTTCGGCGTGGTATAGAAGAGTAGACCCCAAATGCAGGTAACACGAGCAGAGAGAGAAGAGACTGAGACGACGGAATGAAGTGAACAGGCTTTTACTATACAGTTTGCAAGCAACAATGGTTTACAAAACAAAACGGTTACTAAACAAAAGCGAACTGTACAACCCGAAAATAAACTCAGCAGAGCTGGAAAAACATGGACTAAGAGGAACGGACTCAAGTTTCAAGTTTCTTTAATAGTTGTCATACAGAAGTACAGAATACTTTCATACAAAATGCTTCTTACTGTTACGCTCCAGAGACTGTGCTAGACAAGATAGTATCAAATAACATAGTATAGCATGTAATTTAGAAGAAGAAAAAGGTCACAGTGTTCGGTATAGACATATGTACAATGTTCTGAGTTACCATATAATATACAATACTATGCAGTGTACTAATGTACAGTACTATATAGTGCAAAGCAGAAATGGGATGAGGTACAATTTAGGTACAATTTACAGTAAGGTGTACGAGTTGTAGTGCAATCCTTCATCAATAAATATAAAGTGTGGGGAGTGGGTGCTACAGTGTGTTTGTTTAAAGTGGGTGTGTGCTATAAAGTGTGTGGAGTGGGTGCTACAGTGTGTTTGTTTAAAGTGAGTGTGTGCGTGTGGATGTGTGTGCTATGTGCGTTTGGTGGTTGTTGTTGTGTAGTGTTCATTGTTCGTTTAGCAGCCTGATGGCCTGGGGATAGAAGCTTCTTCTGAGTCTTTCTGTGCTCGCCTTGAGACTCCGGTATCGCTTGCCTGACCGCAGCAGTTCAAAGTGGCAGTTGTTCGGGTGACTGGAGTCTTTAATGATTCTCTTAGCCTTGCCCTTGCAACGCTTGTTGTAAATGTTCTGGAGGGTGGGGAGCCCCCCTCCAATTGTGCGTTCGGCTGAACGTGTCACTCTTTGTAGTCTGCTTCGGTCTTGTGCAGTGCTATTCCCAAACCAGGAGGTGATGTTGCCGGTCAAGATGCTCTCTATTGTACATGAGTAGAAGTTCTTAAGGATCTTCTGACTGACTTGGAACTTCCTTAGGCGCCTGAGGAAGTAGAGGCGTTGTCGTGCATTCTTCACAACACTGTCAATGTGTGTGGTCCATGTCAAGTCCTTGGATATGTAGGCTCCGAGGTACTTAAAGCTGTTGACTCTCTCAACCGGTGCCCCGTCGATGCTGAGGGGGCTGTAGTCCTTGACCGCCGACCTCCTGAAGTCCACAATCATCTCCTTTGTTTTGCTGACGTTCAGGGAGAGGCTGTTTTCCTGGCACCATCCCGCCAGGACCTTGACCTCTTCCAGGTAGGCCCTCTCGTCGTTGGCAGAGATCAGGCCCACCACCACTGTGTCGTCAGCAAATTTGATGATTGTATTGCTACTCCGCTGAGCCACACAGTCGTGTGTGTACAGGGAGTAGAGGAGGGGACTCAGAACACAGCCCTGGGGGGCCCCTATGTTGAGGGTGATGGATGAGGAGGTGCAGTTGCCTGCTCTCACCACCTGGGGTCTGCCAGTCAGGAAGTCCAAGACCCACTGGGAAACACTGGTGACAAGGTGAGTACGTGACCGAACACAACTGTGATAACAATGAAACAATACAATACAATGGCACAACAATGAATGTGAGGAACGGGCAGCTCTATATACTGCCCGTGATTACTAACAAGTGCCAGCTGGTATCAGGTCAGGCTGGTGAACACAAGGCATAGTAAAACAAAACTCACATCATTAATAAAAGCATGTGTAAAGGGAATATCTTAAAGGAACACATATGTAAAAAGAACAACCCTTAAGGAAACATATGTAAAGATGTTAACACTATAAAAGACATGTGTAAAGGGGTGAACCTTAAAGGAAACGCATGTAAAGTTAAACACTTACAAAAACATATGTAAAGGAGATGAACCTTTAAAGGAAACATATGAAAAGATAAACCTTTTAAAACACAAGCTAAAACGCACCACACAACATGAACAGAGAAAACACAGTAGCATTAATAATATCCAGAAGACCTAGGACTAAAGGCCTGATCAGGTCCAATATCTGGAGCTGCTGCGTTTGGCCATCACAGGGCGGCAGAAAACCACTGTGGACATTGTTCGGGCATGATCCCTGGCTGGGACCATGACAAAATCAAATCAAATGTATTTGTAAGGCCCGCCAACACACGTTAACACTTTCTATGCCACTCACGAGTTTTCTCGGAATTATTAATATCTCGTTGAAAGCCACTCACGAGATGTCTCGGAATTTTTTATTTTATTTTTTTTTAGCGATCTGAAATCATATTGCATCACGCAAGCCTACCCTAGTCTACCCGAGAGCCGCCGGCGATCAGATGTGGAAAAAAGCGCCCCCTATTGTCTCCCAGATGACATAAGGGATTTTGGAATGGACTCAATGAAAATGGATGGGGGAAAAAATCCTGTACTCCACATTTTCCAGTCCACTGATGCAGCCGGGTTATCAGAGTTCATTCCGGAGCCTCTGAGCCCCGCGGAATCATGTGTTCTACTGTATCAGGTTAGATCTATACACTTATCGATTTTTTCGAATGGTGATCAGGAATTGGAATATACCAGTTGGATACCATCTGATGTCAGGTAAGGAATCTATGTTATCAGTGTTAGGATAATCAGACTCATTTTGATGAAGATATAAGCTGTTTTGTGAAATGTCCTCTATCGTTTTCACTGTAAAAATCCAAGAGGAAATGAACACAGCGATTATCCGTGCGCGGCTCGAATGGGCGTGCGTATACGTATAATATTGATCATCTAGCGTTTATTTGAAAACGATTCATAAATAGGCCGACAAATATCAACGTTCTGGAATATTCCAGTAAAAGACGATTATCATAGAATGGCCCAGAATGGACTGTTTTTTACCTCAAAACGGGTGCTTTTCAAAATGCTCTCAAACGGAAATGAAGCGATAAAAAACCAATCTGCCTTGACAGCACTGACTGGAAAAGGATTCTTTGATATAAGCGACGGGCAGATTAGACACATAGCCATAATTTAAAACATAGATTAGGCGATATTACATTTACATTTACATTTAGTCATTTAGCTGACGCTTTTATCCAAAGCGACTTACAAGTTCTGTACGACAAGCCATCAGGAAGGGCACAACTCTATCAGCTGAGCAACAATGTTCATCAAAGTGTTGAGTGCTACAGTGTAGGTTAGTTTATTAGGACAAGTGCATGACAGTACGGTTAGTTAGGGTTAGAATTTTTTATTGTTTTTTTTTTTTTTTTTTTTTATTCAGATAATGGTTGAAGAAGTGCGTCTTTAGTCGACGGCGAAAGATTGGACGTGATTCGGCTGTCCTAACTGGGGTGGGTAGTTCATTCCACCATTGTGGGGCAAGGACTGAGAATAGGCGACTTCTCTTTGATGACCCTCCCGGAGCTTGGATAGGAGTAGGTCTGAGGCGGCCAGAAGATGCAGAGCGTAGGGGTCTTGAGGGTGTGTAGTTAGAGACCATTGACCGGAGGTAGGCGGGAGCGGTTCCCTTTGCCGCACGGTATGCTAGGTCGAGGGCCTTGAAGCGGATTCGTGCAGCAATGGGGAGCCAGTGCAGGTCCCTAAGAAGTGGGGTGACATGGGCCGACTTCGGTAGGTTTGAGATCAGGCGGGCCGCTGCGTTCTGAATGAGTTGAAGAGGCTTAGTGGCAGTGGCCGGGAGGCCAGCGAGCAGTGCATTGCAGTAGTCGAGGCGGGAGATGACTGTTGATTGGACGAGGAGTTGGGTGGCTTCTTTTGTCAGGAAGGGGCGTATCCTTCTGACGTTGCTCAGGAGGAATCGGCAGGTTCTGGTCGTCGCTGCGATGTGAGCAGAGAAGTTCAACTGGTCGTCGAGGACAACACCAAGGTTCTTGGCGGTCGGGGACGCAGTCACAGCTGTATTCTCGACTGTGATTGAAAGGTCGGTTAGGGGGGAGGATTTGGCCGGCAGGTGGAGCAATTCTGTTTTGCTTAGGTTCAGTTTGAGGTGGTTGGACGTCATCCAGGCTGAGATGTCGGACAGACAGGCCGAGATCCGCTCAGAGACGTGGATATCTGAGGGAGGGAAGGAGAGGAAGAGTTGAGTATCGTCGGCATAACAATGGTAGGAGAAGCCATGAGACGTGATAATGTTACCCAGTGATTTAGTGTAGAGGGAGAAGAGAAGGGGTCCTAAAACCGAGCCCTGGGGGACACCCGTCCGCAGGGGGCGGGTGGCCGACAGGGTCCCTCTCCATGACACTTGGTAGGAGCGGTCATTGAGGTATGATGACAGCCATGTCAGCGCAGAGCCAGCCACTCCCATTCCTGCGAGGGCCGCAAGGAGGATCTGGTGGTTGACTGTGTCGAAGGCTGCAGATAGATCTAGGAGAATCAGGACAGAGGAGAGGCCTTTCGCTTTTGCTAAGTGAAGTGCCTCTGTGACCGCAATGAGGGCTGTCTCTGTGGAGTGACCAGTCCTGAAGCCTGACTGATTAGGGTCTAGGAGGTCATTCTGTAAGAGATAAGCAGTAAGTTGGTTGGATACAGCACGTTCAAGTGTTTTAGAAAGGAAGGAGAGAAGAGAGACAGGACGGTAGTTGCCTATGACGGTAGGGTTCAGGGTTGGTTTTTTTATGAGCGGCGTGACTCTGGCTTGTTTTAGGGAGGTGGGGACCACCCCCGAGTTGAGTGAGGAGTTGATGGTTGCAGTTAGGAATGGGAGGATGTCTGGTGCTATGGTCTGGAGGAGTGGGGAGGGTAGCTGGTCCAGCTGGCAAGTAGTCGGGCGGTTTGACGTTACCAGTGTCAGGGTCTCTGCTTCTGTAATGGGAGAGAAAGATGACAGAGTGAAGGATGAGGTTCTCGATTCAGCATTTGGAATGGGTGGGGGTTGGGAGAAGGAGCTGCGGATGTTCTCCACTTTTTCCTCAAAGAAGATCGCAAAGTCTTCGGCAGAGAAAGATGAGGGAGGGGGGGGTGGGGGGGGAGTGAGGAGGGAGGACATGGTAGCATGCAGTTTGCGAAGATTCTTGGCAGAGGCCTCGATCCTATGGTGGAAGAAAGAAGCTTTGGCATTAGTGATGGTTTTGGAGAATGTTAACAAGAGGTTGTGATATGTGTCGATGTCAGCAGTGAGGCGTGACTTTCTATACTTCCTTTCAGCTGCTCTCAGGACCTGTCTTTGTTCTCTCACTGGATCTGTCAGCCATGGACTGGGTGGGGAACGGCGAGCAGGTTTCTCAACGAGGGGACAGAGCTTGTCGAAGGAGGTTGCAAGGGCTGAAAGGAGGGTGGAGGTTGCCATCTCTGTGGAGAGAGCAGAGAAGGTGTCACTCAAAGGTAGAGCGGATAGTATGTCAGAGGAGAGGGTGGAGGGGGATAGGGAGGGCAGGTTGCGTCTGAGTGAGACTGTTTGAGTTGGGGTGAAGACCTTTCGGTTAAGCATGAGAGTTAGTGAGAAGGATATGAAGGAATGGTCAGATACATGTAGGGGAGTTACCGTGGTGTTAATGATGCTGGAGTTACGGGAAAATATGAGATCCAAGGAGTTGCCTGCTTTGTGGGTGGGAGGCATGGCAGTGGGAGTCAGGTCAAACGATTGTAGGAGGGAGACTACTATGACTGACTGAGATGAGTCAGGCAGGTTGAAGTCGCCCAGTAGAAGGAGAGGGGTACCATCTTCCGGTAAGGAGCTAAGAAGCATGTCCAGCTCATCTGTGAAGTGATCGAGTGTACCTGGAGGGCGGTAGAGTGTAACAATGGTGAGATTGAAAGGATTAGAGACAGATACTGCATGATATTCGAGAGAGGAGAGTGACAGTTCTGGGAGTGGTGTTACGTTTGTAGCCCATGAAGGAGATGTCATGAGGGCAGTGCCTCCACCCCGTCTGGAAGGTCGAGGTGTGTGAGTGAAGTTATAGTTTGTAGATAATGCTGCAGGTGTTGATGAGTTATTGGGGGTTATCCAGGTCTCAGTTAGAGCCAGGAGCTGCAGATTTAGACTATGGGCGTAGGCAGTAATGAAGTCAGCTTTCTTGACTGCTGATTGACAATTCCATAAGCCTCCCCGTACTGTGACAGGTGTATTAGTGGCTGTAGGAGGGTAGGAGAAATTAGCCGGGTTGCTAGCAAACTGGCGTGGATGGGTAGAGTCAGTTCTGGAGGAGCAGATTGTGGATATAGGTATGAGACACATTGTCTTGTCAAGAGTGGCAGGGAGGAAGTAGAGAGATAGCAGTGTGGGAGGGAAATATAGGATTATGGTGTACTTAGCACTGGGTGGATCGGTGGATCCCTCGGCGGAGAACTCCAGGAAAACTCCTCCTCTTTGTCCCTCTTCGTTTCTCGACGCTTCGCTGACGCTACACCAGCAAGCCTTTAAATCACTATCACTATCACTATCACTAATTAGTGCTGTCTTAACACCTGGCCCTTAATGGGGGCACTTAACAAAACAAAATGGCCGTTTTAAACACGCCCCTTTAATCAAGTCAGCTGGTTCCTCACTTTTAAGATTCACTAATAAACTTAAAATGGCTTACCCTAGTTTTCAGTATAAAGCAATGTTTCTCAGTGAGTGTGTCCTGTCCTTCCTTAACAGAGCCCAGTACAGAGTGATTTCAACACAGTGTGGACCTCTGCTTTTAAACAGGGCAGGCTCTTAATGGCTCACTCAGCAAATCAGATGCTACTAGTAAACAGGAAACAGTCCCTTAATGGGGGCACTTAACAAAACAAAATGGCCGTTTTAAACACGCCCCTTTAATCAAGTAAATATTAAGGTTAACATTGGCGCCGATGGTGGCATTCAATCGCTAACTCTGGCGCCATCTGGTGGCACTGAAAGTGTTAATGTCCCCATGGGCCGGACACGTCTTCTTTAAACAAGTCGAGAAGAAACATCATAATAAATCCAGAACAAAACAAAAAACACCATGAAATCCAAAATAAAATGTTAAATAAATATTACACAGAATAACATTGCTGTATTGTTTGTTTATAATTCAAAAGTATTATATTCCTCAAAATGAATGGAAATGAATGAGGAGCCTGACACATGGGAGGAATTGTGTTGTTGACAGCGGACGACAGGGACATCAGTGGTCACACCAATAGTAAAGTAGCATAATACATTAAAGACAATTTAACAACGTTTGGAGAGGCTATGGGAGGGGACAATAGTTTGAGATTCCATTCAATTTCTCATTCATTATTACCATACACTAGGGGCTAGATCCACAAAGAATGGATTGTACGGTGCTAATTGCACCCTTACTTACAATTCATTATGAATTGAAAATGGGGGACCCTGATGTAAACAAGACAAAAGTCATTCTCTGGTCTGCACCCCCTCTAACAATTGTGTGTATTGAGCCGTACTGTATTCATTCTGCAATCTGTTAATAAAATGTTCAATCAATCAATCACCTGCGTGGTGATTGATTGAATGAAAATGTTATTAACAGATTGCAGAATGAGTACAATACAGTACGGCAATTAGCACTGTGCAATCCATTCTTTGTGGATCTAGCCCTACAGTAGGTATCTGGATCCAGTCCTCCAAATCATCCATCTGCTTTAAGTGACTCAGTCACTCTGCTTTAAGTGATTCAGTCACTTAGTATGTGGTCCAGGTACTGGAAGAAATTATCCTGGTGTTTTGTAGGTGACTTTGTCGATAAGAAAAAGTTACTCACCTGTACACCCCTCGGTATTACTATTGAATGATGTTTTTGAGTTTGCAGTGAATCCACAGCTAAAGAGATTGGTTTTATCGGGTATCACAGTAGCTAAAAAGCTGATCGCATCACGCTGGTTTCAACCGGAAAAAATTTGCGGTAAAGTTTGGTTTCTTACATATCTCGATGTGATTTATCAAGAAATATCTACAGCAAGAATTCTGGGTCTCAATGAATCCAAAATGTCAATGTGGTTAGAAGTGGTGGAGAGAATAAAAGCTAGCTTATAATGGTAGTGTCTGGTTAGGTGCGAGGGATAGTGTAGGTACTTCTCAAGGTGGGGTCCGGGAGGGGGGGGTTCGAGCTGGAGCATATGTGTGTAGGTTTTTAGATAACAGGTATTAGGGGTATATCTTATATAAGACAATTAACTAAAATGTGATCTCATTGGATGTGCTCTGACAATTAATGCTTGTATATCTTATCGTGTGTTGTCATGTTTGTTTATGTGTTTGTTTAAAAAATTATAAAAAAATAAAATACAAAAAAAAAAAAAAAAAAGTTACTCATACCATTCATTCATGTCAACATTCCCATTAATCAAAACATAAACTAAACATACATAATATTCCATGTTGAAAATATGCTTGTATAAATATTAGTGCTGTCAGGCGATTAAACAAATTAATCTAATTAATTACAGGGTTTGTAATTAATTAATCAAATTAATCACATTTTAATCGCATAACCATTTTATGCCTGATATTCTATATTCTATAATCATATTTCAAATTGCATGTGTCCGGATGGCAGAATTCAGTACTGTATCTACAAAACCTTCTGTTTAATCATCTTCCATCTATTAATTTGCTTAGATTTTTCAGGTCTGGTCAATTTGAGCATATGCAGGAAACACGAGCAGAGAGAGAAGAGACTGAGACGACGGAATGAAGTGAACAGGCTTTTAATATACAGTTTGCAAGCAACAATGGTTTACAAAACAAAACGGTTACTAAACAAAAGCGAACTGTACAACCCGGAAATAAACTCAGCAGAGCTGGAAAAACATGGACTAAGAGGAACGGACTCACGGGGAAACACTGATGACAAGGTGAGTACGTGACCGAACACAACTGTGATAACCATGAAACAATACAATACAATGGCACGACAATGAATGTGAGGAACGGGCAGCTCTATATACTGCCCGTGATTACTAACAAGTGCCAGCTGGTATCAGGTCAGGCTGGTGAACACAAGGCATAGTAAAACAAAACTCACATCATTAATAAAAGCATGTGTAAAGGGAATATCTTAAAGGAACACATATGTAAAAAGAACAACCCTTAAGGAAACATATGTAAAGATGTTAACACTATAAAGACATGTGTAAAGGGGTGAACCTTAAAGGAAACACATGTAAAGTAAAACACTTACAAAAACATATGTAAAGGAGATTAACCTTTTAAAGGAAACATATGAAAAGATAAACCTTTTAAAACACAAGCTAAAACGCTCCACACAACATGAACAGAGAAAACACAGTAGCATTAATAATATCCAGAAGACCTAGGACTAAAGGCCTGATCAGGTCCAATATCTGGAGCTGCTGCGTTTGGCCACCAAAGAGCGGCAGAAAACCACTGTTCACATTGTTCGGGCATGATCAAAATCAAATCAAATGTTTTTTTTTTGCGTTTTATCGCTTTATTTCTACTGGGAAGTCCAGTAGAGAGAGACAGAGGAGGAATGGGAGACAGAGTGGGGGTCTGGGGGGAAGACATTTGGCAAATAACGACGGGTTCAGGAATCGAACCCGGGTCGGCCGTGTCGCGGCTGAGCGCGCTATGTGGTTCGCCACTGGGGGGCCCCAAATCAAATGTATTTGTAAGGCCCACCAACACACGTTAATGTCCCCATGGGCCGGACACGTCTTCTTTAAACATGTCAAGAAGAAACATCATAATAAATCAAGAACAAAACAAAAAAACACCATGAAATCCAAAATAAAATGTTACAGAAATATTACACAGAATAACATTGCTGTATTGTTTGTTTATAATTCAAAAGTATTATATTCCTCAAAATGAATGGAAGTGAATGAGGAGCCTGACACATGGGAGGAATTGTGTTGTTGACAGCGGACGACAGGGACATCAGTGGTCACACCAATAGTAAAGTAGCATAATACATTAAAGACAATTTAACAACGTTTGGAGAGGCTATGGGAGGGCACAATAGTTTGAGATTCCATTCAATTTCTCATTCATTATTAGTACCATACACAAAAAATGGGAGACCCTGATGTAAACAAGACGAAAGTCTTTCTCTGGTCTGCACCCCCTTTAACAATTGTGTGTATTGAGCCATACTTTATTCATTCTGCAATCTGTTAATAAAATGTTCAATCAAATCAATCTCCTTCCTTTCTAAAACACTTGAACGTGCTGTATCCAACCAACTTACTGCTTATCTCTTACAGAATGACCTCCTAGACCCTAATCAGTCTGGCTTCCGGACTGGCCACTCCACAGAAACTTAGCAAAAGCGAAAGGCCTCTCCTCTGTCCTGATTCTCCTAGATCTATCTGCAGCCTTCGACACAGTCAACCATCAGATCCTCCTCATGGCCCTCGCAGGAATGGGAGTGGCTGGCTCTGCGCTGATATGGCTGACATCATACCTCAATGACCGCTCCTACCAAGTGTCATGGAGAGGGACCCTGTCGGCCAGCCGGCCCCTGCGGACGGGTGTCCCCCAGGGCTCGGTCCTAGGACCCCTTCTCTTCTCCCTCTACACTAAATCACTGGGTAACATTATCACATCTCATGGCTTCTCGTATCATTGTTATGCCGATGATACTCAACTCTTCCTCTCTTTCCCGCCCTCAGATATCCACATCTCTGAGCGGATCTCGGCCTGTCATGGAGATGAGACCCCCCGCCTCTCTCTCCATACAGTACCAGCAGCTGCAGGTCTGACGAGCACAGAGTTGCCAGTCGATAATTCTTGCTATTTAAAAATATTCCTCTTCTTCTCCCCCACTACTCCTCTAACGGGTGGTGGATGGTTTTATGTTGACGGTAGATGGGGAAACACAACTAACACTCGTCTTTATTAAATGTTGTTTCGGGTTTTCCCACGAGAATGCACGCCTGGTTGCGTCTATTATGGAGAGAGAGGCGGGGGGTCTCATCTCCATGTACAGTAGCCGAACCGAAGACACACAACAACAGACAGACAGCTCAGTGATTGAAACCTACGTGTTTTTGCGACCATGTCGACCTGAACAATGGGGGATAATAATAAGAACGAGCCGCCTCGGGGGCCTGGAGGGAGGATACCGCAGGCGTAAGACGGCCGCTGCTGCTGGAGCTGGACAGAGTCATGTGAGACAAGCCGGCGGCAGCAAGGCGCACGGAGCCGGGGAGAAACCATCGCCTCGCCCCGCTGGTGCTTCACAGCGCGTTTCAGGCGAGAGTGTAAAGGGGGGGGGGGGGGATAGCATAGGTCAGTGGCCAATCAGAGCGCAAAACGGTAACCCGGAAACACGAACGCGTTGGTAAAAGCATACACGCCTCCCGGCCACTGCCACCAAGCCTCTTCAACTCATTCAGAACGCAGCGGCCGGCCTGATCTCAAACCTACCAAAGTCGGCCCATGTCACCCCACTTCTTAGGGACCTGCAATGGCTCCCCATTGCTGCACGTATCCGCTTCAAGGCCCTCGACCTAGCATACCGTGCGGCAAAGGGAACCGCTCCCGCCTACCTCCAGTCAATGGTCTCTAACTACACACCCTCACCCCTACACTCTGCATCTTCTGGCCGCCTCAGACCTACTCCTATCCAAGCTCCGGGAGGGTCATCAAAGAGAAGTCGCCTATTCTCAGTCCTTGCCCCACAATGGTGGAATGAACTACCCACCCCAGTTAGGACAGCCGACTAAAGACGCACTTCTTCAACCATTATCTGAAATAATGAAAAAAATAAAAAGATCTACCCCTAACTACCCTTACTGTCATGCACTTGTCCTAATAAACTAACCTACACTGTAACACGCAACACTTTGATGAACATTGTTACTCAGCTGATAAGAGTTGTACCCTTCCTGATGACTTGTCGTATAGAACTTGTAAGTCGCTTTGGATAAAAGCGTCAGCTAAATGACTAAATGTAAATGTAAATGTACATGATGCACTTGTGGTGGTGGCTGCTGTAGTGGGAGCAGCAGTTGAAGCAGCAGTTGGAGCAGCAGTTGGTGCAGCAGTTGGAGCGGCAGTTGGAGTGGCAGTTGAAGCGGCAGTTGGAGCGGCAGTTGGAGCGGCGGTTGGAGCAGCGGTTGGAGAGGAAGTTGGAGCGGCAGTTGGAGCAGCACTTGGAGCGGCAGTTGGAGCGGCAGTTGGAGCGGCAGTTGGAGCAGCGGTTGGAGCTGCGGTTGGAGCGGCAGTTGGATCGGCAGTTGGAGCGGCGGTTGGAGCGGCGGTTGGAGCGGCGGTTGGAGCGGCGGTTGGAGCGGCAGTTGGAGCGGCAGTTGGAGCGTCAGTTGAAGCAGCAGTTGAAGCAGCAGTTGGAGCGGCAGTTGGAGCGGCAGTTGGAGCGGCAGTTGGAGCGGCGGTTGGAACAGCGGTTGAAGCAGCGGTTGAAGCTGCGGTTGGAGCGGCGGTTGGAGCGGCGGTTGGAGCGGCAGTTGAAGCAGCGGTTGAAGCAGCAGTTGGAGCGGCGGTTGAAGCAGCGGTTGGAGCGGCGGTTGGAGCGGCGGTTGAAGCGTCAGTTGGACTGTCAGTTGAAGCGTCAGTTGAAGCGGCAGTTGGAGTGTCAGTTGAAGCGGCAGTTGGAGCGTCAGTTGAAGCGGCAGTTGGAGCGGCAGTTGGAGCGGCAGTTGGAGCGTTAGTTGGAGCGTCAGTTGGAGCGTCAGTTGGAGCGGCGGTTGGAGCGGCAGTTGGAGCAGCGGTTGGAGCAGCAGTTGGAGCGGCGGTTGGAGCGGCGGTTGGAGCAGCGGTTGGAGCGGCGGTTGAAGCAGCGGTTGGAGCGGCGGTTGGAGCGGCAGTTGAATCGGCAGTTGGAGCGGCAGTTGGAGCGGCAGTTGAAGCGGCAGTTGGAGCATCAGTTGGAGCGGCAGTTAAAGCAGCAGTTGGAGCAGCAGTTGAAGCAGCAGTTGAAGCAGCAGTTGAAGCAGCTGTAACACTAGATGTGGCAGTTGTCGATGCTGTAGTAGATCCTGTAGAGACACAATATGATACATTTGGCATTTGTCACAAAAATAGCAGTTAGATAATGCATTTGGAGTCAATTACATGTTTCTTACCTTATTTTAATTTTTATTTTATTTTAATTTTATTGATGGATTAAAAACACACAACAAGGATCCAAAGGATAACATGAGAAAGAGTAAAACCCTTATTTCCGTCATGGTCCCAGGGCTGTTAGGCCACAACAAAAACACGACAATAACACAAAACACAAACATTTAAAACATTAGAAGACTAACCTATAGCTAAAATTGTATACCCCACAATAACTAAAAACTGATTGGAAACCCATTCAAACTATTCATCTATTCTATCTATGAGCCACTTCCTGACGCTTCTCTTGAAGCTGTGGAGGCTCGAGCTCTGCTTGATGGGGATAGGCAGCTTGTTCCAATCCTGGGCTCCAGAGAAAGTAAGGGAGCACTGGCCCAGTTTGGATCGGAAAGAAGCAGGCTTCAGGTTTGCTATGCTTGCTCTAGTTCTGTGGTTGTGGGATTCGTTGACCGGGGTGAAGTAGTTCTGGAGGTATCTAGGGGACCTTTGGTTTATAATATTGTGCACTATGTTCAGTCTGAGCTGGGTAACTCTGGCCTCCACAGAAAGCCAGTTTAGATCCTGAAAGTGACTCCTCCCTATGTGGTGCGAGGGCCAAGACCCATTACCACCCTTACCAGCTTATTTTGGGAAACCTGAAGCTTCTTTTTTATGGTCACTGTCAGGCCCTCGAACCAAGACACGCTACCATAGTCAAAGTGGCAGAGTACTAGGCTATTTGCTAGTAGCCTGAGGCTATCTCTGCCAAGGAGGTTGGCTTTCCTAGCTAGGTACCTGGTGCGGGCGTTGACTTTGCCCATAGCCTCCCCATCTAGGCTCCCGTCTATCATACAGCCTAGATACTTCGCTTTTTTTTGCTGTTTTAGGGTTACAGCTCCTAACTGGATGTTAAACTCCTGTGCTTTCCTGAGCTTGGGCTTGGAGCCCAATAGTACTGCCTCTGTCTTACCTAGGTGAAGAGAAAGCCTGTTGTCCGAAAGCCAACTGCTGACCCCTGCAAGTTCTTCTCCTAGCATCTGTTCTAGTGTGTTCTGATCCTTGTGTGAGACTAGCAGGGCTGAGTCATCTGCAAATAAAAACAAGTTACATGAGCATGCTGTGACCACAATAGAGGATGCACTGATAGGAAGAGTGAGACCAGATGAGTTAGAGGTGATGGCAGTTTGCTGGTGGTGTAGTTGCATTATTGGTTAGGAATGTAGTTCTATTGATGGATGGTGGAGTTGCATTGACTGATGTTGGAGTGGTATTGACTGGTGGTGAAGTTGCATTATTGGTTAGGAATGTAGTTGTATTGATGGATGGTGGAGTTGCATTGACTGATGTTGCAGTGGTATTGACTGGTGGTGAAGTTGTGTATAGTGGTGGGATTGGAGTTACATTTGCTGGTGGTGACGTTGTTACCAGTAAGGGCTGAGGTTGTGTTTACTGGTGGTGTATATATATATACAAGTGTTCAGTATGTACATATGTACAATGTTCAATGCAGAGTAGAAGTAACTGAGTTACCATACAATATACTAATATACAATATACTATATAGTGCAAAGCAGAAATGGGATGAGGTACAATTTAGGTACAATTTACAGTAAGGTGTAATGAGGTATGGGTTGTAGTGCAAATTCTTTCCCAATAAATATAAAGTGTGTTTAGGTGTTCTAAAGTGTGTAAAGTGGGTGCTGCAGTGAGTTGTTTGTTTAAAGTGAGTGTGTGCGTGTGGATGTGTGTGCTGTGAGTGCATTTGATGGTTGTTACATTGTTCATTGAGCATCCTGATGGCCTGGTGATAGAAGCTTCTTCTGAGTCTTTCTGTGCTTGCCATGAGACTCCGGTATCGCTTGCCTGACCGCAGCAGTTCAAAGAGGCAGTTGTTTGGGTGGCTGGAGTCTTTGATAATTATCTTAGCCTTACCCATACACCGCTTGTTGTAAATGTGCTGGAGAGTGGGAAGCCCCCCTCCAATTGTGCGTTCGGCTGAACGGGCCACTCTCTGTAGTCTGCTACGGTCTTTTGCGGTGCTATTCCCAAACCAGGAGGTGATATTGCCAGTCAGGATGCTCTCTATTGTGCATGAGTAGAAGTTCTTAAGGATCTTCTGACTGACTTGGAACTTCCTGAGGCACCTGAGGAAGTAGAGGCGTTGCTGTGCCTTCTTCACAACACTGTCAATGTGTAGTTGACACTTTGTAGTGTGGTTGTGAAAGTGTTAACCCTTTGTAGCGTGGTAGTGAAAGGGTTATCCTTTTGTAGTGTGCCAGTGAAAGTGTTAACCCTTTGTAGTGTGGTAGTGAAAGGGTTAACCCTTTGTACGGTGGTAGTGAAAGGGTTAACCTCCTGTAATGTGGTAGTGAAAGGGTTAAAGTTACTAACGTTCAGGTCTTCCTACAGCTGTTTACATCGGTACTTATAGGAGGCTGAGAGGGGGCTATGTGACCACATTTGGCTGCAACAGTACAACAGTTCAGTTTAGCACTGGTATCACAATCAATCACTCAGTATAACCTTAATATTTAAACCCATGCGACAAAGAAACATATCCAGCATATCCATTTTGATTAGAGTTTACTCATATTAAATCCATGGACAAAATTTATTAAGTAAATAAACCATATTAGAAAAAAGGAAGTGACATCATGTTCAAAGAAAAGTAAATCTTTATCAAACCTTTACAAATTGTGCAAGCTGGTGATGAAACATATTATTGACCATCTCTATAAATAAACTGAATTTGTGGAAAACTAAACATGTGCTGCAGGTTTATCCCCGAGCAGCAATCCACCTTTTGACCATGTCCCTAATCTGAGCCGTTGAGGGGTAGTTAATGTTTAGGTTTATGAGAATAGCGCCACCATGAGGCAAGATGACTCAGGATCTCACAGGCCTCCTTGTTGTTGTAAGGCAAACATATTTGTCAAGTTTGGTGGAAATCGGACAGAACGTTCACATGTAACGAATCATTTCCTGTTTACCATACATTTTAATCTAACCTGTGGTATGGTTTGGCAATTATTTAAATTACAAATTTGAATATGTTAGTCCCCAAATTGAATACGGCAAGTTTGGTGAGAATCGGGTGAACAGGCGAGGGGGAGTAGAGGAAAACGTGATTTTCCAATAATTCCAACGTTCCAAATACAAATTCCAATATGGCAGACTTCATATGTCCTGGTGGTAGTTGTTGTGCATGAGTAGACACATCTCTGGATACCAGTTTCATGACTGTATGACTAACGGATCAGGAGATAAACAAACTTGATAGTTTGACCTGAGGGTGGCGCAGAAAGTATTCAAGATTGTTTGAAACATGTATTTATTCTCAAAATGGATATTGAGGTTTTACCCTCATAATAAAGGATAAAATACATTTACATAAATAGGACAAAAACAGATGAAAAATGGAAAGAAAACAAAGAAAGAGATCAGAAAAACAATTACATACTGAGGTAGGGAGGTTTGTGATCATGTTTTTAAATTGTCAATAGGATAGTGAGGCAATGGTTTTTACTGTGAGTTGAAGATCATTCCCGGAAGCTGGTGCATCAAAACAAAAGGCAGACATACTGTACCAAGTTCAGACTGAACTGGTGCAAGCCAATCATTTCAGCACGGTCAGATAAGGTCAATAATTCCAATATAGCATCATTATGATATATGGTGGCAATTTTCCATCAATATCCTTAGAGGGATATTTAAATTTAGTATAACCTGTCAGAAATCAGCAGTCGTATCTCTATCTAAAGTCATCTACAAGTAAGCTAGTGACCACTGCTGTCCTTGTCCTCTGCTGTCAACACCACTATTCCTCCCAGGTGCTCCTTGTTCACTTCCATTATTTTTGAGGACGTATAAAATATAATGAATTATAAACAAACTACTGCTGTGAGAGATTTCTATAAAGCAGACAAAGGTACGTGTTTGTTTTGGCATTTGATGTGTCTTTCCAGACTTAAAGTAAAAGCAGATCCGGTTAATTTGTTGTAGGTATGAGTGTGCTGTGTATCTTTCCCTTGCATAGAACATTGACGAGTGGCTACCTGCTGGCTTGCTGGAATATTCTTAACATTCGATGAGAAGTTGACAGTTGGTAAAACTACACCTCAAGTAAGAAATAGTTCCTATACTCAAAATGTTTTAATGGTATTAGCTAAAAAGTACCTTTGACTGAGAAAAATATAATAAATATGTGAGGGTTCGGCGTGGTATAGAAGAGTAGACCCCAAATGCAGGTAACACGGGCAGAGACAGAAGAGACTGAGACGACGGAATGAAGTGAACAGGCTTTTACTATACAGTTTGCAAGCAACAATGGTTTACAAAACAAAATGGTTACTAAACAAAAGCGAACTGTACAACCCGAAAATAAACTCAGCAGAGCTGGAAAAACATGGACTAAGAGGAACGGACTCACGGGGAAACACTGGTGACAAGGTGAGTATGTGACCGAACACAACTGTGATAACAATGAAACAATACAATACAATGGCACGACAATGAATGTGAGGAACGGGCAGCTCTATATACTGCCCGTGATTACTAACAAGTGCCAGCTGGTATCAGGTCAGGCTGGTGAACACAAGGCATAGTAAAACAAAACTCACATCATTAATAAAAGCATGTGTAAAGGGAATATCTTAAAGGAACACATATGTAAAAAGAACAACCCTTAAGGAAACATATGTAAAGATGTTAACACTATAAAAGACATGTGTAAAGGGGTGAACCTTAAAGGAAATGCATGTAAAGTTAAACACTTACAAAAACATATGTAAAGGAGATGAACCTTTAAAGGAAACATATGAAAAGATAAACCTTTTAAAACACAAGCTAAAACGCACCACACAACATGAACAGAGAAAACACAGTAGCATTAATAATATCCAGAAGACCTAGGACTAAAGGCCTGATCAGGTCCAATATCTGGAGCTGCTGCGTTTGGCCACCACAGGGCGGCAGAAAACCACTGTGGACATTGTTCGGGCATGATCCCTGGCTGGGACCATGACAAAATCAAATCAAATGTATTTGTAAGGCCCGCCAACACATGTTAACACTTTCTATGCCACTCACGAGTTTTCTCGGAATTATTAATATCTCGTTGAAAGCCACTCACGAGATGTCTCGGAATTTTTTATTTAATTTTTTTTTAGCGATCTGAAATCATATTGCATCACGCGAGCCTACCCTAGTCTACCCGAGAGCCGCCGGCGATCAGATGTGGAAAAAAGCGCCCCCTATCGTCTCCCAGATGACATAAGGGATTTTGGAATGGACTCAATGAAAATGGATGGGGAAAAAAATCCTGTACTCCACATTTTCCAGTCCACTGATGCAGCCGGGTTATCAGAGTTCATTCTGGAGCCTCTGAGCCCCGCGGAATCATGTGTTCTACTGTATCACGTTAGATCTATACACTTATCGATTTTTTCGAATGGTGATCAGGAATTGGAATATACCAGTTGGATACCATCTGATGTCAGGTAAGGAATCTATGTTATCAGTGTTAGGATAATCAGACTCATTTTGATGAAGATATAAGCTGTTTTGTGAAATGTCCTCTATCGTTTTCACTGTAAAAATCCAAGAGGAAATGAACACGGCGATTATCCGTGCGCGGCTCGAATGGGCGTGCGTATACGTATAATATTGATCATCTAGCGTTTATTTGAAAACGATTCATAAATAGGCCGACAAATATCAACTTTCTGGAATATTCCAGTAAAAGACGATTATCATAGAATGGCCCAGAATGGACTGTTTTTTACCTCAAAACGGGTGCTTTTCAAAATGCTCTCAAACGGAAATGAAGCGATAAAAAACCAATCTGCCTTGACAGCACTGACTGGAAAAGGATTCTTTGATATAAGCGACGGGCAGATTAGACCCATAATTTAAAACATAGATTAGGCGATATTAAGGTTAACATTGGCGCCGATGGTGGCATTCAATCGCTAACTCTGGCGCCATCTGGTGTCACTGAAAGTGTTAATGTCCCCATGGGCCGGACACGTCTTCTTTAAACAAGTCGAGAAGGAACATCATAATAAATCAAGAACAAAACAAAAAACACCATGAAATCCAAAATAAAATGTTAATTAAATATTACACAGAATAACATTGCTGTTGTGGTGTCACATTAAGGGAGTCTTTCACGCCAGAGTTGACGCGTCACAGGGGAGGAGATATAGGGGAGTAGTAGGTGTGTGTACGGGGTTGATTCTGTGAATGAATAAAGTAGGAAGTCACTGAAGGACCTGTCATGCGCGTTATTGATTCGCCTCTTCCTTTAACTTCCCACATTGGTGACCTTGATCGTTGGATTATTATTATTATTGTTATTATTATTATGAGTGATAACGAAGAAAACGCTGTTCGGCCCGCTACGGTGGCAGCTGCGGTGTCTGTCAAGTTGCCCGAGTTTTGGCAGCACGACCCGGACCCATGGTTCCAACATGTCGAGGCTCAATTCCATCTGCGAGGTGTCACAGTGGACGACACGAAATACTATCATGTCGTCGCTGCATTGGATGCACAGACCACCCGTCGCGTCATGGGATTTTTACGAGAGCCGCCGGCCATGGGTAAATACGCCGCTTTCAAACAACAGCTGTTTCAGCTGTCAGATACGGAGCGGGCGGAGCGCCTGTTGTCACTGAACGGTTTAGGTGACAGTAAACCAACCGAGCTCATGGAGAACATGTTGGCGTTGCTCGGCTCAGGTGACGCATCATTTTTGTTTATACAGTTATACTCGCCAACATCCTCGCCACGGGGGACGTGTGCCAGCGGCTTCTCGCTGATTTCCCCGCTCTGACTGTGCCCACGTTTTCTGCTATGGTCGCAAAACATGGGGTGGAGCATTATATCCCCACGGCCGGTCCGCCAGTTTTCGCGCGCGCACACCGCCTTGACACCGCTAAACTGGCCATCGCTAAAGGGGAGTTTGACACAATGGAGCAGCTCGGCATTGTGCGGCGCTCCGACAGCCCGTGGGCCTCGCCTTTGCATATGGTTCCGAAGGCTGATGGGAAGTGGCGCCCGTGTGGAGATTTCCGGCGCCTCAATAGTGCCACGGATCATGACCGCTACCCTGTCCCGCACATCCAGGACTTTTCTGTTCACCTGGCCGGGACCACCATATTCTCCAAGGTGGATTTGGTGCGGGGCTACCACCAGGTGCCAGTCCATCCCAGAGACGTGCCCAAGACCGCCGTTATTACCCCGTTTGGACTTTTCGAGTTTTTAAGGATGCCTTTCGGACTCAAGGGGGCAGCGCAGACCTTCCAGCGGTTGATGGACTCTGTGCTGCGAGGGTTGTCATTTTTGTTTGTGTATTTAGACGACATCCTGGTGGCCAGCACATCTGCTGAAGAGCATTGTTTGCACCTCCGACAGCTGTTTCAGCGGCTGAATGAACATAGGCTGATTGTTAACCCAGCCAAGTGTCAGTTCGGCCGGCCAGCCATAGACTTCCTGGGCCATCACATCTCTTCACAGGGAGCTGTGCCTCTGCCCACCAAGGTGGAGGCGATCACTGCCTTCCCACGTCCTCGCACCATCAAGCCCCTACAGGAGTTCCTCGGTATGGTAAATTTTTATAACCGATTCATACCAGGAGCGGCTCTCTTGATGCACCCCCTGTATGAGGCACTAACAGGGTTCCCACGGACCTGGAAAACATGGAAAACATGGGATTCATGGGATTCATTTTCCAGGTATGGAAAGGCATGGAAACTGAGCAAAAGTGACCAATTACATGGAAATAGAAACAGTTGTCCTGGAAAATTTTATTGGATGATGTGTAATAAAATTTAACTATTGAGCACAGAATTAACATGAGTTTATAAAAACCCTTTACACGTGAACAGCTTTTACTGTAGATAGAAATGGATGATCCCATGTTGTAGAGCATGCTCTTGGCATCCTATATGGTATATTGGATGTTGGAATTACAGTGAAACTTGAGTGAAACTTCTTATGCAAGTTTATCCTCAAATGTAAGTAGCTGTGTTTTAACTGTGTGGTAAACCTGGGTTTATCAACGTTAGTTAGTAAGCAGTGCAATCTTGCTAACTAGCTAGCCAACGTTAGCTCTCATAACGAGCCAGTTAGCCAGCGCCAGGTACAGTAGCTAGCCAACGTTAGCTCTCATAACGAGCCAGTTAGCCAGCGCCAGGTACAGTAGCTAGCCAACGTTAGCTCTCATAACGAGCCAGTTAGCCAGCGCCAGGTACAGTAGCTACCAACGTTAGCTCTCATAACGAGGCAGTTAGCCAGCTCCAGGTACAGTAGCTAGCCAACGTTAGCTCTCATAACGAGCCAGTTAGCCAGCGCCAGGTACAGTAGCTAGCCAACGTTAGCTCTCATAACGAGCCAGTTAGCCACCACCAGGTACAGTAGCTAGCCAAGGTTAGCTCCAGGGGCGGGGCTAGGGGGTGGCTACTTGGGCTCAAGCCCCGAATGTTTTCTGAAAAGCCCTGAATCTATTTTAAAAAAAATAAAAAAAATATTTTCTTTTCTTTTTTTTTCTGACAATTCATCATTGTTACATGAAAATATGTTTGCACCAGATTTAGCAGAAGCTAATTTCCATCTGTGGTCTATCCAGCTGCTAACTGTATTTGAGTGAGTTAAGTCTTGGTGTCATGGTAGACTCAGACCTAAGCTTTAAATCACAATCAACAAGTTGACAAAAACTTAATTCTTCCACCTTAGAAACATAGCATTTATAAATCAAAAGGACGCTGAAAACCAGATCCATGCCTTTATTTCAAGCCAACTCGACTACTGTAATGCACTCCTTACCGGCCTCCCGAAAAAATACGATGATAACTATTTTATTGCAATGCACTATTGCATTATTTTATTCTATTTTACTAACTATTTTATTGCACTGCACTATTTTACTTTGTATCAGTGAATCATAGACGCCTGGCCATAAGAGCATTCGGAGCATCTCTGCTCTCCCACTATTGAACTTGGGGGAGCAAAGGTATGCTCTTGCTCCACCACTTTTTGATCATATGAAAAATATGATATACCCCCCCCCAATATATAAATCTAACCATAAATACGTTATGGTTAACTGAGTTTTATAGTGAAAAGAGCAGCTTTATTGGTCAAGATTGAAGGCTCTATATTGCAGGAAATTGCACATACAGGTTAATTAAATTCAAAAAAAATCTGCCGCTTGCCTGCAAAAAAAATAAAGAATTAGAAAAAAATTATAAAAAAAATAAAAAGGCGGGCACCTATCTGGGCTAAGCCCCGGATCTCCTATAATCCTAAATCCGCCCCTGGTTAGCTCTCATAACGATAACCAGTTTGATTTACAAAAGCTTTTACAAACGCTTTTACAGAGTAAGAGTAGTAGGGGTGAAACGATGCAACCTCACAACGATTAATTTCGATTATGATTACGAGGAGTTGAGAAGAGTAGGAAAAGAAGACAGGAGCGGACACGAGGGGAGGTGTGGAGAGGAGGACAGGATGAGATAGGAGAGGAGTGGAAGAGAGAACATATATCAATCCCAGTGCTCATGTGTTCCAGTTCAATAAATTGTTGTTCATCTACAGCTTGTTGCATTATTTCATGCATTGATATTATCAATAAGACATAATCTCTAAGCATTTACAATGTAGACTTGACTGGTACATCTTTTAAATCAAGTAAGTAGTCAGGTGTCCTAGGGGGTTGTGTGTGTGAGGGGAGGGGGGGCGCGGATGGGGGCGGAAAACTTCAGGGGCCTATAGATCATCACTTAATATGGTACCTGGAAAATCAGGAGGTAGTATGGAAAAAAAATTCAAGGCAAGCGTGGGAACCCTGACTAAGGGGCAAGAAGGACAATCAGGAGGTGGACTGGTCCCCTGAGAGGGTCCAGGCGTTTGATAGTGCTAAGGCTGCTCTCGCTAACGCTACTATGCTGGCACACCCGTACCCGGCCGCTCCAATAGCCCTCACGACCGATGCCTCGGACTATGCTGTGGGGGCGGTGTGTGATCAGTGGGTGGCTGGCGCCTGCAGCCTCTGGCCTTTTTCAGCAGGACACTGCGGGACAACGAGAGGAAATACAGCACGTTTGACAGGGAGCTGCTGGCCCTTTTCCTCGCCACGCGTCATTTTAGGTTCCTGTTGGAGGGCCGGGAGTTCACCGCTTTCGTGGACCACAAGCCTCTGACCTTTGCCATGGCTAAGACCACGGAACCATGGTCGGCACGGCAGCAGCGCCAACTGTCCGCCATTTCGGAATTTACCACGGACCTGCAGCATGTGGCGGGCAAGGACAACCTGGTGGCTGACTGCCTCTCCAGAGTGCGGGTCAACACTGTGCACCTGGGTGTGGACTACGCAGCCATGGCAGTTGACCAGTGCACGGACATGGACATCCAGGCATTCAGGACAGCCACGACAGGACTGAGACTGGAGGATGTGGTGTTCCAGGACAGTAAGGCCACGCTCCTCTGCGATGTCTCCACAGGCCGACCTCGCCCGATGGTCCCCGCTGGCTGGCGCCGCCGCATTTACGATGCTATACATGCTTTGTCGCACCCAGGGGTGAAGGCATCAGTTAAGCTGGTGGGGGCTAGGTTCGTCTGGCCGGGCCTCAGGAAGGACGTCAAGGGGTGGGCTGCCTCTTGTGTAGCGTGCCAGCACGCCAAGGTGCATCGGCACACTAAGGCCCCGCTGGGGCCATTTCTCATCCCGGAGAGACGTTTTGATCATGTTAACTTGGACCTGGTGGGCCCGCTGCCCCCCTCCCAGGGGTTCACTCACCTGCTGACCATGGTGGACAGGACCACCAGGTGGCCGGAGGCTGTGCCCCTGTCATCCACTACATCGGCGGACGTGGCTCGGGTGTTCATCTCCACCTGGGTGGCCCGTTTCGGTACCCCTGCGGATCTAACTTCGGACAGAAGGCCCCAGTTCACGTCAGAGTTGTGGAGCGCCGTGGCGGAGAGTTTGGGGGTGAAACTCCACCGCACCGTGGCATACAACCCGCAGGCAAAAAGGTCTCTGTGAGCGTTTCCACCGCACTATGAAGGCTGCTCTCCGGGCGGCTCTTACGGACAGTGATTGGGTTGACCGTTTGCCGTGGGTCATGCTAGGCCTGCGCTCGGCCCCAAAGGAGGATCTGCAGTCATCTTCGGTTGAGCTCGTGTTGGGTCAGCCGCTGAGAGTCCCTGGGGAGTTCCTCCCAGGTGCCACAGCCCCCTGGTCAGCTGCGACTCATCGCTTGGCCATCCTGAGAGACGCCGCCAGCACTTTCGCTCCCGTGCCCGCACATCACTGTTTTCCCCTGTCCTACATCCCCAAGGACTTGATGTCAGCCCCGTACGTGTTCATCCGCCGTGATGCCCACCGATCTCCACTCCAGGCTCCATACGATGGGCCCTTCCGGGTCCTGGAAGCGGGACCCAAGAGCTTTATGGTGGACAGAGGGGGGCTTCAGGAGCGGATATCGGTGGACCGTTTGAAGCCTGCACACGTGGACCCGGACGGGCCGGTGGAGCTGGCTCAGCCCCGACGGCGCGGCCGTCCACCCAACCCCACTCCTGCCGCAAGTTTGCGGCCCATGTCTGCCTCCTACGAGGTGCTGAGTACTTTGGTTTTTTTTTTTTTGGTATGGGTTGGGGTTGCAGGGTATGTCTACTCTGGGTGTTCGGGGGGGCCTGTGTGGTGTCACATTAAGGGAGTCTTTCACGCCAGAGTTAACGCGTCACAGGGGAGGAGATATAGGGGAGTAGTAGGTGTGTGTACGGGGTTGATTCTGTGAATGAATAAAGTAGGAAGTCACTGAAGGACCTGTCACGCGCGTTATTGATTCGCCTCTTCCTTCAATTTCCCACACTGTATTGTTTGTTTATAATTGAAAAGTATTATATTCCTCAAAATGAATGGAAGTGAATGAGGAGCCTGACACACGGGAGGAATTGTGTTGTTGACAGCGGACAACAGGGACATCAGTGGTCACACCAATAGTAAAGTAGCATAATACATTAAAGACAATTTAACAACGTTTGGAGAGGCTATGGGAGGGGACAATAGTTTGAGATTCCATTCAATTTCTCATTCATTATTACCATACACTAGGGGCTAGATCCACAAAGAATGGATTGTACGGTGCTAATTGCACCCTTACTTACAATTCATTATGAATTGAAAATGGGGGACCCTGATGTAAACAAGACAAAAGTCATTCTCTGGTCTGCACCCCCTTTAACAATTGTGTGTATTGAGCCGTACTGTATTCATTCTGCAATCTGTTAATAAAATGTTCAATCAATCAATCACCTGCGTGGTGATTGATTGAATGAAAATGTTATTAACAGATTGCAGAAAGAGTACAATACAGTACGGCAATTAGCACGTGCAATCCATTCTTTGTGGATCTAGCCCTACAGTAGGTATCTGGATCCAGTCCTCCAAATCATCCATCTGCTTTAAGTGACTCAGTCACTCTGCTTTAAGTGAATCAGTCACTTAGTATGTGGTCCAGGTACTGGAAGAAATTATCCTGGTGTTTTGTATGTGACTTTGTCGATAAGAAAAAGTTACTCATACCATTCATTCATGTCAACATTCCCATTAATCAAAACATAAACTAAACATACATAATATTCCATGTTGAAAATATGCTTGTATAAATATTAGTGCTGTCAGGCGATTAAACAAATTAATCTAATTAATTACAGGGTTTTTCTAATTAATTACATTTTAATCGCATAACCATTTTATGCCTGATATTCTATATTCTATAATCATATTTCAAATTGCATGTGTCCGGATGGCAGAATTCAGTACTGTATCTACAAAACCTTCTGTTTAATCATCTTCCATCTATTAATTTGCTTAGATTTTTCAGGTCTGGTCAATTTGAGCATATGCAGGAAACACGAGCAGAGAGAGAAGAGACTGAGACGACGGAATGAAGTGAACAGGCTTTTAATATACAGTTTGCAAGCAACAATGGTTTACAAAACAAAACGGTTACTAAACAAAAGCGAACTGTACAACCCGGAAATAAACTCAGCAGAGCTGGAAAAACATGGACTAAGAGGAACGGACTCACGGGGAAACACTGGTGACAAGGTGAGTACGTGACCGAACACAACTGTGATAACAATGAAACAATACAATACAATGGCACGACAATGAATGTGAGGAACGGGCAGCTCTATATACTGCCCGTGATTACTAACAAGTGCCAGCTGGTATCAGGTCAGGCTGGTGAACACAAGGCATAGTAAAACAAAACTCACATCATTAATAAAAGCATGTGTAAAGGGAATATCTTAAAGGAACACATATGTAAAAAGAACAACCCTTAAGGAAACATATGTAAAGATGTTAACACTATAAAGACATGTGTAAAGGGGTGAACCTTAAAGGAAACACATGTAAAGTTAAACACTTACAAAAACATATGTAAAGGAGATTAACCTTTTAAAGGAAACATATGAAAAGATAAACCTTTTAAAACACAAGCTAAAACGCACCACACAACATGAACAGAGAAAACACAGTAGCATTAATAATATCCAGAAGACCTAGGACTAAAGGCCTGATCAGGTCCAATATCTGGAGCTGCTGCGTTTGGCCACCAAAGAGCGGCAGAAAAGCACTGTTCACATTGTTCGGGCATGATCCCTGGCTGGGACCATGACAAAATCAAATCAAATGTTTTTTTTTTCTTGCGTTTTATCGCTTTATTTCTACTGGGCAGTCCAGTAGAGAGAGACAGAGGAGGAATGGGAGACAGAGTGGGGGTCTGGGGGGAAGACATTTGGCAAATAACGACGGGTTCGGGAATCGAACCCAGGTCGGCCGTGTCGTGGCTGAGCGCGCTATGTGGTTCGCTACTGGGGCGCCCCAAATCAAATGTATTTGTAAGGCCCGCCAACACACGTTAATGTCCCCATGGGCCGGACACGTCTTCTTTAAACATGTCAAGAAGAAACATCATAATAAATCAAGAACAAAACAAAAAAACACCATGAAATCCAAAATAAAATGTTACATAAATATTACACAGAATAACATTGCTGTATTGTTTGTTTATAATTCAAAATTATTATATTCCTCAAAATGAATGGAAGTGAATGAGGAGCCTGACACATGGGAGGAATTGTGTTGTTGACAGCGGACGACAGGGACATCAGTGGTCACACCAATAGTAAAGTAGCATAATACATTAAAGACAATTTAACAACGTTTGGAGAGGCTATGGGAGGGGACAATAGTTTGAGATTCCATTCAATTTCTCATTCTTTATTAGTACCATACACTAAAAATGGGGGACCCTGATGTAAACAAGACGAAAGTCTTTCTCTGGTCTGCACCCCCTTTAACAATTGTGTGTATTGAGCCATACTTTATTCATTCTGCAATCTGTTAATAAAATGTTCAATCAAATCAATCTCCTTCCTTTCTAAAACACTTGAACGTGCTGTATCCAACCAACTTACTGCTTATCTCTTACAGAATGACCTCCTAGACCCTAATCAGTCTGGCTTCCGGACTGGCCACTCCACAGAAACGGCCCTCATTGCGGTCACAGAGGCACTTCACTTAGCAAAAGCGAAAGGCCTCTCCTCTGTCCTGATTCTCCTAGATCTATCTGCAGCCTTCGACACAGTCAACCATCAGATCCTCCTCACGGCCCTCGCAGGAATGGGAGTGGCTGGCTCTGCGCTGACATGGCTGACATCATACCTCAATGACCGCTCCTACCAAGTGTCATGGAGAGGGACCCTGTCGGCCACCCGGCCCCTGCGGACGGGTGTCCCCCAGGGCTCGGTCCTAGGACCCCTTCTCTTCTCCCTCTACACTAAATCACTGGGTAACATTATCATATCTCATGGCTTCTCGTATCATTGTTATGCCGATGATACTCAACTCTTCCTCTCTTTCCCACCCTCAGATATCCACGTCTCTGAGCGGGTCTCGGCCTGTCTGTCTACTGTACATGGAGATGAGACCCCCCGCCTCTCTCTCCATACAGTACCAGCAGCTGCAGGTCTGAGGAGCACAGAGTTGCCAGTCGATAATTCTTGCTATTTAAAAATATTCCTCTTCTTCTCCCCCACTACTCCTCTAACGGGTGGTGGATGGTTTTATGTTGACGGTAGATGGGGAAACACAACTAACACTCGTCTTTATTAAATGTTGTTTCGGGTTTTCCCACAAGAATGCACGCCTGGTTGCGTCTATTATGGAGAGAGAGGCGGGGGGTCTCATCTCCATGTACAGTAGCCGAACCGAAGACACACAACAACAGACAGACAGCTCAGTGATTGAAACCTATGTGTTTTTGCGACCATGTCGACCTGAACAAAGGGGGATAATAATAATAAGAACGAGCCGCCTCGGGGGCCTGGAGGGAGGATACCGCAGGCGTAAGACGGCCGCTGCTGCTGGAGCTGGACAGAGTCATGTGAGACAAGCCGGCGGCAGCAAGGCGCACGGAGCCGGGGAGAAACCATCGCCTCGCCCCGCTGCTGCTTCACAGCGCATTTCAGGCGAGAGTGTAAAGGGGGGGGGGGAATAGCATAGGTCAGTGGCCAGAGCGCAAAACGGGAACCCGGAAACACGAACGCGCTGGTAAAAGCATACACGCCTCCCGGCCACTGCCACCAAGCCTCTTCAACTCATTCAGAACGCAGCGGCCCGCCTGATCTCAAACCTACCAAAGTCGGCCCATATGTGTCACTTGGCAGCGCTTGCGACCACAACTCGGCCCGCCCCTTTTTCGTATACACGTGAAAACGTTTTTTTTTTTTTTTTTTTTGTGTCTTTTTTTTTTTTATATATTATTATAAATTGAATGTATAAGCACATATATACTATAAAAACGAACAGTTAGAATATTTAAAAATAGTAACAACCTTTGTTTAAAAGTAGGCTGTTCACGACATGATTTCAGTGGAACGGGAGGCGTAATAACAATTTGCATTTGAATCGAATCTAAACCTTGGGGGGGTAGCCAGCCCGGAGCGCAACGCCCCCACAATACCTATACATACACCTGTTGGCATCTGGTGACACTTTTAATGTGTCTTGCGTTGAGATTGAGAGATGGATGCGAAGACGATCGCTGCTGAACTCAACAAGATATCTGCTGCGGGGAGAGCCATAGATGGATCGCATTTAATGAGTGGGTACTTAACGGACTATTTTCACCCAGGTGTCCCCGAACCACCGCCCAAACCGGACTCTTCAGATGAAGAAGAAGATTCGGAAAACGAAGTAGTGCCTGATATCGATCCGATACCGCAGCGCGCTGATGATTTTGAAGAGGAAGATGAGCGCGCGGATCAATCAGATTTAGAGGATGATTCTATTCACAGCGGGACCGTCACACCGGGCTATTCAACGGAATTAACGATGAGACATGTCGCAGATATGGTGTCTGTTGTAACCGTAGACAGTGACACCAAAGAAGAATTGAAAAAAATAAGAACGTTTGATTGCAAATGCTATAAAGAGCGGAAAGAGAATTCCGAACGGCAGGCGTTGTCGTGTACAACAAAACTGTCGGAAGAATTGATATACAATAGCAGACTGGACATGGCCTCATTGACGCCGAAAGAGAGGGACATGTGTCTGCTCTCGGCTATACAAACAGGCATCAATGATTCTGAAGTCACACAGAGCACGAAGAGAGTAAACACCATTCGCAAAGCTTCACGGACAGTGTACAGATTCCATAACGTCGTGGTCTGCCGGGCAACATTCTGCTTTCTTCATGGGTAAGTGTGCCATTATTATTCTGTGTGCATGTGTAACTATGACCGGTTAGTACAGGCTAGTATACATTCTGGAACATTCTGAATTGTGTTGTCATAGTAGTGATGTCATAGCAGACCCTTGATTGATTAAGTTTATTAACAGATTGCAGAATGGGTACAGTACAGTACAGCTCAATACATACAATTGTTAAGAGGATGCAGACCTGAGAAAGACTTTTGTCTTGTTTCCATCAGGGTCCCCCATTTTCAATTCATCATATGACACACATGACATACAGATAGACAGTACTGCTACATCTATACATTTATGACATACCAGATTTTCAAATACAGTACTGTTTGTGATACTAAAAAATATACATTTGACATAGAAACATGTGCATTGGGGAGGTTGGGTAGGTGGGGTGGGGCTGTACATTGGAGGTGGGGGGGGGGGTTGGGTAGGGGGGGGGCACTGTACATTGGAATACTCACATACATTTGACATAGAAACTGTACATTGGAGGAGGTTGGGTAGGTGGGTTGGGTGGGGCTGTACATTGGAATACTGACATTTGTAGGGGCCAGTTTTGAATTGCAGTCTCCCGTAGGTGTTCTTTGAGAACTATAGAGAACTACAGTACTATACAATAATATTCTATATAGTGCAAAGCACGTGACTGTATTGAAGACATTATCATTGGCTCTAGCTAGCAGGGACTGTGTATGTGTGTATAATAATGATTTCACATTTTTTTTTGTTTAGGATAAGCTGTGGACTTCTCAAAGCTATTATCAAGCACTACAAGACAAATGGAATGACCCCACGTGATAGGAAAAAACAACCGAGAACTCACAAAAAGTTTCTCTGTAAAGACGACTGTCAACGTGTTGTGGATTTTCTCACCAATTATGCAGAGGTCCATTCTATTGTCTTGCCTGGTAGACATCCTGGCCACAGAGACTACACTGCCAAGTTACTTCCAAGCAATCTGACAAAAGCGGCACTCTGGCGTCAATACAAACCGGCTGGGGAGGAAGCAGGTATGTGTGTTTGTTATTTATTAATTTATTTCATGACATGAGGTACAGCCGCCTGGACTGCAACATTCCATAATGTTGATAATTTTCTACTGTTCTATAATAAGCATGATCTGTTCAACTGTGAAATGCAATGTTGAAGGAGCCAAGCTGCTTTCATCAAATATCCTTCTCACAATACAATATCTCCAATGTACTTATTGACATCACTTAAGTTCAAGCCCCCCTCCATAAACCACTTGTGTTTACACATCAATTGTGTAAATTTGCAGCATAGACCAGTCCTCCTGAGTAGCCATCCTCTGGCATTGTGTATAATGTAATGTGTACTATTACCAAGACAAAGACATTAACGATCTAACATTCCATAAACCACTTGTGTTTACACATCAATTGTGTAAATTTGCAGCATAGACCAGTCCTCCTGAGTAGCCATCCTCTGGCATTGTGTATAATGTAATGTGTACTATTACCAAGACAAAGACATTAACGATCTAACATTCCATAAACCACTTGTGTTTACACATCAATTGTGTAAATTTGCAGCATAGACCAGTCCTCCTGAGTAGCCATCCTCTGGCATTGTGTATAATGTAATGTGTACTATTACCAAGACAAAGACATTAACGATCTGTACTATTACTATTTTATTCTAGGACATCGCGTTGTTGGTCAGGGGAGCTTTCTTCAGCTGTGGAAAACCCTTCTGCCCCAGATAACAATCATCAAACCGAGGACAGATTTGTGTTGGGAATGCTACAAAAACAACTACCAGTTGAGTCAAGCGGCTGGCAAGCCGGATAAATTGCAGACAGAAAAATTGCAGGTGCAATTACAACATCTGGCCCGTGTTAAGAGAGAGCGCAAGCTGTTGCAGGCTATGACTGCTTCCACCCAAAAGACCTGTGCGGAATTGCAGCTGAGTCTAGGCCCTGCCACACCGGCAAGCAAAGACATCACAATGCACTACAGCTTTGATTATGCACAGCAGGTGAGAATCCGATCCTATTACAATGTAGCTTTTTGTTGTTAACTTACTTGACAAAAATCGTTTGTTTGCTGTATTACAGCATTACATCATGTTGTGTAATATTTAAAATGACAATCACCATCACAATTACTACAGCACTACTGTACTACTACACTACAACATTATTTCAATGTATCATTTTTCTTCCGCCAGGTACACTACCCCTCTCACCCTCTTCAAGTTGGGCCGATGTATTTTTTGTACATTGTGAAGGGCTGACAAAGCAGGTGAATTACCTTATTGACGAAGGGATGGCCACGAGTAAGGGTAAGAGACTCCAAGATACCAACATCTTCCCAGCCATAGCAGAGCTCTTGGTCACTTTATCTGTCTGTAAACTGTCCTTTCATTGTGTCCTTTAATATTTCCCATTACAGGTAGCAATGCTGTGATCAGCTATCTGCATCATTACTTCAACAATTACGGCGTTGGAGAAACGAAAGTCGACCTGCACTGCGACAATTGCTCGGGCCAAAACAAGAACAACTACGTCTTGTGGTATTGTGCCTGGCGTACACTCCACCGACAGCACCTGCAGCTTGGTCTCCACTTCCTAATTACAGGCCACACTAAGTTTGGTCCCGACTGGTGCTTTGGTTTGATAAAGCAGGTATACAGGAAAACTGCAGTCGATACCCTGGCAGGCATCGCCGACATCGTGAGGAAAAGCTCTGAGGTAACCTAGTAAGGTTTAGTCGATAAACCAATGTACAGTTCCCCCCCCCCACAATGTACAGTTTCTGCATCAAATACTCTTTTTTAACTCTTTTTGTATCACAAACCGTACTGTATTTGTAAATCACACACACACACACACAGATGGACCCTGCATCCATACACTCTGTAGACATTGACTTTTATTTTATCTTCCTAAAATTGTTTATTCTATTAGTCCCCTATACTGTCCAGATAGATGGACCATAGAAATGGACTATTTTATTGTATCTTCCTAATAATAATTATTGTTTATTAATTGTGCACTGTTGACAGCACTGTAAATCACACACACACACACACACACACACACACACACACACACACACACACACACACACACACACACACACACAGATGGACCCTGCATCCATACACTCTGTAGACATTGACTTTTATTTTATCTTCCTAAAATTGTTTATTCTATTAGTCCCCTATACTGTCCAGATAGATGGACCATAGAAATGGACTATTTTATTGTATCTTCCTAATAATAATTATTGTTTATTAATTGTGCACTGTTGACAGCACTGTAAATCACACACACACACACACACACACACACACACACACACACACACACACACACACACACACACACACACACACACACACACACACAGATGGACCCTGCATCCATACACTCTGTAGACATTGACTTTTATTTTATCTTCCTAAAATTGTTTATTCTATTAGTCCCCTATACTGTCCAGATAGATGGACCATAGAAATGGACTATTTTATTGTATCTTCCTAATAATAATTATTGTTTATTAATTGTGCACTGTTGACAGCACTGTAAATCACACACACACACACACACACACACACACACACACACACACACACACACACACACACACACACACACACACACACACACACACACACACACACACACACACACACACAGATGGACCCTGCATCCATACACTCTGTAGACATTGACTTTTATTTTATCTTCCTAAAATTGTTTATTCTATTAGTCCCCTATACTGTCCAGATAGATGGACCATAGAAATGGACTATTTTATTGTATCTTCCTAATAATAATTAGAAGAAGAAAGAGGGGGAAGGGATACCACTTATTTTGCTTGATTACAGACAGATTACAGACTTCTGAATGATTGTATTGTACCCATTCTGCAATCTGTTAATAACATTTTCAATCAATCAATCAGGTGAAAGGAGTCAATATCCCCCAACTTGTGGGAAGCGAAGATGGGACAGTGTTTGTCCGAAGCTACGACTGGCAGACACATTTGGGTGGCTTCTTCAAAAGGTTCCCACAGATAAAGAAATACCAGCACTTCAGGTAATTGTCTATATTTTATTGTATATTGTATATATATTTTATCATAATAAAATAAGTAGAAGAAAGCAGGAAGCCGGACCAGCACACTCAGGTTTTCGCAGCCGAATACAGACATGTTTCGGAACAGGTGTTCCTTCTTCAGTGTATTATTATTATTATTATTATTATTATTATTATTATTATTATTATTATTATTATTATTATTATTATTATTATTATTATTATTATTATTATTATTATTATTATTATTATTATTATTATTATTATTATTGTTATTATTATTTTTTTTTTTTATTTTTTTTTTTTACGAATGAGGAAATGTTTTCCTCCTGTTTTTTCTGTTCTTATCTTAGAGAATTTTGGTTTGCAAATATTGCAATAGGCTAATTTACTTAGCCCTATTAGCTATGATGAAGAAGGTTTATTTTGTTTCTGGTAATCAATGTACGAAATGTGTTGACATGGATGCTTGACTCACAGTGTCCTGGAGGCTGGGACCAGTGTTTTCTTTACGAAATAGACAATATTTTAAATGTGTTCTTTATTCTATTACAGCTTCGATGCCAGCAGACCTGGCATGGTGACGGCGAAATTACACCGTGATGATGCTGAACCATTCGAGTTTCAACTGCTGAAAGACCCAAAACGCTACCCGACCATCTCCAATTTTCCAGTGATACCCCCACCCGGTCTGGACAATGACAGGCAGAATTATCTTTTTAAGGAGATAAGACAATACTGTTCTGATGCGGGAAAAGACATCACATGCCCGCGACCAACGTCTACAGCACCTCAGAACAAGACTGTACGATGTTAGATACCCTCAAGACCAACGTCTACAGCACCTCAGAACAAGACTGTACGATGTTAGAAGACCCAACACACACAAAGATACAGATAAGTGCTGAGATCACACACACACACACACACACACACAGATGGACCCTGCATCCATACACTGTAGACATTGACTTTTATTTTATCTTCCTAAAATTGTTTATTTTTTATTGTGATGTTACCTACTAAGATAAGATGATCCTTTATTAATCCCCTTGGGGAAATTCTGGTGTCAAAGCAGCATGGGGGGGGGGGGGTACATAGAAATGGACTATTTTATTGTATCTTCCTAATAATAATTATTGTTTATTAATTGTGCACTGTTGAGCTATATAACGCTGTCTGTATAATGACAATAAAGACTCTAGAAATATTCTATTCTATTTAATTTTATTAAAGCACTTTGGTTTGTGCTTAAGCTCCTGTCTGTACAAGCTGGCAGAAGACGAGCCAAATTAACTTCAATTAATATCTGAAACTACTAACCTTCATACCATCTTTTACTAGTATCCATCTTACTACTACTACCTACTATGCTAATAATGTCTATAGCTCAATACAAACAAGAGAATGAAGATCGGGTCCTGAGGAGAGATAACTGCCATGGCAGCACTTAATTATGTTAATGCTATTCAGGTGAGGGGCGTTGCTGGAGGGGGTTTGTTGACGCCCAGTTGAAACTGTCTGAAGTGTGAAAAGTTGCCTTCCTTTGAGACACCTTTTCACCTCTTAGGCAATCTAGAACACAGCCAGTTTTAGAAGTTATAATTGGGCACATCGTGTTCAAAACATTCTCAGATGTCAACATATGACACATCATTTGAAAGCTTAGATTCTGTACTTTAGCAATCTGGAATAATCTGAAAAATGAAAATGTAGAGATCTGGCATAAAGCGCTGTGAGGTGACACATATGTCACCCCACTTCTTAGGGACCTGCAATGGCTCCCCATTGCTGCACGTATCCGCTTCAAGGCCCTCAACCTAGCATACCGTGCGGCAAAGGGAACCGCTCCCGCCTACCTCCAGTCAATGGTCTCTAACTACACACCCTCACCCCTACACTCTGCATCTTCTGGCCGCCTCAGACCTACTCCTATCCAAGCTCCGGGAGGGTCATCAAAGAGAAGTCGCCTATTCTCAGTCCTTGCCCCACAATGGTGGAATGAACTACCCACCCCAGTTAGGACAGCCGACTAAAGACGCACTTCTTCAACCATTATCTGAAATAATGAAAAAAATAAAAAGATCTACCCCTAACTACCCTTACTGTCATGCACTTGTCCTAATAAACTAACCTACACTGTAACACGCAACACTTTGATGAACATTGTTACTCAGCTGATAAGAGTTGTACCCTTCCTGATGACTTGTCGTATAGAACTTGTAAGTCGCTTTGGATAAAAGCGTCAGCTAAATGACTAAATGTAAATGTAAATGTAAATGTTGAGAATATACTCTGTAATGCAAAAGTAAAAGTAATATAAATATTGTAATGACTGTGGACCCACCACAACAACAACAACAACAACAATACATTATGCTAGAATTAATTGCAGTCAGATTTGAAAGATGTTTTGATATTATAACATCTTACCTCAGAGACCACTGTGTTAGCCAACGTCTGAAATGCTGTGGAGGACTGGTTGGAGAGATCTGAAATGAAGACTTGGTTGAGACTAAACTGAATAACTAAAACAGCAGTGGGAGCATTGCTTGCAACAGTTGGAGCTATTGCACTGATTGTGGTTGTGGCAGCAGCGGTTGTTGTGGTTGTTACACTTGTGGTGGTGGCTGCAGAGGCTGTTGTGGTTGATGCACTTGTGGTGGTGGCTGCTGTAGTGGGAGCAGCAGTTGAAGCAGCAGTTGGAGCAGCAGTTGTTGCAGCAGTTGGAGCGGCAGTTGGAGTGGCAGTTGGAGCGGCGGTTGGAGCAGCGGTTGGAGCGGCAGTTGGAGCGGCAGTTGGAGCAGCAGTTGGAGCGGCAGTTGGAGCGGCAGTTGGAGCAGCAGTTGGAGCGGCAGTTGGAGCAGCGGTTGGAGCAGCAGTTGGAACGGCAGTTGGAGCAGCGGTTGGAGCTGCGGTTGGAGAGGCCGTTGGAGCGGCAGTTGGAGCTGCGGTTGGAGCGGCAGTTGGAGCGGCAGTTGGAGCGGCGGTTGGAGCGGCGGTTGGAGCGGCAGTTGGAACGGCGGTTGAAGCAGCGGTTGGAGCGGCAGTTGGAGCGGCAGTTGGAGCGTCAGTTGAAGCAGCAGTTGAAGCGGCAGTTGGAGCGGCAGTTGGAGCGGCAGTTGGAGCGGCGGTTGGAACAGCAGTTGGAGCGGCAGTTGGAGCGGCAGTTGGAGCGGCAGTTGAAGCGGCGGTTGAAGCGGCGGTTGGAGCGACGGTTGAAGCGGCGGTTGAAGAGGCAGTTGGAGCGGGCGGCGGTTGGAGCGGCGGTTGGAGCGGCAGTTGGAGCGTCAGTTGGAGCGTCAGTTGAAGCGGCAGTTGAAGCGGCAGTTGAAGCGGCAGTTGGAGCGGCAGTTGGAGCGGCAGTTGAAGCGGCAGTTGGAGCGGCAGTTGGAGCGGCAGTTGGAGCGGCAGTTGAAGCGGCGGTTGAAGCGGCGGTTGGAGCGACAGTTGAAGCGGCGGTTGAAGCGGCAGTTGGAGCGGCAGTTGAAGCGTCAGTTGAAGCGGCAGTTGAAGCGGCAGTTGGAGCGGCAGTTGGAGCGGCAGTTGGAGTGTCAGTTGGAGCGGCAGTTGGACCGGCAGTTGGACTGGCAGTTGGAGCGGCAGTTGAAGCAGCAGTTGGAGCGGCAGTTGGAGCGGCGGTTGGAGCGGCGGTTGGAGCGGCAGTTGGAGCGGCAGTTGGAGCGTCAGTTGGAGCGGCGGTTGGAGCGGCGGTTGGAGCGGCAGTTGGAGCAGCAGTTGAAGCGGCAGTTGGAGCGGCAGTTGGAGCGGCAGTTGGAGCGTCAGTTGGAACGGCGGTTGGAGCGGCAGTTGAAGCGGCGGTTGGAGCGGCAGTTGGAGCGGCAGTTGAAGCAGCAGTTGGAGCGTCAGTTGGAGCGGCAGTTGGAGCGGCGGTTGAAGCGGCGGTTGAAGCGGCGGTTGAAGCTGCGGTTGAAGCGGCGGTTGGAGTGGCAGTTGGAGCGGCGGTTGGAGCGGCAGTTGGAGCGGCAGTTGGAGCGGCAGTTGAAGCGGCAGTTGGAGTGTCAGTTGAAGCGGCAGTTGAAGCGGCAGTTGGAGCGGCAGTTGAAGCGGCAGTTGAAGCGGCAGTTGGAGCGGCAGTTGGAGCGTCAGTTGAAGCGGCGGTTGGAGCGGCGGTTGAAGCGGCGGTTGGAGCGGCAGTTGGAGCGGCAGTTGGAGCGGCAGTTGGAGCGTCAGTTGAAGCGGCGGTTGGAGCGGCGGTTGAAGCAGCGGTTGGAGCGGCGGTTGGAGCGGCAGTTGGACCGGCAGTTGGAGCGGCAGTTGGAGCGGCAGTTGAAGCGGCAGTTGGAGCGGCAGTTGAAGCGGAAGTTGGAGCGGCGGTTGAAGCGGCGGCTGGAGCGGCAGTTGGAGCGGCAGTTGGAGCGGCAGTTGAAGTGGCAGTTGAAGCGGCAGTTGAAGCGGCAGTTGGAGCGGCAGTTGAAGCGGCAGTTGGAGCGTCAGTTGAAGCGGCAGTTGAAGCGGCAGTTGGAGTGTCAGTTGAAGCGTCAGTTGGAGCGTCAGTTGAAGCGGCAGTTGGAGCGGCAGTTGGAGCGGCAGTTGGAGCGTCAGTTGGAGCGTCACTTGGAGCGGCGGTTGAAGCGGCGGTTGGAGCGGCAGTTGGAGCAGCAGTTGGAGCAGCAGTTGGAGTGGCGGTTGGAGCGGCGGTTGGAGCGGCAGTTGAAGCGGCAGTTGAAGCGGCAGTTGGAGCGGCAGTTGGAGCGGCAGTTGGAGCGGCAGTTGGAGCGGCAGTTAAAGCAGCAGTTGGAGCAGCAGTTGAAGCAGCAGTTGAAGCAGCAGTTGAAGCAGCAGTTGAAGCAGCTGTAACACTAGATGTGGCAGTTGTCGATGCTGTAGTAGCTCCTGTAGAGACACAATATGATACATTTGGCATTTGTCACAAAAATAGCAGTTAGATAATGCATTTGGAGTCAATTACATGTTTCTTACCTTATTTTTATTTTTATTTTATTTTTATTTTATTGATGGATTAAAAACACACAACAAGGATCCAAAGGATAACATGAGAAAGAGTAAAACCCTTATTTCCGTCATGGTCCCAGGGCTGTTAGGCCACAACAAAAACACGACAATAACACAAAACACATACATTTAAAACATTAGAAGACTAACCTATAGCTAAAATTGTATACCCCACAATAACTAAAAACTGATTGGAAACCCATTCAAACTATTCATCTATTCTATCTATGAGCCACTTCCTGACGCTTCTCTTGAAGCTGTGGAGGCTCGAGCTCTGCTTGATGGGGATAGGCAGCTTGTTCCAATCCTGGGCTCCAGAGAAAGTAAGGGGGCACTGGCCCAGTTTGGATCGGAAAGAAGCAGGCTTCAGGTTTGCTATGCTTGCTCTAGTTCTGTGGTTGTGGGATTCGTTGACCGGGGTGAAGTAGTTCTGGAGGTATCTAGGGGACCTTTGGTTTATAATATTGTGCACTATGTTCAGTCTGAGCTGGGTAACTCTGGCCTCCACAGGAAGCCAGTTTAGCTCCTGAAAGTGACTCCTCCCTATGTGGTGCGAGGGCCAAGACCCATTACCACCCTTACCAGCTTATTTTGGGAAACCTTAAGCTTCTTTTTTATGGTCACTGTCAGGCCCTCGAACCAAGACACGCTACCATAGTCAAAGTGGCAGAGTACTAGGCTATTTGCTAGTAGCCTGAGGCTATCTCTGCCAAGGAGGTTGGCTTTCCTAGCTAGGTACCTGGTGCGGGCGTTGACTTTGCCCATAGCCTCCCCATCTAGGCTCCCGTCTATCATACAGCCTAGATACTTCGCTTTTTTTTTTGCTGTTTTAGGGTTACAGCTCCTAACTGGATGTTAAACTCCTGTGCTTTCCTGAGCTTGGGCTTGGAGCCCAATAGTACTGCCTCTGTCTTACCTAGGTGAAGAGAAAGCCAACTGCTGACCCCTGCAAGTTCTTCTCCTAGCATCTGTTCTAGTGTGTTCTGATCCTTGTGTGAGACTAGCAGGGCTGAGTCATCTGCAAATAAAAACAAGTTACATGAGCATGCTGTGACCACAATAGAGGATGCACTGATAGGAAGAGTGAGACCAGATGAGTTAGAGGTGATGGCAGTTTGCTGGTGGTGTAGTTGCATTATTGGTTAGGAATGTAGTTTTATTGATGGATGGTGGAGTTGCATTGACTGATGTTGGAGTGGTATTGACTGGTGGTGAAGTTGCATTATTGGTTAGGAATGTAGTTGTATTGATGGATGGTGGAGTTGCATTGACTGATGTTGCAGTGGTATTGACTGGTGGTGAAGTTGTGTATAGTGGTGGGATTGGAGTTACATTTGCTGGTGGTGACGTTGTTACCAGTAAGGGCTGAGGTTGTGTTTACTGGTGGTGTATATATATCAGGGTGTGTACACTTTTTCCAAGACAAAATGCAAGCACTTTTCAAGCATTTTCAAGGTGCATTTTCAAGATTTTCCAGCATCTTATGCGGCTGTGGTAAATTAAATATTTACTCAAAATGATTATTTCATTTCTTCCATCACATTAAATCAGATGTTATTGTGCTATAAACAACCAAAATTATGTAGACTTGGCATCATATATAACACATTATATTAACTTGTCAACCTACCTCGGGCAGCAACAGAATCCAGCAGCAGTCGTGATTCTGCTTGCAGCGAGAACACTAGAGTCAGCAGCTGGTTCAGGCCGTTCTTCAGCTGCTGGGCCAGGCGGTAACTCAGCTGCTGCTGCTGCTCCAGGCGGTTCTTCAGCTGCTGCTCCCGGCGGTAACTCTGCTGCTGCTGCTGGGCCAGGCGGTAACTCAGCTGCTGCTGCTGGTTCAGGCGGTTCTTCAGCTGCTGCTCCCGGCGGTAACTCAGCTGCTGCTGCTGGTTTAGGCGGTTCCTCAGCTGCTGCTCCCGGCGGTAACTCAGCTGCTGCTGCTGGGCCAGGCAGTTCCTCAGCTGCTGCTCGTGGCGGTTCTTCAGCTGCTGCTCCCGGCGGTAACTCAGCTGCTGCTGCTGGTTCAGGCGGTTCTTCAGCTGCTGCTCCCGGCGGTAACTCAGCTGCTGCTGCTGCTCCAGGCGGTTCCTCAGCCGCTGCTCCCGGCGGTAACTCAGCTGCTGCTCCGGGGACAGACCCTGAACCACGGCCTCCAACTCTGGAAGGACCTGCTGCTGCTGACCCTGGACCATCGCCTCTGCTCGGAGGGAGGGAGAGAGAGGGAGAGGGGGGAGGGAGGGGGAGAGGAGAGGGGGAGGGAGGGGGAGAGAGGGGGAGGGAGGGAGGGGGAATACATGGAAGGGAATTAGCTAACGTTAGGCTAGGCTACATGCTGCCTATTTCAAAACACTGCAGTGAAAAACAGAGTCCGGTAAACACGAGTTTGTAATTCCAATAGTGTATTCTGCCTGTTACTTGACTATTTCAATTATTGAAGTGGTATTTTTATAACGAATATTTACGGAGACAGGTGTGGAGCACTTGTAGTCTCGAACTTAGTAGTACCTGGCGAGCCAGGCCGAGAGACGTTAATAACATCCATGGCTCATTGGCTCACCTTTCATGTGGCTCGAAAGTGCAGACTCCCCCATGATAAAAATCTGCAAGTCCTTTCTGCATATTTTGCACACGGCTACTCTGGGATGTTCTCCTCTTTTTAACCATGAATTATATTTTATATCTCCAAGCCAGAGCTCATTAAAACGGCAGCCTCCCGGCATGTTGGCCACGCACACACACGGGCGCGCTGTTCTCAGATGGCACAGGAAAAAAAAACACTACGGGTCGAGCCCAGCCACATTTAATTTTGCGTGAAAGGCGAATGCAATTAGGCTCGCTCGAGTCGCTCCGACTTATTTTATTTCTTTATCTAAAAACCAAACTATTCAGTCAGATAACGATTTATTATGAAAGTATAAAGTGCAATTACAATTTCAATAACTTTCCAGCACTTTATACACAATTCAAGCACATTTAAAACCTTGAAAACAGCACATTGAAATACAAGCATTTTCAAGGATTTCCAGCACCCGTACGAACCCTGATATATATATATTAGGGGTGTAACGGTACACAAAAACCACGGTACAGTACGTACCTCGGTTTTGAAGTCAAGGTTCGGTACGGTTTTTGGTACGGTGGGGGAAGTTTGGCTTTCCATGTTCCACTCAGGGGTAGTGTGCAGTAACTAATTGTACGTGTAGGGCTGTCAACTAATATTATATATTGAAATTAATAATCGACTTGTAAAAAAAGAAAAAAAAAAACTATATTAGATTGTGAAAAAAACAGCCCCCGGTGGGCGGTCGTTAGTGGTTAACATAACGTTGTATTCGTTCGGTATACTACACAGCCGTTCGGTACAGTACGGTACACACTGAAACTTGTTCGGTTCGGTACGGATACTTGTACCTTTACACCCCTAATATATATACATTTTCCAAAATTAGCATTGATCAGTGTGTTATCCAACTTCTTTCAGTTTTATTTTAGATGAAATTGTCAACATATTTAGCTTTTACTTTACGACAGTCTGGTTATCTGTGTGCTGATTTGCATGAAGTATGGATGCAGTGTTCTGTAGAAACTGTCGGACAGGTAAAAGTTAGCAGCCTCCACTTCTGTGCCATTTGCCTCGCTGACTCCTTTGAAAACTAGCTTCTTTGGAAGTTGAAATGTTGAATTTTGGTTTATTTCAGGTACATTTGAAATAATATAATTGTATTACCTGTTATTGAGTTAGTCAGTGTTGCATTTGTGGGTGTCGCTGTACTGTTGTTAGCTGATGATCTTCCTGCTAGTCCTGTGGGAGAATGTCAGAACGTTATATTGTACAGTAGAAGTCCTACCGTTATTTCTTCGATGATCTCTCTCTCTCTCTCTCTCTCTCTCTCTCTCTCTCTCTCTCTCTCTCTCTCTCTCTCTCTCTCTCTCTCTCTCACTCATTATCTCTCTCTCTCTCACACACACACACACACACACACACACACACACACACACACACACACACACACACACACACACACACACACACACACACACACACACACACACACAAGCATGAACATTCAAACAAATACCTGCTAGTAGGATAAGCATAATGAGAGGCTCCATCCTTTCCGTCTCTCTTGCCTGTGAAAACATCAAGTACTCTTTACCATCAGTGTATATGGAATAAACTCTAACATGCAGAAAGTACTCTTCATTATCAGTGTACCTGGAATAAACTCTAACATGCAATCTGTGACCTTGGGCCTACTTCCAAAGCTCACCCAACCAAGATAGGCCAGCATGTGAGGCAGTGAGTTATTACAAGGAAACACATAGCTTTGAACATATAATATCACTATTAATATGAAACTAGACAATTCCGTGCGGGGAAGTTGTGAAAGTGTGGGTGATGCCTGTGCACCGCCGGCCAACGGGAGAGGGTCTGTATTGTCTCTTTCCACTGCAACACGGTAGGCAAGGCACCTTGGTTGAGAAATGCAGGCTTCAATCTATGTTGTTTAGTCTATCTGTTCAGTACTGTTCAGTACTGTTTCAAGATGCACGATGAGATCTTCTGAGAGAATTGTTGAATATACAAATATTCTAGAATGTTCTATTATGACATCATACTGTGCCATCACAAATGTTCTAGAATGTCCTATTATGACATCATACTATGACATCACAAATGTTCTAGAATGTTCTATTATGACATTATACTGTGACATCACAACGGAACATGTTTGAGGTCCATTTGAATAATATAAATAATATGTTTGGTAAGGCTGTCCCCGAAGCCTGTTTTTGGGATTCAAACTTCGTCAGGGTTTTTCGAACAGACATTCGAACCGTTTTTAATTAAAACATTTAAATAAAAAAAAAATGTATATTATATAAGTGATTAATCTGATTAAATTAGCATTTTTTTCTTTTATTAAATCAACTTTCCGGCCCCCTGTCAACTGTCAAATGATGTCAACTGTCAACCTGAATTAACATTCAGGCCCTGTCCACACGATCACGGGTATTATGACACAGTTTTTTTTTTTAATTATTCAAAAAAATAAAACTGTCCACACGACTGGTTTAAACCCTGCACTGAGTGAAGTCATATGCATGTAGTACAATGCCAAAGCAGTAGGCGGCGATGTTGTTCAGACAAACGCTAGTAGAATGAATGGATGCAAACGTTATTTAACACATTGCAGAATGGGTACAATACAATACGGCTCAATACAAACAATTGTTACAGGGATGCAGTCTGGACTGGGTTCCTTATAACAATAACTTGACAACACATGAGTTTAGTTTAGCCACAGCTACATGTTTACTCTGAGCGTCAGGTCAGGAATGCAACAGACATCAGTCGATCACAACACTCTTCAACACAGACGATACATTTTGAACAAAAGTTTGTTACAATCATTTTCATATAACGCTACTTGGGACAGCTCTGCTGTAAACACTGGTGTAGCTGCCTCTGCTCTAATCTCTACCCCGCGCTCGGTTGCTAACTTGCTATTGCTTGCGACAGTCTGCCGTGAACATGGGAAATAATTGCGACAGCTCTGCTGTAAACACTGGGAATAACCTCGGTTGCTATGCCCACACGCACACACTGCAACCTGGATGTGCGCAAAACTTCACCCTGGACTCCGGTTTTCAAAGACCGCGGTTGCAGTGTAGCAAAACCCCGGTTGTGTGTGGGCGAACAGTGCAACTGCGCACATACAATCACGGTTACATTAAACCCAGCGCTCGTGTAGACAGCCTCTCAGTATTCAATATTGTCTGATTCAATATTAACATTCAGTATTCAAGTAGAACAGCTAGCTAGCCGTTGTGGACACTCACCTTTCCACAGCAAAACGGTAGGCAAGGCACCTTGGTCTAGAAATGCAAGCTTCAATCTATGTTGTTTAGTCTATCTGTTCAGTACTGTTTCAAGATGCACAATGAGATCTTCTTCTTCTTCTTCTTCTTATTTGAATTTCCGGCAGAGTAGACGCATCGTGGCGTATTACTGCCCTCCGCAATTCTTTTTATGGGCTCTTCTTCTTCTCCTTCTTCTCCTTCTTCACCTTCTTTTTCTTCTTCTACTGGACCCCGTCATCAACTACATTGTCCATTGGAGTGCAGCTACTGCTGCTACTTCCTGCCTGAGCCCCCCTCCGCGGGACCCTCCTTGCCCCCTGCTATCTTATCCTGGGCTGCTTTGTCCCTCGCAGCCTTGTCCCTCGCAGCCCCCTCAGCCAATTCACTACACACCTCCTTCCAGAGAGAATTGTTGAATATATATATATACACAACTGTTCTAGAATGTTCTATTATGACATCATACTGTGACATCACAAATGTTCTAGAATGTCCTATTATGACATCATACTATGACATCACAAATGTTCTAGAATGCTCTATTATGACATTATACTGGACATCACAATGGAACATGTTAGAGTCCCATTTGAATAATATAAATAATATGTTTGGTAAGGCTGTCCCCGAAGCCTGTTTTTGGGATTCAAACTTCGTTTTTCGAACGGACGTTCAAACCTTCGTTTTTAATTAAAACATTTAAATTAAAAAAAATAATTTATACTTTTATTTCTTTTTTTTTATCCTCAAACTAAATCCTCAATTTGAATAAAGTGATTAATCTGATTAAATTAGTATTTTTTCTTTTATTAAATCAACTTTACAGCCCCCTGTCAACTGTCAAATGATGTCAACTGTCAACCGGAATGAACATTCAGGCCCTGTCCACACGATCACGGGTATTAATGACACAGTTTTTTTTTTTGTATTATTCAAAAAATGTAAACTGTCCACACGACTGGTTTAAACCTTGCACCGAGTGAAGTCATATGCATGTAGTACAATGCCAAAGCAGTAGGCGGCGATGTTGTTCAGACATGAAGGCCATTTGCCATTTCAACCAATCAGAAAAGGTTGAACGCTCACTACACTTCCTGCTTAAAAACAACAAAGCCACCATCTTTAAATACCTTGCGTTAGCCATTTAGCCAATGTAGCATATATTTTTCAGCAAAGTGCAATAAAAGTGCAATAAACAAACGGATCCATTCACTGTGTGTTCTGCCTCTCATTTGTTGATGAAACAAAACCAACAGCAACACAATTTACCACCAAGAGAGGATAGTTTAGTCTCACAAAAAGATCTCCGGTGTTGTTAGCTACATGCTAATGTGAATGGCATTCTCTATGTATAGTAAGCAGCGAGGCTAGCTGAGGCTAGCATCAGCGATTTTGTTAGCTTACATGCTAATGTAATAATGTGGTAACGTTAACGCTAGTAGAATGAATGGATGCAAACATTATTTAACACATTGCAGAATAGGTACAATACAATACGGCTCAATACAAACAATTGTTACAGGGATGCAGTCTGGACTGGGTTCCTTATAACAATAACTTGACAACACATGAGTTTAGTTTAGCCGCAGCTACATGTTTACTCTGAGCGTCAGGTCAGGAATGCGACAACAGACATCAGTCGATCACAACACTCTTCAACACAGACGATACGTTTTGAACAAAAGTTTGTTACAATCATTTTCATATAACGCTACTTGGGACAGCTCTGCTGTAAACACTGACTATTTTAATCTAAAATTCCCGGCTGAGGATCAGGGGCGGATTTAGGATTATAGGAGATCCGGGGCTTAGCCCAGATAGGTGCCCAGCCTTTTTTTTTTAAATTTTTTTTTTCTGCAGATTTCTTTTGAATTTAATTAACCTGTACGTGCAATTTCCTGCAATATAGAGCCTTCAATCTTGACCAATAAAGCTGCTCTTTTCACTATAAAACTCAGTTAACTCAGTAGTTATGGTTAGATTTATATATTGGGGGGGGATATATCATATTTTTCATATGATCAAAAAGTGGTGGAGCAAGAGCATACCTTTGCTCCCCCAAGTTCAATAGTGGGAGAGCAGAGATGCTCCGAATGCTCTTATGGCCAGGCGTCTATGATTCACTGATACAAAGTAAAATAGTGCAGTGCAATAAAATAGTTAGTAAAATAGAATAAAATAATGCAATAGTGCATTGCAATAAAATAATTATCATCGTATTTCTTCGGGAGGCCGGTAAGGAGTGCATTACAGTAGTCGAGTTGGCTTGAAATAAAGGCATGGATCTGGTTTTCAGCGTCCTTTTGATTTATAAATGGCCGTACTTTAGATATGTTTCTAAGCTGGAAGAATTAAGTTTTTGTCAACTTGTTGATTGTGATTTAAAAGTGATTGAGTCTACCATGACACCAAGACTTAACTCACTCAAATACAGTTAGCAGCTGGATAGACCACAGATGGAAATTAGCTTCTGCTAAATCTGGTGCAAACATATTTTCATGTAACAATGATGAATTGTCAAAAAAAAAAAAAAAAAAAAATTTTTTTTTTTTTTTTTTATATTCTGGGATTTTCAGAAAACATTCGGGGCTTGAGCCCAAGTAGCCACACCCTAGCCCCGCCCCTGCTGAGGATGCTTAGGCAAAAGACGGTGATCTATTAGATAGGCAATTTCCGTATGGCAAGTGACAACCTGTATAAGAACGATGCAATTTTCTTTTATTATTATTATTATTATTATTATTATTATTATTATTATTATTATTATTAATATTATTATTATTATTATTATTATTATTATTATTATTATTATTATTATTATTATTATTATTATTATTATTATTATTATTATTATTATTATTATTTTCTTTTTTCTCTTTTTGTCTACTTTATTTTTCATTTATTTTAGGTATTGTGTGGTTATATACGTAGTCATGTATTGTATGTATATTTGTATGTATGTATGTGTATGTATGTATGTATGTATGTATGTATGTATGTATGTATGTATGTATGTATGTATGTATGTATGTATGTATGTATGTATGTATGTATGTATGTATGTATGTATGTATGTATATAATGTTGTTGAACCTTAAAAAAAACAATAAAAACAATTTAAATAATAATAGACAGAGTTTCTAAGAAGAGAGTTATACATTATATACATTTGAGAGTATTTACATTTGAGGGGGAAGACACTGTACATCGGAGGCGGTTGGGTAGATGGGGTGGGGGGGCGGGGGGGTAAACACTACTGGACTACTGGAACACTATGCCTATACATATCTGTAACATGCTTGAACAATTAAAAAAAAACTGTTAAAATCTGCCTCAAAGAACACCAGAGCTGCACCCACAGCTAAATTCATTACACATTAAGGACCGTCCACGAGTTAACTCGTGTTTCGATTCCACCCGTTGTGGACCAGATTAACTCGTGGCAAGTTGTTATTGTTTTATTCCATATTAATAACGGTATTAACGTCCCCGATCGACTTGCAGGATCTACCCGCATATTTTGATTTCCGAAACATGCAATACCGGACAGATCCTCTTAGGGGCGCCATCGCTCCACTGCAGTATCATTGAGGCCGAATGGGATTTTTTTTTTATTATTGTCTAGGGGCGTTTCATTATGAGCCTGGATCCCAGCCGAACATCCTCCATCTTTGATCACGTTACGGAACGCAGATTTCAGCCTGGAATAATGGGATTTATGATCAGCCAATGGACATATCGAACTACCGGATGCCGATGAATAATGACGAAATGCTGCCGGCGATCACATGGCCTGACGGTAGGATACTATTCACCCAAATTACAGCCGGATTGGACATTGTTGTAACACGCAAGCGATCGATCAGTGAATGTGGCTACTTGAACGCACACTGTATTGCTAATCAATAATACTGATCGGCGTCCCCCGCCGCCCCCATTTCATCCATAGATGCTCTGTAATAGTCCGGATGCTAAGCAGTTTGTTTTATTTCATTCGTATATATACAACAGAAATGGCGTTTGATATAACATGACTAGCCTTTAGCCTCATATCTAGCTTCCCAGAAAAAAGACGAGACGAAAACTGCGATAAAGCTTATATTCACGACGCTATAAAATGACAACCAACCGATGGATTTTTATTTTCTTTAAGCCATTATGAAGGCACGGTTTATGCACTCAAGTGACAATGAGAATGGACAGATAGCAATACTATAAAGTATATATATAGCTGTTAGAAAGTACATCGGTTTGTTGACAAACCCTGGTCGTCCAGAACCATATTACACTGCAAACCGTGGTCGCCAATGTGTTAACGGTGTGTACTGTATATGCATTTCAGCTTTATTCTGTTTTATATGTGTATTTTTGTTAAAATGTGTATTGTGATGAATTGTATTTTATGTAGGCCTATTTGATGTATGTTATGTGTGATAACCTTTTTTATCACTTTAGGTTGATGCCCTTTTTAACATCTTGGCCAGGGACTACAGATGAAATCTAGCCTTCTGGCTAATTCTGGCGTATTTACATTTTTAATGTAGATTAATATGCACTGTCCCTTTTGCAAATAAACTTAAAGCGTCCCTTCTGTAGTGTGGTAGTGAAAGGGTTAACCCTTTGTAGTGTGGTAGTGAAAGTGTTAACCCTTTGTAGTGTGGTAGTGAAAGGGTTAACCTTTTGTAGTGTGGTAGTGAAAGTGTTAACCCTTTGTAGTGTGGTTGTGAACGCGTTAACCCTTTGTAGTGTGGTAGTGAAAGGGTTATCCTTCTGTAGTGTGCTAGTGAAAATGTTAACCCTTTGTTTCAAGTTCAAGTTCAAGTTTCTTTATTAGTTGTCATACAGAACTACAGAATACTTTTATACAAAATGCTTCTTTCTGTTACGCTCCAGAGACTGTGCTAGACAAAAATAGATAAGTATAAAATAAGTATAGCAAGTAAAAAATAGAAGTCACGTACGTAGACACAAGTGTTCAGTATGTACATATGTACAATGTTCAATGCAGAGTAGAAGTAACTGAGTTACCATACAATATACTAATATACAATATACTATATAGTGCAAAGCAGAAATGGGATGAGGTACAATTTAGGTACAATTTACAGTAAGGTGTAATGAGGTATGGGTTGTAGTGCAAATTCTTTCCCAATAAATATAAAGTGTGTTTAGATGTTCTAAAGTGTGTAAAGTGGGTGCTGCAGTGAGTTGTTTGTTTGAAGTGAGTGTGTGCGTGTGGATGTGTGTGCTGTGAGTGCATTTGATGGTTGTTACATTGTTCATTGAGCATCCTGATGGCCTGGTGATAGAAGCTTCTTCTGAGTCTTTCTGTGCTTGCCATGAGACTCCGGTATCGCTTGCCTGACCGCAGCAGTTCAAAGAGGCAGTTGTTTGGTTGCTGGAGTCTTTGATAATTATCTTAGCCTTACCCATACACCGCTTGTTGTAAATGTGCTGGAGAGTGGGAAGCCCCCCTCCAATTGTGCGTTCGGCTGAACGGGCCACTCTCTGTAGTCTGCTACGGTCTTTTGCGGTGCTATTCCCAAACCAGGAGGTGATATTGCCAGTCAGGATGCTCTCTATTGTGCATGAGTAGAAGTTCTTAAGGATCTTCTGACTGACTTGGAACTTCCTGAGGCACCTGAGGAAGTAGAGGCGTTGCCGTGCCTTCTTCACAACACTGTCAATGTGTAGTTGACACTTTGTAGTGTGGTTGTGAAAGTGTTAACCCTTTGTAGCGTGGTAGTGAAAGGGTTATCCTTTTGTAGTGTGCCAGTGAAAGTGTTAACCCTTTGTAGTGTGGTAGTGAAAGGGTTAACCCTTTGTACGGTGGCAGTGAAAGGGTTAACCTCCTGTAATGTGGTAGTGAAAGGGTTAAAGTTACTAACGTTCAGGTCTTCCTACAGCTGTTTACATCGGTACTTATAGGAGGCTGAGAGGGGGCTATGTGACCACATTTGGCTGCAACAGTACAACAGTTCAGTTTAGCACTGGTATCACAATCAATCACTCAGTATAACCTTAATATTTAAACCCATGCAACAAAGAAACATATCCAGCATATCCATTTTGAATAGAGTTTACTCATATTAAATCCATGGACAAAATGAATTAAGTAAATAAACCATATTAGAAAAAAGGAAGTGACATCATGTTCAAAGAAAAGAAAATCTTTATCAAACCTTTACAAATTGTGCAAGCTGGTGATGAAACATATTATTGACCATCTCTATAAATAAACTGAATCTGTGGAAAACTAAACATGTGCTGCAGGTTTATCCCCGAGCAGCAATCCACCTTTTGACCATGTCCCTAATCTGAGCCGTTGAGGGGTAGTTAATGTTTAAGTTTATGAGAATAGCGCCACCATGAGGCAAGATGACTCAGGATCTCACAGGCCTCCTTGTTGTTGTAAGGCAAACATATTTGTCAAGTTTGGTGGAAATCGGACAGAACGTTCACATGTAACGAATCATTTCCTGTTTACCATACATTTTAATCTAACCTGTGGTATGGTTTGGCAATTATTTAAATTACAAATTTGAATATGTTAGTCCACAGATTGAATACGGCAAGTTTGGTGAGAATCGGGTGAACAGGCGAGGGGGAGTAGAGGAAAACGTGATTTTCCAATAATTCCAACGTTCCAAATACAAATTCCAATATGGCAGACTTCATATGTCCTGGTGGTAGTTGTTGTGCATGAGTAGACACATCTCTGGATACCAGTTTCATGACTGTATGACTAACGGATCAGGAGATAAACAAACTTGATAGTTTGACCTACAACTTCTAACTGCTCTGAAATGGAAACGACGCGATAAAAAAACAATCTGTCTTCACAGCACTGACTGGAAAATAGTCTTTGATAATGCGATGGGCAGATTAGACACATAGCCATAATTAAAAACATAGATTAGGCGATATTAACGTTAACATTGGCGCCGATGGTGGCATTCAAGCAGTAAAACGGAAAACCAGGCGTGGCACTGAAAGAGTTAATGACACAGTTTTTTTTTTTTATTATTCAAAAAATTTAAACTGTCCACACGACTGGTTTAAACCTTGCACCGAGTGAAGTCATATGCATGTAGTACAATGCCAAAGCAGTAGGCGGCGATGTTGTTCAGACATGAAGGCCATTTGCCACCATCTTTAAATACCTTGCGTTAGCCATTTAGCCAATGTAGTATATATTTTTCAGCAAAGTGCAATAAAAGTGCAATAAACAAACGGATCCATTCACTGTGTGTTCTGCCTCTCATTTGTTGATGAAACAAAACCAACAGCAACACAATTTACCACCAAGAGAGGATAGTTTAGTCTCACAAAAAGATCTCCGGTGTTGTTAGCTACATGCTAATGTGAATGGCATTCTCTATGTATAGTAAGCAGCGAGGCTAGCTGAGGCTAGCATCAGCGATTTTGTTAGCTTACATGCTAATGTAATAATGTGGTAACGTTAACGCTAGTAGAATGAATGGATGCAAACGTTATTTAACACATTGCAGAATAGGTACAATACAATACGGCTCAATACAAACAATTGTTACGGGGATGCAGTCTGGACTGGGTTCCTTATAACAATAACTTGACAACACATGAGTTTAGTTTAGCCGCAGCTACATGTTTACTCTGAGCGTCAGGTCAGGAATGCGACAACAGACATCAGTCGATCACAACACTCTTCAACACAGACGATACGTTTTGAACAAAAGTTTTTTACAATCATTTTCATATAACGCTACTTGGGACAGCTCTGCTGTAAACACTGACTATTTTAATCTAAAATTCCCGGCTGAGGATCAGGGGCGGATTTAGGATTATAGGAGATCCGGGGCTTAGCCCAGATAGGTGCCCAGCCTTTTTTTTTTTTTTTTTTTTTTTTTTTTTTGCAGGCAAGGGGTGGTTTTTCTGCAGATTTCTTTTGAATTTAATTAACCTGTACGTGCAATTTCCTGCAATATAGAGCCTTCAATCTTGACCAATAAAGCTGCTCTTTTCACTATAAAACTCAGTAGTTATGGTTAGATTTATATATTGGGGGGGGGATATATCATATTTTTCATATGATCAAAAAGTGGTGGAGCAAGAGCATACCTTTGCTCCCCCAAGTTCAATAGTGGGAGAGCAGAGATGCTCCGAATGCTCTTATGGCCAGGCGTCTATGATTCACTGATACAAAGTAAAATAGTGCAGTGCAATAAAATAGTTAGTAAAATAGAATAAAATAATGCAATAGTGCATTGCAATAAAATAGTTATCATCGTATTTCTTCGGGAGGCCGGTAAGGAGTGCATTACAGTAGTTGAGTTGGCTTGAAATAAAGGCATGGATCTGGTTTTCAGCGTCCTTTTGATTTATAAATGGCCGTACTTTAGATATGTTTCTAAGGTGGAAGAATTAAGTTTTTGTCAACTTGTTGATTGTGATTTAAAAGTGATTGAGTCTACCATGACACCAAGACTTAACTCACTCAAATACAGTTAGCAGCTGGATAGACCACAGATGGAAATTAGCTTCTGCTAAATCTGGTGCAAACATATTTTCATGTAACAATGATGAATTGTCAATATTTTTTTTTTTTTTTTTAAATAAATAAATTCGGGGCTTTTCAGAAAACATTCGGGGCTTGAGCCCAAGTAGCCACACCCTAGCCCCGCCCCTGATTGAAGGGATAGTTCAGAATTGTGGACATAAAGTTTCATTTACTACTTGGCCATTATGTTATGTTCAATGGACTGCACTTATATAGCAATATCGCTTTTATCCAAAGCGCGTATGGCCTCTCATTCACCTATTCACACACATTCACACACCAATGGTGGCAGCTGCCATGCATATTGATCCATAAATAGTGTTTAGATTGTACTTCTATAGGTTTTTAACTTTACATACTGTATTTAAACATTACATTTGAACAAACACTGCAAGCTAAAGTTTTAAATCATTTGAATCTGTTTTATACAGCACACTTGCTTCCAAAATAAAGCAGTTTTACAATCCTGAGCGTTTGTTAACACTGGAAGCTTTTTGTTTCTAACAATCTGTACAATAAAAGTGTCTGTCTGATTAACTTTTAGTGGTGCCAATTTATTGAAGGAGTTTGATTGTAACAATTTAGGAAAGATCTGTAAAATAACAGTGTTTCTCTGCTGAGTTTATAGTGGCATAACTTTATTGAAGGGGTTTGATATTAATAAGTTAGGAAAAACCAGCCAAATAACAGTGTTTCACTGTGTTTCATCGTAATAATTTTGGAAAAACTTGTGGAATAACAGTGTTTCACTGCTGAACTTTAAGTTCTGTCACTTTATTGAAGGAGTTTGATTGTAACAATTTTGGAAAAACCTGTAAAATAACAGTGTTTCACTGCTGAACTAAGTTCTGTCACTTTATTGAAGGAGTTTGATTGTAATAATTTTGGAAAAACCTGCCAAATAACAGTGTTTCACTGCTGAACTTTAAGTTATGTCACTTAATTGAAGGTGTTTCATCGTAATAATTTTGGAAAAACCTGTAAAATAACAGTGTTTCACTGCTGAACTTTAAGTTCTGTCACTTTATTGAAGGAGTTTGATCGTAATAATTGAGGAAAAACCTGTGAAATAACAGTGTTTCACTGCTGAACTTTAAGTTCTGTCACTTAATTGAAGGAGTTTGATTGTAATAATTATGGAAAAACCTGTGAAATAACAGTGTTTCACTGCTGAACTTTGAGTTCTGTCACTTAATTGAAGGAGTTTGATTGTAATAATTATGGGAAAACCTGTAAAATAACAGTGTTTCACTGCTGAACTTTAAGTTCTGTCACTTTATTGAAGGAGTTTGATCGTAATAATTGAGGAAAAACCTGTGAAATAACAGTGTTTCACTGCTGAACTTTAAGTTATGTCACTTAATTGAAGGAGTTTGATTGTAATAATTATGGAAAAACCTGTGAAATAACAGTGTTTCACTGCTGAACTTTGAGTTCTGTCACTTAATTGAAGGAGTTTGATTGTAATAATTATGGGAAAACATGTAAAATAACAGTGTTTCACTGCTGAACTTTAAGTTCTGTCACTTTATTGAAGGAGTTTGATCGTAATAATTTAGGAAAAACCTGTGAAATAACAGTTTTTCACTGCTGAACTTTGAGTTCTGTCACTTAATTGAAGGAGTTTGATTGTAATAATTATGGGAAAACATGTAAAATAACAGTGTTTCACTGCTGAACTTTAAGTTCTGTCACCTTATTGAAGGAGTTTGATCGTAATAATTTAGGAAAAACCTGTAAAATAACAGTGTTTCACTGCTGAACTTTAAGTTCTGTCACTTTATTGAAGGAGTTTGATCATAATAATTTAGGAAAAACCTGTGGAATAACAGTGTTTCACTGCTTAACTTTAAGTTCTGTCACTTTATTGAAGGAGTTTGATCGTAATAATTTAGGAAAGACCTGTGAAATAACAGTGTTTCTGTGTGTGTGTGTGTGTGTGTGTGTGTGTGTGTGTGTGTGTGTGTGTGTGTGTGTGTGTGTGTGTGTGTGTGTGTGTGTGTGTGTGTGTGTTTGATTCTTGGAGAATGTCACTTGTGTTCAGAAAATTACAATATGTCTATAAAGTGGTTTCTGGGATAAAGACAATTGTGTTCAGAAAATGGTTTCATGGAGAATGTTTAAGCAATTCTCCTTAACATGTATTTCTTAGGTTTCCCCCTTAGTGTTCATGGAGGGTGTTAAACTGTACCATGATCGGTGATCCATAATGTTTTCACAGCTGGGGTATAGGCTTGAATGTAGCGTTAAGACGACATTCTGTTAAACTGTTAAAAGCGGGCAGAGGTGTGAGCACCCCCAGATAATCATCCTTGCGAATATCTCTCACGACACAACGTTATTAGCTTAGTTATAAAAAGAGGAAGTAGATTAACACTAGCTGAATGGTTACAACTTGTAATTCGGAAAGTAGGAGTTGCCATTAATTGTTTAAATGATCCTCCCTGTTATAAATACACCCCCAGATGTATACCGGTGTTTTATCTGTAAACATTGCAGTTCAGACATCAAGAATGGCTTACGGAAATGGTATACATGGCGGAATGTGTTTTTTTTAAAACAATACAATTACTAAACTCTAGAATGTATTTACAGCAAGTTTAATCTCCCTATGTTATAGATTCCTATCCTCGGCTTTGGGATGACACATTATTGCCCTATGGTAAGTGTTGTGAAGGATCAGATTAAACCGAATATGTATATTTATTTATATATATATATTTAATTGTATTTGTATATCGTTTGATATCCCCTGTATATTCCTTGTACAATATGCATTGAATATCCCTTTAGTCTACTAAACAGCCCATAATAGTTTCATTCTACCATTGGACGAGAACCTGGCGCCAGGTTGCCATACCCCTAGGTCCAAGTTCAATCGTGCCGCCTAACATGTCGTGGCAAGCCCCGGTTCCGCGCAGGAATATGTCGGGCGAAATACGATTTAGTACATTTGTGTGGATTCGTTTCATCAGGTGGGAAAGTGTTCATCATACTTATATCTTGTACTGGGTGGCCAGAAGTTAAAGTACATGAGGTAGTGGTATTAAATATCATATCTAACAATACAGTCAGGGAATTGTACCCCTCAGTTACAATTGGTCCTTCGAGCCGGAGGGTAACTAGTGTAATATTAATATAGTGTTATTAATATCGAAATGGCCTATGATGAACACTCCACGAAACGATCCTCCTAACCTAGAACGCCCGCGGCGCAGACGACAGACCCCTCAGTACTTAGAGGCTTACACTGTCAGTCAACTACCTAGCCTTCGACAAACGGTAAACGCGGTAAAAGTAGAAAGTAAAATTATGTCTGACCTTAACGACCAGGTTTCCCCGACCACAGAGGCCATAGTAGGTCCTAATGTAACTGACCAAGCTCACGGTGGGGACCAGGAGGGAATTGACATGCCTTTACCCCCCGCCACTACCCAAGAAGTAGTCCCCGACCAGCCCCGGGAGGAAGACAACCCTACAGAGAGAGAACTCTGCACGGAAGAAGAGGAGGAGAGCGCAGAGGAACTAGAGCTCCAGGACTCCCCAACGAGTACCCCCAGGAGCGGCTCACGCAGGAGCGGCTCACCTCCACAACCGCCTTCCCCCAGCGAAGCGGAGAGGATACTACAACAGGCGTTCCTCGTCAGCCTGACAGCCTCTACCGAACGCGACCGACTCCAAGCGCAGATGCTTAGCGAGCGCGAACACCTCCAAGCACAGCAACGGAGCGAAGAACAGCGCACACGCCTGGAGATGAGACGCTTCCAGACAGAAGAGAATATGGCAAGAGACCGGGCCGACGCCCAGCGTGCCGCTGCCGGTGCCCAAAGAGACGCAGAACGCGACAGACTACAAGCGCAACTAATAGAGCAGCTGATCAAAAGGACAACTCCCTCTCCCTCCGCCAGGGGTTCAAGGAACTCGTCGAGACAACAGTCAAGGGCAGCGTCTCCTCAACGAGCAAGCGACCCTGAACTTGACCAACAGACCGAGCCTATACCCCCCGCAGACCCCCTTCACAGACCGGTCCAAGCGAGACCCAGCTACAAGGAAGGAGCGGCATACACTGCGGAGAAGCTAAACAAACGATTACAGGATCTGGAAGATCTGATAGAGGAAGAAGAGGGAGAAGAGGAGAACCAAGCCCGACGACAGCACAGTACTCCACCGGACCAGGAGGTCCCATACAGTCCAGGCTATACCCCCGCGGCGCTGCGCTACAGACCCCCGACTCTATTCACGGGTGAGCACGACGCACGACCAGCCCCGAGGAACAGCACCTGGACCAGCGGGCCATGGTACCCTGCCAGTACCAGCCCACAGCGAGGCGCAAGAGGGGACTCGCCCAGGAGGTCTCTCCCCCAACGCTCACCGATGTATCAGCCATCCACGGCGTCATACAATGCCACACCGTCATTCCCAGACTTCGCCTATGAGAGTCGAGCACAGTACACAGAGCTCCGGATGTGCTTAGAGACAATGATGGTGGATGTCGCTGATGAACGCCACAAGTATGCAATATTACTGAAGCACCTGAAAGTACCGCAAGCGCACAATATAGCGCTAGCCTATGCTACCTCTTCGACCCCATACACAGCGGCCCTTGCAGCGCTGGATCAGAGATATGGACGTATATGGGATTACGTAATCCAGGAGATAAGGCATATTGACCGCCTACCCCCAGCCACAGACAATCGCTCACTAGACGACCTGTCAATCAAAGTGCAGTCCCTGGTAGGGATGCTGGGAGCACAACGGGAGAAGGGCATGCATGAGCTATACGCCAACTCCAACGTCGAGAGGATTTTGGAGAAGCTGCCACCCGCAAGACAGGAGCGCTTTAGGCGGCAGAGGGATTACCGGGATCCCAACGGCCCCGAGCCATCCCTCCTTGATCTAGCCGACTTCCTGGCGAGAGAAGTCAGCAGCTTACGACTGGACACCTTCGGGCGGAGCACGCCAAGCTCCAGAGAGGGACCCAGGAGAATAAATGATGGAAGAAGATCGGTGACTGTCATGCACCAATCAGAGTCAGTACCGAGCAGTAAGAGTCACAGCACCCCCTCGAGAAAGGATAAGTGGAAGATAGCGTGTCCCTACTGTGAGAAAGAACACTGGCTGTCACAATGTGACCTATTCACAAAGATGAATGCAGAAGAAGTGAGTCAATGGATAAAGTCCAACCGGCGCTGTTATCGGTGTGCGCGGCCCCACATGGCAGCCGAATGCCGCCTAAAGAAAAGGTGCAGCCGGTGCGATGGAGCAAATCTAGATATACTACACGAAAGTAACGGAAGACGGCCTATACCTGCACCACGGAGCGGCACCAAGGCAAGTGTCATGTACATTGACCCCGCCAGCAGCAGCGGAGCCCAAGTGCTCTTAAAGGTAGTCCGTGTGACATTGAGCTACCAAGATAAAGTCATGGACACTTACGCCGTCCTTGATGACGGGTCAGAGAAGACCCTTCTGCTCGCCTCCGCTGCGACCCAGTTGGGACTGCGGGGGAGCAAGAACGAAATGACGATTCGGACAATAAGAAGAGATTTAAAGACGATAAAGGGCGAGAATGTCTCCTTCACCATCGCAGCAAACGGGCAGCCAGAGCGACGGTACAAGATCACAAATGCTTTCACCAGCCAAGAAATAGGACTATCGCAGTACACCTACCCTGTCACCAAGTTGATGGATAAATATGTGCACCTGCGCCAATTACCTATCCCGCTCATAGACGGCGCTACCCCGACCCTGTTGATAGGCTCCGACCATGCAGAACTCATAGTCCCGATTGACCGGGTCCATACAGGCCCCCGAGGCTGTCCTGCAGCAGTCGAGACTCGCCTAGGGTGGACCCTACAAGGCCCCCTCGCTAAATCTCTCAACCGAACAGCAGCCACTAGCTGCTTCCACTCCAGAACGACAGAAGAAGACACCACTCTCCTGCAGCATGTCGAGAGGCTATGGACCCTAGAGACAATGCCCTTTAAGAACGAAAAGAAAGATATTCGCTCTATAGAAGACATTTACGCCATCAACCTACTCGAGCAGGGGACAAAGAGAGTCACAGTCGGCGGAGTGATGAGATACGCAACTCCACACCTGAGGCGAGAGGGAATGCCCACCTTTCACGCAAAGAAAGACGCCACAGAGCGCTATCTACTGAACACAGAGCGGCGCCTAGCCAAAGACCCCGCTCAAGAGAGTGTGTACCGAGCTGAGATTGAGAAGCTAATCACAGCGGGACACGTAACAAAGATTGACATTAAAGAGGCCGATCAGACGACCGAATCATGGTACGTGCCGCATCACAAGGTCCATCACAACGGCAAGGACCGCATTGTGTTTAACTGCAGCTACCAGATCGGATCCCAAAATCTGAATAAAGAGCTCTTGCCCGGCCCCACACTCGGCCCCTCCCTACTAGGCGTGCTACTGCGCTTCCGCCAGGACAAGGTGGCTATAAGCGGGGATATCAAAGGGATGTTCTTGCAGGTGAGACTAGTAGAGGAGGACAAGCCTCTGCTACGGTTCCTATGGAGAGAGAAGATCGGAGATGAGAACCCATCCATCTACCAGTGGGAAGTACTCCCCTTCGGAACCACATGCAGCCCGTGCTGTGCTACATTTGCACTACAGAAACACGTCACAGAGGACCCAGCAGCAGATGAAGAGGTCCAACACAGTGTGAAGAACAGTTTCTACGTGGACAACTGTTTACAAAGCGTCTCGACTCAAGAAGAAGCCGAGGCTCTCCTAATCAAGTTACGCGCCTCCCTGATCAAAGGCGGCTTTGATCTCAGGCAGTGGGCCAGCAGTGACCCGCACGTATTGCGCAGCCTCTCCTCCGCGGACAAGGCTGCCAGCAGCGAGACCTGGATGGCAACAATCCCAGGAGAAGCCCAAGAAATGACACTAGGACTAGTCTGGCGCTTCAAAACAGACTCGCTCCACTATAGACACAAACCCTTGGCTCCAGAGCAGGGAAGGTCGGCGGCGATACCGACCACCAGACGGAGTGTGTACAGAACACTCGCCAGACAATATGACCCGTTGGGATGTATTCTACCTTACACCACCAGGGCAAAGATGATTGTACGAGCACTATGGGACAAGGACCAGGGCTGGGACGACCCAATACCCGCACACCTTGCCTCAACATGGAGAGAGTGGGAGACGGAACTCCGCTCACTCCCAGGTGTCAATATACGCCGCAGCTACTTCCCATCCACAGTGAGGCCAGAGACATGCGAGATTGAGCTACACGTCTTCAGCGACGCCTCCGAAGTAGCCTACGGATCGGTGGCCTACTTGCGTGCCCAAGAGATGGGAGGAAAGATACACACTGCTTTCATCCTGGCCCGCTCAAGAATAGCCCCACGTAAGCAACAATCTATCCCACGTCTAGAGCTCTGCGCAGCCCTCGCAGGAGCGCATCTAGCCACGTTAATCCAACGTGAACTCACCATTCCGGTGCATAGAACAATCTTGTGGTCAGATTCCACGACAGTACTCACATGGAACAAGTCTTATTCATGCAGATACAAAGTCTTCGTGGGAGTCAGAGTCACCGAGATTCAAGAGTTAACAGAAGAAGCAAGCTGGCGGTATGTGGACACCAAACACAACCCAGCTGACGTCATCACCCGGGGAATGTCTCTGGATGACCTAACCCGTCGCAACATCTACAGTGACGGACCAGCATTCCTCAAGCTCCCGGAAGGAGATTGGCCTACGCCCACCCCGAAGGAAGCAAGTAACGAGGAGGCTGAGAACAAGAAACCTATGTTCTGTGGACTGAGCACTGTCGCCTCCACAGACCCCAACATAGATGACTGCATTACCCTAGAGAGTGCGCAACAAAGAACATTCCTGCGGCACCACCCAGAGATTCAGTCCACCACTGACATGTCAGCAGCTGACTACGAAGAAGCAGAACTTCTTCTACTACAACGAGCCCAGAGAGACTCGTTCCCCGATGAGCTAGACTGTCTACAGGGAGGAAACCCCGTCCCATCAGACAGCAGACTGATTCACCTGGCACCAGAGAGTGACGCCCATAATCTCATCAGAGTGGGTGGTCGCCTGCGGAGAGCCCCCGATCTACCAGATGACATTAAGTACCCGATCGTCTTGAACAGCCGACACAAGGTCACAGAGCTGATCATAAAGAAATACGACGAGGATGTACACCACGCAGGAGCAGAGAGAGTCTTCGTGGAGATCCAGCGAACCTGTCTAGACTGCCGTAAGTGGCGCGCGGCCCAGCATACCACGGATGGCTGACTTACCCCCCTGTCGCCTCCGAATCGGCGACAAGCCATTCCACTCCACAGGCATGGACTGCTTTGGCCCGTTGTATATAAAGAGAGGAAGAGGCACCGAGAAGCGGTGGGGTATTGTATTCAAATGCATGACCACCAGAGCGATACATATCGAGCTACTTCCGACCATGAGCACAGACTCATTCCTTATGGCCTTCCGGAGATTCACATCACGGAAAGGAAAACCGTCTACATTGTTGTCTGATCACGGGACCAACTTCAAAGGCGGAGAAAGAGAGCTGAGAGAGAGCTTCCAAGCTATGGGCCCAGAACTTAAGACCCACCTCGCTCCAGCCCAGATTGACTTCCAGTTTAATCCCCCGAACGCACCCCACTTCGGTGGAACCTGGGAACGAGAAGTACGTTCTATAAAGACAGCCCTGTACGCCGTACTTGGAGCCCAGACTGTGGCGGAGGAAGTCCTAATGACAGTCCTCACGGAGATCGAGGGAGTATTGAACTCAAAGCCCCTCGGTTACGTCTCCAGTGATGTAGCAGATGTCGACCCAGTCACCCCCAACACACTCCTAATGGTGCGGCTGGACCCCGCGCTACCCCAGACAATGTACAGGCCCGAAGAAGCGAACGGCCGAAGAATGTGGAGGTACAGCCAAGTACTAGCTGACAAGTTTTGGAGCAGCTTCCTACTTCACTACCTACCGTCTCTACAGACCCGCCAGAAGTGGGTAAAAGAGAGAGACAATTTGACAGAAGGAACAGTCGTCATGATTATTGACCAGTCACTACCCAGAGCTATGTGGCCGGCTGGCCGCGTAAGCAAAGTGATCACCGGTGCCGATGGCAAGGTCCGAGCAGCTGAAGTACTCGTCCAAGGGCGCACTTACACACGTCCCGTGGCGAGGCTCATAGAACTGCCCCGACTCCCAGATACTATCGATGATGACCATGACCCTATGACTTTGTGAGTTGACTGACCCTTACAGCGGACCTTGAGTGGTAGACAGTGCGGTTAATCTGTCTCTGCTTAGCTAATTAGGTGGGACTAATTAGGGGGCGGCTGTTGTGAAGGATCAGATTAAACCGAATATGTATATTTATTTATATATATATATTTAATTGTATTTGTATATCGTTTGATATCCCCTGTATATTCCTTGTACAATATGCATTGAATATCCCTTTAGTCTACTAAACAGCCCATAATAGTTTCATTCTACCATTGGACGAGAACCTGGCGCCAGGTTGCCATACCCCTAGGTCCAAGTTCAATCGTGCCGCCTAACATGTCGTGGCAAGCCCCGGTTCCGCGCAGGAATATGTCGGGCGAAATACGAATGGTACTATTTGTTCATAGCGCATATATATATGGCGCAAGTAAAGTAGAACTTTCTTTTATTCCAGTTCTTTACCCTCCAACAGAGTGACAGACGCAAAGCCTCCCCACGATGCACGTGCGGTGTAGTAAGGCCTACTTGGCCCAGAATAGGCATTGAGATATCGTGTAGATTAATAGTTGAATAGTCATAGTTTGGCACTATACCGTCGAGTTGGACGTATTCTATTAAGCTAATAATAGTCTATTTATGTATGGTGCATCGTTCGGTTAGAGTTCTAAAGTTATCAGTACCCCCATCGTTCCTGACGTTATCTGGACGCTTAACCAGGCTGGTCAGACCCCTAGTGGTGATTGCATCCGAGGAGCTCCGGGCCAAGAGCGACTGGACCTGTATATTGGATTACTCTACCCGGACGACGGCGAGCCTTCCACGGCTTGGATTATGCTTTGGATGCTTTGATTATTCCATGGATAAAGGCCAACACTGCGGAGTGTTGGAACTACCCCCCGGAGAGGACTCCAGGTGAGACGGCGCTCTACACCAGTGAGGTCGCCTCACGTCTCTCCGTTGTGGACCGGCAGATACCGTCCACAGAGGGTCCAGCTGTATTCGTCTGCGGTCCGAGGTTCTGTGGGCACCGTGTCCAAGACTTTGGATTCTCCCAAGACACCGTCGGCCAGATGGGATACCGCCAGCGGCTTCTCTAACCCCCCCCTCCTACTGTCTTACAACCAGCGGGACCCCCCCCCCCCCCCCTTAGTGTATCCAGCTCTAATCATCTAAGTACCATCGCTATCGTTTCCTAAATATTCCAGGTTGTATACTTACTCCCTGCGTAACCAGAGATTGGACATTCAATGTTGATTTACCTACGAATACTCATTTGCCATAAAAGTGCATATTTCATATTTCAAATCATAAATGTAATTAAGTGATCGTTGTATACACCTTTTGCTGTATTAAACCTTCGATTTGGTACATTTGTGTGGATTCGTTTCATCAGGTGGGAAAGTGTTCATCATACTTATATCTTGTACTGGGTGGCCAGAAGTTAAAGTACATGAGGTAGTGGTATTAAATATCATATCTAACAATACAGTCAGGGAATTGTACCCCTCAGTTACAATTGGTCCTTCGAGCCGGAGGGTAACTAGTGTAATATTAATATAGTGTTATTAATATCGAAATGGCCTATGATGAACACTCCACGAAACGATCCTCCTAACCTAGAACGCCTGCGGCGCAGACGACAGACCCCTCAGTACTTAGAGGCTTACACTGTCAGTCAACTACCTAGCCTTCGACAAACGGTAAACGCGGTAAAAGTAGAAAGTAAAATTATGTCTGACCTTAACGACCAGGTTTCCCCGACCACATAGGCCATAGTAGGTCCTAATGTAACTGACCAAGCTCACGGTGGGGACCAGGAGGGAATTGACATGCCTTTACCCCCCGCCACTACCCAAGAAGTAGTCCCCGACCAGCCCCGGGAGGAAGACAACCCTACAGAGAGAGAACTCTGCACGGAAGAAGAGGAGGAGAGCGCCGAGGAACTAGAGCTCCAGGACTCCCCAACGAGTACCCCCAGGAGCGGCTCACGCAGGAGCGGCTCACCTCCACAACCGCCTTCCCCCAGCGAGGCGGAGAGGATACTACAACAGGCGTTCCTCGTCAGCCTGACAGCCTCTACCGAACGCGACCGACTCCAAGCGCAGATGCTTAGCGAGCGCGAACACCTCCAAGCACAGCAACGGAGCGAAGAACAGCGCACACGCCTCAGTTACAGTAAGTACAAATTAACTAATACAAGTCTATTTTAAAAGAATTAAATCCTATTCAATGTATGTTGCTGTTTCTAACACAGTGCCTTTTTATCTTTCTTTCTAAAAGCAGGATAGGCCTTTCTGACGGGGCTTGAAACGGTTCGCTGGTTAGATGGTATTACACACGGTAATTTTTTTTTATACATAGAAAATATGATTTCTGAATTAATATAATTTCTGAATTCATATTTTATCTTAAAACTCTTAACAGATGGAGGTGCATTGATGGATTTTAGTGATGTTACCGACGCAGATATCCTGGGACAGCTTGAAGACTTTGACAAATGTGGTAAGTGTATAACCAACCTCATGTTAAATAAATGTATCATTATTCATTAAAATGCTAATTATGACATTCTTTTATTCGTTTCTACACAGCTCGGGACATAGAAAATGACTGGGATCCCGAGACGATTTGCGAATTGGACCTCATCGATAAACAGGCCATTGAAAATATACTAAGGACTCTACACCCTGAATCCTCCGTCATCCAACAAGATTTTAATGATGACTGGGGGGCTGACATATTAACTCAGATTGATTGTTTTGACAAGACAGGTACATGCAAAACGAACCTAGATCATAAATACTTATGTTCTACTTCATCAAAATGATAATTACAATCTTCTTTTATTCCTGTTATACACAGCTACTGTCACCGACGATGACAGGAATCCTGAAATACTTGAAGAATTGAGCATCATTGATAAACAGGCCATCGATGATCTACTCGCCCGCCTGAAGCCGGAGGCCTTCATTCAACATCAACCCCAGGGTCCTGATGTGTCATACTTCAAGAAATACAAACGTACAGTACTATCATCCCATGCTAGACTCCACGGGGCGCAACCCTATGAAAATGTGTATCAGAAATGCAGATATCTGAGATTGTAACTAAATAACTTGAGGGGAGGGCAGTTTTTTTTTTTTTTTTGTAAACACCTATAGCTAATTATGGAGGAAGATCTGAGCGCTACAGAAATACAGGATAGCTCTATGCTAGATCCAGCCGAGCTTGAAGCTTATCTGTTCTTTAATAAGTCTAACGATGGGCTATTCAACATAACTCTAGATTCCCCGCGTATTATGAATGACTCTATAACAAATACCATTATAGACTTGGAAGAATATCTTCTTTCGACAGAGATGACTAATGCAATTACAGCTTTGAATAATTCTGTACAAATTACCCCTGTAACTGAGATCATAGATTTCTTAGATCCCACCCCTGCACCGGTCGATAATGATTCATTACTCATAGCTATACGTGAGACTGAGTCTAATATTCTAGACCTATGCTATTCCATGAATGGTCATGATGATAGCGTTCCAGAAGGTTCTACGGATCTGGAAGAGCTTTTTGCTGAATTAGAGGAATTACAAGCACCGGCTACACTCGTCGTAAATTACTCTCCATCAGTAACACCAGCCCCCTCGACACCTCACTCAAGCGCTGACAACCCTACTGTACATACAGGTCGTGGTCTAACTACAGTACATAACAGAAGACTTTTTAATAACACAGAGTTAAGAGAGTACTTCAACTTACACCCAACGAAAGGCATACCAGACTTCGGTATATTCCATAATAATATTATGGCCACCATGGACCGTATGCTAACTAGAATCCAAAGTGTTACAAATGATAATGACATCATACAGGTATCGCTAATAGGCGATGGGGTGGTAGACAGGTCTATAAATTCCTACGAAACGGCTGTGAGAATCTTAATGATTTTTACCAGATACTAGAACAGTTAGTGCAATCAAATCATGCTCTGCTCGCTGATACGTCTTTACAGCTAGTAGCCCAGATCGTGCGCATCCCTACGGGGGAGGGGTTGGGGACCAGAAGAAAAATCGATGGTCTATTAACTTAGGAGTCTAACCTAAAGAGCTCCTCCTCCTGAGAATTTCCCCCTTTTTTTTGTTACATAATATAAAATTACAGATTCATACCTTCAAAATAAGCCATCAATTGTCAAATTTGAGACGATAGTTTTCAATCAATGTCCTATCAAACATTCTGGTAAAATCCTAACACCTTTTCAGTATAGGACTTGAAGTAGATCCAAGTTCATTCAGCTATCTGATGAGAGAACTACACTCCCAGAATTCAATGTGATCATTGTCACTAGAACCATTTCACACCTGGAGCAAAGGCCCAGTCATTCCTTTGTTATTCCAGTGAATGGACCCAGCAGGAGGCCTAGCCTGTGTGTGTGTGTTTCTGTGTGTGTGACCGGAGTGCCGGATGTCCCGCGATGATGTCGGGGAGTTCGCGACCCTCTCTGCGCCACCCCCTATCTCCCTGTCTCCGGCTGTCCCTGAGCAACGACCGGAGTGTTGAATGTCCCGTGACTAAGACGGGGAGGACGTGACCCTCTTTGCGCCGCCCCTGTGCCTCAAATAGATCCGCTATCAACTCTATCTTTAATCTTTCAAAATGTTCAGTTGCTATCGCTATTAGCTCTATCTTTAATTTTTCAAAATTTACAGTTGCTATTGCATGCACTCATCTGTGTTTCACCACACACATGAGTGCATGCTTACCAACTGTCCGTCTGCAACACTACTATCACCAACATCTAAGAAGGGAGATCCCCCCTTGAATGGCCCTTCTAAGGTTTCTCTCCTCCACACTGCCTGTGGAGCTTTTTTCCCTATTGTTAGGTTTTAGTGAGTTTTTCCTTACCTTCGCGTGGGGTATGTCTGGGAGTGCTTGCATTCTTTCATTTATTTGCATTCATCTAAAAAATGTTTGGACCTTATGGTGTTCTTGTTCTGTTCTTGACTTATTGTTATGTTGTCTTCTTGACTTGTTTAAAGAAGACCTGTACGGCCCATGGGGACATTAACGTGTGTTGTCGGGCCCTATAAATAAATTTGATTTGATTTGATTTTGTGTGTGTCTGTGTCTGTATTTACAGTACTGTACCATATCAAAAAAAAATAAGCAAACTAGACTAGATGTAAATGTAATGTGTAAATGTGTAAATGTAAATGTGTGTGTCTGTCTGTCTGTGTATGTGTGTGTGTGTATGTGTGTGTGTGTGTGTCTGTGAAACATGTCTTGTACTCATTTACCTCACTAAATACAGCAATGTGTAACTGTAGATTTCAAGAGAGAGAGAGAGAGAGAGAGAGCGACATTTATAATAATTATATTATTAATTCGTTTTTTTACACACACACACTAATAACATGATCATGATCAGAGAGAGAGAGTGTGTGTGTGTGTGTGTGTGTGCAGGGGAGTAGCTGGGGGGGGGGGGGGGGGTTAGGATGATTCCAAGGGCCCAGCAAATGCCCTAATTTTTTTTATAGATTGGGGGCCCCACATTTTTTAATAGATTGGGGGGCCCACAAATTGTTTCTTTCATGGGGCCCAGAATCTCCAGCTACGCCCCTGTGAGCGCACCGTTTTACTCTAGAGAGCTGTCATGACCGTGATGCACGCTTGAATGAACTGCGAGATAACTCATAACTCGTACACACACGCACTCTGTCTGCCATACAGTAGTTTATGTTGTTTTAGCGTGACGTGGGTATATACACGGGCGAGGATGAAAAGCATAAGACTACTTTTAATACATAAATTAACATTCTGTCGGGTCCCGTGTATTCTCGAGAGAGAATGATAATAATAATAATAACCGTGATGCGCGCTTGAATGAACTGCGAGATAACTCATAACTCGTACACACACGCACTCTGTCTGCCATACAGTAGTTTATGTTGTTTTAGCGCGACGTGGGTATATACACGGGCGAGGATGAAAAGCATAAGACTACTTATAAATAAAAATAAAAAACTACTAAAAATAAAGAGAGAGCGCTGTCATCACGTAGCCAGCCTGAAGGGACTGCGAGAGATAATTCATAACTCGTACACACACGCACTTTGTCCACGCACTTTGTCTCGGCCATACAGACAGTAGTTAATGTTTTAGCGCAAAGCTTTATACACGGGCGACTACTTTAATTCATAACGTTCGGTCGGGTCTGTATTCTCGAGAATGAAAATAATAATGATGCAGTCCACCTCTTCCTTCCTTCCTTGCACATAAAAAGCAAGTAGTTAATGTTTTAGCGCGACGTCATACACTGGTGCAGTGGTTGGCAATGGATGGGGGGGGGGGGGTTGGCTCTGATACCTCTGCGGGGGTCTAACACCTATTCACAGCGCTATTGTGTGTGTGCGCGCGTCCATGGATGTGACGCGCAATGTAGTTTTTATTGCAAATGGAGATTATTACAAGCATACCATCTAGCAAGAATTAAACGTATTTACAAGTCGTATTAGGTTTAGCAAGTTGGGGGACTTATACCTTACATGTCAAAGCACTAGAAATGGCAATTTTTCTATTTTTATCGATTTCTGAAAAGATGTCCTTTTTGAGTATTTAAGAGGGATTCGAATTTCTTTTGTTGTCCGCCGACGGGTTCAAAGCTCCAGCGTGACTCCTAAGGGTTAACTAGCGAAGTCCTCCCCAAGAAGAGACGGTTCTTAAAAATCATAAGTAACCCGAACGATCGACAATGCTTCGCAACGAATGTGGCAATGCTCCTAGATCCATCTATAAATCAGGATGTAGCTTACCTGCGCGGTAGAGATTTACATAAACTTGCAAATGTCCCTGAAGGGGGTGTGGGTTTCACCGATATACAACGCTTCGAGAGGGTTCTAAATCGTTCTATAGTTGTATTCTTCCGAAAAGCTAAAGGTTTCTCGCATTATAAATCGGGGTTTGAAGGACCAGAACCTGGCTTGCATCTATTATTGCATTGTGAACATTACTGCGGCATAACCAAACTAAATTCGTTTTTAGGCACACCATACGTGTGTCCTGGATGTTTTGCTGGGTACACTAGAAAGGGAGCACACAGTTGTAAGACTACCTGCTGTATTTGTCACAACGCTGAATGTCATACCAAGCCAAAAGCATTACAGAAATGTAAAGACTGCAATCGGATTTGTCAATCGTCTTTCTGTTATGACCAACATAAAGCAAAGCGCGCAAACGTTCTAAAACAACAATCTGTATGCGAAGCCAATAAAAAATGTGGTGATATGCTCTACATCGCGATATACTCTACAATACAACCTGCCTACATACATAACACATAATATATATTATTCCCTATACAATACAATATAATATTACAAGGATACATACATAATGATATAAGGACAGAGTCCGTAACACCAAGATAATGTTGTTTTGAAAGCAAAGGGGATAACACAAACTTATGAGAGCTGCAAACAAGTTTCATTTCGGGGCATGTGTGGTTTAGTTGAAAACTATCTAAAGCCTGACCCTTCTGCACCAGAGCATATACTGTACGCTCCCCAGTTCAACATAAATAGATGTAAAAAGGATCTATCTATCTCTAATGCCTCAGTCTTAAAGATAGTCCGAGTGGTTTACGATAAACAAAGGTTATACTCTAACGGTACCACAAGACCTTTTGGGTATTGAGAGAGTAAAAATTTACTTTACAGCAGAATATGATTTTGATCCCCGTTTAGAGCTTCCTATGTCTACAATTATAGCGGGCCGAGTGGTTGTGGAAAAACATATCTTGTACAGAAACTATTACAACATTGTAAAGAATCTTTGTCGAATGTACCAGATAATATCGTGTGGATTTATGATTGTTACCAACCAATGTATGATGACTTGTTGAAGACAATAAAAATCACTTTTGTCAAAGGGTTGCCAGAATCATTCAATGATGAGACAATGTTCCCTAGCAGTATGAATCATCACCTAATTATTTTCGATGATATGGTATTCTCAGCGGGAGAGCATCTCGAAGTGGCTAAAATGTTCACCCAGTACAGACATCATCATAAAATGAGTGTAATAATGCTTACACAGAATCTATTTCAACAAGGTAAGCACAACCGCACAATTAGTCTTAATGCAAGCTACTTGATTTTATTTAAAAACCCTCGAGATAGATTACAACTTTCAGTATTAGCGGGTCAGATGTATCCGGGTGAGCGCTCTATCCTATTCGACAGTTTCAAAGAGGCTACAAAGCAGCCATATTCCTACCTACCTGTGACCACATTGCCCCGATCAGTTGCGACTTAGAACAGGGTTACTACCTCAGGAAGGACCACCCATAGTATACATTAGAAAATAGGGAACATGTTGTGTCGTATAAGGTCTCATATGTCCGTATTGAAAGCTTTATATAACACCTCCCTTGCCATTCGAAAACAGATGCTAGCTAGATCATCACCAGATCTATTAAAGGTGACATGTACTATAAATGTCATTTTTCAGTTTCCTCCTCCAATAAATCAGGCCATTTTGATTTGAACGGCTGATATACGTCATACGGCCGCTGGGTGACGCGATTGGCTCTGCGGTTGGAGCTAATGCCCGCCCCCATTCTACCTAGACTAGACAGCGAGTGGAGGAAGCCACTTCCTCAGCTGCGAGGCGGAGTGGGGCCGTGCGCTCTGGAGGGAGAGAGGGAGAGAGAGGGGGGGGGGGGGGGTGTACCTGCCGGCCGCGCGCCACACACCTGCAAACGGGAGATTGAAAGAAAGAAAAAAAAAAAACACCACGTCTCATCACCGAGAGCCGAGAGGGAGAGAAAGGAAGAGAGAGGGAGGGAGGGAGAGAGGGGGCCTTGTCATTAACGGCCTGTCTTTTTTCTCTCTCTCTCTCTCTCTCTCTCTCTCTCTCTCTCTCTCTCTCTCTCTCTCTCTCTCTCTCTCTCTCTCTCTCTCTCTCTCTCCCACCCCCTCCCTCTCTCTCTCTCTCTCTCTCTCTCCCACCCCCTCCTTCTCTCTCTCTCTCTCTCTCTCTCTCTCTCTCTCTCTCTCTCTCTCTCTCTCTCTCTCTCTCTCTGCCGCGCGTCACCGAGAGGGAGAGAAAGGAAGAGAGAGGGAGAGAGAGATGGAGAGAGAGGGGGCACTTGGGGGGGGGGGGGGGTACCTGCCGGCCGCGCGCCACACACCCGCAAACGGGAGATTGAAAGAAAGAAAAAAAAAAAAAACACAAGCTCCCGCGGACTCTCATCACCGAGAGCCGAGAGGCAGAGAAAGGAAGAGAGAGGGAGGGAGGGAGAGAGGGGGCCTTGTCATTAACGGCCTGTCTTTTTTTCTCTCTCTCTCTCTCTCTCTCTCTCTCTCTCTCTCTCTCTCTCTCTCTCTCTCTCTCTCTCTCTCTCTTCCCCCCCCTCCCTCCCTCCCTCTACCAGTGCAGACTGTGGACTGACTGTCACTCAAAGTGCTTATGGGCGGAGCCAGGCCATAACAGCCTGATTTCTTGAGGCTGAAAAATTATGGTTTTGAGTACTTGATTAGAAATATAAAACAATGCATTTTTTGGAAAAAAAACTTACAAATGTCTTCAATAGACTAACAGGAATTGTGTAAAGTTGCCCAAATAGTGCTAGGAATAGCAGTACATAGCCCCTTTAAGATGCATGTGTGAGATAGCATTAAATGTCCTGAAAGGTGTTATACCCCTTAAAAACGTCCACACACACAAACTACGAAGAAAGAAGAAAATCCTAAAGATATTAGCTGATAGCAAAGTTAATCTTTCTAAAAAGAGAAGGGCCCTTATGCAGACAGGGGACGTTTTTTTATACCATTACTTAGCGCAGCCATCCCTTTTCTATCGTCTTTATTAACAAAAAAGGGTAATAATGAGCAGCATGCAGAAAATTATTCTTATCCCTAAAAGTCAATGGAACCAGGCCTCATCCAACGGGGTTATAACTCCTATTAACATCGCCGATAAAGCTTCAGATAAATTACATACAGGGATGTACAATATTCTGAACGATATCAAGTCAAGTCAAGTCAAGTCAAGAGTTTTAATTGTCACAGCATACAAGTATACAATGAAATGCGGGTGGTCTTGCCCGCGACGATGTGCAATACAGTGGTACAACATATAATAGAATCTAATAAAAACAAAACATTGTGCAATAAACAGGTAACAGGTAAATGTTCTGGAGGGTGGGGAGCCCCCCTCCAATTGTGCATTCGGCTGAACGTGTCACTCTTTGTAGTCTGCTTCGGTCTTGTGCAGTGCTATTCCCAAACCAGGAGGTGATGTTGCCAGTCAAGATGCTCTCTATTGTACATGAGTAGAAGTTCTTAAGGATCTTCTGACTGACTTGGAACTTCCTTAGGCGCCTGAGGAAGTAGAGGCGTTGTCGTGCCTTCTTCACAACACTGTCAATGTGTGTGGTCCATGTCAAGTCCTCGGATATGTAGGCTCCAAGGTACTTAAAGCTGTTGACTCTCTCAACCGGTGCCCCGTCGATGCTGAGGGGGCTGTAGTCCTTGACCCCCGACCTCCTGAAGTCCACAATCATCTCCTTTGTTTTGCTGACGTTCAGGGAGAGGCTGTTTTCCTGGCACCATCCCGCCAGGACCTTGACCTCTTCCAGGTAGGCCCTCTCGTCGTTGGCAGAGATCAGGCCCACCACCACTGTGTCGTCAGCAAATTTGATGATTGTATTGCTACTCCGCTGAGCCACACAGTCGTGTGTGTACAGGGAGTAGAGGAGGGGACTCAGAACACAGCCCTGGGGGGCCCCTATGTTGAGGGTGATGGATGAGGAGGTGCAGTTGCCTGCTCTCACCACCTGGGGTCTGCCCGTCAGGAAGTCCAAGACCCACTGGCAGAGGTCATAGTTCAAGCCCAGGTCCCTGAGCTTGGCTATGAGTATGGAGGGGACTATGGTATTGAATGTCGAGCTGTAGTCGATGAATAGCATTCTCACATAGTTCCCCTGCCTCTTGTCCAGGTGTGATGCTGCTGTGTGCAGCACATGGGCTATGGCGTCCTCCGTGGACCTGTTGGGGCGGTATGCAAATTGCAGGGGGTCCATGTTGATGGGGAGGGAGGAGCAGATGTAGCCCTTTACTAGCTTCTCAAAGCACTTCATGGCTATGGAGGTGAGAGCTACAGGGCGGTAGTCGTTGAGGCAAGCAGGCTTGGATTTTTTGGGTACAGGGATAATAGTGGACTTCTTCAGGCAGGTGGGGATGACAGCCTGTTCTAAGGACAGGTTAAATATGTCAGTGAATACCGGGGCCAGTTGGTCGGCACAGACTTTTAGGATGCGGCCGGGGATGCCGTCCGGACCTGCTGCCTTCCTGATATTCACTTTTTTAAAGGTCCGCCTCACCTCATGCTCTGTTACTCTGAACACTGAGTCTCCATCAGCAGCAGACCCCCCCCCCCCCCCCATTGCCGTGGCTTGTGGGCTGGTGTTGTTATTACCAGCATCAAACCTCGCATAGAAGGTATTGAGGTCATTTGCTAAGGAGATGTCACTGTTCAGTTTGAGGGAGGCGCCTTTGTAGTCTGTCATCGTTTTGAGCCACTGCCACATAGCTCTAGAGCATGGGTGGGCAATTATTTTTCCCGGGGGGCCGAATGAGCAACTGAAAATATGTTGGGGGGCCGGGCCAAAATTCCAAACTCAATTATGCATAATATACATTTTATTTCTATATAAAAAGCAGTAAATGGCATTGTTTTGACCCCTGGTAAGAGTGTATGTTATTATTTGGCAATTAAAAGGTGAGGTTATAGCTTTCAAAAATATCATTTATTCAAATAGAATTTATTTCCAAAATGATAAACAAAATGTGAAACATTAATAACAAAGGGAATTTTGAGTTTCATATACTATTGAAACAAGGATTTTCTTAGCTTTCTAAAGACATCACATCATCTTATAGCAAAAATAAACAAGACATGTCACTGAACTGTGTAAAGAAAAGTGTCCCAGTTTTGTAGCCTTTTTTTACTTTACATGCCTATATTAAACATTTTATGTTTTCAGAACTGTGCAAAAAAAAGAAAAAAAATATCAAGTGTCCCATTTCACTTGTTATATTTCCACATTTTAGTGTTCTTCAGTTCTTTTTTTTCATTCAGTGTGAGAAATCCAGTCTCTGTTGAGCTTTAACAAGTCCATCAAAGTCAGGTTGCATGTCTGAGGTGGAGATGCGAAGCACAGCTGCCAGATGTTCATCAGTGAGAGAGGATCTGTACCTGGACTTGGTAAATGTCATGACTGAGAATGTCTGTTCACATATGTAGGTGGATCCAAAGAGAACCAACATCTTCTGAGCATGTCTCCTAAACGTATACTGTGCGTGTGAACGTTGACATGAAAAAAATAAAGTTAAAAAAAAATATATATATATATATTAAAAAAATGTTTTTTTTTATTTTTTTTTTGTTTTTTTTTATTATCATGTAATCTTTCGCGGGCCGGTCAGAATCATCCCGCGGGCCGGATCCGGCCCGCGGGCCGTACAATGCCCAGGTCTGCTCTAGAGTCAGCCTGTTCAAACTGGAGTTCAATTTTATCCTTGTAGCGCCGTTTGGCCTCTGTCACTGTCCTCCTTACGTTGTATCGCGCCACCTTGTGGTCATTCATGTTGCCTGCCACTAGGCCGTCGTTGTATGCTTTGGTGCGCGCTCTCAGAGCTTCACGGACGGATTTGTCTACCCAGGGTTTTTGATTTGGGTAAACTCTCATTGTGGTAGTGGGGATTGTTTCTTCCACCAAAGTACGAACATAGTCCAGCACTGTCTCCGTGTAGACATGAATGTTATCTGTGTCGCGGAACACGCTCCAGTCTGTGCAGTCAAACGCAGCCTGGAGCGTCTCCTCTGACGTCAAATCCCATTTCTGCACCTCTCGCAAGACTACGGGAGTGCTTTTGATTCTCTGTTTGTACTTTGGTGAAAGGAAAATGGACGCGTGATCTGACTTACCAAAGCCACTAGCAGAATGAGCCTTGTATCCACCCTTGAATTGCGTGTAACAGTGATCTAGGATGTTACCGCCTCTGGTGTTACAAGTCACATGCTGATAGAAGTCAGGTAATACCTTTCTCAGATTGGCGCTATTGAAATCACCCACCACTATAATTGCGGTGTTAACGTTCGCCGCTTGGATTTTATTTACCTCGTCGTGGAGTCTGGAGAGCGCAACATTATTGCTGGCTTGCGGTGGAATATACACTCCTACAAGGATGATCGCCGTTAACTCCCTCGGGAGGAAGAAAGGACGACACTTTATGGTTATATATTCCAGGTCTGGGCAGCAGTGGTTCGATAATTCCTTCACGTTAGCTGGATCGCTCCAATTGTTGTTAAACATGAAGGCAATACCTCCTCCACGTTGTTTGCCGGACAATGGTGATCTGTCCTTGCGGTGGATGAAGAAGTGGTCGGCCGGTTGTATGGCGTGGTCTGGGACGTCCGGCGTCAACCACGTCTCGGTGAAGCAGAGAACGTTACAGTCTCTAACGTCTCTTTGGTATTGAATCCTTGCTCGGATGTCATCCAGTTTATTGTCAATTGATTGTACATTGGCTAGCAATATACTGGGTAGTGGCGTTCGGCTGCCTCTTTGAACTGCTGCGGTCAGGCAAGCGATACTGGAGTCTCAAGGCGAGCACAGAAAGACTCAGAAGAAGCTTCTATCCCCAGGCCATCAGGCTGCTAAACGAACAATGAACACTACACAACAACAACCATCAAACGCACATAGCACACACATCCACACGCACACACTCACTTTAAACAAACACACTGTAGCACCCACTCCACACACTTTATAGCACACACCCACTTTAAACAAACACACTGTAGCACCCACTCCCCACACTTTATATTTATTGATGAAGGATTGCACTACAACTCGTACACCTTACTGTAAATTGTACCTAAATTGTACCTCATCCCATTTCTGCTTTGCACTATATAGTACTGTACATTAGTACACTGCATAGTATTGTATATTATATGGTAACTCAGTTACGTCTATTCTGCATCGAACATTGTACATATGTCTATACTGAACACTGTGACCTCATTTTCTACTTCTAAATTACATGCTATACTATGTTATTTGATACTATCTTGTCTAGCACAGTCTCTGGAGCGTAACAGTAAGAAGCATTTTGTATGAAAGTATTCTGTACTTCTGTATGAAAACTATTAAAGAAACTTGAAACTTGAAACTTGAAACTTGAAAACATGGTGTGGCATCTCGGTATCTGTACATAGTATTTACAGAGCATATAGGACATGGTAGGTAGCTTTAGTAGTGCAATACACTGTTCCTGTTGTTATACTAATTTAAAGTGGCCTTTCCTCTTGGCCATAAGTGTGCGTGTGTGCGGCATGAGTGTGTGCCCGCTCGTGTTAAAGTGTTAAAGTGGCTGCTAGTGTGTGAGTGTGCACAGCGTGCAGGGGTGTAAAAAGTACCCAGAAATTATACTTAAGTGAAAGTATGGGTACTGTCTCAAAATCTGACTCAAGTAAAAGTCAAAGTATCTGGCTAAAAACACACTTGAGTAAAAGTCAAAAAGTCCTACTTTTAAATGTACTTAAGTACTAAAAAGTAAACGTACATTTATTTTTAAAGGGATAGACCAGGGGTCTCAAACTCATTCCATTGTGGGACAAGTTTTCATTTTAAGTATACAGTACATTGCACCAGGTGAGTTAGTTGAAGAGGTGAGCCAATTAGTGAAATCATCAGCTGGTGTTTAGGCAAGGCTGGAATGAAACCAAGCAGACACTCTGCCCACAATGGAATGTGTTCTGCGATAGACAATGCTGAAATGAAAGAACAGAGGACACTTTTTGCATTAAAATTATTTAATGCACTTCTCCATTGAATCCATCACACCATGAATAATATCACAATATTAAAGACTGAATACTGTAGTATCGTGAATAATATGACAATATTAAAAACAGAATGGTGTATCCTGAATAATAGCATAATGCGGATTTTGTACTCCAAGTGAATGTCGTTTAAGGCACTGACCAAAACATTGAAAGTATGGGAGCCCTTCAGTCTTCTGCAGGCAAGTGCAGCAGAACGCCTTTCAAAGCTTTCAGTGTCGATCCAGTGAGCACTGAGCGGTTACCCCAATGAAACTTCTTTGTCGGGCTGTCCAGCAATCTGTTGTTGTCGCGATCCATTCAACTTCACTCATAGCAGCAGTGACTTTCTCTTTCATGGTTTGAGCAGCTTTGCTGATCTTCGAGCGGACAGTGGGCCTCGTAATGACGTTAGTGCTTGGTCGCAAACCATTTATCAGGTTTTTTTAATGATGGCAACTCAACAACACTATAAGGTTGGAGTCCTTGAACTATGTATTTTTTATGTAGATAGGGCCATGGATGATCGTCTTGTCCGTCCACGCCGTCGCAGACCGTTTCGTCCTCTTCACCACTCATTGTGGCCATCTTATATGGCTTGTGACTGTCTATTCTTCTGATAACAGGTGTTTAATCAAAGATCCCCGCTTTCTAGTCTTGCACAAGGACCAATCAGCATGGGTATGGCCGGGTTCATTTTACATTGATGGGGATTTGATTGGCTGTTTACCTGCGGTCGCAGGATTAATAACGTTAACATTAGTTTGGCCAGATAAACAATTCAAATATACTAATTAAAATGGTTGGACCTGCGAGATTTGTACTTTGTACGTTGTAGGTCTGCATTTTAAATGTAAGGAGTAAAAAGTATGTTTTTTTTCTCTGAAATGTAATGGAGTAAAAGTACAAAGTATACAAACCTAATAATACTTGAGTAAAGTACAAATCCACCAAAACAGTACTTAAGTATTGTAACGAAGTACAATTACTCAAGTACTTTACACCCCTGACAGCGTATGTGTCGTGTGTGTGCTTGTGTGTGCTTGTGTGTGGATAGTTCAGTGTTCTGTGGCACTCAATGTTCATTGTTCAAGGCTCTGTTGCTCTGTTATTATGATATTACAGATAAAGAGGACCATGTGCTGTCTCCAGTTGACACCAACGCATCGCGATTACATAATCCGACTGTCTATGCATCAGATTCGGAAAAAGCTAAAAAGATGAATATTCTTCTGCACCGATATCTAGGCTTACTTAGACAGAAAGAGCAAGATACCCATAAGCCAGCACCTTTAGATACACTGATGGAAAGGCCAGAGGTCAGAAACCCTCAAGATATAGAACAATTAGTTTCTGCACTCCCCGTTAGAAGTCAAGTAAAGGCACGGTTTATCCTACAACAACTAAATGTTCTACCCAACGAATCATGGAATCTTAAAGGAGAGTTTATTCATAATGGTACGGCCATTAAAGGGTCTCATATATTGGACTATCTAAAAACGCTGACCAGTATCTCTAAACATTTTGCACCAGGTCCTGGTTATGATGTATGTTAGGGATTTACTATGCCCCCAACTAGCACTATAACCAAAAGTTAAGAACAACACAACACAAGAGTTCTAGCTTACAAGCTGCAGCAGGGAGTGCTTCCTCAGAAGACACTGAAATGACACTTCCCTGTTACAGTCTTTTATTCAGAGGAAAGAGAGAACAAGAGAACATCATGTGATCAAAAGCACGCCACCAGACAGAGATGGTTTTGCTGATAGCAGACAATAGGATGTGCCGTTTGCTGACTCTACACAAACAGTTAGAGACGGTCACTAAGATGAGCAGTATCTAGCCTAAATGGTTTAGCAGGAAATGGCTTCTTGCAGTAAGTTAGAAACGGATGCCTGTGCATCTATTTTCAGGAACTGGTCTTGTGTTAGAGGCAAAGAGGAACTTCCTGTTTTAGCAGAGGCACAGAGGAACTTCCTGTTTTCTCGTAGGTGGATACGCAGAAGTGCTTTTCTCAGAGGTGGATAAGCAGAAGTGCTTATCCTTGAGAGAGACATGTCAGACACACAGAGCGAATCTTATTGAACATTAGTTATTCAGACATTGCATTAGTTATTCAAACATTGCAGAGGTCCAGACTGTGTTGAAATCACTCTGTACTGAGCTCTGTTAAGGAAGGACAGGACACACTCACTGAGAAACATTGCTTTATACTGAAAACTAGGGTAAGCCATTTTAAGTTTATTAGTGAATCTTAAAAGTGAGGAACCAGCTGACTTGATTAAAGGGGCGTGTTTAAAACGGCCATTTTGTTTAGTTAAGTGCCCCCATTAAGGGACTGTTTCCTGTTTACTAGTAGCAACTGATTTGCTGAGTGAGCCATTAAGAGCCTGCCCTGTTTAAAAGCAGAGGTCCAGACTGTGTTGAAATCACTCTGTACTGAGCTCTGTTAAGGAAGGACAGCCTACACCCTAGTCCTATCTTCCACTCCACTCTGAAAAATCTCCCTTTCCCTCCCACTCTGCTATTTCTCTACTTCCTCCCTGCCACTCTTGACAAGACAATGTGTCTCATACCTATATCCACAATCTGCTCCTCTAGAACAGATTTAACCCACCCACGGCAGTTTGCTAGCAACCCGGCTAATCTCTCCTACCCTCCTACAGCCACTAATACACCTGTCACAGTACGGGGAGGCTTATGGAATTGTCAATCAGCAGTCAAGAAAGCTGACTTCATTACTGCCTACGCCCATAGTCTAAATCTGCAGCTCCTGGCTCTAACTGAGACCTGGATAACCCCCAATAACTCATCAACACCTGCAGCATTATCTACAAACTATAACTTCACTCACACACCTCAACCTTCCAGACAGGGTGGAGGCACTGGCCTCATGACATCTCCTTCATGGGCTACAAACGTAACACCACTCCCAGAACTGTCACTCTCCTCTCTCGAATATCATGCAGTATCTGTCTCTAATCCTTTCAATCTCACCATTGTTACACTCTACCGCCCTCCAGGTACACTCGATCACTTCACAGATGAGCTGGACATGCTTCTTAGCTCCTTACCGGAAGATGGTACCCCTCTCCTTCTATTGGGCGACTTCAACCTGCCTGACTCATCTCAGTCAGTCATAGTAGTCTCCCTCCTACAATCGTTTGACCTGACTCCCACTGCCATGCCTCCCACCCACAAAGCAGGCAACTCCTTGGATCTCATATTTTCCCATAACTCCAGCATCATTAACACCACGGTAACTCCCCTACATGTATCTGACCATTCCTTCATATCCTTCTCACTAACTCTCATGCTTAACCGAAAGGTCTTCACCCCAACTCAAACAGTCTCACTTAGACGCAACCTGCCCTCCCTATCCCCCTCCACCCTCTCCTCTGACATACTATCCGCTCTACCTTTGAGTGACACCTTCTCTGCTCTCTCCACAGAGATGGCAACCTCCACCCTCCTTTCAGCCCTTGCAACCTCCTTCAACAAGCTCTGTCCCCTCGTTGAGAAACCTGCCCGCCGTTCCCCACCCAGTCCATGGCTGACAGATCCAGTGAGAGAACAAAGACAGGTCCTGAGAGCAGCTGAAAGGAAGTATAGAAAGTCACGCCTCACTGCTGACATCGACACATATCACAACCTCTTGTTAACATTCTCCAAAACCATCACTAATGCCAAAGCTTCTTTCTTCCACCATAGGATCGAGGCCTCTGCCAAGAATCTTTGCAAACTGCATGCTACCATGTCCTCCCTCCTCACTCCCCCCCCACCCCCCCCTCCCTCATCTTTCTCTGCCGAAGACTTTGCGATCTTCTTTGACGAAAAAGTGGAGAACATCCGCAGCTCCTTCTCCCAACCCCCACCCATTCCAAATGCTGAATCGAGAACCTCATCCTTCACTCTGTCATCTTTCTCTCCCATTACAGAAGCAGAGACCCTGACACTGGTAACGTCGAACCGTCCGACTACTTGCCAGCTGGACCAGCTACCCTCCCCACTCCTCCAGACCATAGCACCAGACATCCTCCCATTCCTAACTGCAACCATCAACTCCTCACTCAACTCGGGGGTGGTCCCCACCTCCCTAAAACAAGCCAGAGTCACGCCCCTCATAAAAAAACCAACCCTGAACCCTACCGTCATAGGCAACTACCGTCCTGTCTCTCTTCTCTCCTTCCTTTCTAAAACACTTGAACGTGCTGTATCCAACCAACTTACTGCTTATCTCTTACAGAATGACCTCCTAGACCCTAATCAGTCAGGCTTCAGGACTGGTCACTCCACAGAGACAGCCCTCATTGCGGTCACAGAGGCACTTCACTTAGCAAAAGCGAAAGGCCTCTCCTCTGTCCTGATTCTCCTAGATCTATCTGCAGCCTTCGACACAGTCAACCACCAGATCCTCCTTGCGGCCCTCGCAGGAATGGGAGTGGCTGGCTCTGCGCTGACATGGCTGTCATCATACCTCAATGACCGCTCCTACCAAGTGTCATGGAGAGGGACCCTGTCGGCCACCCGCCCCCTGCGGACGGGTGTCCCCCAGGGCTCGGTTTTAGGACCCCTTCTCTTCTCCCTCTACACTAAATCACTGGGTAACATTATCACGTCTCATGGCTTCTCCTACCATTGTTATGCCGACGATACTCAACTCTTCCTCTCCTTCCCTCCCTCAGATATCCACGTCTCTGAGCGGATCTCGGCCTGTCTGTCCGACATCTCAGCCTGGATGACGTCCAACCACCTCAAACTGAACCTAAGCAAAACAGAATTGCTCCACCTGCCGGCCAAATCCTCCCCCCTAACCGACCTTTCAATCACAGTCGAGAATGCAGCTGTGACTGCGTCCCCGACCGCCAAGAACCTTGGTGTTATCCTCGACGACCAGTTGAACTTCTCTGCTCACATCGCAGCGACGACCAGAACCTGCCGATTCCTCCTGAGCAACGTCAGAAGGATCCGCCCCTTCCTGACAAAAGAAGCCACCCAACTCCTCGTCCAATCAACAGTCATCTCCCGCCTCGACTACTGCAATGCACTGCTCGCTGGCCTCCCGGCCACTGCCACTAAGCCTCTTCAACTCATTCAGAACGCAGCGGCCCGCCTGATCTCAAACCTAACGAAGTCGGCCCATGTCACCCCACTTCTTAGGGACCTGCACTGGCTCCCCATTGCTGCACGAATCCGCTTCAAGGCCCTCGACCTAGCATACCGTGCGGCAAAGAGAACCGCTCCCGCCTACCTCCGGTCAATGGTCTCTAACTACACACCCTCAAGACCCCTACGCTCTGCATCTTCTGGCCGCCTCAGACCTACTCCTATCCAAGCTCCGGGAGGGTCATCAAAGAGAAGTCGCCTATTCTCAGTCCTTGCCCCACAATGGTGGAATGAACTACCCACCCCAGTTAGGACAGCCGAATCACGTCCAATCTTTCGCCGTCGACTAAAGACGCACTTCTTCAACCATTATCTGAAAAAAAAAAAAAAAACAATAAAAACAAATCGAACCCTAACTAACCGTACTGTCATGCACTTGTCCTAATAAACTAACCTACACTGTAGCACTCAACACTTTGATGAACATTGTTGCTCAGCTGATAGAGTTGTGCCCTTCCTGATGGCTTGTCGTACAGAACTTGTAAGTCGCTTTGGATAAAAACGTCAGCTAAATGACTAAATGTAAATGTAAATGTAGATAAAAGAATACATAGAGTTAAACATAATATCTTTAACATTTCCCTCGTGTTTATCAAAATGGATGATAACACTGTAGTTTGTCCATCTGTTACCTACATCTGCGCAAGCTTTTCTGCAGGAACGCCATTGTTTTTACAGTTCATCGTCATCTTTAGCACATTCTGGATCATATTCCGGTAGGGGCATGTCACCATCTAATTGTTGCAATGCTATGTAATTGCCGACCATTCCAGAAAACATCTTTCTCATCATGTTTTTTATCAGAGGGAAAATGCATGCAGTAAATACACATAAGATTATCATAATGGCTATCAGGAACATGAATCATTTCATCAACAGTGCCTGCCACCCCCGTCTAACAACCAATTGAACCAACCTTGACCAGTAACATGATCCTTAGCCATTACTCTTTGTAACTCTCTCAGTTGGTCCATTGCATCGGTCATGTTTTTGGAGTGCACGTCGTCTGTGATATATGTACAGCATGTAGTTCCTATCAGTACACAGGTGCCCCCTGAGGAAGCAGTGATCAAGTCAAGAGCCATACGATTCTCCATAACCACCGAATAGAATCTATTTCATGGTTTTGTAGTGAGTCTACTTTGAGGGAAGAGTTGAGGGGTTTCAATCCGTAGGATGTTTTTTAACACACCCATGTGTGGGAAGAGGGTCAGTACTGCTTTGTTGCCATCAGACCAGTGTTTAAACTCGGCCGGAACATCAGAACCCCATACAGCGTCATGAGGTTTCAAAGGCTGCTCTGAACCTCTCTTGTGTCTATTCTTAGTGACAGGTCATTCCGCTGGCTCCAGGAAGAATGTATGATCAGTCACAGATATGGGCACGCAGGTGCCTGTCCAATACTTTGGCAGCAAGGGGTAAGCATTTTCTCCGCATAGCCACCATCCTCCCTGCACCCAATAGGTTCCATTTGATACCCCGAAGAGGTCTACTGGAGTGCCCCCTCCGTGAACCACAATCTGGTCACAATTGGTGGTATTCCCCATGGGAATATCACCAATTGCCTGGTAGTAACATACTGGGTGATTTGCACCTTTTGCATCAAAGACAATACGCTGGGGCCTCATTTTGTCAGAGGTTTTCTTCCAGTTTATCCAAAAATCACGGGCGCATGTGCCCTTGCTGATACCTGGGCTGTATGGATGAGTGTCATTAATGATTAGGTCTTCATGCTGGTAACCTATCTCACCCATACTTGCATAACACATGGCTCGTGACTTGTCCATAATTTTTCCGCAGAGGGTCACCTGGGAACTAGAATAGGGAATTCTTGAACACACATAACAATCAGTTTTTTCATAGCTTTTTGCCAAGGTGTTCACATAGAAATACCATTTATTCGTCATTCTAGGTGCTTTGTGTGTTCCTGTGTTGTAGTCCCAAGTTGGATCTTTGAGATATGTCCATCTCTTGTGCAGTGAAAGGAGTGTTTCAGCACCAGAGAGTCCTGGGCCCTCATTTATCAAGTTTTCTTAGAAAACCTTCTATTTCCACACGTAAGCACAGAATTCAGAATGTGTGCACGCACAAAAAAAACGGGATTTATCACACGTGCGTACACAGGTCCTACGCACAGTTGTCTTGATAAATATCACCTTGCTCCTAAGCTGGAGCTTGTGCACTGTTTTAAGTATTTGCATACCAGAACCGCCCCGATTAACCATATACGGTAATGGAACACCCCCATGAAATGTGGAAAAGTGGACTAAGCCGAGGGAAGCGTGTTGTACACGGTGATGTCGGATATTATATCTATTACCTTCCTAAAAGACCATTGCTGCCTAGACACCGCAAACACTAATAAAGACCATTAACCACTGTTTTGCCGTTGGCCGTTGGTGTCATTAATGCATGCTGGAATAAGAATGCCTTTCTTCATTTATTTTTAATATTAATAATTATTATAATACAATAAAAGACAGCTCCATCTTTTAATACACATATATTGTACAGTACCGTCAAATAAATACTACAGTCCCCGCTGAAATAAAGGTTCTGCATGCACATACCAGCAGTGATCTACAGCATAAAAGATAGCCACTTTATAATACTATTCTGAGTAGATAATTCATCTGTATCGCAACAGAGTCACGGATCTGGTCGGGGCAGGTAGCATTATGTCGGGAAAATCTTTATGAAATAAACAAATGTGAATTAAAGAATTTAAAAACAAAGTTTATCATATTAAATCGTTTTATAAGCTTTTTGAGTAGATAATTCATCTGTATCGCAACAGAGTCACGGATCTGGTCGGGGCAGGTAGCATTATGTCGGGAAAATCTTTATGAAATAAACAAATGTGAATTAAAGAATTTAAAACGAAGTTTAGCATATTAAATCGTTTTATAAGCTTATAGCTTTTTTCGTGCTGATTTGAGAAGGGTCCAGCTGCAGAGCCGGAGAGCAACTCTCAGGGCCAAGATAGCACTTATACTATTTTGAGAGAGACAGCAGAGAGACAGACAGCAGAGAGACAGACAGACAGACAGACACTGTTCCACAGTGTGTGTGTGTGTGTGTGTTACGACCCTGGCTCAAAGGCACGCAACCTATGTGCAAAACCGACACCAAAACCTGTGTGTTAACTCAAAGTGCTACTATATCAAGGAATTACTAGTGTAAACTAAAGGATAAGGACTGGAAGAACGTGACTATCTATCTGTTAACCCACACTCTTCTAAACACAGACCCTGGATGTGTGTTACCAGGGCTGGTTTTAAAGCTCCCAGCAGGTTACCAATCAGCACTAATTAGCTAATTGGCAGCCCTCACCTGCATGCCCCGTGACACAGGAGTGATCAGGCCTGCATGCACAGTGACCCAGGAGTGATCAGGCTCCTGGTACATAACACCTCCCCCACCAAACTGGTTGCCCCAGAGGCAACCACCACACAACAACCCATAAACAAAAACAAAAAAAACAACTGTGACCCATTAGTTGTCAGGGCCACTACCACAACAGCGATAGCGGGTCGGCCCCTGTCGAACACGACCACCAACCGTGTTGTATGCTCCCTTTCAACAGGCCCCTCCACCGATACCGACCTGTCAAAAATAGACTGCAAACCAACATCAATCTGAGAACTAATCTCACTGCGCTCAACAGAACAGAACACAGCAAAACAAAAACCATAGATCACTGATACCACCACCGCGCCCATATCCATCCCACCTGGCACTGGCAGTTCACGATACTGCAAACCATGAACATCCAGAGTAGGATGTACCGCCTCAGGTACAGCCCCACCGTCCCTGGAACATGGCAGTACGACAGTCACATAAACGTCTGGAACACCATCTAAAATGGCGTCACCCAAAATAACATTGTCCTGATCAAAATCAAAATGGCTGCCACTCAACAGACGAGGTCGCGAAGGCGGCTCCTACTCCACAGGACACGGGTAACTAGGTTGACCAGCACACCTAGTGCATGGCAGAGAATCAGTGTGGACATGTGGATCAATGTCAGAATCATCAACTGACATACTGGGACCATCCCTGCCCACAAGTGAAACATTAGGGACAATAGAGCTACTGTGGGAAGGCTGGCAGCCTAAGTTAGGCTTAGTAGCCTCTCCAACTAGAACGGTGTCACATGAAACAACAGCACCTCTCATAGCATCCTTCCCACACTCATCCTCCAATTCGTTCGTGGCCTCAGCCACCGTACAGGCTGGGAAGACCTTGAGACACTGCGCTGCCATATCATCTCCTGCCACATGCTTCTCCGGCACGCATGTCAACTCTGGTTTCACCACCGGGCCTAACACAAAGCCACAATCAAGAGAATCATTATGCAGAGGTACATCCACAGTGTGCTTTCCAAAATTCTCAACAGGTACACATTTTAATTCAACAAAGAATGTGTCACTAAGTGTAATGTCCCAAGTCGAAGTATCAACAACATCACTTTTGTCCTTTGACATTTCCCGTGCCACAGCACACACAGGGAACACTCTTGGATGTTTCTGTGCCAGCTCATTAGGGACCTCAGAAACCACAGGAATGGGAATTACAACCGGAGTAGCCAACACTTTGTCACCAGCCAAATCATTCCCTAGAATGAAGGACACCCCCTTTATGGGAATGTGAGAACATACCCCCACAACAACATTGCCTGATACTAAGGGAGAATTGAGCGTGACCTCATGCAAAGGTGCATCCACAAATCCACCCCCAAAGCCCCGAACAACGACACCGGAATGCAAAGAAGTGTTTTCTGAAAACGGCAAAACCCCCTCCAGAATGAGGGACTTAAAAGCACCGGTATCTCTCCAAATTGTTATAGCCTGTTTGGACTCTAGTGCATTAGTCAGGGAAACAAATCCATCCATCATAAACCTTGAGGAACCCTCAAGCTCTTTGAAACGGAGGGCTAGGGCCTCCACGGGTTGCGTTTAATAGAGCTGGCGGACACTATGGCGTTTTAACTCCTATTAGAGAGTCACAGAGGCGTGCTGCAGGTATTGTCTTTTATTGGGAACAGAAAGGTGTGTGTGGTTGGGATATTTCCATGTGTGTGGTTGTCTACAGAAGAATACAATACAGTATACATTAATAACACAGTAGTGATACAATACAGTATACATTAGTAGACACAGTAGTGGTGTACATAAACATAATGTCCATTAGTAGTATATTGCAACTAGTAACTAGGCCACTAGGGCATTCACTTAACCAGAGTTAATATATATAACCTACATAACCTATGCAGGGAATTACTCATGCAGTGCATGTAAACAGTATAGGTAGGTGGACTGTAAACCAGGTGTAAAGATACATTCTATTCACTAGAAGTAGTGAGTGAGTTATATAGCCTAAGCTAGCTCACGTGCGGCTAAGCTAACCACGCAGCATCTCTTGCAGGCAACGTATGTTGGCTAACGTGTAGCTAAGCTAACGGCGCTGTGTTTCAATAACAGAGGGAATGACGTCGACAGGAATAGAACAGCGGAGACACACTATAAAGGTAGAGTAAGCTGAATGAATGGATTAGGCAGAACTAAGCACAGGTAATGTACTCACGTTCATTGACGCACACGTTATCCCAAAGGGACGGACATTACTGCTACAGCAGCCGACCATCAGGCAGCAACACAGAGAATAGCTTGTGCACGTTAAAGGGGAGGGACTCTTAAAGGGCAGGTACAGAACGAAGTAGTCGTCAGGCAGTAACACGGAGACCGGCTTGCTCACTTAAAGGGAGAGAACTCTTAATGGTCAGTAACGTTATCAGAAGACTAGAGTGCAACACTTGATCGGGGCACATCACGCTGAACGATTACACAGGCATAAATCAGTTCCCTTTCCTGTCAACAACAACAACATATTAAAGGGCTATTACAGAACAGGATAGTCTTATTAGCAGGCTTTCCTACACAGCCCAAAAGTCTACTTAGACCTTTTGAACTAAACAGGAAAGTCTCAGTGGTCCTCTGTATCCGGGAGACTCGGGAGCTGCACCGGCCGGGACACAGGGCGCAGGTATATTCTGTCCTTCACCTGGACAGCTGCGGTGCGGGTGCGCCCGTCAGTTCCAGGGTACGTCTGAGTGACCTTCCCTGGCTGCCAGAGTGCCCGAGGAAGCCGCGGGTCAACGATGAGGGCCACCTGGCCGAGCGACTTTCTTGCCGTCCTTCCTCCACTTCTGCCTCTCCGGAGCCCTATCTTGGTATGAAATGGCCCAAAATAGTCTACTCTGGTGGAATAGAATGGGGGCTTGTAGAGACGCGGGCGACAGGGCGGCCATTTTAGGCATATCAGGCTTTGCTCGCCTGGCGTGACGTTCTCGGCAGGTGTGCTGATGCTTGCGGATTGCTCCTCTTCCATGTAGGACCCAGAGTCGGGATCGAAGATCAACGAGTACCTCTCAGGCCCGGGGTGGAGAAGAGTTTGATCATAATCTTGGATGATCAGCTTTGTCAGGGGGTGATGTGGATCCAAGACGATTGGGTGAATGTCATCCATCTCCAAGTTCTCGGCCCTGTGCGGCCTACCGCCTACTCTGGGGAGACCGGTAGCCTTGTCGTACTCTGGAGATAGAGTGGCGAAACGACTGTCTGGGGGAAGAGGTCGGTCAGACTTGAGGGCCTTGATATCCTCTGGGAAGGAGTCCAGCTGGGTTCGTTTAAGGAGGACCTTCTCAGCGTTGAGGAAGTCGGCTGCTTCATAAGGCTGATCAGTGGTCTGGGCATCAGCCGCACCGTGAAGGGACCTGACTGTTGCTTGGACGAGATCTTTCCGTGAAGAGAGGTCTTCAACGGCAGGGAGCGGAGGACTGGGAGAGTTCCTAGGTTGAGTTAGTCGAGTACTGGGTTGAGTACTAGGCTGGGTGCTAGGTTGAGTACTAGGCTGAGTACTAGGTTGAGTACTAGGTTGAGTACTAGGCTGAGTACTAGGTTGAGTACTAGGTTGAGTACTAGGCTGGGTGCTAGGTTGAGTACTAGGCTGAGTACTAGGTTGAGTACTAGGTTGAGTACTGGGCTGAGTACTAGGTTGAGTACTAGGCTGGGTGCTAGGTTGAGTACTAGGTTGAGTACTAGGTTGAGTACTGGGCTGAGTACTGGGTTGGGTACTGAGTTGAGTACTAGGTTGGGTACTGAGTTGAGTACTAGGTTGGGTACTGAGTTGAGTACTAGATTGGGTACTGAGTTGAGTACTAGGTTGGGTACTGAGTTGAGTACTGGGTTGAGTACTGAGTTGAGTACTAGGTTGGGTACTGAGTTGAGTACTAGGTTGGGTACTGAGTTGGGTACTGAGTTGAGTACTAGGTTGGGTACTGAGTTGAGTACTAGGTTGGGTACTGAGTTGAGTACTAGCTTGGGTACTGAGTTGAGTACTAGGTTGGGTACTGAGTTGAGTACTAGGTTGGGTACTGAGTTGAGTACTAGGTTGGGTACTGAGTTGAGTACTAGGTTGGGTACTGAGTTGAGTACTAGGTTGAGTACTGAGTTGAGTACTAGGTTGGGTACTGAGTTGAGTACTAGGTTGGGTACTGAGTTGAGTACTAGGTTGGGTACTGAGTTGAGTACTAGGTTGGGTACTGAGTTGAGTACTAGGTTGGGTACTGAGTTGAGTACTAGGTTGGGTACTGAGTTGAGTACTGAGTTGAGTACTGAGTTGAGTACTAGGTTGGGTACTGAGTTGAGTACTGAGTTGAGTACTGGGTTGAGTACTAGGTTGGGTACTGAGTTGAGTACTAGGTTGAGTACTAGGTTGAGTACTGGGCTGGGTGCTAGGCTGAGTACTAGGTTGAGTACTAGGTTGAGTACTAGGTTGAGTACTGGGCTGAGTACTAGGTTGAGTACTGAGTTGAGTAGCTACAGGGGGCCCTGTGTGAGATTGTAGGTTGCTCAATTGAACCAGGCATGTTGGGAGCTGGGTTGGCGACACAGGGGGAGCAGCAGGGCGAGGCGTCGCCTGTGCTGGATGGTGTATCACTGGAGTGATGGCGGCTGGGATAGCCGGCAGGGGATGCATGTACTGTGGTACGGTAGGAAGGGCTAGAGGCACAGGTGCCACTACGTGGTGCTGTTGTCCAGGTGGTGGATAGGTCGGCTCAGATGCTGCTGCACGTACAAGAGCCCTCATCTTTGACTCTTGAAGTGAGGTGACCAGTTTGGCTACTTGAAGTTCCTTCTCCTTCTTCATAAGCCGCCTCTGCCTGTCCAGGCGTTTAACCCTAGCCTCCCGTGCCTCTTGTGCTTCCTGCTCTAGGCGTTCCCGTGCATCTTGTGCTTCCTGCTCTATGCGTTGTAAACGTTTACACTCCAGGTTGGCGTCGTAGTCTTCTTGTACCTGGCGCTGTAGCTCAAGCTCCAGGGAGTGGATGTACTCCTGGAGGATAGCTTCCTGGGCTGGTGAGAGAGCTGACCTTATGGTGGGTCTAGGAATTGACAGACGTGAGGACCTACTACCTTCATACGGGGCCCTTGTGGTACTCGCCGGGTATGAACGATGGGAGCCGACATCTGACCTTATGGTGGGTCTAGGAATTGACTGATCTGAGTACTGACTGATCCGAGTACTGACTGATCCGAGTACTGACTGATCCGAGTACTGGCTGATCCGAGTACTGACTGATCCGAGTACTGACTGATCCGAGTACTGACTGATCCGAGTACTGAGTTCAGGTTCATGACCCACTTCGAGGTCACGTAGGTGGCTTGGTAGGTGGCGCTCTCTCTGCGGGTGAGCGGTGGTCTCTGTGGTGTCCTGGTCTGCCATAGCGTCTTGAAGGAGCTCTATCCGGCTTCGAAGGACCATGAAACGGAGGGCTAGGGCCTCCATGGGTTGCGTTTAATAGAGCTGGCGGACACTATGGCGTTTTAACTCCTATTAGAGAGTCACAGAGGCGTGCTGCAGGTATTGTCTTTTATTGGGAACAGAAAGGTGTGTGTGGTTGGGATATTTCCATGTGTGTGGTTGTCTACAGAAGAATACAATACAGTATACATTAATAACACAGTAGTGATACAATACAGTATACATTAGTAGACACAGTAGTGGTGTACATAAACATAATGTCCATTAGTAGTATATTGCAACTAGTAACTAGGCCACTAGGGCATTCACTTAACCAGAGTTAATATATATAACCTACATAACCTATGCAGGGAATTACTCATGCAGTGCATGTAAACAGTATAGGTAGGTGGACTGTAAACCAGGTGTAAAGATACATTCTATTCACTAGAAGTAGTGAGTGAGTTATATAGCCTAAGCTAGCTCACGTGCGGCTAAGCTAACCACGCAGCATCTCTTGCAGGCAACGTATGTTGGCTAACGTGTAGCTAAGCTAACGGCGCGGTGTTTCAATAACAGAGGGAATGACGTCGACAGGAATAGAACAGCGGAGACACACTATAAAGGTAGAGTAAGCTGAATGAATGGATTAGGCAGAACTAAGCACAGGTAATGTACTCACGTTCATTGACGCACACGTTATCCCAAAGGGACGGACATTACTGCTACAGCAGCCGACCATCAGGCAGCAACACAGAGAATAGCTTGTGCACGTTAAAGGGGAGGGACTCTTAAAGGGCAGGTACAGAACGAAGTAGTCGTCAGGCAGTAACACGGAGACCGGCTTGCTCACTTAAAGGGAGAGAACTCTTAATGGTCAGTAACGTTATCAGAAGACTAGAGTGCAACACTTGATCGGGGCACATCACGCTGAACGATTACACAGGCATAAATCAGTTCCCTTTCCTGTCAACAACAACATATTAAAGGGCTATTACAGAACAGGATAGTCTTATTAGCAGGCTTTCCTACACTCTTTGTCCACACATTTGATACTTCCCCCATCACCATCTAACGTTGCCATAGGCGTTCTGCATATGGTTTCTACCAGAGCCACGGTTCTGAAATTTTTCTGCTCAAGCACCGGGCACCCAGCAACGATATGACCAGGTTCTTTACAGTAGAAACAGATAATCCCTTCTGGGAATGCACCAGCAGAACCACCCCGCCTAGGAGGTGAAGTTAACTGACCAGCAGACACAGGTTTTGGGAAACGGCCCCCCTGAACAGGACGCCTATCCCCGAACTCAACACGGTAGTCCTCCAAAAACACGGACTTGTGTGTCAACACAAACTCATCAGCGAAGACAGCGGCGTCGCCTATCTTCGATACCTTACGCTCATTTAGATGTGTGGAAACGGTATCAGGAACACATCTTTTAAATTCCTCTAGGAGAATCAACTGCCTAAGCTGCTCTCTTGACTCCGCCTTCTGAGAAGTGGACCACCTGTCAAACAGGTTCTCCTTCTCCCTTCCAAATTCAACATAAGACTGTCCCTCCGACCTGCGATAACCTCTAAAACGCTGACGAAAGGCCTCGGGGACCAACTCATAAGCCCTCAATATGGAAGCTTTAACAAGCTCATAATCAGCGCTTTGTTCAAGGGACAGAGCAGTATAGGCTTCTTGTGCCCTACCAACTAAAACACATTGCAGCAGCAGTGTCCAGGCGGTATCAGGCCACTTCAATGTGGTTGCCACCCGTTCAAAAAGGGGAAAATATCTTTCCACGTCTTTCTCAAAAAATGGAGGCACCATCCTAATATTCCTGCCTACATCAAAACCGGAACGTGACTCTGGATGCAGAGCACCCGCCTGCAATGCAGCATGCTTATATTCAAGCTCCTTCTGCGCACGCTCGTGCTCCAGCAACATTTGTTTCTCCTTAAACTCACGCTCCTTAAGCTCACGCTCACGCTCATGCTCACGCTCCTCTTTCCTCTCCTCACGCTCTCGCTCTAGCTGCCTTTCCTTAAACTCCAACTCCCTAATCCTCCACTCACCCTCTGCACCAGGTAATAGCGGAGACGCGTCAGACGAAGGAGGCTCCTCCACCCTCTCCTCAAGCACCTGCTCTCTAATGAGTAACACCCTTAAAGCACTCAAGGCAGTCGGCTTCAAACGTTTCTCACCCGCAGTAAGCTCTACCCTGTAGTGTACAGCAAGTTCCAGAAGTTGTTCCTTGGAAAACTTCTCCAACATGTCATGAGACGGGCGATCAACAAAGTCCTTGATGTAAGCCATCGTTACTGTACCAGTCACCACAAGCTACTCACTTTACTTTACAGTCACGAAGAACCACTAACGAACCACGAAGAACCACTAAAGAACCACTGAAAAACCACTAAAGAACCACCAAAGAACCACTGAAGACCCCCCCAACGAACCACTGAAGAACCACGAAGAACCACTGAAGAACCATGAAGAACCACTGAAGAACCACTGAAGAACCACTGAAGAATGCTAATGCCAATAATAACAACCAGAAGGGAACGCGGTGGAAATGTGAGCTCTACGGAGCGCACCTTTCTAGGTTGCAAAAATAAATAAATAAAATAAAAATAAAAATAAAACACAACCACCCTGAAATAAATAGACGTGTCATACATGCAGGGTGTTAGGTGCTACCAGGTATGCTCACCAAACACTCAAACAAACAAAATAAATTCAACAAACAAATCCAAACAGGTGCGCCTTCTAACCTGATATGACTACATATGCTTCTACATCTAAACTGCAGTCAAAACCGGCCCACCACATGTCTACCCTAAGAAACACTAAATCAAGCCCTACCACACTACCTGTGTTTTCTGGCCCCCCTAATCTACCTACCCTTAAACTAATGCCCTGTAGACCTAACCATCTTCAACCACACCTGCTACCAGTCAAAGATCATACTTGACCATCCACCCGTCCAGTACATGATACGGTGCCAGACAAGTAGATGGTGCTAATCCCTTCCCTGACTGCCTCAGGAGTATGTGGTGCACAGGAAGCTAACCAACAACCAGAAAATAATGTCCCTATCTACATGTGGTGCCCACTAAACTATATATTTTAACAGCATAAGTAGTCACATCAAATTACAAACAAGTATGGGCACCTGTTAGACGGGTGTAACTGGGTTTACAAAACTCTCAAAATGTGTGTAAAAAAAAAGAAAAAACTGAATTTGTCGAGGTCCTAGTCTGGGGGGAGGGAGGGGGGGTCTGGCCGATTTTTTTCAGGGGGGGGGGGGGTTAATATGCATCTATTTTTCTGTAACTCGGGGAGGGGGGGGGGGCAGTTGGCAGCATTTCCTTTTGTATGGTTGTTGAACTGATGCTGTTAAACTGAAAAAAAAAAGAAAATACCTATAAACATATTGTTTAAAAAAAAGAATGAAAAGGGAACAAGGGAACTATAAAATAAATTGAAATGTAAATAAACAAGGTAAAGATAGAATTGACCGTTGAACCCATGTCACCCCCTCTCTTTTATTTTTGTTTTCTTTTTTAGTGATGCACGATATATTGGCCGCTGACATAATATCGGCCGATATGGCCGTTTTTTTTACACATCGGTATCGGCCCGATATCAAGATAGGGCCGATATGGGCCGATATAATTTTTTCTTTTTTTTTATTAAAATTTAATATTATTTTTTCTTTTTACATGTTTTGGCCTTAAATTGTTTCAAAATATCAGTAATTTCTGAAAATAAGTTACAAAAGTAAAAAAAAAGTATGCGTTTTGGAAAGTAGCTCTTTGTTTGATTATCATAAAAAAGTGTTTTCTGTGCAGAGATGTCGACATCGGTGGATGTCGGTGCCGGCCAGAACAGCAATATTAATGTCGGTTATCGGTATCGGCCACCATTTTCACATTGGTGCATCACTATTCTTTTGGATAATTTTATAATTTTTTCTTTATTGTTTCTGTCTGTTTAATTGTATTGTCTGAGATGTTTGTAAATCAAAAATGCAAATAAAAATGTAAGTTAAAAAAATAAATCTGGACCTTGCTGTGTGTTGGGGACACAGGGCAAAGAGCTGGGGTGTTGCTGCATTTGGAGTTATAGACGAGGGGCTTGTTGTCTGAATGAAGGAGAGAGGGACAGGATGAAGGTTGGTTGTGTACGCCACTTGTTGGGACCCGCGGTGAATATGGCTTTTGCATGCAGGGTTTGGGGAGCGGTGACTTAGGTTAGGATGTCCGGAGGTATGAAGATCGCGCTTGTTGTGCAGTGAACATGCAAACGTGGGCTTTTTATGTTTGTATGTTTGTTCAGACACAGGAGGCCGGTCTCGGCCTATGCGGGCCACGGGGGGTTGAGTTGGGACTCGTATGGAATATACTTTATTAACTATACGGGGGGGGTTGCACCAAGAAGAGACGGCATGTCGTGGGATTTTGCGTATTGGTGGCGCACAGACTATCTGGTCATGATGTAATGGTGGTGGCGTCGCATGACGGCAGATAAAAGGCTTTTCTGGCTAGGAAGCACGGTTGTCTGGTGTGTACGACAGGGGCGCGTTCTGAGTATATAATTGCCCGAAATTGTTCTCAGGAAGGGGGCGCGGGTGAGTTGGGGAGATTTGATTGTTCTGTAATGGAAAGAGAGCTGTGTCCGATGAGCGTTATGACCCTGCTTATAGTCACAGATAGCGGGACGGGGACCGTGAGTGAGGACGGTATGGGCATAAATGCGTCGGGCTCGATGTAAAGAAGAGCTCTGTTAACTATTCAGAACATGCAAGTCGGTATGGTAAAGATGAGTGGAACCTGGCATGATCAGCGCAGGGGGTCTGTGCGATTGCAGGATTAAAACGTAGTAATTAATAGAAGATAAGGGTGCCGGCGTGTTCAAGACGAGGCTCGATAATGGACGGACTGAAGTCAGGGACCAATCGGCCTAATTTAAATGAAGATATATTTGCCGTCCTTAGGCATAGTATCGAACGGATCGGGGGGTCCTTTTTAATCTTGAGCGAAACCGGCCTGTTGATTCGATTACGTTCGCTGTGATACAAAAACAATTCGGTCGAAATGACTGATAAGTACTTAATGGTTGTATGGGGGACTATGGCTATGGTTAGGAATTGTATGGGGGACTATGGCTATGGTTAGGAAGGATTGGCGAAACGTAGGAGCTTATTGTTGTTTTGTTATGATATTTTAATGACCAACGAACATAGGTCGGAGGCGAGTCCTACTGGTGGTTGGGGCTAGCTAGCTTAGCTCTGTGGAAAAGTCCGCGGTGAGACTGGGGACGTTACGATGGCGTTATGAGAGAATTGAAAAAACACTGTGGCGGCGATTGCAGGTAAGAGGCGAATCTAGACGTAGACTGGAGAGATTGTGGCCGTTTTGAGGGTTATTATTGATGCGGTAGCGATAGTGTATGATATTAAGAAGTCGCTGCTTGATGACGTCATGGTGTTGTGGGGAGTGTGTAACGTTCGCGGTGCTATGAAGTGAGGCGGAGTAGGTAGGAGAAAGGATTCGTGTTGAACTATGTGTGCGGCGTTGGTTTGTGTGAATGTTTTAAAAATTATTTTCTGTTAGAGTGGTTGGTTATTTTAAGCTTGTGTGAGTTGTTTATGCTTTGAGTGGTACTGAGCGAATTGCGTGGATGAACGGTTCTTGAAAGGCACGGCTCCCGTGAGGGCCTTGAACGTCGCATTAGAGCTGGCTAAGCTAGTTAGCTTGCGTGCCGTTGCTGTGTGGCGTTTGCGGGCGACATATGTTACGTTTCGAGTTTTGAGAATGATGTTGGGGAAAGGGTTAGAGAACGTGGCATTTTTATGAATGTCGGGGCATGTTATGAATGTCGTGGCAGATTTTGGTTGTCGTGGCAACGTTATAACGGTTGCATCGGTTGCTGCTGCGCATGTGCGGTTCGCTGTTTCGTTTATTTTCGCTCAGGGGCCAGGGAAAACGGGTGAGTTTATATTTAGCTTTGTGTGATATGGTTATATTTATATATTGTACATTGTATTTTTGTGTAAACAGGGGAAGAGATGTAACATGTATGGTGGTTAGGTTAGGGGAGATAGTCAATACGGGTTTACTTAGGCTGCAAACAATACAGTGAGCCTATTGAGGAGAAATGAAATAATGGATACATTGCCTATGTTAAATCTGGGGTTCACAAACTAGCTACTCTGGGTGATTGTATTATTAATATTAGGAACATACATATACACGTTGGACACAGGGGAATATTTTTAACCAGGGGGGAATGAGTAGTGATTGATTAAAAATAAGTACAGTTAAAAACATACAGTTGTTAAGGGGATGCAGACCAGAGACGGAGTCACCCGTTTTAAATACATCATAACTTTTATTGCATACATGATACACAGATAAACGGTAGTTTGAGAGTAGCTATATGTTAAATTTGGAAAGATGCTCTACACTAGAGTTACATGTTGCTTGCAGTAAAATCAATTTATCACATGTGTATGAAGAAAGGAGCATTTGGAACTAACCACTAATAATGTTTTTCTAGATGAGTGATGCTTATATTTGGAATATGCATGAATATTGTTGTGTAAAACCGTGATGTTGGAATCTGTTGAGGCTTGCTTTAATGACACTGTTGATTTAAATAGGATAATGTTTATATTAATGTTTGCTGCAAGTCTTTAGATCATGGGGATGATAATTTAATGATGTAGGGTTGTTGGGGTATATTTTGTTGCATTGCAAGGTTGGAATCTGTTGATGCTTGTGTAATTGGTTAAATCTTTGTAACACTGTTGATTTGCATAAGCTAAATGTTTTATAGTGGAATTTGATACAAGCCCAGTTGTGAAGCAGGATAATTTACTGACGAGGGACTTGTTTATATGCTGTTTTGATGACTGTATGATTGTGTTTTTGCAGTAATTGTAATGATTTGCTGTTTAGTCTGTAATTTTTCTGTGTTTGGCTGTTAGGGACAGGAAAATGTATTACTTTTAGACTCTAGGGGACAGCTGCCTCTAGGGGACAGCTGCTAATCGGACGTGTGAACTGCATTAACTCTTTAAATGCCATGCCTGGTTTTCCATTTTACCGCTTGAATGCCACCATCCGCGCCAATGTTAACGTTAATATCGCCTAATCTATGTTTTAAATTATGGCTATGTGTCTAATCTGCCCATCGCATTATCAAAGACTATGTTCCAGACAGTGCTGTGAAGGCAGATTGTTTTTTTATCGCGTCGTTGCCGTTTCAGAGCAGTTAGAAAAGCCCCCGTTTTGATATAAAAAACAACTCATTCTGGAGCATTCTATGAAAATCGTCTTTTAGTGGAATATTCCACAACGTTGATATTCGTCGGCCTTTTTATGAATCGTTTTCAAATAAACGCTAGATGATCAATATTATACGTGCACGCACGCACATTACGGCCGCGCGCGGACAATCGCCTTGTTGATTTCCTCTCGGACTTTTACAGTGAAAACGAAAGAAGAGATTTCACAAAACAGCTTATAACTTCATCAAAATTACTCTGATTATCCTACCACTGATAACATAGAGTCCTTACCTGACATCAGATGGTATCCAACTGGTATATTCCAATTCCTGATCACCATTCGAAAAAATCGATACGTGTATGGATCCAACGCGACACAGTGGTTCTCCATGATCCGCGGAGATCTGAGGCTCCAGAATGAACTCTAGTAACCCCGGCTGGATCAGTGAACTGGAAAATGTGGAGTACCGGATTTTTTTCCCCATTCATTTTCATTGAGTCCATTCCAAAATCACTTATGTCATCTGGGAGACGACAGGGGGCGCTTTTTTCCACAGTGATCACCGGCGCAGCTCGGCAATACTCGGGTAGGCTCGGGTGATGCAATAATTTTTCAGATCGCAAAAAAAAAGAAAAAAAAAAAAATCCGAGAAATCTCGTGAGTGGCTAGCAACCACCTATAAAAAAACACGAGAAATCTCGTGAGTGGCACTGAAAGAGTTAAGATGAACATCCTACCTAAATTTCTCTATCTTTTTCAAACCCTCCCTATATCTATACATAAGAACTTCTTCAAGAAATTACAAAGGATAATATCTGCATTCATATGGAGAAGGAAGGTCCCTAGAATTAAAATTAAAACCCTATATAATTCCCCCCAGTGTGGTGGACTGAAACTCCCGGACTTCCAACGCTATTACTGGGCTGCACAGACAAGGGCTCTGTGGATTTGGCAGAATGAGTCGACTAATTCCCCTGCCTGGAGACAAATAGAACAATGCCATACGATGGACGTACCGCTGGCCGGAATTCCTTTTATCAGGAAGTACCACACCCTGAAGAATTGTTCAGATAACCCATTTATTAAACACACAGCAAGAACATGGTTTGAGATTCAGACACATCTTGGTAGCTTTATTGCATTTCACAGGAAGACTCCCTTCCACAACAATCCAGCTTTGCCAGAATCACTTAGAGATGGCATCACCAAAAAGTGGTACACTCAGGGAATTAAAACTTTTGGGGACCTATTTGATAATAACATACTTATGTCCTTTGAACAGTTACGTGCCGCCTTCCACCTTCCAACTACTAATTTCTTTAAATACCTACAGGTCAGACACTTCATAGGTACAGGTCAGGGAGGAAACTCCACTCTTCCAAAACCCCTCCTCATAGATGATATTCTAAAAGGAGTTATTCACACTAGAGGCATCCTATCATTAACATATGATAGAATCCTGACCAGTACAGAAATTATACCCCTAAATGCCAAGAACAAATGGGAGCGGGACCTGGACTGTACCTTTGATGAAGATGAATGGGAATCACTATGTGAGTCTGCACTATCTTTTTCATATAACACTCGACATAAACTTATGCAATTTAACATTCTCCATAGAACCTATTTTACGCCGGAAAGACTTCACAGGATGAATGAGGCTATCTCTGACCTTTGCCCTAGGTGCTCAACGGAAACAGGTAGCCTGCTCCACATGTTCTGGGAATGTAACAAACTGAGACCTTACTGGGGCTCAATTTGGGAGACTCTCGAAGAGGTCACAGGTCTTGAGATCCCATGTACACCTAAATTAGCATTATTAGTAGACATGTCTGACATTTCTCCAGATAAGAGAGGCAAGGTGCGGATCATTAAATTGGCCATGATTGCAGGGAACAAGTGTATTGCCATGCTGTGGAAAAGTGCTGAATCCCCCCCCATGTCTATGTGGCTTAGTGAAATCTCTTCGTACATGGCATCAGAGAAAATAATGTTCAATCTTAAGAAAAAACCACGTCTCTTTGATAAATGCTGGGCTGGGTTTAGGCAATACTTAGAACAGATTACATAGTAGGTTGATGATATAGGCTATTATTGAAGCTCCCTTTGTCTTTCTGAAGGGTATATATTGCAATGAATGATACTGTAAATGTTATTAGTTGCTCTTTGAAGAGAAAAGATGTAATGGTAGACATTTATTTGTTTGGTGGAGAAGTATGGGCACCTGTTAGACGGGTGTAACTGGGTTTACAAAACTCTCAAAATGTGTAAAAAAAAAGAAAAAAATGAATTTGTCGAGGTCCTAGTCTGGGGGAAGGGAGGGGGGGTCTGGCCGATTTTTTTTTTTATATATTTTTTTCAGGGGGGGGGGGGGGGTTAATATGCATCTATTTTTCTGTAACTCGGGGAGGGGGGGGGGCAGTTGGCAGCATTTCCTTTTGTATGGTTGTTGAACTGATGCTGTTAAACTGAAAAAAAAAAGAAAATACCTATAAACATATTGTTTAAAAAAAAGAATGAAAAGGGAACAAGGGAACTATAAAATAAATTGAAATGTAAATAAACAAGGTAAAGATAGAATTGACCGTTGAACCCATGTCACCCCCTTTCTTTTATTTTTGTTTTCTTTTTTAGTGATGCACGATATATTGGCCGCTGACATAATATCGGCCGATATGGCCGTTTTTTTTTACACATCGGTATCGGCCCGATATCAAGATAGGGCCGATATGGGCCGATATAATTTTTTCTTTTTTTTTATTATTAAAATTTAATATTATTTTTTCTTTTTACATGTTTTGGCCTTAAATTGTTTCAAAATATCAGTAATTTCTGAAAATAAGTTACAAAAGTAAAAAAAAGTATGCGTTTTGGAAAGTAGCTCTTTGTTTGATTATCATAAAAAAGTGTTTTCTGTGCAGAGATGTCGACATCGGTGGATGTCGGTGCCGGCCAGAACAGCAATATTAATGTCGGTTATCGGTATCGGCCACCATTTTCACATCGGTGCATCACTATTCTTTTTGATGTTATAATTTTTTCTTTATTGTTTCTGTCTGTTTAATTGTATTGTCTGAGATGTTTGTAAATCAAAAATGCAAATAAAAATGTAAGTTAAAAAAAAAATTACAAACAAATAAGGCATACTCACCTGTTTGATGAAACGGCTCAAGCCCCCACGTTACACAATATGTAACGAACACCACCCAAACCATAATACCATGACACCCCGTGTACCACCCAAAAAAAAAACCACCAAACAAATTTCTAGGGGTAAATATCCCGGACGAGCCGCCAACTGTTAAGACCCTGGCTCAAAGGCACGCAACCTATGTGCAAAACCGACACCAAAACCTGTGTGTTAACTCAAAGTGCTACTATATCAAGGAATTACTAGTGTAAACTAAAGGATAAGGACTGGAAGAACGTGACTATCTATCTGTTAACCCACACTCTTCTAAACACAGACCCTGCATGTGTGTTACCAGGGCTGGTTTTAAAGCTCCCAGCAGGTAACCAATCAGCACTAATTAGCTAATTGGCAGCCCTCACCTGCATGCCCCGTGACACAGGAGTGATCAGGCCTGCATGCACAGTGACCCAGGAGTGATCAGGCTCCTGGTACATAACAGTGTGTGTGTGTGTGCGTGTGTGTGACTACTAGTCTAATAGTAGAGACTCAGCCCCCCCCCCCCCTCTGGACCACCTCCTAGTAGAGACTTCTCTAGGAAGAAGACGAAGATGAGGATTAAGGCGAGACACTGCAGGTGAATAGGCAAATATACTTTTTTTGTTGATTTTGAGATTTTGTTATATTTTGCTTCCTAAACATGTCTTCTATGAAACTAGTGACAATAAAACGTCAATAACACACATTTAGTTGTTTATTTTACTTCATTTTGCCTTATTGCATCCATAAATGTCCACATATTTAATGGGGAAGTGCCTCATTTGCATATATAAACATACATTTCAGAAAACTTGTCTCTACTAGGAGGTGGTCCAGAGGGGGGGGGGGTCTCTACTAGGAGACTAGTGGTCACACACACACACACACACTGTGGAACAGTGTCTATCTGTCTGTCTGTCTGTCTCTCTGCTGTCTGTCTCTCCGGCTCTGCAGCTGGACCTTCTCAAATAAGCATGGAAAAGCTTTTAAGCTTATAGCTCCAATTTGGGTCCCAAATTGCGGTACAAATGAAGGAGGTGTCTCGGGTAGTGGACTCTAGTTAATATTATGTTCTCTCTGCAATTAGACTGCCCCTCATTCATTCATTCATCCCTATCTGATGCTATCTCTGAAAACAGTTCCTGCGAGCGCAGTCAGTGCACCCGATAACGCTATATATATAAACCTGCATTCATTCGGAGAGAAAGACCTATTCCACATGCTATTTAGGGTTTGACAATAATTACACTAATATCACTATTTCACAATGAACTATAATGAATTACGGGGGTCATACAGAACACGTCAGTCAAGCTTATTTCCGCGTTGAAACTAATGCATGCAACTGATCTATGCCGTCCGTCTGCAGTCCCCATATTCTACCACAGGGCGTCAGCTAAGCATGCTCTGGGCTGTGCGCAGACATACGCACAAAGTCAAGTTCATGTTCAAATTGATAAATCCCACACTTTGCTTAGAAATGGTCGTACGCACGGGTTAAGCACATATCCGTGCGTACGTCACATTGATAAATGAGGGCCCTGGAGTCTCTGAATCATAGTCATCGTTAGGAACCAGTGGTAGGTAGAGATGTAACAGAAATGATGTGAGTACTACTGTGCATGTAACTATCATTGTAACCACAGCTATCACAATCAGAACCTTCCCCATTTTCTAATTTGTGTAGGATTAGTTGTTTTCTTCACCAGGGTTGAGACGGTCAAACCCTAACGGAATGACCCCCTTTGTAGCTGGACTTCCTCCTACACGTCGAGATTGGGCAGGAATTCAAGCTTTTTACAGTGTGATTGATGGATCCAAGAGGGCCGTCCTTCCACTTTCACTGAAGTAGGCGTGGTTAGCAGCACTTGGAATGGGCCGTCCCAGCGTGGTGTTGCCCAGTTGGCTCTCCGGAACACCTTTACCAGCACCTGGTCACCTGGTTTGAGAACGCTGACCTGTGGGAGAGATAAGGACTCAGGCAGAATATCAAATGGCATTAACCCTTCTGCTGTGGGTGTCACTCGCATATACATTTTTACTAAATGCAAGCAGTCTGGCCATGGTCTTCCTGTTTCCTCTACACATTTTCTCAGTCTTTGTTTCAGAGTGCCATTTGTGCGTTCTACCAGTCCAGCACTTTGGGGGTGGTAAGCACAGTGGTTTTTCAATTCAATACCGAGCGTTCGTGAGCAAAGCGTGATGACCTCATTCACAAAATGTGTTCCGTTGTCGGACCGTATTATGGATGAAATGCCATGAGTTGGGAAGATTTCTTTACACAGTATGTTTGCTACTGTAAGTGCTGTTAAATCCTTTGTTGGAAATATTTCTACCCATTTAGAAAATGCATCAATTATTACCAGGCAGTATCTTAGTTTACCGTTTTGAGATAGTTCTATGAAGTCCATGTGTATTACTTGAAATGGGTATGTGGGTTTGGGGAAACTTCCTCTTTTTGGTCGGCAGCCACCTTGCAAGTTATTTTTACAACAGATCAAGCATGCTCTACACATTTTTTTTTGAATAGTTTTGGTAATTAGGAGCATAGAACACTTTCATCACTTGTGACACCATCCCTCCTGTTGAGACATGGCTTAGCCCATGACTCAATACAGCTGCTGTTTTATACATAGCTTTAGGTAGAACAAGTTTTTCCTGTATAGTGAGAAGTCCTCTGGGGTTTCTCACTGGGCCTGCGTGCGCCCATGCTTGTTGTTCAAGTATGGGTGCAGCATTTTGCATGTCTAGTAGGATTTCACAATCGATGGGCGTGTTTACAGACGTGTCACTTAAGAAAGCATCATGTGTCTTTGGGGTTTTCCCCACGGCTGCTAATTTCGCCATTTTGTCTGCAAAATTGTTTCCTGTGGTAATCAACAAGGTGTCTGTCTTGTGTGAGGCACATTTACACAATGCAAGTGAATTTGGTAATGAGACCACATCTAAGAGCTGTTTCAGTAGTTCCCCATGAGTCACAGCTTTTCCTGTTGAGGTAATCATTCCTCTGCGTGCCCACAACTGTGCAAAGTAATGGACGGCAGAAAATGCATACTGGCTGTCAGTATACAAGTTAATCTTTTTACCCTCTGCCCATTTGCAGGCTGCAATTATGGCTGATAATTCAGCTGCCTGTGCAGACAGGTGTGAAGATAATTTTCCTCCTATGAGCAGTGTATCTATTGTTGTTACGGCAAATTCTGTATGTGTTTTGCCATACTGATTTTTTGACGATGAGCCGTCAACAAAAACGTCTATGTAGCCTTGTTGAGGTGTATCATGCATGTCTTGTCTGGGTTTGGTAGCGTGGTCTGTTTCATGAATGCAACAGTGGGGTGAGCCATCCTCTGCTGTTGGCAAGAGTGTTGCTGGATTCAACATGGTGCATCGTTTCAATGTTATGTGAGGTTGTGACAAGAGAGTGGCTGTCAAATATAAATGTCTGGCTGCTGTGAGGAATGTTAATTTAGCTTGTAGCAGTAACGCATCTACGGCGTGTGGTACGAATACTGTTAATGGGCTATACAACACTAACTCAGCAGTTGTGGTGACAGCCATACTTGCTGCGACGGTGGCCTGTACACAGGGTGGTAGCGCTCTAGCTACTGAATCTAGTCGACTAGAGTAATATCCTACTGGACGTCTCTTGGTCCCATGTGGTTGGGTGAGCACTGCGCACATGTGACCATCGTTATTGTGCACAAACAGGTCAAAAGGCAGACTATAATCTGGAAATGCCAGAATAGGATTTGATTGTACATTTTTTTTCATTGTTATGAACGCTTCGTCAGCCTCAGGTGTCCATGTTAATTTATCTGTCATAGCCATCTGTGTAGTGTAGATTAACGCCTGTAGGGGAGCTGTTGTCCTAGAATATTCTGGAATCCAAATTCTGTAATAATTGCACATTCCAATAGCTGTCGTTTAGTGTGTGGCTTTGGTGCCTGTGAGATTGCCAGCTTCCTGTTTTTGTGCAGCCGTTTACCTCGCTGTGAAATCTGGTGACCCAAATATATGACTTCCGGCTGCACAAACTGAAGTTTTGAAAGGGAGACCTTGTTTCCTGTTTTTGCTAAATGCTGTAGAACTTCTAGTGTTGTACTTTTGCATTGGTCAGCTGTGTTTGATCCTATGAGGATATCGTCCACGTAAATTCAAATTTGGCTATGTTCTTTAGGAATATAGGTAGACATACATTTCTGTATGTTTTCTGAAAATATTGAAGGACTCTCACTGTACCCTTGTGGTAAGCGAGTGTAGGTGTATTTTACTCCTTCAAACGTGAATCCAAACCAATGTTGAGCGTCTGGGTGTAATGGTATTGAGAAAAATGCATTACTCAAATCTATGACTGAAAACACCTTTCTCTGTGGTTCTAAACTGTTCAACAACGTGTGTGGGTTAGGTACGTTCGGTGCTCTTGGAATAACTGCGCTGTTGACTGTTCTCAAGTCTTGTATTAGTCTCCATTTGCCAGTGATTGCTTTCTCTACAGGGAATATGGGTGTATTACACTGTGCTTTGGGTGAGCAAATGATAATACCTGCTTTCTCCATATCTGAGATTACTGGTTTAATGGCATCCATTGCCTGCTTTTTCAATGGGTACTGTCGGGTCACAGGCCTATAGTCTGATCTGGGAGTAATAGTTACTGGCAACGCTGTGGTCATTAGTCCCACATCAGAGGGCCCCTTTGACCATAAGGAGGGAGGAAGCGCTCTCAGCTCGGGGTGTTCCTCCAAACTTAATAATCAAAAGGCTGGTTGTCCCGTCATGTGGACGGTGGGAGTGGTCACTGTCGTCCAACTTAGAGGTTTTCTCCTGAGGGTTTTGTTACAGGAGAACTCCCACCCTCCTGTCTGTTCTGGATACCATTTCACTTGATTTCTAGCTCTGGCCACAAAGTCTCCTAATTGGTACCATTTTGTACCGGGCTCTTTTGTGAGCGAGATGTGTGGAGGGGTTGTAGCCAGATCGTTGACCATTTTTGGCCATGAGACATCAACAACACTACTCACTCCATCAGAGTAGACATATGCACACGTTATCTTTTGGGGTCCCAATTTACTAATCTTTTTATCAAAGTCTGGGTCAGGACCTGTTGTCCTTTTGAATCTGATTGTTGCATGTAATTCATCTGGTTTTTGAATATCGGCTGGGCCTTTAAGAGCCTCCTGTGCTACAGCTATTAGTTGTTTAGTGATAGACATAGGTTCTCTAGTGACTAAATCAAGTGACCACCAATACCTGGGGGTCCCTCTCCCATGTACGAGGAACATTTCTGATCCCTCCTCGTGATCATCTCCTATGTGGTCCCATCTTACTACCGTTATACCTTTTTGGCCTGGTATTAGGGCTAGTCCCAGTAGTGCCAGTGCATCTCTTCCCAGGAGATTTACTGGACAGCACGGATCCACTATTAGTGGGATGGAAACTGATCTTTGAGAGATAGGGTCCAGTATGAGCACTGGTGCTGTGAGCTGCTGTGGAGTGACCTGGCCATTAGCCGATTTGACGAATATTTTTTCCTGTCTTTTCCGCCTTTGGCTGGCTTTTCCTGACTAGTGACGTGCAGGCTCCTGAGTCACACAGGAACTGTACTCTTTCTCCGTTCACCAATAAACTAATATAGGGCTTGTGGTCTTTGCTTTTAAGGTCATATGACGCTAATATCAGGCCTACATCTATATCAGGGGTGTCAAACTCATTTTCACAGAGGGCCACATCAGCATTATGGTTGCCCTCAAAGGGCCAAAGACCGTATAAATGTTAATGTAATGTAAAATAAATGTAGCTACTCATTTACATATTGTTAAACATGTTGTTTCTGTATTTATTACTTATTCAAGTTATACATATTGCATATGCATTTGCATAAATGTAAAAATATATGTTAGCTTATGTTATTTTAACAAATAATTTTAGTTTATCAGAACCCCATATTACTCCATCAATCAATGATCAAACCATTCAAGTAAATAACAAAGAAGAATATCATCAAATACAAGCTATGACATTAAGTTTGTTCAAAACCTTTTTGTCACAGTCAAGAGGGGCAGAACTAACAAATGTGAGCTGCAAAGAACACGTGGGACAGATGTAGCAGATGTTACAAAAACAAATGGCTGCACACAACCTTGCAGAGGCCATACATCCAACTAATAGAAGATAGTTTAATTAACTTTAATTAACAGATTGCAGAATGGGTACAGTACAGTACAGCTCAATACACACAATTGTTAAGGGGATGCAGACCAGAGAAAGACTTTCGACTTGTTTACATCAGGGTCCCCAATTTTCAATTCGTAATGAAATTGCTATTATGTGTCTGCATGAACACACAACTGTAACTGTACTCAAAAATAACAAAATAAGGGTTCTCAGTTCACAACTATATTGGTCAAGTTTTGGGTGGGACTTGTTTGCGTCCCTACAGCTTCTTATTCAATTGAGCGAGATGCTCGGTTATGTCACACAGCCAGTTTGCATCTGACAGTTCAGACAATATTTCTTCAACCCTTTGTTACCTATTCCGCCTGGATCTTTTTTGTATTTTGGGATGTAAAATTGTCAAAGAATGTCTGAGGAGTAAGTGCTTTTGGCTTTTTTCCTTTGTTACTTCATCAATACCTCAGATGTTCAACATACATGTATGTGTAAGAATGTGTAATAACTAAGGCTGTCAAAGTCAAAGCTTTATTAACGCATTAACCCACAATTATTTTAACACTAACCCTAACCCAATATTAATGTTAAAAAAAAAATTCCTGAGCTCTTGGGGGGCGACATCAAATGACGTGGCGGGCCGCATTTGGCCCGCGGGCCGTGAGTTTGACACCTATGGTCTATATAGTCAGTGTTTTGGTACGGGTCATGATTGGGTGGGTCAGGTTCCGAATCAGAGTCAGACTCCGAGTCCCTCGTCCAAACGCTTTTTTCTTTTGCAGGGGGGATGCCTGGAATGATTTTTTCTTGTTTAGGAGGGCAGTTTGGGGTGTGGTCTCGGCCTAGTCATTCTTTGTTGTTTTCGTCGTAGTCCCCACTATCTTGGGTGGGGCATTCTCTGGCAAAATGCCCTTTTCCTCCGCACTTGTAACACGTCTCGTCTTTAATGTTCCGGCCTTGGTTCTGGCCTCTGCCTCTACCTCTACCTTGGCCTCTGCCTTGGCCTCTGCCTCCCCTTCTATTCTGGCCTTGACCCCTGCCCCTCCCACCATAATTGCTAGGGCCCTGGTAGAAGATTTCCATACCTCCCTCATCATCTTGGTAGAATACTTTGGCTACTTTTTGCTTTTTCCTTGCCTCCACCTCGGTGGCGTGTCTGGCATAATTTAGTGCTTCCGTCAGTGTGCCAGTTTTCCAGTGTACCCAATTTTTCTTAAGCCACTCCCTAAGGGGGGCTAGTAGACCCTCAATAAAGGCAATTTTTTGCTGTTGTTGGTAAGTGCCGTTTGGCACAGCCTCAGTCTGTCTAGGAAGTCAGCTGCTAATTCATCAGGTTTTTGTTGTGTGGCATGTATTCTGCCATAGTCAGCTCTCATTCTGTACTCGACTCGTATACGCTCATATACTGCGTTCAGTGGGGCGGTTAGTGCGTCGTCCCTTAAGGTAACCCCATCCACTTGGCCTGTATAATCCCCTTGTATTTTATCTGCTCCCAAACACAGCCATCAATATTCTGAGAATTTCTACACCGTCCAGTCGGTAGGACCTTTTCAGCCCCTCCAACTGGATGATGAATTCATCAGGTCCTGCTCCAGGCTTTGGTAACCCCTTGACATGCTCTAGAATGTCAGAGTGTCCCCAGGGCCGGTGCACCTCTGTGAGTCTTGCCGTATCGCCGTCGATTCCATAATGGGGATTTGGAACTTGGAGCATTGGCAAATTATTTATCACCTCAGTGTGGTATGGGGGAGGGCGTTCACTACTTGTATTTCCTATCGGCAGTGTGGGGTATAGCTGTGTTTCTACTGTGTACAGGTCTGCTTGTGACTGTTTCATGGTAGTAACTCCACTTTTCCCTGCCTCTACTCCTGCTTGTGCTTTCTCTAGTCGCTTCTTAGTCTCCTGTTCTATTCTCCTCTCCTCACCTCGCCTGGCTACCCTGGCCGCTTCTGCTGCCGCCTCTTGTCTGTTCATTGCAGCTGCTACCAGCCTCTGCACTTCGTCTGTCAACAGGGATGTGTGGACAGCAACCTCCTCCTCCTCTTTTTGTGCCAGACCAAGTAGCGCTGCACTTTGCTTCCTTATCTTATCTGTGTCTGCTTTTTTCTTTGCTTAGTCTAACCATCTCTGTGCAATAATCTTTTGCTCTGTATACTTGATTTGTCCTTTCGTGGAGGTAGTGGTTATGATTTTCATATTCAGCTCGTCCAATACTTTCTTACAGCTTTCTGTAGTACAGTAGTCTGTGAACCCATGTTTTTTCTTCCATTCAGCTACGTATCTCATATTTTCTGGATCCTTGCGAAACATGCATCTCTCGTCTTCTGTGAGAGCTTTACTCTGTGATTTTCCCATGGTTATTATTTACTCATGTATATTGTCAGATATACCTTTTTTCAGTTTAGCAAACCCAGTAGAAACCTCATGAATGACTCCTATTGGTCGATTGGAAACTGTGAGAGACAAGCTTCTACAGGTCTCCACTAGGAGGCGCTGCGGTCTCTCTCGTGGTGTTTATGATTCACACAGTTTTTCCAATCTTTTAATTCATGACGTTAATTCCCTTAGCCAACTTTTAGTATCTCTTAGAATATACCATACACTCGCATTCACACGTGTACACAACAAATATTCACACACTTACTCAAACTTCACTATTTCCCAGAAATATTTCTTGTAACTTTAAGTGCCTTTTTTCCTGGTAAAAGGCTACCTGTGGTTCTAGAGATGAATATTTATTTCTTAGGCCTATACACAACAATATTCACAAACACTTACTTAAGCGTCACTATTTCCCAGAAATATTTGTATGTAACCTTAAGTGCTCTTTTCCGGTAAGAAGCTACCAATGTGTCTATTCAATGAATATGTTGTTTCTATCTTACCCTCTGTGTCTGCTGTTGTTGTTAACTGGTTGTCTGGTCGGATCCCGTTAATTCCTCACTCAGGGGAGAAAAGGCAGTTGCTATCGCCGGCCGGACAATGAATTCACACCTCCGGGCTTTTCGAAGGACCAATTTATGTTAGGGATTTACTGTGCCCCCAACTAGCACTATAACCAAAAGTTAAGAACAACACAACACAAGAGTTCTAGCTTACAAGCTGCAGCAGGGAGTGCTTCCTCAGAAGACACTGAAATGACACTTCCCTGTTACAGTCTTTTATTCAGAGGAAAGAGAGAACAAGAGAACATCATGTGATCAAAAGCACGCCACCAGACAGAGATGGTTTTGCTGATAGCAGACAATAGGATGTGCCGTTTGCTGACTCTACACAAACAGTTAGAGACGGTCACTAAGACGAGCAGTATCTAGGCTAAATGGTTTAGCAGGAAATGGCTTCTTGCAGTAAGTTAGAAACGGATGCCTGTGCATCTAGTTTCAGGAACTGGTCTTGTGTTAGAGGCATAGAGGAACTTCCTGTTTAGCAGAGGCACAGAGGAACTTCCTGTTTTCTCGTAGGTGGATAAGCAGAAGTGCTTTTCTCAGAGGTGGATAAGCAGAAGTCAGACACACAGAGCGAATCTTATTGAACATTAGTTATTCAGACATTGCATTAGTTATTCAAACATTGCAGATAAAAGAATACATAGAGTTAAACATAATATCTTTAATGTATTTCTACAAACCTTATCTGAGGTTAATATACCTTTATCATATATAGGAAATAAAGAGGCCCGTAATTCGTTGAATGTTCTAAAGACTCGCTATGGTGCTAATGAGGAGAGAGTTCTCTACGACGTGAATTTCCCCTCTGAAAGTCTTATACCCCAAAGAAAAAAGAGACGGTTTAATGAACAATACAGGGATAGTTCTACTGTTAAAAGATGGCTTAGTTTGTGAAATGCATTTATGTTTTGTATTTTTAAATAAAAACAACAAAATAAATACTTTCAGAATATGTGTTTTATTATATTTGTTACATACGTTCATTTAACATTCTTAAACTACAACACGCCTGTCTATGGATACCTCTGCATGTTAATATACATTACTTATATTTTAAGACAAATTTACTGACTAGGAGGTAATTTCTCAAAGTGTCCCCTGTATAATGTTTAAATATGATATCGTTCAGACTGTATCCTCTTGCTCTTTGACACAGAAAATATATGCAATGATGTCCACAATAGGCTGAGAGTTCATTCTGCACGCTACGAGTTGAATAATAATAGGCTTCTGTAACATTTTGTTGTAGAAATGATCTGATGTGTGAAGGATATGCTTTAGAATTCGGACTAAGCCAGAAGGAATAAAAAAAGACACCCTCTCGTTCGTTATCAAGACTCACAGCGAGCCAATGCACACCTGGCTTATTGCTGGGATCTGTATTAACAATAAAATAGAAAGGGCTAATCAGTGTATTCTGTAAATTGCTTTTTAACTCATCACAGGCCCATACACCTTGAAAACGAGACCCCAGCAAGGCTGAACATAACGTTTGCAATTCTACATTATTCATTTTTTAATAATAGTCTACCAGTCCCTGTAGCTGCGGGTGAGGATGCTAACCCATCCTCGTCAGGGTCCAGATAAAATAATACAAGCCATATCCGGCTAGAAAGTCACTTCGATCAAAAATCAGAGCAGAATCCTTCAGATGTCGGCCTGTGGCTGTGAATAAACTGTAGAACTCCCTAACAGCGTTCCCCTGTGCAAACTGAGGCTGATAAGCTTTTGATGGGATCTGTCGACCGTCTTGACTTAAGGCTGCATATTCTAAGTTAAAATGCTGAAAATTAAAAGGATTTCTAGTAGGTACACCGTTATAGGCCTCGTGCTCTACTAAAGCTAGTATTACATACTTTGGCAGTAACCCCAGGAAAATATTCTCGTGGGTTGAAACTCTCGAATGAATAGGAATCGAGAAAGTTTTTACATTAATACGTGCTAATGGATATAGTGCATTCCCCTTCTGTAACGCTGATGCGTGACCTAACTGTACAGCCGGCGATATTACAACCTTCTTGACGAATAATGTAGCACTAATAATATGTAGAATGTAGCCCCCATCGGCCGCTGACATTATACAGAAATCGTCTTTAGCCCTAGTGAGCTTTATTTTTAAATCAACTTTATTTAACAATAGACGATCGCTAGAAAATATATCTGAATGGATTCCACCCAGGAGATGAAACTCTCGAGATAAAGCACATTCGTGACCCCTGATTTTCAACCCCTTATTTCCCCCAGGTCTGTTAAACGTATATCCTCCATAGCTCCGGCTGTATCTTTAGCGAATAAACCAGCAGTAAACTGACTATTCAGACTATCCGGGGAGTAATTTAATAATGTCTCAATCATAGCTCGATAAGGATGTGTAGAACTAGACTGACTGATTAAACGATCCTGCACGGTTACATCCACTTGGCTAAACATTGTGTTTAGAGGATAGTTGATTAGAGAGACGTTAGCATTGGCTGCCAGATTATTACCATCAGTATTAGTGATCTTGGCCTTTAAATATAATAACGTATTATTGAGATCCAAGTATCTCTCTCCTTCACCTGGTATATGAAATTCTATAGGCGAATCCCTAGTTAGAGCTGTTATGGGTGATATTTCAATATAATCGCTTCGTTCGTTCGATAACTGTTTATAAGGGGCAGCAAAGATATCCAACTCGGATCTTGAGCATTCTTGGGACCGATGGTGAATCATTCTTCAGTTAGAATATATCCTTTACACGGACACGTTTCTTCGTCGGACGTCTCCTCTGACTAACGGCCCTAGCTTTACCGTTCTACTTTTTATAAGAACCCTTATTCTTCCTGGCTGTCGATCTGCATCCAGGCGGTATCCTTCCTCTCGATGACCTCACACCATACCCTGAACCGCTTTGTTCACGCATCCTAGTGGTAACCTTCTGGATCACGATGTAAAACATCTTTTCCGATATTTTTAGCAGCGGTCTTCATATGTGGCTTAGCTATGTTAATACCAGTTTTAAGAAAAGGCATAACAAACTTGAATAATCTTGAGAAAATAGAACCCACCCCTCGGCCATACTGTACGGGAGCACCGGCGAATCCTGCTAACCCGTGTCCCACCTGATTTACATAATAATTAACGAACCGGTTGGGTTGGCCATGGGCCTCCATAATACGCTTACGTTCAATGGTTTAAAATGTAATTTTACGATCACTTTCCCATACGTAAAATTAACTAACTGGTCTCTATCTGTCTTGATTTCTATTTGAATAATATTTATATCAGTGTTTGAGACCCTCGAATAATGCACCTTATCATAACGTATGTTCACTATGTCTCCATATGAACCTCGGATCTGCACCGTGGATAATAGAGGAACGAACGCGTCGCCTATGAGTTGATGGTCTGAGAGGTTAGAATATATAAACAGATTATATACACCCGAACATCCGCAGGGTGAGGTGCAACTGTATTAGCTAAATCATACCATTGGTTACAGTTTAACCCTAGAACATAACATAACTCTGCTGGGAACCTGACCTCATACAAACCATAACCCGTAAACTCACAGGTATTGCTAATTTCGTTAAAAAGGATCCCAGCCTTTTTATCACCCGTCAAGCGTAGACTATCGGTGATTAATTTTATTAACTGTTTAGGGTTTCTATAATACCCTCCTGAACCTATGTGCTGTCTTTCTATAGCCATGTTAGGTTGTTTTAGATGTCTATACTCAAAATAGGCTGATTCGACAGGTATATTGTACCAGGTATGTGGATAGGTTATTTCTGCCAGACCCACTAGCCATTCTCCTTTTAAATGTAGGGCTTTAGCCAGATTAATATTGAAACTGGAGCATTTATTCTTGGGGAAAACTCTCATGCATGCGTTGGAAGGGAGCGTGTCGTAAAACCCTTCCATTATGATAATATGATGAATTATGAATTCCTCCTTCAAAGTTTAGGATTATATAAGGATTATATTAATTCAGCTGTGAGAGTACTCTTTAAGATATAAGAGTTAAATTTCGCCGGCCAGCCTCTCCATTTCACCAGAGTGAATATTTTACCATTTAGCTTCTTATCTCCCAGACACTTCTCTATCATGTAACTCTTGTTCTTTGACTCTACAATCTTCTGTAACTCTAGTTCATAGAATGTGCCGCTTATAGTCTCACCATCCTGGTCTTTCAGCACATACACCACCGGGACACGGGGTAAACGTTTCTCTATCATAAACGTCTCATGCGTATATGTTTGTTCATATCGCTTGTCGAAGACGGTCTGACATATACCATCTTTGAGAATACATCAATTACAGTCATCAGATATTTAAAACCATCGTTATCTTGCGCCAAGCTTTGCATGTCGCATAAATCAATTTGAAATTGATAAAGAGGTCTTGGAACGAATACTCTATTTCTATTGAAATTTGTTCTAGCAGGTTTATGGAGGGTATAACTATCTTGTTTTGATAGCCATGTTTTGACAACTTTCGTTCCAACTCTACCTCCTGTAGAGATCTCCACAGCCTTTCGCAGGCCTTCTACACCCCCATACGAGCCGGGGTTTGATGGGTCATAATATATTTTAGCTAATACACCGTCCATATTTTCTAGCACCTCTACCCTAGGATTATAATACAGGAGTGAATAAGTATACAGGAAACATTTCTTTTTTAAAAACACACCATTTTATTGTTTGTACGGAAGCATAAAAAACATTTCATTCTCTATACACTTTTGCCAGTTTTGGCACTGTGGACATGAATACAAGTACAGAATCGTAGACTGCATCAGTATTGATCTCGGGGTAATCTAAATGTATATCCTTAATCACTTCTTTCAGACATTCGCTATTCTTAAACGAAGAGCAATCCTTCACAGAACCCCTGCATTTGTAGAGGGGACAGGATGGGTAGACTCAGACGCCCCAGAAGGGCGCTGATTGTCGGGATCAGCTGTCCACTCCACAACATCATCAACAACGTAATACAGCGATGGTTCAAATAGACATTCGTGCTGCTTCTGACTGGGATGTTGTATGCTACAGCCATAGCATTGTTCGATGAGATGTTGATCGATACAGCACTTCAGTACTTCGGCCAGAACTAATTTAATACTGGCTATCATTAGATGGTCGAGGAAGCCGGGTCTCTCGTCAATCACTACCGGTAGTACTGTAAGTCTTCTCCTCTCAGCGACAGGCATTTCTTCCGAATAACCTGATTCAGGGGTGTGTGAACGCCATGGGCTATTTGGGGGTGTGTAGCCAGCCTCTGCATCGACGATGGTCACCTGTGATGACAGATCTGGTGTTTCGGTGGTATTCATCATTACCCCGCTCCAGATAATTGAAGACGCGTCACCCTGAGATGTTGATGGCTCCGCGATTCTGTATAGGCAGGCTGGTATCTGGACCCCGGGGGAGTCATTACTGGTTAGAGGAAAGTAGAGTAGCGGTGAGCTGGATTCATCAGAGTTCAGTTCATATCCAGTGTAGAGTTCGTACAGTGAGTAGGTCATGATTATTGTCTAAACGTACATATGCATTGTAACTCTTTTAAAAGGGTGCTTTATGGATAACACGCCCTTTCTTTCGCACCATCGCTCGGACAGTTACACTCCAGTTCCCCTAATTCGATGTCCGGAAAGAGTCGTCTCCTTAGGTGGTCCATATCTGATCGCACCTTTAGCATCTCGCTTGTGACAGCTCCACAGACATTCTAACCATGTGTTTATAGGAACACGAAATAGTCGCATACCTTTTGAAAATAGTCATATCCTGGGGTGGTATGTATAGAAATACGAGCTGTGTAATAGATGAAGTAGCCATCTATATCACTCGACCCCAATAGCAGATTGATTAGCTGTCCATCCTTGAGTCTTCTAGCTACTAGACCATCCAAAGCCTCAAAGGAAGCTTTTTTTAGTTGCCAGAACTCTCTCTCACTTAAATAGATTTCTGGCCTTCTTCCAATGCCTTGGAAGTCCGATAAAGCCATTTTATATATCGCAACTCTGTCTAATCGTCCATCATACTCTAGACTTAATAAACCATCGGATACCGGCCACACTTCATTATAAATATCTCGTCCATATCTGCATGGTGCCAGCAGCAATGCTTTAATACGAGCAAGTCTGTCTGATGTGTGTATAACGGGTGTAGACATATTGTCTGCCATTATGTTCTAGGGTCTCTCTAAGAGGGGATTTTCTAAATATATAGTTTTTTATACAACGCCCACATCTATGTCATGCGTAATATCACACACCCCCCATAAACACACACATATACCTATAACACTGCCTATACAGACGCCCACAAAGCCTACCCGTATCAGTAACTTATTAACAGTATCTAAGGAGTTGATACTATTTTGATCACATTCTGAGAGATCAACCGTAGTCATGTCTTCTCTGGTCTCTGTAAGCTGCGCTGTTGTTGACATATTAACCTTGATTTATAACTAAGCTAATAACGTTGTGTCGTGAGAGATATTCGCAAGGATGATTATCTGGGGGTGCTCACACCTCTGCCCGCTTTTAACAGTTTAACAGAATGTCGTATTAACGCTACATTCAAGCCTATACCCCAGCTGTGAAAACATTATGGATCACCGATCATGGTACAGTTTAACACCCTCCATGAACACTAAGGGGGAAACCTAAAAAATAAATGTTAAGGAGAATTGCTTAAACATTCTCCATGAAACCATTTTATGAACACAATTGTCTTTATCCCAGAAACCACTTTATAGACATATTGTAATTTTCTGAACACAAGTGACATTCTCCAAGAATCAAACACACACACACACACACACACACACACACACACACACACAGACACACACGCACGCATGCATACACGCGCACACACACCTTGGGGGTCGTGAGTTTTTCTGCAGAAAGGGGGAGATGGACATGGTCGTAAATCTATTGGCAATGACAGAAGCTGTATCCCTCAGAAAAAGAGGAAGTCATACTTACAGAGTCATAAATCTATAACCCCACTTGACAGAAACTGCATACCCCAGAAAAGGGGGATGTCTTCTAAAGGCATAAATATATGGCCCCATTTGACAGAAGCTGTATAGGGTTAGTGATTCGCCGATCTCTTTTTGTTTCTCCCGCCTTCCTCGTAGATCAATACTCACCAGGGGGTCTGACAGAAGTTTCAGGCTGCCCGATTCGTTATCCTCATACTCCTCCTTCTGTGACAGCAAAGGGGTACTCTCATTTCAGAAACAGTCTAGTGAGAAACAGCGTGGGGGCTGTCATTTCAGAACCAGTCTACTGATTCTGAAAGTGACAGAGAGGCTGCAGTTTGACAGCCTTCAAAGGGGGAGATGCAGGCCACATGGGCATGGAAAGATGCATTTTGGGGTACATTCAAACTCATCCATGCAGGCCACATGGGGATGGAAAGATGCATTCTCCATACAACCATTTTCTGAACACAGAGGAATCGTGTAGAACACAGACACATTGTATTTTTCTTAATTCCCCTACACACACATTGTAATTTTCTTAATCCCCCTACACACATTGTAATTTTCTTAAATCACACACACACACACACACACACACATACACACATTTGAAATGTATTCTGAAACTGTATTCTGAACTTTTATTTACAAAAAAAAAGAAAAAAAGTAAAACTGAAACCGGATGTCCATCCCCCTATAACTCCGCCCCTTCCTAAACCGGATGTCCCTCCCCTCCGAAACTGGAAGTCCCGCCTCCTTGAACTGCTCGACCAATCAGATAAGGGGGCGGGACTTAAGGTCACAAATCATCTCAAAAGGGGGCGTGGCTACAATCAATCAAACTTTCCATATATGGTCTGACACATTGTGTATCCTAATACTCTCTCTGGCCTGGTACAGGGCTTCATGTCTCCGGACGAGGTGACTGTCCGTGCCCCCATCCCCCTCACCATGCGTGTGGCTATTGTTCTGTACAGATTGGGTAGCTGCGCAGAGTACCGGCTGGTAGCAAACCAGTTTGGTGTCCACAAGGCAACGGTGAAAACATTTGTGTATCTATTCTGCAAGGGCATCGTTAGTGGAGGACTTCTCAGCAGTCTGATACGAATGCCAGATGAAGAGGAGGCAGTTGAGATTGCCAGAAGATTCGAGGCATCACATCACATCCCTCAGATATTTGGCTTGATCGATGGTAAGGTTATTCTTCTTGATTTTCATGAAATGTTTATGCAACCCTAGCGTTTAGAAAACCTAGCCCAGTAGCCTACAGTAACACTTCAAGACACATAATAATAGTAGCAAGAATGGTACTAATAATGCTACGTTTGATCTATAATACTACTATTATTTACATAGCGCATCCTTTTCAATGGTAACTCCGGGCGCATCTAGCTATATCACGCAAGATGCACTTGCGTATTTCATAGGAGTAACCTGTGTAATTATGAAGGGACACACACACATCCCCCTTCTACTAACACACTACTGTACAACAATACTCTAGGCTTATATTACACACTAGTGGATCTGTCTCAAAAATCAAATGCCTGTATCTAGTCCCCTGAGATTGCAATAATGTTTGTATGATTGCTTTCTTAGGTACGCACATACCTATCCTGGCTCCTACTGATGGCTACAGAGATTTCCAGAATCGTAAAGGCTGGTCTTCCTTTGTCCTGCAAGGCGTTGTGGATGACTGATTCATGTAAGTATTCATGGGTTCATGTGGTGATATTTGACATTGAATTTCATAACTAATATGTGTGAATAATTAGAGAGTCATAATGTAGGAGAAATAGACATTCCAAACCAACCCCCTCTCATGACTGCTTACCCAAACGGTATGTAGGAGAACAGTTGCAGGTCATAAAAAGCCCCACACTAATGTAATCAGGGAACAACAAAAACTATGTAAATAAGTCGCACCCCACAGGAAACGGTGGCTCACTCTAACTAGCAGAAGGCTAAATATAATTCTGACACATCCAAGGAACTATTAAGTCAGTATACTTTATAGGAAATTTGGTATTACTTATTAAATTAACCATATCAATGTAGAAGGTAACTTACAAAGAAGAATACCATTTAGAATGTCACCCGAGTATGAAAGTAATAGTGTTATTACACTCTTGTTATAAATCCTGGTATATTTATCACAGTTATATTATCTGGTGAATAAAGGTTGGTGTGGAGAACGGGGGGTAACTGAACAGTAGCTACTGATGGTCTCTGTTTGTACACATGTGATTTGATAGAAGGCGCAGACAGAGGGCGGATAGATTAACACAATGCAGGGTAAGAACATACACATCGATTATGGTCAGAGTGAGGGGGTGGTGAGATTTTTTTCTCCTTGGGTGTTTGTCCGCCTTCCCTGCCCGACTGGAGCTGTGACGACGAGGAGGTAAGGTTATATGACCATTAAATGGTCATAAGGGGGGTGGATAGAAGAGAAGACCAATTGATGAATTATGCAGATGTGATTGTGCTGTCTTAGGAAAGAAAAGAATTAACAGGAGAAGAAAAAATGAATGTAAAGTGAAAATATTGTGATAACTAATGTATGTTTTCTCTCAAACCAGATCATGTAAAGGAGTGTGGGAACAAACTTTCATATAGATTAAGGAAATTGGGTTTTAAATTTGTGATTTATTATATTTGTATGTGTAATTTGTAGATTAAAAATTTTTTTTTATTGTTTTCAACAAACCCAAAAGTTGTTGTTTAAAAGGTGGGCCTCTGCCTTGAGGAGCAAAAACTCATTGATGATATGTACCAAAGAATAATGGGAAAAAACATTTGAGAAATTTTTTTTTAGAACATTTAAAAAAAATTATGATTTTTGTGATTATGTTGTATGGTTAGTATGTATAGAAAATCAAGTCAATATACTGTTTATGACAATGTAAATTGTCAAAGTGAGGAATGTGGTGATATTTGACATTGAATTTCATAACTAATATGTGTGAATAATTAGAGAGTCATAATGTAGGAGAAATAGACATTCCAAACCAACCCCCTCTCATGACTGCTTACCCAAACGGTATGTAGGAGAACAGTTGCAGGTCATAAAAAGCCCCACACTAATGTAATCAGGGAACAACAAAGACTATGTAAATAAGTCGCACCCCACAGGAAACGGTGGCTCACTCTAACTAGCAGAAGGCTAAATATAATTCTGACACATCCAAGGAACTATTAAGTCAGTATACTTTATATAGGAAATCTGGTATTACTTATTACATTAACCATATCAATGTAGAAGGTAACTTACAAAGAAGAATACCATTTAGAATGTCATCCGAGTATGAAAGTAATAGTGTTATTACACTCTTGTTATAAATCCTGGTATATTTATCACAGTTATATTATCTGGTGAATAAAGGTTGGTGTGGTCTCCTATATGATGTCTGGTATCAGCCTAGAGGCAATGACTGTACTGGGATGATATGAGAGATCTGTAGGTCATTACACAAACCATATAGATTGGAAAATCAATAAGAGTACACAAAGGAATGTTGACGTGTTTGATGCATTCAGAGGAGACACTGGCCTCTGTCCAACTGCCCAAAGGAGGGGGGTCCTCAAAAGCGCCCTCCTCTGTACTCATCAAGAGGCCACACCGACGGGGGCCACCAGCAGACCCCCTGTTCACTGAAGGAAGACACCGATGGGGGCCACAGGCAGGCCCCCCTCTGTCCAAACATGAGAAGCCACAACCCAAAGGAGCGGGCCATCGACACCAACCCCCACACGAGGACAAGGACATGTTGGGGCAGATGCAGCCCCAACAAGAAGGCAGAGACTTGTGATTGGTTGAACCAGTTTAAAAATAAGTGAGGTCATTCAAACCTATAAGTAGTAGAGCCGTACCGTTAGTTGGCAGGCCAGCACACCTACCCGTCCCCAGGGGGGGTCCGGCTGAGCCTCCAACCACACCACCAGAGAAATGTGCTGGTATACATGTGAGTAGAATCATGGACTCATTATTGTTGGCTAGAGTAACATGTAATTACTACCTTAGACCAGGTTGTGCTCATGTGTATAGGCTTAGTACATTCTCGTTTCATGCATAAACATGACTGCTATTTTATGTGCAACAATGTCTTGATGTAGGGAAGCCACCGTGTTTTGGGCTATTTTGATTAACCTCATCAAACCTTCTGTACAATCATGTATTATTCTGAATTAATTCCTGTGTGCAACTGATGCCTTATCCACCCTTGACCCTTTGGCAAATAAATCAGTTGAGTTGAAATATAGTTCCTTTTGTCTGGACTGCATGTTTATTTCTCATCTGACTAAGTCAACTGAGAAGACCATGTTTCCATCGCTCTCCTTTTCCTCCTTTCAGTTAGTGACCTCCTTGTGCTGCAAATAGCCTTAGATATTGTATAGGATTATACGACATTCACATTAAAAACAAAATTGACTTGCAATGCACGTGAAGTGCCTACACTCAGCAAAATTAACCCCCACCCACCCCACCTACCCAACCTCCTCCAATGTACAGTTTCGACGTCAAATGTATATACTCTCTTTTCTGGATTCTTTTTGTATCACAAACAGTACTGTATTTGCAAAAATATAGATGTAGCAGTACTGTCTATCTGTATGTCGTGTATGTCATACAGTATATGATGAATTGAAAATGGGGGACCCTGATGTAAAAGTATTTCTTTGATCTGCATCCCCTTAACAATTGTATGTATTGAGCTTTACTGTACTGTACCCATTCTGCAATCTGTTAATAAAGTGTTCAATCAATCAATCAATCAATCAATCAATCAATCAATCAATCACATAAACCCCCCAAAACGTTTGTGAAAAGTATCTTGGGCTGACACATGTTGTCTAGAAACACACCGCTGGTGTGTAAAATGTTACTCACTTGGGCTCAAATGGACTCAGTTTGAGTCAAATTTACTCAGTTTGAGTAAAATTTACTCTGCGAAATTTACTGTGATACATGGAATGTTCGTTTTCAAAACAGTATGCTGAACCGTAGGCTCGAGTCCGGCTCAGTAGCCTAGTGGTTAGAGTGTCTGCCCTTAGTCCAGGAGGCTGTGAGTTCAATCCCCGACAGAGTCACTGTCCTAAAAGTCTGTGCCGACCAACTGGCCCCAGTATTCACTGACATATTTAACCTGTCCTTAGAACAGGCTGTCATCCCCACCTGCCTGAAGAAGTCCACTATTATCCCTGTACCCAAAAAATCCAAGCCTGCTTGCCTCAACGACTACCGCCCTGTAGCTCTCACCTCCATAGCCATGAAGTGCTTTGAGAAGCTAGTAAAGGGCTACATCTGCTCCTCCCTCCCCATCAACATGGACCCCCTGCAATTTGCATACCGCCCCAACAGGTCCACGGAGGACGCCATATCCCATGTGCTGCACACAGCAGCATCACACCTGGACAAGAGGCAGGGGAACTATGTGAGAATGCTATTCATCGACTACAGCTCGGCATTCAATACCATAGTCCCCTCCATACTCATAGCCAAGCTCAGGGACCTGGGCTTGGGCTATGACCTCTGCCAGTGGGTCTTGGACTTCCTGACTGGCAGACCCCAGGTGGTGAGAGCAGGCAACTGCACCTCCTCATCCATCACCCTCAACATAGGGGCCCCCCAGGGCTGTGTTCTGAGTCCCCTCCTCTACTCCCTGTACACACACGACTGTGTGGCTCAGCGGAGTAGCAATACAATCGTCAAATTTGCTGACGACACAGTGGTGGTGGGCCTGATCTCTGCCAACGACGAGAGGGCCTACCTGGAAGAGGTCAAGGTCCTGGCGGGATGGTGCCAGGAAAACAGCCTCTCCCTGAACGTCAGCAAAACAAAAGAGATGATTGTGGACTTCAGGAGGTCGGGGGTCAAGGACTACAGCCCCCTCAGCATCGACGGGGCACCGGTTGAGAGAGTCAACAGCTTCAAGTACCTCGGAGCCCACATATCCGAGGACTTGAAATGGACCATACACATTAACAGTGTGGTGAAGAAGGCACGACAACGCCTCTACTTCCTCAGGCGCCTAAGGAAGTTCCAAGTCAGCCAGAAGATCCTTAAGAACTTCTACTCATGTACAATAGAGAGCATCTTGACCGGCAACATCACCTCCTGGTTTGGGAATAGCACTGCAAAAGACCAAAGCAGACTACAAAGAGTGACACGTTCAGCCGAACGCACAATTGGAGGGGGGCTCCCCACTCTCCAGAACATTTACAACAAGCGTTGCAAGGGGAAGGCTAAGAGAATTATTAAGGACTCGAGCCACCCGAACAACTGCCTCTTTGAACTGCTGCCGTCAGGCAAGCGACACAGGAGTCTCAAGGCGAGCACAGAAAGACTCAGAAGTAGCTTCTATCCCCAGGCCATCAGGCTGCTAAACGAACAATGAATGAACACTACACAACAACAACCACCAAACACACATAGCACACACATCCACACGCACACACTCACTTTAAACAAACACACTGTAGCACCCACTACACACACTTTATAGCACACACCCACTTTAAACAAACACACTGTAGCACCCACTCCCCACACTTTATATTTATGGATGAAGGATTGCACTACAACTCGTACACCTTACTGTAAATTGTACCTAAAATTGTACCTCATCCCACTTCTGCTTTGCACTAGATAGTACTGTACATTAGTACACTGCATAGTATTGTGTATTGTATATTATATGGTAACTCAGAACATTGTACATATGTCTATACCGAACAACTGTGACCTCATTCTTCTTCTAAATTCATGCTATATTATGTTATTATGTTATTTGATACTATCTTGTCTAGCACAGTCTCTGGAGCGTAACAGTAAGAAGCATTTTGTATGAAAGTATTCTGTACTTCTGTATGACAACTATTAAAGAACTTGAACTTGAACTTGAACTCCGAAGACATTTTAAAAGTGGTACCCATAGCCTCCCTGGTTGACACTCAGCAATGGTTGGTTTGGGGGGGAAGTCCTTGCAACTTCGGAGATGCCCCTATGGGCCTACTGGCTTGAACGGTTCTCGAGGCTACTTCATATGTCTGCATTAAACCATGAAGATGCTTTCAAAAATAATTTAATTAAATAAAAAATGTCAAAAAATCTAAAAGAGTAGTCTACTGACACTAATACAGAAAAATGTTTATTAACATCTAAGACAATTTATATAAATACTCTTGGGTGCCTAAGACTTTTGCACAGTACTGTTTTCTATCCACTTTAGCCAAAAATACACACACACTACTGTGAGAAAATAATAATCTTGTAACCAAGGAATGGTCCGCCTATACTTTTAATATATAGTAATATAAAATCACGGGAGACTTGATAGCTTAGACTTATGATTTTTATTATCAGCAATGTTATAACATCCTACTGGTAAACAAAACACTGTAAATGTGTGTGTGCATCATCATCATATATGTGACCCCGCCCAGCGTGCGCGCCTACAACTCGGCGCCCCAGGTTACTCACAAGAGTGGAAAGTATTTTTTTTATTTATTTTTTTTCATTTCCGTTTTTTTTTTTTTTATATATATATACTTACAGTTCGAGGCTTGAAGAACATATTTAGTATAACAGCGAACATATATAATAACTCTAATTGTGTTTAAATTGTGTTTAAAAATGGCTCCTTGAGACAGACTGATCATCTCTCACGAAGCCGTGGGGGCTGTCTCATCGGCTGTCCCATTTTTGCATGTGAAAAGGCTGCTGTTAATGTGAGGTACGCCCACACTAGTGTGTTTATAACCTGTAGCCCACAGAAGACTTTTTTGCTGCTCAGGGCCCCGTTCCCCGTACCTGGATAACTGAGTTAGCCGGATAATTTCCTGTCTAGTCTGACTTAAGCCGGACCTTCCTGTTCCCCGACGCGCGATTGTCCAAATCACCATGACAACAGATCAAAAAGTTTGAGCCTGGTCGAGAGCAGGGTTAACTTCAGTTAGCCGGATGAACCATGGCCACGCCCCCGCAAATAAATGACAGCTCGCTTCCTGAAATGATTCTCACAGTCTAGATCCCATTTATACCATTCTGAATTATGTTTCTGTGCTTCGTTTTCCTAGAGGGGGCTTTTGAAATGTATAATAATAGAACTAAATGCTGATAATAAATCATATTGAGCCTATAGATTTACTTTGTCCTAAATAAAATAATGCACGTCATATACGGCGCTCGGCGTAGCGATATACGCTGCATGTGGTTATTTTAATAACGGCGCATTGCAAATGTGAATCCCGCGGGGATATTTTTAATGAATGAAACCTATCGGCCGTTTGGCTCTGATTAGTTTCGTATATTCTCCGCTGTAGATTTGCTTAACGGAGCGCCCGGATTGTGTTTCATTCAAGCATAAAATTGAAGTGTCTCTGCGTGGATTGTGGTTTTTGTGTGATATTGTAACTGGGATTAAAATGTCTGATGAGATGCGCTGTTTGACGGATTTGAGAAATTGAATGAGCCGTTGACGTCACATTAATGCATTTGAGAATAAAGAGATAAAACTTCATTTTTTGGTAAGAAAAATATTCTAAACACGGGTCTCTCGTCCATTAATGCATAAACAATGAGTATATCCCGTCTGGCACAGTGTCGCAGCGGCTAGTGCTGAATCCTGGCAACCGGGCGACCGGTGTTCGAAACCCTGCGTTTCCAATATAATTTTTTTGGAATATAATATTAATGATTATACGCAAAAGTAGCCTAGTTTTAAGTTAAAATATTATAAATCTACATGCATTGAGGATGTCATTCTTTATATAGCTCTCAACGTGCACCAAATTGAATTATTCCTACATTGCAAAAAGAAGGAAAAGACTAGGAGAAGTGGGATTCGAACCCGGGCCGCCTGTGTGAAAGTCAAAAACAGAAACCGTTACACCACAGTGCAGATAAGTAAAAGATCCACCATACATCAATCAATGGGTAAGAGAGCCGTATCCTTATTCTGTATAACAGTTTAACTAATTATTTTCGCTAGCAAGATCTCATTTGATTATCCATTCCATAAACCTACTGCCAGCAGGCAAGTTTAAGGGGAGACACTGCAGGTGAATAGGGTAAAAAAATTAACTAATAGATATCACAATGAAACTTCCCCAGTTGATTACTTATATTAAGACAAGACTTTTTTGTATTACAAGTTTTCTGAAATTGTATGTTTAAATATGCAAATGAGGCATGATCTACTTAAATATGCACTAATTTGCATATACTTCCAGGACAGAAATCTGAACATTGGATAAAGCCATTTTCAAAATTATAGTTTCATTTTGTTGACATATTAGAGCCAAAGGTTATTACAGAGGGGATTTTGGATATCTCTTTTTATCACTCCATAAATCAGAAAATACTCCATTCAGTCCATTTTTATGGTAAAATTCCATATTTCGCCATGTTTTTAGGAATAAAATGTGATATAAATCAGGGTATGAATGCGATATCAACAAACCCTTCTGTAAATACCTTCAGAACATAGATATGAATAGAACTGGAAGGTTTGGTGTATGTGAGTGCTACTGAAGTGGAGATTTCTGGCTCAGAGTATGAGGAAAAACTCTTAAAACTCATTTTTGGGAAAACGCCTTCAAAGTTCTGTATTGTAAAATGCCATACTTTTTTTTTTTAAACAGATATTTACAAACACAATACCTAATCAAACCATTAGTAATAGACAACCTAAACACATGCCTGATAACTGAATAATAATAATAATGATGTTATTGAACTGAACAGAACTACACACAGGCTACAAACAGTGTAGTACAGTGTAGTACCCCCTAATAGGCAAAAAATATTTGAATAGATATCACTATGAAACTTTCCCAATTTGTTATGTACATATAGACTAAGAAAAAATATATTGCAAGTTTTCTGAAATGTATGTTTATATATGCAAATGAGGCACTTCCCCATTAAATATCTGCACATTTATGGATGCAATAAGGCAAAATGATGTAAAATAAACAACTAAATGTGTGTTATTGACATTTTATTGTCACTAGTTTCATAGAAGACATGTTTAGGAAGCAAAATATAACAAAATCTCAAAATCAACAAAAAAAGTATATTTGACTATTCACCTGCAGTGTCTCGCCTTAAAGAAATATAATCTGATTGATTGGGGTAATGAGGGACTTAAAATTAGCCTATAGATAACGCATTTAACTTGTCGGCGAGGCGATTGAGCCGTACTGCAATCTGTTAATAAAGTTTTAAATCAATTAATCAATCAATGCCGTTAGAAAATCAGGATCTCTGCTATCGATACGTGCTGGCTTTTCAACTGAAGCGGCCGCGTGCACTTATCCTGGGTCTCAAGTCTGGTTCGAGTTAACGAGACTGAATCCACCTTCGAGGAACAGGAAAATCCCGGCTTCAAACATCGGGTTAACTGAATCTGGATAATGGGACTCTTGATCGACTTAGTTGAACCAGGTACGGGGAATAGGGCCCAGGTAACACACCGTTAACATGGCCGCACAAAGATTATCAGCTGCTCTTAATAGAGGAAGAGATGGAATGAGTATAGACTCCTCGGCGTTAATGAGCGACCACATCACGGACTACTTCGGTGACAACGAAGGTGAGTGGCCACCAGGTCTATCATCCGACGACGATGAGACCGAAGGTGCGGGCGAACTTGTCCCAGATCCAATCGATCCAAACGATGGTGAGACAGACGATGAGGAAGACGGAGACATTTGCGTTGAAACTGTAGCATTGGGCTTTTCAGCTGAATCGACCATGCGATCAGTTGAAAAGATGTCTGGTTTAACGGTGGAGGGCGAAATACAAGAGGAACTTCGAAAGAGACACGCTTTCGACTGCAAGTGCCAGGCACGCCGAAAGGAAAATTCTGAACGATCTGCCCTGTCTTGTTAAAAAAAACTACCGGTTGATCTAATCTACCAAAACCGATTGGACACCGCATCGTTGACACCAAGAGAAAGGGACATGTGTCATGCCAAAATGTTTCAGAGAAGACGCAAAGTACAAAGAGAGTCAACTCTGTTCGTGTGGCTTCAAGAACAACGTATAGATTTCACGACGTTGTTGTCTGTCGTCCAACGTTCTGTTTCATTTATGGGTAAGTGTCTTTATGCTTGTATATTGTATTGGATGTAGATGTATTGTATTGGACGTATATGTATGTTTAGCAATAGGTTTAAATAGGTTTAAATAGGTTTAAAGTGTAGAGATAGTCGTCGAATCGAAGCGATGGCGTCCATTTTGGATATTATGATGGGTAGTGTAGTTTTTGTGCGGCCATTTTGTAATGCACATCGCTAGGATTTGAATTCTTAAAAACTACACCTGAATGTAAACAAGAGTGATTGATTGATTGATTGATTGAAAAGTTTATTAACAGATTGCAGCTCAATACATACAATTGTTAAGGGGATGCATACCAGAGAAAGACTTTCATCTTGTTTACATCAGGGTCCCCCATTTTCAATTCATCATAACATAATATAATGACATACATGACATACAGATAGACAGTGTGTACAATGTGTGTATTTCATTCATTCATTCTCTTCCCTATTGTTAACATTTTTGTTTAGGATCAGCGATGCGCTTCTCAAAAGCCTTTTCAAACACTACAAGACAGATGGCCTCACACCCCGTGAGAGGAAGAAACAGCCTAGAAATCACAAGCGTTTTTTGTCTCTTTTTGACGTAAAAAGGGTTGTGAAATTTCTGATCAACTATGCTGTCCTCCATGCGATTGTGTTGCCCGGACGTCACGCTGGTCACAAGGATTTCACTGCAAAGTTACTTCCAACCAATCTCACCAAAGCTTCCCTGTGGCGAGCTTACAGCAGTATAGAAGGTATGTCTATCACCACCACCACTATCAACACCATCACTAGCACCACCACCACTATCAACATCATCACTATCACCACCACCACTATCAACACCATCACTATCACCACCACCACTATCAACACCACCACTATCAACACCATCACTATCACCACCACCACTATCAACACCATCACTATCAACACCATCACTATCACCACCATCGCTATCACCACCATCGCTATCACCACCACCACTATCAACACCACCACTATCACCACTAGAAGATATTCCATGTTTATCACCTCGTGCTTCCCTCCTTGGAGACCTGTCTCAATCTACACACAGTGGTGGCATTGTGCCGCCTTTGCTGGGTTCAGTGTAAATAAGCAAAGCCGGCAGAATGAGGGGTCTTCTTTAATGCATTATTATTTATTGCATTTCTGTGTAAAAAAGGCTTGTGTCTATCACTCCGCTGGCCAGTTCTACCAACTATGCATTAAAATTCCCTGCGGTCAACATAATTTCTTCCTATTTTGGTTGTAATTGTGTAATGATAGATGTATAACCTGAACACTGTACATATCTGTTTTCAGGAAACACTGGGCTATACAAAGAATATGCTGTGATGTCACATGAATGTATAAATATATGGCCATGCATTTAATCTCTCTTTTTTATAAAATCAGTATAGCCAACATACAATATATCCCATTGATTGGTACAATGGGACAGACATTTGTTTTATACAGCTATAACCTGCATTCTTTCAAATATATCATTAATCAATAAAACAGATATTGGAATACACTATGTAGCCTATGTGTCTAATGAATAATGCTGCGAAAGATTGGACACAACACAAGCTGTGTAAACAAATAGGTCAATATAATTTAATTTAATAAATAAAGGTTTTCAATTCAATAACTGAAATATACATTATTCAGACTAGTAGTTATATTACTACTACAATACAAAATGTTTGATTTTGTATCTGATCTGTCATGACAGCATGGCTGTCACAGCACTTAATTATGTTAATACTATTCAGGGGAGAGGTGTGGCTGGGAGGTATTGTTTACGCCCAGCAGAATCCTGCCATAGGTGTCAAATCTTTAAGAGCTGTTTTCTCTGCTTAAGTCTCTGGGGAAAAAAGACTGCTACAAGATTTAAAATTAGCACATCACAATAATAACATTCTCAGATTTCAAAGTATGACACATCATTTGAAAGCTTACATTCTGTACTTTCACAATCTGGAAAAATCTGGAAAATGAAAATATAGACATGTGGGCTAAAGCACTGGTCGCGGTCACATATATATATATTTACTTTTTGGGCGTGTAAATGACGTAGGTTGGGGCGAGTCTGTGTGTATTTTTTTTCTTTGAGAGGGAGAGACGAGAGAGTAGAGCGCTGCGCCAAAGTAAGTCATCTCAACCGCGGCGGCTTATAAACTGATGTGAGGGATTGTGAGGAACATCACGATGTCCACGATACGTTTAAAAAGTGTATAGTTTATGAACTGTACCCGATATTTATATAATATCGTCATATCGCCCAGCCCTCGTTAGAGTGTCTGCCCTTAGTCCAGGAGGCTGTGAGTTCAATCCCTCGAATGGCTCGAATGGTTCTCGAGGCTACTTCTAGACTCGAGAAGGGTCCCCATTCAATGAGCATTCTGTTTTGAAAAGGTACATCCCTAGAAAAAAAGTAGGCCAACACATTTAGATGAAAAACGCTGTTATAAGCCTATTTGAAAGGTTTATACCACAAGTAGTCTTGTCACCGAAATGAAGGCTTACATGCTTTTTATGCATGTCTCTGTGATTGGTTTTGTCTTAACACAATTATTTGTGTCCTGTATAGGTTCAGGAGCATCAGCTGCAAGATGCCTGGATGCGCCCATGATTCAATGGTTTTCCAGAACTCTGGCCTCTTTCGAAGAGCCCATCTGCTGCCACAGGTAGGCATGCATGCAGACACCGGAAAGAGTAGCCTACATTTATATCACATATTCAGGCTTACCTCATTCACATTTTCTCTCCAAAATGTGTAATTACCTGTAAGACCAGAAATAGTTTTGAAAATGCTAATTAAACATTTCCCCCTTGTCAGGGTGTCCGGAACATCGAGGGAGAAGATGTCCGGCTCGAGATAGTTGGTGATCCTGCCTACCCACTCCTCGATTGGCTCATCAAAGGCTACCAAACATCCCCTAACCTGACTCCTGAACAAGAGTCCTTCAACGTGTACCTGAGCTCTGTACGCGTTATGGTTGAACAGACCTATGGTCTTCTCAAGTCGCGATTTCATGTCCTACAGAAGAGAAGTGAGTTTCACTTCACATTCGCCCCCAAGATGATCGCCGCCTGCTGTGCCCTGCACAACTTCTGTCAACAAGAGAGCGACCATGGCAACGTCAACTGGCTGGACGAGATTGACAATCTGGAATATCCTCAGCCTCAGTGGCGGCTCGCCACCCCCCCCCCCTGGTTAAAAGAGAGAGAACAAAAAATGTTTTTTTTTAGTTTTTAGTTTCATAGCCCTATAAATAATATAAACATGTTTAAAATGAATAATATTTACTCATTTTAAGTATGTTTGTGTTTCCAATGCACAATATAACGTTAGTATATCAAATAAAAATAATCGTTGTCCTGAACAGGAAGTGACTCACTGTCGCATAGCCGCATTTCTCCTAGCCGTATTTATCTCGGCCCGGGCTAGACGCAATAGCGCTCTGAGTGCGCGTCACTGTTTCATCGCTGTATCCGTCGCAGCCAATCAGTGCGTAACGCGCTGTGCGTTGAAATATGATGTTTATGATGGAAGCCGGGGGCGATTTGAAGCGGTCTAGGCAAGCAGCCTTAGCAGTTTTTTTTATTTCCGTAGCCGCATTTGGCGGAGACACTCTTTGATTGGCCGACGTCAGTTTATACACTGGTTAAGCTTTCGAAGTAGGTTAAGGAGGTAACGTTAGAGTTTGTCTTAGAGCGTGACGGCAAGTTCTTTCGACGGTTAAGCTTAGGCACTCTTTCGAAGTTGGTTAAGGTTAGAGTTTGTCTTAGAGCAGGGCAATAGAACGCCAGGTAGTTTGCAGTCTGTTCGACGCGGAAATGGGCAAAGACACAGCTCATCACAGTACTTGTGCTGTGTGGTGCTAACACTTCGCTAACAACAAGCTATATGGCGGATGCAGTCTGGACAGTGGTCTGGATATACATCAACAGTCTGGGACAGTGGATTATACACTTTATCAAGCCCTCCTGCTCTGGACGTTTCGACTAAACAGTGAGTCTCTCTCTCTATCTCGCTCTCTCTCTCTCTCGCTCTCGCTCTCGCTCTCTCAACACAGCGATGCTTCCTGTGTCTCCGAGAAATGCGGCTACGGAAAGTATTGGCGGTGCTTGGCTTGCTGAGATGATAATAGCGATTCAAAACGCGTTGCTGTGTTGTGAACTATAACATTATTTTAGCTGCTGCTGATGCATAATGGATGAATGAATGAATGGTGAGTTGTTTAAAATGACAACATATACATGTGTTAATTATTTTATTGGATTGATCCGAGAGACAGAGAGAGAGATTGCTCCAGAGCATTTATTAATGTTACATTTTCAACTCGACCTAACGTGAACCCCCTGCGACCACCCAAGAGTAAATAGTACGGGCCGCTACTGCTCAGCCTACCCATCCAGCTCAGAGGAATACCCTTTTAGACAACAACAGGCAAGGCAGGCACTGACGATCCATCTAGCGAGACACTTCCCGCTTCGCACAGGACATTTCCACTAGCTCCACAGAGCTGCCACGCAAAACTGCAGCCCAAGAGTTTTTTTTTTTTCAACTTCTTTTTATTTGAATAACAGGTGTACAGCAGATACATGTCCCACAGCACACGGCATATTTATGTATATAGTCAGTCTCAGGTATACACATATTATGGGTATATAGTACACTGTATTCCCGTGTGTAATTCTGCTGTAGGCATACCTACTTACCTTGTACCATCTTGTATTTTGTACTTTTTATATTGCATCTTATAGTATATTATCGGACTGTGAAGCTCTGTATCCCCACCCCGAATACCATCATCAATTTTTGTTCTCCGGACCAGGTCTGCAGAGTTTTCTGGTACCCAGATTTGGCATTGGGCGTCTTCTTTTTTTTTTACTCAGTTGGCAGTACATTCTTATATATTACAGTGTAGAATAAGAGTCTATCTAATCCTAGGTTAGTACTTAACTAGGTTAGAAAAATACTAATCCTATGGTTTTAAATTAAGCAAGCTGCTGTGATCAAGGTAAGCAGCACAGTACTTCCCTTTTTCTTTCCACCCACCCACGCACACACACACACACACACACACACACACACACACACACACACACACACACACACACACACACACACACACACCATTTGTTCAAAATGATTAAAACATACTTATAGGCCGAGTGTTGGTAGCATCCGGAACACTCGCAGCATCACCAACATCTCCATAATCTCCAGCCAGGGATGAACCAGGTCTCTCCACATCCGTTTGGTCACTGGATGAGCAGTCTTCCAAACTCACCGAGCTAACGTTATGTACATCATCTGAAACACAAGGAGTGGATCTTTTTGTATCCGGGCTGGCTCTCCATCTCCCAAAACTCAAGAGATACATAGCTAGCTATTTCTCTTGCTCACACACACTACACATCATCCCATGTAGCCCTATGCTCAATTTCCTTAGAAACATTTGCACAGTTTTGACATTGACATAAATCTGTTTTGCAGACACACAGGAACATCTTCCTGTCTCACATTTGCAACCGCAGTGGACTACCTGCAACACACTATCAGGGGCCGGATTTGTAGTCATTCAGGTCACTGTTAACTCCCCATGCCAACGGGTGAAGGGGCACACATTTCAGCTTTCAATGAATGTCTCATTATAGCTGTTTGGTAATTTGCCCTTTTGCAGTGTTGGTACAAGGCGCCACAGGGACCTTTTAGAAAGATAGATGACAGGTCCGGTATTTCCCAACCTACTAAGCGATTGGCTCTTGACAAGCACGCAGTCTTTCAGTATTGACACAGCCTACTTCGCTGGAACGATTCATTTTGCACGTAGGGCCTATACAGTACGTGTGTGTGTGAGGCTGCCTCGCTAAGCCGTTTATTTATTTATATTTATTTATCTATGGAGCATTTATTTATCCACTCTGGTTGGATAAATCAGTCGCAAATCGCTTCCTGTTGAATGGAGCAGATGCCGAACCTCTGCAGTTTTGCACACACCTCATTCGCTTTATAAGGAGCTGGCGGGGCATGTCTGTATGCAAATTAATTGAGCGAGAATGCGCATTTCAGTTAAGAACGAGTGGGATTCATCATTCAACACGCCTGGGTAAGAACAGATTTGGATAACGGGTTTCAGATGGTTAAGAACAAATATAAGAAACATATATAAGAGAGTATTGGTGAATGAGGCCCAATGAGTTGAAGAATGAACCTGTAGCTCTGCCCACCCTCTGGTGGATCAACCACATAATCTGTTCAGAAATGGGTGATTAAGAGCGATTTTGGTAAACTGTGTAAAAAATAATTACTTCTCCAGTATTCCATTTCCTCATTGACGGCAATGCATTCTGTGTGTTTTTCACTTCCGGTTTTTGCATACATTTTCACCTAGATCCCTGATTCAGACAACCCCCATGGAGTAGCATTGGAAAGCTACACTCATTGGCTACAATCCTGTCTCATAATTTTCGCAATCAGCAAATGATTGCCGTTTCAAGAGCCTCAGGAGTTCAGGGTGGTAATCTGACACTTGCATGTACAAAGTCGCACACCTGACACATCGGCACTCGAGAACCGCTGAACGGATTTGGTCGGGTGAGGTGGCATTCGAACGGCAACAAATAGGGCTTTATTTATATATGTTTTATAAAAAATGCAGACACGAGCCGCTAGCTGCTCGTGTTGCGCCGGTGGGCACATTGTCCTAAAGAGGGCCCGGATACGGGCCGTTGCATGTTAACTGGATAAACACTGGTGTAATTGTGTTTTTTATGAACTGAAATGGCAGATCAGAAGGCTCTTGAAAATGGGTGGAGAATCTCTTTAATTGCTGAACAGTAAATATAATATTGATACTAACACCATTGAGACATCTTAACATCTTAAGCGGTCATACTTGGAAAGGGACACATTATGTATCTTTTTAACAATTTTACATGATTTGAATCTGAGGAACATGTTTGTCCATTTTCTTTGTTCGACGGCGTAATTCACCACAACATATGGATCGGAGAGGCGGCTACGTGGCGTAGTGGGCAAGGCGCTTGCCACGAAATGCTGGAGACGCTGGGCTCGTCGGTTCGAGCCCAGCGCTCCACATTTGCTTTCAGTTTAGCTGGTCGTCCGTACTAATACACATTGGCCGTATTAGGGGGTGGGAAACTGATGGGGATCGGGCGTTGTGGACAGCGACTCCTACAGGTCGGTTGGTGTGCCTGCGCAGTAGAATCAGGAAGTGTCGGGGGCAGCGTGAGCCTCCCACGCGTTACTCCTCGCCACTGAGAGATCGAGCTGCGCAGGTGAAAAGATGCAACTGCTGTTACCTCAAGTACCGGAGGGGACTTGTGCTATGTATGACTTAGTTCACATTGCAGCCGGCTTGTGGGAGGCAAGAAACAGCGTCCGTGACAGGGGAGGGTTGAATTGGATGATACGAAATTGGGATGGGAGAAAAATATAGAAAATGGGAGAAAAAGTGGATACAAAAAAAAACATATGGATCGGAGATATTTGACGTGCTTCAATGTAACCGGCAGAACCGTCCATCTTGCCCGACGAGGAAACATTTTACCCGAGACCTGGGGCCGTCCCACAGAGAAAGATACAAGGGTAGAAAGGGTGCTCGATACCGCCATCTAGCGTGATGTGGCCGGTATTGCACCTAGGCATTCTCAATGCGATTCCCAATGTTAACCCAGAGTCAGTGGGCCTGTAATGAATAGAAATATCGAATAAAAGAAATAACGATCAAATAACGAGTATAATCGGCATTGGCTGGGAATGAGTTAAGAGGTTAAGTAATGTTTTTTTTTTTTTTTTTTGCCAAGAGTAAAGACTGTAGCCCTATCTGCCCTAGCTGTCCAGATTACCACCCATCGATTTCCACCCGCTAATTCTGCCAAGTGAATTAGTATGACGGCTGGCCCAAGCCGGAGTCAGCGTCGACAGCCGGAGTCGAACCCGGTGTCTCTTGCGTTGGTGACGAGCGCAATGTCCGCTGCGCCACACAGCCGCATTCTTTATAATTTAATATAATATAATTTTATAATAATTTCATTTATATTATTATTCTTACATTTTTTACAAACAAAAGGCATCCCATACCATTCTCAGTATATACTATTATAAGTATTAACTCATTGGACGCCACGGACTTGAGCATTGTTTGTTCCTACCACGACACGCTCTAAAAGATAGGAAATAGTGGCCGTGTTTGCAGGGCTATATATATATTCTATATTATAGCTATGGATACAATACTATGGCCCATTTGACATCAACTATCTATCGTTCAATATGTGAAAAAGAAAAACAAATTTCATCAATACCTTCCTGTGTTATACCGTGGTGAATATAAGTATAGTTTTAGAGTGATCCTGTCTAATCCCAGAAAACGACGATATGCAGCAAATGTGAATTTCACTAAAAGCGTTGCCGTTTCTCGCCTGGACACGCTACTATTTCCAACTCAAATGTATATAATAGGTATTATGTTTCATCATGAATGCATGAAAGGGGGGGGGGGTGTTATGCTTTGATCGTCACCAACGGCATATGTTGTGGAGTAACGTTACACACACACGTTGCGATCGAGGTGAAATCATGGTTGGATCAAAGCAGGATTGATATAATTTAGTCCTTACCTTCACTAGGAGGTACCCCAAAAAGAATATTCCAATTGTCTGATCGCGAGTCCAAGTATTGGTGTCCGTAGTGTCGCCAACATAATCCACCACAACAGATGCATCGGAGGCATTTGACACTGCTCAATGGGATCGGGATACCCACTTGCCTCGCCTGACAAAGAAAAGTGTGCCCGGAGACATTTGATCGTTGCACAAGGGTTTAAAAGGGTGCTTGATACTGCCTCCTTGGAGGATATAGCTGGCATTGCACTTTGGTGATCTCAGGATGATTCCCCATGTTAACCCCCGAGTCTGTGTGCCTGTAATGAATAGAAATATAGAATAAAAGAAATAACGATGAAAACCCGACTAAACTCGGGTTTTCGGGGGTCCTGGCGCTCAACGAACACAATGTGAGAGAAAATGTAATGGTGATGCGTTTATATTATACTGTATGTGGGACGACATGTGTATTTATGCACATGTCAGTTTGCTGCAAACAATTCTCCAAATTCTTTCTGCTTTTTCTAACTAAAAGTGCAAGGCACTGACAGGGAGAGATGAATATTGCCCCTACTCTAGATCTTGACTGAGATGTTGGATTAATTATGCAATTATCTCCAAGCCTGGTGGAATCTGTGCGCATAATTACTGGGCCCATTCATTTTACCTTCTGCCACTGTCTCCAGTCATTTAGAGCCCCCCCCCCCATCTTGTTTTCCAATGCATGACATATGATTGGAGTTGAACATCATGTCACCTTAGAAAACACACAAAGCGAACCCATGTAATACAGTAGGGAAATAGGCTTGGTTTACCATGCAGGGTTGAGCTTATTGTACATGTTCAGACATAATGAAATGAGAAATTCTGAGGTGTCGCAAACAGTGTTGGGGGATGTAATTATGGGTTCATGCCTCGGAGGAACTGAACGCCTATTGTGCTGGTTTATTAATGTGACCATCATACTATTATTATCCCCCCAGATTCACTAGACTCATCGGGTGGTAGCTCCCAATGCAAGTATATGGGACTCAAATGAATTCCTGCCATCACATTTTCCAAAATTCTTGGCACACTACTCCTCCGACAGTTTTTGCACTAGGTACGTAGGCTGTACTGTACCTCAAAATGACCGGCTTCATCTGGGATGGTGTGCTATTACTTTGGGGGATGTTGCGTTGCATGCATGGGTAAAGTATCTAAACTAAGGCATGCTATGAATATTTCAAACAACCTTAAAACAAATGACTGTATTAAGTATATTATAATGAAAGACAAAATGTGTGAATTTGAATTTCATCAGGCTGAAGTCAGTGAGGTGGAGCGGTTACTCCGCTCTCTTCCTGATAGTAAGTTAGCAGGCCTAACCTGGATAGTAAAGTGCTGAGAATGACTGCTGGTATCATAGCATCTCCTATAAGTCATATTATGAATAGATGTTTGGATGTGGGCCTATTTCCAAAGATGTGGAAGGAGGCTAAGGTTTTTCCTTTACCTAAGGATACCAAAGCTGCTTTTAATGAGGGAAATTCTAGACCTATAAGTATTTTACCTGTCTTGAGCAAAATCATGGAAAAGTTGGTGCATTCACAAATTCAAGAGTATTTTGTTTCAAACAAGCTTGCAAAAGATTCTCAACATGCCTATAGAGCTGGTCACTCTACTTCTACCGCTTTGATACAGATGACTGATGACTGGCTTAAAGCTATAGATAACTCTTTATTGGTGGGGACCTGTGCTGTTAGATTTTAGTGCTGCATTTGATGTGCTGGACCATTCTCTACTGGTTGAGAAACTTAAATGTTATGGTTTTAACTCTTCTGCTTTAAAGTGGATACTAAGTTATTTGTCCTCTAGATCACAGAAGATGTATCTAAATGGCAGGCTGTCCAGTAGCAGAGGTCTAGAGTGTGGCGTTCCGCAAGGAAGTTGCCTAGGACCTTTGCTCTTCTGTATTTACTAATGACCTATCTTGGGCTACCAAATGTGCTACAACAGTTCTTTATGCAGATGATTCAACATTGTATTACGCTGCACCATCATGCAATGTACTTAATGAAGTTTTGAGCAGAGAACTTAAAGTTGTGCATGACTGGGTAGTATGTAATAGACTTGTCCTTAATATCTCCAAGACTAAATGTATTGTGCTGGGAACAAGGCACAGGTTATCTACAAATCCAAAGCTTCATTTAAACTTGTGTAATTCGGCAGTTCAACCAGTTGAAAGTACTAAACTCCTTGGAGTGATGCTGGATTGCACTCTGTCTTGGTCTCAGCATATTAATTATGTTGTTTTAAAAATGGGAAGAGCAATTGGTATTTCCAGGAAATGTGCTTCTTTTGTTGCCCGTCCCCTTTTATGTCAGATAGTGCAACGTTTAGTTTTATGTCATCTTGACTATTGCTCTGCAATGTGGTCATCTGCTGCCAGTGGTGACCTCAGGAAGCTTCAGGTGGTCCAGAACAGGGCAGCACGGTTGGTACTGGGCTGCTCACTAAGGTCTAATGTGAGCCGTATGCATGCCCGCCTCTCTTGGCTTAACGTTGAAAATAGATTGTCTTTTAATATACTTGTGCTGTTCAAGTTGGTCATGAGCAGTAAAACTCCTGTTTTTATACATAATCAGATTGTTTTTTAGTAATACTGTGCACAAGCATTACACTAGAGCATAGGTGTCAAACTCATGGCCCGCAGGCCAAATGTGGCCCGCCACGTCATTTGATGTGGCCCCCCAAGAGCCCTGGTAAAAGAAAATAGAAAAAATTATTTTAATTTTTTTTAAACATTAATCTTGGGTTAAAAAATAGCGGCGTTAAAATAATTGTGGGTTAATGCGTTAATAAAGCTTTAACTTTGACAGCCTTAGTTATTACACATTCTTACACATACATGTATGTTGAACATCTGAGGTATTGATGAAGTAACAAAGGAAAAAAGCCAAAAGCACTTACTCCTCAGACATTCTTTGACAATTTTACAGCCCAAAATACAAAAAAGATCCAGGCGGAATAGGTAACAAAGGGTTGAAGAAATATTGTCTAAACTGGCTGTGTGACATAACCGAGCATCTCGCTCAATTGAATAAGAAGCTGTAGGGACGCAAACAAGTCCCACCCAAAACTTGACCAATATAGTTGTGGACTGAGACAACCCTTATTTTGTTATTTTTGAGTACAGTTACAGTTGTGTGTTCATGCAGACACATAATAGCAATTTCATTACGAAATGAAAATGGGGGACCCTGATGTAAACAAGTCGAAAGTCTTTCTCTGGTCTGCATCCCCTTAACAATTGTGTGTATTGAGCTGTACTGTACTGTACCCATTCTGCAATCTGTTAATTAAAGTTAATTAAACTATCTTCCATTAGTTGGATGTATGGCCTCTGCAAGGTTGTGTGCAGCCATTTGTTTTTGTAACATCTGCTACATCTGTCCCACGTGTTCTTTGCAGCTCACAGTTGTTAGTTCTGCCGCTCTTGACTGTGACAAAAAGGTTTTGAACAAACTTAATGTCATAGCTTGTATTTGATGATATTCTTCTTTGTTATTTACTTGAATGGTTTGATCATTGATTGATGGAGTAATATGGGGTTCTGATAAACAAAAATTATTTGTTAAAATAACATAAGCTAACATATATTTTTACATCTATGCAAATGCATATGCAATATGTATAACTTGAATAAGTAATAAATACAGAAACAACATGTTTAACAATATGTAAATGAGTAGCTACATTTATTTTACATTACATTAACATTTATACGGTCTTTGGCCCTTTGAGGGCAACCATAATGCTGATGTGGCCCTCTGTGAAAATGAGTTTGACACCCCTGCACTAGAGGTTCCAGTAGTGGGCAGCTTGAATTGCCATGTCCTAGAACCAGCGCTTTGGGGAGATCTTTTATTTTTAGAGCATTAACTCTTTGGAATGGCCTGCCTCGGAACCTCTGCTGCATTTACAGTAGATTCACTTTTAAAAATAATCTTAAATTGTTTTTAACACTGTAAAGTAATTTTTAGTTTTTGTTTTACACTAATGTAATTTTAGCTATCTTAATTGTTAGCGTAGTTTCATTATGCATTGTGTGTACTGACTTTTAATAATTTTGTTTTTGCAATAGTGATTGTTTTTGTATGTTTTTTTGTGTGTGGACCCCAGAAAGACTAGCTGGTTGCTATCGCTATCCCTAATAAAATAAAATAAAATAAAATCATGCTTTAGTGCCACCAGCTGGCAAAAGTTCCCATTTTTCACACATTTCAACAAACTTCAACAAAACTCCACCTAAACTGTACATCTGATTGCTTGATATTTTGTAATACAAAAAATTTGTATTGCTTTGTTGCGACCGTGAAATTAAACTGAATTTAAATGGAACCGAAATTGAAAGAGGAAACAAAATTGTTAGGTGTGATTATAGATCACAAACTCTGTTGGAAGCCACACAATATATCAAAGGTAAATTAGCCAAATCTGTTGGCATTCTGTACAAAACAAGGGAGCTGTTAAATCAGAAATGTTTGCATATTGTATTTTTCACTTGTTGTGCCATACATGTCATATTGTGTTGAGGTCTGGAGGAATGTTTATAAAACAAATATAGATCCTATTATTAAACTACAGAAAATAGCTATTAGAATAATAAACAAAGCTAGTTACCTTGAATCGACAAATCCATTATTCATAATGTCCTGCACATTAAAATGTGTAGATATGGTGTACATAAAAACCTTGGAGAAAATGTTTTGTGCTAAGAGTAAGAACCTACCAGTTTGTATTCAATGTCTCTTTCAACCAAGAGAAGGAAAGTATCATTTAAGAGGGTCGTGTATTCTTAAAACATGTAAAAAGGTAAGAACTAATGTAAAAGCTATAGATGTGTTTAAATTTTGGGAGTTAAATTGTGGAATAGCCTTGGTGACGGGTTGAAGTTGTGTACTTCTCAGGGGGGATTTAAAAAGGCCCTAAATGATAAAATAATTCAGAAGTACAGTTTTGAGTAAAACAAACTATATATATATATTTTTTTTTATTTTTTTTTATAATTATTATATCTTGCAGCATATTTTAAGTTTTCTTTCTTATATATATTTTGTATCCACTTTTTCTCCTCTTTCTTTTTTAAATTGTTCTCCCATCCCAATTCCATTGTGCCAATTCTTCCCTCCCCTGTCTTGAACGTTGCTCGCATATGCCCCCCATAGGCCGGTTGTAGGGAGGATATAAGCCTTGCATCACGTGTCCCCTCCGCGTGAATATTAAAGGCAACCAACTTGTTTTCAGCTTTTCTCTGATTGGCCACGACCCCACGCCGCTAGCCGGCCCCCTTTTGCCGCGAGCGCGGCAGGAACCTTCAAGTTACCTGGTGCAAAATAAATCTGGTAGTTCGTTTATGACGTTAATTAATAATAAACACTGTTAGGACTCTTAATAATAAACACTGTTAGGATTATCTGACTCTTAATAATAAACACTGTTAGGACTATCTGACTCTTACTAATAAACACTGTTAGGACTATCTGACTCTTAATAATAAACACTGTTAGGACTATCTCGATTCACGCATCACTACTGTAACTAGAAACTGTACATTGTAACGTTATATAATGTACATCAGTGGAGGCTGACGCCTGACTGATTAACTAGAAACATCAGGGTGAACGCTTCTACAACGGAGCACGGCCGCTGCTGCTGGAACTGGACCGAGTCAAGCGCCGCCGCCGGCTTGACTCGGTCCAGCTCCAGCAGCAGCGGCCGTGCTCCGTTGTAGAAGCCCTTCAATGACAGAGCTCTCATATTTTGCGAATGCATAAACTATATCTTAAATTATGGCTATGTGTCTAATATGGCTGTCGCTTATCAATGACTTCGCGACAGCCATATTAGACGCATAGCCATAATTTAAGATATAGTTTATGCATTCGCAAATATGAGAGCTCTGTCATTGAAGTGGGTGGTGGCAGCGTAACAGCGTTCACCCTGATGTAATGTAGCGATTTTTATTGTTTTGTCATGACAAACCAATTACATAATCCAACATATGTGTAAAGAAACAACATATTCCAGTTAACGGTATATATTTTTTAATGATTCATTACGGTATAAATTAGGTTAACTGGAGCTGCGTATTGCTGGCTCTCATATTTGCGAATACAACAGCGTTCACCCTGATGTAAACAAAACAAGTCATTGCGACGGCCAACGGAAGACGGCCGCTGCCGCAGGCGGCGCAACCCTCTGCCGCGCGGCAGCGCGGTCACGTGGCCGTGTGGCCAATCAGAGAAACGCTGAACGAAAGGCTGAACATAAGTTGGTTGCCTTTAATATTCACGCATCCCCTCCGGTACACGAGGAGGCAGCCTGTCACATCTTTTCACCTGCCAGCGCGGACTCTCATTGGCGAGGTGAAACGTGTGGGAGGCTCACACTACCCCAGCCATTTCCTGTCTCTGCTGTGCAGGCGTTCCCAACCGACCTGTAGGAGTCGCTGTCCACAACGTCCAGATTACCACCCATCGACTTCCACCCTCTAACTCTGCCAATTGAGTTAGTATGATGGCTGGCCCAAACCGGAGGCAGCGCCGACAGCCGGAGTCGAACCCGGTGTCTCTTGCGTTGGTGACGAGTGCAATGTCCGCTGCGCCACCCAGACGCCTTTTTCTTTCTTATATTAAAGTATATTTCATTTTTAAGAATTGTAAAGGACAAAAATAAGCATGTGTTTCAGCCTATTCCTTTTTTCGGTAATTGAGTTTGGATTTTGTGTGTGAGCTTACTTTGAATATGTACATTTGTGATTTATATTTTTTTATTTTCTTTTGAAAGTCCACACAGGTGTGTTTTTGATTGATCTGTAAACAAAGACAGAAAATAAACAGTCAGTCAGTCTTTGCAAATATAGATATACAACTTTTTCCAAGTAACTTTAGTTTATCAAAACTATATCCTGAGAGTAGCTTTGTTGTAGTTCAACTTCTTCCAGTGTTAAGTTGGTAGGTTGGTTGACTCAGCTTTGCTCTAGGGGGCACTAATTAACACTGATGGCAGAGGCAACCATGCAAGGTGCCAACCTGCTCATCGGGAGCAGTTAGGGGTTAAGTGTCTTGCTCAAGGACACTTCGACACGCTGCCCAGGAGGAGCGGTAATCGAACCGGGAAGCTCTACCTCCTGAGCCACTGTCGCATGAGCAAGAAATTCACAAATGTTCACATCTCTTTAATAGACGTAGATTTGTGTGTTTATTGTTCAAGTCCAACAGTAAAATTAAGCTAGATTTCACATTGCATTATAGGCCTATCTGAATGTATGGAAAGAGGTTTTTGACATTTATTTTCTCCTGAAACGTTCCATTTACATTTAGTCATTTAGCTGACGCTTTTATCCAAAGCAACTTACAAGTTTTGTACGACAAGTCAGTAGGAAGGGTACAACTTTTATCAGCTGAGTAACAACAATGTTAAAAACATCACAAACTCTGCATATCTCTGGAACTGTTTTACTTGTACATCACCATCATATGTAAGGGCTGCACCACCAAAACCTGCAAGAGAATGGCACAGCTCCAGTGGCGGCCGCCACTGGGGGGCGCTAGGGCGCCGCCCCCCCTCAGGCCCTGCCCTGATTATATGAGAGAAGAACAAGAACAATAATTTTTTAGTTTTTAGTTTTATAGCCCTATAAATAATATAAACATGTTTAAAATGAATAATATTTACTCATTTTAAGTATGTTTGTGTTTCCAATGCACAATATAACGTTACTATTTAAAATAAAAAATACTCGTTTTCCTCCCTTTTTTTTTATTTTTTTTTTTGTATTTCTCGGCCCGGGCTAGACGCGATAGCGCTCTGAGTGCGCGTCACTGTGTGATCGCTGTATCCGTCTCAGCCAATCAGTGCGTAACGCGTTGTGCGTTGAAATATGATGTTTATGATGGAAGCCGGGCGCGATTTGAAGCGGTCTAAGCAGCAGTGTCTATTATTTTTTTCCGTAGCAGCATTTTTTTCCTTAGCCGCATTTCGCGGAGACGCTCTCTGATTGGCCGACGCGGCAATGCCAGTTTTTTCCTTAGCCACAGTTTGCAACATGTTCGAGGCTGTGTGTTGTGAACTTGTGATTCAGTCTGGAGTCTGGACAGTGGGCAGTGAGTGGAATGGATATACATCGACAACAGTCTGGGGGACAGTCAGTGGACATACACTTTATTAAGCCCTCCGGCTGGACCACGTTTCAATTAAACAAAGTGAGTTAATTCTCTCTCTCTCTCTCTCTTAGCCAACTCAGCTAACTTTAGCTGAGTAACTAACGCACGCTCGCTCGCTCTCTCTCTCTCTCTCTCTCTCTCTCTCTCTCTCTCTCTCTCTCTCTCTCTCTCTCTCTCTCTCTCTCTCTCTCTCTCTAATTTCGCCGCGGGTAGAGCATAACCACTCAGACAATGAATGGTAACTTGTTTAAAATGTCAATATATACATATCCCAGATAGCAAAAGGTGTTAATTCAATGTTGATTTATGGTCAAAATGCTTGATTTTTGGTTAAGGTCGACGATTGATGGTGAATCACCCATTAACCGCTGAAGCAATTGACTAATGTTGAAAACATGTCATTGAATCAATATTGTTTTGTGGTTGCATTTTAATGATTGAAATGCCAATATCTAATAAATGTTGAATCAACGTATGCTGTTCAACGTATGCTGTTTGTCGTCATTACGTTGGACCGATCCGAATTCCCCCCCCAATTTAAACAGATATGGTACGTCCCAGCATGCAGCTGAGCACTCTCTCAATGTGAACTGCATGGCAACAGAACAGCACGTCTGGATCCCCCGGATTTGATTCTACTGAGTGCTTTACAGTACGTTTTGGCTATATTACTTTTATCTTAACTGTGTTCTGTGAAAAATAACGTTATTGTGAGTGTGACCAGTGGATCTTGACGGCGTTGTGCATGTGCTTATGCTGCAGTTTGGTAGGTAAATATATATATACGTCAACTAAGATAAATATTCATGAATATTCGTTAGCGTGTGCTTAATATAACTCTGGATAGTGTGCAAGTGGAATCGTACGGTTGTTTAAGTTATTTCGATGTAAATATATTCTAGCGCCAAACGAATAGAAATTGCGTGGTCCAATTGCGTGCGTTGGTACTGAATGACGTTGTGCGACTCAGCCAATCAAAAGCATGCTTATTGGGTGAACAGGAAGTAGTCAAGGAAGCACGCGCTAGCTGGTTTTTTTCTGTGGCTTATCTAAATACTAATTTGATGCTATGACTATGTTTATATCGCTATATGCTTCATCTCCCCTTTAAGCTTAGGCACTCTTTCTAAGTTGGTTAAGGTTAGAGTTTGTCTTAGAGCATGGCGATAGAACGCCAGGTAGTTTGCAGGCTGTTTGGCGTGCCACTGGTCCTGCTAATGTTGAATGAATGAATGAAAACTTTATTTAACAGATTGCAGAAGGGGTACAATACAATATGGCTCAATACACACAATTGTTAAGGGGATGCAGACCAGAGAAAGACGTTTTTGTCTCGTTTACATCAGGGTCCCCCATTTTCAATTCATAGTGACATTTATGACATACACATGATGACATTTATGGCATAGGGAGGGACATGCATGACATACAGATAGTATATAGTTAGACGTTTGGTTATATGCACGGTATTTTCTAATGAACAATATAACAATAATATAATAATGAACTCTCTTGATATTGATCAAAATGTAGAATTATGCAAGCGTTTCACCCTGCACATTGCAATGCAGAACATTAATCAGGACCCTCCCCCCTTTTTTCTTTCTTTTTCCAGAATCACGTACCAGTTTCAAGAAGCCGCATGTTGCAGCAATTGAAGCAAAGACTTAATTGTTCTAGCCAAGTAAATACCACAATTTATGTACCATTACATTGACTATATAGTTAGACGTTTGGTTATATACATGGTATTTTCTAATGAACAATATAACAATAATATAATAATGGACTCTCTTGATATTGATCAAAATGTAGAATTATGCAAGCGTTTCACCCTGCACATTGCAATGCAGCACATTAATGTCGACCCTCCCCCCTTTTTTCTTTCTTTTTCCAGAATCACATACCAGTTTCAAGAAGCCGCACGTTGCAGCAATTGAAGCAAAGACCTGTTCTAGCCAAGTAAATAGCACAATGTATGTACCATTACATTGACTACAGCACCTCATCACTATGCCATCTTATTCTCGGGCTAAAAGACGTAGAGTCAACAAATTAGTGAGAGAAACAGAGCAGGCTATCCTCACTGATTATAAGTTAATTGTTGCTGCTAATTCAAGGACAAACCATCACTCTTTAGAGAACACAGATCCTGTCACAGCCTATACTGAGTGCCTGCTCGATTTACCAAAGACAGACTTGCCACTAGATTTAACAACTAGATCAGACTTGCCACTAGATTTATCAACTTCAGACTTGCCACTAAACAGACCACTAACTATCAGTGATCAAAGTGAAAATATTGACTCACCAGGTGAGTCAAATGCACATTTTGAAAGTATAGCTGGGGATGACGAAATTGAACCTGAACATGTCTTTGACAGTGATGAGCATAATGAAGATTTCCTCATGACAAGTTTAAAATATTGGGCAACATCCTATTCAGTCTCTCTGGTTGCACTATCATCTTTGCTGTCCATTTTGAAGATGTTTCACCCCACCCTTCCTAAAGATGGAAGAACATTGCTAGGAACACAAAAACATGTGCCTACCACTAAGATTGAAGGGGGAGAATACTATCATTTTGGTTTAGTCAAAGGGGTGCTTTCACGGTTGGCATGTTTGATTTTACCGGCAACTCTGACAACTCTTAATTTACAGTTTAATATAGATGGTTTACCTTTATTCAAAAGTTCTAAACTTCAGTTTTGGCCCATACTTGGAAGTCTCAAATGTGACTACACAAAGTCCCCATTTGTTGTTGGCATTTTTTGTGGTCTAAGCAAGCCAACGAGTGTTTTTGAGTACCTAGAGCAGTTTGTCAAAGATCTTCAGAATGTACTGTCTAATGGCATTATTTATAATGACAAGCAATTTGATGTACAGATTTCTTCTTTCATTTGTGATGCCCCGGCTAGAGCTTATATTAAGCAGACCAAGGCATTTAATGGCTATTCTGGTTGTGACAAGTGTTTTCAGGAGGGTGTATGGAGAAATAAAATGACATATCCTGAAACAAAAGTCAGACTTAGGACAGACTCCAGTTTCTCAGACATGGTTGATGAGGCACATCACAATGGGACGAGCCCTTTAACAGGTTTAGTTAAGATGGTTTCTATGTTTCCAACTGATTACATGCATCTCTGTTGTCTCGGAGTTACAAGGAAACTGCTTAATATATGGTTAAAGGGGAAGAATTTGGCAACAAGGGTCCCTTCCAAAACTGTACAAGCCATTTCAGGTAAACTGCTAAAGCTACGTCCCTACATGCCTTGTGAATTTAACCGTAAACCAAGGGAACTGTCAGAGTTAGATCGCTGGAAAGCTACTGAGTTGCGATCCTTCATGTTGTATTGGGGTCCTGTTGTTTTGAAGGATTCCCTCCCCAGTGAGCTGTATGACAACTTCATGTTGTTTTCTGTTGGAATGTACTTGTTGCTGTCCCCTAGTATTTCTGAGGAAATGTTGGCCTTTGCGCACAAGTTGATGGTTTCTTTTGTTGAACACTTTGGGACAGTGTATGGAAGAGGTGAAATTGTGTACAATGTACACCAGCTTATTCATTTGGTTGAGGAATACAGGAAGTTTGGCACTATAGATAATATCTCAGGATTCCCTTTTGAGAACTATCTTGGACAAATTAAGCATCTTCTACGCAAGCCACATCAGCCTCTACAACAGGTAGTGAAAAGGTTGTCTGAAATTTCACATGTTGGATCCCCATGTCCCACAGATGATCCAATTTTGCGTAATATTCACACTGATGGGCCTGTCTCCCCACAGTTTACTTCTTCACAACAGTACAGGAAGGTCTCCACTCATCGGTTTACTTTGTCCACAAAGAAAGGAGACAATTGTATTGAGGTTGGAGATGGATTTGCATTAGTAGAGAATATTCTTAAATCAGAGGAAGAGGTATATATAATTTACAGAAAGTACAGACACAAACAGCCATACTACATGTATCCCTGTGAATCATCATACATTGGTACATACAAGATCAGTGGCTTGCAAGAAGATATAGGGATAGGTAAACTTCGCTATATCAAGCGCAAATGTCTTCTCTCTCCAGACGGAGATGGTGCCATTGCAATACCACTACTTCATTTAACAGCATAACCATACTGCCCTACAAAGCTAAAGTGCAGTAACTATATTGACACACTGACTCTAACGTCGGATTTCGGGGCATAACTTACCTCATTAATAAATACACAATTAGTACAATATTACATGTACACAGATAACATGTTTGGCTGGCCAATTGAAACGCTTAAAGGAAAACTCCAACATTTTGTGAAATTAGCTTATTTAACATCTTCCCTGGAGTTGGACAAGAAGATGCATACCTTTTTCGTCTCTCTGCATGCTTTGGGCTTAGGGAACGCCTGGACCGTTAGCCTAGCTTAACTTCATCACTGGAAGTGGGGCAGACATCTAGCCTAGTTCACTCCAGTCAGGAAATATACTCCAAATACAACTCCCAAACGTTCCTGTAAACATGTTGTGACCTGTGTGTTTACCCCGTCTCCCAGTCACACAAGTCACACAAGTCTCCCAGTCACATGAGTCTCGTGTGACTGGGAGACTTGTGTGACTTGGAGACTTGTGTGACTTGTGTGACTTGGAGACTTGTGTGACTTGTGTGACTTGTGTGACTTGGACTTGTGTGACTTGTGTGACTTGTGTGACTTGGAGACTTGTGTGACTTGGAGACTTGTGTGACTTGTGTGACTTGGAGACTTGTGTGACTACAGGTCACAACATGTTTACGGGAACGTTTGGGAGTTGTATTTTGATTGTATTTGGAGTATATTTCCTGACTGTAGTGAACTAGGTTAGATGTCTGCCCCACTTCCAGTGATGAAGTTAAGCTAGGCTAACTGTCCAGGCGTTCCCTAAGCCCAATGCATGCAGAGAGACGAAAAAGGTATGTATCTTCTTATAACTCCAGGGAAGATGTCAAATAAGCTAATTTCACAAAATGTTGGAGTTTTCCTTTAAATGCTTCAAAAATGTAATGTGTGCGGACTAATTAGGAGGCGGCTGTTACAAAGGGTCAGATTAAACCGAATATATATATTTATTACTTGAGATATATTGTATAGTATTTGTATATCGTCTGATATCCCTTGTATATTCTTTGTACATATACACGGAATATCCCTTTACCTAGTACAGGCCAGACCATAATATTTGTTCTCCTATTGGACAGCGACCCCCCTAGGCGCCACGGCCATACCCCCAATGTCTAGTTCAAAGTCACCGCTAAGACGTATAAATACGTTGCAGGTGGATACAGCAGTTAGTTACCCCAATAAGTTGAAGCCTTCACCACGATACAAGGTGCTGTGAAGTGGGCCCGTTTTGCCCCAAAATAGAGCCTTGAGACTGTGTGCAAATTGATAGCTGAAGTGTCAGAGTTTAACGCTGTATCGTCGAGTTCGACCTATTCTATTATTAAGTATTAGTCTATTATGTATAGTGTATCGTGCGGCTACCGTTCTACAGTGACCAGCATTACCAACGTTTCATCGTACCGAGCTAGTGTGCTTATCCAGGCTGGGCGGCCTAACCTTGTGCCGCCATCCGAGGAGCCCTAGACGAGAACCGTGTGGATATGTACACTGGATAACCTACACCGACGACTACAGACAGAAATAAGGCTGGTACTATAGATTATTCACCTTACGTATAAATACGTTGCAGGTGGATACAGCAGTTAGTTACCCCAATAAGTTGAAGCCTTCACCACGATACAACGTGCTGTGAAGTGGGCCCGTTTTGCCCCAAAATAGAGCCTTGAGACTGCGTGCAAATTGATAGCTGAAGTGTCAGAGTTTAACGCTGTATCGTCGAGTTCGACCTATTCTATTATTAAGTATTAGTCTATTATGTATAGTGTATCGTGCGGCTACCGTTCTACAGTGACCAGCATTACCAACGTTTCATCGTACCGAGCTAGTGTGCTTATCCAGGCTGGGCGGCCTAACCTTGTGCCGCCATCCGAGGAGCCCTAGACGAGAACCGTGTGGATATGTACACTGGATAACCTACACCGACGACTACAGAGCCCTTTTCGGCTGGATTATATTGCTTTGGTCCTGTGGCTGGTTTAGGACGGTATGGGAATGGCTTGTAAGGAGAGATCATTATTAGTACCGTAAATTCTCATTTCAGCCCTTTGAAGATGAATGGTGAGGTGGTGCTGTGGTCAGTTGTACAGTTCCCAAATGGTGGGACAGCAGTAGTTCTAGAGAGCTGGTTTAATGCTAAAGACCAGACTGTGTTATGGCCCCCTAAACACATAAAGCTCACAAAAGCCCTTCGAGATGGACTGCAACCAGATGATAAATGGATCACCTATAAGGATGTACGTGAGCTTACTACGTGTGGTGAGTATTTCGTGCAACACATACACAAAAAGTGAGGACGCAAATTGTGACGATGCACATATGATAAGAGGTACATATATTTTTTCGTTAAACACTGGACTGCAGATATGTTAATTGTCATTTTCTCTCTGCTCTTTCCAGAGACCCATGATGAGGCCAAAAAACGAGAGACCAAGTACACCTCAACTATGTGTCCAACCTCTGAAATTGAATCTGAGGACGAAGGAGATCTCCGCCAGAAAAGAAGATCCAGGTACAGTGTTCACTTTGTTAAAGAGACAACTCTCCCTAGGGTGTTGTAAATAATGGCACTGCTGTTGTAGTTGCAAGTAGTGCTAAAAGGATAACACACAGTGGCCTGAGGGCCTATGTATTCAGACTTTAGCCTTGACTAATAAACATAGTATCATAACTACATTTATTACATGTGTGTATATATATACTTTTTTTTAGGCCAAATCAGCAGTATGTGCACTCGGACTCTGATGACTCGAGTGGCGACGCCAAAAGAAAACGTTTTGCCAAAGCACCTGATGTGGGTTTCCCAGGTATTGATGCAATGCATTTATTTTATATAGGCACCTTGGAAATGATCACTGCTACAGTTAATAATAATAATAATAATAATAATAATAATAATAATAATAATAATAATAATAATAATAATAATAATAATAATAATAATAATAATAATAATAATAATAATAATAATCAGTTAAACAAATTAGTCTGACCATGTACCGACAAATTGAGCATTTTAATTTGATTGGACTTCTGCATTTCTTGCAGTTATTCTATAGTTGGCCCAAAATATATACATTGTGAATAACATGCCAACTAAAATATGTTGTAGGACAGACTCCAAAATCGAGCCGGTCTCGTAAGGCACTAAGATCCGGCAACCCTCCAGTTGTTGGCCAAGAGCCTACAATGAATGGTATGTTGCTATGAATGTTAAAATGCCAACTAGATGACTGTTTAAACATGATTTGTAGCATCTTCAATTCTCACCCTGGCTTACCTTTTTTAGATTCTTTGGATGGTGGCATGATCTACAGCTATTTAGATTCGTTGCAGACTCCTGATCCAAATAACAGTAAGTGAACCCATATCTGTGTTCTTGTGAGGAGCTTGCTGGCAGGTCGCTGGCATCATGCATGCAACAGAATACATGTTTACAATGTGCATGCCAGCCCACTACAAAAATTCAAAGCCTTCACAACTTGCAAGCAATGTCACAATAAAAATGTGTAGTTGTACATAATGCTTTTATATTGAGCACAATTTCCACCATGTTTGAGTCGCAACTTATTTTACATTTCCCCTTTGTAGATCTGGTTACTAGCAACTACCGGCAATCGCTAACTCAACATAATGGTGAGTTATCAAGCAATCTCATAACATAATATTCTGGCATGTTTAAAATATCTGTATTGTCTCGCATTGTCTTTGATATTTATATTAAAGTAGTATTTGGCAGTGCACGTGAAATCAGCTGAATGGAAATCAAACATTTTCTCACATGGGGGATTACAATAGCGTCATTTGCTAATAACTTTGTGTATTTCCTACTGTGTTTCAGCCGAGATGCCAGGATTTGATATTGTACAGTACCACCAGCAGCAGCAGGCCTCTGTGTATTTCCTACTGTGTTTCAGCCGAGATGCCAGGATTTGATATTGTACAGTACCACCAGCAGCAGCAGGCCTCACATGTCCAGCAGCTGCAAGATCGACAAAGTGCAAGTAGTGGTATGATACTGTACTCTTTCAGTAACAGTGTTTTGAGAGACGGGGATACAACTCCTTACACCCCTTCCTGACATAGAGCGACGCGAGCGAGCGAGAAAAAGTGATTAAAATGTATTCGTTTCAATCAGACTATCCTGACCTGCCGCGAGCGACAGTGAACTGAGCAGCGATGTCGTTCACCCCTCAAATATTCGCTCGCTGTGTCTCTAGTTGAGCGATTACGCGGCCGAGTCCCACCCCTAAACACTTTTTATTGGTCGAGAATCCAGGTAACACACACTCGGACACGCGCTGCGTCATATCAGGACAGTGTCGTGTGCGATTTCGTCTCCAGTTCGCTCGCTTGCTGCCTGTCAGGAACCGGTGTTAGTGATTATGACATGTATGTTAATTTGACTGACAAGTCAGATTTTGTATTTTTAAATATAATGATTTGTTTCTACAGGGATGTCGGGATGCAGCTCGGGGCAATACTACAGTCCCCCTGGTCTCTCACAACATGCACAAAATGGTATGCCATTTTAGAGGGAACTACCACCAGTTTGATCCAATGCAGTCAAACTATAGTGAAATATATAACTATGATTTTGTTTCTACAGCGATGTCAGGATACAGCTCAGGGCAATCTGGTGTTTCACAGCGTAGACAGATGGCCGGCGATGACGGGCAGCTTATGAAAGGCAAGTCTATTGGACATGGTGTAATTCCTCGTGTGATTTGCTGCTTATTTTTATTTCTCACTTAATGATTTTAACTCTTCTTTTGAAGACCTTACCATCCAGAAGATGAATTCAATGCTTGCTGAATTACTTGTTGTGGTGAAGGATCTATCCAGAGATGTGCAGTTCATCAAGACCGAGTTGGCTGAGGGCAACATATCTGGTGGGACCAGGGGACACGGGGTGGCCACCACAACCACTATGCTCCCCTTCCAGCTGCCAATCGCCAGTGAACAAGACTTCAATGAGGCAGAATCATTACTGATGGAGCAATCAGTCCGTCAAAAGATGGTAATTTATTGAACTGCATTCATTTATCAAATGTAGATCGTTTCAGTGTGGTCTTGTTCAGGGGGAAATGTGTTTAGCACTTTCTAGTTCAAAACGTGTTAGAGCTTGTATATCTGCTATTTATGAAACGTTTTGTAATTGTTCAAATATACCGTTTACATATGGACAGGAGGGTTAATGTGGTTAAACCTAATGACTGGCATGGGCTGGAATATCAGTGCATGCATAAAGTGTGTGTATAAACAAGTTGGTTGCTCTGTGTTCATAAAATAAACGTTATGCTGTTTCTAACGCAGGGCCTTCATTTTCTTCTCTCTGATTTAGATTTCTCGCCTGGCTTTCGTAGGAGGCACCAATTCAGAGAACCTGATCAGACTGATGTTGAAAACTGCTATGACCAACGCCCTGGCCAGTGGGTTCAACTGGGCTGGAAAGAAAGACAAGCGTTGTTCAGAAAGCAAGAAGCCATTCAAGCACACCACACTACAAGCCTGCATGTTTGGTGAGCTTCCTCCCCTGCAAACTACTTCATAGGTTAAGTTTAGGTAGTGAGGTGGTGATGCTGGTGATGCTGGTGATTCAGAATATAAGTATGCTGTTGCAAAAACTTTAAAAAAAGGTGTTATGTTGGAATAAAGTGATGAAAGTGCAACCTATAAGAAATGGACAACGTAATTGGTGAGCTTTAGAGGTGCATGGATACACATTGTATTGCCTAGATGGTGTCAGGCTAGGCGATTGCTTAATTATCTTTCCTGTCCAGTCTAACTGGATGCTGACTGTAGCTTGTTACTGTAGACCTACAGAGTGAGTAATTGAGTGATTAAAAAAAATCGCACTCGTGTGAAGTGAGGGGTGCTCTTATCATCGTACATCATCTCACCTCTCTTCCTCACTTTTTTATTTTTGTGTCTATCAGCTGCTGCTCGACAGTTTGACCCCAAGCTGACCGACCAGGACTACAGCGAAACTGTCAAGAAGTGGCTTCGTTATGCGCCAGACCGGGAGGGAGGCATCTCAAGGAACCGAAGTGACCCAAACTTAAGTCAAGCGAACCAGAGTCAAACTTAGGGTACCCCAGCACAGCACACACTGTTTCCCTGGTTCATACAGTACAAGGAATTACCCTCATGGACACTGTTTTTCCATGGACGGCATCTACTTGAATGACTTGCTGCTTCAGCCTGTTCTTGGAACCGAAGTGACCCAAACTTAATTGTCAAGCGAACCAGAGTCAAACTTGGGGTACCCCAGCACACTGTTTCCCTGGTTCATACAGTACAAGGAATTACCCTCATGGACACTGTTCTTCCATGGACGGCATCTACTTGAATGACTTGCTGCTTCAGCCTGTTCTTGCAGTGTTTATTTTTTTTATTTTTTATTTTAACCTTTATTTACCCAGGGTAGGTTCGCTGAGCACGGATACTCTTTTTCAGCTACGCCCTGCTTCACATTCACAGAGTTCCATTCACACCTGGGAGCTGCCCAGGCCTAACAAAATTAATAGTTGGTTTCAGGTTGCCGACCGACCCTGCCGATTTAGGTGCGACCCAATATATTGTATGAGTTTTTAGAAAAAATTATAAAAAAAAAAAAAAATCCTTTTTTTTTTTTTTTTTTAATAAAGTTTCATAGAAATCTTAGTCAAACATTTAGTATTATGGATATTAAACATGCTGGCAGAGTACATGCATCCATGTTGTTGTGAACATTTTAATTAAATAAAGAAATTCCCTATCCATAGTCGCCGTGGGAAAGAATAAAATAAAAAAATAAAATAAAATAAATTCCCTACCTACCCATGGCCAAACTAACAACCAACCTGAAACCAACTATTAATTTTGTTAGGCCCCAGTACAACCACAGTCTGACACTGTTGGCCACTGAGCAACTCCACTGGAGCAGTTGGGGGTTTAGTGCCTTGCTCAAGGGCACTTCAGCGGTTGGTGTTAAGGGTATGGGAGAGAGTTATATGGGAGAGAGTTATAGAAACATTAGGGGTGTAACGGTACACAAAATCCACGGTTCGGTACGCACCTCGGTTTTGAAGACACGGTTCGGTATTATTTTCGGTACAGTGGGGGGGGGGGGGGGGGGGGGAATCCAAAAAAATTTGCTTTTCATTTATCTATTTATTTAACTGTATTAAACAATATAAAACGAATTGGCCATAATTGACTGAGCAAACTAATGCTTACTGCTGTAACCTACTAATAACACTTAAGTAAATCTGAAGATTATTATATAGCAGATGCCTTGGAGGATAAGTCGTGGACAACTGTAGATCATCTAAGCTCCACTGTGTTTAAATTCAAATCCTCTGCCATTGTTATTTAACCCTTGTGTCTGAAAACTAAAGTATTATACTCTTATTATGGGACTAAATTGAAAAACTCCATAAAAAGATTAAGTTGAAATAATTTCCCACTTTCTTTTCCATAAATATTTTATTCAACTTCAGCCCTGATCATAACCATTTTTTATATTATTTTTGTAATGAAATACTCCCACTTTTCTGAAAAGAGTTGTTCAATATGACAAAAAAAAGAATATGTGGTGGTTATGATCGGGCTGAAGTGGAATAAACAATTTATGAAGAGTAAAAAAAAAATACAAGATAATTAAAAGATTATGCCACATATTATGTTGGCTACAAACATAATCACTGCAAAGTTATCAAACAAATACGAATCTGATCAGACACAAGGGTTAAGTTGTTGTTCCCTTTCTAATTTCCTCAAAAACATCTAGTCTAGTTAATGTGATCAATATTATTTGACAATTGATGCTTTTTGTTGGACATTTCAGTCAGTGAGCTCATACTTTGAGCTCATAAATTTATAGTTAAAATGATTGAGACAACGCAATCTTGTCTTCGTTGTGCATGAATGCGTGTGCCAATATGTGTGTCACTATTCTGGCAGTGGCTATATATGTATTGTTAATGAAAGCCTGTTATAAGGTCTGTTATTTTTTTGTGTGTAAAAGGTATGGTCACTGGAAGTATGATATGAGACCCTAGAAAAAAATAAATTTTCATATTAAAGCCATGTTGTCATTTTTGTTCACACATTTTTGGAAATATGGTCATATAAGAATTTTATTATTATTTATTTAACAATAGTGTGTTTAACAGCAGGAAAAAAACATGTAATGTTATGATGTATACATATCAGCAGCAATATTTTAATGTAAAATGTACATTAATCAGTATTGATTCCTTAACTTTACAAGTTACAAGTAGATGTACAAGTTACAAATGTACAAGTAGAGTACCATTTAGATTATGGTTGAATAAACATTGATGTCTAACATTGATTCAATATAAAATCAACTAAAATGTGCATGTAGATTACCATTTAGATTATGGTTGAATAAACATTGATGTCTAACATTGATTCAATATAAAATCAACTAAAATGTGCATGTAGATTACCATTTAGATGATGGTTGAATCAACATTGATATAGTATCAGTTATGGTTGACACCTAACGTTGATTCAACATGTAAGTCATAGACAACGATCTGTATAATTTCGATGTCAAGCTTCAACATAGATCAATATTTCTGCCGAACCCTATTTCAACGTTGATTCACTCATTTTTTGCTATCTGGGATGTGTTTCTTATTGAATCGATCTGAGAGAGAGAGAGAGAGGGAGAGAGAGGGAGAGAGAGAGAGAGGGAGAGAGAGAGAGAGGGAGAGAGAGAGAGAGAGAGCTGTGCGTGTTTGCGTTGGGCTATTGGAAACGTGGTTGCATTTGACTCACTGTGATCATATATTGATCGATGGCAATGGTGATAATATTCGCCAATGCGTGCCTTGTACATGTTTGCAAAATGTTTGGTATAGCGCCCCTAGTGGCGAAGCATCCAGCAGCCGCTACTGCACAGCTCACACTGGATTTGACCTTGTTTACAGTACCACTCAAAATGCTCCTCTCCTAACTCGGGTTTAGTATGTCAGCAAAGCTCCGGTTATAAGCCAAAAAGGCAGTGATGGTGGGGACTGAGGATTTCCAGTAAAGCCAGGTATGTGCTCATTAAGCCCCTTTCTCTTTTATCCACCAAGCTTTGGGACTTGTCTCTCTTGTCAATATCTGCCCTGTAGCAGTCCCTATACTGCCCTATGAAGGCTAACCACGCTAACTACGCTAACACTGAAACTGAGAGCGGCTTCAAGGTTTTTTGACTGTCCAGCCAAATGGGGTATAGCTAGAAAAGTGACAATGCACTTTTAAAATCTAGCCAAATAATAAATATAAATTGGCTACATAGTGTGCCATGTAGTAGGCATACATATGATTTAACATCTGGTTATAGTTGTACTATCTGCTCCCAGCAAGCAAACCTCTAAAATATAAACATGTATTTGTGGCAGGAGCAAGGACTCCAGTATCAAACACCTTGATGTCAGCGCCTCAGAGCACCTACTGTAGTGACTTTTCAATTGCAAATGCTTCAAGGACAGAACTCACCCTAGGACCTTAACCAGCTACACGTATGCTAATTAGGGATGCTCGATATTGGCTTTTTTACCGATATACAGATGAAGCTTTTAGTATTCATGGGAGCTTTGCCGCGACGCGCGCACGGTGATATCACGTCGTTGAAATGAATTAGGAACCCAGGCTGCTGTTCTATTTTATGCCGCCAGGAGGCGCAAAGTCATTAGACGGACGCTACAACGTCCTACACAGTATACTGTATAACGATCTGTATGTTTTGTTGTCTAAAATAAATACCATACCATATGTCTAAAGCAATGTTGCTGAATAAAATAATTAACCAGTTAAAACCTGTCGAATGGAGCAGTCAATGTGTATATTTTGTGTAGATAGCTAGTGGAGGTGCCAGGTGGGCTCTGTTTATAAGGGATATATAATGGATATATTTTGTCTAGTACCGTGGTCTAGTGGTTTATGCCCATTCCTTTCAAGCCGACGCCCGGGGTTTGAATCCCACCGTGTCTAATATATATATTTTTTTATTATTTATAAAATGAAATTGCCCGCAACGATGTGCATAATACAATAGTAATAATATATAATAAGAATCCAACCAATAGAGCGACATTGTGCAATAAACAAGTAAACAAAGTAGGGCATATCGGTATTTGTACATGAGTTATTCTGAGTCAACTTCTTGTCTGTTGTTGCTACGCAACTTCACTTGACTTGAAAAGACTTGATACCTGCCCCCATGCCCAACGATTAAAAATGAACGTTATTAAATGTATATATATTAATTCATTTTGCGCGAATCCACACTTCATTTCCCAGATCCACTTTGTTTTGAAACAACCAATCACGTTGCACGATAGCACGAGCGATCCACAGTCAGTAAGTAATGTTACAGCTGAGTTCACTCATTCAGAACGGCGAAATGTAAAATGCTACCCAGGATTGTTGCGTTTCGTTATAAAAACTATGCGGTGATAAACAAAAAACGAATCGCAGTATGCAAAACGTGCGGTTCGAGGATCACAGATGAAGATGCAACGTCCAACTTCGTTCGACACTTGAACTAAGCTGCACAAAGATCGGTAAGTGAATGAACGAATTAATGAAAACTTTATTTAACAGATTACAGAATGGGTACAATACAGTACAGCTCAATATACACAATTGTTAAGGGGATGCAGACCAGAGAAAGACTTTCGTCTTGTTTACATCAGGGTCCCCCATAGTAACTTGGCTTGCTACAGTAGCTACAGTTAAATCAATGAGCCATCGACAGTGTGCTAACGTTATCATATACTCTCTTTTTTAGACTCTTTTTGTATCACAAACAGTACTGTATTTGTAAATCTGGTATGTCATAAATGTATAGATGTAGCAGTACTGTATCTGTATGTCATGTATGTCATGTTATGATGAATTGAAAATGGGGGACCCTGATGTAAACAAGACGAAAGTCTTTCTCTGGTCTCTTCGCTGGACTGAGACGTGACGTGATTTTAATTATAATATGCATGATGTTTTGCTTTGTACAGGCAATAATGAAGAAGTTCCCTGGAAGGAAGGATGTCTCTTTCAGGAAAGGTCCATCTGGACATCTACGGCAGGACCCCGCTGAGGAAGCAAGGAGGATCAAAGATCTTCTCCTCTTCTCTTCCTCCTCTGCACCAGCCCAGCCTGCCTCCGCTGCACCGCTACCTGCAGCCTCCTCTGAACAAGCCCTCATGAAGCTACAATGTGAGAGCAGAGTATTTAGCTTCATTATGATAAACAGCAACCTAATAATCTGCACCTCTACCTGCAGCACGTCTACCTGCAGCCTCCTCTGAACAAGCCCCCAGGAAGTTACAATGTGAGAGCAGAGTATTTAGCTTCATATGTTTAGTTTATTTTATTTATTTAGCACATTATATAAAAAAACAGTGCTAGGAGGGAACGAAGCCCAAAGGGCATGTACAAAGTTCCACTCCCATCTCATTGTCCATAAACACTATGAACGAAATACATGTGTAGCAAGGTCTACACACTATAGCGAAAACATGGAAGATTGACACGAGTCAGTAACAAGAACAATTATTATTATTTATTTTTTTTGATAAACAGCAACCTAATTATATACTTCAGGCTAAGTTTTGCCAATAATATTACTCACAATTCTTTACTAACTACTGTTTCTGAAATGTGCCTGCAGCCTCCTCTGCACCTGCCCAGCCTGCCTCTGCCCCCAGTTCTGACCAGGATGTCAGCCAATGGAACTGCTCTCTCCAACAGCGCATCTGGACAAAGACTGAGCTGGAAGCCTTGGGTCTATGGCCAGGGTCCCGACCGGTCCGGCATCTTATGAATATGGTGTCCTTGTGGCGTCATCCACCTCAGCCTGAACTCATTGATTCCACTTCTGAGCTGCCATCACCCAAATACTTCCAGCTCCATCCCTTCTTCATCTGGAAGCCTGAGCATGCCATAATGGAGCGACTCAGGAACAACTACATCCTGCCTTGTCTCTATGGCTGTCTTTCTCCTCAGGTTCTCTCTGCAGGTGTAGGAAGGCCTCGGGTGTAGCACTCAACACTTTGGTCAACATTGTTACTCAGCTGATAGAGTTGAGCCCTTCCTGATGACTTGTCGAACAGAACTTGTAAGTCGCTTTGGATAAAAGTGTCAGCTATTTTCTTTTCTATTTTTTTTTTATATCCTTTATTTATCCAGGAATGTCCCATTGAGATACAATATATCTTCTTCCAGGGAGTCCTGACCAACACGGCACACAACAAGTTTCAACATAAAAACAAGGGCATTAAACAAAAAACATACAAATCAAATACAAATACAGAAGGCCATTTGTGCAGTGGCAAGAAGCATAATCACATCAGCAATAATGCGTGATCCACAGAGTCAAACGCTTTAGACGGATCAACAAACAATGCTGCACAGTTTTTTCTTGTCTAGTGCTTCAATTATGTCATTTGAGACTAGCATAGTCACTGAAGTACTATGGATCTGAAGCCTGACTGAAACTTGTTAAGAATATTATGGTCAGCTAGAAACTTTTTCAGTTTGTTTACAAGAGATTCAAAGACTTTGGCCATTACAGACAATCTGGAAATAGGGCGATAACATTCTGCACTCGCACATACACAAACGCACTTTAAGAAAATAACTTGTTGTGATTGTCCTTGTTTTCCGTCCGTATAATATGTAATGGGATCCTATTCCAGTATGTTATGGCTCTATACATTGCTATATAAATGAAGATTATTATTATTATTTACAAATATAGAGTAAAGGAGGGGTTCCTTTACAACTTCCTTGGGGAATACCACACTGGAGTGTTACCATATTTGACATGGAACCATTAAATACAACACATTGTTGTCTATTAGACAAGTAGCTTCTCATCCATTCCATGGCAGTGTCTTCAAGCCCATATGTGTGTAATTTCAATAATAATAGGCCATGATCTATGATGTCGAAAGCCGCACTGAAATTCAAGAGCACTGTACCCACAACTAACTTCCTATCGATCAGTTGTAGCCAGCTATCTGTAAGAGATGTTAAAGCAGTTCCTGTAGAGTATCCTACATTGTATGCATGCTGGAAATCAGAATTTACTGTTGTTTTTGTTGAAATACTTTTGAATCTGCTTGAACACAATTCCTTCCAATAACTTACCTATTACTGGTAAAATACTAATGGGCCTACTGTTTGAACCTGTAAATGGCTATTTACAGTTCTTTGGTAGTGGAGTTACTTTGGCTATTTTCCAAGGCTGAGGAAAGACCCTCTCTTCAAAACATAAATTAAATATATGTGATAGTGGCTTAGCCACACATTTTGCAGAGATTTGTAGCAGTGTTCCATTCAGATTATCAACACCGCAAGGTTTATCTGGTTTAAGTGCTAGGAGGAGCTTTTCAATATCATTTGGACTTGTGCATTTAAATTTAAATCAGCATTTCTTGTCATACATTATAAGTTTTTTAATTACAGAGTCTGACAGCTTACCACTCATTGGCAACATTTGATTTATAATTGTGTTTACCTTGGAAACAAAGTAATTGTTGAAATGAGTTGCAATGTCAAATGGTTTAGTGGTGAATATACCATCTGACTCAATAAATGATGGCGTTTTGCCCATTTTATTTCTACCCAGCTTCATTCAATGTTTTCCATAGTCTCTTACTATCCCCTTTACACTCCTCCAATCTGGTTTGATAATAATGTTTTTTCTTCTGTAATTGTATTCATTAGTACACTCATTTGAGTAGTGGAAAAGGGGTAGGATTAAATAAGTGTATACTTCTTCCTACTCCTTTTCGAACATGCAGATTGAGTTGTTTTTCTTTTTTGTTATTGTTTGTTGTATTCATTGCATGTTCGAAATAAAGACTTCAAATCAAATAAAAAATAAATCAATTTATAAATGTATAACTGTTGATTGATATGCACTGTCCCTGATCAAATAAACTGAGTAAACTCAAACGAAACAATTTTTTTATTGCACAATCGTAGCGGGCATTGTAACGTTTGGGGTTTTGCGAGAGAACCAGTGTTGCAGTGAAAGATTAAACAAGTGAGAGAGACAGATGGACAGAATGAATTAATGAAAACTTTATTTAACTGATTGCAGAATGGGTACAATACAGTATGGCTCAATACACACAAAATGTTTAAGGGGATGCAGAGCAGAGAAAGACGTTTGTCTTGTTTACATCAGGGTCCCCCACCGGGATTCGAACACGGCTGCACGAGAGCAGTTCAGCTCCTTGGACAGCGTGACAAATGCACCCATTTCATTGGCTGTCAGTCTGTTACACCTATACACGGCTGGCCTCCGTGTGCGAAATGGGAATGGTACCACTGTACCATGGTGACTTTTCTACCAATCTGTATTAGAGAGTCTCATCAGATATGGTATTACAGCTTGGTTTGGTAACCTGTCTGTACAATTAAAGTCCAAACTGGTCCGTCTGATGCAGACCGCATGGAAGATCATAGGGGTGAAAGGTCACCCATCCCTGCAGTCTATGTATGAACAGGCTACTCTAAGGCAAGCCAATAGAATAGTCTCGAAAACAAGAGATCTAATGTACATTAAACTTCTCGTCTCTCCCTCCATCCCAACAGGGGGGTAGAGTGACTAGCCTGTGTAGGTGTGACATTGGATTGGCAACCCCCACACACACCATTGAAATGCTAATTGTTGGGGGACCCTGATGTAAACAAGACGAAAGTATTTCTCAGGTCTGCACCCCCTTAACAATTGTATGTATTGAGCTGGACTGTACTGTACCCATTCTGCAATCTGTTAAAATTTGATTTTACATTTACATTTAGTCATCTACCTATTGAAGCGTTGAGAGAAAAAGACAGCCAAGATTGTACTTTAAACTAAATTACTTTTATTTGCCTGTATTCTAATTACATGCAATGCTTTGGTCCAACATTTTAAATGTCAAAGTAGAACTGTAATATGTACTTTCTCAGTCAGTGCTAAGTTCACATCAAAACAAAAGTAGAACTGTAATGTGGTCTCTCATATTATTAACATTGACAAACATATTTACAATTAGCATTTTATAAAGTAGAACTGTAATGTGTACTTTCTCAGTCAGTGCTAAGTGCAGTCATCTTATGCAGCATCACTTTTCACATCAAAACAAAAGTAGAACTGTAATGTGGACTGTATCACAGGTCAATCACAAATGTCTCTCTAATCCTTGAAAACAATGCTGTTTACATAGCATTTAACATAGCATTAGTTGGGTTTTTTTTATTATCCTTTGGCGGAATTATAGGTCAACGTGTAACTTTAATATTTCCGTTGGTGTACTATACTACTGCCGTCCGTCACTGGACCATGCGTGTCCCGACACCGACGCCTGCTGCGCCTGCTGTGTGCTGTGAGTGTCAGTGTTGCTACAGTACAGTCACAGTCGTCAGTCAGTCACACTTATTTAACATGATCAAATAATTATTATAATATTTTTTACTTCACTTTGAAATATTATAGTGAAATATTTTGCAATGTTGTCGCATTTATCTTGTTGAAATCCTCCAACAGGCTCTTTTTTGTAAGTTGACTGGTTTGCACACCAATAATACAGTGCAATAATAGAATAGTAGAATAGATAGTAAAATTATGCAATAGAATGGCCAGAGTAAAATAGTGCTACAGTACAATCAACAGCGGGGTGTATTAGAAGGCTATGGTGAAGAGGTACGTTTTTAGCTTATTTCTGAAAATATTAAGAGATCTAGCTTCCCTAATGTCCATAGGTAGTGTGTTCCATAACTTTGGTGCATAGTTAGCAAAGGCTGCATCACTGATTTTCTTTAGACTGTGGCTCGGAACCTTCAATAGTAGATGATCGCAATGTTTATACTTTGTATATAAGGAGGAGGACCTTGAAATCAATTCTAAATGTTACCGATGATTACTGATGTAAACAGGGGGATCCTGATGTAAACAAGACGAAAGTCTTTCTCTGGTTTGCATCCCCTTAACAATTGTATGTATAATTGTATGTAATTGTATGTATAACATCTGCCAAATTTTTTTATAGTTTTTGATTCGCAGCGGGATCCGGAAGCGCCACTGAACCGTGAACCGTGAGTCGAATCAGTGAATCGGTTCATTGCCGTGAGCGCGTATCGAATCGCTCACTCACTGAAATGATCCGTTGGGCACATCACTAATGACTGTTGCCTTTGACACACCTCTGATGTGGGAGATGAGGTCAAAGGACATGTCGTGACGCAGTTTGACAAGGGTGATAAATAGCTGATCTATGGGTGAGATTATGGTGCTCCTTGTCTTCTCTGTGTGCAAGAAAGAAAACAAGTGCTGAAGCACTGGCCAGGTAACACCTGTCATCATCTTGCATTTGGTGTCGTTGCTGTCCACAGATGAAGTGGTCAAGGAGCTTGACTCGACCTTGGTTCTCTGTTGGTCACCATCCTCCTTGGCTGCATCCCTCTCCTTTTTTCACGCCGCTCATGGCGACTGATGTTTGTTGACGTAGATGGTGTAGACTGTGATGTTGAAGGGAATACAGATGGTATGTAGTCTGGGTGTGTTTGGTCATTGACCTTTGCTCCTGAATGAATGAATGAAAACGTTATTAACAGATTGCAGAATGGGTACAATACAGTACGGCTCAATACACACAATTGTTAAGGGGATGCAGACCAGAGAAAGACTTTCGTCTTGTTTACATCAGGGTCCCTACCGACCAGGCGACCCTGCCAGTAGAGACCCTAGTGGGTTCTAACGTAACTGACCAAGCTCACGGGGGGGACCAGGAGGGACATGACATGACTTTACCCCCCTCCAACGTCCACGGGATAGTCCCCGGAGAGCTCCAGGATAAAGAAAGCGCTCCAGGGACGGAACCCGACCCACCACCAGAAGAGACGCGCACCCAGGAGATGGACCTCCTCGGAGCGCGACAGGAGAACGGATCTCCAACGAGCACTGCCAGAAGCCGATCACCTCCATCAGTGTCTTCCCCCAGCGAGGCGGACAAGATGCTGGCACAGGCATTTATCGCCACCCTGGCAGCCTCCACTGAACGCGATCGACTCCAAGCACAGACGCTTAGCGAGCGCGAACATTCTTCCATAGAACAAGAGCGCCTCCGCGCGCAACACCAAAGTGAGCGCGAACACTCTACCATGGAAAGAGACCGCCTGCAGGCTCAACAACTGAGTGAGCGCGAACAATCTGCAGACCAAAGAGAACGCTTCCACGCGCAGCTCCAAGCGCAAGCCCTTAGTGAACGCGAACACTCTGCGACCCAGCGAGAGCGCTTCCAGGCGCAGCAAAGGAGTGAAGACGACCGCATACGCCTGGAGACCAGACGCCTCCAGACGGAAGAGAATATTGAAAGGGACCGCGCCGAAGCCCAGCGCGCCGCCGCCGATGCACAGCGCGAAGCCGCCAATGCACAGCGCGACGCAGCCCAAGCCCAGCGCGAAGCAGAGCGCGACCTCGCTCACATCAAGCGCGAAGCCGAGCGCGACCGATTACAAGCGCAAATAATGGAGCAACTGATTGCCAGGGCGACTCTCCCTCCCTCCGCACGGAGCTCCAGGGCCTCGTCAAGACAAGGGTCTAGGGCACCATCCCCTACCCGATCAAGCGACCCGGAGCCCGGTCAACAGAAAGAGCCTATACACGTCTCCGAACCCCCTCCCCGACCAGTCCATGCGAGACCTAGCAACAGGGAAGAACCGGCCTACGCTGCCGAGAGACTAAATAGACGATTACAGGATCTAGAAGACCTGGCAGAGGAAGAAGAAGAGGAAGAGGAGGAAAGTCAAGCCCAACAGCAGCATCGTACTCCACAGGACCAGGAGGTCCAGTACAGCCCAGACTTTACCCCCGAGGCCCTGCGTTACAGACCCCTGACTCAACTCAAGGGTGAGTTTGACGCACGACCAGCCCCGAGGAACAGCACCTGGGTACCCGGGCCTTGGTACCCACCAGGTACCAGCCCACAACGACACGTAAGGGGAGACTCGCCTAGGAGGCCTCTCCCCCAACGCTCACCGATGTGCCAGCCATCCATGGCATCGTACCTTGGCACACCGACGTTCCCGGACTTCACACACGAGGACAGAGCACAGTACACAGAGCTACGAATGTGCTTAGAGACAATGATGTCCGATGTCCCCGATGAAACGTACAAGTATGCTATCCTACTCAAGCACCTGAAGGTGCCCAGAGCGCATAATATAGTGCTGGCATATTCCAACTCAATTACCCCATACACCGCGGCTCTAGTAGCCCTCGACCAACGTTATGGACGCATATGGGACTACGTAATACAAGAGATAAGGAATATTGACCGTCTACCCCCAGCCACAGACAATCGCTCATTAGATGACCTCTCTATCAAGGTACAATCCCTGGTAGGGATGCTGGGGGCACAAAAGGAAAAGGGTAGGCACGAACTGTACGCAAACTCTAATGTTGAAAGAATATTAGAGAAGCTCCCGCCCGCCCGACAAGAGCGCTTCAGGCGGCAAAGAGACCACCGTGATCCCAACGGTCCCGAGCCATCCCTTCTAGACCTGGCCGACTTCCTGGCGAGAGAAGTCAGCAGCCTACGACTGGATATGTTCGTGCGGAGTGTACCAAGCTCCAGAAAGGGACCTAGGAGATCAAACGATAACCGCAGGCTGGTGACCGTCATGCACCAAGCCGAATCAGTACCGCGTAACAAGAACCACAGCACCCCCTCGACGAAAGAGAAGTGGAAGATTGTATGCCAGTACTGCGAAAAAGAACACTGGCTGTCACACTGTGACACGTTCAAGAAGATGACCGCCGACGAGGTGAGTCAATGGATAAAGTCCAACCGCCGCTGTTACCGCTGTGCGCGCAGTCACATGGCAGCCGAGTGCCGCTTAAAGAAGAGGTGTAGTCGGTGTGACGGAGCCCACTTGGACGTCTTACATGACAGTAACAGAAGAAAGCCCGCACCCTCAAGCAGCACCAAAGCAAGCGTTATGTACATTGACCGCGCCAGCAGCGGGGGCGCCCGGGTGCTCTTGAAGGTGGTCCGCATAACATTGAGCTACGAGGACAAGGTCATGGACACCTACGCCGTCCTTGACGACGGGTCAGAAAAGACCCTCCTCCTCGCATCCGCTGCGGCCCAGCTGGGGCTGCAGGGGAGCGAAGAAACGATGACGATTCGGACTATAAGAAGAGACCTGAAGACGATCAAGGGTGAGAACATCTCCTTCACTATCGCAGCAAGCGGGCAGCCAGAGAGATGGTATAGGATCACTAACGCTTTCACCAGCAAAGACATAGGCCTGTCGCGGTACACCTACCCCATCGCCAAGCTGATGGACAAATACGTGCACCTGCGTCAACTACCTATACCGCTCATAGACGGCGCCACCCCGACCCTGCTCATAGGATCCGACCATGCACACCTCATCGTCCCGATGGACCGGGTCCACACTGGGCCTAGAGGCTGTCCAGCAGCAGTCTAGACCCGCCTAGGATGGACACTACAAGGCCCCCTCTCCAGGTCTCCCAACCGAACAGCAGCCACTCGCTGCCTCCACTCCAGAGTGACAGAAGAAGACACCGCCCTCTTACAGCACGTCGAGAGGCTATGGACACTAGAGACAATGCCCTTTAAGAACGAAAAGAAACACATTCGTTCCAAGGAAGACATTTATGCCATAGCCCTCCTCGAGCAGGGGACAAAGAGAGTCAAAGTCAACGGAGTGATGAGATACGCAACTCCACTCCTGAGGCGAGAGGTTATGCCTACCTTCCACGCCCCAAAAGAAGCGACGGAGCGGTATCTATTGAACACAGAGCGGCGCCTAGCCAGAGACCCCGCTCAAGCTACTGTGTACCGCGCTGAGATTGACAAGCTAATCACAGCGGGACACATAAAGAGAATTGACATTAAAGAGGCCGATCAGACGACCGAATCATGGTACGTGCCGCACCACAAGGTCCACCACAACGGCAAGGATCGTATTGTGTTTAACTGCAGCTACCAGATCGGATCACAAAATCTGAATAAAGAGCTCCTGCCCGGCCCAACACTCGGCCCCTCTCTACTAGGCGTGTTGCTACGTTTCCGCCAGAACAAGGTGGCCATCAGCGGCGACATCAAAGGGATGTTCCTGCAGGTGCGACTAGTGGAAGAGGACAAGCCCCTGCTGCGGTTCTTATGGAGAGAGAGGATCGGGGATGAGCAACCATCCATCTATCAATGGGAAGTCCTCCCTTTCGGAACCACATGCAGCCCATGCTGTGCTACGTTCGCACTGCAAAAACACGTCACAGAGGACCCAGCAGCTGATGAGGAGGCCCGACAAAGTGTAGAAAAGAGTTTCTACGTGGACAACTGTCTGCAAAGCGTCTCGACGCCAGAAGAGGCCGAGGCCCTCCTACTCAAGCTCCGCGCCTCCCTGATCAAAGGCGGCTTTGATCTCCGGCAGTGGGCCAGCAGCGACCCTCAAGTATTGCGCAGCCTCTCCCCAGAGGACAAGGCAGCAAGCAGCGAGACCTGGATGGCGACCATCCCAGGTGAAGCCCAAGAAATGACATTGGGACTGGTCTGGCGTTTCAAAACAGACTCGCTCCATTATAGACACACACCCCTGACCAAGGAGCAGGGAAGGTCGATTTCACTACCGACAACAAGACGGAGTGTATATAGAACACTCGCCAGACAATATGACCCGTTGGGATGTATTCTACCTTACACCACCAGGGCAAAGATGATTGTACGAGCGCTATGATACAAGGACCAGGGCTGGGACGACCCCATACCCGACCACCTTGCTTCCACATGGAGAGAGTGGGAGACAGAACTCAGCTCGCTCCCAGGTGTCAACATACGCCGCAGCTACTTCCCACCCACAGTGAGGCCGGAGACGTGTCTGATGGACCTGCACGTCTTCAGCGACGCCTCCGAAGTAGCCTACGGGTCGGTGGCCTACTTGCGGGCCCGAGAGGAGGGAGGAGAAATACATACTGCCTTCATCCTGGCTCGCTCAAGAATAGCCCCCTGCAAGCAACAATCTATCCCGCGTCTAGAGCTCTGCGCAGCCCTAGTAGGAGCGCAACTCGCCACGTTAATCCAACGTGAACTCACCATCCCGGTGCAAAGAACAATCCTGTGGTCAGACTCCATGACCGTACTCACATGGATCCAGTCCGATTCGTGTAGATACAAGGTCTTCGTGGGAGTCAGAATCACAGAGATCCAAGATTTAACAGAAGCAGCATGCTGGAGGTATGTGGACACAAAGCAGAACCCAGCCGACGTCATCACACGGGGAATGTCCCTGGATGACCTCACACGTCACAATCTCTATAGTGACGGTCCCGAGTTCCTCAAGCTCCCGGAAGAAGAGTGGCCTACACCCACCCCACGGGAGGCTAGTGAAGAGGAGGCAGAGAAGAAGAAATCTATGTTCTGTGGGTTGACACACACACTAGTCCCCACAGATCCCAACATAGACGACTGCCCCACCCTTGAGAGTGCGCAGTTAAAGACATTCCTGTGGCACCACCCTGAGGTTCCGTCCACTACTGACATTAATGCAGCTAACTACGAAGAAGCAGAACTCCTTCTGCTACAGCGAGCCCAAAGAGACTCGTTCCCCGACGAGCTAGACTGTCTGCAGGGATCAAAGCCAGTCCCGTCAGACAGCAGACTGCTCCACTTGGCCCCTGAGAGCGACGCCCATAATCTCATCAGAGTGGGTGGTCGTCTGAGGAGGGCCCCAGACTTAACGGATGACGTCAAGTTCCCGATAGTCTTAAACAGCCGACACAAGGTCACAGAGCTCATCATAAAGAAATACGACGAGGACGTGCACCACGCCGGGGCAGAGAGAGTCTTCGCGGAGATCAGACGTCGCTATTGGATACTGCAAGGAAGAGAAGCAGTACGACGCTTCCAGCGGACCTGTCTAGACTGTCGCAAGTGGCGAGCACAGCCCAGTATACCCCGGATGGCTGACCTACCCCCCTGTCGCCTCCGACTCGGCGACAAGCCCTTTCACTCCACCGGTATGGACTGTTTCGGCCCGCTGTATGTGAAGAAAGGAAGAGGGACGGAGAAGCGGTGGGGTATTGTATTCAAATGCATGACCACCCGAGCGATACACATAGAACTCCTTCCAACCATGAGTACGGACTCATTCCTTATGGCCTTCCGGAGATTCACAGCGCGGAAAGGAAAACCGTCTATATTATTGTCTGATCACGGGACAAACTTCAAAGGCGGAGAAAGAGAGCTGAGAGAGAGCTTCCAATCTATGGGCCCAGAACTTAAGACCCACCTCGCTCCCTCTCAGATTGATTTCCAGTTTAACCCCCCGAATGCACCTCACTTCGGGGGAACTTGGGAACGAGAAGTACGTTCAATAAAGTACGCCGTGCTTGGGGCCCAGACCGTGGCGGAAGAAGTCCTCACGACAGTCCTCACGGAGATCGAGGGAGTATTGAACTCAAAGCCCCTCGGTTACGTCTCAAGTGATGTAGTAGATGTCGACCCAGTCACCCCCAACACTCTCTTGATGGAGCGACTGGACCCCGCGCTCCCACAGACAGTGTACAGACCTGAAGAAGCGAACGGCCGAAGAATGTGGAGGTACAGTCAAGTATTGGCTGACAAGTTTTGGAACAGTTTCCTCCTCCACTATCTACCATCTCTACAGACCCGCCAGAAATGGGTGAAAGAAAGAGACAATTTGACGGAGGGCACAGTCGTCATGATTATCGACCAGTCACTACCCCGAGCTATGTGGCCGGCCGGCCGCGTAAGCAAAGTGATCACTGGTGCCGACGGAAAGGTCAGAGCGGCAGAAGTGCTCGTCCAGGGGCGGACATACGACCCGTGGCGAGGCTGATAGAGTTGCCAAGGCTCCCCGACTCTCTTAATGACGACCATGACCCCCTGACTTTGTGAATTGCCCTACTCCTCACAACGGACATTGAGTAGTGGACAGTGCGGTTAATCTGTCTCTGCTTATCTAATTAGGTGCGGATTAATTAGGAAGCGGCTGTTACAAAGGGTCAGATTAAACCGAATATATATATTTATTACTTGAGATATATTGTATAGTATTTGTATATCGTCTGATATCCCTTGTATATTCTTTGTACATATACACGGAATATCCCTTTACCTAGTACAGGCCAGACCATAATATTCGTTCTCCTATTGGACAGCGACCCCCCTAGGCGCCACGGCCATACCCCCAATGTCTAGTTCAAAGTCACCGCTAAGACATGTCTCAACATGCCCGGTTTTGCGCAGTAATATGAGACAGAAATAGGGCTGGTACTAGATTATTCACCCTACGTATAAATACGGCGCAGGTGGATACAGCAGTAGTCTAATCTTAGTAACAAGTTGAAGCCTCACACCACGATACAACGTGCTGTGAAGTGGGCCCGTTTTGCCCCGAAATAGAGCCTTGAGACCGCGTGCGAATTGATAGCTGAAGTGTCAGAGTTTAACGCTGTATCGTCGAGTTCGACCTATTCTATTATTAAGTAATAGTCTATTATGTATAGTGTATCGTGCGGCTACCGTTCTACAGTGACCAGCATTACCAACGTTTCATCGTACCGAGCTAGTGTGCGTATCCAGGCTGGGCGGCCTAACCTTGTGCCGTCATCCGAGGAGCCCTAGACGAGAACCGTGTGGATATGTACACTGGATAACCTACACCGACGACTACAGAGCCCTTTTCGGCTGGATTATAATGCTTTGGTCCTGTGGCTGCTGGAGCAGAGAATCGTCTACCCCCACTACCGTGTGGGATTTACCCTGTGAGGAGCACCGTCAAGCCCGCCTCTAGGACTCTGAGGCTGGCTAGCTTTCACCCATGCGGCACTGCATACCGGAGAATAGCTGTTGCTTTGTCTACGGATCAAGGGATTATTGCACCGTCTCCTGTACCTGGAGTCTCCTTATTCCTCGTTGATCCAGACTTTTGCTACCGACAAATCCTCTCCCCTGCTGGCTTACAACCGGAGGGAACCCCCTTAGTATCTCCAGCTGACCTACTAGTGTACCATATATAATTCTTATGCTACAGGTGGTATTAATTATCCCCTTCGTAATATGCTCATGGACTTACGCTCTTGACCTATTCATGCACATTCTTCGCCTTACAAGCGCAACTCTCATTCTTAATAAATGTAAGATAATCTTGGTGCTCTTCTAATAAATATTATAAACAGTACTTTCTTGTTAAGCCGTGTTATTGTGTGGGTGTTCATCTCATATACATGTGTACTGTATGGCCAGTAGTAATGTACATAACTCAGTAGTGGTTTAATGATACCATACTTATTCAATACAGTCAGGGAATTGTACCCCTCAGTTACAAATGTAATACAAAAAAGTCAACCAACGAACAAGATTCTTGTACCGGATCTCCTCTCTGGTAAACAAGAATACCCTGAAGACTCTGGCAGGAGCACTCATTCAAGGGTACTACGACTATGCTTGCACCTCATGGTACCAAAGCACCTCAAAAGTACTAAAAACTAAATTACAAACATCACAAAACAAACTGGTCAGACTACTGCTTGACCTTACTCCTAGAACCCACCTCACCCCTGCCCACTTTGACTACCTAGGATGGCTTAGAGTAGACGACAGAGTACAGCAACTTGCAATGGGCCTGGTCTACAAGATACTGTACACTACACCACTAAGATACCCATGTACATGTCGAAATACTTCCCAAAGGTCAGTGAATACCACGACCACAACACCAGAGGGAGTTCCACAAATCATGTTCAACCCAGATTCGGCTCAAACAAGGGACTAAACACGTTTCGCAATTATTAAAATGATAATACTTTTATTAATATTAATTAGGCTACTGCTGGCCATTCATCAAGCGAGACATTGCTGATTGTTTATGTATTTTATAAGACAAGACTACAGCAGCCGTGTATCTTGGATGTAATGATTGATTGATTGATTGATTGATTGAAAGAAAATTAACAGATTGCAGAATGGGTACAATACAGTACAGCTCAATAAACACAATTGTTAAAGGGATGCAGACCAGAGAAAGACTTTCGTCTTGTTTACATCAGGGTCCCCCATTTTCAATTCATCATAACATGACATACATGACATACAGATACAGTACTGCTACATCTATACATTTATGACATACCAGATTTACAAATACAGTACTGTTTGTGATACAAAAAGAGTCTAAAAAAGAGAGTATATGATAACGTTAGCACACTGTCGATGGCTCATTGATTTAACTGTAGCTACTGTAGCAAGCCAAGTTACTATGGGGGACCCTGATGTAAACAAGACGAAAGTCTTTCTCTGGTCTGCATCCCCTTAACAATTGTGTATATTGAGCTGTACTGTATTGTACCCATTCTGCAATCTGTTAAATAAAGTTTTCATTCATTCGTTCATTCACTTACCGATCTTTGTGCAGCTTAGTTCAAGTGTCGAACGAAGTTGGACGTTGCATCTTCATCTGTGATCCTCGAACCGCACGTTTTGCATACTGCGATTCGTTTTTTGTTTATCACCGCATAGTTTTTATAACGAAACGCAACAATCCTGGGTAGCATTTTACATTTCGCCGTTCTGAATGAGTGAACTCAGCTGTAACATTACTTACTGACTGTGGATCGCTCGTGCTATCGCGCAACGTGATTGGTTGTTTCAAAACAAAGTGGATCTGGGAAATGAATATATATAAATATATATACATTTAATAACGTTCATTTTTAATCGTTGGGCATGGGGGGAGGTATCAAGTCTTTTCAAGTCAAGTGAAGTTGCGTAGCAACAACAGACAAGAAGTTGACTCAGAATAACTCATGTACAAATACCGATATGCCCTACTTTGTTTACTTGTTTATTGCACAATGTCGCTCTATTGGTTGGATTCTTATTATATATTATTACTATTGTATTATGCACATCGTTGCGGGCAATTTCATTTTATAAATAATAAAAAATATATATATATTAGACACGCTGGGATTCAAACCCCGGGCGTCGGCTTGAAAGGAATGGGCATAAACCACTAGACCACGGTACTAGACAAAATATATCCATTATATATCCCTTATAAACAGAGCCCACCTGGCACCTCCACTAGCTATCTACACAAAATATACACATTGACTGCTAATTCGACAGGTCTTAACGGTTTAATTATTTTATTCAGCAACATTGCGTACACAAACTTATTGTTACCAAGAAGCATTACACTAACGCTTTCTTTTGATGAAATGAATGGACAAGAGAGCCGTACGTCGGCCATCTAATGAAGTTAGATTTGACACGTTTTAATATATACACTTTGACTGCTGAATTGACACGTTTAACTTATTCATTCTTTAATTCAGCAACATTCATTCATGCAGTCTGTAGACATACTGTAGGACGTTGTAGCATCCTATGAATGAAGTCACCAGCTGTAATGGAACTGAATGGAACTCGAGCTTAGTCCAGCGTGGAGCTCCTCCAATGAATGAACAAAAAGCCGGCGCGTCGGGCAGTTGTCACCAGCTGTATGAGAGCGCCCCCGCTGGTCATTGTTAACATTAACCTCGCAAAACGGCGTCATAACGGCCGGCAAACAGCTGTTCCATGACTAATTCTGGCTGGATCTGTACCGATATTGTCCAACTCTTCATTTCCGATACCGATATCAACCGGTATCGATATATGCAGGGTCCCCCCCCCCCCAAAAAACGGAATAATTTCAGGTAATTAACATTACATATCTCTTGTCGTGGAATTAACACAACATTATGCATACGTTTGACAATAAAAAAAATCTGAATGTGTTCTTACTTGCTTACCTGGGTAAATAAAAGTTAAATAAATAATTTTTTTTTTTTTTTTTTTTTTTTACCGATTTATTATTGCAAGAGTATTTCAGCTGGTTCTGGTCTTCTTAATCAGCATGGAAGCAGTAGTTCAGCAACAGGAACTGGGAGCCTTCATCAAGGTACAATTGTGGTCTCTCTCGTTCGGTCCGTCTTGTGTCTGTCTCTCTGTATCTCCGTGCTGTTTCCTATAAGCTTTAGACCACACCTTCGAGAGCATCGTCTGATGACGCTGCCCTGGGAGTCTTTGGCCAATCAGATCAATTGGAGCAAAAAGCTTGCCTCCTTTTTCTTTTATTTAAGATAATCTAATTTTATACAATTTAGCCTATTAGATTCACTACCTTTACATTTAGAAATAGCAAATCTGCTTTTAACATTCCAACACGGGCACAGCAAAACTTTTCTTGCTGAAAACAGTGTTTATAAAACATTTCTGCAAGTTTGTCTAACTCTTTAACATCTGATATCTAATAATTAATGCATTCTATTTAGATTATTAGTTTAACAATCTTTAGTATTGCCTATAACTACCACAACTAAATATATATAGCTAATAGGTGTTTCATATCTTTGTGATTGGCTTATAAGAATAACAAGTTATATTGTAACCATTTGACTCCAGTGGTCCACCAGATAGCAAATTAATTAACTTTTTCTTGATTTTGGATATAGAATCCCTAAGGAGAGACCTTCCTCCAAGTTGGCACTGTTCTGCTCTGGCAGAGACTTTTCGGCCAGCTGCCTGAACAGAATTAGATTACCTCCTTTGAACTGGTCGTAAACCTCGGCTGTATGGCTGTTCAACACAGTTTTCCTGCTGTCCATTAACCTTTCTCTCAGGCCCGAGGTCGCTGCTCGTCACTGCGGCCCTGAGGTTATGAGTGCCAGATTTAGACTCCTATTGTTTCTCGTTGGTTGCTTGTTGACACAGGGTACACTAAGTGCCTTTTACAGCATCCCTTAAAATGAATGTCTTCCCTTGACTTGATAACTGGTTAACTTCAACAAATAATGTGCAACCTTGTTACAGCAACTGCTGAAATGCCAAGGGAACTAGCTGAAACAACAGGCAACAGGAACTGTGAGCCGGCAGCTTTAGATCGGTTTACTCGTCATAAAACCCCCATCACCAGATCTTTTCAACACTACAATGTTGTATTATCTTGTTTTGGAACTTCAATTTTGTTAGTACTGTTAAACATGCATAGCCAGTTATTCACCCCCTTCACATCATCTTTTTACTGTTAGAGTAACTTGCATACATAATCCAATCAGCCAACTTATCTATATATATATCTTTATTCATTCCTCAATTTTTATCCTATTTATTTTAATTTTTTTATTCTGTCCTTTACTCACTTATTATGAAATATCTAATACCTAAATCTATTCTCTGGAGCGGCATAGCCCCTCCATTGTAGTGCCTCATCGTTCCTTCTAGCCTGGTGCCTCTGCAGACACAATCTCTGAGGACAGTTTCTTTGCCAGTGATCTAATTGTCCACAACTCCAACATCGCTGTCCATGACCCTTTCTCTGAGGGGCGGAGCCACAAGCCCCGGGGGCCCCCTGTCTGTAATTGGATGGCCCTGGTGCAACCCTTAGCCGTGACTGTGGCCCACCCCAATCACTCTGTCCGCGCATAGGGGGTCTCAGAAACCCAACACCCCTGCCGTGCATGTCACTGTACCATCGCTGCTCAGCTCCCCGTCCGGGTAACAGAGCATGTGGTGTCTCTTGGTCATACAGCCCTCGCCTTGCTGCTTGAATCTGTATTTCCAAAGCTTTTATTGCCGTTATTGCGGTTAGTTCAGATTGTTTTACCTTCCGTATCTCCGCCCAGTGTGCGGCCTGGTCGATTGCCAGCTGCCTTTCCACCAGGTCTCTGCGGACTGCCTCACCTCGCTCGGACGCTTCCACAAGTACCCTCTGTCGTTCATGAGAGAGACATGATTGCCTCTCTTCCTCCACCCTGGTGCTGGCCGTCTGGCTCCTTGTCACTGGGCCTCTCGCCCTGCCCTGGCTCTGTCGCTGGGAGGGACCTGGGTAGGGGGAACTTATGGGCTGAGGACACTCCTCATGCATATTTCCATACCTGTTGTCGATCCCATGTCCCCATGGCTCAGGATCTCGCTGTAGTTGCCACTGCCTTGGTCCCCCCAGCTCCTGTCTCGTCTCTGTTCCAGCCATAAGGCCAGGGTTGCTTTGCTCTGACTGCTGTAACAATGCAGCCTTTCTCTGTCTCTTTGTTACTTTGTTGTTACCTGAAGTGGTTAATCCAGTCTGGATCGGGCCAGTTGACCCTTGTTCGACGGACACCGGTTGGACTGAAACAGTTATTCCCGCTTGCCCCTCCTCGTTGACCCCCTGTGTAGGAGTCAAAGTAGTCACTTCAATTCTCTCCACCGTGTTTGTCCCACGATGGGAGTCTGCCATGTCCAATTCTATCAGGTTAACCTCACTAGGCAACACTGTCTGGGGAGTGTCTGCAGAGGTCACTGGCTTTCCCTCACCTTTGGCCCTGTATTGGCCTTTTGCCCATCGTGGCTTCTTTTTCTGTTTCAGCTCAACTTGTGTAAATAAGTATATCAAAGTCTGTCAGCTCTCTTTTTTCCCCCACATTTTGTTTAATGTTGCACTTCTCTACAAGCCTTTGTAATGGCCTGAACAATTGTGGCCATTTCTTCTTCTCCCCAACCGTCTTATTACCCGTTATTGAAATGGACAGATTGTCAACGGGGCTTATTATTGTTGACCTGTCTAAGTCTCCAGTCGCCTCTAACAAGGTCTTTACAAGGTTAACCTGCTCTTCAGTTGACATTCTCACCAATCCAGACATCCTTGTAATATTACCGTTTGTCAAAACAAGTTCCTCTGTGTTCATTTATCTATCAACTTGGGTTAAGGTCACCCACACTTCTAGGTTTTACTGGTGCAGACAGGAACTGACAACTTTCTTATTTTCATACAATACCCCCAGGCTTCTATAGCCGTTTATTGTTCCGGTTGGTATTGGAGCCGTCAGAATCTCCCCTCTCCTCACCAAGAACCTGTCAAGACAAAAGAAAAAATACATACACTTAATGTCAGTGCCACTTCCCACTTTATTCCGTTCTAGTGTCTTACTTTCTCAGAATACTGGGCTTTTTACTCTAATAAAACTATAGAGAGATTTGTAATTTATTTGAACATAGCAAAAGGCCTTAGCTTCGTTTTTCTCCGTTGTCTTTTCAGTTGGAAAATTCTGGATTTCCAATCACTTTGTCGTGGCCCCTCGCATGAATCTCAGAGGTATACAAAATATTGCATTAATCTTTCAACCCGCTCCGGTATCGCTTTTGGTCCTCCTTAAAGACAATCATCACAGTTAGTGTTACAGAGGCCTATCATTTCTAACATTCTCCGTTTACCGACCATATCCTACTATGGGAAAAATTTCATTTAATTTACTCCTACTCCTTAATACCACAATTAAAATTTACATTTAATATTTCATTTACTGCTTCACATAACATCATATTACAATTATTTATAATTATTCCAACATACCCTCCTGGACACCAGCGTAGCCTGGTGACCCACAACTCCTCACACTATCCAACGAGGAGAAAAATAAATATTTAGAGACATCATTACCCCTAAATTTCCCGCTCCTTATGCAGTGTCCAGCCATCCGTGTCATAAACCACGGAACCCGGACACCACACCTTCTTGAATTCCCACAGCCCTTTGACACACAATCAAAGGTGCGTCACCCCCAGCCTAAAGCACATCCCTCTCACATCTGCGCAGAATATGAAAGAAACCACTTCGGCTCTACCTCGTAAGGAATTACACGATGCACACAAACTTCAACCTCCTTACGTACTTAAACAGGTCAGTCCGCCCATAATGGTACCCAGACCACCCTAAACACACATACATTAATATCCACACAATGACCCCCAGTGAGACAACAGTCCCACCAATATAAACAAAAAAACCAACATCAATACTCCACACTTTCAACCCTGTTGAACAACACCAGCGTGCTCACCTACCAACCAGAAGCCGCCCTGTAACCGCCCTCTAGTTGAGAACCCGCCAAGGTCGTTCCCACTCAAACACTCCACAGCCCAAAAGCCGCGCTCACACGACCTCACAAAGTAGAATCCAAAGCGTAACCATAGCAAGCCCGTACCGACGGGACACCAGTCCCCGCCCGTACCTCCGCCATGACTATCCGCTCAGATCTAGGCGGAGCCGAGCATAGTGACCTAACCAAACACCTCACACACACCACGACCACACACACATACCACAAAAAACACCAAGATCACTACTGCATCCACCACAAAATGTGCACTCCTCCAAGACATACCCTCCTACATGACAGTCAACACGCTCATCACTGAGCCCCATCAAACTAACCAAACCCCCCTAGTCCATGCCTCACATATCATCATCCGAGCGGGCCCCCTGTTTGAATAGGGAACCCAAACAAATCATAGTTAAAGAGATCTCTGCAATTAGCTGTCTAGATGAGGCAGCAGTATCTGTGCACAGACCATCCCTAATATAATACCTCTTGATGGCAAGGCCAGTACTCCAAAATGACTTAGCCTATTTACTCTAAACCCTAAACAAAATGAAATTCCAACCAAAGCATACATCACTTAGTACCCCTATCTGAACTATGACCAAGTGATGTAACTGACCTTGCAATAGGGCCAAATCAGTCTCTCAAATGTTTTTCCAAAGTGTGTCGCTGCCACCTGGTGACGAAACATGGTATCTCTAACCACTAAGCGCTCTGACATTACATACCACATATTACTCAGCATAATCACTTGTAAGACCTGTGCCCGCAAGAAGGATACAGGTCTGTAGGTCTGTGCTTCAGTAGCCGGTTGGCAGCTATACACTTGTAAGCAGGGTGCGAATCATGGGCGAGCTGGGGTAGCCATGGCTCCCTTAGATCAGACATCAGCTCCCCTGAAAACATGATTTGTGAATTTTTGGGGGGTCTCTAAAATACTGACAATAAATGCTATTTTTGCCATGCATTTCAAATTGTTCTGTCATTTTCTGTATCGTCATCATCGTGTATAATAATAAAATTAGGCTATTTTGATGTATTAATGATTTGCGCACAAATTCACCGTAATAGACAATAGCATAAATCTGGTTGCGGGCGGCACTGCAGATATACCCTACTCGTAATACGCATGCAACATGCATGCTATTCTTGCGTTTACCATTCGGAGCGTGGCGGCGCTGCACTGCAGTCTGCACTCTGCAGGCACAAATAGACGCATCCGGGATAATGTCAAAAGTTAAACGGAATATCAAAGAAGTTCTAACCAATTTTGATTTTACAAAGAAGGCGAAGCAACCTGCTGCGGGGACTACTTCTGTGACATGCAGATTTTGAGAATTGGGCAGACCATCAGGACAGGTAGGTGGCGATAATGTTGAATTTTTTTACTACTGGAGATGAGGAGTGACTTTTAATAAAACTGCAAGAAAAACAAATGTAATTCTCTCCGCGGCAGTGAGCTGGAGTCTCTCTCTCTCTCTCTCTCTCTCTCTCTCTCTCTCTCTCTCTCTCTCTCTCTCTCTCTCTCTCTCTCCGCGGCTGTGCAGTGAGCTGGACTCTCTCTCTCTCTCTCTCTCTCTCTCTCTCTCTCTCTCTCTCTCTTTCTCTCTCTCTCTCTCTCTCTCTCTCTCTCTCTCTCTCTCTCTCTCTCTCTCTCTCTCTCTCGCGGGCGTCTCTCTCTCCGCGGGCGTCTCTCTCTCTCTCCGACAGGCGCTCCTTTTCCCCGCGCCTCGGCGGCAGCGTTTGGGGCATAAAGTTGAAACTAGTTCTACATTGAGGAAGTGGCAGAACCGCGGAAGTTGCGAGACCCAGGGAAATGCTCTTAGATTTTTGTTTGTTTCGCCCTGGACTCACTGCCTTCGTCTGTTTTTTGTGTTTCCTCAAACACTTAATAATTGTTGATTGTTTTGTTACTGGACTCTGCCTGGTATTTTCTACGTTTTGGAACTAATGACATTCTCCGTTTCTATTTTCCCTGCGAGTGGGATAGCATAAATCTGCAGAGCCGCAGAGTCAACTCTGCTAAGGGCAGTACTGCAGAGCCGCAGAGCCCAACTTGGCTAAAGGACATTCCCCTCAAATGGATTAACATTGTGGTTGCACATTTCTGTTTTGTGAAAATAAATACGCCCTTCTGAATTACCTGTATGTGTCGTGCTGTTGGGGTTGTTTACAAACCATAACATTACGACCCGACAATGTCGACCCCAGCCCACACAGACAGTGTTAGAGCAGCCTTGGCAGGTCAGATCCAGCTGACCAACGCCCACACCCAAAAGCTAGAGGCGGCTGCGGCTGCTGTGCAGGGCCTCCGGGCCCAGGTCCAGCCACTCCAGACTTCTCTGGACATACTAACCACCCAGCAGACTGCGCAGGGTAATCAGCAGGCAGATATTCTACACCAGCTGCAGACTCTCAGTTCAGCATTTAACACCCTGCTTTTAAACCCACCATTGGCAGGAGTCCCAGCCGGACCACCTCCCGCCGCCGCAGCTGACCCTACACCTCCCAACCCCGCTCCCCGGGAGCCCCATCTCTCCAGCCCGCGACTGTTTGGCGGTAACTTCGAGGACTGTGCCACGTTCATCATGCAGTGTGAGTTCATCAACCCAGCAGATTCACAACGGAGGCAGCCCAGGTGGCTTACATGACTAACCTGCTCACAGGCCAAGCAGCACAGTGGGTTACTGCTTCCTGGTCCATGAGGGCTAACTTCTGTTTTTCCTACCCAGATTTTGTGGCAGAGCTCTGAAGGGTTTTCCACCACCCAGCTTGTGGCCAGGATCCTGGAGCCCGGTTGGGCACCTTCCAGCAGGGCAGTGGCAGTGTCACAGACTACGCTCTGGAGTTCAGACTGGCTGCAACCGAGAGTGGTTGGAACGACCGGGCGCTTCGTCTCACTTTTCTGAAGGGTCTCAACGAGGCTGTGAGAGACCAGCTCGCCACCCGGGAGGAACCCATGCAGCTGGGACGCACACACCTTAGCCCAGCCGAACGGGAGTCCCGGCTCAGGTCCGGCCTTTGACTCTACTGCTGCCTTGTGGTACACCATGTCTACAATTGTCCTACCCGGCCAAAAGACTAGGCTTGCTGGGACCCCGGGAGATCCTGGTGAGCCGTTTTTCCTGTTCCCACACCCCTGCACCACCTAACCATCTGACGAGCGTCACCCTGGCCTGGGCGGACCAGCGGGCGACGGTGGGTGCACTCGTTGACTCGGGGGCTGATGAGAGCTTCCTGGATTTTGAGTTTGCCACCCAGGCTAACATTCCGCTTGAGAACCTCGAGAGGCCCTTGGAGGTCTTCGCATTGGATCAGCACCGCCTGGCCGACATCACTCAACGCACCTGTCCTTTCCTCCTCACCATTGCTGGTAATCACGTTGAGAGACTCCAGTTCTTTATTACCAGGTCCCCTTGAGTCCCAGTAGTTCTGGGTCGTCCCTGGCTCGCGCTGCATGAGCCCCACATCGCCTGGTCCTCCGGCACCATCTTGGGGTGGAGCTCCTCCTGTCATGCCCAGTGTCTTCAGGCTGCGTCCAGTCCGTCACCCCGGTGTGCCGCACCCAGACCTCTCTACTATCCCCCCTGATTACCACGATCTCTGGGAGGTTTTCAGCAAGTCCCGGGCTCAGGCCCTTCCTCCTCATCGGCCTTACAACTGTGCAATCGACCTCCACTCTGGGGCTCCCCTACCCGGCAGCCGCCTTTACAGTTTGACCGTCCCAGAGAACGCAGTGATGGAGGAGTACATCTCCGAGTCCTTGACAGCAGGCCTCATTCGGCCCTCGTCCTCCCCGGTGGCGGCCGGCTTCTTTTTTGTTAAGAAGAAGGACGGAGGTCTCCGGCCCTGCGCCGACTTACCATCCAGGGCAGAGGGTATGGTTATCCTCCAAGAATCTCCCGCTTCAATCCACCGCCAAGAAGCTAAACCCCCGGTTCGTCTGCCCTTTCGAGATCCGGAAGGTGCTCAGTCCCACGGCGGTGAGTATCAAGCTTCCAGCATCCATGCGCATTCATCCTGTGTTTCATGTGTCCTGAGTAAAGCCTGTCTCTCTCAGTCCCCTGATGCCTCCTGCCCCAGATCCGCCTCCTCCCGAGATGGTGGATGGACAACCCCAGTGGAGGGTCCGCCGGCTCATGGACATCCGACGCAGAGGACGGGGGTTTCAGTATCCGGTGGACTGGGAGGGATACGGCCCTGAGGAACGGAGCTGGGTCTCCCGCCAGGTCATCATGGACCCCGCCCTGATCACCGACTTCCATCATTCCCATCCGGAGAAGCCGAGGCCGGGCAGGTCGCCGGGTGGCTCCCGTGGAGGGGGGGGTACTGTGAGGGCTAGTCCAGTACTGCACGCTTCTCAGTTCCAATTACCATCACGCACCTGAGAGGAGTTTTCAATCAGCTCGGCGGGAGCACTCTTATACTCGGTTTGCTGATCATTTCTGTGTCGGGTCGTTTTGTCACCACCAACTCTACTGCTGTTCCCTCTCGTGTTCCTCCAGTGCGCCCTTGGAGGTTGTTGCTGTGTTCTCTCTCTGCCTCCGAGGACCCGTGCCTCATTTTCCCACTTCGACCTTGCTTCTGGTGAGTCTTTTGGAAGACTATTTTTCTATGAATTGATATCCTCGTTTTTGCCTTGGACTCACTGCCTTCGTCTGTTTTTTGTGTGTTTTCCTCAAACACTGAAGAATTGTTGATTGTTTTGTTACTGCCTGGTATTTTCTACGTTTTGGAAGTAATGACATTCTCCGTTTCTATTTTCCCCGCGAGTGGGATAGCATAAAGCTGCAGAGCCGCAGAGTCAACTCTGCTAAGGGCAGTGCTGCAGAGCCGCAGAGCCCAACTTGGCTAAAGGACATTCCCCTCAAATGGATTAACATTGTGGTTGCACATTTCTGTTTTGTGAAAATAAATACGCCCTTCGGTTTTGGCTAACTCTGAACTACCTGTCTGTGTTGTGCTGTTGGGGTTGTTTACAAACCATAACACTCAGATAACCAGTAAGATAAGTTCTTAAAAATAATTCGAAAAGAGCCTTGAGGGGAAAAAAGAAAATTAGTTTACATCAAAGAAAAACACAGATACTATAGTCTACCCTGTAAAGACATGACTGTCTGAAAGTTTTAATCCCTTTTATTGCATTCTCTGTGACCCAATACTCTGTCTGCGTACTGTAATTCTATCTGGAACTATTTCTATATGTAGGAATATTGGAACACATCTTTAAATGTATGCTACTATCATTTTACGTATGTATGTACTGTTCTCGTTGTGAGTGGACCCCAGGAAGACTAGTCGTCGCTGCGGTGATGCCTAATGGGGCATTAACCTAGTGGTCTATATAAAAACTGCTATAAAAGGTGATCATGATAACCGTTATGCATTGTTCTAGTATACTGTCGCGTTGCACAAACCTCTATGTACTAAGCGACAGAGAGAGATCACAGTAGTTGCAGCCTGTACGTTCTAAGTGTAAAATGTGTCTATATCCACAGTATGTAATTAACGCTTTGTATAGTATTGAGCCCATATGTAATACATTCACAGCTCACAGCCTCACGAAGACAACAACCATACATTAGTCCGGAAAAGACTGTAACGTGACATCATCCTCCCCGCCAGCACACAAACCAAAGAAAATATTACAGTACATACAACCAGCCTTCACACTCCCAGGGAAAACCATCCCCGGGCCCACACACATTCATAACGCCATAAACACACGTTCAACAGCGTCCTTCATCCATCCATTCATTCATTCATTCAACAGAGGACACGCAAGCATTGGCCACCCACAACATTCGACACACATACCCACACATCTCACAAAACAAATCGTATCTTATAAACATTACATCCATCATCACACCGTTCGATACCTATTTAAACTCCACGCTGTTCAAGCACGCAGCTAGTACTGTTTAGCCGACCGGCTAGCTCACGCTAGCCCGCTGGCTAACCAGCGTGAACAACATATATCACCACAAATCGTCTGTTTTAACCCACTTTTTTCCCAACAAAGCCCACATTTCACGCAGTATATGCCACCTCGCGGATCCTATTTGATAGCAACATTACACGAGTCTTCCAACACCGTTAACATCTGATCACAGCGAAATATTTATCTTACCAAAAATAGTAGCCGAGGCTAGCCTGCTTAACAACGCTACCCGAAGTACTCTTTTTTCCTGTCCGCCGAGCTTCTCAGCACTAAGTGTACCTCGGCGTCATCATGTAATCGATCCACCTACTTTAATAAGCGCTTAATCCACCGTCCAAAACGAAACATAAAGTAGCGACACGCCCCGCACCCATCTCGGTTTGTTCAATAATAATAACCTATTCTAATCCAGCCTACGTCATCAGCCGGCGACTCCCAACGTCAGTGTGTGTACACAAGCTCCACTGCTCCCAGAAGCCAAGACTCCCAGTATCACAGCACGGTATTATCTTGATCATTACCGCAATTAATTTCGCCAGAACTGTTGCATCAATTTTGTGAACGAACCCCACGTTTTCTTACAATTAATCATAACTCCCACCACCTAAAATCACAACACTGCACGCTTTCTCCATCCTATATATTTTTGCACTGCTAGTTTCATAGCTAACCCGTTAGTCAACGTCGTGCCCGGGCTCATACAGGGTCAAAAGCGTCTCCTAGTTTAAATCGTTCCAGAACAAATGCATAGTTTAATCCCTATAATTTAGGGGCCGGCCGGACCCCCTCGTTTCTACACACAACATTAGGCATTCCTTAACATTCGGTTGGTCTGAACGTACTGTCTTTACTTCCCCACAAAACGCGGCGTAGGTTTATCTTGCGACCGTCATCACTCCCCCCGTAAATTGCCAAATTTGATATTGCCCAATCGCATCCGTCCAGACCTCCCGTTGCATGCAACTTCCATCTTTTAAACAGGCTAAATATTTGATCCCTTTAACTTGCTCCACACGATGTGAAAGTCTGCATAAATCGTATGCCTAGTGTACATGGAATATTGCTCCAATTAGGAAGAGAGAGAGAGAGAGAGAGAGAGAGAGAGAGAGAGAGAGAGAGAGAGAGAGAGAGAGAGAGAGAGGGTCGCATATTCCCGGTACCTAAGCACACCTAACGACCTCAGGGAATGTATCAATGCCATCCTGGGGTCGGTATAGACTCTGAACAGTGGAGCCGGTTAAAAGGATAATCATTCTCCCCACCAAACACGACGACCTGCCCGCGAATGACCTTTTTAGTTCTCTGATCCGTACTTCTGTCCCTAATCGTAGTCCCTACGTCTCCATATCAATTTGTGCCCTATGGCACAAACTGCATCACAACTGTTGATCGCGCACGTTCTATATGACCAACTGAACCCCGCAATCAACCTAGGCTTGGAGCAGGGACTGCACACCGAGTCTGTCCCCTGACAGCGTCGGTGCGACCCTGCCCCCCACCCTGGTTGGGCGGCCGGCACTCGCCCACATTGCTCTACTGCATACTCATGCTACGTTGCCTGCTTCCCCGGTCCTGTACATCCGTGCGACAGTGCCCACCGCGGCTGGCCTCCAACCCCAGGCATCTCCTACTCACCTGAGCTGATGATCTTCTGGCCAGCTTGCAAGGGTCTCCGTTGCGATCAAAGAAGTCGTCGGTCACAAGGCACCATTTGGTGTATATTTGGTTGGTACTCTGATCTGGCTGGTACTCTGATCTTCTCTCGCTACGTGTATGAGCGACCACCGGTCTTGTGCAAGTGTAGAAATGCAGAAGAACCGAGTCCACACAGGTGCAATTTGGAGTGGTATTCTAGAATGGAGCTTTATTTAAGGTGTCCTGGTGATGGCAGTCTCAAAGCACTCTGAATATCATAATACACACTCTGTCTGGATTTCCCAGTATTATTGCAAGATTATTTCAGCTGGTTCTGGTCTTCTGGAACTGGGAGCCTTCATCAAGGTACAATTCTGGTCTCTCTCGTTCGGTCCGTCTTGTGTCTGTCTCTCTGTATCTCCGTGCTGTTTCCTATAAGCTTTAGGCCACACCTCCGAGAGCATCGTCTGATGATACTGCCCTGGGAGTCTTTGGCCTATCAGATCAATTGGAGCAAAAAGCTTGCCTCCTTTTTCTTTTCTTTAAGAGAATCTAAGCTTATACAATATAGCCTATTAGATTCACTACCTTTACATTTAGAAATAGCAAATCTGCTTTTAACATTCCAACACGGGCACAGAGATACTTTTCTAGCTGAAAACAGTGTTTATAAATCATTTCTGCAAGTTTGTCTAACTCTTTAACATCTGATATCTAATAATTAATGCATTCTATCTTTTAGATTATTAGTTTAACAATCTTTATTATTGCCTATAATTACCACAACTGGTGTTATTGTTATTTTACAACCTAGAAAGAGTTAGAACCAGTATAGTCTCTTATATATATAGCTAATAGGTGTTTCATATCTATGTGATTGGCTTATAAGAATAACAAGTTATATTGTAACCATTTGACTCCAGTGGTCCACCAGATAGCTAATTAATTAACTTTTTCTTGATTTTGGATATAGCACCCCTAAGGAGAGACCTTCCTCCAAGTTGGCACTGTTCTGCTCTAGCAGAGACCTTCCGGCCAGCTGCAGGAACAGAATTAGATTACCTCCTTTGAACTGGTTGTAAACCTTGGCTGTATGGCTGTTCAACACTGTTTTCCTGCTGTCCATTAACCTTTCTCTCAGGTCTGAGGTGGCTGCTCGTCACCGCAGCCCTGAGGTTATGAGTGCCAGATTTAGACTCCTATTGTTTCTCGTTGGTTGCTTGTTGACACAGGGTACAGTGCCTTTTACAGCGTCCCTTAAAATGAGTGTCTTCCCTTGACTTGATAACTGGTTAACTTCAACAAATAATGTGCAACCTTGTTACAGTGACTACTGAAATGCCAAGGGAACTAGCTGAAACAACAGGCAACAGGAACTGTGAGCCGGTGTTCTGCCGAATTCTACTACCTCCTCGAAAACTGCTGCCGTAGCGCGAATTGCCTATATCTTTTGACAGCTGGGTGACGTCACCCTATACTGCCCTGTCAAGGCAGACCGCAGTAACTCAAAAAAAGTCAGAATTGAGTTATGAGTGAAATTGAACTTGTCAATAAATGTTTTATCTTGTGACCAAGTTTCAGATGTTAATGTCGCTCAGTTTTGGAGATATGGGGTTTTAAAAACTGCAGTAACTACAAAATCACACTCAAAAACCAGGCAGACCGCAGTAACTTCCAAACAGTGAAAAATGTTGTTTTCCCTCCAGCTTACAACATTGTATTTGAAGTTACTGCACTTTGCCTGTACATTACCTGTATAATTATTTAAGGGAACTGTGCAGCAGAGTGCAGTATCTGCTTTTTGGGGGTTAATTAAAATAATTATGTCATATTTTTGTATGCCTAAAGATTACTTCATTAATACATGTTAAATCTGGGTACTATCATCTATCTACCTATAACACATTTTGGATGGCAAGTCAAAAAACTTTAAAGCCATTTTTCTCAGTTTCACTTTTTTGAAGTTACTGCGGTCTGCCTTGACAGGGCAGTATAGTTCACTCCAAACTCGAACAGGTGTACCGACATGTTATCATCTACAAATACATTCAGCTGCAAAGCCAATTACATGCAAATATTTACATGCTTATACAGTTCAAAACGTGCAATGAAAAACATATGTTTAAGATATTGTTTAAGATATATCAACAAGACTCAACATGACGTTCGTCAGCAAGGTGGCAGAATATTGTAGAGTGAACGATTGTGGGTCATGCGCATGCGTGCGCAAGCGCAGGAGCGCTGGCAGCAGAATTCGAGGAAGAGTAGAATTTTGCAGAACACCGGCAGCTTTAGATCGGTTTACTCGTCATAAAACCCCCATCAGCAGAGCAACTCTGTGTGGAGTTGCATCTGACTGCCTCTTTATAACAAACCTAATATAGCCCTGTGAATATGATTGCACGGATCGGAATACGGGTGCACGCGTGGGAGCGTGCGCTATGATATTTTGCAACAGGTTGACGGTGATAGAGCGAGTGGTGATACGAGAGAGAGCGAGTGCGCACGAGAGAGAAACCACCCATTTTATCTAGTTCTCTGTGTGTGATTCACGGTGTGTGTGTGTGAACAGCTGAAGGTCTCTGCTGTCGAAACCTATTCTGCATTATTTGCACTCGCTGCTCATATAACACAGTTGATTGTGGGCGGGCGGTTGCAGATCAGATCATTACACGTCAGAGAGCGAGTCAATTCAGAATGGCTTGGTTTAGTGGGGGAGGATCTTGTCTCAGCTGAACTAGGAATGGGACTGAATGAGAATTTCACATCTAGTCAGTGTTGGTACAACCCCACATTGCTAGAAAACAATGAAAACCACTGGAAAAGGCCATTTATAAGATAGTGCCTCTTTAATATTACTACGAATGCGCTTGCCTTGGGTTTTGGTTTGATTTTGTAGTTACTGCAATCTTTACACCCAATTTTCTGTAGATATGATATAGGACACACTTTTATTTAGTATTCAGTCAGCAAATGATGTGTATGATATAACAAAGAGATTGTTGGGATCTGATGTCTTGAAGAGCTTTGTTGCAAATATATGGTGGTTAATAAATTAATGCATTAACCCATTCAGGTGTATAATTTCATGTGTGAGATAATAATTTTAAGAACTGCACATTCTAAAGCTACAGGGCCTGATAATCTAATTCTAAAACCACTGTTAAAACTGTAAAACTGGCGGCTTGGGCCGATCGTCATACTAACTCGTTTGGCTGAGTTAGTGGGAGGGAAGTCGTGGGTGGTAATCTGGCATTGTGGACAGCGATGCCTACAGGTCAGGTCTGGGCGCCTGCTCAGCGAATGGCAGGAAGTGGTGAAGGCAGCGTGAGCTCCCACGCATTACACTTCACCAATGAGAGTCCTTGCTGCCAGGTGAAAAGAGAGCCACTGGCTGTCTCCGCATGTGTCGGAGGAAGCATGTGGTAGACTTCAGGGTTCCCTTGTACCGACCAGTAGGGGGAACATGCGCACAATGACCAGGTAGGGGAGGGGGGAAATTGGCATAACGACAAAATTGGGATGGGGAGAAAAGCATAGAAAATCAGGCGGAGAAAAAGAGGAAACAAAAATAAAAAAAGTTAAACTGAAAAGGGTTAATACTGTATATTATCAAAGCAGTTAAGATTGCTTAGAATACACCATTCAATGATGAAGAATACATTTGACCTATGTTCTGAAGTCTTATCTGCTATGTCAAGGTCTGGATTATTACATATCTCGATGTGATCTATCAAGAAATATCTACAGCAAGAATTTTGGGTCTCAATGAATCCAAAATGACATTGTGGTTAGAAGTGGTGGAGAAGGCGGTTAGGTGGCCGAGCGGAGATTGCGTTCGTCACCAACCCCGGAGCTGTGAGCTGGATTCGCCTGTTCGAATCCAGCTCACAGCTCCGGGGTTGTCACCAGCTTGGCTGGCTGTCTGCACTAATACAATTGGCTGTATTAGAGGGTGGGAGAAGCTGGCGGGGTGGGTCCGGGTCGTTGTAAACAGCGACTCCTACAGTTCGGTCGGGGCGCCTGCTAAGCGCGGATAGGACTCGAGGGGGATAGTGTGGTCCTCCCACACGCTACGCCCTCTCGATGAGAATCCGCGCTGCCAGGTGAAAAGAAGCGGTGATTGGCTGGACGTGTGTCGGAGGAAGCACGTGGTAGCCTCCACTCTCCCAGATGATCTGACTGTGGGGGGTAAGTGCGCAGCGACCAGGAAGGGACTGGGAATTGGCATACGACTAACATTGGGATGGGAGAAAATCGGAGGAAAATGGAGGGGGAAAAAGACCAAAAAAAAAAAAAAAAAAAAGTGGTGGTGGAGAAAATAAAAGCTAGCATATAATGGTAATGTCTGGTTAGGAGCGAGGGAAAATGGATGGATTATCCAATGGGGGGTCCGGGAGGGGGGGGGGTACGAGCTAGAGCATATGTGTGTAGGTTTTTAGATAACAGGTATTAAGGGTATATCCTATATAAGACAATTAACAAAAATGTGATTTCATTGGATGTGCACTGTCAAATAATGCTTGTATATCTTATCGTGTGTTGTCATGTTAGTTTATGTGTTTGTTTAAAAAATTATAAAAAAAGAAAATACAAAAAAAGAAAATCAGGCGGAGAAAAAGAGGAAACAAAAATAAAAAAAAGTTAAACTGAAAAGGGTTAATACTGTATATTATCAAAGCAGTTAAGATCGCTTAGAATACACCATTCAATGATGAAGAATACATTTGACCTATGTTCTGAAGTCTTATCTGCTATGTCATAATAAGCTGCCTTCTAAATCCTTGTGGATAAATCACAAAGTATGTTTGCATTGATATGGCTAATATTTGAATGTATTGGTCCTCTGTTTAGTTGTTAAATGAAGCCTAACGGATGGTGCATTTGCCAAAATGCTTTGGACTCCATCTCAAGGTTGCACAAAATACCAGTTTTTTCTGCCAAACAGAATTTATTATATATAATCCTTTTATTCGATGCATGATTATATTGCTTCCTGGTTTCAAGTAATTTGTATAGACCTCGTGGTCATTGTTCCCTACATGCCTTATCCTACTGTGAATGTAGCATTATACACTATTCATACAATATGTCTATTAATACTTACAAAAATGCCTCCAGAATATTGGATAATACATAATGAACATTGATTTGATTACACCAGACAAACCAGGCATTTAGTATGATTCTACCTTTTCACTTTCAATGTATTTCACCTTTAACATCAGAGTTAAAGCAACCTCTTAAGCCTGACGGGTCCGGTACCGGTCTCAAAATGACATCACAACATAAATCAGTCTCTCTAGTCTAGACTGTATGACATAATGTTGCATTTTCCCCCCCAAATGTATCCAAGAGTAAACATCCTAACCATGTCACAACAGCAGTCATAGTGTATATTTTCAGCAATACGTTTGTTTACCAATAGGTTAACACATTGGGTGCCACGCCCCTTTGCCCAGATAACCCCTTGAGTGCCAGCGCTTTAGTCAATGGGAGGTCGGGGATATTTGCAAACGCTTAAACTATATCTTAAATTATGGCTATGGGTCTAAAACACCCCTCGCTTATCAATGACTTGCTTGCAGTCAACATGTATGAAACGGATAGTTTTTTCATTGGTACATTTCCGTTTTATACCGTTTTGAATACGAGTATAGTTTCGGAGAGTTCTAGTAATTTCAGAGAAATTCCGCGATAATAGCCCTTTAGTGGAATACACAAAACACGTTGTAATTTTTCAGCTGATTTATGAATCGTTTTCAAATAAACGCTAGATTATCGATAGTATATGTGTACTTATGCACGCTAGAGAAGCGGGCTGAAAAATCTATTATCCATGACCTGGTCAGCGCTAACGTCATACATGCATACACACACACACACAGACATGTTGTGATCGCTATGAAAAAAACATCTGATTAACCCAAAACTGGTAAAATAGAGTCCTTACCTCACATCAGATGTTCTGCAAAAATATTAATCCAATTCCTGATCGCCATTCCAAATATTGATCGCGTTTATTGATCCAACGTTATAGTCCGAAACACATAATCGACGCTGCTCTGAGGGTCCTCAGTCAATGTGCATTACCATCCGGGAGACGATAAGCGGCGGTATTTGCCCTTTTCAAGCTCAGAGCCATTCCCAATGATAACATAAGGCTGGATGGATGACAAATTAATGGATATCGCTAATAAAAGAAATAACGATTAAATAACGAGAAAACTCATCATTGGCACTCAACGCATGGCGAGTTAGGACGAGAAATCTCGTCATTGGCACTCAAAGTGTTAAGAGTGTTATTAGTGAGACTTTAGTTTTTGAAATGTGTTAATATTTTCGCAGAAATGTGCCATTTTTAATGAGCGGCCGTCGCCGAATGATTTGTAGTCATATGAGCACAGGGCATCCAGAGCTCTCAATGAGCGTTGAAATTTAAAAAAAATACCTACAGTACCCAGCTAATTCTAGCTTCCTGCAAGCAAATTACTTGTGTATGAATCTTTTTTATTTCACTTATTTCTCTGGATTCTATACCACCAAACTGAACGTTATTGACATAGATTGGAGCGCAGTTAGTGTGTACCTTCTGTGAACATTTAGCAACCATCTGTGTTGAAATCCAATCCAAAATGGCGGAGCCATATCCATTCTAAGAATCTAACTGTACAGTAGATTTCATTCTTCATTCTCGGTGCACGCCTGGTGATAGGCCTAAATCCAAATTGAACTCAGCTATTTGAAAGAGGCGATTTGGCCCGATCCATAGATGTGCGAGTTGGCTATAATAAGGTAATTTATAGGCCTCATATTCTATATTATATAATAATATTGGCAGAATTCAGTACTGTATCTACAAAACCTTCTGTTTAATCATGTCTGGTAATTTTTTGCATGGTGTTATTCACTGTCAAAGATGCAAAGACAAATCATAATTTATATTCTCCTTTGTTTCATCACAATGTACTCAAGCCTAGTAACAGACACAATATTTTTGGCACTGGGAATACATTCACTGAGGTCCATATGTCCCTAGATACCAAGAACATGCAAATGGACCTTGTAGAAGTGGAGCAATCTTCCATTTACTTAAATATGTATTTTAGACAGATTTTCAGAAAATAGGGCTCGGGCTTAACCCATTCAGTGCCAACCACGAGTATAGTCGGGTTAACTCGCCATGCGTTGAGTGCCAATCACAAGTATAGGCAGGTTTTAATCGTTATTTCTTTTATTAGCGATATCCATTCATCTTTCATCCATCCAGCCTGACGTTATCATTGGGAATGGGTCGCAAAGGGCAAATACTGCCGCCTATCGTCTCCCGGATGGTATTGCACATCATTGGATTGGATTGGCTGGGACTGTGCATCAAAAAAATAAGTCCGGTCCAGGTTTTACTTCTCGGGCATGCAGCTGGATACTATTGCATTGAGTCCCCCCACTGGGAGCATCGTGGATCATTGTGTTTTGAACGTTGGATCAATGGACGCAATCGATATTTGGAATGGCGATCAGGAATTGGGTTAATCCTTTTGCATGACATCAGATGTGAGGTAAGGCCTTTATGTTACGAATCGTGGGGTAATCAGATGTTCCTTTCTCCGCCATCGGAGCGCGCACGCGCGCGTGTGTGTGTGTGTCTGTGTGTGTGTGTGTGTATGTGTGTGTGTGTGTGTGTGTGTGAGGTTCGCGCCGACCAAAGTACGGAGAAGCGATTTTTCAGACCCTGCTTCCCTTCGTACATGAAGACGCATATACTATCGATAATCTAGCGTTTATTAAAAAAACTATTCATAAATCAGCCGGAAAATGACAACGCCACTAAAGGGCTATTATCGTGTCTTTCTCTGGAATTACTAGAAATTTCCAAAACTATACTAGTATTCAAAACGGTATAAAATGGAAATGTACCGATGAAAAAACAATCCGTTTCGTACATGTTGACTGCAAGCAAGTCATAGATAAGCGACGGGTGTATTAGACCCATAGCCATAATTTAAGATATAGTTTAAGCGTTCGCAAATATCCCCGTCCTCCCATTGATTAAATCTGTGGCAATCTAGACCTAATTTGGTCATATGGGCGTGGCTCTGAATTAGTTAAGAGGTTAAACTAATCAATTTACAAGGTGTCATTTTCACATGTGAAATATTGTCTAAAACAGTAGTGGGTCACAAACCAGGTGGTATCATCCAACTAGTGTCTGGGGAGAAACATCGCAAACTGCAGTCTTACGAAGCTTGAAATGGTTGACAATATACACTGGTGGTTGCACCAAAATACATTTTTAGTTTATTTAGTCTGTGACCTGGGAGATGAAAAGGTTACCTTTCAGGTTACTGTATACACTGGAAAAAAAAGTTTGTTGGATTTACTTGATTTTAATGTGTACATTGGTTCCACATGATCAGAATATGTCCAACTGACACACTTTTCCTTGTTCTTCTCACTTACTTATTGCTTGTGAACCTAACATATTTCATTCACATTAAGATTACTTAAAATAAACATGTTGATTCAACATATTTGTCATTACAGTAAACACAATCTAATTGTGTAATGTTAACATACTTTAATGATGTTCAGGGTACTTGATTTTCAACACTAACTCCAACTTGATTTCTTAATGTAAATCTAACTTGATTTGTTCAAGTTAACACAACTTGATTTCTTAATGTAAATCTAACTTGATTTGTTCAAGTGCACAAAATCTTACATGTTTTTGCATTGACATAAAAGGCAAAGAGTCAGAGTTCTGTACCAAAAATGTTAAACATTTTATTGAACAGGTAAACAACAGCAGTGGATAGTAGTCAATATAATAATAGATAGTCAATAGATAGTCAATGTTTCTAAAACTGTTCGGGACTTTAAATGGGTGGCAGTTGTATGTTTTGTTTTAATTCTCTTTTAATTTAGTTGTTTAAGAACTCCTGGTACGTTAGTGTGGTAGAAATGTGTGTGTATTTTGCGTGTATGTGTCTTGGTGTGATAAAAATGTGTGCGTATGTTGCATGTATGTGTCTTGGTGTTATACAAATGTGTGTGTATGTTGTGTGTATGCAGTCTTGGTGTGTTTGAAGCTCCGCAATGTAGTTTTGGGAACAAAAACATGACCTGTAGAATAATGTTTCAGTGGTTCTCTATAAAGTGCATATGCTCACTGTAGATTTAAAAGGCAAATACAAAATACTGTGAACTGTTACCACAAACAATTGAAAATAAGGAAAAAAAACTACTGTTGATACACATCTGGTGTAAGATTAAGTAATGGATGAAGAGAAATACAAAATACAACAAGTAAACCCTGCATCGACAGCATATAAATACTGCTGGGAATGTAACAGAAACTATCAAGTAGGTCCAAGCTTTTGCATCACTACAGATTAAGGCATTCTTTAACAGCATCATAACACATTAAAACAACATTGTCAATATTACACTTACAATGCACTTATATGTAGATATGTATGTGTTACAGTATTTATATTAGCATGTACATACATTACATAGGAAATGTGAATCCCGGACCGTATTTTATTTTATTCTTAGGCAATTTTTTGTTCTTATTTGTGATTTGTTTTGTCTATACCTAAATGTTTACTGTGAGCAATTTGTAGTGCCAAATTTCCCTCGGGATGATTAAAGTATTTCCATTCTATTCTATTTATGTTACAGGGTTAGGTGCTGGGAATGTGGAGATGTAAGGGGTGCACAGAAACTGTATCAAGTAGGTTCAAGCTTTTGCATCACTACAGGTTAAGGCATCAACGATTTGGAAGTAGTTCTCCCTTTCCATGTACGTATCTTCACTGCCCATGTACATTTAAGACGTGGAATGCCCTTATTGTCCACCACAATAAAACCCATTCCACTGAGGTCACTCAGAAAGAGAAGGCAATATTCAGTTGCAGCATTTGTGCTTACAGGGATTTACAATCAAAATACAACTCCCAAATGTTCCTGTAAACATGTTGTGACCTGTGTATTTACCACGTCTCCCAGTCACACAAGTCACACAAGTCTCCCAGTCACACAAGTCTTCAAGTCACACAAGTCACACGAGTCTCCCAGTCACACAAGTCTCCAAGTCACACGAGTCTCCAAATCATACAAGTCACACAAGTCTCCAAGTCACACAAGTCACACAAGTCTCCAAGTCACACAAGTCTCCCAGTCACACAAGTCTCCCAGTCACACAAGTCTCCCAGTCACACAAGTCTCCAAGTCACACAAGTCACATGAGTCTCCCAGTCACACAAGTCTCCAAGTCACACAAGTCACACGAGTCTCCAAGTCACACAAGTCACACAAGTCTCCAAGTCACACAAGTCTCCAAGTCACAGAATTACATTTCTGAATAACTTGCCGAACACTGCTCCTCAGAAGCAAGAGCATTTGTGAGAATAATAGACTGGTTGACATAATGGATGTTGATGATGATGATGATGATGATGATGATGATGATGATGATGATGATGATGATGATGAGGATGATGATGATGATGATGATAACAACACTGTTATTGAAATTACAGTCTGTAAAATGGAATAAATATCCCATTATATTTGGCAGGAAAAGTAACTCAAATGTAACTTTTACTTCATTACTGAGTTGGTATAATCCAGTCAATCTCTATAGTTCTACAGTTATATATCGTATAGCTTATGCTCTGCGCTCTATTGGAACATATCCATATCCAGTCTAATACTGAATACATTTCTTCACATGTACACACCCATCCGCCTGGCCACACCCCCATCCGCTCCTCTACATGAGCGGGGATGTGGCCATACTAACAGCTCCTTCCTTATTTTCACCACCGACAAGTGTCTGTATACACCACTTGAGTTTAGTGCCGAAATAGTTGGAAAGGAGCTATGTTGAAGAGAAGGAGCTGCGTTGACATTATATCTTTGTTTTCTCTCTCACTATTTTCGAGGAAATACAGCGATAATGTCTTCGCCACCGGAGTGTCTAGAAGATGATGATCATTCTGACTTCCACTGGCGCTTCGTATTAGGGGCTCGTGTCGCTGAGCAATCCCCGCCGGCATTACCTCCGGCTCTGCAGTTGGACATTTTGCTTGGGAGGCACTCTGCCGTGTGAGGGCTGACGGCCTCTCTGGGGCGGGTGATGTTTTTGCGACACGGGCGCCAGGTGTGTCGGTTGTGGGGGGAACAACTACACAGCTTACGAAGGCCGGCTCCAGGCTGGTATCCTTTTTCGCTGCCACTTAGCGGCGTGGAGGGGGTTCTGGTTTGATGCCGACGTTAACATTAGCTCCTCCTCAAGTAAGAGCTTTGTTTTCCTGGGACCGTGATTCCGAATCTGCGGTTCAATTCCCCGGGTCTCTGGACAAACGTGTCGCCGTGCTGGCCCCCGATTTTCAAGATGAAAAGCACCCGGTGCGAGGGAGGTGAGCTTAGTGTTTCATTATGAGAATATCTCCTTGCTCAAGTCGGCTATAGTCCGAGTGGGACCTGTTGCCGGCACCGCTGTGTCTGGTAAACACCGTTCTGAAGAGGGATGTGTGTTGCCTTTTTTCCCTTCTTTTCTTCAGATGAGAAGAGGAAAAGACAGCGGCTGTCTGAATGTTGGCCTGTATTGCTTTTCTCACGTTGTGCTGTTTTCAGTGGTAGCCGCTTAGCTTGCTTCTGCATGAGCTAGTGGCTAGCGATAGCCGGGTTGAGCTAACTGTTAGCCAGTTAGCTGTTAGCTGCGACGTTAGCTACCGGCTTCGCTCGGCTGGGAACGTTAGCTTGATGCTATCAGTTAGCCTAGGGTTAGCTGTTAGATTGTGCTACGACCATTGGCGTAGCCGTGAGAATAGCAGGCCCTGGTACTCTGACTACGACATCATCTTTGACAGAAGATGTAGTGGGGCCTGCACCATGACCGGCTGCAGGAGGGGGCGTCTCGCCGGAGCAAGGCTCCGGCCATAGCTTTGCCCCGCCAGCAAGAGGCCTTCGTCAACGTGGAGATCAACCTGTGTTGCGGCCTTTCGCCCTGCGTTCCTTGGTGCAGGTAAGATGTCCATTGGACATTACCCCACTCTTCCTTCCTTCCCCTCCCAAATGTTTTGTTAATAACGATGTCTTTGTCTACAAAACATATGTTACTTCACTACATTTGGAGATACGACATGTGCTGTGTGTGAATTATCTTGGTCGCTCTGTATAGCTTGGGTAGCGTTGGCCAAGGCTTGTGCCTTTCTCTCTACCTAGGAACAGCGTTGTTTTTTACGTGAGTAAAAATTTACTGGATTTTTGTTGTATGATGAGAAGTTGTGTGTGTTCATGTAACGTTAGACAACGTGGCTGAGCCCACAACTGGCTGGGTTACACTACTATACTGTGCATAGTGGCATGTGATCGAGGGATGAGTCCCTCTCTCAGCTTGTTATTCTTACTTGAGGGTAATGATGACAATAACAAGTGGCAAGTTTTTCACACATAAGCAGGGCTGTGCCTGTTCAAACAAGGTATTCGGCTGTGCTGGCGTGCATGATGTAAAGCTTACTCTACACATTTGACGTCGTATCAGGGGTAACGTGGTGAGGGGTGGGTTTCCCCCGTTTTCCCCTGGGCCCCCCCCCCCCCCCCCCCTCCCCTCAAATATGATTTTGTTTACAAAATGTGTGTTGATTCACTATGTTTTTGGGGATACAGTGTAAATCCCTCAGCTTCTGCTGGGGTTGTGCTCTTGCTTTGAGAGAGGCAATTTTTTCTGAAAATTGTTTGGTCGCTGTCATGTGGACTTAGCAAGGCCTGTGACCAGTACTTAATCGAGGACTTATGTCTTCTCTCATCGTGGAAAACGGCGTTCCTCTTACAGTAGTGAGAGTGTACTTTTGCCCTTTTTTGTTGTGATGGAGGGTTGTGTGTATCGTTTTCACGTTGACCGGTCCTCCCCGGTTCTGATGGTTGTGGGGGGCCTCAGCGGGTACATTTGTCGAGCTTCCGCTCTGCTCAGCTCCTGTGTTCCAATAGAGCGCAGAGCGGAAGCTATATGATATATAACATACGGTTATCCTATAGCCATAGTTATATGAGTATAGCGAGCGCTCTGCGCTGACTCACTGAGGACCCCGTGGTCTTCGCCTTCGGTGGTGAAAGACTTGGGAAGGAGCTGTTAGTATGGCCACATCCCCGCTTATGTAGAGGAGCGGATGGGGGTGTGGCCAGGCGGATGGGTGTGTACATGTGAAGAAATGTATTCAGTATTAGACTGGATATGGATATGTTCCAATAGAGCGCAGAGCGCTCGCTATACTCATATAACTATGGTTATAGGATAACCGTATGTTTTAGTGGTCCAACAGTGGTAACAGTTATTATACATCCTAAAAAAAACAAGTAAAGTGAAATGAAACAAATCTACAGTGGTTGGGAAATCAACGTCATGCCTCAACTGCCAAAGTGACCTTTATGTCAGGACTGTCATCCGCCCTTCAGGGATCGAGCACGGTGATTGGCATTGCTCTTTCTGAAGCCAGTGTCTCTTGTCATAAGGCCACTGCTCTACCCCCCCCTCTATTTCCCATTGGACTGAAAGGCCATTAGTCCCAATAGCCCATTATCCAGAAAACAAAACCCATTGCTCAGACGTCTCGTTGCTTCCAGTAGTTAGAAAGGAAGCCCGGTGGTCAGAAAATACAGACTCTGGAGTTTTTTTGCCCTTAATATCTTAGTGTATTTTGATGTGCAAACATGAAGATAATATTTGCAAAATGCTTGTTTTTATTGCTGATGCTGTCTGACTAATGGGCTTCCTTTCTAACTATTCGGAGCAATGGATTTTGTTCTGAGGGCTGGGGTCAGAGTTCACAAGCATGAGTTACTTCCCTTGTCCTTGGTCCCATAGGTCAGTCCCCCCCCCGCCCGGTTGGAATAGACTTCCTTCTCCACCTAGCCCCGGTGTGGCTTTGGTGTTATAGTAGTATAATAGTGTTTTGATGCATGATTAATGCAATTAATTAAATATAAACGTCTGTGGCGTGATACTAGGCTGAGAGGTTTTACACAGAGGATGTCAGAAGATGTCAATGTCAAAGTTGTCAAAGTAAAAGCTGACCTCCCTGCATGCCCTTACGTAGGAAGTGTACGTCACGAGGAAACGAGACAGCCATTAGCAGCCAAGAATTGTTCCACAAAAGTTAATACAGTATTAGTGGAAAACTAGACCATTAATCACGCAATTGAAACTGCCACAACATGACGCAGATAGCAGTCATTTAACAATAAGGTAATCGAGTTCTTGAGGTCAAGTCAAGTCAAGTCAAGAGATTTATTTGTCACGGCATACAAGTATACAATGAAATGCGGGTGGTCTTGCCCGCAACGATGCATCAGCAGATACATGTTGGTTGTGTCTGTCCAGGGAGCCTGCTTCTCTCTGAAACACAATTTACACCCATGCCACTCCAATCACTCCAAACAAGCTTCATGTGTAAGATAAGGTAAGAATGATATCCCTTTATTTATCCCGTTGGGGAAATTTAGGTGTAGAACTTATTAGTCACACACACACACACACACACACACACACACACACACACACACACACACACACACACACACACACACACACACACACACACACACACACACACACACACACACACACACACACACACACACACACACACACACACACACACACACACACACACACACACACACACACACACACACACACACACACACACACGGTGGTGTAGTGGTTAACACTGTCGCCTCACAGCAAGAAGGTCCAGGGTTCGATTCCCGCTTGGGGACCAGGTTTCCATGATGCCAGTTACCCAGGTGGGGTATCTCCCAGGCCTTTCTGTGTGGAGTTTGCATGTTCTCCCCGTGCTCGCAAGGGTTTCCCCCCGATAAGATAAACCCAATGGAAAAACATGCACAACAATAGATCGCTAACGCTGTGGCGTCTTTGACGAAGACGGACAGGAGCACTTGGATTGGTCCCCTGGCGCGGCTCACGTTGACGCCTGTCTGCTCCCGGCTGCCCTTGGGGGGGAAAGACGACGGGATGGGTTAATCGCAGATACGAATTGCATGCATGCATCGCATGTGTGCTGATTGATGACCTTGGAGCAGGTCCTAAATTATTACACACACACACCCCCACACACACACACACACACACACACACACACACACACACACACACACAAACACACACACTACAGATCTCTTCAGATAAATACTTGATAAAGTACATACACCCACACTGTGCACAATACTTGTTTAAAGGCTGTAATTCTTTCTATGCGAAAATAAATAGTCTCCTCCCCATGTGTGCTATTGAAGCTGGTGACATCACTTCACGACATAGCTATCATAACTATCATTGGTCTCACAAGTAAAAGAAAATGAAAAACACCTTCCAGGTTTTACAGTTACCAACAACATGTGTTCTGCCTGCGTTTCTTCAATGTACAGTTAGTGTAATGCCCAATAAATGTATTTTTGTGTTATAAGTGCATGTATTTACTTTGAATTCCTTGAATATTGTTGTGTTTTATTTGTATCTGTCCATACTTTCAAATGAATGCCATTCTAGCATTTCACCACAAGGGGAGCTGTAGGTCTGAGTGGGGTAGCCCTACGTATTGTTGGAATCTGCCTTGCGTTAGTTGCTGACGACCAGAGCTGAGGAACCAACAGTAACTCCCTCTTCATTATTTCCATTTCCCCTGTTTTAAACAGATTGGTACATAAATATTATTATGTAATGGTTTTCTAAAACATTGAATGTCTTAATTCTTGAGTCAAAAGAAGAATGCATGTCTTAGTTATGTCGAGTAAACAACACTTTTCCGTTGTGCTATGTAAGTGAATGGGGCTAGCTCACTGCTATAAAGTTATAATGGGAGTCAATTAAACAAAATGGCCTCCCGGGCTTGTTGTTTTATTGTGTGTACTGTAGCTAGTGGTTCAAACTGGGCCATTTGAATGTATTTTGTTGTGTAATATCATCTGCTGATATCTAAAAGTAACAACTGTGGTCTGAGTCATGAGGGTTTGTGACATGATATTTAGGTGTAGCCTACATGTTCACTAGCTATATTATGCTAACTATTTTCCATTCATTGAGTGGTTGATAATAGATTTCTGTAGTAGCTAAGTGTAACAGATAGAAAAAAGACAAGGGAAAAAAAATATTTTTTTTATTTTAACCCTTAACTCATTGACGGCCAAAAACGTAATAACTCGTGTTTCGCCACCAACGCTTGGCGGCCAAAAACATAATATCTCGTTTTTAGATCCTTTGATATTTTTTCTTTGATCCCCGTTCTATATGGTCAGCCGGAGTCCTCTAGGTCTCCCTGGCTCATATGCCTACGTTGGAATTGCAATGACGATCAAATCTCACCAGGTGGCAGTATTGCCTACCTTCTGAACTGGAATAGCTTGGTGTGGATTTTTTTTGCAAGGGTCCCTCCTCCTCGTAGACGGAGCGACAGAGCGATCGCCTCAAGATTTTTTGAGTATAGACATATACACGGGAAATCGCGATGGCAATGCGATCACTGGGAATTATTCTTTTTGGAATACCTTCTGGCTAAGGTAAGGTATATTCTATGTCTATTTTAGCGAACCTGAAAGTTGTTTTTGTTACGATCACAGTGTCGTGTTTTACCAGATGTAAAACGTGCTTGACAAACACGATTGCAGTTTCTAGTTAGAATGACACCCCCCCCCCCCTTGATGATTTTGTGAAGACACATGTGTACATGGTATATACCTTTAATTTGGGAGTATTTGGGGTTTCAGGCGATCAACCAAAACGATTTGGTCTTATTGCATATAACGCGTCATATGTCGCGATCTATGAAAAAATACTGGATTATTTTATTAATCAGGTAATATTACGCGTTTACTCGCCAACCGTTGAGCGCCAAAAACGTAATATTACGCTTTTAGATTGTTTTTTTCTTTTTTGGGATTTTAATATCCTATAGACTCTCACGGACCTCGGTGTTACCATTGGAACTCATTCTGAGACCCAGAGAGTTCAATACCGGCCGAATCTTGCTAGGTGGCAGTATCGCCTACCCTTTGAAACCTTATTTCACAATTAGTGTTACATCTTATATGATCCAGGAGGAGAATTTGGCTTCGGGCAAGTGAAACGGTTCATTCGAGCAACTTGGAACACACATGATGCATATTTTGTGCCAATGCATGTCAGGGACCCGATGGACATCAATACTGGAAATTACGTTCAGACAATTGGAATATTCCTTTTGGGATACCTCCTAGTAAAGTTAAGGACTTTGACATCAATCCTACTTTGATCCAACAATGATTTCACATCGATCGCAACGAGTAACGTACGGTAGCACTTTATAATAACACCCTGTTATAATACATTTATAAGGTATTTGTAGATAATGAACTAATCATGAACAAACCATTTATATACATTCATAAATGATTATTAAATAATTTATAACTATATTTGTATAACATTTACAGATTAGTTCTACATTATTTATAACTCATTATCAACATTGTTTGTACTTGATTTGTTCATCATTAAATAATGTTGTTTAATGTGTAGTAACACATTTGTAGATGCTTTGAAAAATGGATATGAAAAAACTACTATAGTGTATCTCCATTTATTTTTCATGTTCAACAAATGATTTGTTAAGACATTCATAAAACATTTATAAATCATTTGCAGATGCTATCGTGGGGGCCAATCTAAAGTGAAGCCTATTCATCATTAACAAGTGTCTAATACAGTTAATTATTTGTTTACTTTTTCATCACATGTTACAAATGTTGTAGCCAGCTTTCGGATACACCCTTCTTTGTGACATCAAACAGTGACAGAATTAGGACTAAAGATAAATGCAATTTTATTAACATATAAAATACATGTGCATGACATATAGTGTAACGTCGGGGGGCACTAGGATCCAGGAGTACCCTGGCCAGGTATTGAAGAGTATCTAGAGAGGAAGTCTCACGCGAGCGAGACTTGACGTCACGTGTGTTGCCGTCTGTTTGAATGGAAGCACAAGTTATCCGTGCTGCATCTATACTTTCGCTGTTCAGGTATGAGCAGGTTAAACACCTTTTTTTGTTGGTAAATCTATTCCATAATTTCCGACCTACAAACAACTCTTATATGTTGTGTAGACGTTCGTGTAGATGTGGTGGCCGCTAACGTTACATTTGTGTGCTCAGTGCTCAGTATGTATGTGATGACGACACGACACACAAGAGTAATAATTATTTGTGTCGTGTCATTATCACTGAGCACACATTAGGACCAAATGTAACGTTAGCGGCCACCACATCTACACGAACGTCTACACAACATATAAGAGTTGTTTGTAGGTCGGAAATGATGGAATAGATTTACCAACAAAAAAAGGTGTTTAACGTTCTCATACCTTATTAAAAGCGAAAGTATAGACGCAGCACGGATAACTTGTGCTTCCATTCAAACAGACGACAACACACATGACGTCAAGTCTCGCTCGCGTGAGACTTCCTCTCTAGATACTCTTCAATACCTGGCCAGGGTACTCCTGGGTCCTAGTGCCCCCCGAAGTTACACTATGTCATTAGGGCTGGGCGATATGACGATATTATATAAATATCGGGTACAGTTCATTAACGATACACTTTTTAAACGTATCGTGGATATCGTGATGTTTTGACCAAGAGGCTTGTGTCGCGTCAATCTGGTCCACACGTTGACACTTTTGAACAGCGCCGCCCCACACACACACTACTGCATCAAAAGTTACTACTTATGATAACAAAGGCATTCGTTTTGTGGCATTAACGTTATATAGTTACACTTTCAATAACATCAGCGTATTTACATAGCAACGACCGAGGTCGACCTAGATATAGCAAGCGTTAGTCGTTCATATCTCAGCCCGTGCTGACTCAGTTGTGCCCATTCTGCGGTCTGTTAATAAAGTTTTCAATCAGACAGATGTATGGAAAGGCTTTTATTATAACATCCGTTGCAGTAAAATCATTATGCCTCCAGTCGTTTAGTCCTTCTGCGGAGCTAAAAGCTAAACGTCGGCCGCGGCGAGCTGCCATTGTTATTGTCATTGAGCTCTCCAATGGCGGAAGTAAAAAATTAATACGCGCTTGCCGATTGGTGCTAAGAACAGCAGGGCGGGTGCAAGCGATGTGACGTAATTGGCAGACGCGACTGTCAATCAAAATGATTCTGTTTGCCGACTGAATGAATGAGAACGTTATTAACAGATTGCAGCATGGGTACAATACAGTACAGCTCAATACAACAACAGTCAACAGTGGACTGGAGGATGCAGACCAGAGAAAGACTTTCGTCTTGTTTACATCAGGGTCCCCCATTTTCAATTCATCATATTTCATATCTAAATCATATAATATCTCATTGCTAAATATATGCAATATATAATCTAATAATCCAATAATCTAAATCTAATATATAATATAAAAATGCTAAATGCATGGGTATTTTATTTTGTCTTTAATGTTAGCTTGCAAACTCAAATACTGTCTTGGTAAGCCTCATAATGAATTGTTTGGGGAAAAAAAGAAAAACATCGTGATGCGTATCGTGTATCGCAGAAAGGTCAGAAAATATCGTGATATCATATTTAGGCCATATCGCCCAGCCCTATATGTCATGTACATGTATTTTATATGTTAATAAAATTGCATTTATCTTCAGTCCTAATTCTGTCACTGTTTGATGTCACAAAGAAGGGTGTATCCGAAAGCTGCCTACAACATTTGTAACATGTGATGAAAAAGTAAACAAATAATTAACTGTATTAGACACTTGTTAATGATGAATAGGCTTCACTTTAGATTGGCCCCCACCATAGCATCTGCAAATGATTTATAAATGTTTTATGAATGTCTTAACAAATCATTTGTTGAACATGAAAAATAAATGGAGATACACTATAGTCGTTTTTTCATATCTGTTGTGAAGGATCAGATTAAACCGAATATGTATATTTATTTATATATATATATTTAATTGTATTTGTATATCGTTTGATATCCCCTGTATATTCCTTGTACAATATGCATTGAATATCCCTTTAGTCTACTAAACAGCCCATAATAGTTTCATTCTACCATTGGACGAGAACCTGGCGCCAGGTTGCCATACCCCTAGGTCCAAGTTCAATCGTGCCGCCTTGTGAGGTTTTGCCCGCTGCTCACCACCTTTTCTCTGTTTCTTTAAAGCCTACTGTTAGAAATTCCCTTCTCACTCACTCTCTCTAGCCCCCACCCTCTCGTTCTTTACTCTCGTTTACTCTCAGTGGCCACACCTGGACTATTATCAATTACCTCTCGCACCTGTGGTGGCAGGCTAATTAGTTCCCCTGTGGGCTTTAAATACCAGGGCTCTTCCCCTCGTTTCGGCGTGGGGTCGTGTTGTATTCATGCTGAGTCATATTCTCTAACATCTAGACTCTTTCGGGAGATCCCCTGGTCTACCAATGCTGTAAGATGGATCTCTCCAGCCTTGAGATGTTTTGCTCCAGCCTTCGTCTGCTGTCGCCGTAGCCTGTGGAGGAGACTGTTCTGCGCTCCCTGTAACTTCCACGGGAGGCACCCCAGCGTTCCACTGCAGACCCCAGCGCAGCTGTTCGTCCTGACGCACATCTAGACCAACGCGCATCTCCCGGACCCTCGGGCTTGGCACGCTCTCCAGTCACCAGCGCGCAACGCGCATCTTCAAGGGCTTTGGCCACCTGTCGCCGTTTGCCTGGAGGGAGACATTGTACTGCGCTCTCTAATTCTCTACGGGAGGTATTCCAGTGTTCCACTCCAGACCAGCGCGCCAGATGCGCTCAAGCCTTCGCCACCTGCCGCCGTTTGCCTGGAGGGAGACACTGTACTGCGCTCTCTAATCCTCTACGGGAGGTATTCCAGTGTTCCACTTCAGACCTTCGAGCTTGGCACGCTCCTCCGTACCAGCGCACAGACGCGCATCTTCCAGACCTTCGAGCTTGGCACGCTCCTCCGTACCAGCGCACTGACGCGCATCTTCCAGACCTTCGAGCTTGGCACGCTCCTCCGTACCAGCGCACAGACGCGCATCTTCCAGACCTTCGAGCTTGGCACGCTCTCCAGACCTCAGCGCGCCGACGCGCATCTTCCAGACCTTCGTGCTTGGCACACTCCTCCTCGCAGACGCACCCCGAGGCGTCTCTCGGTTCCGACGCGCACACCAAGGTGTGGCGCGCACTCTGTTCCTCGGCTCCGACAGCGGCTACCCGGTGGACGACACCCTCGCCACCGCCACTGTTCCAGCTCTCTGTTCCGACGCGCACACCAAGGTGTGGCGCGCCACTCTGTTCCTCGGCTCCGACAGCGGCTACCCGGTGGACGACACCCTCGCCACCGCCACTGTTCCAGCACTCTGTTCCTCGGCTCCGACAGTCGGCTACCCGGTGGACGACACCCTCGCCACCGCCACTGTTCCAGCACTCTGTCCCTCGGCTCGGACAGCCAGCCGCCCCGGTGGCGATGCCCTCGCCCCGCTGCTGCCCCTGTACCATTACGCATACGCCTGGGTGAGTTTTGATTGTGATGTCACTCACCCAGCGTAGTGCCCTTGCCCCCGTTCCCGCTGCTGTCCCTGTACCTTTACGCATACGCCTGGGTGAGTTTTGATTGTGATGTCACTCACTCAGCGTAATGCTTTTTGCCCCCCGTTCCCGCTGCTGTCCCTGTACCTTTACGCATACGCCTGGGTGAGTTTTGATTGTGATGTCACTCACTCAGCGTAATGCTTTTTGCCCCCCGTTCCCGCTGCTGTCCCTGTACCTTTACGCATACGCCTGGGTGAGTTTTGATTGTGATGTCACTCACTCAGCGTAATGCCCCTTGCCCTCGTCCCGCTGCTGTTCCTGCACCATTACGCATACGCCTGGGTGAGTTTTGATTGTGATGTCACTCACCCAGCGTATTGCCTCCTTTAGTTCTCACTTAGTTATTAGTTTGGACATTTCATCTCCCACTCTGTTTTGTTCTCTCGTGGATATTATTTTGGACATTTCATCTCCCACTGTGTGTTTGTTCACACGAAGATAGTATTTACTTTGTTACTTTGTTATTTGGACTGTTCTGCATCTGCTCTGTTTGTTCCCTTTGAATATTAACCCTCTCCTCTGTTCTGCAGAGCGGCCCAGATGTTTTCCCACCAGTCCCCAGTTCCTCCCTGTCCCCAGCCCGCCTCCGCGGTTCTCTGTCCCCAGTTCCTCCCTGTTCCCCAGCCCGCCTCCGCGGGCCTCAGTCCCCTCTGTCCCAAGTTCTCCCCTTCTAGTTCCACCTAGTCCCTAGTCCTCTATCCCTAGTTCTCCTAGTCCCTAGTCCTCTTTCCCTAGTTCTCCTAGTCTCTAGTTCCTCTGTTCCCTAGGCGTTCCCTTAACCTTCCCTTAGGCGTTCCCTAACCTTCCCATAGTGTTCCCTTTTCCTGCCCGCCTCTTAAAGGCACTTTACCTTCCCCTCTTGTGTTATTCCAGTGTTTTGTGTTTTCTCCTTTAAAGGGACAGTGCCCTTTTTCCCTGTTCTAAATAAATATCTGTTTCTTGGCAAACCATCATACCTGTCTTGTGTTGTGCGATTGGGGTCGGTTACAAACCATAACACGCCTAACATGTCGTGGCAAGCCCCGGTTCCGCGCAGGAATATGTCGGGCGAAATACGAATGGTACTATTTGTTCATAGCGCATATATATATGGCGCAAGTAAAGTAGAACTTCCTTTTTAGTCCAGTTCTTTACCCTCCAACAGAGTGACAGACGCAAAGCCTCCCCACGACGCACGTGTGGTGTAGTAAGGCCTACTTGGCCCAGAATAGGCATTGAGATATCGTGTAGATTAATAGTTGAATAGTCATAGTTTGGCACTATACCGTCGAGTTGGACGTATTCTATTAAGCTAATAATAGTCTATTTATGTATGGTGCATCGTTCGGTTAGAGTTCTAAAGTTATCAGTACCCCCATCGTTCCTGACGTTATCTGGACGCTTAACCAGGCTGGTCAGACCCTAGTGGTGATTGCATCCGAGGAGCTCCGGGCCAAGAGCGACTGGACCTGTATATTGGATTACTCTACCCGGACGACGGCGAGCCTTCCACGGCTTGGATTATGCTTTGGGTGCTTTGATTATTCCATGGATAAAGGCCAACACTGCGGAGTGTTGGAACTACCCCCCGGAGAGGACTCCAGGTGAGACGGCGCTCGACACCAGTGAGGTCGCCTCACGTCTCTCCGTTGTGGACCGGCAGCTACCGTCCACAGAGGGTCCAGCTGTATTCGTCTGCGGTCCGAGGTTCTGTGGGCACCGTGTCCAAGACTTTGGATTCTCCCAAGACACCGTCGGCCAGATGGGATACCGCCAGCGGCTTCTCTAACCCCCCCCTCCTACTGTCTTACAACCAGCGGGACCCCCCCCCCCCCCTTAGTGTATCCAGCTATAATCATCTAAGTACCATCGCTATCGTTTCCTAAATATTCCAGGTTGTATACTTACTCCCTGCGTAACCAGAGATTGGACATTCAATGTTGATTTACCTACGAATACTCATTTGCCATAAAAGTGCATATTTCATATTTCAAATCATAAATGTAATTAAGTGATCGTTGTATACACCTTTTGCTGTATTAAACCTTCGATTTGGTACATTTGTGTGGATTCGTTTCATCAGGTGGGAAAGTGTTCATCATACTTATATCTTGTACTGGGTGGCCAGAAGTTAAAGTACATGAGGTAGTGGTATTAAATATCATATCTAACAATACAGTCAGGGAATTGTACCCCTCAGTTACAATTGGTCCTTCGAGCCGGAGGGTAACTAGTGTAATATTAATATAGTGTTATTAATATCGAAATGGCCTATGATGAACACTCCACGAAACGATCCTCCTAACCTAGAACGCCCGCGGCGCAGACGACAGACACCTCAGTACTTAGAGGCTTACACTGTCAGTCAACTACCTAGCCTTCGACAAACGGTAAACGGGGTAGAAGTAGAAAGTAAAATTATGTCTGACCTTAACGAACAGGTTTCCCCGACCACAGAGGCCATAGTAGGTCCTAATGTAACTGACCAAGCTCACGGTGGGGACCAGGAGGGAATTGACATGCCTTTACCCCCCGCCACTACCCAAGAAGTAGTCCCCGACCAGCCCCGGGAGGAAGACAACCCTACAGAGAGAGAACTCTGCACGGAAGAAGAGGAGGAGAGCGCCGAGGAAATAGAGCTCCAGGACTCCCCAACGAGTACCCCCAGGAGCGGCTCACGCAGGAGCGGCTCACCTCCACAACCGCCTTCCCCCAGCGAAGCGGAGAGGATACTACAACAGGCGTTCCTCGTCAGCCTGACAGCCTCTACCGAACGCGACCGACTCCAAGCGCAGATGCTTAGCGAGCGCGAACACCTCCAAGCACAGCAACGGAGCGAAGAACAGCGCACACGCCTGGAGATGAGACGCTTCCAGACAGAAGAGAATATGGCAAGAGACCGGGCCGACGCCCAGCGTGCCGCTGCCGGTGCCCAAAGAGACGCAGAGCGCGACAGACTACAAGCGCAACTAATAGAGCAGCTGATCAAAAGGACAACTCCCTCTCCCTCCGCCAGGGGTTCAAGGAACTCGTCGAGACAACAGTCAAGAGCAGCGTCACCACAACGAGCAAGCGACCCTGAACTTGACCAACAGACCGAGTCTAGACCCCCCGCAGACCCCCTTCCCATACCGGTCCAAGCGAGACCCAGCTACAAGGAAGGAGCGGCATACACTGCGGAGAAGCTAAATAAACGATTACAGGATCTGGAAGATCTGATAGAGGAAGAAGAGGGAGAGGAGGAGAACCAAGCCCGACGACAGCACAGTACTCCACCGGACCAGGAGGTCCCATACAGTCCAGGCTATACCCCCGCGGCGCTGCGCTACAGACCCCCGACTCTATTCACGGGTGAGCACGGCGCACGACCAGCCCCGAGGAACAGCACCTGGACCAGCGGGCCATGGTACCCTGCCAGTACCAGCCCACAGCGAGGCGCAAGAGGGGACTCGCCCAGGAGGTCTCTCCCCCAACGCTCGCCGATGTATCAGCCATCCACGGCGGCATACAATGCCACACCGTCATTCCCAGACTTCGCCTATGAGAGTCGAGCACAGTACACGGAGCTCCGGATGTGCTTAGAGACAATGATGGTGGATGTCGCTGATGAACGCCACAAGTATGCAATATTACTGAAGCACCTGAAAGTACCGCGAGCGCACAATATAGCGCTAGCCTATGCTACCTCTTCGACCCCATACACAGCGGCCCTTGCAGCGCTGGATCAGAGATATGGACGTATATGGGATTACGTAATCCAGGAGATAAGGCATATTGACCGCCTACCCCCAGCCACAGACAATCGCTCACTAGACGACCTGTCAATCAAAGTGCGGTCCCTGGTAGGGATGCTGGGAGCGCAACGGGAGAAGGGCATGCATGAGCTATACGCCAAATCTAACGTCGAGAGGATTTTGGAGAAGCTGCCACCCGCAAGACAGGAGCGCTTTAGGCGGCAGAGGGATTACCGGGATCCCAACGGCCCCGAGCCATCCCTCCTTGATCTAGCCGACTTCCTGGCGAGAGAAGTCAGCAGCTTACGACTGGACACCTTCGGGCGGAGCACACCAAGCTCCAGAGAGGGACCCAGGAGAATAAATGATGGAAGAAGATCGGTGACTGTCATGCACCAATCAGAGTCAGTACCGAGCAGTAAGAGTCACAGCACCCCCTCGAGAAAAGAGAAGTGGAAGATAGCGTGTCCCTACTGTGAGAAAGAACACTGGCTGTCACAATGTGACCTATTCACAAAGATGAATGCAGAAGAAGTGAGTCAATGGATAAAGTCCAACCGGCGCTGTTATCGGTGTGCGCGGCCCCACATGGCAGAATGCCGCCTAAAGAAAAGGTGCAGCCGGTGCGATGGAGCCCATCTAGATATACTACACGAAAGTAACGGAAGACGGCCTATACCTGCACCACGGAGCGGCACCAAGGCAAGTGTCATGTACATTGACCCCGCCAGCAGCAGCGGAGCCCAAGTGCTCTTAAAGGTAGTCCGTGTGACATTGAGCTACCAAGATAAAGTCATGGACACTTACGCCATCCTTGATGACGGGTCAGAGAAGACCCTTCTGCTCGCCTCCGCTGCGACCCAGTTGGGACTGCGGGGGAGCAAGAACGAAATGACGATTCGGACAATAAGAAGAGATTTAAAGACGATAAAGGGCGAGAATGTCTCCTTCACCATCGCAGCAAACGGGCAGCCAGAGCGACGGTACAAGATTACAAATGCTTTCACCAGCCAAGAAATAGGACTATCGCAGTACACCTACCCTGTCACCAAGTTGATGGATAAATATGTGCACCTGCGCCAATTACCTATCCCGCTCATAGACGGCGCTACCCCGACCCTGTTGATAGGCTCCGACCATGCAGAACTCATAGTCCCGATTGACCGGGTCCATACAGGCCCCCGAGGCTGTCCTGCAGCAGTCGAGACCCGCCTAGGGTGGACCCTACAAGGCCCCCTCGCTAAATCTCTCAACCGAACAGCAGCCACTAGCTGCTTCCACTCCAGAACGACAGAAGAAGACACCACTCTCCTGCAGCATGTCGAGAGGCTATGGACCCTAGAGACAATGCCCTTTAAGAACGAAAAGAAAGATATTCGCTCTAAAGAAGACATTTACGCCATCAACCTACTCGAGCAGGGGACAAAGAGAGTCACAGTCGGCGGAGTGATGAGATACGCAACTCCACTCCTGAGGCGAGAGGGAATGCCCACCTTTCACGCAAAGAAAGACGCCACGGAGCGCTATCTACTGAACACAGAGCGGCGCCTAGCCAAAGACCCCGCTCAAGAGAGTGTGTACCGAGCTGAGATTGAGAAGCTAATCACAGCGGGACACGTAACAAAGATTGACATTAAAGAGGCCGATCAGACGACCGAATCATGGTACGTGCCGCATCACAAGGTCCATCACAACGGCAAGGATCGCATTGTGTTTAACTGCAGCTACCAAATCGGATCCCAAAATCTGAATAAAGAGCTCTTGCCCGGCCCCACACTCGGCCCCTCCCTACTAGGCGTGCTACTGCGCTTCCGCCAGGACAAGGTGGCTATAAGCGGGGATATCAAAGGGATGTTCTTGCAGGTGAGACTAGTAGAGGAGGACAAGCCTCTGCTACGGTTCCTATGGAGAGAGAAGATCGGAGATGAGAACCCATCCATCTACCAGTGGGAAGTACTCCCCTTCGGAACCACATGCAGCCCGTGCTGTGGAGGACGCCATATCCCATGTGCTGCACACAGCAGCATCACACCTGGACAAGAGGCAGGGGAACTATGTGAGAATGCTATTCATCGACTACAGCTCGGCATTCAATACCATAGTCCCCTCCATACTCATAGCCAAGCTCAGGGACCTGGGCTTGGGCTATGACCTCTGCCAGTGGGTCTTGGACTTCCTGACTGGCAGACCCCAGGTGGTGAGAGCAGGCAACTGCACCTCCTCATCCATCACCCTCAACATAGGGGCCCCCCAGGGCTGTGTTCTGAGTCCCCTCCTCTACTCCCTGTACACACACGACTGTGTGGCTCAGCGGAGTAGCAATACAATCGTCAAATTTGCTGACGACACAGTGGTGGTGGGCCTGATCTCTGCCAACGACGAGAGGGCCTACCTGGAAGAGGTCAAGGTCCTGGCGGGATGGTGCCAGGAAAACAGCCTCTCCCTGCACGTCAGCAAAACAAAGGAGATGATTGTGGACTTCAGGAGGTCGGGGGTCAAGGACTACAGCCCCCTCAGCATCGACGGGGCACCGGTTGAGAGAGTCAACAGCTTTAAGTACCTCGGAGCCTACATATCCGAGGACTTGACATGGACCACACACATTAACAGTGTTGTGAAGAAGGCACGACAACGCCTCTACTTCCTCAGGCGCCTAAGGAAGTTCCAAGTCAGCCAGAAGATCCTTAAGAACTTCTACTCATGTACAATAGAGAGCATCTTGACCGGCAACATCACCTCCTGGTTTGGGAATAGCACTGCACAAGACCAAAGCAGACTACAAAGAGTGACACGTTCAGCCGAACGCACTATTGGAGGGGGGCTCCCCACCCTCCAGAACATTTACTACAAGCGTTGCAAGGGCAAGGCTAAGAGAATCATTAAAGACTCCAGTCACCCGAACAACTGCCTCTTTGAACTGCTGCGGTCAGGCAAGCGATACAGGAGTCTCAAGGCGAGCACAGAAAGACTCAAAAGAAGCTTCTATCCCCAGGCCATAAGGCTGCTAAACGAACAATGAATGAACACTACACAACAACAACCACCAAACGCACATAGCACACACATCCACACGCACACACTCACTTTAAACAAACACACTGTAGCACCCACTCCACACACTTATAGCACACACCCACTTTAAACAAACACACTGTAGCACCCACTCCCCACACTTTATATTTATGGATGAAGGATTGCACTACAACTCGTACACCTTACTGTAAATTGTACCTAAAATTGTACCTCATCCCATTTCTGCTTTGCACTAGATAGTACTGTACATTAGTACACTGCATAGTATTGTGTATTGTATATTATATGGTAACTCAGAACATTGTACATATGTCTATACCGAACACTGTGACCTCATTTTCTTCTTCTAAATTCATGCTATATTATGTTATTATGTTATTTGATACTATCTTGTCTAGCACAGTCTCTGGAGCGTAACAGTAAGAAGCATTTTGTATGAAAGTATTCTGTACTTCTGTATGACAACTATTAAAGAACTTGCTACATTTGCACTACAGAAACACGTCACAGAGGACCCAGCAGCAGATGAAGAGGTCCAACACAGTGTGAAGAACAGTTTCTACGTGGACAACTGTTTACAAAGCGTCTCGACTCAAGAAGAAGCCGAGGCTCTCCTAATCAAGTTACGCGCCTCCCTGATCAAAGGCGGCTTTGATCTCAGGCAGTGGGCCAGCAGTGACCCGCACGTATTGCGCAGCCTCTCCTCCGCGGACAAGGCTGCCAGCAGCGAGACCTGGATGGCGACAATCCCAGGAGAAGCCCAAGAAATGACACTAGGACTAGTCTGGCGCTTCAAAACAGACTCGCTCCACTATAGACACAAACCCTTGGCTCCAGAGCAGGGAAGGTCGGCGGCGATACCGACCACCAGACGGAGTGTGTACAGAACACTCGCCAGACAATATGACCCGTTGGGATGTATTCTACCTTACACCACCAGGGCAAAGATGATTGTACGAGCACTATGGGACAAGGACCAGGGCTGGGACGACCCAATACCCGCACACCTTGCCTCAACATGGAGAGAGTGGGAGACGGAACTCCGCTCACTCCCAGGTGTCAATATACGCCGCAGCTACTTCCCATCCACAGTGAGGCCAGAGACATGCGAGATTGAGCTACACATCTTCAGCGACGCCTCCGAAGTAGCCTACGGATCGGTGGCCTACTTGCGTGCCCAAGAGATGGGAGGAAAGATACACACTGCTTTCATCCTGGCCCGCTCAAGAATAGCCCCACGTAAGCAACAATCTATATCACGTCTAGAGCTCTGCGCAGCCCTCGCAGGAGCGCATCTAGCCACGTTAATCCAACGTGAACTCACCATTCCGGTGCATAGAACAATCTTGTGGTCAGATTCCACGACAGTACTCACATGGATCAAGTCTGATTCATGCAGATACAAAGTCTTCGTGGGAGTCAGAGTCACCGAGATTCAAGAGTTAACAGAAGAAGCAAGCTGGCGGTATGTGGACACCAAACACAACCCAGCTGACGTCATCACCCGGGGAATGTCTCTGGATGACCTAACCCGTCGCAACATCTACAGTGACGGACCAGCATTCCTCAAGCTCCCGGAAGGAGATTGGCCTACGCCCACCCCGAGGGAAGCAAGTAACGAGGAGGCTGAGAACAAGAAACCTATGTTCTGTGGACTGAGCACTGTCGCCTCCACAGACCCCAACATAGATGACTGCATTACCCTAGAGAGTGCGCAACAAAGAACATTCCTGCGGCACCACCCAGAGATTCAGTCCACCACTGACATGTCAGCAGCTGACTACGAAGAAGCAGAACTTCTTCTACTACAACGAGCCCAGAGAGACTCGTTCCCCGATGAGCTAGACTGTCTACAGGGAGGAAACCCCATCCCATCAGACAGCAGACTGATTCACCTGGCACCAGAGAGTGACGCCCATAATCTCATCAGAGTGGGTGGTCGCCTGCGGAGAGCCCCCGATCTACCAGATGACATTAAGTACCCGATCGTCTTGAACAGCCGACACAAGGTCACAGAGCTGATCATAAAGAAATATGACGAGGATGTACACCACGCAGGAGCAGAGAGAGTCTTCGCGGAGATCAGACGTCGTTATTGGATATTGCAAGGGAGAGAAGCAGTACGGCGCTTCCAGCGAACCTGTCTAGACTGCCGTAAGTGGCGCGCGCAGCCCAGCATACCACGGATGGCTGACTTACCCCCCTGTCGCCTCCGAATCGGCGACAAGCCATTCCACTCCACAGGCATGGACTGCTTTGGCCCGTTGTATATAAAGAGAGGAAGAGGCACCGAGAAGCGGTGGGGTATTGTATTCAAATGCATGACCACCAGAGCGATACATATCGAGCTCCTTCCGACCATGAGCACAGACTCATTCCTTATGGCCTTCCGAAGATTCACATCACGGAAAGGAAAACCGTCTACATTGTTGTCTGATCACGGGACCAACTTCAAAGGCGGAGAAAGAGAACTGAGAGAGAGCTTCCAAGCTATGGGCCCAGAACTTAAGACCCACCTCGCTCCAGCCCAGATTGACTTCCAGTTTAATCCCCCGAACGCACCCCACTTCGGTGGAACCTGGGAACGAGAAGTACGTTCTATAAAGACAGCCCTGTACGCCGTACTCGGAGCCCAGACTGTGGCGGAGGAAGTCCTAATGACAGTCCTCACGGAGATCGAGGGAGTATTGAACTCAAAGCCCCTCGGTTACGTCTCCAGTGATGTAGCAGATGTCGACCCAGTCACCCCCAACACACTCCTAATGGGGCGGCTGGACCCCGCGCTACCCCAGACAATGTACAGGCCCGAAGAAGCGAACGGCCGAAGAATGTGGAGGTACAGCCAAGTACTAGCTGACAAGTTTTGGAGCAGCTTCCTACTTCACTACCTACCGTCTCTACAGACCCGCCAGAAGTGGGTAAAAGAGAGAGACAATTTGACAGAAGGAACAGTCGTCATGATTATTGACCAGTCACTACCCAGAGCTATGTGGCCGGCTGGCCGCGTAAGAAAAGTGATCACCGGTGCCGATGGCAAGGTCCGAGCAGCTGAAGTACTCGTCCAAGGGCGCACTTACACACGTCCCATGGCGAGGCTCATAGAACTGCCCCGACTCCCAGATACTATCGATGATGACCATGACCCTATGACTTTGTGAGTTGACTGACCCTTACAGCGGACCTTGAGTGGTAGACAGTGCGGTTAATCTGTCTCTGCTTAGCTAATTAGGTGGGACTAATTAGGGGGCGGCTGTTGTGAAGGATCAGATTAAACCGAATATGTATATTTATTTATATATATATATTTAATTGTATTTGTATATCGTTTGATATCCCCTGTATATTCCTTGTACAATATGCATTGAATATCCCTTTAGTCTACTAAACAGCCCATAATAGTTTCATTCTACCATTGGACGAGAACCTGGCGCCAGGTTGCCATACCCCTAGGTCCAAGTTCAATCGTGCCGCCTAACATGTCGTGGCAAGCCCCGGTTCCACGCAGGAATATGTCGGGCGAAATACGAATGGTACTATTTGTTCATAGCGCATATATATATGGCGCAAGTAAAGTAGAACTTTCTTTTTAGTCCAGTTCTTTACCCTCCAACAGAGTGACAGACGCAAAGCCTCCCCACGACGCACGTGTGGTGTAGTAAGGCCTACTTGGCCCAGAATAGGCATTGAGATATCGTGTAGATTAATAGTTGAATAGTCATAGTTTGGCACTATACCGTCGAGTTGGACGTATTCTATTAAGCTAATAATAGTCTATTTATGTATGGTGCATCGTTCGGTTAGAGTTCTAAAGTTATCAGTACCCCCATTGTTCCTGACGTTATCTGGACGCTTAACCAGGCTGGTCAGACCCTAGTGGTGATTGCATCCGAGGAGCTCCGGGCCAAGAGCGACTGGACCTGTATATTGGATTACTCTACCCGGACGACGGCGAGCCTTCCACGGCTTGGATTATGCTTTGGGTGCTTTGATTATTCCATGGATAAAGGCCAACACTGCGGAGTGTTGGAACTACCCCCCGGAGAGGACTCCAGGTGAGACGGCGCTCGACACCAGTGAGGTCGCCTCACGTCTCTCCGTTGTGGACCGGCAGCTACCGTCCACAGAGGGTCCAGCTGTATTCGTCTGCGGTCCGAGGTTCTGTGGGCACCGTGTCCAAGACTTTGGATTCTCCCAAGACACCGTCGGCCAGATGGGATACCGCCAGCGGCTTCTCTAACCCCCCCCTCCTACTGTCTTACAACCAGCGGGACCTCCCCCCCCCCCCTTAGTGTATCCAGCTATAATCATCTAAGTACCATCGCTATCGTTTCCTAAATATTCCAGGTTGTATACTTACTCCCTGCGTAACCAGAGATTGGACATTCAATGTTGATTTACCTACAAATACTCATTTGCCATAAAAGTGCATATTTCATATTTCAAATCATAAATGTAATTAAGTGATCGTTGTATACACCTTTTGCTGTATTAAACCTTCGATTTGGTACATTTGTGTGGATTCGTTTCATCAGGTGGGAAAGTGTTCATCATACTTATATCTTGTACTGGGTGGCCAGAAGTTAAAGTACATGAGGTAGTGGTATTAAATATCATATCTAACAATACAGTCAGGGAATTGTACCCCTCAGTTACAATATCCATTTTTCAAAGCATCTACAAATGTGTTACTACACATTAAACAACATTATTTAATGATGAACAAATCAAGTACAAACAATGTTGATAATGAGTTATAAATAATGTAGAACTAATCTGTAAATGTTATACAAATATAGTTGTAAATGATTTAATAATCATTTATGAATGTATATAAATGGTTTGTTCATGATTAGTTCATTATCTACAAATACCTTATAAATGTATTATAACAGGGTGTTATTATAAAGTGCTACCTAACGTACTCCAAAACGTATGCCGTTGCTGATGATCAGAGCATCAAAAAACAACCCTTCCCCCCTTTGATGCATTCATGATGAAACATAATACCTATTATATACCTTTGATTTTGAAATAGTAACGTGTCCAGGCGAGCAACGCAAATGACTTTAGCAAAATTCACATAGCGGTCCATAACTCAGCTTTTCAGGAATTAGCCCGGATCACTCTGAAACTATACAATATTCACCACAGGATAACACGCGAACGTATACATGAACATTTGTTCTCTTTTTTACATGTTGGACGAGAGATAGTGACTGTCAAATGAGCCATCATATTGTCTCCATAGCTATAATATAGAATATAGATATAGCTCTGCAAACATCGTGACGCACAGTGAAAATAGGCAATGGAAAGCTGGTGCATTGACTACAGGGATGAGGGATGAGGGTAATAGCTGGCGCTCAAAGTGTTAATTAAGTCGTAAACAATGTCTACTGATTTACATGAATAACTGCAGTGAATATTCAAAGAATAGACACAGAAATTGTAAATTGTATTCCAAAGTTAACATTTATTATTAAAAAAAGAAGAATCAGAACATCAACATGAACACATCATCTGTGACCATCTGACCAAGCCCATGTGATGTGAAAAAGACACATGTGATATTATGGCCCTTGAGACCAGCTGTCATGTCTAACACAACACGTTTTTTTTCTGGCCTTCCAGTAACAGGTTTCCCCGTGTAAACCTGCATATTCCAGGCGTAGCTCCTCCTGGCATCACATGCTGCCCAGATCTAGATCCCATACTTGCCTGGTTTGCTTGGGATGTACTGTTTGAATGGGCAGTAGGGCTGTCAACGAATATTCTATATTCAAATTAATAATGGAATTGTAAAAAAAAAAAAAAGACATACATTCGATTGTGTGAATTGTGTTTTATAAAAAATAAAACAACCCTCTCGACTTCACAGCACATCACTCCCACCCTGCAAAATCTTCACTGGCTCCCCATCAACCACCGAATCCCCTACAACAGGGGTTCTCAACCTTTCTGCTGCCAAGGCACCCCTGTGTTCAATAAAATATTCCAGGGCACCCCTACATACGATAAAGACTTTTCCGGTCCTGTCTTTTCTGCTACAATGATGACAAAAGTGCTTGCTTTCAAAATAATGTTTATTTAAGAAACCGGGAAACACATTTGTGTGTATATGCAGGCTATAAAATGCATTATTAACAGGTGTTTCAGGTCTAAATGGCTTAGTACTGTTGACATTACACTGCTTGTAGTAGTAAATCAAATAGCATTATTTCTTTAAATAAAATTACAGAAAATTATCACTAAAGTGCTATCTGTTGCAGCTGCACTCTTTTCCATAAAAATAGCATATTTGGATAATTGTGACCATTTCTCAAAAACTGAAAATCATGTATTTTTATTTAAATACAGAAAAGGATCACTAAAGTGCTATCTGTTGCAGCTGCACTGTTCTCCATACAAATAGCATATTTGGATAAGTGTGACCATTTCACAGAAAAGGATCACCAAGTTACCATTTCTCAAAAAATATAAATAAATTCGTTCCACTCAGTGGACATTTCTAGCTCAATGCAAGGTCTGCTGCTGCTGGCTAATAATACGGTCAATACGTGGGGAGATCTTTGACAAGGCAACACGCATGTCATCCTCAAGGCTCAACTTGGCCCTATATTTTGTTTTCAGAGCTGTCATGGATGAAAAGCCAGCTTCACACAGATATGTGGTGCTGAATGGTATCAACACCTTAACTGCTGCATCATGAGATACTTGGAACTCAGCACCACACTCTGAAACGAGCTCTCCTATCAGATGAGATTTCAATGAGTTCTTCCAAGAGTTTGGATGGAGATGTGTCAGGAAGCTTTGTCTCAATGTTGTCTGTAAAGTAATTTTTTTTATCCAGAGTAACTTGGTGATCCTTTTCTGTGTTTTATTAAATAATGATTTTCAGATTTTGAGAAATGGTCAAACTTATCCAAATATGGTATTTTCATGGAAAACAGTGCAGCTGCAACAGATAGCATGTTAGTGATAATTTTCTGTAATCCAAAAAGATTTTTTTTTTTATCTCAAGGCACCCCTGGCAGCTCTCTGAGGCACCCTAGGGTGCAGCGGCACCCCTGTTGAGAACCGCTGCCCTACAAGATCCTCCTCCTCAGCTAAAATCCTTGCACGGGTTGGCTCCTTCCTACCTGACCGACCTACTCCACCCCTACACTCCAGCACAAGGCCTCCGCTCCTCCAACTCCGACCTCACCATCCCCTGCACCAGGCGTTCCACACTGGGAGACCATGCTTTTTCCATAGCTGCCCTCAGGCTGTGGAACTCCCTCCCCCCCTCCATCCGAGGCTCCGGCACCATAAACCTCTTCAAAACCCACCTAAATACACACCTCTTCACACTTGCTTTCATGCAACACATCGCTGCTCCCAAGTAGTCCACATCCCTCACCCCTTCCCACCCTGCAGGGGCGGATGTAGAATTGTAGGAGATCCGGGGCCTAGCCCGTAAAGGTGCCGCGCCAGCGGTCGCGGAAAATTTGTGAGTTACCTTTAGCGTAACCACCACCCTAAAGCGTACAAAAGGCACTAGAGTCAAATGTATCCAAATGTATTTATATATCTCAAATTCACAACAGAGGTTATCTCATGACACTTTTCATATAGAGCTGGTCTAGAACCATACTCTCAAATATAAAAGAAAATGACACCTGTAGATTCACAAACCTGAAACATCTTTTGTTGGTGGACAGGCGGATGCAGCTGTATTGGTTAGCAGCAGCTGACCTGTATTACAAAATACAGTAAACACACACACACACGTCATTCACAATAATTTATAATTGTATAAAACGACATAATTGATGGGCTGAGGCTAGTCATGTTGTGTGATATATATATCAGGGCAGACTGTGCTCACCATTTAGCCTATATCACCATTTAACTTACAGTAACTTAGTTAACATTACATCTTAGTTAGGAGAGATTTTGAGCCATGTTCTATACATACATACATACATACATACATACATACATACATACATACATACATACATACATACATACATACATACATACATACATACATACATACATACATACATACATACATACATACTTAGAGTGTGGTTACTTAGAATCCATGTTTACAAGCTATCACTCTTTTTCAAACACCATCAGCCTGTTATTCACTTTACAATTCTTTATTTACACATATAAAAACAAGTATATAATACAATATAATCCACAAAGAAATGTGAAGGAGAATTTCCTAAACACCTTCTTGCATGTGGCATTCTCCAAGAAGCAAAATTATAGACACATTACATCAATATAACCCCCCCCCCCATAAATTATTGACATTGACATTGACAGCTATGCCCATAATACATACAAGCAGCTCTACTCAAATGTCTGGCTTGTTTGGATTCTTACCGTGTAAGGTAACATTACATTGTAATCTTTCGTTTTTATTGTAACATAATGTTATGGATAGCATAGCTAAGGCTAACATTAGCAGCAGCAATCAGCAGTCAACATCCTTTCAGTTTCAAATATAAGATTCACAAACCTGAAACATCATCCGTTTCATCATTGGTGATGATGTTATTGTTGTTGTCTGCAGCAGTTCGTGGTGCCTGCTTTGATGAAAAAAACGTTCTAATATCCATCACGTAGGTTTTCCAAATCGAATTGAATAAACTCTTCTTATTCAGGGAAGGGCAGGCTATGCAGTATGCAGGCTGCTTTCCAGCCGCTGCTGCCTCTCCGTTGGACTTCGGTACTGCACGTTACTCACAACACGTAATTTCTTTTTAAGGTAAAGCATTATAATATCCGGGGCTTTTCAGTATAGATCCGGGGCTTGAGCCCAGGTAGCCACCCCCTAGCCCCGCCCCTGCCCCCCTGACTCTTTTCTTTTAAGCTAGTGATCCCATTGTTTTTGATTATTGTTTTGTTACTGTTTCTTCCAAATGGACTGAACCTTGCTTCCTTTTTTCATTTTTATTTGTTTTATTTTCCTGTTACTATATATATTGTGACGAGCCTGGTGGGGACCAGACTTGCCACGGTTCAAACACAAACAAATTCAAAGGTCCACACAAGAGCAATATATCAATCAATAAGAATATTTATTGAATTTGTTAACAGAATTCGGCTATAGGGCGACAATAATGTGGTCAAGAGGCATGGTTTCTATCTTGAGCCTTAACTGGCGTGGTTTCTTTTATTCACATGGAAAGCAGTAGTTATGCATTGTGTAGCTCCGCTCTGCGTCTATTGCAATACTCTTCATATCCAGTATTGATACTGAATAAATTCTCACATGCACATGCACATACCATCATCTGTCTGGCCACACCCCCATCCGCTCCCTACATAAGCAGGGGTGTGGCCATACCATCAGCTCCTTCTTCAGTTTTCACCACGTCAAGGCCTGCAATGTACCACACTTTGAAGATTGATGGATTTTTGAAGAAGAAAATAGGTAATGAAGGAGCTACGTTGACATTATATCTTTGTTTTCTCTCTCACTATTTTCGAGGAAATACAGCGATAATGTCTTCGCCACTGGGGTGTCTAGAAGATGATGATCATTCTGACCTCCACCGGCATTTTCGTATTAGGGGCTCGCGTCGCTGGCCTAATCCCCACCTGCAGTCCTCCAAGCTGCAGCTGGACAGGTATTACCTGGACTGTGCAGGAGGGGCAACGGCTGTTGTGAGAAGCTAGCTACCTCTCTGGGTGAGTGATGGTTTTGATACGCGAGCGCCAGTTGTGTTGCTATGAGGGGTGTTACGATACCTCCACCACGTCAGGAGAGGGCGCTCTCCACCTGAGAGAGGCTAGGCATAGGATAAGACTGTAGAAGTAGACTGAGGTATATGCATTGTATGCTCGGAGCTGGACTTGATGCGAGTGCTCAATAAAGTACACACCTGAATACAATCAGTGTCATCCTTGATAGCGAGCACCAAACAAGGGGATTAGCTGCACGATTTACGAAAGCCGGCCCCAGACTGGTACCCTTTTTCTGCCTCTTAGACGGCGGAGAGAGGGTCCTGGTTTGACGCCCACGGTAGTCAAACTAGTGGGCCGTGACCAAGATCTGTGGTTAAAACCCCCGGATCTTTGGATGAACGGATTTCTCTGGCCCCATCTTTCAAGATGAAAGTGACCCAGCATGAGGAAAAGTGGGTTTGGTGTTTCATTATCGGAATTTCTCCATGCCCAAGTCGGTTGCAGCCCATGGGAATTGTGCCGGCACCGCTGTATATCTGTTAATCACCGTTCTGAAAGCTGTGTTAACTTCTTTTTCTCTTCTCTCTTAGGATGAGGAGGGGGACAGACGGCAGCTGTCTGAAGTGTTGGCCTATATTATGTTCTCCTCATTGTACAGTTCGGTGATAGCTGCTTAGCTTGCGTTCTAGCTGGGTGAGCTACCTGTTAGCCAGTTAGCTGTTAGCTGCGGCGCTAGCTCGATACGCTCGCTAGGCTAGGAACGTTAGCTTGATGCTACAAGTCGGCCTGGAGTTGGCTGTTAGCTTACCCTACACCGTTGAACATTAGCCGTGAGAATAGCAGGCCATAACACTCTGACTACGACGTCATCTTTGACAGAGGATGTAGTCGGCCCTACACCATGATCGGCTGTTGGAGGGGGGCGTCTTAGCTTCTTTTGCCCCACCAGCAAGGACTTTCGTCAACGTGGAGACCAGTGTTGTGGTCCGCTCAGCCTGCGTTCATTGGTGCAGGTAAGGGTCGTTTGGACACTTAACGCCTCTTCCTTCCTTCGCTTCTAAATGTTTTGTAATAACGATGTTTTTTTCCAAAACGTATGTTGCTTCACTACATTGGGGATGCGACGTGTTGTGTGTGAATTGTCTTGTCGCTGGTATAGCTTTCTCTCTACCTAGAAAATCTGTGTTGTTTTTTATGTGAGTAAAAATGAACTGGTTTGGTTGTGATGAGCAATTGTGTTTGTGTGTTCATGTAACGTTAGACAACGTAGTTGAGCTCACAACTAGCTGGGTTAATAACCCTGCAAAGCTATGCTTAGTGACATATGATCGAGGGGTGAGTCCTTCTCTCAGCCTGTGATGACAATAAACAGATGGCGTGTTCACATATTAACAGGGCGGTACCTGTTCAACCGAGTCGTATCAGGGGTAAGGTGGTGAGGGGTGATCCCCCCGGTTCCTCTGCCCCCCCCCCCCCCCCCCCATCCTCTCAAACATGATTTTGTTTACAATATATTGTTTCACTATGTTTGTGGGGATACGGTGTAATCCCTCAGCTTCTGCCTGGGTTGTGCTCCTGCTTGGAGAAAAAAAAATTTCCTAGGGAAAAGATTGTTTGGTCGCTATCATGTGGACTTACAGTAGCAAGGCCTGTGGCCAGTACTTAATCGAGGACTTGTGTCTTCTCTCGTTATAAAAAACGGCGTTCCTCTTACGGTAGTGAGAGTGTACTTTTGCCTTTTTTGTTGTGATGGAGGGTTGTGTGTGTCGTTAAGATCCACAACTGGGTTAGGTGTTGGCCTACAGAAGTCACATGGGTAAGCTCTGGTACCGGGGCTCTTAAAGGGGCCCTCTCTTGGTCTGTGTTTTTTCTTCCTTTGGAAAATTCAGATGGCAGGTTCGCACATGAGTCTATGTGAAGCAGTTTACGCTTCATGTAGCATGCTATGACTGGTGTCATGGCTCTGCTTTGTCATTACATCGTATCAGGGGTGAGGGGTCATGAGGGGGTGAACTGGTAAAACCTTCCTCCCCTTTTTCTGATTGGTCAGGGGTTAAAACCCGCTGTCCTTCCGGCTTCCAGTCACATTGCTGGATCAGCGCATGACAGTGTAGGGGGGGGGGGCGGGGGGGGGGGGGGGGGTTCCTGGTCCCACGCCATATTGGGCGGTGGACCACGGAAATTCCCCCGCCATAGAGTACATCACTGTACACGTTTCTATTGGTAAGACTTTCTTGGGTTATTCAGGCTCCATGTTGTGGACCTCTGTTACAGGGAGTTTCAGAGCCTCCTCCTCAGGGAGTTTCAGAGCCTCCTCCTCAGGGAGTTTCAGAGCCTCCTGTGAGTTCAGACCCTCCCTCCCAGTGAGGGAGCCTCCTCAGAGATTGTCAAGGTGAGTAGAACTTAAAAAGAAGTTCTGCTCTGTTCTATGTGTATTGAGCTTGGTGGGTGAGGCAACGCAGTAGAGACGATTTGTTCTTCTGCTCTGCTCCCTACTAGTAGTGTGTGTATTGGGTCAGAGCCTCCTCGTCAGGGAGTTTTCAGAGTCTCCTCCTCAGGGAGTTCAGAGCCTCCTCTGTGAGTTCAGAGCTTCCCTCTCAGTGAGGGAGCCTCCTCAGAGTTTCAGAGCCTCCTCCTCGGAGAGTCCTAGTCCAATTGTCCAACATTGTCCAAATGTTGCAATATGTCTTTTCAATCTATTGCTCACGTGGGAAGTCTCTCTGGGGGTTCCCCGTCCCCTCCTTTATGGAGCAGGTTGACGGGGTATTGTTTAGGGAGTTCCCTGACTCCTCGCCGGTAATGGTCTGTTGAGTCATGGGTTTCCCCCTGTCATAGGGTACGTCGCTCCCCGTCCCCTCTTTTATGGAGCATGGTTGACGGGGTGTTGTTTTCCCTCAGCCGCTTGGAGGAACGGTATCTGATGTGTTTTGGGTCTCGACGTGTACATAGTGCTGGCCCTGGGTGCTTCTGATAGGAACCACGCATGGGCTTGCGCGCCTTGGTTAAAAATTCAGCTGTCAGGGTTCTAACCCGCACCAAACCCTGGCAGCACATCACCCCCATCCTCATCCACCTCCACTGGCTCCCCATCAAATCCTGCATCACCTACAAAACCCTCCTGCTCACCTACAAATCCCGTCACGCCCTGGCACCTCAGTACCTCACTGACCTCCTCCACCCCTACACTCAGTCACGGTCCCTGCGATCCACGGACACTGGTCAGCTCTCCATCCCCCGAACCAGACTACGGATGTTCGGGGACAGAGCTTTCAGTGTGGCAGCTCCCACCCTCTGGAACTCCCTCCCCGCAGAACTCCGCACCGCCCCAACTCTGGACTCATTTAAAAAACTGCTCAAAACCCACCGCTTCAACCTGGCCTTCAACCCCTAACTTTCTCACTTTATATGTATATGTTGTGTCTGTCCACTATGTTTGTTAACTCCCCCCCCCCCCTTATGTAAAGCGACCTTGGGTCCTCTGAAAGGCGCTATACAAAACGAAGTTATTATTATTATTATTATTATTGGTTGCTCATCATTGAAACAGCGTTTTTATGGGGCAACTGGGATGGAGTTTGTCTCTTCCGAGCACCAGTGTTGTCTCGACGAATTCTCGTTCATATCTGGGGGATGTTAACGGAATAGATCAAAGCATAGGTAGAGGGGTCTCACGCCCTTGGGGTGGGCCACCAAGCGTGGTACGAAAGGGACCGTCTGGGTGGCACCCTCTATAATGTTTTGTATCGACACGCGTACCTACCCCCCTCCTAGGGTTGGGGATGGCGGCGTGATTAGGGCACGGGACTGATTCTGGTCGCGCCGGTCCAGGTCAGTTAAACCGTTGTCCGCCGGGGACGCAGATCTGCTGTTCTGGTACCCTGAGGGACTTGTGTTTTTTTCGGGGGGGAAAATGGCGGGTCGGCCCGGGCGTTGCAGGGTTTGACATTATGGAGATGTTCGTGGCTGTGTTACTACGTGTTACCCCTCACTGTTGCTTGGTCCATGTTGTGTTGTACCTTGCGCTGCGCTAAGGGAGCCTGGTCCTTCTCCATTCTTTTTCGCCCCTCTCTTCTCCTGCTTAAGCAGGGCTGGGAGGGGGCTGTTGAGGTGATTCTTATAGAACTCCTCTGGCAACCCTGTGTACGTTCCGGTCCGCCGGGTCCGGGTTCCACATTATTGCGTCGACCCGTTGGCCTGGGTTAACCCCTTTTGGAAAACTGAAACACTTGTACTGCGGTATAGACAGTGTATACCCGCAGTTGTGTTTTGGAGTTTTTTTCTTGAGGGGTTATAGAAACAACCACCTCATGTTAGAACCAAGGGGGTGGTTGGTTCCCTGGTGTGTTGGTAGCAGAGTCAACTCTCGGGGTAGGCCGGGTTTGGCCCTGTCTACCTGTGAGTGTGCCCCCGCACTTTTCATGACGTCTGCCAATCATGTCAGCTTTCTCTGCCTTGGCCCCTCTAGAGAGTCGAGGGGTTTTTGTGGAGGCTGTGACATGGTGCACAACAATGCCAGCATACGCCCCTTCCGCCGGGGTGCTGTTTCAGCAGACCCCTTTGGCGCCTGTCTAGTCCGCAGTGCTCCAGGCTCGGGTCGAGTGGCCTGTTGCCTGGATTGAGGGAACGACCCCTTTTGGGGGTCGTCTCCCCGGTGCGCTGCCTGCTCCCGCTGTGGGTATAGCCTCTTGAGTGCTTCGAGCTTACAGCCATACCAACCTGAACACGCCCGATCTCATTCGATTTCGGAAGCTGTGTAGGTTTAGGCCTGGTTTGTACTTGGATGGGTGACTGCCTGGGTATACCAGGTTCAGTGAGCTAGGCGGCGTGCTATAGGGGGGAAGGGCCTGCTCTTGGATGGGCCCTGTCCGAATACGCTTGCGATGTGGGGGGCGGTGTCACTAGTGACTGCCTGGTGAGGTCTCGATGCTGTGGCGTCATTGGCCTCTCCAGGCCCCCTTTTTCCGGGGGGGTCCAGTCCCTATCTGGGTCTGGGTCCTCCTTCGCGCTCCGCTGCTACGGCCTTGCCACGGGGTTGGGCTTTTGCTCTTGACCCCATGATGTTAGGGGTGGTAACGGGGGTTTGTTCATTCCGTTCGTTCCCTAGTGGCATGCGGGTTGCGCGTTTTTGTAGTCGTGGGTACGCCCCACGGTCTGCTCACCCTGTGCGTTGAGTTGCTGAAGTCTCCTCTTCGCGCAGTCGGATCCGACGCCCTCCCGTCCTCCGCTAGGGGGGTTCGGGGGGCTCGGGTCCTCCCCGGTTTCTGATGGTTGTGGGGGGCCTCAGCGGGTGCATTTGTCGGGCTCCGCTCTGCTCAGCTCCTGTTTTGCAATAGACGCAGAGCGGAGCTACACGATGTATAACGTACGGTTATGTATATAACCATAGTTATATGAGTGTAGTGACGCTCTGCATCGGACTCACTGAGGACCCCGTGGTCTTGCCTTGTGGTGAAAGACTTGGGAAGGAGCTGATGGTATGGCCACACCCCTGCTTATGTAGGGAGTGGATGGGGGTGTGGCCAGACAGATGATGGTATGTAAAGGTGCATGTGAGAATTTATTCAGTATCAAAACTGGATATGAAGAGTATTGCAATAGATGCAGAGCGTCACTACACTCATATAACTATGGTTATATACATAACCATACGTTCTACAGGTCTTCTCTCACTGAGAGACATGGGGAGAGAGAAAGAAGTGGGAGGAGACATCTACCTTTATACTCGCCACATGGTGGTGTACCTGAGTGGCTCTGTCTAGAGCGCCCTCTAGTGGATATATATGCAGCTAGACAGTTAATAACAATCCTACACAGAACCTCTGACTTCAACACTCCCACGTAGGTTTGTATTAGCATACTGGCTGACTTCTTGGAAAAACATTTTACAAAGGAAATAATATAATCCCAAAAACATCAACAGGGTATGACAGTCAATATCTTCACATTAAACATGATCCTTGCAAATCCCTTCAATTTTAATCTGAAACAGGTTTCCTCATAGTGTCTACTACTCTGTTGTCCATTGGACAGTAAACGGGTGTCATTCTTTCTTATCTGATGACATACCTGATGAGATGATATTATTTATAATGACATGTTTACATCTATATTGACACATTGGGTTCCTAGCAATCACAATGGTCCCCTGGTTGTCCTAATAAACAACAGTCTCCATATATACACAATGTCCATCATTTTAAACGGTTTTGACAGAACACCCATTCTTCAAAAACACCATATTTGGTATAGAGGATACATTTCAATTACCTACTGCATTTTGAGCAATATATTCATAACCTTATCTTCATCACTTTGAGCAGTTGCTCTAGATAAACACATTTTGCATTGTCACTAGCTAGAAACATATACTCAGCTTCACAGGCTGATAGTATCACTGTAGGCTTTAAGCCTTAAACCTTTGTTGTCTTTTCTGAAACGCCGCTGTCCGTCTGCTGCACCTCTGGGATAACGAAAAAAATATTTTTGACGTAGTTCAATGCTTCTCTGTGGGGTCAACAAAAATACTATGACACTTTTACTCACTACAGAACATAGGTCAGGGCGAGTACAGGTTGTCTACTAAATGAAGCTACCCACAGTTTATCTATACATCTCTTACTTCAGTCAAAACATCTCAGGACCTTTCCCACATATCTCTTCTGGGATATTTTTACACAATTGGCAGACTGTTCGAAGTCCATACCAATAAAATGGTTTAACCTGCCTAGGTCTTTCTATTGTTGTCTGGTGCGATGATCAAATCCTCCACTTCTGTATTTTAAACATAGATCCTCTTTTGTATTTAAACATTGAATCACCTCTGTATTTAAACATTGTAAATCACCCACCTCTGTACTTAAACATGGGATCTGCCGCGCCACACACACCTCCGAACGGGAGAGTGATAGAAAGAAAAAAAGGAAGAGAGAGGGAGGAAGGGAGGGCCCCCCCCCCACAAGCTGCCGCGCAGCACACCCGAGAGGCAGAGAAAAAAAGAACGGCCTGTCTTTCTCTCTCTCTCTCTCTCTCTCTCTCTCTCTCTCTCTCTCTCTCTCTCTCTCTCTCTCTCTCTCTCTCTCTCTCTCTCTCTCTCTCTCTCTCTCTCTCTCTCTCTCTCTCTGTCTACCAGTCGCAGACTGTGTGGACTGACTGTCACTCAAAGTGCTTTTGGGCGGAGCCAGGCCATAACAGCCTGAAATCTTGAAGCTGAAAAATGATGGTTTTGAGTACTTGATTAGAAATATAAAACAATGAATTCTTTTGAAAAAAAACTTACAGATGTCTTCAATACACTCACAGGAATTGTGTAAAATTGCCCAAATAGTGCTAGGAATAGCAACGCATGTCCCCTTTAAGCAATTTTCTACAAACCATACTTTGTATTTACCGTGGTCTTCAATACCCTCCTGGTTTGAATACAACCATTTCCCTCCCACTCTCTGTCTGCCCTCTGGTAACTTGGTTGAATACACCCATTTCCCTCCCACTGTATGTCTGCCCTCTTCGGGGGACAATGTGGCCTCTTTAAAGGTCAGGTTTACCCCACTGACTACCCTGTAGTCGTACTCAACAGGGTAGGTGTATTGTCCTCCTCGTCACTCCCTTTCCTGGCATAGTCTGTCAGATATTTTGGGGGTTTGTGTTCCCTTGGCGGATACCTCCCACTGCTTGGGGCACTTGACGTCACCCTCGGGTGCTCCTCATCATCGCCCTCTGGGGGTTGCTGACTGTCTGTCTGCACGGCTGTACTAGGTACACTGGGTTGATGTGTTTCTGTCTCTACACACCTTGCTCTGGAGCCCAGCTCTGGCTCCTCTGTCTGTGTCTCGCTCTCACAGGTTGTCTTCGTGACAAACTTGACTAGCATGTGTTTCTGCACTCTCCCGTTACCGGGATGATAAACTAGGAAAGCAGGGCTTCCTTTGTCGTGTCCTACGAAAAATCCTTTTACACCCTTGGACTTGGGTTTTCCCCTGTCCTGCAGGTACGCATAACACACTGATCCAAATCGGTGCATTCTGGCTAGATTACACTTCTTTCCTGTCAGCGCTGTATACGGGGTGGTGCCCGAGTGCTTATTAAAGCACCTGTTTCTGGTGTAAGCGGCTTCTTGCACCGCATAATGCAACAGGCTCTTAGGTAAGTTACTATCTGCTAGCTTACACCTAGCCATTTCGAAAAGGGTGTGCCATTCCCTCTCTGCCACACCACTCTGGTGTGGGGAATATGGACGTGACGTCTCGTATCTTATCTTATACCTTCTCAACAGTGATTGGAACTCTCTGCTTGCGAACTCGGTTTCGTGGTCGGATCTCAGACATCTAACAGGGGCTACGTCTGCCAGGAATTTTTATTGGCTGAGCAGCCTGGCATTTGTGTGACATCATGTCCGGAATAAACCAGGAAATAGCTAACGGCTAATAGTTGTTGTCATTGCTGTTGCTTCCAATTAGATAGAATAGAATAGAATAGAATAGAATAGAATAGAATAGAATAGAATAGAATAGAATAGAATAGAATAGAATAGAATAGAATAGAATAGAAATACTTGTATTATCCCGTGGGAAATTTGACACTGCAAATCGCTCAACATTTAAACATTTAGACAGAACAGGTCACGAATTAGAATAATAAAACAAATCAAATCAAGTTGCCTAGGATAAGAGTAGAGTCAAATAGAATAAAAAAGGAATAAAATATACAGTAAATAAATACAGTAAAAATATACTGAGAGGCATCATAGTAGCATGGGGGAAGGGGGGGGTACAGGTAGTAAAAACAACACAGGCAGTGTAAACAAATAGGTCAATATAATTTACTATCTAACTAGCTGAAATATATATTGACAGTATTCACAGTGTCACATAAGGTGCAGTATGCATCAGGTAGTGTTATAATTTACTATCTAACTAACTGAAATATACATTATTCACAGTATCACAGTATCCACATAAGGTGCAGTATGCCTAAGGTAGGTTATTGTCCTCCTTGGGTTCCTATTAGTCCTAGGTCAATGTATGGCAGCAGTCGCTGCCCCCTGTTGTGGAGCTGCCACTCTGTGCTCAGTGATGCAGTGAGGCACAGTGATGCATTGTATAGTATGATGGCTGTTGGAATGAAGGACTTCCTGTGCCGTTCAGTGCTGCATTTGGGTATAAGTTTATAAGTTTATACGTTTATTTGGATCCCCATTAGCCACAGCAGTGCTGGGGCTATTCTTCCTGGGGTCCATAACACATAAAATACAGTTACAGACTTATACACTCACAACATTTACATGTCATACAGACAATTAAAACAACAATAAAAACCCTAATCAAATTCATAATACAATACAACAATATATACGCCTTATGAATTCATAATACAATACAATAATACCTACTCATAATTAATTCATAATACAATACAGCATAATATACTATTTAGCTTTTACATACATTATCTATGTTCATATCAGCCAATTATACAATATTTTAATAATATATCTCTTTATCAGACACATACATTTTCATTTACGTACACACTATCTATTAGGGTAGTGTGAGCCTAGCACTGACCATGCTCCTCCTGTCAGCCAAGTCTGTGTATAGTGGGTGGGAGGGGTTTTCCCTGATGGCCTGGAGCTTAGCAAGGCTCCTCCTCTCCGCCACCCTCGCTAGGGACTCCAGCTCCACCCCAACCACACTACTGGCCTTCCTGACCGCGTGAATATTAAAGGCAACCAACTTGTGTTCAGCTTTTCTCTGATTGGCCACGACCCCACGCCGCTAGCCCGCCCCCTTTTGCCGCGAGCACGGCAGGAACCTTCAAGTTCCCTGGTGCAAAATAAATCTGGTAGTTTGTTTATGACGTTAATTAATAATAAACACTGTTAGGACTCTTAATAATAAACACTGTTAGGACTATCTGACTCTTAATAATAAACACTGTTAGGACTATCTGACTCTTAATAATAAACACTGTTAGGACTATCTCGATTCACGCGTCACTACTGTAACTAGAAACTGTACATTGTAACGTTATATGTTATTTCGCGTTTTTAACGTCAGTCACTGTACATCAGTGTGGAGGCTGGTAGTTCGTTTTTGACGTTAATTAATAATAAACACTGTTAGGACTCTTAATAATAAACACTGTTAGGACTATCTGACTCTTAATAATAAACACTGTTAGGACTATCTGACTCTTACTAATAAACACTGTTAGGACTATCTGACTCTTAATAATAAACACTGTTAGGACTATCTCGATTCACACGTCACTACTGTAACTAGAAACTGTACATTGTAACGTTATATGTTATTTCGCGTTCTTAACGTCAGTCACTGTACATCAGTGTGGAGGCTGGTAGTTCGTTTATGACGTTAATTAATAATAAACACTGTTAGGACTCTTAATAATAAACACTGTTAGGACTATCTGACTCTTAATAATAAACACTGTTAGGACTATCTGACTCTTACTAATAAACACTGTTAGGACTATCTGACTCTTAATAATAAACACTGTTAGGACTATCTCGATTCACGCGTCACTACTGTAACTAGAAACTGTACATTGTAACTCAAAGTCATTGCGAAGGCCAACGGAAGAATGATTCATTACGGTATAAATTAGGTTAACTGGAGCTGCGTATTGCTGGCTCTCATATTTGCGAATACAACAGCGTTCACCCTGATGTAAACAAAACAAGTCATTGCGACGGCCAACGGAAGACGGCCGCTGCCGCAGGCGGCGCAACTCTCTGCCGCGCGGTCACGTGGCCGTGTGGCCAATCAGAGAAACGCTGAACGAAAGGCTGAACATAAGTTGGTTGCCTTTAATATTCACACTTCCTGACCATCTTATCCAGCCTGGTTGTGTCCCCTGCTCTCAGTCCGCTGCCCCAGCAGGTCACAGCGTACAAGAAGGCGCCCGCCACCACCGACTCATAGAACATCCTCGACATCCTTGTACAGACATTGAAGGATCTCAGCCTTCTGAGGAAGTAGAGTCGGCTCTGGCCCTTCTTATACAGTGCCTCTGCATGTTTTGACCCGTTCAGTTTGTTGTCGATGTACACACCGAGATATTTGTACACCTCAACCATGTCCACATCAACTCCCCTGATGGAAACGGGGGTCACAGGTGCACTCCTCCTCCTCCTTTGTGATGATGGCAGAGAGTTCAGATCCCAACTCGGCTCCGGAGAGTGATTTGCACTCCGAGCAATCTGAAAAGCCCCGTTTGGAAATACTTCGGATTTATGCAGAACCAGTTAGCGTTAAGTCAGCTACGTTACATGTATCTTTTTGTGTGCTAAGTGCTAACGTTAGCGTTTTGAGAGTTATAATGTCAAGAATTTAATAAGCAGTGGCACCCTAACTTTTGCATTTTTTTATAGCACTTTATTGTAAATCATTCCTCAGGGCAAAACGACTTTGTTTTGTCACATTTCTAGGAATTGTGTGCCATAATTTTATTTAAACAAAACGTGACACAAGTATATAGGCTACTGTAGGCTTACTGAACAGATATTGAATAATGAATTGACAGAAGCATCATACGGATCCCCAATAGTTTGATGACTATTTCATGTTTCATGTCAAGGAAAATATATTGTTTGATATTTATCACGCCTTTTTCGGAGGCGCACACGCTGCTTTGTATGAATGTCCTTTCTATTTACCGTGAACTTTCATTAATTTGATCTTGCTCCGAGAGAGGGACCCTTCTGAGTGATTGAGATAATACATTATTCTGGTGTAGGTATGTTGATATATATTTTGTATATATTTAAACAAATGACCAATAGCCTACTAGTCTTCCGTTGTATTGGTTTGCCCTCTTGTGGACATAATGCGTGACAATTAGGGATGTCCGATATTATCGGCCGACCGATATTATCGGCCGATATCGGCAGTAAAATGTGATATCGGAAAATATCGGTATCGGTTTAAAAAAAAAAAAAAAAAAACAATAACAATATTTGTTATATATATATCCAGTGAAATTATTAGTTACCTGAAATTATTCAGTTTTTTGGACGGGGAAACCCTGCATATATCGGTATCGGTTGATATCGGTATTGGAAATTAAGAGTTGGACAATATCGGAATATCGGTATCGGTAAAAAAGCCAATATCGAGCATCCCTAGTGACAATAGATATTCGAATGGTTCGAACCTATGTGTTTTTTTAGAAGGAATATTCAAATGTCATTTTTGGCCAATTTTGACAGCCCTAACGGGCAGTGACCTCTGAAAGGGACCAGGCGCTCTTCACTGTCACCTCAGGGCCTGGAAGGTCAAGAGCCTCTCTGGCAAAAAATTGTCTGATAATTGTGTTCAGAGTAAAATGAGAGCAATACACAAATATGATACATTTTGTATCGGAAAGTGGTTCACATGGGGGGATGGGCTAATTGTTACTTTGACACCTAATGCCCTAATTGTACACCTAATTGTTTACTTTGAAATGTGGAACAGGTGTTATACGTTTAGTCTGGAAGGTGTGGTCCATGTGGGGGGATGGGTACATAAGCCTGGGAACAGTGTTAATTATGTCAACGAAAATGATGACTAAATATGGTCATCAACAAAGCTTTTTCCCCTGACTAAATCTAGACTAAAACAAAAAATACAAAATTGAGACTAAAACTGACTAAGACTAAAATGTGCAGACCTGTAGTTGACTAAAACTGACTAAACTAAAAATATATGAAGGTGACTAAATATGATGAAAATTAAAAAGGAGCATTTGACACATGACTAAGACTAAAACTAAAATTAAAATAGCTGACAAAATGAACACTGGCTATAAGCCAACTAAATTTCAATTACAATAGTTCATGGTTGGGCGACAGGGTGGCGCACCACGTAACGCACTGTTGTGCAAGGCAGCCCTTGCCGAATGTCCTCCCCCATATCTCTCTCCCATCCTTCCTCTCTGCCGGACTTGTCCAATAAACAAATAAAAATCTACCAAAAACATAATAATAAAAAACAATAGTTCATGGTTGAAGGATAACAGACACTATATTGAAGCCAACTAGGTCAGCTGACTTCCTCCATTTGTGACCATCGGACTGTTCAGTTGAGCTATAGGTGCACCATGTGCATGTGGCTGGAAAACTGTATTGCAATAAGCTAGCTGGGCTTTGTTCGCCCGAAATTCATATTTTAGGCTAGCGGGTTATTTTGAGCTAGGTTGTTGAGCTCACCTGTTAGCCTAGTGTTTTTGACATGCAAGATACAATGGCTGACATGTTTTAAGTTGGTTAATAGTAGACAGCCCTTTGGTGGATAACAATTATAGCTTGTGCCAGGCATTGTCTCAACAGCGGAACGCATTTGACACATGATTAAGACCAGTGGCGGCCAGTGGGTACTTCGCCACTAGGGGCGCTATACCAAACATTTTGCAAACATGTACAGTACAGTACCACGCAACAGACTCATGGCAAGACGTGAGCGATTCGACTCACGGCAATGAATCGGCTCTTATAAACGAGTCGCTCAGCTGTTACTACAACAACACACAACCAGTCAAATAAAGTATAGTCTAGACTCTAATTCACAACTTGAAACACAATATATAAATAGAAAAGTTAGAAACAAAACTCGCCCGTCTCCAAACACAGGCAGATCTCTCCCTCTCTCCTTCTCTCTCTCACACACAGCGCGACGTGGAATCGATTCGTTACACAATCAGACCTATTATATACCAAGAATAACTTCAGTATGAGTACAGGGCTGTACACATATTTTGCATATTGTTAAACGAGCCAAGGCTAGCTATTAAACTATCGATATGAATCGAAAATCTGGGACCCTGATGTAAACAAGACAAACGTCTTTCTCGGGTCTGCATCCCCTTAACAATTGTGTGTATTGAGCCGTACTGTATTGTACCCATTCTGCAATCTGTTAATAAAGTTCTCATTCATTCATTCATTCAAACATAGACGATATTGAACAAGCCATAATCCACGTATTTTCAATCCGAGAGAGCAGCAGTAGTTAAATCAATGAGCCATCGACATAGTCAGTGTGGTAACGTTATTATTGCATCCAGGGCCGCCTGGGAGAAATGCGAGGCCCTGTGCGAGATTTAACCCCCAAAAGGTTATTTTTTTTTATTTATTTTTTATTTCATACAGTCAACATATTCTTAAATAATAGCGCTGCCCGAGGCGGGGCATGATACAGTCAACATATAGCAAAAGGGAGAGCGAGAGAGAGCTCCCATTCTACAGTCAATATACAGTATACAGAGAGAGAGAGAGAGAGAGAGAGAGAGAGAGACACATTGGAAAGAAATTGAAATGCTATTTGGCCCTAAACAGAGAGTACACAGTGGCAGAATACCTGAGCACTGTGACTGAAGATCCTTGACTCAGCGAGCACAGCCTTGCCATCGAGAAAGGCCGCCATAGGCAGACTGTGTGTGTTAGAAAGAGAGAGAGAGAGACAGAACATGTGTGTTTGTCATGTGTGTGTGTGTTAGAGAGAGAGCATGTATGAGAGATCCAAAAGGACAAAGATCAACACTTAAATCCAAGAGAGAGAGAGAGAGAGAGAGAGAGACACATTGGAAAGAAATTGAAATGCTATTTGGCCCTAAACAGAGAGTACACAGTGGCAGAATACCTGAGCACTGTGACTGAAGATCCTTGACTATACAGACTCAGCGAGCACAGCCTAGCCATCGAGAAAGGCCGCCATAGGCAGACTGTGTGTGTTAGAAAGAGAGAGAGAGAGAGAGAGAGAGAGAGAGAGAGCATGTGTGTTAGAGAGAGAGCATGTATGAGAGAGAGAGAGAGAGAGAGAGAGAGAGAGAGAGAGCATGTGTGTGTGTGTGTTAGAGAGAGAGCATGTATGAGAGATCCAAAAGGACAAAGATCAACACTTAAATCCAAAGAGAAGAGGGTCTATACCAGAGAAACCAAAGCAGCAAGGAGCCAATGGCCGACATCAGCTAAATAGGCTAGCCAGGTACTGTGACACCAGGCCACACACAGCTTTGGCCAACGGCCCAACGCTACCCAAGCTACACAAACGACCAAGACATTCACACACAGCACATGTCGTATCTCCAAATGTTGTGAAGTAGCATATGTTTTGCCTGGAAAAAAACATCGTTATTAACAAAACATTCGGGAGGGGAAGGAAGGAAGAGTGGGGTAATGTCATGACATTTTCATTAATCTTACCTGCACCAAGGAACGCAGGGCGAAAGGCCGTAACACAGGTCTCCACGTTGACGAAAGGCCTCTCGCTGTCGGGACAAAAATAAGCTGCTGCCAGAGCCTTGTCATGGTGCAGGCCCGACTACATCTTCTGTCAAAGATGATGTCGTAGTCAGAGTGCCAGAACCCCCTGCTATTCTCACGGCTTATGTCAATGGTCGTAGCACAAGCTAACAGCTAACTCAAGGCTAACTGATAGCATCAAACGAACGTTCCCAGCCGAGCGCAGCCGGCAGTTAACGTCGAAGCTAAACAGATAACTGGCTAACAGTTAGCTCAAACAGGCTATCGCTAACCATTAGCTAACGCAGAAGCAAGCTATGCGGCTACATACAGCCAGGTGCTGACACCAGGCACACACCGTTAGCTACTAGTAGTACTATTAGCTAGTCGGCCAGTTTAGCTCCAGAGAGTGAGAGAGAGAGAGAGCGATGTCCACGGCGGGAATAGAATAGAGTTAATAGAATAGGTTAAAAACTCACCAAACGTCCAAGAGGATGGAGACAACCGCGTGGAGTTGACGAAGTTCATCTGCCAAACGACCATCCTCTTCATCCTTGGCTGCAGGTTAGCTAACGCTAGATAGCCTTTAGCTAAGCTAGCTACTAGCCGACATCATCATGGGCCATGGCCTATATCCCGACTGCATCATGACAAGGCTCCGGCCATTTGTCCCGCCTTTCGTCAACGTTCCTTGGTGACTGACCGACTGATAATGACCGACCTTGGCTGGCATAACTAAGCATAATAGTCAAAAGCTGCACGCGCGAAATATTCAAACGCAGCTGACTCTTCTTCTTCTTCTTCTTCGTTTAAGTTTTCTGGCGGCGTACTATGATGTAAGTAACCACTCCCTTCGTTGAAACCAATGCCTGCTGCAGAGCACCAGAGCTCCAATAGTGACCCAGGTGCAGACCCAGGAACAAGTCAGACACATTCTACAAACGTGTCTAATGTGAAATATATAAGCATATAAGCAAAACTAGATTGTAGGTATGTGATGAAAAAGGGCCTCGCGGGAAGGGGGGCCTCGCAAAAAAAAAAAAAAAAAAAAAAAAAATTATTTTTATTTTATTTTTTTTTGCGAGGCCCCCCTTCCCGCGAGGCCCTGTGCGACCGCACTGCTCGCACACCCCCTGAGGCGGCCCTGATTGCATCCAAGATTGATACACGGCTGGCTAGGCAGTTGGTAGTCATAGTCTTGTGTTATAAAATAAATAAACAATCAGCAATGTCTCGCTTCATGAATGGCCAGCAGTAGCCTAACAGTACTGCTAAAAAAAACTATTTACAAACGTTAACGTTAACCACAGAGAGAGAGAGAGAGAGAGAGAGAGAGAGAGAGAGAGAGAGAGAGAGAGAGAGAGAGAGAGAGACTCACTGTTTAGTTGAAACGTCCAGGGCAGGAGAGCTTGATAAACGTGTATAATCCACTGATGATGTATTCCAGACCACTGTCCACTGTAGTCTGTCTCCAGACTGCATCCGCCATATAGCTTGTTAGCCAAGTGTTAGCTCGTTAGCACAACACAACTCCTTTGTCCATTTCCGCTCGAACAGACTGCAAACTACCTGGCGTTCTATCGCCATGCTCTAAGACAAACTCTAACCTTAACCAACTTTGAAAGAGTGCCTAAGCTTAACAGTCTAAAGAACTTGCAGTCACGGCACGCTCGTCTAAGACAAACAGCTGCCTGCATCATTCTCACAACAACACAACTATCTCCACCGACCAACCTAGGAATAACCTAGAATTGGAACATTAGAAATTGGATTCGGCCAATCAGAGATCGTCTCTGTGAAATTCTGCTACGGAAAAAAATACTGGCGTCGGCCAATCAGAGAGCGTCTCCGCGAAATGCGGCTACAGATATTCTTGACGCTACTGGCTAGACTGCTTCAAATCGTGCCCGGATTCCAACATAATAGTCATATTTCAACGCACAACGCGTTATGCACTGATTGGCTGTGACGGATACAGCGATCAAACTGTGACGCGCACTCAGAGCGCTATCGCATATAGCCCGGGCCGAGAAAAAAAAATAAAAAATAAAAATAAAAAAAAACGTGATGTCACTTCCTGCTCTGGAAAACGAGTGTTTTTTAATTGCGATAATAACGTTATATTGTGCATTGGAAATACAAACATACTTAAAATGAGTAAATATTATTTATTTTAAACATGTTTATATTATTTATAGGGCTATAAAACAAAAAACTAAAAACTTATTTTTCTTGTTCTCTCATATAACCAGGGTAGTTCCTGAGGGGGGGCGGCGCCCGAGCGCCCCTAGTGGCGAGCCGCCACTGATTAAGACTAAGACTAAAATTAAAATAGCTGACAAAATTAACACTGCCTGGGAAAGAGGTGGGAAGAGGAGACACCTTATAAGTCTTCTTCTTCTTCTGGCGTGTGTCTTTAGACCTGCAGCTCCGTTGAGGCAAGCCAGGCCAACGTTTCATCGTCCAGTTCCATCAGACCGCGTTCTCCATACGGTGGCCGGTGTTTGGGGCAACTGGTGATGATATGTTCCACAGTCTGTGCAGGGGCTCCACACTCGCATGAGGCACTGTCCTTGAGGCCCCACCTCTTCATTGAGGCGCCGGTCCTTAGGCGGTTGAGGGTTGTCCACTGCTTCCGGGGCAAGTCCTGACCAGGGACGTCCAGAGGGTCATTGATGAAGAGGTGCAGCCTGGATGGTTCTGCTGACCTCCACTGGTCCCTCCATCTCGTCCTGACCCAGGAGGCCTTGGAAGTGTCAGATGGTGTTGTGTGGAGTAGCCTGTAGGCTTGCATGGAAAAGGGGCACCGTGACTTTAGGCGCACACGTCGTGGTGTCTCTGTGGTGGTATTGTGAAGGAGGTGGGATGCACTGATCTGTGCCTTGCGGGAAAGGGCCAGTGTGGCTGCTTCTCGTCTGATGGTAGCCAGGGCAATACCAGCGAGTACGGGCAGTTGGTTTACCGGTGTGGCTTGTAGGCAACCAGAGACTGTCCGCAGGACGCTGTTGAGAACAACATCCAGCTTCTTCACATGGGTGCTACGGCACCAGACCGGGGCGCAGTACTCGGCGGCAGAGAACACCAGGGCCAGTGAGGAGATGCGCAGTGTCTTTGTTGAGGCTCCCCATGTGGTGCCGTCTAGTCGTCGTATCAGCGCGGCACGGGCAGTTGTTTTTCCCCTGGCACCTTCCAGGTGTTGTTTGAATGACAGTGTTCTGTCAAGCTTCACACCAAGGTATGTGGGGGTATGTTGGTACTGTAGCCGGACGTTATCCACCATGGCGCTCATCTCACGGGTCGCTTCCCTGTTGTTGAGGTGGAACATTGTAGACATTGTCTTTCCCATGCTGAGCTTGAGACGCCAGTTCCTCAGGTATGAAGACAGGATGTTCATATCTTCAGTGACCTTATCAGTCTGAAAGGGGTTCACGTGGGGTGGGGGGTCTGTGTGTGTGTAGTGGTGGTGGTAATCTTTTACCGGGAACACCACAGGTGTTACAAAGTTGACTAAACCACTAAAAATTCAATGAAAGTGGTGATCAGCAATTGTATTATGTTCAAATGCCTAGTGTGGAGGCCATGAGACAATAAAATGTAAAACACAATATTTATGATTGATGAATTTTTTTTTATTTTATTTATCCTTTATTTATCCAGGAATGTCCCATTGAGATACAAGATCTCTTCTTCAAGGGAGTCCTGACCAACACAGCACACAACAAGTTTCAACATAAAACAGGGCATTAAACAAAAAACATACAATTCAAATATAAATACAGAGGGTCATTTGTGCAGTGGCAAGGAGCATAATCACATCAACAATAGCATCAGGTAAAACAGTTACATGTTTCATAAAGGGCCAATCGTAGCATACCTTTAAAAGCATTCACAGTAGGAAGTGCCTGTAGACAAAGTTTTACTTGCAACGTATTCCATAAAAAGGGAGCATAGTGGGAGAATGCAGCTTTACCAAGCTCTGACTGCATCAAAGGAACATTTAACAGCATCCCATTTGCTGCTCGTCTGGTATTAAAAAAGCAAGTATAAAAGGACCGAAGTCTGGAGATATATAAGGGCAGCTTACCTAGCAATGACTTAAGGATAAAAATCAACATGTGTGATTGTCTTCTTTGGTACAGAGAGGACCATCCTAATGACTGATACAAAGTGCAGTGGTGGGTGCGAGAGCCTGCACCCGTTAGGGATGGGAATCGAAAACCGGTTCCTAATTGGCCGATGCCTGGAACCGTGTGGCTCCCGTGACTTTCGATTCCCTTATCGCTGCCAGGGTTTTCCTACAGTTGCGCAATAATGTTAGCGTTAGCATGTAGCCATGGCAGACTCTATTTGATTCCTTAAGGGCTCGAAATTGCCTGGTTTTGGTAATATGCTCCCGAAATGCTCCCACTGTTTGGCTACTTCTATGTGCAGTGAAAACTACTTGAATGCTTTAGAACCTAGTCATTGATTTAGTTCAGGGTTAGCTAAAATTAGCCGCGGAGCTAACGCTAGCTAACATGAGCTAACGCTATTTAATCAAGCTCACAAAGAGAGATAAACAGCTGACAGCGGATCATAGTACAGGTACAAATACAATAAAACAGCAGGTGGGGGCTGTTGTGTAAACCTTGTACTCTTTAGTTCACATATAATAAGAGACAGAGTGTTTGTTTAATAGTCTCTGTAAGCCAGGAAGTACTGTGGTGCAACATACAAATGTGTCTGTGTAGCAACACAAGCCAATACCTTATAGGACAGGGGCCCGGGGAGGGAGCTCTCTGTGTGTGTGTGTGTGTGTGTGTGTGTGTGTGTGTGTGTGTGTGTGTGTGTGTGTGTGTGTGTGTGTGTGTGTGTGTGTGTGTGTGTGTGTGTGTGTGTGTGTGTGTGTGTGTGTGTGTGTGTGTGTGTGTGTGTGTGTGTGTGTGTGTGTGTGTGTGAGAGAGAGACAGAAGTCAGAGGAATAATGACCTGTTATTCAATGGATTAAATTAGTTTAAGAATAAAAAAATAAATACATTTTAAGAGAATCTCAAATACATTATTTTATTTAAGTGTAGGCTATAGTTAATGTTTTATTATTTACGTTTTTTGTATTTTTCTGACATGGGGGCTCAACAATAAATGACAATCAGAAGCTTAGACCCCTATGCTCTGCATCTTCTGGCCGCCTCAGACCTACTCCTATCCAAGCTCCGGGAGGGTCATCAAAGAGAAGTCGCCTATTCTCAGTCCTTGCCCCACAATGGTGGAATGAACTACCCACCCTAGTTAGGACAGCCGAATCACGTCCAATCTTTCGCCGTCGACTAAAGACGCACTTCTTCAACCATTATAAAAAAAAAATATATCTAACCCTAACTAACCGTACTGTCATGCACTTGTCCTAATAAACTAACGTACACTGTAGCACTCAACACTTTGATGAACATTGTTGCTCAGCTGATAGAGTTGTGCCCATCCTGATGGCTTGTCGTACAGAACTTGTAAGTCGCTTTGGATAAAAGCGTCAGCTAAATGACTAAATGTAAATGTAGTTCTGTTGCATTTCCAATTTATTTATTTAAATCATAAATTGATCAGGTATCGATAAGGGAATCGATAAAGAATCGAATCGATAAGCAGAATCGATAATGGAATCGTATCGATAAAATCCTATCAATTCCCATCCCTAGCACCCGTTACAAAACGTATGGCAGTATGGTACGCAGAATCCAGCTTTTTAAGCAGGGAGGAAGGAGCATGCATATAGATTACATCGCCATAGTCTAATACAGGCAGAAAGGAACTCTGCACAATTCTCTTCCTGGCTTCAGACGGGAAACATTTCTTTAACCGGAAGAAAAAGCCCAGTTTAGGTCTAAGTTTTCTCAGTAGGTTCCCAATATGAACATCAAAGGCCATCTTTTCATCAATCCATATGCCCAGATATTTATAGGATGCTACTTTGTCAAGGCATGTCCCTTCCAGTGTCAGAATCTGGGGGACAGCTGTATTAGCTCGAGAGCGAGAGAAGGTCATGTACTTGGTCTTTTTTGCATTAAGGACCAGTCTTAGCCTTAGTAAGGAGTGTTGTAGTGTATTAAAAGCATCCTGTAGAAGCTCTATGGCCTGAGTTAAAGAGGAAGCCACTGTGTAAACGAAACGTATAAATGAAAACGTGCTGGGTTTATCCCATTTCCTAGTTCATTTATAAAGATGGAAAATAAGACAGGGGCCAAAATAGAACCTTGTGGAACACCTTTGTTTACAGTAAGAGCAGCTGAGGTATAATCTTCTACTGAAACACACTGAGTTCTTTCAGATAGATAGTTTTTAAACCAGCTCAAAGCCATTTTACCAAGACCTATGCAGCCAAGCCTTTGCAGTAGCAATGCATGATCCACAGAATCAAAAGCTTTAGACAGATCAACAAACAATGCTGCACAGTGTTTTTTCTTGTCCAGTGCTTCAATTATGTCATTTGAGACTAGCATAGTCGCTGAAGTAGTACTATGGCCTGATCTGAAGCCTGACTGAGACTCGTTAAGAATATTATGGTCAGTTCGAAACTTTTTCAGTTGTTCGTTTACAAGAGATTCAAAGACTTTGGCCATTACAGACAGTCTGTGGAAAGTAGGAAATCGGTCAGATTTGACAAGAACACGACAGAAATGTTCAAGTGTATCCACACTTCTGCACCCATGGAGTTGGTGTGCATGGATTTCTGGGGTGCTGAGGACCACAGGCAAAGAACAGAAGAATTTTTTTAATAATTATTTTTATTTTCATATGAAAGTCCATTATAATTATGCAGTATGATAACTACATCTCTGACGTTTTTAACAAACCAAACGGTTGAAAATTTAGCAAGCTATGGTTATTTCAATAGTACATGCACCATAGACATGCATGTTATGAGTGGGCATGCTCCACCCATGCAAGATGGCCGCCATGTGGCAACGTCGGTCTCCGTTGGCCAGCAGTGCGGGTGCGTCATCTAGTGATATATATCTATGAGCCAAATGGGACCTGTGACATTAGTAAGAGTGAACGTCTAGAAAAAGCACATTCCCTGGTTACCACGAGTAGTTTGCTTAGCAACAAATATCATTGTCATAAGCGGGTTGCACATGAAGAATATAGAGAACATGGAGAAAGCTGAGAAAAGTCTCCATGTAGGCAAGTGAACGGGCACAGGGAATAGATTGAGCCCAAGTCACCATGGAAACTGTTAAAAGTTGAACCCAGATCAACTTTTCCCGCCCGCTCAACCACAGTTCAGTGAATTTCCTGGTGCGCACCTCTCTTGCCATATATCTCAATCTGTCCAGTTCACTCTATACCACTCTGCCCTTGCTTGAGCTGTAGTTGAAAGGCATCTGAGGAATCCACGTCCCTGTGTGAAAGCCACTTAAGGCTTGCTGTGCTGTAAATAAACGTCTTGCTTTTGTCTTTATCAGTTTGTGATACATATTTTTTTAACCTTTATTTAAACTCGAAAGGCAACTGTTTCCCCTCATTGTCTCCCCTCATGTCGAGTGTATACATACAGAAATAAGCATAAATAAAGCATATGCAATCATAACAATAAGACAACTAGACAAGGGTAGACAAAAGTATGGATAACACATACAACTTGACTGACAAATGTTTGAGATCAAGGTCTTAAACTCTGCAACAGAGCTAAGAATCTCAAGCTTTAAAGGAACATGCCAACATTTTGGGAAATTAGCTTACTGTCTTCTCCAGAGAGAGACAAGAAGATAGTGTAACGTGCAGCCAGATAGCTTTCTACTGAACGCACAGAGAGGAAACTGGTATCTATCTTCTTGTCTCTCTCTGGAGAGCTAATTTCCCAAAATGTTGGCGTGTTCCTAAAGCTTGGAGTTCATTCCATGAGCTAGGGGTATCATAGCGAAATGCAGATTTACCCTGTTCCGAGCAAACTCCAGGGACCTCAAGGACCAGCCAGCCGGGTTCCAAAATTCCATTCCAATAATGATGTAATAAAGGAGGTAGCTTACCAGTAAGGGCCTTAAAATGAACAAATACCAGTCAGAGAGGACCAACCAACCTTATCATAAAGGACACAGTAATGAGTGTTGTGTCTGAGGGCAGAGTGATTTAAGGGTTGAGGCTGCAGCATGTCTATAAATTACATCACCATAGTACAGAAAACTGCTTTGACTATGATTATTTGTATATCAATTTCTCACCCTGTGATGCCCTGAATTCATGAGAAAAAACTGGAACGTAGAATCATAAGAACAGTCGCCATACCTGATGGATTTAAATTAATGGGGGCCGATTTTATCAACAGCAAAACTATATAAAAACATCTGTTTACAAACTCTCAAAACACCCTGCAGTATAACTCATAACTCCTAGTTTCTTATGTATCTTATACTACATCCGTCAGATAATTGCCACTCTAAACCGGCAGGAAAACAAAGTGTGCCTCATCTCTCATGTGTTACTGTAGGCGTGAGGTGGGTATCCAGTGCTATCACTGCAGTTACTGTATGTTGATGTCACTGCAGTCACATTATGCAGTGCCATTTGAATTTGAACAGTGACAGTGCAAATCAAATCACTGTCATGTCTTCATGGCAGGGATATTCATGTCTGACATAAACGCTCCTTTTCAAACTTAGGGGCTATGACTTTTATTATTATTATTTATTTATTCATAAAACAGACCTGTTAGTAAGACTTGTCCATGTTTTGAACAAGAATAATCTGTCTTAGTTTAAATGCAGATGCTGCTGATTACATCAAAGTATAGTATGTCTTGATATCTTTCCTAATGGCATCGAGAGAAGGTTTCCACTGCTATTCAAGAGCTGCCAGCTCTGGGGAGTGTATGTGTGTGCGTGTGTGTGTATGTGTGTGTGTGTGTCACATTCAAAAGACTCACATTCAGACTGAGGCCGCTGCATTGATAAGGAGAGCCAGTCCTTCCGAATTACCCAATAAATTAAAATGCTTTTGAATAATCCTTCAAAGGGCCCGTCCCCCTGGTTTTTTTTATGATCCTTTAAAAAGTCATCAGTCTCCACCACAACCTCCGGTTCACTCCGTCTGCCAGCATCGAGCGACTCCGCCATGAATAATTGTTAGACCTTGTTTGATGACCTGTCACGAGAATAAAATTTCATGAGTTCCCAGATTTTGCACATCTCAGGATTTGTTGTGTGAAGGATTACAAACCTAGCTATAATAGTGCGATACTGTAGCTCTGTCTTGTCCTTCCGATGAGACGCTAAACCGATGTCCTGACTGACTTCGGTTGTGAATTGTAGTTTGCATGTACATGCACAACAAATCGCTGACGCTGTCGCGTCCCTGACAAAGACGGGCAGGAGCACTTGGATTGGTCCCCGGGCGCGACCCTCACCGACGCCCTGTCTGCTCCCGGCAGCCCTTGAGGGGAAGAACGACGGGATGGGTTAAGAGCAGAGCTCAATCGCATCGGCGACCCTGAGAGACAATTGCATGCGCGTGTGTGTGTATTCCTCTGTGTGTGTATGTCGCCCATTGCATGTCGTTGTGTCGTTGCATGCCGAATAAAGACCTCTCTCTCTAAAGAGGTCCTGCATTATTATTATTATTATTATTATTATTATTATTATTATTATTATTATTATTATTATTATTATTATTATTATTATTATTATTATTATTATTATTATTATTATTATTATAATATATTATTATTATTATTATTATTATTATTATTATTATTATTATTATTATTATTATTATTATTATTATTATTATTATTAGGGGGTTCCCCAACGTTCCTGGCCAAATTCCCAAGCAGGTCTCGGACATCAAGGCCCTTCCCCTTAATTGGCTGATATCAGCCCCTGTCTCCTGAGCCATTCAGCCATTGTGTAGTGTGATGTGTGCCGGGTGCCAGTGTATGGTAGCCATTGAGCCTGCGTAACCGAAGGTTGGGTGCTACCAGTGGTGGTGAAGGAGGCAATTTCCCTAACCCTACATTGTAAAGCGCTTTGAGTCTGAGAAAAGCCCTTTATAAATGTAATGAATTATTATTATTATTAAAAACTGTGCTCTGCTGTGTTTGATTCTAAGCTACTAAAGCTAAACACTGCTCTGTGGTAATATCATATACTCTAGGTGCGTTAGGTGGTTACAATTCCAGTAAGCCTATATGACCAAGAGTCAAAATGTGACAGCAAGCTAAGTAAAAGCCTGGCACTCCACATCCCTATTTTATAAAAACACCTTTTTCAGTTTTGATTTCATTCTATTCTTATGGCCACTGACTGCATTTACATGCATATTAAAGTTACACTCTGCTGATTTGGAAATATCGCTACACAAGTAACAACATCGCCCCAGAGTGAGGGGATTTGCAATGTCTGACACAAGAACAACAATTACTTGGCCAGTGCAAAAGCAACAAATGCATGGTACTGTAGATCCAGACACAGGATAAACATGGGACCTGCTTTTACTAAATGTAGAGAATTGAAGAGTGGAAAATCATTTCCCAGTGATTCAAACATGGCCACATTTCTCATGGACTAGTAAGTAACTTATTTATGTACCCAGCGCCAATGCTAATGCCAATGCTTACAAGTCTTCAATATCTAATTTGAATACTTGTGTTGTTGTAGTACACTAAGCGACTGTGTTGTTTACAAAGCAAGTGTGTCTACCATTCTATTATTCGTGATATGAAGATGTACATATACAATACCTTATGCTGAAATCAGATTATGTTTAAACTAGTTTATCCCTTTTTCAACCTTATATTGTAACATCGAACATACAAACCACATGATGGCAAAACCAGAGATACGATTGTAGCTGGGAGGTTTGTGATACTTGGCTGTTCTCTTGGAGGTGAGCGAGTGCTGGATGACGACCTTTCTTCCCACCATCCCTCCCATCTCACTGCATCGAATGTAATCTTAACGGTACATTCCTGCAGGTGCTTCATCATACTGAGAAGATGAAAGCATGTCCTCTTCTCTGATGATAGCAACACCTAAGACTGATGATACCACTTTAGTCATACTTTCTTCCTACCAGCTGCTGACAATCAATTGGCCTATAATTTGCTGTATCGCGCCACTTGGCCACTTTAGAGCAACGCCTTGCGTGTGGCAGGACAATGAAGACCATTCGGCGACACAGGGCATCGATTGTATGACAAACCACACTCCTGCTTGCCTAGCTCTCTCTAGCTGTGCCAGTTCCCACCGCGAAACATGGTCACAGTTATTCATGCTCGCTTGATTGACAATGCTCATGCAGCGGGGCTAGCCCCAGGTGATGGCGGATTTGAATGGGAATGAGTCATCTCCTGCCGCTCATTTGTGCCATTACAAAGGCCTTTTCTCTTTAACACCATTCTAGCCAGAGAACAGAGGCATGCCTTTTGTTACAGCCCAACTACTCTCTGTGCAGCACAGCTGTTGGGTCTTTCAGTCGGCCACGTGGTTCTTCTGGCATATCCCAAATGGAACGATCTGATGGAACGAGAGAGAGGGCGGGGGTGGGGGTACTTGGAAGGGGATGAGTGTAGGGATGAATGGCACAGTGTCTTCAGCAGCACACCTTCTAAAGGATGGTGTTAGTGTAATTAGTTGTATGAGTATCCACGCATACTCTGTCAAATCCAGTTGCCTGTTTGATTGATTGATTGGTTGAAAACTTTATTAACCGATTGCAGAGTAGGTACAATACAGTACGGCTCAATACAAACAATTGTTAAGGGGATGCAGACCAGAAAAATACTTTCGTCTTGTTTTCATCAGGGTCCCCCATTTTCAATTCATCCAGACATTTATGACATATGGGAGACCGGGGCACAGTGGATCAAGGGGCACAGTGAATCAGTAGCTATTTATAGAAACTTGTACACAGCAATGCCTTGATGATGTCATCAGTGTGTGCCTCTGGTCAATCCATATCTGAAAATGTGCTTAATTTCCAGGCAACACACTTTTGTGAAGAATTGAAAGGTAATCCCCGTTTTGTACCATCAAATGTAAAATTTTGGGTTTCTTTTGTTTTTGTGATTTAGTATAGATCATCCAGGAATAAGAAACCAAGCACATGTTGGTAATTTGAGGGATATTTAATGAAGTTTTATGAGCATGTGTCCTCTCTGCTGCTAATAGCCATGAATGAAAAAATGTCACATGATTGCACATAGTGCATGCGGGGCACAGTGAATCGGGGCACAGTGGATACATTTTTCAAGTGATTCACTGTGCCCCGGTAAAAGGAGGTTGCTTTGTTTGTTGACTAACAGCAATATTAACTCCTCAATTTAACAATTTTTTATTCCAAATATAACTATATATATATATTATATCTGTGCCATACTATTGCATGCTTTATCTGGTTTCAGAAAAATGGTACGCAACAGAAAACTGGACTCCAGAAAAATTGGGAATACCGACAATGAAAAAATTAGGGTTAGGGTTGGGGTTAGGGGTAGGGTTAGGGTTAGGGTTAGGGTTAGGGTTATGGTTAGGGTTAAGGTTAAGGGTTAGGGTTAGGGTTAGAGAGCACCAGAGCTTTCAGACCCAGATCCAGAACCTCCACAACCAGCCAAAGAACTTCATCGACCTGCACCAGAAATTTCACATGAAGCCCCAGATGACACCGCAACATCTTCAAAGGCACCCGAAGCAGTTGGTTCAACTTCAACAGAATTGAGTAGGCCTATCATCACACCAGAAGAAATCAGCCCTTTTCCAAAGGCACCACCACGCAAAAAAAAAGGTGGAAAAAAGTAGGGAAAAACCCTTGTTCTGACAGACACTAATCAAAGCTATATATGGAGGGAGACACGTCAAACTCTGACGCGAATGTTGATGCGAGAAGACTTTGTGATGACGCATCAGATTATGATGACCTTGATGATGGCCAACTAGAGGACTTAGAATTGCCGGATTGCAATGCTCTGAATGCAACAGATTTTGTGTTGACAAAGTTTGCAACAAAGAAAACCAATGCAATGTATGTAGGGCAGGTCCAAAGCCGCATTGTGAATGCTGATGAAACCACATTTGAAGTGAAGTTTATGCGACGTGAGAAACCAAAGTCATTCACGTTAATTTTCCCAAATATCGAAGACATATCAGAAGTTTTGTTTGAAGATGTTGTAGCAAAGCTGCCCAACCCCATTCAACATGGTGGCACAGCACGTGTTGCACGCCATATGATATTTCCAGTAAATTTCTCCTTGTATTCAAATATGCTGCACTAGGTATTGTAAAACAATTCAGCAACTGCAACTGATGGTTTTCAATATTGAATAATATGTTGAAGGAATGTTGTCTGTTTAGTTTGCGATGCATTTGATTCATTATAACCATGAAAATAATACAATGTTAGGTGTTGCCGTGATTATCTTGTTCACAGATAGGAATGTAGCCAGGAGGGGTCCTTTGTACATCAGTAAACCTTGACAGACTTGTGAAGTCAGAGACCATGATGTATCATTCACATTCATTTTCCCAAATGTACAGGATGTGTCAGATGTGTGTGCGAAAGTTCCCAGCACTACGCTGGGTTTTACATAGGCTACTAGCAAAACATTTCATATTGTTTCAGTATTTTCAACTGTTGGTCTGGTTGATATGTCTATTGTTGACATGTCTTATTTGTACATGAACGTTTTGCTTCGTTCACACAATAAAGATGCTGTTTGTGAAAAAATAATGTATAATATCTGGACTGATTCACAGTACGCCAGGTGCGTGTATACTTTCCGCAACGGGTTTCCGGGTTCCTCTGATTGGCCGCGACCCCCACGTGACGCGCCCCCCCCCCCCTATCCACCGCTGCTGCTGCCGCTGCCCTGTGTGTTGACGCGCGCGCGGCATGAAGACAGAGCCGCAAATTGAACCAATAATCAACACTCGAAACAGCTATTACCAGACAATTACAGCAGTGGTGCCTGCTTCGATGCAGACCAGAGAAAGACTTTTGTCTTGTTTACATCAGGTTCATTATTTCATTCATTCTCCTCCCGATGTGTTCGTTCAACTCAGACCAGCCGCTCTATCGGAGATAGGATCACATTGTGTCATGTTTTGTATATGTTTATTATTCCGAATAGATCTACACAGGCGTATAGCCTATAATACGTGACATTTGAAGCAGGCACCACTGCTGTTGTATTATAGATATGAAGACAATTTTAACTGGGTATAGGAATGCAGTAATAATAAACACTCAAACAGATATTACCAGACAATTACAACAGCAGTGGTGCCTGCTTCAAATGTCACGTATTATAGGCTATAAGCCTGTGTAGATCTATTCGGAATAATAAACATATACAAAACATGACACGCTGTCATCCTATCTCCGATAGAGCGGCTGGTCTGAGTTGAACGAACACATCGGGAGGAGAATGAATGAAATAATGAACCTGATGTAAACAAGACAAAAGTCTTTCTCTGGTGTTGATTATTGGGTTGTTGTCGTCGCAGACTCACTGCATGTTCAATTTGCGGCTCTGTCTTCATGCCGCGCGCACAGTGCAGCGGCAGCAGCAGCGGTGGATAGGGGGGCGCGTCACGTGGGGGTCGCGGCCAATCAGAGGAACCCGGAAACCGAAATCCGTTGCGGAAAGTATACACGCGCCCCGCGTAGCGATCCACTGTACCCCGTTACTGGGTCGGTCGGGCCAATATATGTTTACATTCAACCCCATCTCAGCATCTCATATTTGGCAGTTGGCAGGATATGATAAACATGTTTTATAGAGAACATATTCTGCTATCAAGTCCACAATAGACCAGAACCATGCTGTCATCAAGCCAGGAAAAATGCTGAAATATAAGATTTCTGATCCACTGTGCCCCGGTCTCCCCTACAGTACATGACATACAGATATACAGTACTGTTTCATCAAGACATTTATGACATGCAAGACATACAAATATACAGTACTGTTTAAGAGAAAGAGATAATAAAAAAAAATATATACATTCGAAGGGAAAGAATGACATTGGAGGGAGTTTGGACATTTACCGGGGCCAGTTTATAATTGCAGCCGCCCGTAGGTGCTCTTTGAGAGCGGTTTTGAAGGAGGGTAGGGATTCACATTATTTTACGGCTGTGGGTAGGGCGTTCCACATTGTTGTGGCATAATTGCGAAACATGTTTAGTCCCTTATTTGAGCCGAATCTGGGTTGAACATGATTTGTGGAACTCCCTCTGGTGATGTGGTCGTGGAATTCACTGACCCTTGGGAAATATGTACATGGTATCTTAGTGTACTGAGCATAACTGAAGTATTTGCAAGATCCAGCCACAGTATGATAATTAAGCGCAGGGTACCAAGCAAGTCTTCTTCTTCCATGTTGTTTAAACATTCAGGTGCATTACCATCACATCATAACAGTAATTTAATCACAATCACCATGGCTATATATTTTTCTGGAAAATTAACTACAATTCCAAGCAAAAGTGGACTGTTTGCATTTGATATCTTTAATAATTTTTTGCCCTCTATGTTAATTCTCAGCGTGGGAGCGTGACAGCTGTGGGAAGACGGTGAGCAAATATGTTCCTAATTTATTTTCTCATTGTCAGGCCAGTCTACAGCTCCCTTTGCTTGTTTCATTTGCAATTACTGCATACCGAAGGCTGACAACATGGACTAAAACAGTCAGTCAGATGCAGCAAAAGATATAACCATTGGAGATTATGATGAATAAAACATTATAAAAAAAGGCTCCTGCACACCCAGATTTTCTTAACAGGTATTTAAAAAAAAATATCCAGTGTCGACCATAGCGAAGACCACTGCCGTATTCCATCATCTTACTTGCAATCACTTGATTGAACAAAGTTTCAGTTGTCTGATAAGATACAATATTCCTGTATTTATCCCCTTGGGGTAATGTGTGCATCATAGCAGCAAGGGAGGGTATGGACAGGGTATATAGCGACATAAATATAGGCAATAAAATGTTATCTGAATATAAAAAATATGAGAAAAAATAATAAGTAACGGGTAATAAGTGTAAACTATATAATTTACTCTGATTATAAGAATATGAGAAAGTAAATCAAAGTGTAATCAAAGGTGCAGATGAGGGTGCATGCCCTATCAGTTATATGTTATAATAAATAAATACCGGATATAATGACCTACATTTATTTTACTAATCACAATAACAATCTAACAACTTGCAGTTGTTTATGTTATTAAAAATCCTTATTGTTGCAGTTGCAAAAGGAATACTTTTATATAATAATAGAATAATTTGCTCATTCCCATTGGTCCAGCTTGCGTATCCAGCTTCAGACCACTCACTGTACATGTACTTGCTTGCTGTGCATAATCAGCGCTAATCAAATAGCTACCATAAGTCCATGACTTGTCATACGCTCTTAGATGGATCACCACATCAGTCATCTGTTGGCCGAACTAAAAATGAAAGCAATGGGGTGAAGCCTGTGCTTTGGAATCCCCTGATCATCATTAAATACTGTGCTGGCATTGGGATGCAGAGTGAAGATCAGGTGCTGTTGTCCTCCTGGCTGACAAGGTGGTTACTTGGGATGCACCGCTGGAGGCTGACGGCTGATGGCTGTCTGCTCCTTGGCACCTCCCAACCCCCTGTCTCACGCTCTCCCAGTGATGGTTGCACTCATGCATCTGCTTCCCATCTGTCTGTCAGGAGAAAACTACTTTATTTCTGGAGACACTATCAGGTGAACGGGGAGGTAAAGGGTTGAGTATAATAAATATTTTGATGCACTGGGTTTGCACGAATTCAGAGAGATGGCGGTCGGGGACATGGTTATCCTCAAGGTCTGCAGAAATTAATGTATCTTTATATTGAGATATGTTCTTCTTCCACCACTATCACATACAGTATATTAGGTAGTAGATTTCACATCTTTTCTTGATGACTGAAGTCCCCATCATTTTTATTTTCCTAACAGTGGGGGGTCGTTGAGTTGAGAGCCCTCAAGATAATTGCTAATTGTACAGAAGTGTATTTTCTCTCTCCCTCTCTCTCTCAAAGACTTTGTTCCCTGAATGAGGAATGCATTTTCAAAAGGTTATTATTATTATTTTTAGTTTCTAGTGCGACCCAGAGGAGATGATAGTGATGTTGAGGCGTACAGTCTTAAAAGGGACCACGTGCGCAGAAATAACAAAGACCATTGTTCATCATTTGTGACTGAGTATGCTTTTCTCTTTGTTAAGCCTCCTGCAATACATCTGAGGTTGAATATGTCCGTATTACTCACACCGCAAGAGGTTGGCTGGCCGAAAATTAGTCGAATGTGTTTGCAGTGTTTGGGTTGAACATATGAAAAGAAAAATAATGGGATATTGTGTTGCTTCACAAATAATTGTCTGATGACTAGTTTTTCCTGCAAACCCCCTTTGCATTAGTCTTAAGGCATATGAAGACAACGGGGTAAATCCCTTTAGATACGCTTGAGTGGCATCAGAAGATACATTTTTAGGAAATAATTAAAGTCCATATTTATGCGCTACATCTCGGAAAGGGATCGAATTATGGCAGGCAATTCCTGGGCTGCCCCTTAGATTTCAGTCACGTTACTCCGTCCCCACGCTCATCTGCAGAAGCAATTTGTCCTCTCAGATAAAACAGCCCCACTATAATCTACCACTATATAGAATCAATGGGGGGCTATCGGCTGCATTCAATCAGGTCTTTGTGCCACAGATGGCGGCAAGATGTTCACATTTACAACGCTTTCGTTAACCATTTTGATTGGATAAACTCCAAATTGTACCCTGTGTTCATGAAAGCATTACGATTGTATATGATCAAATATTGTATAGGGGAAATTGTGACCATATAACTTGAAATGAAAAAATTGCCCTTTGTGTTTGGATCTATATTCTTAAAGCCCCTACGTGTTTCAAAGTGACAACAATAACATTCTAAAAGAACCCAAAGGATCCTTGTGGTAGACCAATGGTCTGTCTGGTCCTTGTGGTGGCCAGCAGTCTTTGTACTCTGTGTGGTAGACCAATGGTCTGTCTGGTCATTGTGGTGGCCAGTAGTCTTTGTAGTCCTTGTGGTAGACCAATGGTCTGTCTGGTCCTTGTGGTGGCCAGCAGTCGTTGTGGTCCTTATGGTAGACCAATGGTCTGACTGGTCCTTGTGGTGGCCAGCGGTCTTTGTAGTCCTTGTGGTGGCCAGCAGTCTTTGTAGTCCTTGTGGTGGCCAGCAGTCTTTGTAGTCCTTGTGGTGGCCAGCAGTCTTTGTGGTCCTTGTGGTAGGCCAGCAGTCTGTGTAGTCCTTGTGGTGGCCAGCGGTCTTTGTGGTCCTTATGGTAGACCAATGGTCTGACTGGTCCTTGTGGTGGCCAGCGGTCTTTGTAGTCCTTGTGGTGGCCAGCAGTCTTTGTAGTCCTTGTGGTGGCCAGCAGTCTTTGTGGTCCTTGTGGTAGGCCAGCAGTCTGTGTAGTCCTTGTGGTGGCCAGCGGTCTTTTTAGTCATTGTGGTGGCCAGCAATCTTTGTAGTCCTTGTGGTGGGCAGCAGTCTTTGTGGTCCTTATGGTAGGTCAATGGTCTGTGTGGTGGCCAGCAGTCTTTGTAGTCCTTGTGGTAGGTCAATGGTCTGTGTAGTCCTTGTGGTGGGCAGCAGTCTTTGTAGTCCTTGTGGTAGGCCAGTGGTCTGTGTAGTCCTTGTGGTGGCCAGCAGTCTGTGTATTCCTTGTGGTGGCCAGCAGTCTTTGTAGTCCTTGTGGTGGCCAGCAGTCTGTGTATTCCTTGTGGTGGCCAGCAGTCTTTGTAGTCCTTGTGGTAGGTCAATGGTCTGTGTAGTCCTTGTGGTGGCCAGCGGTCTTTGTAGTCCTTGTGGTGGCCAGCAGTCTTTGTAGTCCTTGTGGTAAGCCAGTGGTCTGTGTAGTCCTTGTGGTGGCCAGCAGTCTTTGTAGTCCTTGTGGTAGGCCAGTGGTCTGTGTAGTCCTTGTGGTGGCCAGTAGTCTTTGTAGTCCTTGTGGTAGGGCAATGGTCTGTGTAGTCCTTGTGGTGGCCAGTAGTCTTTGTAGTCCTTGTGGTAGGGCAATGGTCTGTGTGGTCCTTGTGGTGGCCAGTAGTCTTTGTAGTAATTGTGTTAGACCAATGATCTGTGTGGTTAAAGGCATAGGTTTGATATTACTTTCATTCAGTCTTCACATGTAACTTTATCATGCACCTGGCTTAAACAAGTTTTAGGAGTAGACAAGAGCTTCAAATGTTGGTGAGTTTAGAGGTGAGAGGTGAATATGTTGGTATTTGGACTGTGAGCTGTAATGTTATCTTATAAAGCTCACAGTAGAGTAGCTGTGTGTACATCCACACCATTTTTAAGAGGTTAACTGGAGATTTTGTATTTTTCATATTCTTACATAGACCCCAGGAAAAATAGTGACTACTCTACATGCAAGGTAGCCAGCCACCACCCCCCACCCTAAAAGACATGTTGGAGTTCTGTCCTACTGTACTCTGTAGCAATGACAATATTATGTTCCTCTTGTATGTAAACATTTAACATTGCCTTCATCCTATAATAATTTAATATGCAAACATATTGTACATGTTATGTTGACATGGTTGACATTGATAGCCATGTGGCGTGACACTTTGAACATGGTGGCGAGGACAGCTGAAATCATATTCAAGGAGGGTACAGAGAGCAAGAGAGACAGAGATAGAGAGAGAGTCAACGACCATCAAGGCCTGACCCTTGCATCCTCTGTATCACTTTCTGGAATAGTAATGAGTCCTCATAAGTGAGCTACCAAGGCTGGCTAGAACATTAAAACATGACTAAGTGCATGTTTGCCCGATAGCAGCGAAGGAGAGAGCATTATGCTCACACCACCACGGTCGGATGATCCTTTGGTAACACTTATGTAGCCTGTCTATTACTGTAAGGCAAGGAAATCATAGACATAACACATTATTTATAACACAGTCATAATGCATTATAGGCATAGTTACAATCAGGCATACAATTGGTATACTATTTCACAATAATTTCACAAACGCTTCACAGGACATATAGGACAGACAAATATACCCCCCAACATGACCTCCCGAACCCTCTCCTACATATACATACATGCAGTATACATACATACACACACATATACATACTGTATACACGCACACACTATATATATACATACATACATGCACACACACTATATACATACATACATACATACATACATACATACAAACATACAGGGCCGCCTGGGAGAAATGCGAGGCCCTGTGCGAGATTTAACGTGAGCCCCCCCCCCCCCCCCCCCCCAAGGTAAAAAAAATAAAATAAAAAATTATATAATATATATATATATATATTTTTTTTTTTTTTTTTTTTTTTTTTATACAGTCAACATATTCTTAAATAATATCGCTGCCCGAGGCGGGGCATGATACAGTCAACATATAGCAAAAGAGAGAGCGAGAGAGAGCTCCCGTTCTACAGTCAATATACAGTGTACAGAGAGAGAGAGAGAGAGAGACACATTGGAAAGAAATTGAAATGCTATTTGGCCCTAAACAGAGAGTACACAGTGGCAGAATACCTGAGCACTGTGACTGAAGATCCTTGAGCACAGCCTAGCCATCGAGAAAGGCCGCCATAGGCAGACTGTGTGTGTTAGAAAGAGAGAGAGAGAGAGAGAGAGAGAACATGTGTGTTTGTCATGTGTGTGTGTGTGTTAGAGAGAGACTATAGCATGTATGAGAGATTCAAAAGGACAAAGATCAACACTTAAATCCAACAAGAAGAGGGTCAAAAGAGAAACCAAAGCAGCAAGGAGCCAATGGCCGACATCAGCTAAATAGGCTAGCCAGGTACTGTGACACCAGGCCACGTGACACACAGCTTTGGCCAATGGCCCAACGCTACCCAAGCTACACAAACGACCATTCACACACAGCACATGTCGTATCTCCAAATGTTGTGAAGTAGCATATGTTTTGCCTGGAAAAAAACATCGTTATTAACAAAACATTCGGGAGGGGAAGGAAGGAAGAGTGGGGTAATGTCATCATGACATTTTCATTAATCCAAGTTACCTGCACGATGAACGCAGGGCGAAAGGCCGCAAGGTCTCCACGTTGACGAAAGGCCTCTCGCTGGCGGGACAAAAAGAAGCTATGGCCAGAGCCTTGTCATGGTGCAGGCCCGACTACATCTTCTGTCAAAGGGCCTGCTATTCTCAAGGCTAACTGATAGCATCAAACGAACGTTCCCAGCTGACGCTAAACAGCTAACTGGCTAACAGTTAGCTCACACAGTTAGCTACTAGTAGTATTAGCTAGTCGACCGGCTCCAGAGAGAGAAAGAGAGATAGGGTCAGGTGACTCAGATCCACGGCGGGTATATAATCATAAGTTGACTCACCATAACGCAGTATCAACGTGGAACGGTGGAAGGAGACTTTCTTGGCCCCACGGTGTAATTTCGGCGTATTGCTGCCTAACAGATTTATCTGCTCACAAGTTCTCTTCTCCTTCTTTTGAAAAGACATCCACTCGCCTCGCCTCGCTAGGTTAGCTAACGCTAGTTAGCATTTAGCTAAGCTAGCTACTAGCCGACATGGCTATACCATGAAAGGCTCCGGCCATTTGTCCCGCTAGCGAGAAGCCTTTCGTCAACGTTCCTTGGTTGGTGACCGACCGACTGATAATGACCGACCTCTTTCTTCGTCTTGGCTATTGGGCATAACTAAGCATAGTCAAAAGCTGCACGCGCGAAAATGTCAAACGCAGCCGACTCACGCTGCCGGCGTACTACACTGTCTACACATGATGTAAGTAAAACCACTCCCTTCGTTGAAACCAATGCTGCTGCAGAACCCCAGAGGCTGAGCTCCAATAGTGAGTATGTCTGCAGCTGCAGGACTGCAGACCCAGAACAAGTCAGACACATTCTACAAACGTGTCTAATGTGAAATATATAAGCATATAAGCAAAACTAGATTTTAGGTCTGTGATGAAAAAGGGCCTCGCGGGAAGGGGGGCCTCGCAAAAAAAAAAAAAAAAAAAAAATAATAATAATAAAAAAAATTAATAAAAAATATATATATATATTTTTTTTTTTTTTTTTTTTTTTGCGAGGCCCCCCTTCCCGCGAGGCCCTGTGCGACCGCACTGCTCGCACACCCCCTGAGGCGGCCCTGCATACATACATACATGCATGCACACACACTATACATACATACATACATGCATACATACATACATACATACATACATACATACATACATACATACATACATACATACATACATACATACATACATACATACATACATACATACATACATACATACATACATACATACATACACCTTTAGTTTATTAGGATCCCCTATTCTTCCTGGGGTCCACAATAAACTTAACATAATACTTATGTCATAACATGACAAAGGACTAGTACACACACACACACACACACACACACACACACACACACACACACACACACACACACACACACACACACACACACACACACACACACACACACACACACACACACACACACACACACACACACACACAAGATAAGTTCTAATATACAATAATCAACTATGTGAAATAGCTAACGAATACTTAACTGTACACAACTATATGCCCACACATTATGTTAATTTAATCCTTTACACACCAGTGTTGTAGTACTCGACACATTTAGATGTTTTTGAGCATTTAAAATCAATAAAAGACAGTTGCATAACATACTTTAGTCATATTAATTATGACAGAAAGACCACCCGCAGGCTAAATACATTTACTATGGATTTTGGAATAGATGTCCTGTAATGATCAAGGGCTAACGTAACATATACTTACATATGACCTTCTGCTTTCTGGGGCATAGGCCGTCAACAAGTGATCTCCAGGCATCTCTACGTCAGGTGTTTCTTGGGCAACCCCTTTTCTGCTTGGCCTGCAGGTTCCATGTTAAGGCGTGTCTGGTGATGGTACTTGCGGGCTTTCGCAGGGTGTGGCCTATCCAGCGCCATCTGCGTTTCTTAATTTCTTCTTCTGCGGGCAGCTTGTTTGCTCTCTGCCAGAGTTGCTGATGGTGTCTGGCCATCGGATGTGGATGATCTTCCGCAGGCAGCTGTTCCTGATGGTTGCAGCTGTAGTTCTCCACGTCTCTGCTCTGTATAGTAGGACTGCCTTGACGTTGGTGTTGAAGAATCTGACTTTGGTGATGGAAGTCAGTTCATTTGAGCTCCAGAGGATTCGTAATTGCACGAATGCTGTACGCGCTTTCCTTATTTGTGCTCTAACGTCACCATCTGTGCCACCCTGCTTGTCGATAACACTGGCAAGGTAGATAAAGGCTTCAACTTCTTCCAAAGCCTCGCCATCCAGCATGATTGTGTTGGTGTTGCTTGCTGCATTGGTCTTGAGGATCTTAGTCTTGCCTTTGTGAATGTTGAGTCCCACTTGCGCGGAAGTGGATGCCTTCTTGTTGGTCTTCTCCTGCATCTGTTGTTGGGTGTGCAACAGTAGTGCCAAATCATCAGCATAGTCCAAGTCGTCCAGTTGCGTCCAAGGTGTCCACTGAATCCCATACCTTCTCTGTGCTGTGGAGGTTTACATTATCCAGTCAATGATGGGCGAGAGCAGAGAACCTTGTCTGACCCCGGTCCTCATTTAGAATGCCTCTGTGAGCTGCCCTTCGTGGACCACCTTGCATGTCAGTCCCTCATAAGAGTTCCTGATGATGGAAACAATCTTGCTCTGCACCCCGTAATGTCGGAGAAGCTTACAGAGGGTCTCTCTGTCTAGGCTGTCAAAGGCTTTCTTATAGTCCACAAAGTTTATGTACTGCTCCACGATGAAAACAAGCTTGCTCATCACGGAGGTCCTTCATCCTCCTGTTCAAGATGACTCTGTTATCCCTCTGTAATTTGCGCAATTTCTAAGGTCACCTTTATTTGGGATCTTGATGAGGTAGCCCTCTTTCCAATCTCCTGGCACTTCTTCTTCCTCCCATATCTTCATGAAGAGTGAGTGGAGCATCTTCACCGTGGTTTCTAAATCTGACTTCAATGCCTCCGGGGGGATGTTGTCTGGTCCTGCAGCCTTTCCGTTCCTCAGCTGCTTGATAGCCTTCCTAATTTCTTCCCTGGTTGGTGCGTTGCAGGCTATGGGTAGGTCTGTGTCAGCCTGTGTGATGTCTGGTGGGTTCTGTGGTGCTGGCCGGTTTAGAAGTTCTTCAAAATACTCCATCCATCTGTTCTTCCGTTGCTCCTCTCCCGTTGTTATCGGTCTCCCCTATTTGTCCTTCACAGGTCATTCTGGTTTGCTGTACTTTCCTGCCAGCTTCTTGGTGATGGTGTACAGTTCTCTCATATTCCCATCTCTTGCTGCTTGCTCTGCCTCTGTTGCCAGGTCATCCATATACCTTCGCTTGTCTGCTCTGATGCTATTCTTTACTAGCTTGTTTCCTTCTGCATACCTTTCTTGTGCCTTGGCCTTCTCTGCTCTTGTCCGGCTGTTGTTCACTACCGCCTTCTTCTCCCTCCTCTCTTGGATCTTTCGCAGACTGTCCCCTGAGATCCACTCTGTGTGCTGGTGCTTCTTGGGGCCAGGCACTTCCTGGCAGGTAGACGTTACTGCCTCTTTGTGAACTGTGTTTGTTTACACTTGTATAGTTATTAATTACTTTGTGTAAAAATGGCATTTGTGTAAGAAAAAAATAATGGCAGTTAGTACTTTTGATCTGGGGAAATTCTTGAGCAATCCTACTTGGGAAGCGCTAGATAGCTGCCGCAAAGCAGACTTAGTGGAGATTGCCACACATTTTCAACTCTCGGTTCAACAAAAGCATCTTAAGCAGGATATCAGGTGTCTTGTGGTAGATAAGCTGTTGGAGCAGGGGACGCTTGTTTTACCTGCGGTCTCTGATGAACATGCAAGTCCTCCTGGTGAACCTACAGAAGCACCGCCCTCTGAGGAGCAAGCCCAGGGTGCTGAAAAGGCAGGTGTGAACGTCACATTGCCACATTTTCACTTGACCTCTCCTGTGTCAACTGGGTCTCGAGAAGGGGCCCAGGTCAAGGTTAGAATAGCACGTCTCCAGATGGAGGCTCAGGAGAAGGCACAAGCACGTGAGGCGGAGTATCGGCTTCGTAGAATGGAGCTTGAGGCAGAAAATGAAAGGGCTGTTAACATTCGTAGGTTGGAGCTTGAGCATGAAGTGGAAAAAGAGCTCAGACTGCGGAGGTTGGAGCTGGAAGTCCTAAGGAGTGGATCCAACTCTGCTACACCGACTCCTCCACAAGGCCCGGGTATGTCCTCCTCCACAGCTTATTCATCACACACTTTTGATATAAGTAAACACATTGCTTTGGTGCCTCCGTTCCGAGAGACCGAAGTTGATACTTATTTTAATGTGTTTGAGCGTATTGCTGCTTCATTGCGCTGGCCAAGAGAGGTCTGGCCTTTGTTGCTTCAATGCAAATTGACTGGTAAAGCCCAAGAGGTTTGTTCAACACTTTCCCTAGAAGATAGTCTATTGTATGATACTGTGAAGGCTGCCATCCTTCGTGCATATGAGCTTGTGCCCGAAGCTTATAGGCAGAGGTTTCGCAGTCACAAGAGAGCTGTCAACCAGACCTTTGTAGAGTTTGCTAGAGAGAAGGGAACTCTCTTTGATAAATGGTGTGCAGCAAGCAAGGCCTCAGATCTTAACTCTCTCAGAGAACTCATTCTATTAGAAGAGTTTAAGAATCGTTTGCCAGAGCGTATTGTAATTTACCTGAGTGAGCAGAAAGTGTCCACTCTGCAGCAAGCTGCTGTATTAGCTGATGAGTTTGCGCTAACCCATAAAACTGTGTTTGTAGATAGGCGTGACTCGTTTCCCCCCCATGATTTCTCTCAGAGACCTTCTGTCCCCAACCATTCAGAATTCACACACCCCCGACCAAGAATGTCACCTCCACGCTCAAAAGAGGAGCGGACATGTTACTACTGTCATAAATCTGGTCATGTTATTTCTGACTGTTTAACATTGAAACGTAAGCAGCAACCGTCCTCTCAGAACTTTAGGCAACCCAAAGGGGTTGGTCTGATTAAAATGGCACCTGATTCCGATCAACAGATGCACAATGATCAGGATGTTCTCGATCCTTGTTTCAGGCCATTTACTTCCAAGGGTTTAGTTTCCTTGACAGGGGATCCAAAAGATCAGTGTACAGTTCAGATCTTACGAGATACTGGAGCCTCACAATCCTTTATCCTCTCTGATGTACTACCTCTGTCTGAGAAATCTTCCTGTGGTTCTAGTGTCCTGGTTCAAGGTATTGAGATGGGTTTCGTGCCAGCCCCGTTACACTGTATTCATGTACAATCTGATTTGGTCACTGGTTTCTTTAAAATAGGGGTGAGACCTTCCTTGCCAGTTAAAGGCATTTCCTTTATCATGGGAAATTATTTAGCTGGAGGACAGGTGAACGCTGTGCTGGAAGTGTTGGATCACCCAGACACAGATTCTCTGCCTGATGACTTGTCACAGAACTTCCCTGAAGTTTTTTCTGCAAGTGTTGTCACTCGGGCTCAATTGAAAAAGAGAGGTGATGAAATTAATTTGTCTGACTCTGTTTTTGCTTCAGCCTTTGTCAGGGAGGAGTTGCTGGCTCCAACTTCTGATACCGCTGACAAACCACCGACTCATAGTAAGGTACCCCCACAGACAACTGTAACTAGTTCCGACGCATTGAAGTTACCCGTTACTCGTGTAATGCTAATTACTGCCCAGAAGGCTGACCCTTCTCTTGCAAAATGTTTCTCTTCTCTTGAAACAGAACAGAGGAGAGAGTTGCATTCTTATTTTGTAGATGAAGGAGTTTTGATGCGTACCTGGAGGTCCCATGGTACTAGACTGGCAGAGCATGCACAATCGGAGATAGGGCTACCAGATCAGGTACCAGACTGGAGCACTGTTTATCAGATTGTTGTCCCTGCAGTTTATCGTCAGCATGTACTGTTCTTGGCCCATGACCACCCTTGGTCTGGACACTTGGGAGTCACTAAAACATACAACAGAATACTTCAACATTTCTTTTGGCCCGGTTTGAAGTCCGATGTAGCACAGTACTGTCGTACCTGTAGTACTTGTCAGATCACCGGAAAGCCAAACCAGGTAATTCCACCTGCTCCCCTCTGTCCTATACCAGCGGTCGGTGAACCATTTGAACATGTCATAGTTGACTGTGTTGGTCCGTTGCCAAGGACCAAAGCCGGCAATCAGTTTTTGTTGACAATAATGTGTACCGCCACCCGTTTCCCTGAGGCTATCCCTCTTCGCAGAATTACAGCGCCTGTAATAATTAAGGCTTTGACGAAGTTCTTCTCCACGTTTGGACTGCCTAAGGTAGTACAAACGGACCAAGGCACCAACTTCCTGTCTAGGTTATTTGAGCAAGTGTTACAGTCCCTGGGTATCCGACATATAGTGTCCAGTGCCTACCACCCTGAAACTCAGGGGGCTCTAGAACGTTGGCATCAGACCTTAAAGTCCATGCTGCGTAAATATTGCTTAGACACAGAGAAAGATTGGGATGAGGGTGTCCCCCTTGTTCTATTTGCTGCGCGAGAGACCATACAGGAGTCTCTTGGTTTCAGTCCTGCTGAGCTCGTTTTTGGGCACACTGTTAGAGGGCCTCTGAAAGTTCTTAAAGAACGGTTCATGTCAAAGGGTGCCAGCACACCCACTAATGTGCTAGATTTTGTTAGCCAGTTTCGAGAGCGACTGCATCAGGCGTGCTCTCTCGCAAAAGAAGCGCTCTCTTCTTCCCAGAGAACTATGAAACGGCACTATGACGAGAAAGCTGTTTCTCGATCTTTCCAGCCAGGTGATAAGGTTCTAGTCCTGTTACCTATCCTTGGTTCTGCTCTTTCCGCTCGTTTTTCCGGACCGTATGCAATAGACAAAAAGATAAGTGATACAGACTATGTGGTTTGCACCCCTGATCGTAAACGTCACTCTCGTGTTTGCCACATCAATATGCTTAAACCATATTTTTCCAGAGATAGTGTGCAGGTGAAGACCTCAGACCAGACAGCCGGATTGGCCGTCTCTGCTGTTGCCTCAACTCCAATAGTTCCGGACTCTCCTGACGTTAGTGGTGAGGATGTAGATGGCTTGGAGTTGCGCAATGCAGCCCATCAGGGTGCTAGATTGTCCAACACTGAGATGTTATTGAACCTGCCCACTCACTTAGCACACTTACCTGAGGAGCAGCGAGAGGACATCACAGATTTGATTCAGGCCTACCTGGCTCTGTTTGGTGATGTTCCCTCCTGTACTTCTGTATTGGCCCATGATATTAAAGTTAACAATGCTGTGCCTATCAAGCAACATGCATACCGTGTTAACATCACCAAGAGGGCCATGATGCAACAGGAGGTTGACTATTTGTTAAAACATGGTTTAGCCAAGCCAAGTTGCAGTCCCTGGAGTTCACCTTGCTTGTTAGCTCCCAAATCGGATGGAACTCCTAGATTTTGTACTGATTTCCGAAAGGTAAATGCTGTCACCGTGCCTGATTCCTTCCCACTGCCCCGCATGGAAGATTGTATTGACAACCTTGGATCTGCCACCTATGTTAGCAAACTAGATTTGTTAAAGGGTTACTGGCAGGTCCCTTTGACCCCCCGTGCCTCGGAAATCTCTGCGTTTGTTACTCCTGACAATTTTTTGCAATATACTGTAATGCCTTTTGGAATGCGTAATGCCCCGGCCACTTTCCAGCGACTGGTGACCCTAGTCCTGGCTGGTGTTCCAAATTCTAATGCCTATCTCGATGACCTGGTTGTCTATTCGACCAACTGGCGTGACCACATGACAGCCTTGCAAACTGTCTTTGACCGCTTAGCTGGAGCCTCCCTGACCCTTAACCTTGCCAAGTGTGAGTTCGGCAAGGCTACGGTTACCTATCTTGGTAAGCAGGTAGGACAAGGCCAAGTGCGTCCGGTGGATGCAAAAATATCTGCAATCACAACTTTTCCAGTGCCTACTACTAGGCGGGAATTGCGTAGATTCCTTGGGATGGCTGGGTATTACCGTAGTTTTTGCCGGAACTTTTCTTCTGTCGTCACTTCTCTCACTAGCCTGTGTAGCCCGTCCAAACCATTCATTTGGACAGCTGATTGTCAAAATGCATTTGATAGTGTTAAAGCTCTCTTATGCAGTTCCCCTGTTCTCTCTGCTCCAGATTTCTCCCTGCCGTTCCAGCTGGAGGTGGATGCCAGCGGGGTGGGAGCTGGAGGGGTGTTATTACAGGAAGATCACGATGGTGTCAGTCACCCGGTTTGTTATTTCTCCCGGAAATTTAACAAACATCAACTAAACTATTCCACTATTGAAAAGGAGACTTTGGCTATGTTGTATGCGTTGCAACATTTTGAGGTGTATGTCGGTTCGAGCGTATTACCAGTGGTAGTATACACCGACCACAACCCATTGGTTTTTCTGTCGCGGATGTACAACCACAATCAGCGCCTCATGCGTTGGGCGCTCATAGTGCAAAATTATAACCTCAGCATAAAGCATAAGAAGGGGTCTGATAATGTGTTGGCGGATGCTCTGTCTCGTAGTTGAAATCTCTGTTGCTGTCGACTCGTTCTACTGTATATTGCTGTCGACTTGTTCTATTTTGCTGTCGACTCGTTCTACTGTATATTGCTGTCGACTTGATCTATTTTTTCTGTCTACTCGGTCTATGTTGCTGTGGACTCGTTTTATGTTGCTGCTAGTTTTTTCGTAGCTCTTTGTTTTGGAGTGCATGTTATCTCGGGGATGTTATCTCGTTGTTAAAGAAGAAAAAAAAAACATGTTTAGTTGGTAGTTTATGTAGGCATGTTTTTTGTCTTATGTATGGGGGTGTTACATCCCAATGTATGTGTTCCCCAGTGTGTGTCTCCATGTGTGTGTGTTCTCTATTTTGTTTCCTCCCTCCAGCCATTGTTCCCTTCCCCATTGGTCCCTGCCAGGCCAATCCTTCCATTATTGCAACACAGCAGTGATTGGTGGTTGGCTTTCCAGACTCCAACACTCAATCCACACCCCCCAATCATGGATCACCCCACACCTGTTAAAACATGGCTTTCTCCCTTCAGTCTTTCTCTCTCTCTGGCATGAGGCTAGGCCTAGTGTTATTTTGTGGCATTGTACTTTGATAATATCCCTTTTTGTTTATAGGCCTTTGTAATAGTGAAAGTGCCTTTGTGATTGTATGGCCGCAGAGAGAGCATTGTTACCTATAGATTGTTTTGTTATGTTTCCATTTTGTTGTATGTATCATTAATGTGTTTTTCTCCTCCTTTCTCAGGAAGCACAGATGGGGTGAGCTGCCATTTCCTTTGGATATTGTTTTCTCCTGTTTTGGTTAGGTAAGAGTAGTTTAGGTAATGTAATTTCTTTTACCATAGATTAGATTGGGTTTATTTGGAGTATAGTGGTGTTTGTTTGTTGTTTTGGCCTGGGCTCACCCCTGAGCTACATGTGCTTCCTTTGCATTTACCAATAAATATCATTGTTGTTTACAAACGTGGTCCATCTTTTCTGTCAACCAACTGTTATGTTACAGCCCTTTACCCTTAGACACACAGGGGTCGTAACACTCTTTTATCTCCTTACACCTGTTCTCCAGGGTGCACTCGTCCTCTTCCAACAGCTCCTGTAAAACTTGGAACTTGTGTGTTACTCTGAAATCTTCCAGCTTACTGGCGTCTCTCAAGAAAGCTGTGTTGTACCTGTGTTGTGTTGTATGTGCCGACATCCAGTTCTTTCTCAACTTCAGCTTCAGGCTGGCTACGATGAGGTGGTGGTCTGAAGCCACATCTGCTGCTCTCTTTACTCTTATATCCTGCATGGACCTCCTGAATTTCTTGTTGATACAGACGTGGTCAATCTGGTTCTCGGTTATGTGGTCTGGCGATACCCAAGTGGCCTTGTGGATGTTCTTATGGGGAAAAACACTGCCACCAATGACCAAGTTGTTCATAGCGCACAGGTCCGCCAGCCTCTCCCCATTTTCATTCCTGGCCCCCAATCTGTCTTCCCATTATATCTTCGTACCCCCTTTTGTCACTTCTGATCTTGGCATTAAAGTCTCCCATCAGGATTGTGATGTCTCTCTCTGGGTGCTTTTCTATAATGGACTGCAGTCTGTTGTACAAATGGTCTTTGTCTGCTTCCTCACCGGCATTGGTAGGAGCGTAGCACTGTATGATGTTCATATTGATCCACTTCTTGGTTTGAAAGGATGCAGTGATGATCCTTGGACCATGGGCTTCCCATCCTATGAGCGCTGTCTGTGCTGCTTTAGATAGCATCTGTGCTACTCCTTAGGTGTGGGAGGCATTGTCCTCTTCGTGTCCGGAGTACAGCAGTAACTCTCCTGAGGCCAGTCGTTTCTGTCCGGACTGTGTCCATCTTGTCTCGCTTGATATTGTAGTTCCTCATCACTGCTGCTACTTGAAATGTCTTACCCGTCTCATACATGGTTCTCACGTTCCACATACCGATGTGGGCAGCTCTGGTCGAAAGAAGGGTGGTCGGCCGTGTGGCTTCCAGAGACTTCTGGCGTTCACCACATGGTGTCATAGACCTTCTTATCGAAGACCCTTCTCTTCCCTGGGCCAAGGTGTTTATGTCTTGTTTATCTCTTGTTGGCAGTTCTGTAACAATATAGTGTTTTACAGGGTGGGGATGTTAGCCCCTCGCCCAACCCCCAACCTGGAGGGCCAGGTGCTACTTTTCGTCCAGCCTCTACTCTAGAAACATGCCCGGCATGGTTGCACCTGCTGAGGGTATGAACCCACTCCGGTATAGCCTTCCTCAGTCACAGAGGCACGGAAGCCTCTCCACCACGGCAAGGTAGCAGCACAAGAAGAAGTAACGTAACATATAACATAACATTATAAAATAGATCTATCTATATCCATCAAACTATGAACATAAAAAAGCAGTACTGAAAGAGAATGCATTACAATATTAGTCTCATCACAGGCTCAGTGGTCCTCAGCATAATTTACTGCTGGCTTAGGAGGACAGACACACTTTTGCATAACATAAGCATTAGTTTTATGCAAATAAAATAACTTGCACTTACATCTGTACTATGGGTCTACTTGACTAGGCACTCGCCTACCACCGCAGAGACTCTGGGATCTAATCCAGCTGTCAGCGGTACCTCCGGCTTGGTCAGTCGTCCCTACTAACACAATTGGCAGTATTAGTTATGTGGTTTTTTGGTATCAGTGCTGCCCAAACTTGAAAAATGGCTTGAAACATGAACAGAGGACGCTGGACAACTCAACTCCAATTTCCAGATTTAATGACTGTTCATTGTTTCCACACATCATCATTGAAATCATGTTGGTTGAAAGTAGCATCATTGAAATCATGTTGGTTGAAAGTAGGTTGAAAACCTTTAAAGAAAGACACAAAATTAGCCACTCCACAAATAATCAATTGCATGCTAAATAATGAAATATATTTCCTTTAAGTTTAGACTTTTCGTTCGTTTTCCTTCCAAATACATTTGATATTTAAATTTGAATTTAAACAGACCAAATCAATTTAGTTTGAATTTCATTTAACCAAATTAATTTACCAAACAATTGTTATTTGATCACACTCGAACAAATTCAATCCAAATAAACAAAATAACTTGCCAATTGGCATCACCTAACTATTTAGTTACACAGTACATTCAAACATTAAGAATTGAAATGATTCCCACAAAATTGCCAACAACCCGGCCTTTTACAGGTATAAATTATAGTATTATATAGTAATTATTGTAATTTATTACATGGCGTTTTAACATTCGCCGAAATGCTTGATTGTGATTGGTCAATAGACCCGACAGCGGTGAATTATTTTTCGATAACCACCGGTAATTATTGTTTTTCGCAGCTGGAGTAATCAAGCCCACTGACACACACTGTTTCAACTGTTTCAGCATATGCACAGCTGCATTCAGTCATCAGTGCAAGCTGCCGGCGATGACAGCGGGAGCGACAGAACAGAACTGCATCTGCATTTGATCTCGTAAAATGAATTAGGTATATTGTTAGTAAGTTAGCCATGTAATAAGCGGGATAATGTATAGCCTATACTCGGTCATTGTAGCAAAATAATTGACCTTCACCGACGTTTAAAACACCTCGGCAAGGCGCCTCGGTATTTTAAACTCTGTGTCAGTCAATTATTTTGCGACAATGACCTCGTAGCTATACATTATCCCTTACATAGGGTATGTGTCCTGGTTGTTGTAAAACCGCGACTCCTACTGGTCGGTAGGGGGGCCTGTTCAGCAGGGAGTGGATCTGGGGGAAATAGCATGAACCTCTGCATGCATTACGTTCCCCCAGTGAAGCTCCTCGCTGTCAGGTGAAAAGAAGCGGCTGGCGACTCCACATGTATCGACAGTGGGGAAATGTGCGTAGCAATCAGGAAGGGAATTTGCATAACGACTAAATTGGGATGGGTGAAAAATACAGAAAGCCCAAAAATAAATAGAATACATATTTCTTTTTTACAAACTTTAACAGAACATTCCCGACGATTTTCTGCTACTCAGATCTCCTTAAAGGAAAACTCCAACATTTTGGGAAATTAGCTTATTTAACATCTTCCCTGGAGTTAGACAAGAAGATACATACCTTTTTTGTCTCTGTGCGTGCATTTAGCTTAGGGAACAGTCGCTCCGTTAGCATAGCTTAGCTTCATCACTGGAAGTGAGGCAGGGCCGGAGCCTTACAGTGTATAGTTTGATTGATTGATTGAAAAGTTTATTAACAGATTGCAGAATACACTCCAAATACAACTCCAAAACGTTCATGTAAACATGTTGTGACCTGTGTATTCACCACGTGGAGAAATAAAAAATAATTGAATTAGACAATTACATTTTATAAGCAAATATACTGGGAACAATTTTTTTGCCCAACCACTCCTCTCTGAGCGCAGCCAGTGATTTCAACGTGTCGTCGTGATTGTTGACATTCTCATTCGTTCAAAGGATCCGAACCGATTGAAGTTTATGGATACCATGACTTGAAATCCTCTTACCTTGATGATTAAAAGCTTCCCCAATTTAGAAAACAGTAATCCAATGGCTGGTATTGATAATATACTACTAACGCTCAGAGCTAACCAGCAACCGGACACTCAAGCAGATAACGAGAGCAATGACTTCCTTTCTGGGGGGTTTCAAAATAAAAGAGCGACGTCTATAGCAGCGGAAAACGTTTATTTTGTACATTATCTAACGTTAACACGAATCTAAACTAACTTTAGGTTAGTTGTAACGTTAGTTTAGGTTCGTGTGCACGCACGCACAGAGACAAAAAAGGTATGTATCTTCTTGTCTAACTCCAGGGAAGATGTTAAATAAGCTAATTTCCCAAAATGTTGGAGTTTTCCTTTAACCTCTTCCACCCGGAGCCTATTTTCTGAAAATTCATAAAGTACTATGAACCTTGAACCCAATAGAATCTTCCAGGAAGTGTAGTTTTAAAAAATGTCAACGCAGAACCAGCGGAAGTCCGCTACAAAATGGTCACAAAAAAACTACAATTCCCATTCCCCTGGTTTTACAAAATGGTCGCCTCTCACGGATTATACAGACATTCCAAAGAGGACAATCTATCTAACCCTAGTCCTATCTTTCACTCCACTCTGAAAAATGTCCCTTTCCCTCCCACTCTGCTATTTCTCTACTACCTCCCTTCCTCCCTGCCACTCTTGACACCACAATGTGTCTCATACCTATATCCACAATCTGCTCCTCCAGAACAGATTAAACCCACCCACGGCAGTTTGCTAGCAACCCGGCTAATCTCTCCTACCCTCCTACAGCCACTAATACACCTGTCACAGTACGGGGAGGCTTATGGAATTGTCAATCAGCAGTCAAGAAAGCTGACTTCATTACTGCCTACGCCCATAGTCAAAATCTGCAGCTCCTGGCTCTAACTGAGACCTGGATAACCCCCAATAACTTATCAACACCTGCAACATTATCTACAAACTATAACTTCACTCACACACCTCGACCTTCCAGACGGGGTGGAGGCACTGGCCTCATGACATCTCCTTCATGGGCTACAAACTTAACACCACTCCCAGAACTGTCACTCTCCTCTCTCGAATATCATGCAGTATCTGTCTCTAATCCTTTCAATCTTACCATTGTTACACTCTATCGCCCTCCAGGTCCGCTCGATCACTTCACAGATGAGCTGGACATGCTTCTAAGCTCCTTACCGGAAGATGGTACGCCTCTCCTTCTATTGGGGCGACTTCAACCTGCCTGACTCATCTCAGTCAGTCATAGTGGTCTCCCTCCTACAATCGTTTGACCTGACTCCCACTGCCATGCCTCCCACCCACAAAGCAGGCAACTCCTTGGATCTCATATTTCCCCGTAACTCCAGCATCATTAACACCATGGTAACTCCCCTACATGTATCTGACCATTCCTTCATATCCTTCTCACTAACTCTCATGCTTAACCGAAAGGTCTTCACCCCAACTCAAACCGTCTCACTCAGACGCAACCTGCCCTCCCTATCCCCCTCCACCCTCTCCTCTGACATACTATCCGCTCTACCTTTGAGTGACACCTTCTCTGCTCTCTCCACAGAGATGGTAACCTCCACCCTCCTCTCAGCCCTTGCAACCTCCTTCGACAAGCTCTGTCCCCTCGTTGAGAAACCTGACTGTTGTTCCCCACCCAGTCCATGGCTGACAGATCCAGTGAGAGAACAAAGACAGGTCCTGAGAGCGGCTGAGAGGAAGTATAGAAAGTCACACCTCACTGCAACCTCTGTATGAAAAGTGCTATACAAATAAAGTTATTATTATTACTGCTGACATCGACACATATCACAACCTCTTGTTAACATTCTCCAAAACCATTACTAATGCCAAAGCTTCTTTCTTTCACCATAGGATCGAGGCCAAGAATCTTCGCAAACTGCATGCTACCATGTCCTCCCTCCTCGCCCCCCCCCCCACCCCCTCCTCCCTCATCTTTCTCTGCCGAACACTTCGCAATCTTCTTTGAGGAAAAAGTGGAGAACATCCGCAGCTCCTTCTCCCAACCCCCACCCATTCCAAATGCTGAATTGAGAACCTCATCCTTCACTCTGTCATCTTTCTCTCCCATTACAGAAGCCGAGACCCTGACACTGGTAACGTCGAACCGTCCGACTACATACCAGCTGGACCAGCTACCCTCCCCACTCCTCCAGACCATAGCACCAGACATCCTCCCATTCCTAACTAATCAGTCTGGCTTCCGGACTGGGCACTCCACAGAAACGGCCCTCATTGCGGTCACAGAGGCACTTCACTTAGCAAAAGCGAAAGGCCTCTCCTCTGTCCTGATTCTCCTAGATCTATCTGCAGCCTTCGACCCAGTCAACCAGTGCTGACATCGCTGACATCATACCTCAATGACCGCTCCTACCAAGTGTCATGGAGAGGGACCCTGTCGGCCACCCGCCCCCTGCGGCCTCTCCTCTGTCCTGATTCTCCTAGATCTATCTGCAGCCTTCGACACAGTCAACCAGTGCTGACATCGCTGACATCATACCTCAATGACCGCTCCTACCAAGTGTCATGGAGAGGGACCCTGTCGGCCACCCGCCCCCTGCGGACGGGTGTCCCCCAGGGCTCGGTTCTAGGTCCCCCTCTTCTCCCTCTACACTAAATCACTGGGTAACATTATCACGTCTCATGGCTTCTCCTATCATTGTTATGCCGACGATACTCAACTCTTCCTCTCCTTCCCTCCCTCAGATATCCACGTCTCTGAGCGGATCTCGGCCTGTCTGTCTGACATCTCCGCCTGGATGACGACCAACCACCTCAAACTGAACCTAAGCAAAACAGAATTGCTTCACCTGCCGGCCAAATCCTCCCCCCTGACCGACCTTTCCATCACAGTCGAGAATGTAGCTGTGACCGCGTCCCCGACCGCCAAGAACCTTGGTGTTGTCCTCGACGACCAGTTGAACTTCACTGCTCACATCGCAGCGACAACCAGAACCTGCCGATTTCTCCTGAGAAACGTCAGAAGGATCCGCTCCTTCCTGACAAAAGAAGCCACCCAACTCCTCCTCGTCCAATCAACAGTCATCTCCCGCCTCGACTACTGCAACGCACTGCTCGCTGGCCTCCCGGCCACTGCCACTAAGCCTCTTCAACTCATTCAGAACGCAGCGGCCCGCCTGATCTCAAGCCTACCGAAGTCGGCCCATGTCACCCCACTTCTAAGGACCTGCACTGGCTCCCCATTGCTGCACGAATCCGCCTCAAGGCCCTCGACCTAGCATACCGTGTGGCAAAGGGAACCGCTCCCGCCTACCTCCGGTCAATGGTCTTTAACTACACACCCTCAAGACCCCTACGCTCTGCATTTTCTGGCCACCTCAGACCTACTCCTATCCAAGCTCCGGAAGGGTCATCAAAGAGAAGTCGCCTATTCTCAGTCCTTGCCCCACAATGGTGGAATGAACTACCCACCCCAGTTAGGACAGCCGAAACCCGTCCAATCTTTTGCTGTCGACTAAAGACGCACTTCTTCAACCATTATCTGAATAAAAAAAATAAAAAAAAGATATCTAACCCTAACTAACCTTACTGTCATGCACTTGTCCTAATAAACTAACCTACACTGTAGCACTCAACACTTTGATGAACATTGTTACTCAGCTGATTGAGTTGTGCCCTTCCTGATGACTTGTCATACAGAACTTGTAAGTTGCTTTGGATAAAAGCATCAGCTAAATGACTAAATGTAAATGTATAACACTTTAACCTATTCCTAAACTAACGTATTGATGATAATATACATTCTAAATGCTGTTGTGACATGTTCATGATGTTTATACTTGAATACGTTTTAAATTAAAATCGCTAGTTTTATAGAAGAGTCTGGAAATATTGATTTATGACCATTATGTCATTTGCGGTCCGCCGACGGACCACACAGGCGGAAGAGGTAACGTTTTTCTTGACCAGACAAGTATTAGGTAGCCCAATAGATTTAAAGCCTTGCCAAAATGCGGCTTCTGCACTAAATTGGATAGTGCAACTTTAGGCTACCAGAGTAATTTATCCACACAATAAGCACATTGATTGAAAGCATAATAGTTACTTTGAGCTTTTTATTAAAACTATTATTAATGGCATGAGATTTATACCAAAATAAGCTCTAAATAATACCAAAATGTTAGGGCTGCTCGATTATGGCAACAATCATTATTTTGATTGATATTGAAATCACAATTATTAAACACGATTACTCAATGATTTGAGAACGATGAATTTGGGGTGACTCAGTGGGGCGGTGCACACCGCTGTGAAGGAAGGGTGCACTGCATTTACAACACAAGACAAAATGAGAGCAACACGGCACACAGCACAATAATCGTTGTATCTTGATTATCTTTTTTTCATGATCGTGTGAAGCCAAAATCGTAATTGAAATACAATGAATTGCCCAGCCCTACTCTATGTCATGATGTGGAACAGTCCGGTGTTTAAAAAGATGTACAAAATTGTGGCGGCTGCGTGGCGTAGCGGAGATTGCACTCGTCACCAATGCAAGAGACTCCGGTCTCAAATCCCGGTGTCAGCATTGCCTGCGGCTTGGGCCAGTTGTCATACTATCTCAATTGACAGAGGTAGCGGGTGGAAGTCGATGGGTGGGGATTGGATGTTGTGGACAGCGACTCCTACAGGTCGGTTGGGTGACGCCTGCACAGCAGAGACAGGAAGTATCGGGGGCAGCGTGAGCCTCCCACGCGTTACTCCTCGCCACTGAGAGTCCGCGCTGTCTGGTGAAAAGATGCAACAGTATATATATATATATATATATATATATATATATATATATATATATATATATATATATATATATATTATATATTACATATTTATAGGTATATAACTGTATACATATAATTAACAATAGATTCAATTATAATTTGTGATAATAAAAGTAAAGTTAATAAAAAGGGGTAGGAATTAAAAAAAGTGTATACTTCTTCCTACTCCTTTTTCGAACAGGGTAAACTATGATTTGTTTATCTGTTTCTCTTTTTGCTGTCTTTTTTTTATTATCTTTTGTCTTTATCTTGATTCTGACTTGATATGCTCTGGTCTTGACTCTGACTTGATACGCTCTGGTCTTGGTCTTGACTCTGACTTGATACGCTCTGGTTTTGGTCTTGACTCTCCGTTTAGGTGGTCTTGACTACAACACTGTTACACACACACACACACACACACACACACACACACACACACACACACACACACACACACACACACACACACACACACACACATCCATATACACATACATATTTATATACACATACACGTCATGGTATCTCCATCTCTGGCCGTCCACCACGGTAATGGGAGAAACCAAAATAAAGGGTTGCCGAACGATGCCACTGGTATCATGGCCCAAATTGGACCTCACCATGACACCAATCAAATGCAAATGTGGCACCATGACGACACACAACCTAGAGGCAAATCATCCACACAGTGACCTGGCACCATGGCAAAACCGAAAACACCATCAAACCACCATTACACATCATCAAACCACCATTACATATCATCAAACCACCACTACACACCATCAAACCACCATTACACACATCAAACTACCACTACACCATCAAACCACCATTTCCCATACTATTTCCAAATGTGCGATTTCTGCTTCGCGGTTGGCAAAATATATGTTGTGATACTAAACAAATACATTGCATACATAATTCAGGAAACAGCGGTGCATAATTAATCTGACATTGAATTGGAAAATGAATAGTATTTCATAACAAATTACACAAATTAAATTGGGCTTTGCAGGGGTGGATTGTGTTGCCGGATTTGATTGAGGGCCGTTTAATCTCCTTCATACACCACGCTTAATTATTCTCGCCTAACCTGACAACCCAGAGTAAACATCCAACTCCTCAGCGACTGTGTGGCAGTAGTGTAGGCAGAAGTGACAGGGTGGGTGGGCACAGAGAAACTCAGGCTGGGCCTAGCCCATCCAAGACCATACTAACTAGCAATGCAACTCTCTCTTTAGTTTTGTTTAGTTTATTTCAACAACCAATAACAAATGCACAGCCAACAGTCATGCATACATTATAAAATCATTGAGGTTAACACAATAAAGTATCAAAAACCTTGTTGGACCTCATTTAAAATACAAGATGAATAGGAAGACGTGCCAGGGGTAGGTCCAACACAGCTCACACATCACATCAGCTCACATAAAACTACTTAGTGACCTCCTGAGTGTAAAAGCAGTGGTCATGTGACACAACATCCACCTCTTTACCTTCAGCTTGAAATACATCAGGCTGACTGTTTGTTTCATTTGCAATTCCAACTTGTTCCATTCCCAGGCACCCTGTTATGCAAATTACACCCTCCTGCTAGGTTTTTAAATCTGTAGTGCCCTACATTAGCTATGCTGCCCCTGGTGTTGTGATTCGGGCCATCTCTTACACATGGTAATTCCTCAGGTAGATTGGAGCGTAGTTATGAATGATTCTGTGTACCATGCATCATTTTATTTGTGTGACTCTTGCTTCAACAGGGAGCAATTTGTTGAAAATGGCTCCTGCCCACCTCAAAACAACCCTGATTAATTAGTTTCGATCCGTTTGTAATTCGTTTTTCAGTAGTTTAGGTAATGCACCATACCACAATGAACTTTGATTGGCCACTCGGCTTAGTACCTCCCGACTAGCTAGTTTGGTTATGATTTAGTTACAAACTAACTAGTAGTTATTAGGGATGTTCCAATCGGATCAGACACATCGGAATCAGAGCCGATCATGGTATTGATTGGATCAAATTAGATCAAATGCTGATCCTTTTTGTTAAATGACAATAAATGACAATAGATTAATTAAACAAATAAATACATGAAAACTCTTAACCCTTTCACTACCACACTACCAAAGGGTTAACCATTTCACTGTGACAATACAGAAGGTTAACCATTTCACTGCCACACGACAAAGGGTTGAGGTAAAGTTGTGATGTAGGCTATTATTTAAGCAGAGCTTCTCAATTTCCAAGCATGTTGTGTTCACTGTGCTGCTGTATTATCTAGGAAAATACAAATATCAGATAACATAACTACATAAGATAAGATATTCCTTTATTGATCCCCTTGGGGAAATCTGGGCATTATAGCAGCATGTGGGAGGGAGGAGGGCAGGTACAGGTATGGCCAGGTTAATAGAAGAAAGACATAAATATAGGTAATATAATAAAATATGAATATAAAAATATGAGAAAAATAAACAGTATACACAAGGTGCAAATGATTATGTACCATAACTGGCATGATATACATAATCTGTTATAGTCTGTGCAGGTTTTGGTCAGACATTCCTAATAGTTCTCAAGTTGCTGTTAGTTCTCCAGCTGCTGGCAGCAGTCCATGCGCATGGTTGTGGAGCCTGATGGCCGCTGTCACAAATGACAGACGAGACGGTTGGTGGAGTAACTTTAGGTTATGACTATAACCAAGTTCTGTTAATTAGGGGTGACGCTCGGCATCACTCATGCACTCCCTTGCGTACGTGCACGCGCACTGAATAAATTCCACAAATGTACCTTTAATACCAGTATTCGTCTGACCACACCCCTCGTTAGCTTACCTTCATAAGCAGGTGTGTGGTCACCTGCTCTCCTCCTTCCCAAGCTTTCACCACAAGGTGAGGTCAAGGGCTGCAGCGGCGTCGGATGCCGAGCGTCACCCCTAATTAACAGAACTTGGTTATAGTCATAACCTAACGTTCTGTATCATTAGGGGATCCGCTCAGCATCACTCATGCACATAGGGAGGCCGAGCGGAGCCACCGGCCGACAAATACACCCCGCTGAAGGCCCCCCACAACCATCAGAACAGGGAGGGCCGAGCCCCCCCGACCCCCCCTAATGGAGGGCACCCCCCCTATTAGAGGTTTCCCGGGAGGGCGACAGACGCAACCGTGCAAAGAGGCACTCAAGCAACTCAACGCACAGGGTGAGCAGACCGTGGCTTGACCCCACGACTACACACACGCACAACCCGCATGCCACCCGGGAACGAACGGAGGGAACAACCTCGTTACTGCCCCCAGAATCACGGGGTCAAGGGTAAACCCAACCCCGTGGCAAGGCCGTAGCAGCGGAGCGCGAAGGAAGACCCAGACCCACCAAAGGGACTGGATCCCCTGGAACGGGGGCCCGGAGAAGTCCATGATGCCAGCATCAAGACCCCACCAGGTGGGCACTTAGTGACCCCGCCCCCCACATCGCCAGCGTATTCGGACAAAGGCCCCTCAGCCGAGCGGGCCCTGTCCCCCCAATAGTACACCGCCTGGCACACTGACCCTGCAGAACAGGCAGTCAGCATTGGCCGTGAGCACACAAAAAAGGATAACCAACGGAAGCAGGCAGCGCACCGGGGAAAAGACCAGGCAACAGGCTGTTAACCCGAGCCTGGAGACTGCGAACGAGACAGGCGCCAGAGGGGCGCAAGGGGCGCATGCTGGCGTTGTTGCATGACCAAGCCTCCATTTAAAAACCCCCACCCAGAGGGGTGGAGGCAGAGAAGGCTGACACGATTGGCAGACGTCATGAACGTGCAGGGGCACCCTCAACCGGTTAACCCGGGAGTTGACACTGCCCCAACACACCAGAGAACCAACCACCCAGTCGTTACCCTATGCGGTGGTTGGTCCCATAACCCCCCAGGAAAAAACTCCAAAACACACCTGCGGCACTGCCGCAGTAACCGTGTTCCAGTTTCCAACAGGGTTATCCCGGGCCTACGGGTCAACGAAAACATTACTTCGGACCGGGCCCGGTGATACGGGGAGCACAGGGTCCCCCGAGGAGGTCAAAGACCACTCCAACAGGCCCCTCTTCGCCACGCGTAAGAGAAGAGCGCAAAAATGGAAAACTAGCCCCAACACCCCGTACTTGGTATTCCCAGGAGGTCACCCAACCAAGTACTAACCAAGACCAACCTGCGTGGCGGCCGAGAGCCGACGAGATCGGGCGTGTACAGGTTGGTACGGCCGTAAGCCATTACGACAGTGTAGAATACAATGTACCCAACAAGGGTTCCATAGCGCTTAACCCTGCGACACCCAGACCGACCTAGCATTTTTTCCCCTGAAAAAAGCCCAAGTCCCTCAGGGTACCAGAACAGCAGATCTGCATCCCCGGCGGACAACGGGTTTAACTGATCCGGACCAGCTTGACCAGAACCAGTCCCGTGCCCTAACCACGCCGACCTGCCAACTCCAGGAGAAGGGGCAGATATGCGTGTTGATCTTAAACATAAAAAGAAGGCGCCACTCAGACGTTTCGGTGCGAACCGCGCCCGGTGGCCCACCCCCAGGGCGTAAGACCCTTCCACACATGTTCAGATCCATTCCGTTATCATCCCCTGATATGAACGAGAACACGTCGACAACCACACAGGTCGTCGGAAGAGGAAAACCCCCATCCCAATTGCTTTATAAAAACGCTGTTTTAACCCCAAGCAACCAAGGCGCGCCAGTCAGTTACCTAATGTCCAACAGAACATCCTGAGCTAGCACTATGTATGCGTTGGGCATATCCACATCAATAATAGGCTATTTAGACCATCTTATTGAATCCCCAAGACGCCCAGGGGAACGACAAAAGGGGCGGGATGCAACCAACTCCATGAATGAATGAATGAAAACTTTAACCAACAGATTGCAGAAAGGGTACAACACAGTACGGCTCAATACACACAATTGTTAAGGGGAGGCAAACCTGAGAAAGATGTTAGTCTTGTTTCCATCAGGGACCCCCATTTCCAATTCATATAGACACATCCAACTCTTTATAATAATAAAGAAGAAGCATCACCCGTATGAACCCAACTGCACAGCTGGGAGTAAAAAACTGTTTACATGTTTTTACATCCAGTCACTCTCAATTTTGTCAAAGAGTAAAGACCGGACCTTCCCAGAAACCTTCCCACATGAGTCGTAGTCATGAAAAAGACATGCCAACTGTGAGTCACGTGACCAACTGACTCAAGTTTACACATAAATCGAGCGTAGCAGACCCATAAGCCCTACGCTCTAACTCGACACCTCAACACTCTGTAACTCATGGAAGGCGTCGCCATAGCAACATCGCTATGACGGGGGAAACCCTGCACACGGCTCCTGTTTGTAATAGGAGTCTGCAGGATAACCCCCCCCCTGCCAAGACGTCCTAACGGCTCGGCCCTGACTGGCTCAGCAGAATAAAATCTCCTAAACCAATCAAGTGGGAAGGAGGGGTTTATTCGACACCCCCTCACAAAAAACCCTTCTTTCCCTACACACAAAAACAACTGTAGCATTTTGAAACCTCCGGTAGAAATGCTAATGTATAGCGTAAGCTAACACAATGGCCGCTACCCACAAAATGTGAACAGGATTTACAATAAAACAAGTTGCATGCGTGTGAATCCTACACCCGTTGACTATGTCGTACATAGCAAAAACGCTGACCGAGAGTAACGGCTAGGCCGTGGAACGTGTGTGTACGAGTATTACTGCAACTAACACAACAGCATTGTGGGACACATATACTTTGTTTAAGCAACGAAATACCACCAGTTTCTACGTGCATGTGGAGCGTCAGGCTAATAGAACCTCCTACGACTGAGTGTATGTTGCAGACCTTGCTTAATCTCGTAACACAATACGACTCATCTCACAACGTAAAAGTGCAGATTCATATTTACGCAACCCCACCATATGATTTGTTGAAGAAACACACAGTTTGTTTGGCCAAAAACATAGTCCCCCTTATATCGGGGAACTTTTTATTGTATAATTTGGCACAAAAACACAATCATAATGGGGCCGGGGAGGGTGTAAAGGAGAGGGGACACAGAGGGAGAAAGTCACTCTCAGCGGCGTCTGCCACCTCGCGCCGCTCGAGTCTTGCCACCCCGGGGAGCCCCGGAGGGACGGTAGGTAACTGTCTGCTGGTCTCGACGTTCCCTACCGTCTCCTCCGGTCGTGGATGGGCCGGCGGTAGCAGAAGCGCCGTCTCTTCTCCTGGCCTTCTTGGAGGGGCCAGCAGCGGCGGTAGAGGCAGTGGTAGGGACGACGGAGGCAGCTCGACGTCGTGGAAGCCTTCTGACTCCACCGGCAAGGACGGGAGGCGGAAAATGGGGTTGAAGAATGGATCTCTCCTCTGCCATCTCTCTGCACGTTGAGGTCATCAACCGCAGGGCCTTCCCGAACAGACCAGCATCGGAGAGGGTGGCCGTCAGAAGAAGGGCTCTCTTCTTCTCTGGCAGACGGGCCTGCTCCAGCCAAAGATGGCGCTGGCTCAGGGTGGCCAGGGCGCGCACTTTCCCCATGGCTATGGCCAGCACCTGGGTAAGGTGCAGGACAGCTCCTGCCGCCTGGGTGATATGATCGCATTTTACCTCGGTCAGATCCATGCCGCCCGTCATAATCCCGATACAAATCTAGCTAGGTGGGCGATGTTAGACGCCGCAGCCAGCGATTGTGTACCAGCGATAAATGACTGGTCACCCCAATATGCCAATCGCCTAGCCGATCTTCCATGGAGGACCGGCTTGCATAATGGCTCCCACACCACATCCGGACAGAGGAGAGCGGCCATCGGACTATCAAGCCGAGGCACGCCCTCCCTCATACCTTTGACTAACCCCGACACCCGCGTAACTGGTACGTAGGTGGGGGTAAGTCCCATGATGTGAGACACCGCCTGACCCTGACGAACATAGGTCCCCATTGAGGGGAAAAATGGGTAGACAACATCAGCCCCTCTCACCGGGTGATGCTGCCAGAGATGACCTATGAGATCGTCAGGGACAGGAGCAGGCAATGGCAGCGGCAGCGGCACGCCGTTTGCGGCGGCGGCTACCGCCATGAGCTCGGGAAACAAAGCCTGCAGTTCCCCCTGCAGACCTTCCTCCACCGAACCTGCATCCCTCACATGCAGCAGGCTGCGACTGGTCAAGGAGCCACAGTCTGATGTGGCCGATAGTAGGGCACCCTGCTGATGAGGCCAAGGTGGTTCCTCGACATCTTCGAACAAGGCGTCCCGCGGAGCCATTTCTCCCCCCTCCGGTGTTTCCTGGACAGGAGGGATACTCTCCTCCACAGGACCTTCAAACAAGAATCCGTCCGACTCTTCCATGAAGTCCTCAGTTTCCATCGGAAATCCAGAGCCGGACGCATCCTCGCTGGTCTCCAGCAAGTCCCCAAACCCAGGCCGTTCGCGCCTGCATGCCACCATCTTGCGACGTGAACGGGCAGACGCGAAAAGTTTACGTCGCAAATCCTCCGGCTCCAAAACAACCGCCCGTTCACCAACGGACGATTCCCTGGAACCAGAGTCGAGATCAGGCCATCACCGGAGCGACGGCACCGACTCCTCGGCTCTTCGGAGAGGCAAACTATCCACCGGCTGTCTCCTGGGCTGGGTCGGCAACCACGAAAGTGGCAACAGCCCAGCACCAGAACGCACGACGGAGGCGGGAATGGAGAACCGCTGGTGAAGAGTAGGTCTAGCAGGTCTACTCTCCGAAGAATACATTATGACTTAGCTTTTTCTATCGAATATTTATGAGAGAAGAAAAAAACTAAGCACAATGTAAACTCGTCACAACTCTTTTCAACTTTAACAACACGTCAAGTGGGGTACTACTGAGGCAACTTCCTTGTGGTGAAAGCGAGAAGGAGGAGAGCAGGTGACCACACACCTGCTTATGAAGGTAAGCTAACGAGGGGTGTGGTCAGACGAATACTGGTATTAAAGGTACATTTGTGGAATTTATTCAGTGCGCGTGCACGTACGCGAGGGAGTGCATGAGTGATGCCGAGCGGATCCCCTAATGATACAGAACTGCATTACAAGGTGTAATTTCAATGATTATATTGTTGACAGTCGTGTTGTTCATTATCCACACCTATGGGATTAACACGATCTTTGCCTGTAGTTATAATGTGTCATGAAACATGATGTTGTAGGCGGCCCGGTAGCGCAGCGGACTAAGCGTCTGTCTACCACCGCAGAGACACTGGTATCGAATCCAGTGTCTGTCAGCGGTGCCTCCGGCTTGGCCGGTCGTCATACTGACACAATTGGCAGTGTCAGCGGGAGGGAAGCCGGTGGGTGGTATTTGGGTCGTTGTAAACAGCGACTCCTACAGGTCGGTCAGGGGGCCTGCACAGTGAGGAATGGATCTGGGTGAGATAGTGTGCCCTCCCACGCGTTACACTCACCCAATGAGAGTCCTCGCTGCCAGGTGAAAAGAGGCTGCTGGCTGTCTCCTATGTATCGGAGGATAAACTTCAGGACTCCCTAGACCGGCAAGTAGGGGGCAAATGCGTGCAACGACCAGGAAGGGGAGGGGGGAATTGGCATAACGACTAAATTGGGATGGGAGGAAAAAATACAAGAAAAATAGGAGGAGAAAAAGTGGATAAAAGAAAAGAAACATGATGTTGTAGTTGTACTGTACATCACGATGAACATTATACACATGACACAACACGTACAGTACCTGCCTATGCTTGATTATAACTACTGGTATACTTATAATGCATTATGTTTGTGTTAGAAGTATGATTATTATTGATTATACACATTACACAATTTGTTTTGGATTTCATGATGGGATTTCCTGTTCTTGATTTCTTGTGATGTTTCTTCTTGACTTGTTTAAAGAAGACTTGTCCAGCCCATGGGGATATTAACGTGTGATTGCGGGCTTTACAAATACATTTGATTTGATTTGTGAATGTGAATGTGAGGAACAAGATTGTAAATCGCTTTGAATGAAAGTGCTATGTAAATGCAGTCCATTTACCATTTACAGAATTGAAACTGTTGTAGTTTGAACTAAACAGGATTCCTCCCGAGATGATCCTTACTGGAGGGAGCCTCCTCTTCCCATTTCAAGGTTCAGCAGAGGCAGCTTTTGTCTCCACAGGCAGCCGGGCGACAGGAAGATTCACAGGGTGTTTGAAGAGGAGTGGAGGTGATGCGGCGGCACAGTGTAAGTTATGGACTGGACACACAACACACACACCCCTCAGTCTGAGACACTCTAATGGATGTTAGATGGTCAGGAGTGACATAGTAGTGGACACCGTGGTCATTAGTGCTAGATTAATGACATGATGGTTTAGAGGAGTGGCAGGTCGAGAGAGAGAGACGGGGGGGGGGGGGGGGGTGCGGGGGGGTCTTTGGGTACAATGGAGTAATACCGATAATTTATATCTGTAGTATACACAAAGCTGTTATTTCTTTTATTTTATTTTTTTAATCAGTGTTTTGATCTCAATTTTTTTAATGTAAATTATAGCTCCACAATGTGATACCAGACTACATACTTGGGGGCCCACATTCAACACTGCACTTACTTGGGCCAAGGGTGAAGTCGATGATGAATGGTTCTTGAGATTACTTCTCTTGTAGTTAGATTGGATGCACCATTTGTAGGGTTTTATACAATGGCATGCACATTTCTTGATTCTGATTGGCTGAAACAGTGAAGTTGCCGGTTGTTATAGTATAACACACTCCACGTGACCCCAGATCCCTCCCACAACCGAATTACTTTTTTTTCTGTCTGAATCAATCCGCCATAGATATAAAAATGGAAGTATGAATAGCTTTTGAACGAATCCTCCAAAAAAGATAGTCAACTTATTATGTTAGTTTGTTACATACACATGGATTTTGTGAAACAAAAGAAAAATCGCGGAGATAAAAAATAATAATAAATGCCAAATTTTTTTCTTTTTTTTTTGTCAGATTTGATTGATTGATTGATTGATTGAACATTTTATTAACAGATTGCAGAATGGGTACAATACAGCACAGCTCAATACACACAATTGTTAAGGGGATGCAGACCAGAGAAAGATTTTCGTCTTGTTTACATCAGGGTCCCCCATTTTCAATGCATCATAACATATATGACATACATGACATACATATAGACAGTACTGCTACATCACCTGTTAAGCTGTAGCCCTATTTTCAGAAATTTCGCCTAAAGGTACATGCCTAAGTAAATGGAAGATTGCTCCACTTCTACAAGGTCAATTTGCATGTTCTTGGTATCTAGGAACTTCTAGGGACCTGGGGGTATGTATTCCCAGTGTCAGAAATATTGTGTCTGTTACTAGGCTTGAGTAAATTGTAATGAAAAAAAGAAGAATATAAATGATGATATTTGTTTGCATCTGTGCAGGTGAATAACACCATGTTACAATTGTGCGCAAACCGAGCTTGCTCACTGAGCTCATTCACCACCTTATTGAGATCAACTGTACAAAAAAATCTAAGCAAATTAATAAAGGGAAGACGATTAAACAGAAGGATTTGTAGATACAGTAATAAATGATAATCGATTTTAATTATAAATTATTTGACCTTGAACTTGACCTTGACCTTATTATGGCCAAATCATACATCTATGGATAGGGAAAAGGCTCCTCTTTCCAATGGCAGGGATTTAGTCATTTCCTCACGGTTTTACGATAAAATAGATATAATTAGCATTTTTTCAATAAATTCTTATTTTTGGTAAATCTTACAAAATATCGGTAAACATTTAAATATACACTTTGACTGCTGTTTTGATAGGGTTATGGTATTTACTCTTGGCAAAAAAATTTAATAAAAACACTAATAAATATTTATCCTCTTAACATCCAGGACGATTCGCGACGCACCACTTTGCCGACCTCCAGCGGCTCGGGTGTGCATTTCTTTTAATACAATATAGATAGAATTAAAGCCCTATTTGTTGCCTGTCAATTGCCCTTTCAGGTGCCAAAATCCGTTCAGCGGTTCTCGAGTTACATGCCGATATGTGAGGCGTGCGCCAAAGTACACATTACCACCCCCGACCCCCGATTTTTGGACAGGGTTGTAGCCAATAAGTGTGGCTTCCCAATGATACCCCATGATATGATAATTGGGGATCTAATACGGTCTCTATCTATTGATCGATTTATGATAAAGAAAAGCAGGGTCCCCCAATCGGGGGACCTTACGGCTTAACAGGTTAAGAAGCACAGTGAAGTTACTGGTTGTTATTTGATTGATTGATTGATTGATTGATGGATTGATTGAAAATGTTATTAACAGATTGCAGAATGGGTACAATACAGTACAGCTCAATACACACAATTGTTAAAGGAAAACGCCAACATCTTGGGAAATTAGCTTATTTGCCATCTTCCCTGGAGTTAGACAAGAAGATACATACCTCTGTTGTCTCTGTGCGTGCGTTAGGCTTAGGGAACGCCCGCTCCGTTAGCTTAGCTTAGCTTCATCACTGGAAGTGGGTCAGACCTGTACCCTGAATTTCCCTACAGTTCCCTACAGTCACGAAATACACTCCAAATACAACTCCAAAACGTTCCTGTAAACATGTTGTGACCTGTGTATTTACCACCTGGAGAAATAAAAAATTATTGAATTCGACAATTACGCTTTTGAAGCAAATATACTCTGAACTATTTTTTGCCGAACCACTCCTCTCGGGGCGCAGTCAGTGATTTCACGCAACGCAATGATACTTACTAACGTGATGCCGTGTTTGTTTACATTCTCATTTCATTCAAAGGATCCGAACCGATTGAAGTTTATGGATACCATGACTTAAAATCCTCTTACCTTAACGATTAAAAGCCTCCCCAATTTAGAAAACAGTATTCCCATGGCTGGTGTTGATATGCTGCTACTGTAGCTAACGAAAACCAACAAACACAGAACCGGGCGGACACTAAAGCAAATAACGACGGTAATTGATTGATTGATTGAATTGATTGATTGAAAAGTTTATTAACAGATTGCAGAATGGGTACAGTACAGTACAGCTCAATACATACAATTGTTAAGGGGATGCAGACCAGAGAAAGACTTTCGTCTTGTTTACATCAGGGTCCCCCATTTTCAATTCATCATAACATATATGACATACATGACATACAGTATAGACAGTACTGCTACATCTATACATTTATGACATATCAGATTTGCAAATACAGTACTGTTTGTGATACAAAAAGTGTCTAGAAAAAGAGTGTATATACATAATAACTTCCGGTCGGGGGATTTCAAAATAAAAGAGCGACGTCTAAAGCACCGGAAATACGTTTATTTTGTACATTATCTAACGTTAACACGAACCTAAACTAACATTACAACTAACCTAAAGTTAGTTTAGGTTCGTGTTAACGTAGATAATGTACAAAATAAACGTATTTCCGGTGCTTTAGACGTCGCTCTTTTATTTTGAAATCCCCTGACCGGAAGTTAGCCTAGTTATCTGCTTGAGTGTCCGGTTGTTGGTTTTCGTTAGCTAAAGTAGCAGCATATCAACACCAGCCATGGGAATACTGTTTTCTAAATGCAGACCAGAGAAAGACTTTCGTCTTGTTTACATCAGGGTCCCCCATTTTCAATGCATCATAACATATATGACATTTACATTTACATTTACATTTACATTTAGTCATTTAGCTGACGCTTTTATCCAAAGCGACTTACAAGTTCTGTACGACAAGACAGCAAGAAGGGTACAACTCTATCAGCTGAGTAACAATGTTCATCAAGTGTTGCGTGTTACAGTGTAGGTTAGTTTATTAGGACAAGTGCATGACAGTAAGGTTAGTCAGGGTTAGATTTTTTTTTTTTTTTTTTTTAATCATTTCAGATAATGGTTGAAGAAGTGAGTCTTTAGTCGACGGCGAAAGATTGGACGGGATTCGGCTGTCCTAACTGGGATGGGTAGTTCATTCCACCATTGTGGGGCAAGGACTGAGAATAGGCGGCTTCTCTTTGATGACCCTCCGGGAGATATGACACACATGACATACAGATAGACAGTACTGCTACATCTATACATTTATGACAAACCAGATTTACAAATACAGTACTGCTTGTGATATAAGAAGAGTCTAAAAAATCATTTGACGAAGAAACTGTACATTGGAGGAGGTTGGTAGGTAGGAGATTGGTAGGTGGGGTGGAGGGGGGTATTTCGTATAACATGTGTCATGTATGTCTGTAAACTTGTACTCATTTTCGTTTTTTCCTGTTCCACCCTCTGTTCCACTTAATGTATTTCCCCATTGACCATTTCTAAATCGGCAAATTTTAGATAAATAAAGCATTAACGTTGGCATGGTGTACCTTTCTGTGGGTAGTCATCCACAATCTATAGCTCAACATGAAAATATTCGCAATTAATCGTAAAGGTATCAAAATAACAACGTTTATGTTTTCATTCGCTGGGAAACTACACTGCTATTTGGCGCTGCTGACTGACGTCACCACAGCGTAGACGCCTGGCTTTAGTCGCAGACCTAGGATCAGATTTCCCTTACATTCGATAAGCTTAACAATTCGTACAATGGGAAAATAACTGACCCTGAATCTGTGGCTAGTATCTCTCTGGTGATCATATCCATTTATTAGATGAAGCCAAACACCATTTCTAAAAGCAACAACAACGTTATCATTATTTGTATTCACTGCATATAAAATCACTGTAAATACTAATGTAAATCATTGTACATATTGTGTATAGTTTATAACGGTATTGTTTTTACGGCGGGCTCTACATGCCCCGATTTAAAATGGTTATATCCTCTTTGTATACTTTTTAGAGAATATGCTATACAGCATATGTGACCGAGACCATCGACTGTGCCGACAGCGACTAGGGTTCTTAAAAAAAAAGGATTTTTATTTATATTTTTTTGGTTTAGTTATTTTCAGTTTTCTTATATATATATAATTACAGTTCGAGTGTTGAAGAATATATTTAGTATAACAGCAAACAGATATAATAACTCTAATTGTAAGAATTCTGTGTTTAAAAAAGGCTGTTTTGAGACAGAAGTCTGTCCTCTGCACGGAGCCTGTGGGGGCTGGTTAATTTTTGCATGTGAATAGTCTGCACGTTGAGAGGTATGCCCACACTGTGTTTATATTCAGATTCACTGAGCCCAGGGCCCTATTCCCCGTACCTGGTTCAACTAAATCGATCAAAAGTCCCATTATCCAGATTCAATTAACCAGATGTTTGAATCCGGGATTTCCCTGTTCCTCAAAGGTGGATTCAGTCTCGTTCATTCGAACCAGACTTGATACTCAGGATCAGTGCGTGCGGCCGCTTCAGTTGAAAAGACAGCAGGTGTCGATCGCAGAAATCCTGATTTTCTAACGGCATTGATTGATTGATTGATTTAAAACTTTATTAACAAGATTGCAGAATGGGTACAATACAGTACGGCTCAATAGCCTCGCAGACAAGTGCATAATCTATAGGCACATTTTAAGTCCCTTATTACCCCAATCAATCAGATTATATTTATTTAAATGTAACTGCTGGCAATAGGCTTAATGCCAATGGAATGAATAATCAAATGAGATCTTGCTAGCGAAAATAATTATTTCAACTCTTTCAGAATAAGTATACAAAAACAAGCCCAAAGATAAAGAGTATATCTAATTGATACGAATGAATAGATACTTATGAGGATATCTCTACTGTATGCGCTTAGGTATCATGTATAATAAATACATCGTTCCTAAAGTTTTCAGGCCGCAACCCCCGAAATAACGGTCTCAGAGAGCCGCGACCCCCACTATTATATAGAGGTGGTTGAAACATGCAAACGTTCACACACACACATATGCATTGGAGGCTTTTAACACGCACAATAACTACACAAAATAACACAATAATCAAACAACCATAAAATGAATACATATAGCGTGTTTCATTTAGAAGGCTATAATGTTCAACTCACCTAATGAGATGGATGCGCATAGTCTGGGTTTAATTTTGGAGACAGCGACTCTGAGATCATCCTCCACATTCATTCAGACGTGATCTGTACTTATTTCTTATATAAGTCAGTGCAGATAATGTTTTTTTCGAATAGGTAGGTATAGCTGTGCCATGTATTCCCCCTCAATTGATATCTAGTCGGCATCGGAGGTGGGCAGCGAGCTGGGACACATTCTGCATCAGAAACAAGCGCGCCTCATCCCGCAGCTCAAACAGGTGTCATGCAGTATGTAGGAAATCCATAGGCTTAATATGATTTATTATCAGCATTTATTTGACCAGTTTAATGTATTTAATTGTTTTTAATTATAGGCCTATTTCACACATTCTATGAAATCAATACATTCTGGAAATCATCTCGCGAAAACATTATTCAGAATGGTATAATGGGATCAAATAGCACCTACGGGAGGCTGCAATTCGAAACTGGCCCCCGTAAATGTCCAAACACCCCCTCCCACCCACCCACCCCCTCCCAATGTACAGTTTCCTCCCCCTTGTATATATATTTTCTGTTAGGATCTCTGTTTAACAGTACTGTATATTTGCATATCTTGTATGTCACAAATGTAACAGTACTGTATATCTGTATGTCATGTATGTCATAAATGTCATGATATATCTGTATTATCTGTATGTCATGTATGTCATAAATGTCATTATGAATTGAAAATGGGGGACCCTGATGTAAACAAGACGAAAGTCTTTCTCTGGGTCTGCATCCCCTTAAAAATTGTGTGTATTGAGCCGTACTGTATTGTACCCCATTCTGCAATCTGTTAATACAGTTTCCAATCAATCAATCAATCAATCTCTGAGGAAGGGAGCTGCCATTTTGTTCCGAGGGAGTGGCCAGCTTATATCCAGCTAACTCAACTAAACCTGCTCTGGAGCACGTTCAAACTTTTCGATCTGTTGCCATAGTGACTTCGAAAATCCGACGTCAGGGAACGGAAATGTCTGGCTTAAGTCAAGCTATGCTGAACATTATCCGGCTAACTCAGTTAGCCAGGTACGGGGAATAGGGGTAAATAGCAGAGGAACTCAGAAAGATACAAGCTTTCGATTGTAATTGCCAGAAACGGCGAAAGGAAAATTCCGAACGACCTGCCTTGTCTTGTTAAAAAAAACGTAAGGTTATGTATATAACCAAGTTCTATGAATTATGGCGACGCTCAGCATCATCTGCACTGTACTTCACTTCGTGCACGTGCACTGAATAAAAAATTCCACCATGAACCTTTACATCCCAACATTCGTCTGGCCACACCCCCATCCGCTTACCTTCATAAGCAGGTGTGTGGTCACCTACTCGCCTCCTTCCCAAACTTTCACCACAAGGCGAGATCAAGGGCCGCAGCGGTGTCTGATGCTGAGCGTCGCCATAATTCATAGAACTTGGTTATATACATAACCTTACGTTTTATTTCATTATGGCTTTTGCTCAGCATCATCTGCACAAGAGAGGCTGAGCGGGAGCCATAGCCCGACAAATGTACCCCGCTGAGGCCCCCCACAACCATTAGATCGGGGAGGACCGAGCCCCCCGACCCTCCCTAATGGAGGATACCCCCCCTATTGGAGGCTTACGGGAGGGAGACGGATCCGACCGTGCGAAGAGGAACTCAAGCAACTCAACGCACAGGGTGAGCAGACCGTGGCTTGACCCCACTACTACACACACGGACAACCCGCATGCCACCCGGGAACGAACGGAAGGAACAACCTCGTTACTGCCCCCAAAATCACGGGGTCAAGAGCAAACCCAACCCCGTGGCAAGGCTGTAGCAGCGGAGCGCGAAGGAAGACCCAGACCCACTGACGGGACTGTATCCCCTGGAAAAAGGGGGCCCGGAGAGGTCAATGACGCCAGGCATCAAGACCCCACCAGGCGGTCACTTAGTGACACCGCCCCCCACATCGCCAGCGTATTCGGATAAGGCCCCTCCAAGAGCGGGCCCTTTCCCCCCAATAGCACACCGCCTGGCACACTGACCCTGCAGAACAGGCAGTCAGCATGGCCGTAAGCACACAAAAAAGGTTAACCAACGGAAGCAGGCAGCGCACCGGGGAAACCAGGCAGCAGGCTGTAACCTGAGCCTGGATCACTGCGGACGAGACAGGCGCCAAAGGAGTCAGCTGAAAACAGCCCCCCCGGTGGAAGGGGCGTATGCTGGCGTTGTTGATCACCATGACAAAGCCTCCATTAAAAAAAAAACACCCAGAGGGGTCAAGGCAGAGAAGGCTGACATGATTGGCAGACGTCATGAACGTGCAGGGGCACACTCAACCGGGCAACCCGGGAGTTGACTCTGCTCCAACATACCAGGGAATCAACTACCCTCTCGGTACAGATGGTGGTTGTTCCTATAACCCCTCAAGAAAAAACTCCAAAACACACCTGCGGGTATACACTGGCTATGTGTTTCAGTTTTCAAAAAAGGGTTATTCCAGGCCTACGGGTCGATGAAACATTACTTCAGACCGGGCCCGGCGGCTCGGGAAGCACAGGGTTACCAGAGGAGGTCCTAAGACCACCCCAACAGCCCCCTCTTCGCCACGCGTGAGAGAGGAGCGAAAAGAATGGAGAACCAGCCCTAAGCACACCGCACTTGGTATTCCCAGGCGGTCTCCCAACCAAGTACTAACCAGGACCGAACCTGCTTAGCTTCCGAGATCGGACGAGATCAGGCGTGTACAGGTTGGTATGGCCGTAAGCCATTACGATAGTGCAGAGTACAACATGTACCCAACAAAGGGTCTCCATAACGCCTAACCCTGTGACACCCGGGCCGACCCGGCATTTTTCCCCCCGAAAAAAGCACAGGTCCCTCAGGCTACCAGAACAGCAGATCTGCATCCCCGGCGGACAACGGGTTAACTGACCTGGACCAGCGCGACCAGACCAGTCCCGTGCCCTACCCACGCCGACATGCCCACTCCAGAAGAGGGGGTAGGTATGCGTGTCGATCAAAAAACATGAAAAGAGGGCGCCACCCAGACGGTCCCATTTGTACCGCGCTCAGTGGCCCACCCCAAGGGCGTGAGACCCCTCTACCTATATTCTGATCTATTCCGTTAACATCCCCCAGATATGAACGAGAATCCATCGAGACAACCTAGTAAACTGGCGCTCGGAAGAGACAAAACTCCATCCCAGTTGCCCTATAAAAACGCTGTTTTAATAACGAGCAACCAATGCGCACTTAGCCCCTGCATGATTCTTAACAGAAACACCCCGAGCCAGCACTATGTACGTGTCGAGACCCAAACACATCAATGGATAGTCTAGCAAGACACCAAACATTGTTCCTCCAAGTCGCCTGGGAGAACGACACGGAGCCGTCGTGCTTCATGTTCCTTCCTCTTTTTATTTAAAAAAGAAAGAAACACAGACTGACATGAATCCCACGTGACGCAGCTGAGGGTAATTTTTTTTTACATTTTTACATCCCACCACCCTCGCCACAGGGAGGAGACGGAAATCCCCAGAGAGACTTCCCACGCAAGCTGTATAGATTGAAAAGAATATATTGCAACATTGAGCTATGTAACACTTGGGTTAGGGCTCTCCGAGGAGGAGGCACTGAACCAATACACACTCAATAATCGAATTGAATCGAATACACACACAATAGAGCAGAACTCCTTTTTGAAGTTCTACTCACCTTGACAATCTGAGGAGGAGGCTCTGAAACTCTGAGGAGGCTCCCTCACAGGGAAGGAGAGTCCGAACTCACAGAAGGCACTTCTCCCCGAGGAGGAGCTTCGTGAGGAGGAGCTCTGACAACTCCCTGAAACAGATCCATAACATAACGTGCCGAACAGCAACGTGACAGGAACCTTGAAGGACAGGAGGTTTTAACCCCTGACCAATCAGAAAAGGGGAGGAAAGGATTACCAGTTCACCCCTTTACGACCCCACACCCATGATACGATGTAATGACAAGTAGAGCATGACACAGTCATAGCCTGCTACATGAAGCATCGAACAACCTCACATAGCTCATGTGCTAACCTGCTATCTGATTTTTACTAAGGAAAAAACACAGAACAGAGAGGGCCCCCTTTAAGAGCCCCGGTACCAGACTTATACATGTGCTTCTGTGGGCCAAACCTAACCCAGTTGTAGATCACAAGACACACACAACCCTTCATCACAACAAAAAATGGCAAAAGTACACTCTTGCTACAGAGGAACGCCGTTTTTCATAACGAGAGAATACAGAATCCTCGATTATGTATTGGTCACAGGCCTTGCTAAGCACACATGATAAGTGACCAAACAATCTTTTCTTTAGGAAAAAATTGTTTCTCAAGCGGAAAGCACAACCCCAGCAATTAAGCTGAGGGTTACATCGTATCCCCACAAACACAGTGACACAATATATTGTAAACAACATGTCTGAGAGGAGGGTGGGGAAGCCCCAGGGAAACCGGGGGGGATCACGCCTCCTTCCTTACCCTTGATACGACCAAGTTGAACAGGTAACCCTGTTAATATGTGAACACACTGTTCATTGTCATTACAGGCTGAGAAAATAATTCATTCCTCAATCACATGTCACTAAGCATAGCGTCATAGGTTAATTAACCCCCTTAGTTGTGAGTTCACGTTACATGAACACACATGTTCTCATCACAACTAACCAGATAATTTTTACACATGTAAACAACAACCCGATTTCTATGGAGAGAGAAGCTATACCAGTGACAAGACAATTTACACACAACACGCGTCGTATCCTCAATGTATTGCAGCAACACACGTTTTGGAAAACATCGTTATTACAAAGCATTTAGAAGGGAAGGAAAGAAGAAGTGTTTAAAGTCCGGTCGGGACTCCTACCCTGAGCGCAGGCCAAGAGAACTGCAATCTGGCTAACGGGACACCGAAGTTGAACACAGCATCTCCTGTGTTGGCGACGAGGGTAACGTCGCTGCACCACCCAGCCGCTACGTTTCTCCATGTTGACGCAGTCCTCGCTGGCAGGGCTCCCGGTGTAGGTTCGACTAACATCCTCTGTCAAAGATGACGTCGTAGTCAGAGTGTTTAAGGCATGTTATAGTCATAGCAACGTTCAACAGTGTAGCATTAAGCTAACAGCCGTCCGACTGATAGCAACAAGCTAATGTTTACTAGCCAGGTAAACCAGCGAGCTAGCGCCGCAGCTAACAGCTGACTGGCTAACACAGTAGGCCACAACTAGCACGCCAGCCAAGCAGCTATACGACTGATAGCAACAAGCTAACGTTTACTAGCCTGGTAAACACAGCAAGCTAGCGCCGCAGCTAACAGCTGACTGGCTAACACAGTAGGCCACAAACTAGCACGCCAGCTAAGCAGCTATCACCTGAACTGTACACAACGACATAACAAGCCACACTTCAGACAGGCCGCTGTCCAAGTCCCTCCCCCCTAAGAGGGAAAAGAAAAAGAATGTCAAACACAGTTTTCAACGGTGATCCAGACATACAGCGGGGCCAGCACAATTCCCATTTTGGGCTGCAGCCGACTTTGAGCATGTAACTCCCGATAAAGAAGATCCTATGCCCACATTTCCTCGTTAGGGTGTACTTTCATTTTTATGTGAAAGGTGGGGCCTGCACGGGACAGAGAAGCATCCGCTCGAGGAACCCTGGGTTAACCAGGTCCTGGTCGCGGCCCACTAGATTGACCATCATGGGCGTCAGACCAAGATCCTCCGACCGCCGTTTAAGCCGAGCAGAGGACCCCAGTCTGGAGTCGGGGTTTCGTAAAATTGTCAACTAACCCCCACAGCATCAACAACAACCAGAGCTCACAAGCAAAACAGTACGTACCCCACCCTGGAAACAACCGCTTCTCACAACAGTCGGTGCTTCCCACAGTCCAGCTGTATGGCCGGAGGGCAACCCCATCCAGCCGCAGCAAGGAGGACTGTAGCTGGGGAGCATGTCAGCAGCGTGAGCTCCTAATACGAAAAAGCAGTTGAAGGTCAGAATGATCATCATCTTCCAGACACTCCAGTAACGAAGACAATATCGCCGTATTTTCTCGAAATAGTGAGAGAGAAAATAAAGATATGATGTCAACGTATCTTCCCGTTCTTTTGTTTTCCAACTTTCTTCTACTAACAACCTCGTCAAGTGGGGATCTACCGAAGGCACTTCCTTGTGGTGAAAGTGAAGAAGGAGGCGAGTAGTTGACCACACACCTGCTTATGAAGGTAAGCGGATGGGGGTGTGGGCAGACGAATGTTGGGATGTAAAGGTACATGGTGGAATTTTTGATTCAGTGCACGTGCACGAAGTGAAGTACAGTGCAGATGATGCTGAGCGAAAGCCATAATGAAATAGAACTGTCGGTTGAGTTAATCTACCAAAACAGATTGGACACCGCGTCGTTGACACCAAAAGAAAGGGACATGTGTCTGTTGTAGATTATTGGAACGTGCCAAAATTTTTCAGAGATGACTCAAAAGACCAAGAAAGTCAACGGCGTACGCCACGGACAGCATACAGATTCCACGACGTTGTCGTCTGTCGTCCAATGTTCTGTTTTATTTATGGGTAAGTGTATTTATGATTGTATTGTATAGATACTGTTGTAGATGTAGATGTATGTTTTGTGTGGTGTGTAACCACAATCGGATCTACAGGACAGAAAAGTAGCTATGTTAATTTCAAACGTAATTCAAGTATTAACATCATGAACATGTCACAAAGGCATGTAGAATGTATATTATCATCAATACGTTAGTTTAGCAATATGTAGAATGGCCAAATCGAAAAGTAAAACTAGCTAGACTCTAGATAGTTAAACTTTTCGATTTGGCCATTCTACCCGTGAAATTGTTGGATATTTTGGGAATTATAGTCTTTTTGCTGCCATTTTGTAATGCACATCGCTAGCGTTGGAATTCTTAAAAACTACACTTCTTGAAGGGATCTATCGTGTTCAAGGTTCATAGTTCTGTATGAATTTCTTTAACAACGCTTATTATTCGGGATAATATAACACAAAAGGTAAAGTTTTTGACAAACTTCTCTTCCCTATTGTTAACATGTAGGAACAATTAGATCTGAAATTAGTTTCACAATGGTTGCACTGTGGTGAAAATAAAGTATTTTTACTGCTTTACATGCTGCTATGATGCCTGAATTTCCCCAAGGGGATCAATAAAGGCATATCTTATCTTATATCAGTTTAGGAATGAACTGAGTGACGGTATTCTATTCATATTAAAATAGCATTTTTGTTTAGGATCAGCGATGGGCTTCTCAAAAGCCTTTTCAAACACTACAAGATGGATTGCCTGACACCACGCGAGAGGAAGAAACAGCCGCGGACCCACATAAGCGTCAGGTAATTATCTATATTCTATTGTATTAGTGTTTATTAGATAGTGTTACTTTACTACACCTGCTCTACTACCAACTCTCTCTCTCTCTCTCTCTCTCTCTCACATTACTACACTTGCTCGTCCGTCCGTCTCTCTCTCTCTCTCTCTCTCTCTCTCTCTCTCTCTCTCTCTCTCTCTCTCTCTCTCTCTCTCTCTCTCTCTCTCTCTCTCTCTCTCTCTCTCTCTCTCTCTCTCTCTCTCTCTCTCTCTCTCTCTCTCTCTCTCTCTCTCTCTCTCTCTCTCTCTCTCTCTCTCTATTTTAAATGTGTTGTTTATTCTATTACAGCTTCGATGCCAGCAGTCCTGGCATGGTGACGGCGAAATTACACCGTGATGATGCTGAACCATTCAAGTTTCAGCTGCTGAAAGACCCAAAACGCTACCCAACCATCTCTGTTTTTCCAGTGCTACCCCCACCCGAACTCGACAACGACAGGCAGGAATATCTTTTTAAGGAGATAAGACAATACTGTTCTGATGCCGCAAAATACATCACATGCCCGCTCCCAACGTCTAGACTAGAGCACCTCAGAACAAGACTGTACGATGTTAGATATACCACATGGAGAAGACACATGGATGTAGAGAGCATTCCGTATACACGCAACAAGAACAGAGAGACACACACACACAAACGCACCATAGGTCACTTTGAAAAAAACACTTTAAGAAAATAACTTGTTGTGATTGTTGCATAGTGCATATTGATGGCATTCCCCCAGGCCATCAGAGTCTTGAACACTGAACTCTCCACACACAAGCACACATGAGCACACACACAATACACACACTGTACACGCTCACACACTAGCAGTCACTTTAACATGAACACACACACTCATGCTGCACACGTTCACACTCATGGTCACTTTACACAATGTAAGGTCACTTAAAAAAATAAATAAACAAGAACGGGAGTGGTTCTTGTATAGTAAATAGATGTAAAGCTTTTGTAAAACTCATGTACATATACCTGATATGTCTCACTCTTATTACTTGTATTATTGCACAAATGTCGCATTCTCATCCAATTGGATTCTTATTATTGTATTATTGTATTATGCACAATAGTTGCGGACAAGACCCCCGCATTTCACTGTATACTTGTATGCCGTGACAAATAAAACTCTTGACTTGACTTGATAGTATAGTTAGTAACCGCAAGTATAGCATAGGGACATAGAAAAATTGTATTGTTGTGTACCGGTACATGTACATTATATTTTTATTATTATTACTATTACTATTGTTTATTGCACAATCGTAGCGGGCATGGCCAACCGCATTTCACTGTATGCCCTGGTATGTATGTGATGAATAAACAAAATGTCACTTTAAACAAAATGGAAAGGTCACTTTAAAGGAAAGAACCCATGTGGTTCTTGTATAGTATAGTTTAGATTATAGTAAGTATAGCATAATGACAGAGTTGAAACTGTATATTGTATTAGCATGTCTATTTTTATCATGCACATCTTATGACTTCTTATTACCTGTTTTTTATGTCTATTTTATTATTAGTATTATTGCACAATCGATGCGGGCATGACCACCCGCATTTCACTGTATGCCCTGGTATATATGTGACGAATAAACCGTTTGAATTGATTTGATATCTCTGTCTGCTGATTTGTCATGACATGATAATATTTCTATTACATACTATTATCATACTACTGCTACTACTATTATTATTACTACTACAATACAAAGTGTTTGATTTTGTATACATTTTAAGGCTCAAAGAAGCTTAGGACAATAACATCTGATTTGTCATGACATACTATTTCTATTACGTACTATTATCATACTGCTACTACTACTATTATTATTACTACTACAATACAAAGTGTTTGATTTTGTATCTGATCTGTCATGACAGCATGCCTATCACAGCACTTAATTATGTTAATAATATTCAGAGGTGTGGCTGCGAGGTATTGTTTACGCGCAGCAGAAACTCGGTGTAGGTGTTAAAATGTGGCTCACCTTTGAGAGCAGTTTTCCCTGCTTCAGTCTCTGAGAAAAAAAGGCTGCTTACAAGATTTTAAATGAGCACATCATAATAATAACATTCTCAGATTTCAAAGTATGACATCATTTGAAAGCTTACATTCTGTACTTTCACAATCTGGAAAAATCTGGAAAATTTAAATGGAGACATGTGGGTACAATCGCTGGACTCTGTCACATATATCGTTCTTATTTACATTTGTCCTCACAGAAAGTATTCTGCCAGGGAACTTATGGACACGACAGTAGTAGTTATAATGTTTTTGAGTTTGTAACGTTAGTTAGCTATCGTGGTATTAGCCGGACGTGACGTGTAGCTAGCTTGCTAGCCGGCATGATGCATGCAGTGCACAGGTCTGAGAAGAGGACCTGTACATTTTACTCTGTCCAGAAATGCCTCTACATGCCCCGATTTAAAATGGTTAACGACAGTAGACATTGCTAACGTCTAGTACGTTTAGCGAGGTAACGTTAACTAGCTAGCTAGCGTGGTATCAGCTGGCCGTGACATGGATCAGGCGACAGCACTGAACAGGCTGCCTAGTGAACAACAGGCTGCCTACTGGTAAGTGTAGTTCTTTTTTTACGACAAATTAAAAACCTTATAACTACCTTTATTTCAACCAAAAATGCTTAAACAATAATGTTAGTGGTAGAAGGGAACTCATTTTGTGCAAAAATGGAAAGCTTGCCAATGTTCATGCGGCAGAATAGTTACAATAGCCGATAATCCATTTTCCCAATGATGAATCCCTATACGGGTGGAACAACCAGTGATGTCAGAAGTTTGTAGTTAGATGGCATGCTTTGTAGCAACCTCCCTGTGCAAAAGGACACTGTCGCACAAATCGATTTCACTGGATGTCCCGGACACAATGGAAGTATGGATATATTCGTAACGAATAATTAAAAAAAGATACAGTGGAATATGTTAGTTGTTTACATAATGTTGGATTATGTAATTGGTTTGTCATGAGCCATTGTCAAAACAATAATACATCGCAGGATTTATATGAAGTTTGTTGTTAGATGGCATGCTTTGAAGCACTGCACCTCCCTCTGCTTCTAGACACGGAGGCACATTTTTTTTTTACCCACTTTTTCTGCTGATGGTTTTGTGAATAAATCTCCATTATGCTTCAATTACTGTGTGTTTATTCTATAGCAATAAGGTTGGGTGAATTCGGCCATTGTATAAAAGACATTACACCACTTGTAGTCGTGTGTTATAGGAATTAGATCATGCCTAGGGGGGTCTAACGACCCTCCGCTGCGCGTCAGGACTAACAACCACCCCTAGGCATGATCTAATTCCTATAACACAAACCTGCGCGTGATGTAATGCTTAATTACAAAACAGACAATTCAAGTTTTCAGGCCCGACCTGACTGACACCCCAGCAACTTTAAGTCAAACCGTTAAAGTAAGTCATCCATTTCCAATTCTACTTAATGACCCTACCTGATTTCGACATCATGTATCATTGTAAATTCAATTGAAGTCCATACCTTGGCAGGATTACCACAAAAACATGAGACCAATGAGGAAGGATGTGGATCAACCTGTGTTAGACCTGCGGGAGAATACACTACAGTACAACAAAGTAGTACATAAGGGATATGTCATATGATATATAGTATCTACAGATATGTAAACGGATTACCTTATCTTCCCTCTCTCTTACTATAACACACACACACAATCACATACACATAGCCTTCACTCTTACACACACTACACTAGAGAGGCTACACATCAACTTGTACACACACAGCTGTCTCAAGTACATCATTATCCAGATATATCTGTACATCATATCTATAATTCATATGATGTACATCAATGCTCCACTTGTTTTCTCTACTCTCCTGTATAAATACTTTGTTAGCTTGCCATTATTTAGAGATCTAGGCTATAGGGCCATTTCTGTAATCTAGGTCTCTATGTTGAAACATGTCATTATGACAGTAAAATCTATCCTTAAAAGACTATTGTCCACCTCTGAATAATATCTGATCAAATTATTCCGCAACAGTGCGGCATGATTGGCCGAGCCATCGCATTGCTTCCACCAATATAATATGTGAGAGTGTTTCTACTTTTAAAGGGTTTGTTTCCTTTTTTTCCCTCCACCGATGAATATCTAAAGGCAATATAAAAGACAGCTGTCTGGGTAGGGACACGGAGATGGCTGGCTGATTAACCTCTGGCGAGATTGAATTTTACACAAACCATATTAAGTCCAGTAAACAAATATCTCCATAAGCAAGCAGTGCACGCAGCCTGGATTTCCTAATAGGAAAACATGAGGCAACACACCAAAGCCACTGAGTTGTGTAATTAACTCCACACTTCCGTCCAAAATAGCTACCCTCTACAGATGAAAATATAGAATAAACGGTGGGAGGAAAAACCTCCCGTATCAAGGAGACTGATGTTTAATTTTGTGTAAATAAAGTGCTTACATTCTGTATCATTATTATCTATATTTTTTTATTGTAAATCCAAGCATTTGCCACTTTTGCATCATTAAACATGTTTTTTCAAGGTTGGGAATGTTACTTTCAAACTCTAATCCATTACAGATGATTCATTACCTGCTTAAAACTGTCATATGTAACGTAACCACTGGAATACCCAAAACTCACCAATGTGATCTGATTACTTTTGGATTTGTTTGCTTACAAATAGCAAATATGCAGTTGAACAATCAACTTACTCTAAATGACGGAATGGTAATTTGACTTATGATAAATCATATACTGTAGGCGGAGACTAGCAAATAGCAATCTAGCCTAGAGTAGGTTCATGCTCTGAATAGTCAACCTTGCTGGAGAAATGGGACTACTCAGAACACTCCTTGTCGCTTTGCATGGAAGTCTAATCTAATTATTCTCATAATCAGAGTATGGACAATGCTATATTATGCAATATTGTCCACATTGACACATATAGCGCTTGTTGAAGTCAAGTGCTGTGAATGTGTTCAACATGTAGAAAGGTTGCTGGATTCATGCAATGAAAGAGTAACAGCATAATATATGTGGTTACCAAGTCAAGAGTACAGTGTACAGTACCCAATGTAGATGCAACAGAACTCCTCAGTGTTGGCATAATCATATTATGATCGATTGGGGAGATGCACTCTTAACCTCAGTAAATGTGGACCTACAGTATGGGGCGATGGTTAACTGCTCCCCCAGATTCCTGTCCAAATCGATATGTGTTCTGATACAGCAAAATAATGCCCTCAAGTCCAATTGCATCCTCTTTCTGTACACAAAACACAAAATCCCATCATGCCAGGTTCTCAAACACAAACATATGGACCTTTACTGAGAGGCTTGAGACAAAGGTTGAGGAAATCATTTCTCTCTGTGATTGGCGCCCTTGGAGGTAGGAGGGAGCCATCCAGGATAAGGAGCTAATCTTGGAGCCAGTCTGCGTCTCTCTGTGAGCTGAATTTGAATCCGCAGCATGCCTGTGGTGAAGGTGAAAATGATTCTGGAGCCATTACTGAGGCCCCCACGTCGCTGCGGCGAAGAACGGACTGCACAGAAGGACACACTGGGTCAGGATAATGACTGCCATATTGTGCAGAGATAACACCTTTTATCTGATATCTCTCGGCAGTACAGAGCACATGGGCGTTGACCTCTGAACGTTGAATATACAGCTGGTGAGGAAGAGGAAAGAACATACTCTTCTAGTACGTCATCTTTAAAAACTATTTTGTCTAAGCAGATGGCATGGTAATCTGAGTGCTCCTGGCAGAGTATCAGGGGTGTAAAGTACTTGAGTAATTGTACTTTGTTACAATACTTAAGTACTGTTTTGGGGGATTTGTACTTTACTCAAGTATTATTAGGTTTGTATACTTGTACTTTTACTCAATTACATTTCAGAGAAAAAAAACGTTCTTTTACTCCTACTCCTTACTCCAGACCGACAAAGTACAAATCTCGCAGGTCCACCAATTTTAATTAGCATATTTGTTTCTCTGGTCGAACTAACGTTAACATTATTAATCCTGCAGCCGCACTTGGGAGCATGTCTATGTTCCCCGGGTCCTATGTTCCCCGGGTTCTATGTTCCCCGCTTTGATTGATTGATTGATTGAACATTTTAGACCACCAGCCCTGATTCCAAACTCTAACCTTAACCAGTTCGAAAGAGGGCCTAAGCTTAACCGTTCGAAACAACGCAGACATTAATAATTAATAAAATAATAAAAATTTATAAAATGTCAATCTATTAATCAATCAAAGCGGGGAACATAGAACCCGGGGAACATAGGACCCGGGGAACATAGGGATGATACCCTGCACTTTATTTGAGGCAGCCAATCAAATCCAGCCAATCAAATCCCCAACAATGGAAAATTAACCCACCCTTTCACTTAAGTATAATTTCTGGGTACTTTTTACACCCCTGCAGAGTATGGCCAATTTCTAAATCTAATCAGCGTTCTAGACCCTCCTGTGTTCCCAGAACCAAAAGTTCCATATAGACACAGCTGTGAGTCGCCAGCTCAGGGGGACTTCTTCCCTCGCTCAATCCGCTCAGCGGGGAGTCCCGAGAACGCCTATAGAGCCTAGAACACAAGCTCAATATCTGTTACTCTGCCAAGCACAGAGCGGTGGGCTGGAAGAAGAGGGTCTCTGCTGAATTACCTGGAACAAAATGTCTGTCCAACACCGAGCCAAACACTGCCTGCAGAGATGACCTCACTGTGTCCTCCGTGTGTGATGTACACAATGTGTCCCTGCAATGGCTTTGTCACATATAGTGCACAGTTTTTTCACTGCATCATTTATTTATAATAATGCTCATCACGTTTGCAGTTTGCAGTATGCAGTAGTTTAAAGGGTAACTATCTTATAAATGGCCTTTTTGAGTGTTTAGTAGGGATGCTCGATATTGGCTTTTTTACCGATACCGATATTCCGATATTGTCCAACTCTTAATTTCCGATACCGATATCAACCGATATCAACCGATACCGATATATGCAGGGTTTCCCACCCCAAAAAACGGAATAATTTCAGGTAACTAATCATTTCACTGGATATATATATAACAAATATTGTTATTGTTTTTTTCTTTTTTTAAACCGATACCGATATTTTCCGATATCACATTTTACTGCCGATATCGGCCGATAATATCGGTCGGCCGATAATATCGGACATCCCTAGTGTTTAGCATTGTTTCCTAGCTATGTGAACTTATATTAATATGATCTATGTCTCAAAATTCTCATATTGGCGCATTCTTCCAATTCTCCTCTCACAATATTCACCCTCACTGAACTGAGTCATTTGAAAATGTGCGCGATATGTGATGTCAGAGAGACACCGCTGCATGATAATGTTCAGGCGGCGCAGTGGTTTAGGAGCCCAGGCTCAAAACGGCTTGAGATCTTGAGGTAGAAAAATGCTGTTTTTGAGGACTTGATTAGAAATACAAAACAATGAATAAAAAAAATATATATATTACAGAGGTGTTCCATAGACTCACAGGAATTGTGTAAAAGTGCCCAAATAGTGAAAGAAATAGTAAAATAGTTCCCCTTTAAAGATGCTATATAGCGACTTTCTGTTAGGGTAGCGTTTAACTGGAGCCCAAGAGCAGAACACAGGGAGAGGAGAATGGAGTGGTGTAGGTTGTTTAATCCAATAGGTACCATGCAGACAGGGTTATGGTTAATACAGGAATGTACGACAGGTGCGAGCAGGAGCACTCCTCGTGCTTCGCAGGAACGTCCTGGCGGGTGGTGTCTCGTGAGACAGTGTAGGCCGGCGGCAGATGATCCTGGGCACAGGGAGACAGGGGTTAGAACAAGGCAGGGAAACAGACAGAGTAGCTAGTAGGTTTCGTCCTCATACCTAGGTAGGTGTAGCAACACCCGGACAGTGAGTGGCAGGAACAGGGGCGGACTGGGACACAAATTCAGCTCGGGACATTCAGACGCACCAGCCCACGCACCGGCCCCGAAACCAGCCCACGCACCGGCCCCGAAACCGGCCCACACAGCGGCCGTTATGAAACACTCGTCCAGTATTAAACAACCCAAGGCTGTGGCTAAGGAGTCAACATCAGGGAGACCAAATCTACACCCCACCCCTAGATGTGCACTCGTGCACAGTGCACATGTAGTATCTTCCTAGCTTAATCTTCGTACTCTGCGTTGTGTTTAAACCTTAAAAAGCTCTTTGAAGTACTACTGAGCTACAAATGCAGATAACCATGTATATGATGGTTTCTGCTAGTACACGGCGCGGCGGTTGAAGAAATCGAGTTCCGAGCAGTTTGAAGAGAATCCGTTTTTAATGAAAAAGGATTTCAACAGATGTTACAAAAGAAATATGTGCAATGAACCTACGAGATGCATCCAATATGCCGGAGGATCGTAGAATTCAGACTAAATTCTCAATAAAAAAGCTTGTCTATAAACATTCTCGCGTCTCGGCTTCTTCAAGATGGTAGTATGGTCGCCGTCTCTCTGCTCGTGGTTTCCTCAATATCTAGTGGAGAAAAGAGTGTGTATTCTGCTAGTTGTTTCCTGGTCTGGTCTCGTGGGGGTTGTGTGTTCCTCTCCCATCGAGGAGTTTGTCATATTCAAATCTAGGCTCCGCCTCTAATGTTACGACAAGCGGGCGTATTCAAAAACTCGCATCGAGCTTTCTAATTGGAGAACACTTGTTTTAGCTCTCAATAGGCTAAGCCCTACAGTGACGTTTAAGACTGAATTTATTACTGGGCGTTTTCCCGCAGTTCAAGATACCCTATTAGGTCACAGAGTGGACTCAAACGGTCCTTCTTTGATCTCTGCTACATCTGCTGTCCTTTGTCTTAGAAGAGACAGCAGCCCCCCTTAGTGGGGCTTGTCTGGCGCCTTATAAGGCCGTTTCTTTAGTATCTTTGTATATTCAATCTGTCTGACCAGATGGTTCTCTAGTCGCTTGGTCGATCTCAGAGCTGTAAAACCACACATTTGTTGACTTTCCCAGGAGATCAAACAGCCACTGTCTCTCACTTAATCAGCGCCTGCATGTCTCATCTTCCCCCATGAGGAGGAAATCTGAGACAGGCAGCTGCCTGTACCAAATGAGAGATGTGTGTCTATGCCTCGTTGTGTTACAGAGAGAGGGGAGATGGGGGGAGAAATTTGTGAATGTATAGTACCTGTTTTTGTTGCCATTCTGTAATCGTTGGTTGTGTTGTACAAAATAATATATACACAGTTTGCTTTGACTGAAAACTACCACAGTTTCCCCGGTTTGGGGATTAATGATCCCCAACATACTTGTTAGTATTTTCTCAATCAAACTGTTTACAATTACCTTAACCTTACTGTTTAGCCCAGTTACCTAAGAACCAAACATTTCCAGAATTCTTCTAACTCATTTTCCATATTTGTTAGTATCAATTGCTCTCAACACCCACATTAGCTCCCTCTTCCACTGACCGACTATGAATCCATTTATGTTTACACAGTTCTCTATTCACTCACACCGTTTAACAATTTCCACTCATTTGCAGGTTATACACAATGTATCAGTTATATCAATTTCACTTCAGTCTAGGTCCGTCCCTTTATGCAAAAAGATGATCGTACCAATTACCAGGTTTAGACTATACTTATGTGTTTTTTAACCAAACGTGTCTGTTTTGTGCAATCCACTCTGAAAGAAAAGACCTTACATTGCATTTATTATCTAAACATTTCTAAAAAAGGAGAGAGCTCAGCTAATGAAAAATGAAAAATTAATATATACACGCCCTCTCCAAGGCCTATCAGTTACACTATCCCTTCTTTCGCCTATGTATACCGTTGAGGCTTCTGGATGACTCGTTTTGGTCGAGTATCTCGTTCCGGGCTTGTGCTAAGCACTGGTTCCTCCGGTTCTTCTGGTACCTTCTCCAAATCCACAGAGGAGAAATTATTATGTTCCAATTCATAATCTTCTCCTCTGTCTGGTTCCTGTAAAAAACCTTCATCTTCTACTTGTGGCCAATCGTGGCCCCCTCGGTCTGGCTCGCCATAATCATCCGGGTCTTCCCCATCGTTTGGGGTTAGCGCCACCCCAATTTCATCTTCCGCCGCTTTCACTTCGCCTTCATGTAACGGTTGCGACGCCCCGGTTTTACCGTCAAGGTCTTGTGGTTCAGGTTCCCATTCTTGGTCCGTATCGATTGCTTTTACACAATGAGTAACGTGAAACCACATAGGCGATCCTTGAATTTGTAAAGCCCTCTCGGTGGCTCGAACGACTTTGTATGGCCCTTCTCGTCTCGCGCCAAACCACTTGCGTCTAAATACTTTAACATAAACGTAGTCGCCTGGTATGATTTGAGGTGTAGTCTGCCTATTCACCTCATCCCCGGTTTCATGCTCCTGTCTACTGGAGACATGATCCAGAATACTTTTGTGTATCTTTGACATGTATTTTACGTACTCACGCATGTCGTTGTCCAGGATGTCCAAACTCGGACCTTTGCCTGTCGCGCGCAAACCTGGTACTACCATGCAGCGACCTAACATAATTTCGTGCGGTGTCAGACGCAGTCCGCGAACCTCGCTTGACCGGCATGCAAACAGTGCTAGAGGGAGAGCGTTCAACCAATTCAATCCTGTGTGTTGACAGATCTTTACCAGCTTGTTTTTTAGCGTCCCGTTCATGCGTTCCACCATCCCCTGGCTCTGCGGATGATAAACGGCCCCCAATCGCTGTTTTATGCCTAAATGTTGGAGTATTAAACGTACAGTTTTGTCGACAAACTCTTTTCCGTTGTCTGACGCGATTCTGTCCATTATTCCAAAACGGGGAATTACCTCTTGGCATAAGAACTTGGCCACCGATGCTGCATCCTTGTGCCGGGTGGCGCACGCCTCCACCCACCTTGAAAAACGATGAAAAGAATATATCTCTTCTGATTAATGGGCTTAATCATGTCAATGTAATCAATAACAAGGTCTCGCATTGGGCCATTGGGCGTGGGGATATGTCCTGGTGACACACTAATCCCCTTACGTATATTGTTTTTCAAACATATTACACATCTCTGTATCACATGATCAATTTGACTGTTCAAATCTGGCGCCCAAAAGCCATATTCTCTGATTTTTCTCCTTACCTCTCCTCTGTGCGCATGGCAAAAGTCGTGAGCCGTGTGGATCAGCAGTCCGACCAGGCCAGCAGGAGCCACCACAAATCCACTGACGTCGCGCCACAAACCTGAATCATCCTGACAAGCTCCCCTGGTTATCCAGAGGTTCCGTTCTACCTGACTAGCCTCCTCCTGGAAAGTCAAAACATCTTTGTAGGTTATCTTGTCCTCTAACTCAACTCCGTGTGTGATAACCAACACCTTACCTGCTCTGTCGGCACCTGTCACTTCCTTGGCAGCTTCGTCTGCTCTTTTGTTTCCTCGAGTTATTTTTGACTCGTCAGACTGGTGGGCAGCACACTTGATTATCGCAATCTGCTTTGGTTTCATAATTGCTTCTAACAACCGTTTAATCTGACTACAATGTTTTATGGCGCTTCCGTCAGCTTTCTTAAAACCTCGCCCTTTCCACACTGTGCCATGTAAAAATGCGGTACCGTGAGCATAGGCACTATCTGTATGAATATTTACAGTTCTGCCCTCTGCCATGTTACATGCTTCCGTCAGTGCGACCAACTCTGCTAATTGGGCCGAACAAGGTTGTGATAATGCTTCGGCTTTTTCTACCACAAATCCTTCGCCCTGTGACCTTACCACGGAGTAACCTGCTTTTAGTCCCTCGCCAACACGATAGCAAGAGCCGTCAGTCCATAATTCCAGATCTGGACTGCTAAATGGAAACGCCTGCAAGTCTGCTCTGAGTTTAGAGTACCTCTCGACTTCGACTAAACAGTCGTGGGGTTCTCCATCCTCAGGCGTAGGGATGTCAGCTGCCGGGTTCGTTATGGAACACCTGACCAGCGTCACGTCTTCCTGTTCCAAAAGTCTGTAGTAGTGTTTAATGCGAGGCATTGTTAGTGCATATTTACCGGACTCCAACAGACTCTTTAAGTCATGCCTCACCATGATATCCACTGGATATCCCATCATAATACTTGCGGCTTTTTCGTACATCGTATAAACTCCAGCCATTTCTCGGTAGCATGGAGCCATCCCCATCTCTACTTCCGAGTAGGCAATCGAGTAGTACGCCATCGGCTGCGGTCGCGCCCCCACCCCTGTGTTCTGGGCCAACACCGCACACGCCTGCTTCTGACCTGGTGAAGAAGAGACGTAGAGTATAAATTTCTTGGTATAGTTAGGCAAAGCCAGGGCCGGCGCCTCTAACAGTCGGGACTTGATTGTTTCGAATGCCCGTGAGCCATCTTCGGTCCATACCACTTTACTGCTCAGTTTATCATCGCCCGTTTCTTTCATCATCTCTCTCAATGGTTTCACTATTTCCGTATAGTTCTCGACCCAGGGAGAGCTGTACCCCATTATACCCAGAAATCCCATTAGCTGTCGTACCGTCACAGGCTTGGGCGCCGTCCTTATGGCCACCAAATGTTCTTCTGAAATAGCCCGATGGCCCTGTGAAATTGTTTGTCCTAAATAGATCACTTTAGGTTTACAATATTGCAACTTTTTCAACGACACTTTATGGCCGTTTTCCGCCAACAGTTGCAACAGTTTCACGGAATCGCGATGACATGTTTCCTGATCGTCCGCGCACAGTATCAGATCATCCATGTACTGAATGACCCTAGAGGTCACGACTTTATCCAACCCCTCTAAATCCTCCCTTAGGATTTTGTTGAATATGTGTGGCGAATGCTTTAGTCCCTGCGGGATCCTAGTATACTCATAATATTCATCCTTATAAGTAAAACCAAAAAAATGCTGGCACTCCTCGCTCAAGGGCACACTAAAATATGCACTACACAAATCTATAACCGTAAAGTATTTAGCTTTCGACGGGATAAATGTCAATAGCACATGGGGGTCGGGGACATCTGATGGATAGTCAAGTAACACCTCGTTGATAGCTCTTAGATCATGCACCAGCCGGTAAGAGGTATCAGGCTTCTCCACGGGTAGCAACGGCGTGTTGCTCCGGGGATCAGTTGTTTTCCGTAAGACTCCTGCGGCTAAAAGTCCTTTAATTTGTGGCTCGATTCCAGCCACCGCTTTCTCCTTCAATGGATACTGGTTCTTCCAAGGCAGGGTGGCCCCAGGTCTAAGCTCCACCTTCACAGGTTGAGCGGACTTGATTAGTCCAATTTCAGTGCTGTTCTTTGCCCACAGCGTCTCAGGCACCGCCTCCATCATGTCCTCTTGGAGGCTTGATGCATTAGGATTAGGGAGTTCTCCCAGTGTCTCTTGGGATAATTGCACAGTTTGGGGACGACCCATCCCTGTGCCTTGAACCATGATCTTAATAAACCTTTTATCAGGGCTTATCCAGATCCGTTTGTTTTCTTTCATCTGTTCAAATTCTATCCCTTCAGCTTTTTTCATCATTTCGCCTATGTGTTGTTGATCACATGAGCTGATTACCTTCAAAGTCACATGGGGAACACTATCCATAATGCCGTGTTCTTTAAGCAGATAGTCGCTCCGTGCAATACGTAACGCTGCTCCCTGTGGCCCCAATATGATATTGGTAGCATTCAGCTGTACTTTGTCAGGTTGCACCCTCAGCCACTCCTTAGTCTGTGACGAGTTTGCATCTCTATGATACTGCAGAGTGCAATGATAGGGGGTATTTGGATCCCTTGCTTCAGGCATATTGGCAGTGATAAATTTCTCCCTTTGTAAGGCGGGGCCAAGTAGCTCTTGGTCCAGTCCCCCTAAACAATAGATCTCTGGTGGTTGACTGTCAATTTGTTGTACCATCTGATAGTACTGGTCTTCTCGTTCGGCTATCACGCAACCCTCCGCAGTACATTTAATGTCCATCCCCAGTAACCCCAGCCCATCTCGGCCGAGTAAGTTAATAGGTGTGCTTTCCGAGACCAGCACAGGGAGAGTCGCTTCCCTGCCTTGATATCTCAGAGTCACAGGTTCGGTAACAGCCGCCAGCTGGTTTACTCCCTCAAATCCAATTGTCCGTACATATCGACCGGACATGGTTAGGTGCGTCGCGTCTTGGGGTTGTACTACCGTGTAGGCCGCGCCGGTGTCTGCCATCATCTTGACAGATTTGTCATTCACCGTTACGCACACAATAGGCTCCTCCCTTAAAGACGACACTGACAGCTGACACCTCCCCATTGGACTCTCTGGGCCTCTTCATAGTGGTTCATCTGGCCCTCTTGATGGATTTACCGGGCCATTGTTCGCATTCTGGTCTTGGACTCGGGGTTGACCTTGGTCTTGCCAAGTTCTTTCCTGGTCTCCCCCTCTGGGTTGACAAGCCTGTCCACATTCCCGTACGATATGACCAGGTTCCCCACACGTCCAACACACCACCTTCCGCACCGGGAATCCATACGGATTCCGGCCTCTGCCTCCACCTCTTCCTCGTGGTTGCCACCCGACTGCTCCTCTCGACCTCTGTTGTTGGTCTGGCGCATAACCCCCTTGTGTTCCCACTTGAGCCCGTCTCTGTCCCTGTGGTTCCCCTTCATAGCCTGTCCCCCCTCTTGGTTGTGGGGCCTGGACTAAGGCTTGAAGGTATTCCACTACCTTCACTGCATCAGTTGGCTGTTGATACATGATCTTACGTTGTTGCTCCGTATCCTTCTCCTTTGCTCTTTGCTCTTTTTTCCGATACAGGTCAACGTAATGCTCTACTTGATCAATATATAAGTCCAGCGCCATCCTTGACAATGACACCACCTCGGCCAATCTCTGTCTTACCTCTAGGGGGAGGCCGTTTTCAATCTTGGCTCTAACGAGGCTTCATGCATAGGGTCAAGTCCCGCCTCCTGACCAGTTGTGTTCTTCCACGCGGCATAGGCTTGTCGTACGTACAGCCTGGGGTGCACTGTTGTCGCCAAAGTACCAATCTGAATTTGGTCTGCGTGCAGTCTCGTTGGATAGGCTTCTCGTAGGGCCGCCCACATTACTCCCCTGTACGCTGTGAACAGGTCCGCATCATGCGCTCCAGTCCCCACATGGCCATGCAGGCGAGCCATCTCCAGTATCTTTTCCATGCCGTCTTTTCCCATCATGTTTGTCAATATTTTCTTGACATCCCCCATTGCCATTTCTGTGCCGACCATCAACTCCTCCAGTTGGGCAATCCAAGGGTTGGCCCCATTCTGGAGGGGTGGCAATTTCTCAGTCACCTGTGTCATGTCCGACGCCTTCAGGGGGTGATATTCCAGGTCCTGTCCTCTTATTATTATAGGAGCCATGCGGATAGGGGTTTGCTTGTTTTTCGTCTGTGATCTGGTCTGCGTTCTCTCCCTTACAGCCTCTTGTACTTTCTGGAGGGCCTCTTGCTTCTCTCCTTTTTTGTCTTGCAGGGCAATTTGCTTTCCCTCAATGCCAGCCCGCACCCTCATGAACTCCTGATATTCCTCTCCCTCCGCTTCCATGCTTGTATGGTCGGGAACTTGCCCTGCTAGGACCACTTGGTCCCTGTCCAAAGCCGTGAGCGCCTGTTCTATCTCTGTCAGATCCTCTTGTATCCGTGTCATCTGCCCCCCAAGTGCGAGGTCGATAGCCTCTGGCTTCTCACCTACTGCATCTATCTTCGTCCACTGGGATATCGTGTGACCAATCTTGTGACTGCCAGGGGCTACCCCCTTGCGGCGCTGAGGTTGGGGGGAAGCAAATTGCTGGGCGGTAATAAGATCTCGGTATATAGAGTGGGGCGCAGGAGCTGGGGGGCTTTGGAGGTACTCTGGCTGGCGGACAGACTCTCTCTGGTGGTCATACTCTCTCTGGTGGTCATACTCTCTCTGGTGGTCATAAACTCTCTGAGGCTGGCCGTAGGTCTCCTTCACCCTTTCCCACTCTTTCTCTTTTAACATTGCCTCATAGCCTTCCTTTCCCTTTCTTTCAGCTGCTTGTATCACTCTAGTTCGCTCTGACGTCTCTTCTATCCTTTCCCTTGGTCGTGAGGTGGCCGCATACTCTCTGACTGACCCAGTCTGGGCTGACCTGTCTGGTAGCCGTGAGGCGGCCACACCCTCTCTGTCTGACCAAGTCCAGGCTGACCTATCTGGTTGCCTAGCTGTCAGCTGAATAGATGTCTTTGCTTGTCCCTTCTCTTTGTTCCCCAGATCATCTGTCAACTGGTAAGGGCTTATCATCTCTAATAAAGGTAGGATGGGGTATATTGTCTCCCCATTCCTACTGGCATATGGCGGGGGTGCTAAAGCTCCCTCAATTCTTTCCTGTTGGGCCATAAGATAGGAGGCTGGGGTGGGTGAGGCTAACTGCACTGCACTTTGGGCGGTGACAGGTGTTGTGTCAGGGGCCAGGGGAGTTATGGTGACCTGGACTACCCCCTCTACTGGTTTGTCTGCATCATTGCCATTTGCAATGGCCTTCTTTTCACTATCTCTCCTCTCAGCTTCCCGTGCATAAGCTGCTAAAAAGCTTGTTTCTTGCAACCTTTTCTTTGCTCTTTCCTCCTCGTTCCCTTGATATCTGTATGCCTTAATTAGTGTTCCCACAATAGCTATTAACCCCAAATCAAAAGAACCCTCGACTGGCCAACGTTTCTCAAGCTCCCATCTTTCATTCCATCTTTTTGATATATAAATTGCTTTTTTCAAATAATATCTGTTACCTTTTGTCGTGTCGTGTTCATTGGCAATAATTTGTACGGGACTTTCTTCCATCCACCCAATTACGGTCGACTTACCTGCGTCGGTTGTGTCTTTTATTTTCTTATATGCACTTTTTCGCCCCATTTTTTCTCTTGTCTTTTTATCTTGTAACAATGGCAACAGACAGAACAATAGCTTGTGTTATCCCTATCTAAGTGTAGGTGTCTATGCTTCTTGTGACTAACTCCTACTCGGACAGCCAATAGTGGCACTGTGGGCCCTTCCTATTCTCTTCTGTCCCTTGTTCAGTTGAAATTCCTATTCTTACCTGATTTGTGGTGTTCCGCGTGTCCAATCGAACTGCTGGAGATCAGAGCACACAATGACAACAGTTCTTGTTAATTTATCAACCAGACTTGTACTTTACTCTGTCTTTATAATCAAATTCCTGAGAGGTTCCTTTCATTCACTGTATGAGTATCTTTTTACTTTCCTCATACACTCTTAAACATGAGACAATTGTAATTGATACATGTGTGTGATACCACCCGTTTCTACTCCCTGTTTTTCTTCTCGTTCGATCTCTGTCAACACACTGGGTTCCTATTTTTTGTTGAATCTCCGCTCTCCTTTACTTCCGCTTGATCCTGCTCCAATTCTGATACTCCTCGGAAAACAAAAACATCTTGATTAATATAGTTACATTCATTTTTCACATTCTTTTTCATTATTTAGTACCACACCCCCCAGGGGACACCTGTCACCCAGACACGTGTCCCCCAGAGGTAATCTAAAGAATGCCACGGACGCCGCGCCACGCACGCCGTGAGGTGTCAACCCTGTTTACTGAAGAGACCTTGACAGCCCCTCCACAGTGGTCTAAACCCACCTCACCACAGGTACAAAGCAGTCAGCATCCCGGCAACCTCCCCCGTCCTTCAGGCCAGTATCCCCAGAGTCCAGTGCCCTGCCGGACGGCCATGCATAGCCGACCAGACCCAACACCGAACCCCGGGTACACCGCCCCACATCACACAGTCAATCCAAACGTACCTACTATGGGGAAAAAAAAAAAAACACAATTGCATACACAACCCTATCTCGCCAACGGCAACGCACGGTCGTCCAGGAACGTCCCCCTTCTCACACCCACACGCACGCCCCGGCCCTCCCACTCCCCAACCCTGAATGTCCACCACCCAGATCAGAGAATAGTTGCCAGCGCGGACGCCGGGCACCTCGGCTCTATTGGAACGCCCACACCTACCCTGCCACACTCCGCGCCATCCCTTATCACCATCATCGCACACGCAGGCGCAACCGAGCGGTGTGGGTCCCCAGACGCAGAACCAACCGCGCCGAGAGTCCTGAACACGTACGCCACACACACCCTGATAACATTCACACAAACCACTATAACCGCAAACATCACCACAGCACACAGCAAATACTTAGCAATCGTCCATCCTATGTAGCCCATCCAACCTTGACCCCAGCCCTCCCACGAGTCCTCCCGCGCGGGCTGCATCTCCCTAGTAATATTCTTCAAATGTTCTATAACCTCTGGCATCGCTACTTCATCATTTTCGGGCACATACGTGCAGCACTCCTGGCCTATTAACGCACACGTACCCCCTGAAGCTGCCAACAAAAAATCCATAGCCGCCCTTGTCTGCATCTCCATTAACCTTAATGCCCGCATTTCCTCATTTTCTAGGCTAAACCCCTTTGTCGTCGTGATCGTCATCTCCTCAAACAATGCAGCTAAATGATCAATCTCCTGCTCATTAGCATATGTCCCATACGCAGGATATGCCATCTTAAAAAAAGTATCCGGTCTCACAGCTCGTGCCTTCCTAGCCCCACGGTGCGTCGGCAAAACATCAGTTATCCTCATTGCCGGCACCAGATACCCCAACGCACACCTTCCTTTCCAACCCGCCGGTAACGCCGCATACGCATTCACACCACAAATCCAATATGTACCTTGGGGAGCCCGTGCAGCCATCTTTGCAGCCCCCAGGCTCACCCCCCCTACACAATTCCCCAGCGTGCCCACATATACACCATTCTCGCCGTCCTCACATCTCGTAAATTCCTCTGGCCTAACTGCCACCGGAATAGGCGTAACATCCAACTTAGCCTGCTCCGCCACCGCCCCTAGCAAACCCTTTGTTTTATGATACACCTCTTGCCTTTCCTCACTCACTCCCTTACATAGGAAAGGCAGATTAAAACCCTTCAGCACAGAGTTATGACACTCAGTGACTGGGTGGGCTATAAGCGGTATACCGGCTGCAGAAGATTCTGGCGCTAGGCCGCACACATAACAATCAGTCTTATTTGCACTTTTCGCCACCCCCCTCGCAATTTTTATAAACACATTCGTGTGAGGCTCACGCAATTCCCGCTTGTCCACATCTATATTTATAAGCTCCGGTGTCTGGTCCCAAAAATACCACATAACCCCTGCCGTACACAATATGACAGCTGTTACCAGAGCGCACGTCACCAAAGCGCACTCCGCATTCCTAGACAAACCCAACATCCTTGGACCGGCCTGCCCTCCTCCTTGTTATCCCTGCTTCTCTCCTCCTGCTGCGCGTTTCCTACTCTCCCTGCAACGCCCCACAGACAACAACCAACAACATCCCTTATTACAAATTGTTCACCATACAACATATAACCCCGTTCCATTCCCCCCCTAACCAACCCTCCAATATATCCCTAACAGGAGAGTGGAAGAGAGGGGGTGGGAAGGCGCCCCCGGGCCGGGGAGGGGGACACACACTGGGAAAGGCCCGGGAGGGAGGGAGCACACCCAAATCCCCCAGAGGAGAGGAGACCAGGCAAGACCAGAGTACGTCATGCTAGACAGGAAGGGAGGGAACGTCCCGTGAGGGAGTATACCACTAGGGAGGGAGTGACGTACCTAGGAAAGGAGCTAGGACAGGAGGGGAGGGAACGTCCCGTGAGGGAGTACACCACTAGGGAAGGAGTGACGCACCTAGGAAAGGAGCTAGGACAGGAGGGGAGGGAACGTCCCGTGAGGGAGTACACCACTAGGGAAGGAGTGACGTACCCAGGAAAGGAGCTAGGACAGGAGGGGAGGGAACGTCCCGTGAGGGAGTACACCACTAGGGAAGGAGTGACGCACCTAGGAAAGGAGCTAGGACAGGAGGGGAGGGAACGTCCCGTGAGGGAGTACACCACTAGGGAAGGAGTGACGCACCTAGGAAAGGAGCTAGGACAGGAGGGGAGGGAACGTCCCGTGAGGGAGTACACCACTAGGGAAGGAGTGACGCACCTAGGAAAGGAGCTAGGACAGGAGGGGAGGGAACGTCCCGTGAGGGAGTACACCACTAGGGAAGGAGTGACGCATCTAGGAAAGGAGCTAGGACAGGAGGGGAGGGAGGACTCGACGAGGGGGGGGGGGCCGAAACAACAATACCACCTTATACCACAACACTACAACACAACCTATCCCTAACCGCCGGTTGGCGGTGTCTCCTAACCTTCCGATTTTGGTGGAGACCGCCAGCCAAATCTATCATGGGTCTTCACCAGTGTTTTAAAGGCCGCCTCCGCTTCTTTTTGACTCAAAGACACCCCCTCTGCTCCCTCTCCCCCCTTAACCATGCGACTCCGACCCATCACCAGACTAGTAGCAAACTGCCTCACGACAGCCTCCATGGTGTAAGCGCTAGACCAACCACTTGGTGTAAACAATTCCATACATATGACCCCACCCTTACTCACATAACCATGTTCTAATGGCGGAGAGAGCACCCGCATGAACGGCGGAGAGAACGGAAAATCCTGAGGAAAAGAGACACCCAGCAATATAAACTCCGTCTTAGTCTCCTTCATATCCTGCCACAACAAGGAGTCCACATCCAACTGAAACAACCTAACCTCCCAGCTGAACAGATTATCCCCAACCAACTCCACTGTAATAAAACCGCCGCCCTGTCGTCCGATCTCCTGAAGTTCCCTCATAAGCCTTTTCGACCGGACCAGGGCACCCCGAGTCATTGGTGACGATGCAGATGGCGTACTGGTTCCCCTCATTCTTGCGATCGTCCTTGCGAACCAGCCCTGTGGTGCAGACTGCCGTTCCACCGTCTGGCCTTTCACCATCTTTCACTAGTCAGATTAGTCAAGCATTAGTCAACCTCAATTGCTCAATTAATCCCCACATACAACACCCATACCCGTCAGTACTCTAGACCCTGCCTACAATGTCCCAGACCCCAGACTGGATCCCCCAAAAGGGACCCAGAAATTAGGAAAGAAAGCCAGGGCAGAAATCAGCGCGTGGGGGGGGGGGGGGGTCTCGAAGGAAAACCAGGAGAGGGGAGGGGGGGGGGCACACAGTCCCATACAGACCTGTTTCAAACCATAAAACACATTACACAATATGCCATACTTTGCAACTGCCCAAACGCCTCCTATGGAGGAGGAGGAAGAGAGAGAGAGAGAAAAGAAAGAAAGTTACAGAAGAGATAAAAAGAGAGAGGGGGAGAGAGAGAGAGAGAGGGGGCCAAAGAAAGAGGGGAAGAGAGAGAGAGAAGGAGAGAGGGAGGGAGGGAAAGAGAGAGAGAGAGAGGGAGGGGAGAGAGAGAGAGGGGAAAGAAGGAGTGCGGGAAGAGAGAAAGGGAGGGAGAGAGGGGATAGAAAGGAGGGGAAGGAAGAAGTGCTGGAAGTTAGAAAGGGAGGGAGAGAGGGAGGGAGAGAGGGGAGAGAGAGGAGGGGAAGGAGAAAGAGGGGGAGAGAGAGAGAAAAGGAAAGGGGGAGAGAGAGAGAGAGAGGGAGAAAGAGAGAGAGAGAGAGAGGGAGAGAGAGGAAGAGGGGGAGAAAGGGGAAGAAAGAGAGAGAGGGAGAGAGGAAGAGAGCGGGAGAAGGGGAGAGAAGGGAGAGAGAGGAAGAGGGGGAGAAAGGGGGAGAGAGAGAGAGAGGGAGAAAGAGAGAGAGGGAGAGAGGAAGAGAGCGGGAAAGGGGGAGGAAGAGAGCGAGAGGAAGAGGGGGAGAAAGGGGGAGAGGGAGGGAGAATAGAGAGCGGGAGAGGGGGAGAGAAGGGAGAGAGAGGAAGAGGGGAAGAAAGGGGGAGAGAGAGAGAAGAGAGCGGGAGAGGGGAGAACTCAGTGTGTGACATAGAGAGAGGGAGAGAGGAAGAGAGCGGGAGAGGGGGAGAGAAGGGAGAGAGAGGAAGAGGGGGAGAAAGGGGAAGAAAGAGAGAGAGGGAGAGAGGAAGAGAGCGGGAGAAGGGGAGAGAAGGGAGAGAGAGGAAGAGGGGAAGAAAGGGGAAGAAAGAGAGAGAGGGAGAGAGGAAGAGAGCGGGAGAAGGGGAGAGAAGGGAGAGAGAGGAAGAGGGGGAGAAAGGGGGAGAGGGAGGGAGAATAGAGAGCGGGAGAGGGGAGAGAAGGGAGAGAGAGGAAGAGGGGAAGAAAGGGGGAGAGAGAGAGAAGAGAGCGGGAGAGGGGAAGAGAAGGGAGAGAGAGGAAGAGGGGGAGAGAAGGGAAAGAGAGGAAGAGGGGAAGAAAGGGGGAGAGAGAGAGAGAGGGAGAGAGAGAGAGAGGGAGAACTCAGTGTGTGACATAGAGAGAGGGAGAGAGGAAGAGAGCGGGAGAGGGGGAGAGAAGGGAGAGAGAGGAAGAGGGGAAGAAAGGGGAAGAAAGAGAGAGAGGGAGAGAGGAAGAGAGCGGGAGAAGGGGAGAGAAGGGAGAGAGAGGAAGAGGGGGAGAAAGGGGGAGAGAGAGAGAGGGAGAGAGAGAGAGAGGGAGAAAGAGAGAGAGGGAGAGAGGAAGAGAGCGGGAGAGAGGGAGGAAGAGAGCGAGACGAAGAGGGAAATAGAGAGAGGGAGAGAGGAAGAGAGCGGGAGAGGGGCATTACGTACACCTAACCATATACCACAACACTACCTCAGGACGGGAGTCAAAAATGCCTCTACCGCCCCCTAGCGTAACGCCAATACCCTCACAACGGTCACCTCCACACCCCTCCAAAAACTGGTCTCGTGCCCCAGGTTGACTCTAACGCCACCTAGTGCACTTCCAACCACATCACAATCACTTAAAACGGCCGCGTTGCCCAGGTTGACTCTGGCGCCACCTAGTGCACTTTCAACCACATCATAATTAATTTCAGTCACTCCGCCTCACACACAATGACCTTTCTCACAAGTGCGCATGCGCGCACACTAAGGCGGCCCACTCATTCACCGTGCATCCTGCACACGTTTAAACTTCCAGCCAATATTTTGTAAACATTAGCCCATTCCTCATAAAAGACAATACAGTTATACTGCAATTCCTCCGCTTCCACAACATACAGTACTGAACATCCCATGCGAGCCACGACGAGCTATTTGTTCATAGCACATAGCTTCGAGCTAGCCGGTCATAGCATGTAGCTTTAGCCTAGCCTCGCGCCATGACACGCACGAGTCCTGACGAGAACGCGCTCTGTCCAGCACGAGCACCGACAAGCATGCACGCGCTGCACTTTTACCAACAGCTGGGTGGCTCAATGGACAAGGCGCTCGTCCCTATGTACCATATCCAATATTAAAAAAAACGTTCTCAGTCATATATTAAGTGCCAATTTACAGATTTAATCCATACTATATCACACAACGTACAACATAACCATAAGTCCTTCCACTCATACACAAATAATGCCTAACCATAGCTGCAACAACATTCATAACCAACCTATTTTAGTCCCTGACGCCCGCGGTAGATCCCCACATCCCGTCAACAACCACCGCGCAACTTCCTAAATGCAACATCAGGCATATTTACCCTCCGTACTATAGACAGTGTTTAAGTTTACTATATTGCTTTCTATAGCCTTTTAATCGACTTTTCTTTAAGTACTTATTTTGTTACAGCCTAACGCAGTTAATTAACACGCCTGCTGCGCTCAAAATCAAACAAGACCCTTGCAGTCTGCCCGGCACGGTCCTAACACGCACACGTACCACTGTTTAACTTTGAGCACGAACCAGACCCCGCTTTTATTAAAAAGCCACGTATCTGGGTGTACTTCAGCTCCTCCGTAGAACTATTCCCCGTACTCTGTAACCTCACACGCCACTCCCCGGTCCCGAAGGTTCTCCTCATGCTTACCACACTTAACTTGCATGTTCTGAATGGTAACAGCGCTCTGTCCTCTTCCCATATTCTCTGTACTTCAGCTCCATTTGTGGAACTATTCCTCGCACCCAATTTCACAGAGCTTCCCCTTCCATTCAGAACACCCAAATCATTCCTTATTAACTGCGCTCCACGTCTCGAGTATTATTTTCTAGGCTTCTAATAATCCCTCGAGAAGCGCACCATCGCACGCAAAACGGACCACCGTGGTTTCCTGGCCAGAAAAACCGTAGTCAGTCGCAATACGACGCTTATAACCTGTCTCGCAAACCAGTTTTGGCGGTGCACACTCATCCTTACCATATCTGACTTGCATGTTCTGAATAGTAACAGCGCTCTGTACACTTCCCCATATTCTCTGTACAACAGTTCTCCAGTGGAACTTCCCTGTACCCAATTCCACAGAGCTTCCCCTTCTATTCAGAACACCCAACTCATCACTTATTACTTCATGTTCACATGAGGTTAAGTCTTTAGCAAACCCCCCTTTGGTTCGAATTGAACACCCGTACACTCCATAACACTCACCTTTTTGGTAACTCTCCGGCTACGCGAAGACGATCTGTTGTTGTTGTCGATGTTCGAGGTGAAGAAAGAGGAAAAAAAAATTCTCTTTTGTTGTCGTTCAAAACGGATGTTTCTATTCAAGGATCACAGCACCAAAAATGTAGTATCTTCCTAGCTTAATCTTCGTACTCTGCGTTGTGTTTAAACCTTAAAAAAGCTCTTTGAAGTACTACTGAGCTACAAATGCAGATAACCATGTATATGATGGTTTCTGCTAGTACACGGCGCGGCGGTTGAAGAAATCGAGTTCCGAGCAGTTTGAAGAGAATCCGTTTTTAATGAAAAAGGATTTCAACAGATGTTACAAAAGAAATATGTGCAATGAACCTACGAGATGCATCCAATATGCCGGAGGATCGTAGAATTCAGACTAAATTCTCAATAAAAAAGCTTGTCTATAAACATTCTCGCGTCTCGGCTTCTTCAAGATGGTAGTATGGTCGCCGTCTCTCTGCTCGTGGTTTCCTCAATATCTAGTGGAGAAAAGAGTGTGTATTCTGCTAGTTGTTTCCTGGTCTGGTCTCGTGGGGGTTGTGTGTTCCTCTCCCATCGAGGAGTTTGTCATATTCAAATCTAGGCTCCGCCTCTAATGTTACGACAAGCGGGCGTATTCAAAAACTTGCATCGAGCTTTCTAATTGGAGAACACTTGTTTTAGCTCTCAATAGGCTAAGCCCTACAGTGACGTTTTAAGACTGAATTTATTACTGGGCGTTTTCCCGCAGTTCAAGATACCCTATTAGGTCACAGAGTGGACTCAAACGGTCCTTCTTTGATCTCTGCTACATCTGCTGTCCTTTGTCTTAGAAGAGACAGCAGCCCCCCTTAGTGGGGCTTGTCTGGCGCCTTATAAGGCCGTTTCTTTAGTATCTTTGTATATTCAATCTGTCTGACCAGATGGTTCTCTAGTCGCTTGGTCGATCTCAGAGCTGTAAAACCACACATTTGTTGACTTTCCCAGGAGATCAAACAGCCACTGTCTCTCACTTAATCAGCGCCTGCATGTCTCATCTTCCCCCATGAGGAGGAAATCTGAGACAGGCAGCTGCCTGTACCAAATGAGAGATGTGTGTCTATGCCTCATTGTGTTACAGAGAGAGGGGAGATGGGGGGAGAAATTTGTGAATGTATAGTACCTGTTTTTGTTGCCATTCTGTAATCGTTGGTTGTGTTGTACAAAATAATATATACACAGTTTGCTTTGACTGAAAACTACCACACACACACACACACACACACACGCGCGCGCGCGCGCACACACACACACACATATATACCGTTACTTCCTGTCATTGGCATACGTTTTCTTTTTTTTACTAACATCTTAGTGCCTCATTAGCCTAGGGATTAAGGATACGTGAAGTATTAACTATACCATAATAATATTGAGGTTTTGATCCATAGAAATGTCTGTGCTACACAATTTCAGTTAGATTCGATTTATTGTCCTTTAATTTTGCACTCATGACATTAGTTGCTTGCCGTTTAATCAACATCGAAAGACCCCCCACTTCCGCCCAGACACCCATTCCTGTCTGTCTGTCTGTCTGTCTGTCTGTCTGTCTGTCTGTCTGTCTGTCTGTCTGTCTGTCTGTCTGTCTGTCTGTCTGTCTGTCTGTCTGTCTGTCTGTCTGTCTGTCTGTCTGTCTGTCTGTCTGTCTGTCTGTCTGTCTGTCTGTCTGTCTGTCTGTCTGTCACTCTCTCTGTCTCTCCCCCAATTAAACTGTCCTACTCTACATCACCAGCATGTTTTGCAGCAAGTCACTTGTTCCTTCCTCTACTAAACAGGTCTGTAATTTTATATTGTTCTGCCACTTTTACTAGCAAATTTTGTTTTTTAATTCTAGCTTTTTCAGCTCCACCATTTCTTTTTTTACAGGGGCCAATTTCGAATTGCATATCATTCTTGGTTGACACTGAAGTTAGTAAAATGCCATCCGAATTATGAAAAAGCTTTCTTGATGGAGAAACAGTGTATCAAAAATCTGAAAGAAGCAAAGATTTACTGTTTGAAATTCTCCCAGTTGTTAGATTACTGCTTCCCTCTGCTGATCAGCTCGTCCACCTTAGAGCTATATCTCCAGGCAGCCTCACGTTGTTCACTAAGCACAACATTTGACGACACAGAAGCAAATCTTCATTCAAACAGCAATGGCAGGCAGCTCGCACAGTAGAAGCAATCGTCTGTGTTATCTGATTTGGAGAGTATTCCTTCATTAAAAGGACAACAAAAAACTTCTCTGAAGGCTTATATTGTCAGAGAATAGGCTACGGTGTCAGATAATTAGGCTATGCGGTATGCTCCAAATGGCATTGAGTTTCTCTCGTTCGATGTCACGGATAGGCTAGGGGACACAAATTCAGCCTGAGACGTTTAGAGTCGCTCCGGCCCGCACGCACACACGCACACACACTATTGTCACCTATGTGTGTCGTTGCGCTCTGGGTAGTGTATCGGTAGTAGAGCGCTGTGTAGGCTACATCATCTGGATGGACTGTTTCTGTGCGAGCGAAGATGCATACTATGGAATTTAATCCTGCCGGCGCCACTGCCGGCCCACACACCGGCCCTCACACTGGCCCACACACCGGCCCACACACCGGCCCTCACACGGGCCCCACTGCCGGCGCCACTGTCGGCCCACACACCGGCCCTCACACTGGCCCACACACCGGCCCACACACTGGCCCACACACTGGCCCACACTCCGGCCCACACACTGGCCCACACACTGGCCCACACACCGGCCCACACACTGGCCCACACACCGGCCCACACACCGGCCCACACTCCAGCCCACACTCCGGCCCACACACTGGCCCACACACCGGCCCACACACCGGCCCACATACCGGCCCACATTAGTGGCCCACACACCGACTCACACACTGGCCCACACACTGGCCCACACACCGGCCCACACACCGGCCCACACACCGGCCCACATTAGTGGCCCACACACCGACTCACACACTGGCCCACACACTGGCCCACACACCGGCCCACACACCGACTCACACCGGCCCGCCGTACAGACCATGTAGCCTGGGAGATGACTGAAATCACTGCAAGACCTAGTAGGTAATTTTTACGCATCTTTCTGTGGCAATTTTCATTTTTACATCTAACTTTTTTAGCCCTACCCTACCAAAGTGGGCCGATCGGAGTGGACTAAATGGGCCAGTCGAACCCCCCCCCCATAAAAAAATTAATAAAGTTAAAAATAAAAAATTCAATTTGGACGAGCCCACTTTACTTCCGGCCCATCGGGATCCGTCCCGAACGTCCCGATGGCCAGTCCGGGCCTGGGCAGGAACCACAGGGCTCATATCAGAGCTGGTGATGACCTGACGAGTCTCAGGTGTGCAGATAGGACTTAGCTGACAGCGTGTGGAAACGGCGACAGGAAGCTGCCCATATAAGGGCGTGGAAGCAGGGGGAGAGAGAGAGGCTCTGGCCGTGATCGTAACACTTTCTTCCGGGGGAAAAAATTGTTTACTTCTAAATCTCAAATGTGAGTGACTTTATCTGGCATTTCAGCTAAAATATATGTCTATTTATGCAAAGTGTGGAGAATATTTCCCAGAAGCTGGCATCATTCATCATCTCAGTTTTGTTTAGAATCAAGAGGTTTATTTGTCACATACATACCAGGGCATACAGTGAAATGCGGGTGGTCATGTATTTTTGCATTGATTGTGCAAAATACAATAATAAAATAGGCATAGAAAAAATAAAATAGGTAAGACACAAGATGTGCATGGTAAAAAAAGGCATGCTAATTCCTGAGAAACTGGTTCCTATATACACTACTATACAATATACAATATACAATTTTAATTAATGTATCTAAACTATACAGTACCTCCTTCCTTTACAATATCTTGGTCAATCAGTGATTGGCAGCATTACATGCAGACATTCGCGAGTACGTTTAAACAGACTCACTTGTTTTTGTGGGTTTTTGCTCTAGGCTGGAAAGTAATCTATTGCACTTTTAACAGCATTGAGGATGTGCTGTTGTAGGGCTAGGCCTCATCCAGGTGTGTTGTTAGTAATCACATTGGGTACAGAGAGCCTGATCTTATATTGCAATGTTGCAACACCTCACTCAACCATATTGTATCATGTCTTATATTTACATTCTTCTCAATGCCTATGATTCACACGCTTATTTCAAGGACTACATATCATCACAGTCAGTGCTGCCGCCACAACCATACTAAACACATTACACACTCAAACCTCACAATGTGCCTTGCTTACATCTATTTGCTTTAGTCCTATTGGGTAAAAAAGAAAAAAAACAAGGCTTCGATATATCAAGTATCCTCTGTACAGCACGCACCCATTTAGACTCTGCAGACTTGTACTTGGAACGTGTGTAAAAAGGCCACTTGACCTTGGTTCTTGACACATTCCTATAAAGTATTGATTTACTCCATGCGCTATGAATGAAACCTGGGTGAAATACCAGTTGAATGTGAATACTCAGGCAGGGAGGGGCAACTGAAGAGCACTTGATTTGATCTTATTTCCCAAATGATGTGTTCACAATCACTTCTGAGGCTCAATATGTTCCTGTTTAAATTTTTTATCAATAAAGTAATTAGTCTGTAATTAGTCTGTTACCATGGTGATGTGGTGGTGTCTTGTCTGTTACCATGGTGATGTAGTGGTGTCTTGCCTCTTACAATGGTGATGTAGTGGTGTCTTGTCTGTTACCATGGTGATGTGGTGCTGCCTTGTCTGTTACCATGGTGATGTGGTGCTGCCTTGTCTGTTACCATGGTGATCTAGTGGTGTCTTGTCTGTTACCATGGTTGTGTAGTGGTGTCTTGTCTGTTACCATGGTGATGTAGTGGTGTCTTGTATGTTTACCATGGTGATGTAGTGGTGTCTTGTCTGTTTACCATGGTGATGTAGTGGTGTCTTGTCTGTTACCATGGTGATGTGGTGGTGTATCCAAAGCGCTTTACAATTTGTTCCTCACATTTTACCCATTCACTCACACATTCACACACCGACGGTGGAGGCGACCATGCAAGGTGCCAACCTGCTCATCGGGAACAGTTAGGGGTTAAGTGTCTTGCTCAAGGACACTTTGACACGCTGTCCGGGAGAAGTGGGAATCGAACCGGGAACCTCCAGATAACCAGACGACTTCTCTACCTACCGAGCCACTGTCTTGTCTGTTACCATGGTGATGTACGGGTGTTTTGTCTCTTACCATGGTGATGTAGTAGTGTCTTGTCTGTTACCATGGTGATCAGGTGGTGTCTCGTCTCTCATCCCGTAATGAATGAAGTACAGGAATGAAAAGATGATTTTGTACACAGCTTGTGCGTGCTGGCCTGTTGCCTTGGTAACACTGGGAAGTTGAGAAATTGTCTTTTTCCTGTACTTTAATGTGATCACAGCACCAGGAATTCATTGCGGCATGAGAGATGAGACAGCACCGCATCACAATGGGAAGTCAAACTATTGATGACCATTTTCGCCAGCAAGCTATCTGTTTATTCCTAGCTTGTGTATGTTCCATGGGTCTGATGTGACCTTTAGACATGTGTCTCAGTGGGGCCTCCCACAGGGGCCTTTTTGTGCCTATGTGTTAGTATGGTTCAGTAGGGTTGCAGCACAATGCATCACAGTAATGGGGGACATTTTCTGTCCACACAGTGGAACAGCATGAAAGTGTTCCGGTGCTTTTAGCAGAGCTTGGCTCTATAATTTCACCAAAGGCTGACACTCTGGCTCTCCTCACTCTTAAAGATACAGTGCAGTGATGTCATAAATAGCTTATTCTGGACTATTAATGCCAGGAGTGTCATTTCTTCCAGCTTCAGGTGTATCATTTGATTTGAAGTGTTTTAGGATGAGGGGGCGTGGCCTTCTGATCACTACACAATAGATGTTTAGTAGGACTACGCTGATGCCCACAATGAGGACCAGTACTAGATGTGACTGATGGGCCAATCAGAGCAGCTAGATGTGACTGATGGGCCAATCATAGCAGCTAGATGTGTCTGATGGGCCAATCAGAGCAGCTAGATGTGACTGATGGGCCAATCATAGCAGCTAGATGTGTCTGATGGGCCAATCAGAGCAGCTAGATGTTACTGATGGGCCAATCATAGCAACTAGATGTGTCTGAGGGGCCAATCATAGATGGTAGATGTTACTAATGGCTTAAGCCAACAGTTCTAACATTTTGGGTAATGTTACATCAACATACCTTCTGGAAAAAGAAAAATGCAATGAGATAGAATTTTTTAATTTTTTGTATCCACTTTTTCTCCCATTTTCTATTTTTCTCCCATCCCAATTTCGTATCATCCAATTCAACCCTCCCCTGTCTCGAACGTTGTTTCTTGCCTCCCACAAGCCGGCTGCAATGTGGACTAAGTCATACATAGCACGAGTCCCCTCCGATACTCGAGGTAACAGCAGTCGCATCTTTTCACCTGCGCGGCGCGATCTTTCAGCGTCAGGGGTCTGCGCTTTGGAGGGGCGCCGCCCCCATCGCTTCCTGATTCTACTGTGCAGGCGCACCAACCGACCTGTAGGAGTCGCTGTCCACAACGCCCAATCCCCACCCATCAGTTTCCCACCCCCTAATACTGCCAATGTGTATTAGTACAGACGACCAGCTAAACTGAAAGCAATGTGGAGCGCTGGGCTCGAACAGGCGAACCCAGCGTCTCCAGTATTCGTGGTGAGCGCCTTGCCCATTACACCATGTAGCCGCCCGAAATAGAATGTTTTTCATTGTACTGTATCTTTAACATTTGTCTGAGGATGTATATTTCTGGCCCCGTACATTTCCTCTCACTAATGGCCTTTTACCGCAGGGGAGGTCGGAAGCTCTGTGTAGGCTACCCTCAGGCAGAGACATATGATGATCCAAATGTAGTAGAATATAAATGTAGATGGATGGATTTAAACCTGAGGATTTTAACCTTTAAATTTGTTTAGGATTAGTTGAATTGGAGGTTATTTAGTTCAAAGTATATGATGGTTGGATGTTGCATATTCTCTTAACTTGAGGAAACCCACTATCTTAAATGAATATCACTGACTATATTCAACTTGTAAATCTTTAGCTGTGGTCACCATCATACAGATTCACAAATCCACTAGCAATCATTTCTGGCCAGTGCGGGAAATATTCACTTGTGACGCCAGAGTGTCTTTGTGAAGCTGTATCTATCTATTCATCATATCTATGTCTGTCACTATAGCCAATTGAAATGCTAGAAATTGTCACGTGGACTGGGAGAACTAATGGAATAGTCCCACCGGGCCGTGTGTATATTTTCCCTAACGCACTTTCACTTCCGCGTTCGGGATGAGAGCGACTAACGTTAGCAAAAATTTGTTAAAAAAAACAAAACAAACGTCTTTGGATAGCTTCTTTGCAACGGGGAAATACCAACTGAGGAGCCAGAAGAGGAGCCTATGACCTCCAAGACACATAAAGCTTCTTTTAATAAACAGGAGTCATACTTAAAATACGGGTTTATCGCAACAGGTCAGTGACTCTTGCATGCCGAGGTCCTCTCTGCATAATATGTGGCGACAAGATAGCAAACGAGGCAATGATGACAACTGTGTTCAAGTTGGCAGATAAATTAGCTGCATTCAATGCCAATCTGGAATTGGAGGGCGGCGAGTGGATATTTGACATGTTTCAAACATTAGCAGGGATTTTGGAGGACTGAATAAGCCCAGGGCAGTTATGGTGAGTCGTGTTTTCATGCATTCTGATCTGCTGTTCATGTGTATATGCACTCGCCACGGTGATCTGCAACAGCTGATCTGCTGTTCATGAACTTTATTTAACAGATTGCAGAATGGGTACAATACAGTACGGCTCAATACACACAATTGTTAAGGGGATGCAGACCAGAGAAAGACGTTTGTCTTGTTTACATCAGGGTCCCCCATTTGCGAGTGCATCATGTGTATGCACCCGCCGCAGTGCTGCATTTTTCACTATCATTATATTAAATTAGCCATTGTTTCTGGTCCTGGCCCGCCATTCAATGGCTTGGGGAAAATTTGGCCCATGGCCAGACCTAATTGCCGACCCCTGCTGTACACCATCATCACCTTGGTGGTGGTGATGGTGACTGAAGACATGTCTTCTCCCAATAGACACTGATGGTGGTTAAGAAACTGAAGAGTTCCTTCTCAAGCCTGATTGATCACCCCTGTGGAGACCTGATGAATCAGCCTCCCTTCTGAAGGAAATCTGTGTTTTTCAATGTATGTAATGTATGCTAACGGTGCTAGGTCAGAGAGGTGGATGTGCAGGGTGGTGAGAGAATCACTGTATTTAGCAGCAGACTGAGAGCTCAGGGCATGCCGAGGTCGCCATCGGCACATAACAACTGATAAGAAACAGCAGCAGCCAGCAGGTGGCATGCTGTGACACGTTTGGTTGCTTCTCTCCGGCTGCTCCCATTAATCAAATATAAGTATTCCGATGGACTTTTGCTACTAATTAATTAAAACCTCTTTGTTCTGAGAAAGACTTTTATATTTTGCCGTGTGATACCTCGTTGAACTTGAACTATCAAAGCTTGTAAGAGCGCAAGACGACACAATCTGGATTGACTACACCTGTTGGTCTAACGAGCCACGTACAGGCGCACCTGCTGCTGTTCACCATGGCTCAAGGCACGCGCCACGGTAAATCTTTCACTGCTGAAATGGCTACGGTAATGCGTGAAATTGTTAGAGAAGAAATCACTTCAGCCTTGGATATTAAATTGGCTTCAGTTAATACAAGTCTGGATAAGCTAAAGACCCAGATGGGCTCCTGTATTGACAGAATGAATGACCACGACCAGGCCAGTGTTGAAGCTGATGTGAGAATCTCTGAGCTGGAGCGTCGCCAGAATGCGATAATGGAAGAAAATAAACGTCTGCGACAGGAGACAGAGCAGCTCGAGAATCACAGCCGAAAGTTTAATATAAGAATTTTCGGGCTCTCTGCTGGTATTGAAGCTGGCAACCCCACTGCCTATACCACCAAGCTCCTATATGAGATGTTTGGAGATGACTTTATTGGGCCCGCTCCAGTCGTGTGTGTGGCGCACCGCACGGGCCCCGTGAAGAATGCTCCTTGGTGCATGATTGCGAGGCTATACAGTCTTGAGGTCAAAAGAAAGATTGTTCGGCAGGCAGCAGAATCTAAATCCATAAGCTACAATGGGGCAAAGATCAGCGTTTTTCCCGATGTTAATCCCGAAATCCTAAAGCAAAGATCTGAATTTAAAGAGGTGAGATCTGAGCTGCGAAGGCTTGATATCAGATGTGGATTTATCAACCCATCGTCGTCAACACTCATCCTAACTTTCCAAGATGTGACACACAAGTTTCCTACGGCGGAGCTTGCTCAGGGCTTTTTTGACAACTACATAAAGCCCAAGGCCGTTGAAGCGGAGGACAACGAGGATAATGCTTCTCAGAGCAAGGAGAGAGAAGAGGGGACGTCTCAGGAGGGAGACGTCTAGAGCAGCAAATGGTGAATTATCTATTAATCAGCGCAAGGACATTACAAGAAAGCAGGTATCAAAATGATCTATTGTTGTCTATTATAACCTGCTGAGTAACCTCACGCTGATATTGGCTATTAAGTAATATCAGAAAACCCGACATGGTCTAATGGACTCTTTATTTAATTTATTTTTCTCAAATGTTGTCCATTAGCCTCTCTGTTGCTTATATGATGTGGGGTTCCTTATTTCTCTTTCTCTTTTTTTCCCCCACTTGCTATTGCTTGTAGTTCTCCTTTTTATATATATACATATAAACAGGCTTTTTGTCCATTTTGTCCAAGAAGAAAACAAAAAAAGAGGGCCTATAGTAATTAGCTTATTGGTGCTTTATGGTTCACTATTAATAGGCCTTATTGCAAATCCCCTCTCTTGTCTAGGCATCTACAGTTTATAGCCTACATCTTCCTTCATAATTATTATTATTAGCTATTCAGCTTTTTTTATATATATATATGTGTGTATGTATATGTATATATTTTTTTTCTTCTTCTTTTTTTTTACATTTAATCGTTTTGTCATTTGAGTTTTCCAGCAAAAAAAAAGTGAGTCTAGCGTGTATATTACTACCTTCTTTGTTATTATTATTAGTATTATTATTATTAATTACTTGTTTTCTTCCTGTTTTTTTTCGTTTCATTATTTGTTTTTCCATTACTAAAATTCTCCTCAAACTAAATTTACTATAGTTTAGTATATAAACACTTGCATTAACATAATACTTAACAGATGATATAGACAATATCACACATTCATAGTCACCATATTTTGATGGTTAAATAAAATGCTACTATAGGCGATATTATCAGTACTATTTATTATTGCTGTTTCTTATTTGTTTTTACTTTCACTCAAGAACACCAATTATTTAATGGTGATACCAACAATGTAAAAGTAATTTTCATACTTTTGGCCAATACTCCATTTATTTTTACCTGCTGCTCTTCATAGTTATTTATTTTTTTCTTCAGTTATTCTTTTCTTTTTTGCTTTTATCTTAACCCATCCATCTGCATAGTCCATCATAGGATTAATGTGAGGATTCGCCTGTTCCCTGAGCTTTTCCCTGTCTACTCTCCTTCACCAGCCCCCACCCTTGGACTACCTTCACGCAGCTGTCATAGTTTGTGATTAGCGCCCCAGAGGGCTTTATATACCTGGACCTCCCTTCCAGTCCTGGTCGGGTCGTTCTGTGTTCTGGACTCTGTGTTCGTTCTGTATTCTGTACGTTACCATCACCTGCCGCGTCTCCGGCGTGAGACGACGTGCCAGCCATCGCTCCCTATTTCCACGGGAGGAAGGCGTCTCTTCGTGATCCTCGTTCCTGGGGTGAGGCTCGCCGTCGCTCCCTATTATTCCACGGGAGGATGGCGTGTGCTCATCCCGTTCCCCTCGGACCCAGGCTCGTCGTCGCTCCCTAGTATTCCACGGGAGGATGGCTTGTTCCCATCCCGTTCCCCTGGGACCCCCTTTGTTCTGCGCTGCCCGTCTGCAGCATCCGAGGAGGAAGATTCCTTCCTGAGCAGCAGAGTCCTATTCGGTGTAGGGACGAAGAGGGTCCCCGTGCCAGGCCTCCGCCGTCGGGCCCCTGTCCCCGTGCCAGGCCTCCGCCGTCGGGCCCCTGTCCCCGTGCCAGGCCTCCGCCGTCGGAACCCTGTCCTCAACCCTGTAAGCAGCTCTGGCCCTCGCCCTGTCCAAGGCCTTAACCCTGTTCTCTGTCCCTGTCTCCAGCCCGCCTCTCCGGGCCTCTGTCCCTGTCCCCCTCTCCAGTGCCCCTGGTCCTGGCCCTGACACTTAGCCCTGGTCCTTAGCCCTGGCCCTTAGCCTTAGTCCCATAGCCTGTTCGCCTCTTAACACTTTGGCTGCCATGGGTGAAATTCATTATCAACCGTAGGTTGCCGGCTCTATTTGTCTATAGAGAAAGTCCCCTTCTTTGCATGGCTATAACTTTTTAAATTCTATTGCTACATTGCCATTATTAGGGCCCATTCAAAGTCCTATATGTATTGTTCATTGTGTAGCAACGTTAAACTTTTTCATTCACATATTCATAGTAAAGTATGGTCTAATGTATAAGTATGTTTTCATCTCTTTCTGCAGCTTTCTCCAGAACGTGATATATAGCCCCAAATGCATTATATTGATGATGAAATACAGTTTGATGGCAATCAGCGTGATATAAAAAATTCCAACTAGACGTACTTCTAGAAGTTACTACACGTCATCTGATGTTGACCGGATGGGCGAGGGGGCGTTTATAATTCCGTGGGCAGCGTTATACCAATCATCTAATGTGGGTCAAATGTTGATAATAGCAGCTAGTATCGAAGATGGTAATTTTACACGCTAAAACGCACCCCAGTCTCCGCGCGCCGTTGGGCGATGATCGTAGAGTAGACATTTTATCATTATGGGATGGCGATTTACCCGGTCCATCTCCAGCTTGTATAATGGTATATACGTCCAAATCATGTTGTTTATCGAGTTATTGGCAATCGATCGCTATGTAGTGTGACGAGCTAGAGTGCCGGAACCTATACCGAGTGCCCGGAAGTAATACGGCCGACCAGCAAAACCTCTACTGCGCTTCCTGTTAAGCGGTTGCGCCGATCGGCCACCAGATGGCGCTCCTGAACCGCCAGAGAGCTCAGTGGGTCCTCCTGGTGGATCTCAGGCCAGCGGAGGGGAAATATGAATCTGATTCCAGATTTTTGAAATATTGATATTAAAGACGCTGTAAAGCATCCTCGGCAACTTGAGCATGGCCGGGAATGACGCTGTAAAGCGTTTTTAGGCCGTCAAAGTGTTAATGGCACAGTGCCGCATTTTCCATATTTCCTTGACTCTAGTGTTTTTGTGTTTTCCCTTAAAGGGACTGTGCCGCTTTTTGTTCTATAATAAATATTTGCCCTGTTTTAGCTTACTCTCATACCTGTCTTGTGTTGTGCGATTGGGGTCGGTTACAAACCATAACAGTACGACCCGACCTGTCGACGACCCCAGCCAGCACAGACAGTGTATGTGAGTTAGCCTCGTTAGTTCCCCTGTTAACTCCCCTGTTAGCTCCACTGTTAGCTACCCTGTTCCCCACAGCTAGGACTGTCCTTTCAGCTAGCTTGTTCTCCTTTGCTAGTCCAGCCCTGTCTGCTAGCCTAGCTCCGGCAGCTAGCGCAGCCTCTATGCTAATGTAGCAGTACAGCTAGCATAGGCCCTGCAGCTAGCAATGCTCTGGCAGCTACCCTGTCCCTCTGCTAGCCCCACTTTTGGTGTAGCTTCCCCTGCTAGCATGGCCCATTTTTTTTTTCTTTTTTTTTTTTCTTTTTTTTTGCTTCGTCATGTCCCCTGCCCCGCTGTCTGATTTTTTCGGTCGCCCGGTGGCTCCCGTGGAGGGGGAGGTACTGTGAGGATTCGCCTGTTCCCTGAGCTTTTCCCTGTCTACTCTCCTTCACCAGCCCCCACCCTTGCGAGATTTTTCCCTGTCTACTCTCCTTCACCAGCCCCCACCCTTGGACTACCTTCACGCAGCTGTCATAGTTTGTGATTAGCGCCCCAGAGGGCTTTATATACCTGGACCTCCCTTCCAGTCCTGGTCGGGTCGTTCTGTGTTCTGGACTCTGTGTTCGTTCTGTATTCTGTACGTTACCATCACCTGCCGCGTCTCCGGCGTGAGACGACGTGCCAGCCATCGCTCCCTATTTCCACGGGAGGAAGGCGTCTCTTCGTGATCCTCGTTCCTGGGGTGAGGCTCGCCGTCGCTCCCTATTATTCCACGGGAGGATGGTGTGTGCTCATCCCGTTCCCCTCGGACCCAGGCTCGTCGTCGCTCCCTAGTATTCCACGGGAGGATGGCTTGTTCCCATCCCGTTCCCCTGGGACCCCCTTTGTTCTGCGCTGCCCGTCTGCAGCATCCGAGGAGGAGGATTCCTTCCTGAGCAGCAGAGCCCTACTCGGTGTAGGGACGAAGAGGGTCCCCGTGCCAGGCCTCCGCCGTCGGGCCCCTGTCCCCGTGCCAGGCCTCTGCCGTCAGGCCCCTGTTCCCGTGCCAGGCCTCCGCCGTCGGGCCCCTGTCCCCGTGCCAGGCCTCCGCCGTCGGAACCCTGTCCTCAACCCTGTAAGCAGCTCTGGCCCTCGCCCTGTCCAAGGCCTTAACCCTGTTCTCTGTCCCTGTCTCCAGCCCGCCTCTCCGGGCCTCTGTCCCTGTCCCCCTCTCCAGTGCTCCTGGTCCTGGCCCTGACACTTAGCCCTGGTCCTTAGCCCTGGCCCTTAGCCTTAGTCCCTTAGCCTGTTCGCCTCTTAAAGGCACAGTGCCGCATTTTCCATATTTCCTTGACTCTAGTGTTTTTGTGTTTTCCCTTAAAGGGACTGTGCCGCTTTTTGTTCTATAATAAATATTTGCCCTGTTTTGGCTTACTCTCATACCTGTCTTGTGTTGTGCGATTGGGGTCGGTTACAAACCATAACAATTAATCTGGGTGGTGTAGTTCTGCGGGGCCTCTCTGTGCAGAGGGACATAGTTAAGCTATCTAAGTCTACTTATTAATTGGATAAACACAAAGTTTTCTTCTTTTTTTAACATTATTTTTATCAATTTGACAAATGTCATAAAGATATATTCCAACTGAATAGTTGCTTAGACACCTGTTACTCCAATTTCACAGAGAGCCGACCAGCACACAGCCACCCACTGGGACATGAGGAGATGAGCTTCCTTTTTGCAGCTATGTCACAACCCTGTGTTAGATATACAGGGTGGGGAGGATCTACGTGGGAGGGGCACCAATCACTTGTTTTTTCTTGTTTTGTTTTTGAAGTTTTTGTACTGTTTTTTAATATTCTTACAGACTTTATTTTTTAAGATGGGGTGGGTTATATGGGCCTTTTTTCCCCTTATGTTCATACTTTGGGCATCTCGTCAACAAAGACCAAATTTGGGTTATCTATTAGTACAGATTCATATACTTTTGAATTATTTAATTTCATATAATAAATGTCGTCTTTAGCTATTTTTTCATGGAACGTTAAAGGTCTTAACAATTCCATTAAAAGGGCTAGCTGTCTTGATACTATATCAAGAAATCGAGTTGAAATATGCATGTTTCAAGAAACGCACTTGCTTGAAAGAGATATGCACAAAATTTGAAAATCAGCGTTATAAAGTGGCTTCTTCTGCTTCAGCTTTGAATAAAACCAAATGGGTTGCTATAATCATTGATAAAAAATGCAAAATTACCATCATAGGCAAAGGCAGTGATCAAGAAGGAAGAATAGCTTTTCTAAAATGTATTCATAATGGTAAAAAAAAATCGTTTATTAATGTCTATGCACCCAACTGTTATGAACCAGACTTTTTTCAATCATTGAATAAAATCCTAATGGAACTAGCTGATTTCCAGTTGATTATTGGGTCAGATATGAATTCTGTTTTGGATCATACATGGGATAAATCAAAAGCAGTTAATCATAATGCTCACTCGACAAACGCTTTAAAGCACTTGCTATCTGACTTTAATCTTATTGATATTTGGCGGGTTCATAATCCAGGCAACAGGGAGTATACTTTTTTCTCTAATAGACATCTATCATTTTCCCGTATTGATTTAGTTTTAATATCAGCATCCTTATTTTCAGACGTAAAAAAAATTGAAATCCGACCTATGAGTTTATCAGATCACCATGCCTATTTCTGTCAATTTCAATTCAGCCAGGCTAAGAAAAAGGCCACAAGATGGCGCTTTAACTGCTCTTTATTTGATAATCCAGCATTCTGTGAGCAATTTCAGTCTGAGCTAGCCCAATTTTTAATGATTAATAATAACTCCGTCGATGATTTCAGGATACTTTGGGACGCTACTAAAGGCTTTGTCAGAAATAATGCTATTACTTTCTCTTCAAGTCTTAATAGATCTCAGCTAAAACGAATATCGGAATTAGAAACCATGCTGTCTACCTTGGACTTATCTCAGCAGAGGCATTACTCTCAGCAGACTGCCGCCACACTAGCCAATGTTAAGAGTGAACTAAATGATCTTATCAGGAAAAGAGCCGAAAAGGTAGAGTAAACCAATACTTTCATGGTAGTCGACCGAGTCAAATACTGGCCAACAAACTACGCAATAGTGATCTTGTAGGAAATATTACTACTGTTACATCAGAAAATGGTGAGCTGCTTACAGATCCAAAATTAATCAATACAAGATTTGCTAAATTTTATAATGATTTATATACTACAGAAGGCGAGCGTCCCTCTGAAGAGATTGAATCCTTTTTAAGTGGCCTTAACCTCTCTGTTTTGTCACCAGTTGAATCAAGTTTAATGGGTGCTCCTATATCATTACAAGAACTCAAAACATCTCTGGAAACTATGAATAAAGGCAAGTCTCCAGGGTGGGATGGAATTCCCCCTGAATTTTATTTGCGGTTCTGGGACGTCTTAGGCCCACTACTACTTGAGATGATTAATATATCCATATCTAAAGGCTCCTTAGGGAGAGACGTGAATATGTCCCTAATCTCTATTTTATTAAAAAAAGGTAAAGATCCAAACCAGTGTTCTAATTGGCGCCCTATTTCGTTAATTAATACAGATGCCAAACTATTTTCTAAAGTATTATCTTGCCGTCTTGAAAAGTTTCTACCTAAACTGATTCACCCAGATCAAAGTGGTAATTATACAGGTAATGTACAGGCAAAGTGCAGTAACTTCAAATACAATGTTGTTTTCCCTCCAGCTTTCATAACTTAACCTAGCCATTTTATTTGGATCATCATCATTCCAATATATTCAGGTGTTAAATTTCATTTTCAAAATGGCTAGGTTAAGTTATGAAAGCTGGAGGGAAAACAACATTGTATTTGAATTTACTGCACTTTGCCTGTACATTACCTGTATAATTATTTAAGGGAACTGTGCAGCAGAGTGCAGTATCTGCTTTTTGGGGGTTAATTAAAATAATGATGTCATATTTTTGTATGCCTAAAGATTACTTCATTAATACATGTTAAATCTGGGTACTATCATCTATCTACCTATAACACATTTTGGATGGCAAGTCAAAACACTTTAAAGCCATTTTTCACTGTTTGGAAGTTACTGCGGTCTGCCTGGTTTGTTTTTGAGTGTGATTTTGTAGTTACTGCAGTTTTTAAAACCCCATATCTCCAAAACTGAGCGACATTAACATCTGAAACTTGGTCACAAGATAAAACATTTATTGACAAGTTCAATTTCACTCATAACTCAATTCTGACTTTTTTTTAGTTACTGCGGTCTGCCTTGACAGGGCAGTTTAGCCCAAGCTATACGGCAATCAGAAAACATTAAGCCAATCTCTGTAAATTCTACTGATCATCATATTTTGCTTTATGCGGATGACATCTTGTTATGGAGAATGTATCTCAGTCTCTCTCAAGCCTCCTGAACATTTTTGAAAAATTCAGTTCAATTTCAAGTTATAAAATAAACTGGACCAAATCAGCACTAATGTACCTAAGAACCACTCCTAATGTGGTAATATTGCCTTTGAATTTCATAATTAATATGTGTGAATAAATTAGAGAACCATAATGCAAAAAGCCAGGTGGACCCTTTCAACAGTAGAGGGTGTTTTAAGTGATACTGGTGTTACAGAAATAGTCAATAAACCCCCACTAACAAATGTACTCAGTACTCAGAACAAAGAGACAAAGGTCACACCTACTGTGACCAGATTACCGCAGAGGACAGCTGGTCTAACCAGATACCTCATACTGGCTCTGACATTATAAGACAGGACAATCTATTAATCAACTGTTTAGTATCAAAAGGTCTCATATGATGTCTGGTATCAGTCTAAGAAAGCACTGACTGTACTTGGATGATATTAGACATCTATAGCCATATAGAAGGAATGTTAAAGTTATATATTATTCATTTAAGAGGAGATTTGACCACACCAAGGAGGGGGGCCATCAAGACCCCCCCCCCTTCTGTTCACTGAGGGAAGACGACACCAACCCCCACCCACAAACCTGTTGGGGACCTGTTGGGACAGACCCATCAGGAAGACAATGACGGGGGCCACTAGCGGCCCCCTCTGGGTATTGAGTCAAGATCCACACAGGAGATCAAGGGGGGGGGGCAGCCGGCCTCCCCCCAGAGAAACCCAGAGGTGGGGGCAACCAGCCCCAACAGGAAGAAAACACCAACCCCCCACAGAAGGCGCCCACAGGAGATGCATGATTGGATCAACTGTAATAGTGAACTGGATGCTAATATTGGCTAGACATGATAGGATATAAGGGCCCACAAAGTGTAATTCTGGAGCCCAGACCGAACCAACCCCAGGGGTCTGCGGCTCCACCCTCCTTCCACCACCAGAGAGACTGCTGTGCTGTTTGCATTTTATGTGAGTAAAATACATGGGAAAACACCATTTGTTGTTTAGAGTTTAGTGTAAATCCTTAATATCTGAAACCAGATTTACTCATGTATAAATGTGTGCAGCATGGTCAATGTATGTTCAGATTATGTTACCGACTGTTTTATGTACATTATTGACGTTGGAGATGCAAACCTGATTGTGATATTTCTGTACAACAGACAGCTGTTAATGTTTTCTGATAATCTTTTGTATGTAAAAGTCAACCTTTTATTCACTCTTGGCCCTGGTTCAAATAAATCAGCTGAGTTGAAATACAGTACTGGTTTGTCTGGTGTACACGTTTTATTCCTCATCTGCTAAGTCAGATGAGGAGACCAACAATTCTATCAGTATGAATCTTTCCTCCTCCTTCCAGATAGTCAATCTCATTGTGTTGTACTACAATAACCTCAAATTATTGTAGAAAGTCTGTGGGAATTTACCACAGAAATGGTGCCGTTCTTCCCATCCTTGGTGTCTCCCCCTGAAAAGGTGCGGTAGGGTCTTGTCATATGTATCATATCTGGACCTTGCTGTGTGTTGGGGACACGGGGCAAAGAGCTGGGGTGTTGCTGCGTTTGGAGTTATAAACGAGGGGCTTGTTGTCTGAATGGAGGAGAGAGAAGGACAGGATGAAGGTTGGTTGTGTACGCCACTGTTTGGGGCCCACGGTGAATATGGCTTCTGCATGCAGGGTTGGGGGTGCGGTGTCTTAGGTTAGGATGTCCGGAGGTATGACGATCGCGCTTGTTGTGCAGTGAACATGCAAACGTGGGCTTTTTGTGTTTGTATGTTCATTCAGACACAGGAGGCCGGTCTCGGCCCAGCGGGCCACGGGGGTTGGGTTGGTTAACTCGTACGGAATATACTTTATGAACTGTACGGGGGAGTTGCACCAAGGACGTATTGGTGGCGCACAGACTATCTGGTCATGAGACAACAGGGGTGGCGTCGCATGACGGCAGGTAAAAGGCTTTTCTTGCTAGGAAGCACGGTTATTCTGTTGTGTACGACAGGGGCGCGTTCTGAGTATGTAATTGCCCTAAAATTATTCTCAGGAAGAGGGCGCAGGTAAGACGAGGAAATTTGACTGTTCTGAAATGGAAGGGGAGCTGGGTCCAAGGTGCATTATGTCCCTGCTTTTAGTCGCAGATACGCGGGACGGGGACCGTGAGTGAGTGGACAGTGTGGGCATAAATGCGTCGGGCTCGATGTAAGTGAGCTCTGTTACTATTTCAGAACATGTAAGTCAAGTATGGTGAAAGATTGTTTAGACCCTGGCATGATCAGCGCAGAGGTCTGTGCGATTGCAGGATTAAAACGTAGTAATTAATGGAAGTGTAGGGTGCCGGCGTGTTCAGGGTGCGTTGTACGTTCTACGGTAGAATTATAGCACAATAATTAAATGTAGATATATTTGCCGTCCTTAGGCATAGTATCCTTTTAAATCTTGAGCGAAACCGGCCTGTTGATTAATTACGTTCGCTGTGATACAAAAACAATTCGGTCGAAATGACTGGTAAAGTACTTAATGGTTGTATGGGAGAGTATGGCTATGGTTAAGAAATGCATGAATGAACTATGGCTATGGTTATGAATGATTGGCGAAACGTAGGAGCTTAGTGTTGTTTTGTTATGATATTTTGATGACCAACGGACATATGTTGGAGGCGAGTCCTACTGTTGGTTGGGGCTGGCTGGCTTAGCTCTGTGGAAGAGTCCGCGGTGGAACTGGGGACGTTACGATGGCGTTATGAGAGAATTGTTTAAACACTGTGGCGGCGATTACAAGTAGGAGGCGGATTGAGACGCAGGGTGGAGAGATTGTGGCCGTTTTGAGGGTTATTATTGATGCGGTAACGATGGTATATGATGTTAAGGATTCGCTGCTTGGTGACGTCATGGTGTTGTGGAGAGTATGTAGCGTTCGCGGTGCTATGAGGTGAGGCGGAGTAGGTAGGAGAAAGGATTCGTGTTGAACTATATGTGCGGCGTTGGTCGGTGTAAATGTTTTAAAAATTATTTTCTGTTAGAGTGGTTGGTTATTTTAAGCGTGTGTAAATTGTTAATGCTTTGATTGGTACTAAGCGAATTGCGTGGGTGAACGGATCTTGAAAGGCACGGCTCCCGTGAGGGCCTTGAACGTCGCATTAGGGCTGGCTAAAGCTAGTTAGCTTGCATGCCGTTGTTTTGTGGCGTTTGCGGGCGGCAGACGTTACGTTTCGAGTTTTGAGAAAGATGTTGGGGAAGGGGTAGATAATGTGATGAATGTCGTGGCAGATTATGAATATCGGGGCATGTTATGAATGTCGTGGCAGATTTTGGTTGTCGTAAACGACGTTATAACAACCGCTTCGGGTGCCACTGCGCATGCGCGGTACAACGTGGATTGGGTCTAGTGCATTCGGAGTAGTTCGCTCGGGGGACAGGAATAACGGGTAAGAGAATATTCTGCATTATGTAATATGGTTATATTTGTATATTGTGCATTGTATTTTTGTGTAAGCAGGGGAGGGGATGTAACATGTATGGTGGTTAGGTTAGGGGTGATAGTCAGTAAGGGTTTACTTAGGCTGCAAACAATACAGTGAGCCTATTGAGGAGAAATGAAATAATGGATACATTGCCTATGATAAATCTGGGGTTCACAATCCGGCTATACTGGGTAGATTGTATTATTGTCTTTGATGCACAGGGGTATATTTTTATCCAGGGGGGAATGAGTAGGGATTGATTAAAAGTAAATACAGCTCAATACACACAATTGTTAAGGGGATGCAGACCAAAGGAAGACTTTTGTCTTGTTTACATCAGGGTCCCCCATTTTCAATTCATCAGATAGTCAGTACTGCTACAACTATACATTTATGACATACCAGATTTGCAAATTCAGTCACCCGTGTTAAAATACAACATAACTTTTATTGCATACATGATACACAGATAAACGGTAGTTTGAGAGTAGTTATAGGCTGAATTTGGAAAAATGCTCTACACTAGAGTTACATGTTGCTTGCAGTAAAATCAATTTATCACACGTGTATGAAGAAAGGAACATTTAGGACTAACCACTATAATGTTATGTTGAAATGAAACATGCTTACATGTATAATAATTAGAGTTGATGGGGTATTTCCAGTTTTTTAAATTTGTGTAACATGTACAATTGTAAGCTTGGAATAATGATGTTTTGTTTTATGTAGCTTGAATTAAGATGCTTGTATAGAATGCATTGATGTTGAAATGTCAGATATTGATACTGATTATTGCTTTAATGACACTGTTGATTTAAATAGGATAATGTTTATATTATTGGCTAAATGTTTTTGTAGTGGAATTTGATACAAGCCCGGTTGTGAAGCAGGATCATTTGCTGATGCTTGGTTTAGATTGTTAAATCTTTAATACACTGTTAAAATGTTGACACAAGCCTCCGACTTGTAGGATAATTTATTGATGGAGGCTTGCTGCAAGGACAAATTTTGATATGGTTGTGTTTACAGTGATCGAAATGATTGTTTTTATTAATCCTTAATGAGTTTCATTGCTATGTTGAAATACTGTTAGAATGTTATGTCTTTAAATGCCATTTGCAAATCCTTGGGTCACAGTGGGATAATTTAGTGACAGGGGGTTGTTTAGAAGCTGCTATGATGTAGGATTGTGTTTTAGCAGTTATTATAAATGTTTGATAGATGATTTGTGTATGAAATGATTAATCCTTCTGTTGAGTTACAGGGAGGTCACGGAAACTCACAGGAGTGACTCAGGCTATCTTTACTAAGCAGTAAACGGCCCAGGGGGGTCGTGTATGCAGCTGCTTACGATGGCTGTTCTTTTTATGACAGGATGAGAGAGATTAGATGCAACAGGAGAGGGTCAGAGGTGAAGATGCAGGAGAACAGTCATAGTGAGATAACAGATGGCGTTAGAGCAGAAGACAGGAAGTGGGGGTAGTGGGCCAGGGGGCCAGGAAGTGACAGGAAGGTGTGACAGGAAGCGTGCTAATACAGAACACAGCTGGGTGAGTGAGTGAGACGATCAGGGAGGTAGTCGTTCAATGGGATTATGACTTTTGGAGGGCTAGCTTTTTGGTTAGGGAGAATAGCGGTAGACTCTCAAGGTACTAGGAATGCTTTGAGGTTCTGTCGTTGAGGGAGAGTTCCTAGACTCTCTCTGGCAGTAGGTAGGAGTGTAGAAATTAAGTGTGAATTGTATTAGCCAGGGATGAGTGTAGCCTGATGAGAGAGCAGAAGAGATGAGCGCAGGGGAACTAACATTGTTTGTCTGTCTGTTGGTTGATTAATGAGTGTATGAAAGGAAGTATATGTTTATAATATGAATGAAGCGTGGATGATGTTGAATTGTGGGGTTTGATTGGTTTTTGCTTTTATTTCTTTTCTAACTCTAAAATGTTCAGGATCGAATGAGTGTGACTATGAGAAAGTGGATGAAAGCGTTTGAGTAGGTCATATTCAAAGTGTTAAGTTTTATTTTGGTACAGATACTACTTTTATTTAAATTAAATTTTTGTATGTATGTGTGAGATTGAGATGTTGTCTGTTTGTGTCCTTTTGATTTCAGTGAATGATTGGGGTGGGGGCCAGGAAACCCATTCACACACACAAACACACACACACGGACACACACACACAGACACACACACACACACACACACACACACACAGACACACACAGACACATTCACACAATTTGATCACACATGCATACACACACACAACTTAGCTTTCACTTAAGGTGAAGCTAGTCTTAAGAATAACAGACGGTGTTTAGGTAGGATATATCTGTGTTTATGTAATCAATTGGATGAGGGATTGAATTAGCGTTTTAGAGTTATTTTCTATTTTTAATCTTTGAATTTAGAGTTTTAGATTTCTTTTCCTTTCTTTCTAAATAACCATTGAGGTGGTCTGTGGTTGGAGCGTGTTGATTTCATTGTTTTGCTATTTTGAGGAGGAATGATAATCTCACATGTAGGAGTGGCGTGACATGTAGTGGGGGATGGGTTGTATTTGAATATTAATTGGTGGTTTTTGTTTTTTCCCAATCTGTGTTACATGATGTGGCGGGGGAGGACTGTTGAAAGAAGAGATGCATTGGATCCGATCGATGACAAGTTAAGTAGTGCCACCACGGTTTGCATATGGAATTAATGGCTTCCCTTATTGAGTATGTTGACATATTGTGTAAAAAGATTTGCTCTGTGCTTGTGTCTTCAACAGCTCAGAAAAGGGAGGGGAAAGGCAGAGCAACGCTGGGAGAGACATGAATAAATTTCATTAGCGGTAAAGTAAAGTAGGATTTCATTTTTTCCTGTTACTCTGCAGTCCGATGGTGGTCGATTACAGATGGTGGTGAGAGGATTCTTGTGCACAGAGACCCCTGCCTGTACAAACCCCATGCGGGTGGGGCCAGGTTGTAAAAACTGAACGGATGTGGTTTGGAGGAACTTCCATGCTATAATCATCTGACGACGGGTTGTCATGAAATAAATCAATGACTGGACCTGGGATGACCTGGCCTGGAAGGGCGGGGCCAGTCTGGAGACTGAGCTGACAGTGTGTGAACAAGGTTCTCTGGGGAGTTGTGGTTGGACTGCAGGGGACGGGACTGAATAGGTACTGATGGGCTTTGTCTTGTGCACATTGTTTGGTAGGACACAAGCAAAGGGCGGGTAAATTACACAACGCAGGGTCAGATAAAGATGCATTCACATAAGTGAGGACATGGCCAGAGTGAGGTGAATGGAAGAAAATGTTCGTTGAAATTCTGCTTTTCTCTGCCAAAACTGAGCTGTGGAAACAGGAAGTGACAAGTTTATGACCGTTATGTGTCATAAAAGGGGGGAGGATAGGTGGGAAGCAATTAATTGATTATGCAGACGTGATTGTACTATCTTGAAGAAAAAATTAGCAGAAAGAAGAGATTATTTCAGAGAATGAATGTAAAATGAAAAATTGTGATACTAATTTCTGTGTCCTCCCCAGATCATGTAAACGAATACTGTAATTTAAAAAAAATTGTGATTGATTAGACTTTAAATGTGTAATGTTTAGATTGGAAAAAGAAAAATGTGAGAAAAAAGAAAAAATTGAGAAAATTTTGAAAAAATGATTTTTATTATTATATTGTATGGTTAGTATGAAAATCAAGTCAATATACAGTATATGACAATGTGAATTGCCAAAGTGGGGAATGTGGTAATATTGCCTTTGAATTTCATAATTAATATGTGTGAATAAATTAGAGAACCATAATGCAAAAAGCCAGGTGGACCCTTTCAACAGTAGAGGGTGTTTTAAGTGATACTGGTGTTACAGAAATAGTCAATAAACCCCCACTAACAAATGTACTCAGTACTCAGAACAAAGAGACAAAGGTCACACCTACTGTGACCAGATTACCGCAGAGGACAGCTGGTCTAACCAGAGACCTCATACTGGCTCTGACATTATAAGACAGGACAATCTATTAATCAACTGTTTAGTATCAAAAGGTCTCATATGATGTCTGGTATCAGTCTAAGAAAGCACTGACTGTACTTGGATGATATTAGACATCTATAGCCATATAGAAGGAATGTTAAAGTTATATATTATTCATTTAAGAGGAGATTTGACCACACCAAGGAGGGGGGCCATCAAGACCCCCCCCCTTCTGTTCACTGAGGGAAGACGACACCAACCCCCACCCACGAACCTGTTGGGGACCTGTTGGGACAGACCCATCAGGAAGACAATGACGGGGGCCACTAGCGGCCCCCTCTGGGTATTGAGTCAAGATCCACACAGGAGATCAAGGGGGGGGGGGCAGCCGGCCTCCCCCCAGAGAAACCCAGAGGTGGGGGCAACCAGCCCCAACAGGAAGAAAACACCAACCCCCCACAGAAGGCGACCACAGGAGATGCATGATTGGATCAACTGTAATAGTGAACTGGATGCTAATATTGGCTAGACATGATAGGATATAAGGGCCCACAAAGTGTAATTCTGGAGCCCAGACCGAACCAACCCCAGGGGTCTGCGGCTCCACCACCTTTCCTCCCGACCAGAGAAACTACTGCTTTTTGATGTAAGTAAGCCGGATGGAACCTGTATTGTTTGGTTAGACTAGAATGTAACTTAGCTTAGAAACCAGGCTTACTTATATGCAAAAAAGGGCTTGCAGCATGGTCAATGTATGTTCAGATTATGTTACCGACTGTTTCATGTGCATTATTGAGGGTTGAGATGCAAACCTGATTGTGATATTTCTGTACAAACAGACAGCTCTGTTAATGTTCTCTGATAATCTTTTGTATGTAAAAGGCAACCTTTTATTCACTCTTGGCCCTGGTTCAAATAAATCAGCTGAGTTGAAATACAGTTCTGGTTTGTCTGGTGTACACGTTTTATTCCTCATCTGCTAAGTCAGATGAGGAGACCAACAATTCTATCAAGTATGAATCTTTCCTCCTCCTTCCAGATAGTCAATCTCATTGTGTTGTACTACAATAACCTCAAATTATTGTAGAAAGTCTGTGGGAATTTACCACACTAACTCTGTGCTTGACCATGAGATCCCGGTTGTAACCCAATTTAAATATCTTGGTATTGATATATTTCCTTCAATTGAAAAAATTGTGTCCTTAAACTACAATAGAACCATTAGGTCAATCATAGACGATCTCAATCGATGGTGTAATATACCTGTCTCCCTTTCCGGAAGAGTCTCTATTATCAAAATGAACATATTACCCCGAGTAAACTTCTGTAGTTCCATGATTCCTATTGCCCCACCTGTTGCTCATTGGGAACATTTACATAGAGCAGTCTCAAAATGTATATGCGTTATCATTTCGTCCTCTGTTGAGTTGGTTTAATTTAAATTCTGAGGCCCCCTGGCTTAATATTGAAAAACATATTGTGGCGCCGATTCGTTTACAAGACATTGTCTTCACAGATATTTCACTAAAGCAATGTAGATTACGTTATGGTCCGATAATAGCGCATGCCATATCTTTATGGCGCAAATATGAAAAGTTACTTAAATGGGATACTAAGTGGCATGAACAGACTCCCTTATTTCATAACCCTTTTTTGCTTAGCGGAGGCCGCAGTTTTGTAGCTCAATCATGGTCCAATTGTGGCATTCATGTACTTGCCGATGTTATGGAGGACAATGGTCTAAGAACATTCTCAGATCTGAAAGTGTCATATAACTTACCTGGCACCTCCTTTTTTTATATTTACAGCTCCGTTCGGCTATGCGAGCCTATGGAGTTCCATGGACCAAACCAACTATTCACCCGTTAATTACTTTCTCTAAAAGCGTATGAATGAGACGTGCTATTTCACCAAACTGTACACTTTGTTCTCTAAATACTACTGGTACTTTTACACATATGATGTGGGAATGCCCCACAGTTAAACGTTTCTGGGAACAGATAACTAATTATCTATCTAAAGTATTACAAAAACATATTCCCTGTTGTCCCAATTTACTTCTCCTTAATGATGATGATTCTTTAGCTTTAAGTATTGTTCAGAGAGGATTTTGGCTGGCAGGAAGTACTGCTGCAAAAAAAATGTTGGCGCTGCGATGGCAAGCTCCACACTCTCTGCCCTTTAATCACTGGAAACAGTTATTAGCTGATGTTGTAACTTTCTACAGCTAGATTAAATGGTGCAAGCTATCAAACAATAGATAGCTGGAACCATATTCTCTATCAAGTTAGGACCTTCACTATATAGCTAGCAGGACATAACTAATTATATCTGTATAATTCCTTTTATTTTTTATTTTCTTGGTCTTTGTTGACATTTTTATTATTGTTATTATTATTTTATTTTATTTATTTTTTGTCAACAGTGGTTGGTGCAAGGGTTAGCGGGTAGGAGTGTTTCATTTTAAATGAGGCAAGGGGCAAGCCAATGCATGTAATTGGCAAATAATTTAAATGTATGTTTTATGTGCAATGTATGCCTGTACCTGTGCCTTTTCTTCCAAAAAATTAAATAAAAATATATAAAAAAAAAATAAGAAAAGGTTGAACGCTCACTACACTCCCTGCTTAAAAACAACAACGCCACCATCTTTAAATACCTTGCGTTAGCCATTTAGCCAATGTAGCATATATTTTTCAGCAAAGAAAGTGCAATAAAAGTGCAATAAACAAACGGATAAAAAAAAAATTAAAAAAAATAAACAGCAGTAGGCAGAATGGTCAGAGAGAGTTTGACATTAATGAAACAGACGTTTTTAATGTGTGTGAAGGGGTGAACAGCAGTTACCATGACAGCGCGTCACATGACAACCAGGAGAGGGGCGGGGCCTGTCATTAATGATGATGATGATTATTATAATGCGAGTGTTCTTCCGCGTAGGAGTTAGATTTAGACACGAAGCTGACGCGAGCGGACGTTGATCAGAGACTTTTGAAACGGCTCCCTGCTCCCCTCGCAAGGGGGGGGGACTGACGTGGCACGACAACCATGGAGGCTTTTGGATAACAGCTAGGCCGCAACGACACCGAGCGGGGTGAAAGGAGAATAATGAATTTCGTTTTCTTTCAAAGACTTTTCAAGGACAATACAATCTGATAACATCTGATCTGAGGCTTTTGTTTATGTAATAAACAACGTTTTTCAAGAAAGGTATTATGCTGTCAAGTGTCGAATTCTCATGAAGGTGGTGAATTATTATGGTTACGGATTGCATTAAAGGGGAATGACAAAGATTGTACAGCCAGTATGAGGAGACGTCGGAGAGATAAAACACAACGCAGAGTCAACGGATGGAGAGGTGATAATACAAGCCAACAGATGAAGAGGTGATACTGGCTGATTGATCGGAATCTAACACTTCTCTCCACCCACCAAGTCCAACATTCACAGTTTTGGGGAGATAGTCTTCTCCAGGCCAGCTCCCAGGCTCTGGATCTCACTCCCCCAAGACATTAGACATTCGATTCTTCTCAGTTGTCGGATCCCGCCTCAAGACCCTTCTCTACTTTATTGCCTTCTCTTAGCCCCCCCATCCATCCTTGTGTGTTTGTAAAGTGACTTTGAGTTCTAGAAAAGCTCTATATAAATCACATTTATTATTATTATTATTATTATTATTATTATTATTATTATTATTATTATTATTATTATTATTATTATTATTATTATTATTATTATTATTATTATTATTATCTTAACTCTGGAGGCGGTGGGGTGGAGGTGATGTGAGGGCTGTGTGTGTGTGTGTGTGGGTCATGAGCAGATAACAGGGACTCTTAAAGTTATCCGTGACACGGACAACCACTAGACTGCTTACGCAGATATTTTAGGAGAGGGGGAAAATTAAACAACAGAAAACAACCTTTACAGGTGGAAATCTCAAAGTGAGTAATTAAGAAAATAAATCAAGTCCCAAAAAACAGGACTACTCTCAATAAAGCGGTATAGTATAAAAGTAAATAAGCCACAAGGATACCTCCTAATAAAGGAGTTTATATTTGAAAAAGTAAAACAATAAACCTCCACTAAGGGAGTTTATGTGTAGAATCACGTGAGTAGCCTAAAATAAGAATGACTACCATAAAGCTCAATTCTGAATCAGAGATCAGACTACACTTCAATATAATGAGTGTGACCAAAAGGACAACCAACACTAGGAAATGAAAAAGCAGTTGACACTGCGATCTCCAAACTTAAATAGACGCCACATGGCCATAGGCACAGCTGGACTGCATCAGGTGCAATCAAGCCCACACACCTGCCGACCCATGAGGCAATTAACCACAGGGAACAGGGATTGACAGCTATCCCTCACAGAGAGGTGAAATAAAGCAAAACTAGACAGCTGTCCCTCACAGAAAGGTGAAATAAGGCAAAAACCATGACAGGACCCCCCCTCTAGGGGGCGGCTCCAGACGAACCCCCTGAGACACGTCTCTGAAACTCCCGAACAAGCTCAGGGTCCAAGATGTCCCTGGCCGGAACCCACGTGCGCTCCTCTGGCCCATAACCCTGCCAGTCCACCAGGTACTGTATACCCCTACCAACCCGCCTACTGGACAGGATACGCCGTACAGTATACACAGGTTGGCCATCAACGAATCGAGGGGGAGGTGGAGGTCTCTCTGCAGGAACCAACCTGCTCCTCCGAACCGGCTTAAGGCGGGATACGTGAAATGTAGGGTGTACCCTCATCGACGAGGGTAACCGAAGACGCATCGTGACTGGGTTTATCTTGCGAACAATAGTGAAAGGGCCCACAACACGGGGAGCGAGTTTGCACGACTACACCCGTAATGGAAGGTCACGTGTGGAAAGCCACACCTGTTGGCCCACACAGTAGGAAGGCGCAGGGCGACGGTGTACATCCGCCAACCGCTTGTGCTGGGCCGCAGCACGCACAAGAGCCGAACGCACCCTCTTCCATGTCTCCCGAGAGCGACGGATAAACGCCTCGGCAGATGGCACCCCCACGTCCCTCTCCTGTTCAGGAAACAGTGGAGGCTGATACCCAAACTGAAGCTCAAATGGGGAGAGACCAGTGGATGCATTGCACAATGAATTATGTGCATATTCTGCCCATGCCAGTTGGTGACTCCAAGTGGTCGGATTGGAGGAGGCCAAGCAGCGAAGCGTACTCTCCATAGACTGGTTGGTGCGCTCTGTTTGCCCATTGCTCTCCGGGTGGAACCATGATGACAGGCTAACCGTCGCACCCAGTATAGCACAGAATGCCTTCCAAAACCGAGCAGTAAACTGGGGTCCACGGTCCGACACCACGTCCTGGCAGATGCCATGAATTCGGAAGACATGGTCAACCACCAGTTGAGCGGTCTCCTGAGCAGATGGCAGCTTGACCAGCGGAATGAAGTGAGCTGCTTTGGAGAACCTATCCACCACCACCATGATGACGCTGTGACCATCAGAAGGAGGCAGACCAGTCACAAAATCCATGGCGATGTGGCTCCACGGATGACTAGGAATGGGCAAAGGATGAAGCAGCCCTGGTGGTGACTGTTGAGAAACTTTGTTCCCACCCGGATCTGGTTCCAAACGTTGTGCCCTCCGCACAGCAGAGTCAATGCTCCATGTCACATGAGCTAGGATCTGTCCTGCAGGAACAATGGGCTCAGGAGGACGGTCCTCTTCTGATCCATCATATAACCGGGAAAGAGCATCCGGCTTGATATTTTTAGACCCGGGACGGTATCTTTAAACCGAGAGAAAAACAGTGACCAGCGAGCCTGTCGCGAGTTTCTCCTCTGAGCACCCGGGATATATTCCAAATTTTTATGGTCTGTCCAGACTGTGAATGGGTGTTCAGCTCCCTCTAGCCAATGGCGCCACTCCTCCAATGCCAACTTGACCGCCAACAGCTCTCTGTCCCCAACATCATAGTTTCTTTCAGCCGGCGAGAGTCCATGTGAATAGTACACACATGGGTGTACCTTACCGTCGGACGATGAGCGTTGAGACAGAATAGCTCCGACTCCAAGCTCAGAAGCATCCACCTCGACGATAAATGGCAGGGATGGGTTAGGAGTAATGAGGATAGGCTCAGAACTGAACCTTCTCCTAAGCTCAATCAATGCTGCCCCAGCCTTGGCAGTCCACTGGAAATGGGAAGATGCTGTCTTCCTGGTGAGTGCGGTGATTGGTGCTACAACTGAACTGAAATTACGAATAAAACGACGGTAGAAGTTTGCAAATCCTAGGAATCATTGCACCTGCTTGACCGAGACGGGTGTAGGCCAGTCTGTCACTGCTGACACCTTCTTGGGGTCCATTTGAATCCTCCCCTCAGGTACAATGAATCCCAGAAAGGACACAGAGCGGACATGGAAGGCACACTTCTCAGCCTTCACAAACAACTGTGCATCCAAAAGGCACCTCAAGACCTGCCTGACATGTTTGACATGGTCAGAGATGGACTTGGAGAATATCAGAATGTCATCTAAGTAGACGAAAACAAACTTTTCCAACATCTCTCTGAGCACGTCATTGATTAACGCCTGAAAAACTGAAGGGGCATTAGTAAGACCAAATGGCATCACCAGGTATTCGTAGTGACCATTATGAGTGTTGAACGCGGTCTTCCACTCATCCCCTTGGCGTATGCGCACCAGATTGTAGGCATTGCGGAGATCAAGTTTGGTAAAAATGGATGCCCCCTGGAGGCGTTCGAACGCCGAGTTCATCAGGGGAAAGGGATACCGGTTTTTTACTGTAATGCTGTTCAGACCTCTGTAGTCGACGCAGGGTCTCAGTCCTCCATCCTTTTTTCCCCACAAAAAAGAATCCAGTACCCGCAGGTGAAGTGGAAGGTCTAATAAAACCAGTAGCCACAGCCTCCTTGATGTAGGTGTTCATACAGTAGCTGCGCTTTCGGGGACCGACAACGAGTACAAGGAACCACAAGGGGGAATAGAGCCCGGCTGCAATTCGATGGCACAATCATAAGGTCGGTGCGGTGGCAGGATGGTTACCCTTTGTTTGCTAAACACCTCACTGAGGTCAGCATAGACAGTGGGAACTCCCTCTGGTAATGGGTGTGACTCCACGCTCATGTTGGTGCTCTCCATGAGGGGGTCAGCTGTACAAGTAAGTGAGGAGAAGTCCTCACACAGAGCCTCTAAACTGTCTAAACTGTCCTCCGCCAGAACCTCCTCACCGAGGGAGTCCCAATCAAACTGTGGATCCCATTCCAAACTCTCATCCTGATCGACAGATGGCTGGGAGTGCAATGGTTGAGAGAGTGGGTTCTGGAAACCAAGACCGCCCACTGCTTCAACAGGATCACAACTGCTCTCACTAAACTGATCATAACTCATGGGTGACGGAGGAATTTGGAAACAACGATGACGGCATTGGGATCCCCACTGCATGACAGTGTCCCTCTCCTCACCACAATTTATCTGTGGCTTGTGTTTACTAAGCCAAGAATGACCCAGCACAATGGGATACGTGGGGGAATCCACCAAAAACAATCGAATGCACTCAGAATGGTTCCCATAAGCAACCCGCATAGATAAATAATTGGTTCTTTTGGTGACACTGCCTGTACCCAATGGCCATCCATCAAGCGCCGTGACACTACAGGGCTTATGGAGGGAATATACAGGTATTTTAGAGTCCTCAGCCCATCTGGAATCGATGAAACTGTCCACTGCCCCTGAGTCTAAAAAGGCGTCAACCTTAACAGAGTGCCTATTCCAGCCTAAAACCACAGGCAAAAAGGTTCGAAAGGGGGTGATGTGATGTCTCACTAGTGTCTCTCGGCCCACTAGCGAGACTGACCATCTCCCTTGAGTTTCGGACACTCCCCCCTTGTGTGACCTTTTCTCCTGCAGTCCCGGCACCAGTCCACATGAGAACCAGTCTCCCTGGAGTCACGCACAGAAGTGCTGTCCACCTGCATAGGTTCAGACGAGCTGGCCACTGAAGGTTGTGGAGGAAAGGACGAAACTTCCTTCAGCGGGACACAAAAACGTTGGCCCCACCTCTCACGCTCACGGTCTCTGATCCGGTTATCAACGCGTATGGCAGTAGTGACCAGTGTGTCAAAATTGTCTGGAGATCCCACAACCGCCAAAGCATCTTTAACCTGATCAGAAAACGCGTTGGTGAACAAAGTGATGAGTGGTCCCTCAGGCCAGCCTGTAACCCCAGCCAGTGTCCTGAAAGCGATGGAAAACTCAGCTACACTACTGGCGCCCTGGCGCATGCGCGTCAGCTTCATGGCGACATCTTTATCGTAGAGTTCATGATCAAAAACGATCTCCATCTCATTCATGAGTCCCTGTGAGTCGTTTAAAACTGGAGCCTGAGCCCGTATGAGTGGAACAGCCCAATCGAGGGCAGGTCCCTCCAACAGGGATAAAATTAGGGCAACACGTGAATCCTCAAACTGAAAACGAGAAGGCTGGGCTCCGTACACTATTTGGCATTGTGCCAGAAAACCACGGCATTTACCTGACTACCTGAGTCCAGTGTGAGGGGAGCTGGACTTTAGCCCAGGGATTAAAGCAAAAAAAAATCTCCTGACTGAAATTTTTTTTCAGGCCAAGTCATATTCTTATTTTAACCTCCACTGTATTTCTTTTTAATAGCGTTGGCGTTTTAAGGGAGCCTACTTGTTTCGGTTTCGTCGATAATCCAATGTACAGTTACCCCCCCACCCCGCCTACCCAACCCTTCCCTCCCCAACCACCTCCAATGTACAGTCCCCCCCCCCCCCCCTCCACCCAACCTCCTCCAATGTACAGTTTCTTCGTCAAATGTATATGCTCTCTTTTTTAGACTCTTATTGTATCACAAACAATACTGTGTAAATCTGGTACGTCATAAATGTATAGATGTAGCAGTATTATCTATCTGTATGTCATGTATGTCATATATGTTATGATGAATTGAAAATGGGGGACCCTGATGTAAAGAGGAAAGTCTTTCTCTGGTCTGCAACCCCTTGACAATTGTGTGTATTGAGCTGTACTGTATTGTACCCATTCTGCAATCTGTTATAACAATCAATCAATATTTAACCGATTGCAGAATGGGTACAATACAGTATGGCTCAATACACACAATTGTTAAGGGGATGCAGACCAGAGAAAGACGTTTGTCTTGTTTACATCATCAGGGTCCCCCATTTTCAATTCATAGTGACATTTATGACATGCATGACATTGACATCATGACATTTATGGCATAGGGACATACTACAGGTATATAGTACTGTTACATTTGTGACATATACGATATGCAAATATACAGTAATGTTACCCATAGATCCTGACAGAGATTATACATATGATGGGGAGGAGACTGTACATTATGAGGGGGTGGATGGGTGGGAGAAAATATACAGTACTGTTACCCATAGATCCTAACAGAGTTTATATACATATGGGGAGGATACTGTACATTAGGAGGGGGTGGATGGGTGGGAGAAAATATACAGTACTGTTACCCATAGATCCTAACAGAGATTATATACATATGGGGAGGAGACTGTACATTAGGAGGGGGTGGGTGGGAGAGAAATATACAGTACTGTTACCCATAGATCCTAAGAGAGATTATATGCATATGATGGGGAGGAGACCGTACATTAGGGTGGTGGTGGTAGAAAAAAGATACATACGGTGGGGAGAGAATATATACAGTGGGGAGGAGACTGTCTATAGATACACCTGTGTGATGTTGCTACGGAGTTAAGCTAATAAACGTATACTCACAACCACAGTAGGGGACTCACATATTGTACTGTGAAGTAACACGACAATGACAAACGTGTTGTTTCTGTTTTTCTTTTTGACATCGTTGCGGCACACGGAACAAGTTAACTCACCACTACAGCCCCCAGTAGCGCTGCCTAGCCAGTCTCTTCAAACGTCCTCTCCTCTCGAAACTTTTTGTTAGGTGGTCCCGCTGATCATTTTCATCTGAGAACCCCGCGGTGGGTTCTCTTTTTAGTGGCCGGCTTACTCCTTCCATTTAACCGACGCTATTAAGCTAACGTTAGCTAATCGGTATATAGCAGCGAGTGCAAGCAGCGTGGTGGCTGTGACGTTGGTAAACAAGCAGTTGACGCGTGAGGCTGCAAAAAAGGCGACCTGTCTCTCGAGTCGCTGAGTGATGATGACTGCTTGGCGCGATAGGAAAAAAAAGCCCTTTTCCATATTTGGCGCCTCTGATTGGCTCAATTTTGTTTCAATCTGTATGCATATACAAAATCATGCAAATACTTCCGTCAGACTGCGAATCAAATGGACGGATCTCCCCAATCAAATTGACGGAAATCCGTCTGGAGACGGAATGCTTTAATGCATGACTTTAGCCTCACAAGGTAATGACCGGGGGCCTGTGAGTAGTGCTTGAGAGACATTAGGTGGGCATTAGGTGGGCTCTGGTGAGGGGGAGGTAATTGTTCATTGGCTATGCGGTCAGCCAAATCACGCATGGAACTATCCATCTTGTGCAATCCTTCATACATCTCCCCATGCTGTTGCACCAAGTTCAAGTTCAAGTTCAAGTTTCTTTAATAGTTGTCATACAGAAGTACAGAATACTTTTATACAAAATGCTTCTTACTGTTTCGCTCCAGAGACTGTGTTAGACAAGATAGTATGAAATAAAATAGTATAGCATGTAAAATAGAAGTAAAAATAGAGGTCACAATGTACAATGTTCGATGCAGAATAGAAGTAACTGAGTTACCATACAATATACAATATATACTATGCAATGTACTAATATACAATACTATATAGTGCAGAGCAGAAATGGGATGAGGTACAATTTAGGTACAATTTACAGTAAGGTGTGCGAGTTGTAGTGCAAATCCTTTACCAATAAATATAAATATAAAGTGTAAAGTGTGTTTAGGTGTTCTAAAGTGTGTAAAGTGGGTGCTTCAGTGAGTTGCCCGTTTAAAGTGAGTGTGTGTGTGTGGATGTGTGTGCTGTGTGCATTTGATGGTTGCTGCATAGTGTTTATTGTTCGTTGAGCAGCCTGATGGCCTGGGGATATAAGCTCCTTCTGAGTCTTTCTGTGCTCGCCTTAAGACTCCGGTATCGCTTGCCTGACCGCAGCAGTTCAAAGAGGCAGTTGTTCGGGTGGCTGGAGTCCTTGATGATTCTCTTAGCCTTCCCCCTGCACCGCTTGTTGTAAATGTTCTGGAGGGTGGGAAGCCCCCCTCCAATTGTGCGTTCGGCTGAATGTGTCACTCTTTGTAGTCTGCTACGGTCTTGTGCAGTGCTATTCCCAAACCATGAGAGCTTGTTGTTGTTGTAATTGTACGATAGCTTCCTCATGTGAAAGCAATCCTTGACACTGCGCAGCTAGTGCTTGTTCGAGACCGGTGTTATCTGCTGACCCAGTCATGGCTTTTTCATTCTGTGAGGGCTGTGTGTGTGAGTGTGTGTGGGTCATGAGCAGATAACAGGGACTCTTAAAGTTATCCGTGACACGGACAACCACTAGACTGCTTACGCAGATATTTTAGGAGAGGGGGAAAATTAAACAACAGAAAACAACCTTTACAGGTGGAAATCTCAAAGTGTGTAATTAAGAAAATAAATCAAGTCCCAAAAAACAGGACTACTCTCAATAAAGAGGTATAGTATAAAAGTAAATAAGCCACAAGGATACCTCCTAATAAAGGAGTTTATATTTGAAAAAGTAAAACAATAAACCTCCACTAAGGGAGTTTATGTGTAGAATCACGTGAGTAGCCTAAAATAAGAATGACTACCATAAAGCTCAATTCTGAATCAGAGATCAGACTACACTTCAATATAATGAGCGTGACCAAAAGGACAACCAACACTAGGAAATGAAAAAGCAGTTGACACTGCGATCTCCAAACTTAAATAGACTCCACATGGCCATAGGCACAGCTGGACTGCATCAGGTGCAATCAAGCCCACACACCTGCCGACCCATGAGGCAATTAACCACATTGAACAGGGATTGACAGCTATCCCTCACAGATAGGTGAAATAAGGCAAAAACCATGACAGGTGAGCCACATAAACGACACACTGCAAAGACAAGAAGACCGACAAGCAAACAGAATACATACTATACACATACACACAAGTTGAGCAGCAGGATGATTGGTTCCCGTGGAATTCTAATAGGAAAGAATGCAAAGAATGAATGGACGGCTGGGCGGTGCAGATAATCTTCCTGGTGAACTTTGGTTAAACTACATTTGGTAAGCTCATGATTATATTCTGATGAAGGATGTTGTCCCTCTTTCCTTCTCAAGCCTGAACCTGCTGTCATAAGTCACCCACTGTACTGTACTCTATTGTACTGTATAACTGTAATGTAATACATTACACCTCATTTCACATTCGTACTGTATTGCATAGTGTACTGTACGTTACTGACTGTTGTTCTGTACTGTATTGTATTGCAATATATCTTATAGTGCACTAGTATTGTATTGTGTTGGATTTTATTGTGCTACATTGTATTGTACAGTTGTGTACAAACTGTATACTGTATTACTGTACTGTATTGCACTGTAATAATGTACAGTATTGTGATAAACTGTATTTATATCCCAGGCACACCACTGTACAGGACTTTCAGAAGGGACACGTATGTCTTATCAACAACTGTAATTGGATTTCTCTGCCATTCGTGTTGTGTTTCACAGAGTCACTTCTTCTCATCCTCCACTAATTTACTAGTTTATCCTACATATCGTTTGTTCCTGAGTTTCCGATTGTTTGTTTATGCAGCCATTGATATATTTATTTTTTTGTTGGTATATTATCCAATTCGCTCGCAGCTCGCAGAAAAAATAGACCAGACACCGAAACCATCGCTGCAGTGGTGCGGCTGGTTTTAACAATCTGTTAACAAGGGCGCCGAGAGGAAACTGGCTGCTGTTCCCAGTGCATCGGGGCACTTCTGCTGGCAGCATGTTCCCACTCCCGACGAGCAGGTTGGCACCTGGCATGGTCGCCTCCGCCGTCAGTGTGTACGTGAGTGAATTGGTGAATGTGAGGCATAAGTTGTAAAGTACTTTGGATAAAAGCACTTATATAAATGCAAATCCATTTACTTAAAAATTCACTGTACCACATTTCTGGAAAGGGACAGGGTTTAGTGGCTAAGGCCTCCCTATAAGAGCCATGAGTACTGTACGACTATAAAATCCTGCTGAAATATCGCCTTGTTAGCCAAGAAACATCTTGACTCTTGATCTGTCCGTTTTTATCTGGTATGTTTCTTCAGATCCAATCCACTTACATGGTCGCTAAGTATACTGTACTAATACTGAGGACTGTACTAGTAAGTGTACATTCAAAGGAACTGAGCCTTTGATGCTAAAGATGATAAGTGTGCAGTTGCAATTTTACAGAGGGAAAGTATCATGGGTAGGGAACATGGAGTTTGCTTAGTCTTTGTTTGGATATTGTGGTCTGAAAAGCCACTCGGATCTGGCAAGGTGTGTTCCATCACACCTGTAGGCTGCTTTAAAAAGAATAACCAGTACATAATAAAACTGCTACAGAACTGTGCAGTACTCGCCTATCTCTGGTTCGGGAATGATTTTCTCTATGGGCGTTGTTTCTGGTGAAAATTAGGATAAGCCACAACCCTATGTTGCAATTATTATGGTATTATATATTTTCTTAATTTATTTCCAGAGGCAACGGTCATAGAGGAGATTCTTCTAGAACCAGAGAGGGGATGGCCACAGTGGAGCTTGACAGACCTCTCATGTCATCCTTTTTCTGCCCAAATCAGGGAGGATGGCAGACGGGAAGGAGTCGAGACATGGAACTCACCAGCTACTTCCGTCATCAGCTCTCGGAAAATAATCAAACATCGGACTCCTCGAAATGAGTGAGAAAAAGAGTGAGACGTAAAATTGCTTATACCAGTAAATGTAGAGGAGGCTTATTTGACTGAGCACCAGATGTGCATGTTTAGGGTCTTAGATTATTTTTTTACTTGGAATGTCATTCAGTGGATCTTTAAAAAAAATATTGTTATATTTTGGGTGCAAACCCTTGCAGCTGAAACCCAACAAATTAAGAAAAAACGTAAGCAGGAAAATCAAATGGTAAAAGCTGCATCAGTGATGTTGCAAAGCACAAATAGCATCATACAAGGTTGCATACACAAATGCCATGTGCAAGAAACCAGACACGATAGCTGAGGATCTTGATGTGGTGTCAACAATGATCGATGAGACAACCGCTGCAAAATTATAGGCTATCCCATGCTGTCCAATGACACAGTTATCCTCCTGTCCAATGACACACTTATCCTCCTGTCCAATGACACAGTTATCCTATGGTCCAATGACACAGTTATCCTCCTGTCCAATGACACACTTATCCTCCTGTCCAATGACACAGTTATCCTCCTGTCCAATGCCACACTTACCCTCCTGTCCAATGACACAGTTATTCTCCGGTCCAATGACACAGTTATCCTTCTGTCAAATGACAGTTATCCTCCTGTCCAATGACACAGTTATCCTCTGGTCCAATGACACAGTTATCCTTCTGTCCAATGACACAGGTATCCTCCTGTCCAATGCCTCCTGTCCAATGACACAGTTATCCTCCTGTCCAATGACACAGTTATCCTCCTGTCCAATGACACAGTTATCCTCCTGTCCAATGACACAGTTGCTAGACGTATATATATGCAACATTTCATCTAGAAGAAAATCTCACGGAGTCACTGAAAGACAAACGTTTTGCATTACAAGTGGACGAGGCTACGGACAGTAATAAAGAGTCATGTTTGTTTATTTTGTATGTTCACTTTGTCAATTCCGAGTCACTGAGTGAAGATTTGCTGTTTTGCAAATATGTCAAAAGCAGAGCTACAGGTGATGAGCTCTTCAGAATTAGTTACCTAACAGGACATGGACTGAAATGGGAGAACCTTGTGGGCTTTTGCTCAGATGGCGCACAGACCATGGCAGGGAAAATGAGGGGACAGCAGGCACTTATCAAGAGGGTCTCGCCAAACACCCACTGGACACACTGTGTCATTCACAGAGAGATGCAGCTTAGTCCTGAGCTGAACAAGGTTTTGACCGAAGTTGTAAGCGTGGTCAATCTCATCAAAAGCCGACCCCTGAAAGCGTGGCTGTTCTCTGCACTTTCTGAAGAGATGGGAACTGAAGATTCTGCAGTGCTGTTTGCCTGTTTCACAGCGAAACAAGGTCCCAGGTGGCCAGCATACTCGGCCCAATTCCGGCTACCGGTCGGCACACTCGGCATATGTCCGGCACGGCACGCCAACAATGAGCCGGATCTGGCTCGGTAATGGTTGCCGGAGCAGAGCCGACTCGGGCTCGCCAAAGCATCATACAAGGTTGCATACACAAATGCCATGTGCAAGAAACCAGACACGATAGCTGAGGATCTTGATGTGGTGTCAACAATGATCGATGAGACAACCGCTGCAAAATTAAAGGCTATCCCATGCTGTCCAATGACACAGTTATCCTCCTGTCCAATGACACACTTATCCTCCTGTCCAATGACACAGTTATCCTATGGTCCAATGACACAGTTATCCTCCTGTCCAATGACACACTTATCCTCCTGTCCAATGACACAGTTATCCTCCTGTCCAATGACACACTTATCCTCCTGTCCAATGACACAGTTATTCTCCGGTCCAATGACACAGTTATCCTTCTGTCAAATGACAGTTATCCTCCTGTCCAATGACACAGTTATCCTCTGGTCCAATGACACAGTTATCCTTCTGTCCAATGACACAGGTATCCTCCTGTCCAATGCCTCCTGTCCAATGACCACCACAGGCGCCTGATAACCTCCCCCTGGCGAACGAGCTAAACACATTTTACTGTAGGTTTGAGAAAGAGGTTCCCCCCCGCCCTCTTCCTTCACCCACTCGGTCACAACCTCCATCCCCCCACCCCAGTGGGCCCCCACATCCCCCCCCCCCCCCTCTCTCTGTCAGTGTGAGAGAGGTGAAACGGCTGTTTTCCAGTCAGAATCCCCGGAAGGCGGCCGGCCCGGACTCTGTCTCCCCCTCTGCCCTGAAGCAATGCGCTGACCAGCTCGCACCGGTGTTTACCACCATTTTTAATGCATCGCTGGAGCTGTGTCACGTCCCAGCATGCTTCAAGGCCTCAACCATCATCCCCGTCCCCAAGAAGGCCAAGGTCACGGGCCTTAATGACTACAGACCTGTCGCCCTGACCTCTGTGGTCATGAAGGTCCTGGAGCGCTTTGTCCTGGCCCACCTGAAGCTCATCACAGATCCTGTGCTGGACCCGCTGCAGTTCGCGTACAGAGCCAACAGATCCACAGAGGATGCTGTGAACATGGCTCTGCACTACACGCTGGAACATCTGGACTACGCGGGCAACTATGTCAGGATCCTGTATGTGGACTTCAGCTCGGCCTTCAACACCATCCTTCCACCCATCCTGGAGCACCAGCTATCCCTGCTGCAGGTGCCGGCCTCCACTCGCAGGTGGATTACCGACTTCCTGTCCAACAGGTCTCAGCGGGTGAGGCTGGGGAAGAGCATTTCCAGCTCTAGGTCCACCAGCACCGGTTCCCCGCAGGGCTGCGTTCTATCCCCACTACTGTTCTCCCTGTACACAAACAGCTGTGCCTCTCTACACCCCTCGGTCAAACTCCTGAAATTCGCTGACGACACCACCCTGGTGGGTCTCATCTCCAGGGGGGATGAGTCGGCCTACAGGAGGGAGATCGAGAGGCTGCAGAGCTGGTGCAGCTGCAACAACCTGGAGCTCAATGCTCAAAAGACAGTGGAGATGGTAGTGGATTTCAGGAAGAAAGCAGCCCTGCCCCCTCCCATCATACTGGGAGGCACTCAGGTGACCTCCGTGGAGTCATGCCGATTCCTCGGCATGACCATCTCCCGGGATTTGAAGTGGGAGCTCAACATCACGGGCCTGCTCAAGAAAGCCCAGGGGAGGATGTTCTTCCTCCGGCAGTTGAAGAAATATAAACTGCCGAGGACCATGATGGCCCAATTCTACACGGCCATCATTGAGTCCATCCTCACCCACTCCATCATCTCCTGGTTCCCTGCTGCAGCGGCAAAAGATCTTGCCAAGCTGCAGCGGGTGATTCGCTCCGCGGAGAGGGTGATCGGCTGTCCCCTGCCCTCCCTCAGGTCCCTGCACGACTCCAGGGCGCTGAAGAGGGCGAGAAAGATCATGGCCGACCCATCCCACCCCGGTCACAGCCTCTTCACCCTGCTCCCCTCTGGGAGAAGGCTGAGGATCCCAAAGGCTGTGAAAGCTCGACACAGACTGAGCTTCTTCCCCTCAGCCGCCAGGCTGATCAATGCCTCAGGCCCCCCCCTCGGTACCCCCCCCCCCCCTGCCCCCAAGTGACACTGGCTAAATGACATTGACTGCACTGCACTAGTCCGTACTGGATCTCTGCACACTTCACTTTATATATATATATATGTATTTTATTTATTGATTAATCCCCCACTGCACTGTTTTCGTTTCTTGTCTGTGTTGGTGTTTGTTTACTGTGAAAAAAGAAAAAATGCATACACTGTATTGCTGCAACAATTACCAATGTGTTTTACACAAATGGCTCAATAAAGGAATCTGAATCTGAATCTGAATCTGAATCCTCCTGTCCAATGACACAGTTGCTAGACGTATATATATGCAACATTTCATCTAGAAGAAAATCTCACGGAGTCACTGAAAGACAAACGTTTTGCATTACAAGTGGACGAGGCTACGGACAGTAATAAAGAGTCATGTTTGTTTATTTTGTATGTTCGCTTTGTCAATTCCGAGTCACTGAGTGAAGATTTGCTGTTTTGCAAATATGTCAAAAGCAGAGCTACAGGTGATGAGCTCTTCAGAATTAGTTACCTAACAGGACATGGACTGAAATGGGAGAACCTTGTGGGCTTTTGCTCAGATGGCGCACAGACCATGGCAGGGAAAATGAGGGGACAGCAGGCACTTATCAAGAGGGTCTCGCCAAGCTTAGTCCTGAGCTGAACAAGGTTTTGACCGAAGTTGTAAGCGTGGTCAATCTCATCAAAAGCCGACCCCTGAAAGCGTGGCTGTTCTCTGCACTTTCTGAGGAGATGGGAACTGAAGATTCTGCAGTGCTGTTTGCCTGTTTCACAGCGAAACAAGGTCCCAGGTGGCCAGCATACTCGGCCCAATTCCGGCTACCGGTCGGCACACTCGGCATATGTCCGGCACGGCACGCCAACGATGAGCCGGATCTGGTTCGGTAATGGTTGCCGGAGCAGAGCCGACTCGGGCTCGCCAAAGCATCATACAAGGTTGCATACACAAATGCCATGTGCAAGAAACCAGACACGATAGCTGAGGATCTTGATGTGGTGTCAACAATGATCGATGAGACAACCGCTGCAAAATTAAAGGCTATCCCATGCTGTCCAATGACACAGTTATCCTCCTGTCCAATGACACACTTATCCTCCTGTCCAATGACACAGTTATCCTATGGTCCAATGACACAGTTATCCTCCTGTCCAATGACACACTTATCCTCCTGTCCAATGACACAGTTATCCTCCTGTCCAATGACACACTTATCCTCCTGTCCAATGACACAGTTATTCTCCGGTCCAATGACACAGTTATCCTTCTGTAAAAAGACAGTTATCCCCCTGTCCAATGACACAGTTATCCTCTGGTCCAATGACACAGTTATCCTTCTGTCCAATGACACAGGTATCCTCCTGTCCAATGCCTCCTGTCCAATGACACAGTTATCCTCCTGTCCAATGACACAGTTATCCTCCTGTCCAATGACACAGTTATCCTCCTGTCCAATGACACAGTTGCTAGACGTATATATATGCAACATTTCATCTAGAAGAAAATCTCACGGAGTCACTGAAAGACAAACGTTTTGCATTACAAGTGGACGAGGCTACGGACAGTAATAAAGAGTCATGTTTGTTTATTTTGTATGTTCGCTTTGTCAATTCCGAGTCACTGAGTGAAGATTTGCTGTTTTGCAAATATGTCAAAAGCAGAGCTACAGGTGATGAGCTCTTCAGAATTAGTTACCTAACAGGACATGGACTGAAATGGGAGAACCTTGTGGGCTTTTGCTCAGATGGCGCACAGACCATGGCAGGGAAAAGTAGGGGACAGCAGGCACTTATCAAGAGGGTCTCGCCAAACACCCACTGGACACACTGCGTCATTCACAGAGAGATGCAGCTTAGTCCTGAGCTGAACAAGGTTTTGACCGAAGTTGTAAGCGTGGTCAATCTCATCAAAAGCCGACCCCTGAAAGCGTGGCTGTTCTCTGCACTTTCTGAGGAGATGGGAACTGAAGATTCTGCAGTGCTGTTTGCCTGTTTCACAGCGAAATAAGGTCCCAGGTGGCCAGCATACTCGGCCCAATTCCGGCTACCGGTCGGCACACTCTGCATATGTCCGGCACGGCACGCCAACGATGAGCCGGATCTGGCTCGGTAATGGTTGCCGGGGCAGAGCCGACTCGGGCTCGCCAAAGATAAACCGGCTCTGGCCCGGCTCTGGTTGCCGGGGCAGAGCCGACTCGGGCTCGCCAAAGCTAAACCGGCTCTGGCCCGGCAATGGTTGCCGGGGCAGAGCCGACTCGGGCTCGCCAAAGATAAACCGGCTCTGGCCCGGCAATGGTTGCCGGGGCAGAGCCGACTCGGGCTCGCCAAAGATAAACCGGCTCTGGCCCGGCTCTGCTTGCCGGGGCAGAGCCGACTCGGGCTCGCCAAAGATAAACCGGCTCTGGCCCGGCAATGGTTGCCGTGCCAGAGCTGACTCGGGCTCGCCAAAGATAAACCGGCTCTGGCCCGGCAATGGTTGCCGTGCCAGAGCCGACTCGGGCTCGCCAAAGATAAACCGGCTCTGGCAGAGCCTCATAAAGCTAACATTAGCTGCACTCATAGGAGCGTGTTGATGTAGCCTCATAAAGCTAACAAGAGTATATGTAATACTGTGGTTATGGCCTCTATAGTTAGCAGCTCATAGCTAACATAATACTGTGGTTAAGGCCTGCAGCAGCTCAGTAGCTAACATAACAACACTGTAGTTAAGGCCTTTAACCAGCAGATCAGTAGCTAACATAACAGCTGTGGTTAAGGCCTTTAACCAGCAGCTCAGTAGCTAACATAACAACACTGTGGTTAAGGCCTTTAACCAGCAGCTCAGTAGCTAACATAACAACACTGTAGTTAAGGCCTTTAACCAGCAGCTCAGTAGCTAACATAACAACTGTGGTTAAGGCCTTTAACCAGCAGCTCAGTAGCTAACATAACAACACTGTGGTTAAGGCCTTTAAACAGCAGCTCAGTAGCTAACATAACAACACTGTGGTTAAGGCCTTTAACCAGCAGCTCAGTAGCTAACATAACAACACTGTGGTTAAGGCCTTTAACCAGCAGCTCAGTAGCTAACATAACAACACTGTAGTTAAGGCCTTTAACCAGCAGCTCAGTAGCTAACATAACAACTGTGGTTAAGGCCTTTAACCAGCAGCTCAGTAGCTAACATAACAACACTGTGGTTAAGGCCTTTAACCAGCAGCTCAGTAGCTAACATAACAGTACTGTGGTTAAGGCCTTTAACCAGCAGCTCAGTAGCTAGCATAACGACACTGTGGTTAAGGCCTTTAACCAGCAGCTCAGTAGCTAAAATAACAACACTGTAGTTAAGGCCTTTAACCGCAGCTCAGTAGCTATAACAACACTGTGGTTAAGGCCTTTAACCAGCAGCTCAGTAACTAACATAACAACTCTGTAGTTAAGGCCTTTAACCGCAGCTCAGTAGCTAACATAACAACACTGTAGTTAAGGCCTTTAACCAGCAGCTCAGTAGCTAACATAACAACACTGTAGTTAAGGCCTTTAACCAGCAGCTCAGTAGCTAACATAACAACACTGTAGTTAAGGCCTTTAACCAGCAGCTCAGTAGCTAACATAACAACACTGTAGTTAAGGCCTTTAACCAGCAGCTCAGTAGCTAACATAACAACACTGTAGTTAAGGCCTTTAACCAGCAGCTCAGTAGCTAACATAACAACACTGTAGTTAAGGCCTTTAACCAGCAGCTCAGTAGCTAAGATAACAACACTGTAGTTAAGGCCTTTAACCAGCAGCTCAGTAGCTAACATAACAACACTGTAGTTAAGGCCTTTAACCGCAGCTCAGTAGCTAACATAACAACACTGTGGTTAAGGCCTTTAACCAGCAGCTCAGTAGCTAACATAACAACACTGTGGTTAAGGCCTTTAACCAGCAGCTCAGTAGCTAACATATCAACACTGTAGTTAAGGCCTTTAACCGCAGCTCAGTAGCTAACATAACAACACTGTTGTTAAGGCCTTTAACCAGCAGCTCAGTAGCTAACATAACAACACTGCAGTGGAGGTTTCTCTATGACAACACGTGAAATACAAATTCACTCATAATTCATAATAATTATTAATTTACATATACCTATATATATATATATATATTTTTTTTTAATTATTATTATTTTTTTTATTATAAATGTTTTCCTCTGTAAAAAAAAATGCCAGTGAATTTTTTTTTCTTCAAAAATGGCCAAAATTGACAGCTCTGAGCAGGCCTGCACTGCAGTATTGCCTGCAGTAATTATTCGTGAAGAAAACTTCACAGGTGTGACCCATTGTTAATAAATAATAAATAACAGCGAATCAAAATAGGCTATTAACTTCATCTAAGCACGGTCTGTGCAGTTAAACTCTTGCCATTGAATGGATAACAAGGCTGTCAATCATTCAATCCACCAATCAGCTAATGGTTTCTCTTTGGCTGTTCTGTGGCTCTGCAGCTAGCATGATTGACAGCCTTGTGGCCCAATCAGATAATGGTTTCTCTTGTGCCGTACTGTGGCTCTGCAGCGAGCTTGTTTTCAAAATAATTTTTATCTCAGGAAGACAACTTGTCGTTACGCAAGTCTTGTGAATGTCTAAACAGGGCTGATGGCATTGATGAAGATGATATCAATAACAACAATGCCTCTCCATTGTGCATCGTTTGATGATATATATATTTTTTATCTCAGTCGTAAAACGAAAGCCTGCAGTGCTTAGCCTGGACGCAGCCGAAGTGTAGTAGTTCTAACGTCACTCGGGAGACAAAAGCCAAACATCAATTTGATGCAACAAGCTGGCTTGCGATGCACTATTGTTTACATTTTCCATGGGATTAATGCAAGCGGCTCGAGTCGGACTCGTCACATGGAGAAGCTGCACTATTCAACGATATGGGTAAGTCGTGTCTTATTGGCTTTAGAATGTCAGTTTGTGTAACGTTACTGTAACCGAATTGAAACCGCATCATAACTCCTACATTGACCATGTCACTTTTCAAAAGGCATGAATGAATGAAAACTTTATTTAACAGATTGCAGAATGGGTACAATATACAGTACGGCTCAATACACATAATTATTAAGGAGATGCAGACCAGATAAAGACTTTCGTCTTGTTTACATCAGGGTCCCCCATTTTCAATTCATAGTGAAATGTATCTTGTGTTATTAGGAGCCCTGCTAAAGTTGGTAGCTAACGTTATATTGATAATGTTTCAATATTATCAGGTTGATATTATTAGGTTGATAATGGTGTCAGTGTTTCAGATAGCAAGGTGGAGATCTTTGTTAACTAGTAGAGCTTTGGTTGAGAGAGATTACAGTGCTGTCTCTTAAAACTCAAGTATTGAGCAAGACGAGTTAGTCTGTTGTGTTGTGCGTATTGTATGGGAGGGATAATGATGACTGTGTGTAACTAGGAGGGATATGAGGACTGTGTGTATGTGGCACTGAATTGATGTAAACAAGACGAAAGTCTTTCTCTGGTCTGCATCCCCTTAACAATTGTGTGTATTGAGCCGTACTGTATTGTACCCATTCTGCAATCTGTTAAATAAAGTTTTCATTCATTCATTCATTCATTCATTCATTCATTCATTCATTCATTCATTCATTCATTCATTCATTCATTCATTCATTCATTCATTCATTGTCCTTGTGTTACATAAAACCCATATGTGGCCTTGTGCAGAGGAAGGTGGTAAATACATGTTAGATATTCCAATGTACAGTTTTGCATACCATTGACTCTAAGAATGGTCTGTGTTATTGAAATCGTCACAGCAATATAGTTTGTTTATACTTCAGAAGTATGATATTTAAACATGGTCCCCAAAATGAATGGAAGCGAATGAGGAGCCTGACACCTGGGAGGAATGGGGGTGTTGCAGCGTTGGGGATGTTTAAAAAATATAATTTAATATATAATATAATATAATAATTTGTGCTTCACCTAAAAATTTGGTCAGCAGCCTCCACTGCAACACTGTAGTTAAGGCCTTTAACCGCAGCTCAGTAGCTAACATAACAACACTGTAGTTAAGGCCTTTAACCAGCAGCTCAGTAGCTAACATAACAACACTTTAGTTAAGGCCTTTAACCAGCAGCTCAGTAGCTAACATAACAACACTGTAGTTAAGGCCTTTAACCAGCAGCTCAGTAGCTAACATAACAACACTGTAGTTAAGGCCTTTAACCAGCAGCTCAGTAGCTAACATAACAACACTGTAGTTAAGGCCTTTAACCAGCAGCTCAGTAGCTAACATAACAACACTGTGGTTAAGGCCTTTAACCAGCAGCTCAGTAGCTAACATAACAACACTGTAGTTAAGGCCTTTAACCGCAGCTCAGTAGCTAACATAACAACACTGTAGTTAAGGCCTTTAACCAGCAGCTCAGTAGCTAACATAACAACACTGTAGTTAAGGCCTTTAACCAGCAGCTCAGTAGCTAACATAACAACACTGTAGTTAAGGCCTTTAACCAGCAGCTCAGTAGCTAACATAACAACACTGTAGTTAAGGCCTTTAACCAGCAGCTCAGTAGCTAACATAACAACACTGTAGTTAAGGCCTTTAACCAGCAGCTCAGTAGCTAACATAACAACACTGTAGTTAAGGCCTTTAACCAGCAGCTCAGTAGCTAAGATAACAACACTGTAGTTAAGGCCTTTAACCAGCAGCTCAGTAGCTAACATAACAACACTGTAGTTAAGGCCTTTAACCGCAGCTCAGTAGCTAACATAACAACACTGTGGTTAAGGCCTTTAACCAGCAGCTCAGTAGCTAACATAACAACACTGTGGTTAAGGCCTTTAACCAGCAGCTCAGTAGCTAACATATCAACACTGTAGTTAAGGCCTTTAACCGCAGCTCAGTAGCTAACATAACAACACTGTTGTTAAGGCCTTTAACCAGCAGCTCAGTAGCTAACATAACAACACTGCAGTGGAGGTTTCTCTATGACAACACGTGAAATACAAATTCACTCATAATTCATAATAATTATTAATTTACATATACCTATATATATATATATATTTTTTTTTAATTATTATTATTTTTTTTATTATAAATGTTTTCCTCTGTAAAAAAAATGCCAGTGAATTTTTTTTTCTTCAAAAATGGCCAAAATTGACAGCTCTGAGCAGGCCTGCACTGCAGTATTGCCTGCAGTAATTATTCGTGAAGAAAACTTCACAGGTGTGACCCATTGTTAATAAATAATAAATAACAGCGAATCAAAATAGGCTATTAACTTCATCTAAGCACGGTCTGTGCAGTTAAACTCTTGCCATTGAATGGATAACAAGGCTGTCAATCATTCAATCCACCAATCAGCTAATGGTTTCTCTTTGGCTGTTCTGTGGCTCTGCAGCTAGCATGATTGACAGCCTTGTGGCCCAATCAGATAATGGTTTCTCTTGTGCCGTACTGTGGCTCTGCAGCGAGCTTGTTTTCAAAATAATTTTTATCTCAGGAAGACAACTTGTCGTTACGCAAGTCTTGTGAATGTCTAAACAGGGCTGATGGCATTGATGAAGATGATATCAATAACAACAATGCCTCTCCATTGTGCATCGTTTGATGATATATATATTTTTTATCTCAGTCGTAAAACGAAAGCCTGCAGTGCTTAGCCTGGACGCAGCCGAAGTGTAGTAGTTCTAACGTCACTCGGGAGACAAAAGCCAAACATCAATTTGATGCAACAAGCTGGCTTGCGATGCACTATTGTTTACATTTTCCATGGGATTAATGCAAGCGGCTCGAGTCGGACTCGTCACATGGAGAAGCTGCACTATTCAACGATATGGGTAAGTCGTGTCTTATTGGCTTTAGAATGTCAGTTTGTGTAACGTTACTGTAACCGAATTGAAACCGCATCATAACTCCTACATTGACCATGTCACTTTTCAAAAGGCATGAATGAATGAAAACTTTATTTAACAGATTGCAGAATGGGTACAATATACAGTACGGCTCAATACACATAATTATTAAGGAGATGCAGACCAGATAAAGACTTTCGTCTTGTTTACATCAGGGTCCCCCATTTTCAATTCATAGTGAAATGTATCTTGTGTTATTAGGAGCCCTGCTAAAGTTGGTAGCTAACGTTATATTGATAATGTTTCAATATTATCAGGTTGATATTATTAGGTTGATAATGGTGTCAGTGTTTCAGATAGCAAGGTGGAGATCTTTGTTAACTAGTAGAGCTTTGGTTGAGAGAGATTACAGTGCTGTCTCTTAAAACTCAAGTATTGAGCAAGACGAGTTAGTCTGTTGTGTTGTGCGTATTGTATGGGAGGGATAATGATGACTGTGTGTAACTAGGAGGGATATGAGGACTGTGTGTATGTGGCACTGAATTGATGTAAACAAGACGAAAGTCTTTCTCTGGTCTGCATCCCCTTAACAATTGTGTGTATTGAGCCGTACTGTATTGTACCCATTCTGCAATCTGTTAAATAAAGTTTTCATTCATTCATTCATTCATTCATTCATTCATTCATTCATTCATTCATTCATTCATTCATTCATTCATTCATTCATTCATTCATTCATTCATTCATTCATTCATTGTCCTTGTGTTACATAAAACCCATATGTGGCCTTGTGCAGAGGAAGGTGGTAAATACATGTTAGATATTCCAATGTACAGTTTTGCATACCATTGACTCTAAGAATGGTCTGTGTTATTGAAATCGTCACAGCAATATAGTTTGTTTATACTTCAGAAGTATGATATTTAAACATGGTCCCCAAAATGAATGGAAGCGAATGAGGAGCCTGACACCTGGGAGGAATGGGGGTGTTGCAGCGTTGGGGATGTTTAAAAAATATAATTTAATATATAATATAATATAATAATTTGTGCTTCACCTAAAAATTTGGTCAGCAGCCTCCACTGCAACACTGTAGTTAAGGCCTTTAACCGCAGCTCAGTAGCTAACATAACAACACTGTAGTTAAGGCCTTTAACCAGCAGCTCAGTAGCTAACATAACAACACTTTAGTTAAGGCCTTTAACCAGCAGCTCAGTAGCTAACATAACAACACTGTAGTTAAGGCCTTTAACCAGCAGCTCAGTAGCTAACATAACAACACTGTAGTTAAGGCCTTTAACCAGCAGCTCAGTAGCTAACATAACAACACTGTAGTTAAGGCCTTTAACCAGCAGCTCAGTAGCTAACATAACAACACTGTGGTTAAGGCCTTTAACCAGCAGCTCAGTAGCTAACATAACAACACTGTAGTTAAGGCCTTTAACCAGCAGCTCAGTAGCTAACATAACAATACTGTAGTTAAGGCCTTTAACCAGCAGCTCAGTAGCTAACATAACAACACTGTAGTTAAGGCCTTTAACCAGCAGCTCAGTAGCTAACATAACAACACTGTAGTTAAGGCCTTTAACCAGCAGCTCAGTAGCTAACATAACAACACTGTAGTTAAGGCCTTTAACCAGCAGCTCAGTAGCTAACATAACAACACTGTAGTTAAGGCCTTTAACCGCAGCTCAGTAGCTAACATAACAACACTGTGGTTAAGGCCTTTAACCAGCAGCTCAGTAGCTAACATAACAACACTGTGGTTAAGGCCTTTAACCAGCAGCTCAGTAGCTAACATAACAACACTGTAGTTAAGGCCTTTAACCGCAGCTCAGTAGCTAACATAACAACACTGTGGTTAAGGCCTTTAACCAGCAGCTCAGTAGCTAACATAACAACACTGTAGTTAAGGCCTTTAACCAGCAGCTCAGTAGCTAACATAACAACACTGTAGTTAAGGCCTTTAACCAGCAGCTCAGTAGCTAACATAACAACACTGTGGTTAAGGCCTTTAACCAGCAGCTCAGTAGCTAACATAACAACACTGTGGTTAAGGCCTTTAACCGCAGCTCAGTAGCTAACATAACAATACTGTAGTTAAGGCCTTTAACCAGCAGCTCAGTAGCTAACATAACAACACTGTAGTTAAGGCCTTTAACCAGCAGCTCAGTAGCTAACATAACAACACTGTAGTTAAGGCCTTTAACCAGCAGCTCAGTAGCTAACATAACAACACTGTTGTTAAGGCCTTTAACCAGCAGCTCAGTAGCTAAGATAACAACACTGTAGTTAAGGCCTTTAACCAGCAGCTCAGTAGCTAACATAACAACACTGTAGTTAAGGCCTTTAACCGCAGCTCAGTAGCTAACATAACAACACTGTGGTTAAGGCCTTTAACCAGCAGCTCAGTAGCTAACATAACAACACTGTGGTTAAGGCCTTTAACCGCAGCTCAGTAGCTAACATAACAACACTGTGGTTAAGGCCTTTAACCAGCAGCTCAGTAGCTAACATAACAACACTGTGGTTAAAGCCTTTAACCAGCAGCTCAGTAGCTAACATAACAACACTGTAGTTAAGGCCTTTAACCGCAGCTCAGTAGCTAACATAACAACACTGTAGTTAAGGCCTTTAACCAGCAGCTCAGTAGCTAACATAACAACACTGTAGTTAAGGCCTTTAACACTTTGGCTGCCAGGAAACGTGTTTAGATGTCATTGCCGGCCATGCTCAAGTTGCCGGAGGACGCTGTACAGCGTCCTTATATCAATATTTCAAAAATCTGCGATCGGATTCATATGTCCCCTCCGCTGGCCTGAGATCCACCAGGAGGACCCACTGAGCTCTCTGGCGGTTCAGGAGCGCCATCTGGTGGCCGATCGGCGCAATCGCTTAAACAGGAAGTGGCATAGAGGTTGTGCTGGACGTCCGTATTACTTCCGGGCACTCGCTATAGGTCCCGGCATTCTAGCTCGTCACAATACACAGTGATCGATTGCCAATAACTCGATAAACAACATGATTTGGACGTATATACCATTATAAAAGCTGGAGATGGACCGGGTAAATCTACATCCCATAATGATAAGATTTCTACTCTACGATGATCGCCCAACGGCGCGCGGAGACTGGGGTGAGTTTTAGCGTGTAACGTTACCGCCTTCGATACTAACTGCTATTATCAACATTTGACCCACATTAGATGATTGGTATAACGCTGCCCACGGAATTATAAACGCCCCCTAGCCCATCCGGTCAACATCAGATGACGTGTAGTAACTTCTAGAAGTACGTCTAGTTGGAATTTTTTATATCGCGCTGATTGCCATAAAACTGTATTGCATCATCAATATAATGCATTTGGGGCTATAGATCACGTTCTGGAGAAAGCTGCAGAAAGAGATGAAAACATACTTATACATTAGACCATACTTTACTATGAATATGTGAATGAAAAAGTTTAACGTTGCTACACAATGAACAATACATATAGGACTTTGAATGGGCCCTAATAATGGCAATGTAGCAATAGAATTTAAAAAGTTACAGCCATGCAAAGAAGGGGTACTTCTCCATAGACAAATAGAGCCGGAAACCTATGGTATATCATGAATTTAACCCAAGGCAACCAAAGTGTTAACCAGCAGCTCAGTAGCTAACATAACAACACTGTGGTTAAGGCCTTTAACCAGCAGCTCAGTAGCTAACATAACAACACTGTAGTTAAGGCCTTTAACCAGCAGCTCAGTAGCTAACATAACAATACTGTAGTTAAGGCCTTTAACCAGCAGCTCAGTAGCTAACATAACAACACTGTAGTTAAGGCCTTTAACCAGCAGCTCAGTAGCTAACATAACAACACTGTAGTTAAGGCCTTTAACCAGCAGCTCAGTAGCTAACATAACAACACTGTAGTTAAGGCCTTTAACCAGCAGCTCAGTAGCTAACATAACAACACTGTAGTTAAGGCCTTTAACCGCAGCTCAGTAGCTAACATAACAACACTGTAGTTAAGGCCTTTAACCAGCAGCTCAGTAGCTAACATAACAACACTGTAGTTAAGGCCTTTAACCAGCAGCTCAGTAGCTAACATAACAACACTGTAGTTAAGGCCTTTAACCAGCAGCTCAGTAGCTAACATAACACCACTGTAGTTAAGGCCTTTAACCGCAGCTCAGTAGCTAACATAACAACACTGTGGTTAAGGCCTTTAACCAGCAGCTCAGTAGCTAACATAACAACACTGTGGTTAAGGCCTTTAACCAGCAGCTCAGTAGCTAACATAACAACACTGTAGTTAAGGCCTTTAACCGCAGCTCAGTAGCTAACATAACAACACTGTGGTTAAGGCCTTTAACCAGCAGCTCAGTAGCTAACATAACAACACTGTGGTTAAGGCCTTTAACCAGCAGCTCAGTAGCTAACATAACAACACTGTAGTTAAGGCCTTTAACCGCAGCTCAGTAGCTAACATAACAACACTGTAGTTAAGGCCTTTAACCAGCAGCTCAGTAGCTAACATAACAACACTGTAGTTAAGGCCTTTAACCAGCAGCTCAGTAGCTAACATAACAACACTGTGGTTAAGGCCTTTAACCAGCAGCTCAGTAGCTAACATAACAACACTGTGGTTAAGGCCTTTAACCAGCAGCTCAGTAGCTAACATAACAACACTGTGGTTAAGGCCTTTAACCAGCAGCTCAGTAGCTAACATAACAACACTGTAGTTAAGGCCTTTAACCGCAGCTCAGTAGCTAACATAACAACACTGTAGTTAAGGCCTTTAACCAGCAGCTCAGTAGCTAACATAACAACACTGTAGTTAAGGCCTTTAACCAGCAGCTCAGTAGCTAACATAACAACACTGTAGTTAAGGCCTTTAACCAGCAGCTCAGTAGCTAACATAACAACACTGTAGTTAAGGCCTTTAACCAGCAGCTCAGTAGCTAACATAACAACACTGTAGTTAAGGCCTTTAACCGCAGCTCAGTAGCTAACATAACAACACTGTAGTTAAGGCCTTTAACCAGCAGCTCAGTAGCTAACATAACAACACTGTAGTTAAGGCCTTTAACCAGCAGCTCAGTAGCTAACATAACAACAGTGTAGTTAAGGCCTTTAACCAGCAGCTCAGTAGCTAACATAACACCACTGTAGTTAAGGCCTTTAACCGCAGCTCAGTAGCTAACATAACAACACTGTGGTTAAGGCCTTTAACCAGCAGCTCAGTAGCTAACATAACAACACTGTGGTTAAGGCCTTTAACCAGCAGCTCAGTAGCTAACATAACAACACTGTAGTTAAGGCCTTTAACCGCAGCTCAGTAGCTAACATAACAACACTGTGGTTAAGGCCTTTAACCAGCAGCTCAGTAGCTAACATAACAACACTGTGGTTAAGGCCTTTAACCAGCAGCTCAGTAGCTAACATAACAACACTGTAGTTAAGGCCTTTAACCGCAGCTCAGTAGCTAACATAACAACACTGTAGTTAAGGCCTTTAACCAGCAGCTCAGTAGCTAACATAACAACACTGTAGTTAAGGCCTTTAACCAGCAGCTCAGTAGCTAACATAACAACACTGTGGTTAAGGCCTTTAACCAGCAGCTCAGTAGCTAACATAACAACACTGTAGTTAAGGCCTTTAACCAGCAGCTCAGTAGCTAACATAACAATACTGTAGTTAAGGCCTTTAACCAGCAGCTCAGTAGCTAACATAACAACACTGTAGTTAAGGCCTTTAACCAGCAGCTCAGAAGCTAACATAACAACACTGTAGTTAAGGCATTTAACCAGCAGCTCAGTAGCTAACATAACACCACTGTAGTTAAGGCCTTTAACCAGCAGCTCAGTAGCTAACATAACAACACTGTAGTTAAGGCCTTTAACCGCAGCTCAGTAGCTAACATAACAACACTGTGGTTAAGGCCTTTAACCAGCAGCTCAGTAGCTAACATAACAACACTGTGGTTAAGGCCTTTAACCAGCAGCTCAGTAGCTAACATAACAACACTGTAGTTAAGGCCTTTAACCGCAGCTCAGTAGCTAACATAACAACACTGTGGTTAAGGCCTTTAACCAGCAGCTCAGTAGCTAACATAACAACACTGTAGTTAAGGCCTTTAACCAGCAGCTCAGTAGCTAACATAACAACACTGTAGTTAAGGCATTTAACCGCAGCTCAGTAGCTAACATAACAACACTGTGGTTAAGGCCTTTAACCAGCAGCTCAATAGCTAACATAACAACACTGTAGTTAAGGCCTTTAACCAGCAGCTCAGTAGCTAACATAACACCACTGTAGTTAAGGCCTTTAACCGCAGCTCAGTAGCTAACATAACAACACTGTGGTTAAGGCCTTTAACCAGCAGCTCAGTAGCTAACATAACAACACTGTAGTTAAGGCCTTTAACCAGCAGCTCAGTAGCTAACATAACACCACTGTAGTTAAGGCCTTTAACCGCAGCTCAGTAGCTAACATAACAACACTGTGGTTAAGGCCTTTAACCAGCAGCTCAGTAGCTAACATAACAACACTGTGGTTAAGGCCTTTAACCAGCAGCTCAGTAGCTAACATAACAACAATGTAGTTAAGGCCTTTAACCGCAGCTCAGTAGCTAACATAACAACACTGTGGTTAAGGCCTTTAACCAGCAGCTCAGTAGCTAACATAACAACACTGTGGTTAAGGCCTTTAACCAGCAGCTCAGTAGCTAACATAACAACACTGTAGTTAAGGCCTTTAACCAGCAGCTCAGTAGCTAACATAACAATACTGTAGTTAAGGCCTTTAACCAGCAGCTCAGTAGCTAACATAACAACACTGTAGTTAAGGCCTTTAACCAGCAGCTCAGAAGCTAACATAACAACACTGTAGTTAAGGCCTTTAACCAGCAGCTCAGTAGCTAACATAACAACACTGTAGTTAAGGCCTTTAACCAGCAGCTCAGTAGCTAACATAACAACACTGTAGTTAAGGCCTTTAACCGCAGCTCAGTAGCTAACATAACAACACTGTGGTTAAGGCCTTTAACCAGCAGCTCAGTAGCTAACATAACAACACTGTGGTTAAGGCCTTTAACCAGCAGCTCAGTAGCTAACATAACAACACTGTAGTTAAGGCCTTTAACCGCAGCTCAGTAGCTAACATAACAACACTGTGGTTAAGGCCTTTAACCAGCAGCTCAGTAGCTAACATAACAACACTGTAGTTAAGGCCTTTAACCAGCAGCTCAGTAGCTAACATAACAACACTGTAGTTAAGGCATTTAACCGCAGCTCAGTAGCTAACATAACAACACTGTGGTTAAGGCCTTTAACCAGCAGCTCAATAGCTAACATAACAACACTGTAGTTAAGGCCTTTAACCGCAGCTCAGTAGCTAACATAACAACACTGTAGTTAAGACCTTTAACCAGCAGCTCAGTAGCTAACATAACAACACTGTGGTTAAGGCCTTTAACCAGCAGCTCAGTAGCTAACATAACAACACTGTAGTTAAGGCCTTTAACCAGCAGCTCAGTAGCTAACATAACAACACTGTAGTTAAGGCCTTTAACCAGCAGCTCAGTAGCTAACATAACAACACTGTAGTTAAGGCCTTTAACCGCAGCTCAGTACCTAACATAACAACACTGTGGTTAAGGCCTTTAACCAGCAGCTCAGTAGCTAACATAACAACTCTGTAGTTAAGGCATTTAACCGCAGCTCAGTAGCTAACATAACAACACTGTAGTTAAGGCCTTTAACCAGCAGCTCAGTAGCTAACATAACAACACTGTAGTTAAGGCCTTTAACCAGCAGCTCAGTAGCTAACATAACAACACTGTGGTTAAGGCCTTTAACCAGCAGCTCAGTAGCTAACATAACAACACTGTAGTTAAGGCCTTTAACCAGCAGCTCAGTAGCTAACATAACAACACTGTAGTTAAGGCCTTTAACCAGCAGCTCAGTAGCTAAGATAACAACACTGTAGTTAAGGCCTTTAACCAGCAGCTCAGTAGCTAACATAACAACACTGTAGTTAAGGCCTTTAACCGCAGCTCAGTAGCTAACATAACAACACTGTGGTTAAGGCCTTTAACCAGCAGCTCAGTAGCTAACATAACAACACTGTGGTTAAGGCCTTTAACCGCAGCTCAGTAGCTAACATAACAACACTGTGGTTAAGGCCTTTAACCAGCAGCTCAGTAGCTAACATAACAACACTGTGGCTAAGGCCTTTAACCAGCAGCTCAGTAGCTAACATAACAACACTGTAGTTAAGGCCTTTAACCGCAGCTCAGTAGCTAACATAACAACACTGTAGTTAAGGCCTTTAACCAGCAGCTCAGTAGCTAACATAACAACACTGTAGTTAAGGCCTTTAACCAGCAGCTCAGTAGCTAACATAACAACACTGTGGTTAAGGCCTTTAACCAGCAGCTCAGTAGCTAACATAACAACACTGTAGTTAAGGCCTTTAACCAGCAGCTCAGTAGCTAACATAACAATACTGTAGTTAAGGCCTTTAACCAGCAGCTCAGTAGCTAACATAACAACACTGTAGTTAAGGCCTTTAACCAGCAGCTCAGTAGCTAACATAACAACACTGTAGTTAAGGCCTTTAACCGCAGCTCAGTAGCTAACATAACAACACTGTGGTTAAGGCCTTTAACCAGCAGCTCAGTAGCTAACATAACAACACTGTGGTTAAGGCCTTTAACCAGCAGCTCAGTAGCTAACATAACAACACTGTAGTTAAGGCCTTTAACCGCAGCTCAGTAGCTAACATAACAACACTGTGGTTAAGGCCTTTAACCAGCAGCTCAGTAGCTAACATAACAACACTGTAGTTAAGGCCTTTAACCAGCAGCTCAGTAGCTAACATAACAACACTGTAGTTAAGGCCTTTAACCGCAGCTCAGTAGCTAACATAACAACACTGTGGTTAAGGCCTTTAACTAGCAGCTCAGTAGCTAACATAACAACACTGTAGTTAAGGCCTTTAACCGCAGCTCAGTAGCTAACATAACAACACTGTAGTTAAGGCCTTTAACCAGCAGCTCAGTAGCTAACATAACAACACTGTGGTTCTGTTCCGTTAGGGGCTCTGCTTGGCATCACTACTGCACTATCTCGCATATGTGCACGCGCACTGAATAAAGACCACAATGTACCTTTAATCCCAATATTCGTCTGACCACATCCCTCATCAGCTTACCTTCATAAGCAGGTGTGTGGTCACCTGCTCTCCTCCTTCTCGCTTTCACCACAAGGAAGAAGTGCCTCGGTAGATCCCCACACTTGACACCATGATGGAAGAAAGGATTAGGAGCAGCTTTGGGAAACAAGGATACGTTGACATCATATCTTTATTTTCTCTCTCACTATTTGAGAAAATACGGCGATATTGTCTTCGTACTGGAGTGTCTGGAAGATGATGATCATTCTAAAAACCCTCCACCGGTTTTCGTATTGGGAGCACGCCGCTGCATGCTTCTCAACTGCAGTTCCTTGCTGTGTTTGTTGGGGTGAAACCTGTCAGGCCACAGCTGAACTGTCGGACATGCCGCTGTTGTGAGAAGCGGTGCGTTCCAGGTTGGGTGAGTAGTGTTTTGCTGGCAGGCTCCACTTGTCTGTTAGTGCTATGGGGGCTACTTGACAATGTTTATGGAAACCGGCCCCAGGCTAGGGTCCTTTGTTCAGCCACCTAGGCGACAGAAGGCCTTGGTCTGAAGACCATTATAGTTTTAACTAGTGGGCCGCGACCATTAACACTGGTGATCCCTGTGTGTTCTGGACGAGTGGACATCTCTCTGTCACCGTGTTAAGGCCCCATCTTTCATATCCAAATGAGAGTATTCCTTCACGAGGGGATATGTGCATGGATGTGCGATAGCGGCAGATCCATGTTCAAGTCAGCTACACAGGCCAGTTTGGTATTGTGCTGATTCCGTCGGGTGTTGGTAAAATCACCGTTGTAAAGCAGTGTGGACATCTTGTTTCTCTTTTCTCTTAAAAAGTGAGGAGAGGTTCAGAACGGCGGCCTGTCTGGGTGAGTGTTATGTCATTGTATACATGTTCAGGTGATAGCTGCTTAGCTTACGGTTAGCCAGTCAGCTGTTAACTGCTGCGTTAGCCTGCTGGGATCGCTGCATGGCCTGCTTAGGTTGGGCCTACTGTTAGCCAGTCAGCTGTTAGCTGCGGTGCTAGCATGTCGTGATCACTAGGTAACGTTAGCTTGCTGCTATAGGCCATGGCCTGGCGCGGGGTAGCTTTAGCTTCTCGCGCGCCGCCGTGAGCTCGCTTCTGGTCGCGTGCGCCGTTAGCTCAGCGTCTCGCGAGCAGGGGCAGTAGCGCCCGAACGGTTGGAGCGGCCGTTAGCTTGATGCTATTCTGTTGAACGTGCTTTGATTTTAACATGTTTTACACTCTTGACTACGACGTCATCCTTGACAGGGGATGTTTCGTCGACCCTGCCCTGAGCCAGGACGGCAAGGTTGCATCAACAAAGAGGACTGTAGTGCGGGTTGGAGCGGCGACGCTGCCCAGTTCGAACAAAGCAGGAGCGGCTGTGTTCCTACGGTGTCTGTGACTGCACTTCGCTGATCTACGTTCCGGGTAGGACCAGGTTTGACCAGACCTTATAACACGTCTTCTGGTTTTACTTTTCTAAATGTATTGTGAATAACGATGTTTTTCCCAAAACGTGTGTTGCTGCAATGCATTTAGGATACGACGCGGGTTATGTGTGAGCTGTTTTTGTCACTGGCAGTTAGCTTCTCCGTGCAAATCGGGATGTAATGATCTGGTTGTTGTGTGAGAAACATCATGGTGTTTATATGTACCGTGTACTCACAACTAAGGTAACTAACCTATGAAGCTATGCTTGGTGACAAGTGAGTAAAAGAATGTTCTTTTCTCAGCCTGTGATGACAATGAACAGTGTGTTCACATATTAACAGGTTTTCCTGTTTTAACTGGCCGTATTGAGGGTAAAATAAGAGGATTGTGTTTCCCCCCGGTTCCCTGGGGACTTTTTCATCCTCCTATCAGACATGTTGTGCACTAATTGTGTCTTTTGTGTGGTAGGGATGCGATGTAACCCTTAGCTTGATTGCTGAGGTTGTGCTAAAACAGCTGGAGAAACTTTATTTTCCTAAAAGAAAAGATGGTTTGGTCGCTGTCGTGTGTGCTTAGCAAGGCCTGTGGCCGATACTAATCGAGAATGATGTATTCTCTCATTGTGAAAAACGGCGTTCCTCTGTTGAGTGTTTTTGCCATTTTTTGTAGGTGATGATGGGTTGTGTGTGTCATGTGACCTACAACTGGGTTGGACTGGCCACAGAAGCACATGTGTATGTTGGACCGGGGCTCTTAGAGCCCTCTCTATTCTGTGTTTTTTCCTTAGTAAAAATCAGATAGCAGGTTAGCTCATGCGCTGTGTGGAGCTGTCAAACGCTTCATAGAGCTGACTATGACTGTGTCATATTCTCTTTTTGTCATTACATCGTATCATGGGTGTGGGGTCGTAAAGGGGTGAACTGGTAACCTTTCCTCTCCCCCTTGTTTCTGTCGGTCAGGGGTACACCCCCTGTCATTCAAGGTTCCCGTCACGTGGCGGTTCGGCACGTTACGGGGGGGGGGGGGGGGGGAGTTTCCTGGTCCCACGGCCTGGTATATTGGGCGTGTGCACCGCAGGAATTCCCCCGCCATAGAGTACATCACCGTGCGCGTCTCTGTTGGTAGGACTTCCGTGTGCTGTTCAGGTCCATGTGATGGATCTATTTCAGGGGGGTGGTCAGGGCTCCTCCTCACCAAGCGCCTATTCGGGCCTTCTGTGAGTTCGGACTCCTTCTTCCATGTGAGGGAGCCTCCATCAGAGTACAGAGCCTTCCTCCTCAGATTGTCAAAGTGAGTGGACCCTCTAGAAGGGTCCTATTCTATTGTATATGTATTCGATTCAATTCGATTATTGAGTGTGTATGGGTTCAGTGCCTCTTCCCCGGAGAGCCCTAAAACCAATTTTTTACATGGCTCAAGGTGCAATATATTCTTTTCAATCTGTACAGCTCGCGTGGGAAGTCTCTCTGGGGATCCCCGTCTCCTTCCTATGGGAGGGTGGTGCGATGTAAAAATGTGAACATTTTTTACCCCCGGCTGTGTAGACTGGGATACATACTGTTGATGCTTCCTTCTTTTCTATTCAAGAAGTGTTGGAGTTAGGGAGTGTCACACCCCTCTTGTCGTTCCCCTGGGCGCCTTGGGGATTCAATGACAGGTCTAAATAGCCTGTTCATTGATGGGGGTGTGTCCCGACGCACGTATAGTGCTAGCTCGCTGTAAACAGGCGACTGACTGGCACGCCTTGGTTGCTTGTGGTTGAAACAGCGTTTTTATAAAGCAACTGAGATGGGGGTTTTTCCTCTTCCGACGACCAAATCCCACGACCTGGGTTGGTTTTTTGACGGATTCTCGTTCATGTCTGGGGGATGATGACGGAATGGATCTGAACATATGTAGAGGGGTCTCACGCCCTTGGGGTGGGCCACCAGGCGCGGTTCGGCCGAGCGTCTGGGTGGCACCTTCTTTTCATGTTAAGATCGACACGCATATCTGCCCTTTCTCCTGGAGTTGGCATGTCGGCGTGGTTAGGGCACGGGACTGGTTCTGGTCACGCTGGTCCGGATCAGTTGAACCCGTTGTCCGCCGGGGATGCAGATCTGCTGTTCTGGTACCCTGAGGGACTTGGGCTTTTTTCAGGGGGAAAAATGCCAGGTCGGTCCGGGTGTCACAGGGTTAAGCGCTATGGAGACACTGGTTGGGTACGTTTTTACTCAGCACTGTCGTACTGGCTTGCGGCCATGCCAACCTGTACACGCTCGATCTCGTCGGATCTCGGCCGCTACACAGGTTGGTCCTGGTTGGTACTTGGTTGGGAGACCGCCTGGGAAGGCCAGGTGCGGTGTGCTTAGGGGCTGGTTCTCCATTCTTTTTCGCTCCTCTCTCGCGCATGGCGAAGAGGGGCCTGTTGGGGTGGTCTTTGACCTCCTCTGTTGACCCTGTGCTTCCCGTATCGCCAGGCCCGGTCCGAGGTAATGTTCGTCGACCCGTAGGCCTGGGTTAACCCTTTTTTGAAAACTGGGACACTTGTACTGCGGTATAGCCGGTGTATACCCGCAGGTGTGTTTTGGAGTTTTTTCTTGAGGGGTTATAGGAACAACCACCGCATTGGGTAACGCCAAGGTGGGTGATTCCCTGGTGTGTTGGAGCAGTGTCAACTCTCGGGTTCACCGGTAGAGGGTGCCCCTGCACGTTCATGACGTCTGCCAATCGTGTCAGCCTTCTCTGCCTCAACCCCTCTGGGTGGGGGTTTTTAAATGGAGGCTTGGTCATGCAACAACGCCAGCATACGCCCCTTCCGCCGGGACGGCTGTGTTCAGCTGTCCCCTCTGGCGCCTGTCTCGTCCGCAGTCTCCAGGCTAGGGTTAACAGCCTGTTGCCTGGTTTTTCCCCGGTGCGCTGCCTGCTTCCGTTGGTTAACCTTTTTTGTGTGCTTGCGGCCATGCTGACTGCCTGTTCTGCAGGGTCAGTGTGCCAGGCGGTGTACTATTGGGGGGACAGGGCCCGCTCGGCTTACGGCCATACCAACCTGAACACGCCCGATCTCGTCCGATCTCGGAAGCTAAGCAGGTTCTGGCCTGGTTAGTACTTGGATGGGATTCCGCCTGGGAATACCAGGTGCAGTAACTGAGGGGCCTTTGTCCGAATACGCTGGCGATGTGGGGGGCGGGGCACTACGTGCCCACCTGGTGGGGTCTTGATGCTGGCATCATGGACTTCTCCGGGCCCCCATTCTAGGGAGTCCAGTCCTTTTGGTGGGTCTGGGTCTTCCTTCGTGCTCCGCTGCTACGGCCTTGCCACGGGGTTGGGTTTGCCCTTGACCCCGTGATTCTGGGGGCAGTAACGAGGTTGTTCCTCCGTTCGTTCCCGGGTGGCATGCGGGTTGTGCGTGTGTGTAGTCGTGGGGTCAAGCCACGGTCTGCTCACCCTGTGCGTTGAGTTGCTTGAGTGCCTCTTCGCACGGTCGGGTCCGTCGCCCTCCCGTGAAGCCCCTAATAGGGGGGATACCCTCCATTAGAGGGGGTCGGGGGGGCTCGGCCCTCCCTGTTCTGATGGTTGTGGGGGGCTGTCAGCGGGGTGTATTTGTCAGCCAGCGGCTCCGCTTGGCCTCCCCTTGTGCAGTAGTGATGCCAAGCAGAGCCCCTAACGGAACAGAACGTTAGGTTATGGCTATAACCAAGTTCTGTTAGTTAGGGGTGACGCTTGGCATCAGACGGCCGCTGCAGCCCTTGACCTTGCCTTGTGGTGAAAGCTTGGGAAGGAGGAGAGCAGGTGACCACACACCTGCTTATGAAGGTAAGCTGATGAGGGGTGTGGTCAGACGAATATTGGGATTAAAGGTACATTGTGGTCTTTATTCAGTGCGCGTGCACATATGCGAGATAGTGCAGTAGTGATGCCAAGCGTCACCCCTAACTAACAGAACTTGGTTATAGCCATAACCTAACGTTAAGGCCTTTAACCAGCAGCTCAGTAGCTAACATAACAACACTGTAGTTAAGGCCTTTAACCAGCAGCTCAGTAGCTAACATAACAACACTGTAGTTAAGGCCTTTAACCAGCAGCTCAGTAGCTAACATAACAACACTGTAGTTAAGGCCTTTAACCGCAGCTCAGTAGCTAACATAACAACACTGTGGTTAAGGCCTTTAACCAGCAGCTCAGTAGCTAACATAACAACACTGTAGTTAAGGCCTTTAACCGCAGCTCAGTAGCTAACATAACAACACTGTAGTTAAGGCCTTTAACCAGCAGCTCAGTAGCTCAACACTGGTAAACAAACTACCCTCCCACTCAGGGCATTATGGGGTAGAACACATAGTAGCATACTACAAAAACCTAGGGGTCCACAAAGACGACTTCAAACTTGAAATGGTAACAACCGATGAGGTACTCAAAAAATTGAGCGCCCTCCAACCTAACAAGGCCACTGGACATGACAACATCCCCTCCAAATTCCTCAGAGACGCAGCAGCCGCCATCACCCCAGTCATCACACACATAATAAACCTCTCTATAAAACAGGGGCACGTCCCCAAGGACTTCAAAATTGCGAGAGTGACCCCTCTACACAAAAAGGGCAGCAAATTAGACCCAGGCAACTACCGCCCTGTTTCTATTCTTACCTCCATCTCGAAAGTCATGGAGAAAATAGTCTATGAACAGGTCGAAAAGTACTTGGCGGAAAAAAATCTAATCTACGAATTCCAATCTGGCTTCAGAACGTCCCACTCCACTGACACATGCCTCCTCTATTTGAACGACCACATCAAACAAGAGGTGGACGCGGGCAAATACTGCGGCATGGTCATGCTGGACCTACAAAAGGCCTTCGACACTGTCAATCACTCCATTCTAATGGACAAGCTAAAAGCAATTGGTTTTGATAGCTTATCAGTGAGCTGGATGCAATCCTACCTGGAGGGGAGAGAACAGATGGTAGAGGTAAACGGTACTCTATCCCCCCCCCTCACAGTGAGCTGTGGTGTTCCACAAGGAAGCATACTAGGACCGCTACTCTTCCTAATTTATGCAAATGACATGTCGTCAGCCTGTGACTGCAACTTGTTCCTGTTTGCGGACGACTCAGCCCTGCTGGTCTCTGACAAGAACAAATTGCAGGTTGAAAAAACCCTCAGCACGGAACTAGGCAAAATCTGCATATGGCTCGCTGATAACAAACTATCATTACACATGGGCAAAACAGAGTCCATTCTCTTCGGTTCAAATAACAAACTCAGCAAGACCGACGGATTCTCAGTTACAGTGGGTGACAATATTGTCACAAGGAAAGACAAAATTACCTACCTGGGTTCCATCCTAGAGGCAAATCTTTCCTGTGACAAAATGGCATCCAATGTAATAAAAAAAAGTCAACCAACGAACTAGATTCTTGTACCGGATCTCCTCTCTGGTAAACAAGAATACCCTGAAGACTCTGGCAGGAGCACTCATTCAAGGGTACTATGACTATGCGTGCACCTCATGGTACCAAAGCACCTCAAAGGCGCTTAAAACAAAATTACAAACATCACAAAACAAACTGGTCAGACTACTACTTGACCTGAACCCCAGAACCCACCTCACCCCTGCCCACTTTGCCAACCTAGGATGGCTTAGAGTAGACGACAGAGTACAGCAACTTGCAATGGGCCTGGTCTACAAGATACACTATACGACCGGGGTGCCCATGTACATGTCAAAATACTTCCCAAAGGTCAGTGAATACCACAACCACTACACCAGAGGAAGCTCAACAAATCATGTTAAACCCAGATTCGGCTCAAACAAGGGACTAAACACGTTTCGCAATTATGCCACAACAATGTGGAACGCCCTACCCAAAGCTGTAAAGGAATGTGAATCCCTGCCCACATTCAAAACCGCTCTTAAAGAGCACCTACGGGAGGCTGCAATTCGAAACTGGCCACCGTAAATGCCCAAAACCCCCACCACCTCCTAATAGACAGTCTCCTCACCACTGCATGTATATATTCCCTCCCCGCCGTATGTATATTTCCCTCCCACCCACCCACCCCCTCCTAATGTACAGTCCCCTCCCCATCATATGTATATACTCTGTCAGGATCTAGGGGTAACAGTACTGTATATTTGAATACCGTTATGTCACAAATGTATCAGTACTAAATACCTATATGTCCCTATGCCATAAATGTCATGTATGTTGTGTATGTCATAAATGTCTATATGAATTGAAAATGGGGGACCCTGATGGAAACAAGACAAACGTCTTTCTCAGGTCTGCATCCCCTTAACATGTAGTGAGCCGTACTGTATTGTACCCATTCTGCAATCTGTTAAATAAAGTTTTCATTCATTCATTCATTCAGCTAACATAACAACACTGTAGTTAAGGCTTTTAACCAGCAGCTCAGTAGCTAACATAACAACACTGTGGTTAAGGCCTTTAACCGCAGCTCAGTAGCTAACATAACAATACTGTAGTTAAGGCCTTTAACCAGCAGCTCAGTAGCTAACATAACAACACTGTAGTTAAGGCCTTTAACCAGCAGCTCAGTAGCTAACATAACAACACTGTAGTTAAGGCCTTTAACCAGCAGCTCAGTAGCTAACATAACAACACTGTAGTTAAGGCCTTTAACCAGCAGCTCAGTAGCTAACATAACACCACTGTAGTTAAGGCCTTTAACCGCAGCTCAGTAGCTAACATAACAACACTGTGGTTAAGGCCTTTAACCAGCAGCTCAGTAGCTAACATAACAACACTGTAGTTAAGACCTTTAACCGCAGCTCAGTAGCTAACATAACAACACTGTAGTTAAGGCCTTTAACCAGCAGCTCAGTAGCTAACATAACAACACTGTGGTTAATGCCTTTAACCAGCAGCTCAGTAGCTAACATAACAACACTGTAGTTAAGGCCTTTAACCAGCAGCTCAGTAGCTAACATAACAACACTGTAGTTAAGGCCTTTAACCAGCAGCTCAGTAGCTAACATAACAACACTGTAGTTAAGGCCTTTAACCAGCAGCTCAGTAGCTAACATAACAACACTGTAGTTAAGGCCTTTAACCAGCAGCTCAGTAGCTAACATAACAATACTGTAGTTAAGGCCTTTAACCAGCAGCTCAGTAGCTAACATAACAACACTGTAGTTAAGGCCTTTAACCAGCAGCTCAGTAGCTAACATAACAACACTGTAGTTAAGGCCTTTAACCAGCAGCTCAGTAGCTAACATAACAACACTGTAGTTAAGGCCTGCAGCAGCTCAATAGCTAACATAACAACACCGTAGTTAAGGGGGGGGGGGGGACCTGAGGCATTGATCAGCCTGGCGGCTGAGGGGAAGAAGCTCAGTCTGTGTCGAGCTTTCACAGCCTTTGGGATCCTCAGCCTTCTCCCAGAGGGGAGCAGGGTGAAGAGGCTGTGACCCTCTGCTAAAGCTCCACTCCTGCACTAAAGTCAGGGATTCAGTTGGACTCAGATCTGCTGCGTTCCCCCCTACCGCTGGTGACAGTGTGTACATCGATCTACTCTCATAAAGTAGGGAATCCACCCTGCTACACAAACATAACAAAACACACTGGTCAGACTACTGCTTGACCTTACTCCTAGAACCCACCTCGCCCCTGCCCACGTGACAACCTAGGATGGCTTAGAGTAGATGACAGAGTACAGCAACTTGCAATGGGCCTGTCTACAAGATACAGACACGACCAAGGTATGTGTACATGTCAAAATACTTCCCAAAGGTCAGTGAATACCACGACCACAACACCATGGGAGCTCCACAAATCATGTTAAACCCAGATTCGGCTCAAACAGGGACTAAACACGTTTCGCAATTATGCCACATCAATGTGGAACGCCCTACCCAAAGATGTAAAGGAATGTGAATCACTACCCACTTTCAAAACACTCTCAAAGAACACCTACGGGAGACTGCAATTCGAAACTGGCCCCTGTAAATGTCCTAACCCAACCCCCTCCAATGTACAGTAAAGTACCAAACATGGTTTTGTCAATATTCCAATGTACAGTTGTGCTTGTGCAGTTGTACAGTGTCCCCCACCCACCCCTCCTACCCAACCTACCCCCCCCCCCCACCTATAATGTACGGTTCTACGTCAAATATATACTCTCTTTTCTAGACTATTTTTGTATCACAAACAGTAGGCCTACTGTATTTGCAAATCTGGTATGTCATAAATGTATAGAAGTGTCTATCTGTATGCCACATGTCATGTTATGATGAATTGAAAATGGGGGTCCCTGATATAAACAAGATGAACGTCTTTCTCTGGTCTGCATGCCCTTAACAATTGTATGTATTGAGCTGTACTGTATTGTACCCATTCTGCAATCTGTTAACAAAGTTTTCAATCAATCAATCAAAACCGTGGTCAGTCTGTGCGAAGAAACAAGGAAGAGCATGGTTGCCAGATCGGATTAACAATATCCGAACCGCCCATTATTATCAAAGGTTTGTCAGATGAAGGCAGACTCTCAAATCTGGCAACACTGATGCGTTGCATTGTGGGGGATCCCGGTTTGAAATTTGAATAGAAGCGCGTTACAGACAGAGCCTGCACCACGTCGTGAGCTACTGTTGCATCTTCTCCTCAGGTAATTGTGCAACACATATATTTTATTATTTATAAGTAATGCGTGCCGCTGATATAAATGAGTGCTGTTTAGTCTGTGTTTTCAGTGACTACTGTAACGTTATTAGCTCTGAAACTGGCGGGATCTGTAAACTACCGGAGCTGCTAACGGTATGACTAGCTAACGTTGGTACCTATACTGTACCCGGAGCTGCTAACTGGCTAACGTTATGACTATGAGAGCTAACTTTTGGTACCTACTGTACCCGGAGCTGCTAACTGGCTAAGGTTATGAGAGCTAACGTTGGGGTACATACTGTACCCGGAGCTGCTAACTGGCTAACGTTATGACTATGAGAGCTAACTTTTGGTACCTACTGTACCCGGAGCTGCTAACTGGCTAACGTTATGACTATGAGAGCTAACTTTTGGTACCTACTGTACCCGGAGCTGCTAACTGGCTAACGTTATGACTATGAGAGCTAACGCTGGTACATACTGTACCCGGAGCTGCTAACTGGCTAACGTTATGAGAGCTAACGTTGGGGTACATACTGTACCCGGAGCTGCTAACTGGCTATCATTCAGGTGGGGCTTATAGTGTGAAAAGTATGCTAACCCTACTATCATGCACTAATAAACTAACCTACGCTGTAACACGCAACACTTTGATGAATATTGTTACTCAGCTGATAGAGTTGTAATAAAATATATAATTTCATTGTTGCAAATACTGTTACAGTGCTGGATCTCATCAATGAGATGAACGCAGAAGACGGCTCAAGAACAACTACTTCAAGTGGTCGTAAGTGATGTATACATTTTTTTTATTGTGTGTGTGACTGTGTATATATAATATATACTTTTTAATCTGGGACATCATTTCAAAGAGTCATCCTGTAATGCCCTCTCTCTCTCTCTCTCTCTCTCTCTCTCTCTCTCTCTCTCTCTCTCTCTCTCTCTATCTCTCTCTCTCTCTCTCTCTCTCTCTCTCTCTCTCTCTCTCTCTCTCTCTCTCTATGGGTAACGCATGTATTCCCGGTAACCTGCCCCATTTCTAAGCCATATAACCCAGGATGTTATACGAACAACATTAAAATCTTTTCTCATGTCAAGAATGATTGTTATAGATGCCAAATAATTCACCTTTAAAAAAAAAACATCATGTAATGAGGGATGGCGGACCTCTAAAGTTGACCTAAGTTACCGGGAATACCAATTCACTATCTCCTCCAATTTAAGAGAGAATTAAAATGTTTTTGGTTGTTTTGTAGGGATATCATCATCATGTAACATAATACCATAGTTCTCCCAGAGTTATCTCAAGAGAATTCAAATTTAGCTGAATCTGAAGGAAAAATCCGGGTATGGGATATGAGTCAACATAGTTCATGGCCTTCAATTGATAACAAACATAAAAGGCTTAATTTTCATGGCAGATGCATGATATGTTTTGGGCATGATCTTGGCACCCCAATGAACAACCAAAATGAGTTTCGTCTTTTGTGGCCAATTATTTTAGGAGATAATTACGTTTCACATATTGATCCCAGGTTACCGCGAATACATATCCTCACAATTCCAGATAAACACTTAAATCTCCTATTTTACTAAAGATTGGTGAGATTTTATTTTTGGAAATCATAACAGCAATAATAAGGGTTAGGTGTAAACCAGAATTATTAGAATGTGTTGTGTTTTGTCTGTTAAAATGAGCAAAAACAAGGAAAGGGTATTCCCAGTAACTTAACAAACAAGTGCAAAAAATACAGTTCTAGAACAAGTATTTAAATTTTTTCTATATTCAAGAAAGTGGAAAGGAACCCAACATTTTCAATTGTCTGCACACAATCGTTGTTTTGTTATTCCAAGATGGCATTTGAACTGAATTTAGGAAAAAACTGGTATTCCTGGTCACCTGAGTAAGGGTTCACCACCATGCCCCTAGTCAGTCTACACCAACCTGCGCCTAGTCAGTCTACACCACCACCATGCCCCTAGTCAGTCTACACCACCACCATGCCCCTAGTCAGTATACACCACCATGCCCCTAGTCAGTCTACACCACCATGCCCCTAGTCAGTCTACACCACCATGCCCCTAGTCAGTCTACACCACCATGCCCCTAGTCAGTCTACACCAACCTGCCCCTAGTCAGTCTACACCACCACCATGCCCCTAGTCAGTCTACACCACCACCAAGCCCCTAGTCAGTCTACACCACCATGCCCCTAGTCAGTCTACACCACCACCAAGCCCCTAGTCAGTCTACACCACCACCATGCCCCTAGTCAGTCTACACCACCACCATGCCCCTAGTAAGTCTACATGACCACCATGCCCCTAGTCAGTCTACACCACCATGCCCCTAGTCAGTCTACACCACCATGCCCCTAGTCAGTCTACACCACCACCAAGCCCCTAGTCAGTCTACACCACCACCATGCCCCTAGTCAGTCTACACCACCACCATGTCCCTAGTCAGTCTACACCACCACCATGCCCCTAGTCAGTCTACACCACCATGCCCCTAGTCAGTCTACACCACCATGCCCCTAGTCAGTCTACACCAACCTGCCCCTAGTCAGATATGCTTACTTTTGGTTAGGCCTCCAAATTAAGATAATCTGGACAAACCTGTCAGATTTTCTGATTTATATGTAGACCGGTTTGAGTTTATTGTAGTGATGTTACTGTGTTTCCAAATCTCAGATATTAACTTGTTAAGTGTGTTTGTTTTTTACAGCTATTCTCCATTAGATTTTAACTACTGTGGCAACGACTAATCAAATGATAAAGGAAATGCACACCTTACTGCTAAAAAATGGTGCAGCAGCAGCAACCGTCCCAGATGGCCTTCCATTTACGATGTTACCACTTTCCACCCTGGATGAGCTGAGAACCCTTGATGAGCGCGAGGATGTTTATAAGGAAACATTGGTAGGTGAAAAATGTATATTTGAGGAATTGACATTTGCTGAGACTTTTGCCTATGGCCCTTTTTTTATCTACTTTTTTTCTCCCATTCTATTTATTATTATATATTTGGTTACTTGATCATGATTAGGGCTACTTCTACGCACTAGGCCTTATGTTTTTTCTTCTTTTTTTTGCTATCATGAATATGATCAGTTTACAATTGTCTACCTATGGTGGTAATGTTCTTATGTTGGTCCACCACTCCTGAATGAAGTGTAGAGGAAACTAAACAATTTTGTCTTTCAGATCCTTTACTTGGCGATGGCTGCAGGATTGACTGTTAAAGAAACTGTTTGGAGGACTATGGCAAAACTAGTGACAAACCAGCTGGCCAAGAAAATTAACTGGCGTGGGGCAAATGGCAAGCAGGCCTTCGAGCCACTTGCAATTAAAGATGTTTTCCTGTGTAAGTTTTGCTTTATTATTATATGGTTTCTTAATCTTCTAAAGGAATAGTTCAACATTTTGGGTAATATGCTTATTTGCTTTCTTGACCAGAGTTGAGGAGATTGATACCATTCATGTCTGTATACTTTAAATATGAATTAGCAAGGAAATGTACGTGTATTCACGTGGATCACATTTTCAGGCCGGAAAAATCACATCCTTGATTTATTTGAGCTCTGAGCAGATGTAAATCGAATGCCTTTCATCACTCTGACCGACTCTCAAAACACTTATAGTTGGATGAGTATCAAGAAAGCATTAAAAAAAAAAGTTAATGGAAGTTTCTTTGTCTTTTTTTAGGGTCCGTGAGACTCAATGCGGGCACTAAAAGTGCATCTGATGCAGATGTAGAGCGCAATACTAAAAGGTGGCTTCAGCTCTCAGCAGATAGAGATGGAGGAAGGAGAGAGCGGGCCTTGAGACAAATTCATTCTTAGTAAGTTGTGGTCTGTCTGTCTACCTTTACATACTTACTGAATGTTGAAGTCATTAAAACTAAATTTTAACCACTCCACAGATTTCATGTTGGCAAACTAGTGTTTGCAAGTCAGGACATCTACTTTGTGCATGACACAAATAATCTTTCCAATAATTGTTTACAGAAAGATTATTTCACTTAAAATAGCCTACACTATCACAATTTATTGATTTATCACAGTGAAGACTGTATTGAAAACTCCACCCTGGTGACACCAGTGTACCGCTCTGTAGAAACATCAAACTCTCAAGCATGAGGTACAGAAGCCAACCTAGACATAACCAAGAAGCAGATGGAGAAATGTCACCACCTTCATTCTCAAAATCGACTTGAGCGCGAAAGAGTCCATTAGTCCAACTGCAGCCCTTCACAGTAGGCAAGACTAGAGGAGGCGGTTACAGGTTGCAAAGAAGAAAAGATAAGGTCCTACCGTTAGTGTTTGAGCCAGGATGACTTGGGAGGGGTCCGATGACCCCCTTTACATTTTTTAGGGGGACACTGAGATATTTGATGCATTTTCTTTGTCCCTTTCCTCTCCCACCTTCCTCTTCCCTGGGAACAGTTCAATATATACAAATAAAATGTGTTCATTCATTCAAATGGAGTGTTTATAATATATATATCATTTAGAAGATTTTCATGTTTTTTTCTTAAGGCACAATCACATCCATGAACTAACTATCTGTCCCCTCCCCCTACTTTTCTCTATCTATCTTTCTATCTATCCAGGAGCGGGAATCAAACCGGGAACCTCCGGATAAAGACGACTGCTCTACCGACCAAACCACTGTGGTATACACATGCAAACACAGTAAATCCCCCAGCCATCCCTAAGTAAAGGATCTGAAAGACAAAATTGTTTAGTTTCCTCTACACTTCATTCAGGAGTGGTAGACCAACATAAGAACATTACCACCATAGGTAGACAACATTTTGAACTGATCATATTCATGATTACAGTCTTCTCCAGAGAGAGACAAGAAGATGTATACCAGAAATCTATCTGGCTTAGCACAATGAATGGAAGCAGACATGACTGTGTATAGCCTTCGGGAGAGGTGTTAGTTGGACAATGCCTAGGCTAACCAGTCATGCCCGCTTCCATTCATTGTGCTAAGCTAGGCTAACATGCAGCCAGATAGCTTTCTACTCGACGCACAGAGAGGAGACTGGTATCTATCTTCTTGTCTCTCTCTGGAGAAGACTGCTAATTTCACAAAATGTTGGGAGTTTTAAGTGAAAGTACATGGGTACCGTCTCAAAATTGTACTCAAGTAAAACACATGAGTAAAAGTCTCTACTAAAGTTTCTACTTTTAAATGTACTTAGTTAAAAGTACAAACATTTTTTCTGACTGTCTATTCTTCTGATAGCAGTGTTTAATCAAAGATCCCCGCCTTCTATAGTCTTGCACAAGGACCAATCCGCACTACTCAAGTAAAGTACAAATGTACTTTTGACTAATTGCACTTCATTCTTTACACCCATGTTGCGTGTATGGACTATTTTATTTTGTTACATGTTTTGTTAATTATCTCTCAAGGCCTGTTTTATGGTACACATGTTGGGTATGGACTCTGGGAGAAGACTGTTACAGGGGTACAATTGAGTTGTAACAATGATTATATATCTATAGTCTTGCACAAGGACCAATCCGCAAACCTAATACTACTCAAGTAAAGTACAAATGTACTTTTGACTAATTGCACTTCGTTCTTTACACCCCTGCACACACATGTTGGGTATGGACTCTGGGAGAAGACTGTTACAGGGGTACAATTGAGTTGTAACAATGATTATATATCTATAGTCTTGCACAAGGACCAATACGCAAACCTAATACTACTCAAGTAAAGTACAAATGTACTTTTGACTAATTGCACTTCGTTCTTTACACCCATGTTGCGTGTATGGACTATTTTATTTTGTTACATGTTTTGTTAATTATCTCTCAAGGCCTGTTTTATGGTAATAAATGTTTACTAATGTTCACACAGAGAGAGAGAGAATACATTATTCTATATGTATGTTGGTGTAGGTATATTTACATAATGAGCAATACTGGATATTCAAATGTTTTTTTAATTTTTTTGAAGGTAGTAATTACCACCATAGGTAGAAAAAAATGTAAACTGATCATTCATGCTTATGTGCATTTGAGTAATCTATCTGTACTATGATTTATTGTGATGTTGATTTTGATTAAACCTCATTTTGGGTGTAATGGCCCAGTAAAGTCATTAATGTGATATTTCCTTTGTTAATAAATGTTTAAATATCTATTCAAGTTGTCATTTTTAACTGGAAAAAGTAGCATTGTTACTTTACTTGATATTTGAGCTTCACTGCAGAATGATGTATATTGTGTACAATATGCACATACATTGAGAATATATTTCAGTGAGGTAGGAGACAGCATGTAAACTTCTGAATTTTTCAATGAGGGACATGCCAATACTGAATTGGTAAAGGGAAGGGTCCTTAAATATGTGGCATTGTATTACTAATCAACCATTTCCTACTGTATTTCCGGTAATGTACGGTCATAGGCAGATAGTGGAGTAGCTCTGGCAGATGGGTACACAGTAAATTCCGCTGACTCAAACTGAGTACATTTCACTCAAACTGAGTAAAATGTCTTTACTCAGTTTGAGTCAAATGTACTCTGCGGAATTTACTGTGTAGTACCATTGCATTGGCAGTGTCGGCTAGGCTCAGTGTGTTTGGGCCGCATCTGGGCTGCTTTAGGCAACCGGACGTTCACCGCTTCCGGCAACCCCGGACATGGCCCAGTGTACTCGGGCCGCAATCGGCCAGTCAGTCATTGCCGCCTACTGGGCCGATTCCGCCAATTCCGGACGTTCACCGCTTCCGGCAACCCCGGACCTGGCCCAGTGTACTCGGGCTGGAATCGGCCAGTCAGTCATTGCCGCCTACTTGGCCGACTCTGGCAACCGGACTTGGGCCGATTAATTTCTTCCGGCCTGCCGGATACAGGCCATTAATGGGCCGGAACCTTTTGGCCACCTGGGGTGGCTCTCGCGAGGGAAGGTGTTGTCGCGAGTCCTTCAACTCAGAGAGGAGATTTGGGTGTTTTTGGAGGAGAGCATGCAAGCAAGTTCAGTGATGAACAAATTCTGATGAAACTGGCCTATCTCAGCCATGTATTTGGAAAGCTGAATTAAATCTTCAGCTTCAAGGCAAAGACAAACTCCTACCTGAGCTGGCAGACAAGATCAGTGCATTCACTTGAAAGCTGGAGGTGTGGGGCAGGCGCCTTGATCAATCCTTTGATAATGAGTGAATTTGCTGAAAGCAGTGTTTGTGAAGCCACCGCAGTGATCCCCTGTCTCAAGCAACACATCTCTTCCCTGAGAGGATTTTTTCAAAAACACTTTCCAAACAACAGTGCTCAGTATGACTGGGTGATCTATGACTATGGCTATTTGTGCTGTATCAACATTTTAAGTTGTATGTATGCAACTAACTAACTAACTGGAATTTAGTTGTGTTCGATTTGCAATTAATTACACATAAAGTGTCTATCTATCTGCAGCACCAACTCATCGAGATGAAATGACTGCACCCTGAGGCTGAGGTTTAAAGCTCAGACACTGAGTGAATTCTGGCTTGGTGTGAAGAAGGAGCATCCACTCATAGGACTGAGGGTGTTCTGCTTCCCTTTGCCCACAACCTGTGAGATGGGCTTTTCAGCTGTTGCTTCACTGAAGACAACGTACAGATCTAAGCTCAACGTTACGCATGATGTGAGAGTAGCAGTATCAAGCCTGCAACCCCGTTTTGAAAAGATGTGCAGTACAAAACAGGCTCATTGCAGCCACTAATGCTGTGACATATTGAAGACTCACATATATTGACATATTTTATTTTGGCCAAATATCTGCATTTTCTGTTGTCCTTTTTTTTGTTGCACAGATTGCAAAATGGCAAAGCGGTTGCACAATTTGAACTGTATTGTTATATATGTTATTTGTTTCAGTAAATTGGTTGCACAAGTGGGGGGGGGGAGCAAAACATTTTGGTCTGCCAAAGGCGGGCCTGAAGAGTTTGAGAACCACTGTCCTATACCCAGACTCTTTGAGGACGGCTCCCTCCATTTCCCACGGCATGGGGAAATAAATAGGTTATTAAACTAGCTTATACTGTTGTTCACACAGGTTCTTGTGTAACCTTGAATGAAGTCTAATATACATTTGTCTCTGATTGTTACCGTGTAGAGCAGTGGTCACCAACCCGTCGATCTTGATCGACTGGTCGATCTTTGAGACTGTCCCTGTAGATCTTTCCATGAAAATTAAAAAAAAAAAAAAAAAAAAAAAAATCTTACCCTGAGAGTCCACATTACAGTTCTACTTTTGTTTTGATGTGAAAAGTGATGCTGCACTTAGCACTGACTGAGAAAGTACACATACAGTTCTACTTTTGTTTTGATGTGAAAATGATGGTGCACTTAGCACTGACTGCACTTAGCACTGACTGCACTTAGCACTGACTGAGAGAGTACACATTACAGTTCTACTTTTGTTTTGATGTGAAAAGTGATGCTGCACTTAGCACTGACTGAGAAAGTACACATTACAGTTCTACTTTATAAAATGCTAATTGTAAATATGTTTGTCAATGTTAATAATATGAGAGTCCACATTACAGTTCTACTTTTGTTCTGATGTGAAAAGTGATGCTGCACTTAGCACTGACTGCACTTAGCACTGACTGAGAAAGTCCACATTACAGTTCTACTTTTGTTTTGATGTGAAAAGTGATGCTGCATAAGATGACTGCACTTAGCACTGACTGAGAAAGTACACAATAGTTCTACTTTGACGTTTTAATGTTGGACCAAAGCATTGCATGTAATTAGAATACAGGCAAATAAAAGTCATTTAGTTTAAAGTACAATATTGTACTTTTTCTTTTTCTCTCAACGCTTCAATAGGTAGATCTTGCCTTCACCAAAAAAAAAAAAAGTGATCTTGGGCTTAAAAAGGTTGGTGACCACTGGTGTAGAGCATGGGAGAGTGTGGACCCAAACGCAGGACAGAGACGAGGCAGAGTCGACGGAGTGAGGAACAATAACGCTTTACTTGCGCAGCACACAAGGAACGTTACACGGCACAAACAAAAGCGAACTTCAAAACACGGAAACTAAACCTCAGCTATGCTGGAAAACGGGGCTAGATATACAGGAACGGACTGACAGGGAAATAAGATAAGATAAGATAAAATATTCCTTTATTGATCCCCTTGGGGAAATTCAGGCATCATAGCAGCATGGGGGGGAGGGGGGGGGTACAGGTAGTAAAACAACACAGTGTACAGGTAGTAAAAACAACACAGGCAGTGTAAACAATTTGGTCAATATGGTCAATATAATTTACTATCTGACTAGCTGAAGAAATATTCACATTATTCACAGTGTCACATAAGGTGCAGTATGCATGAGGTAGTGTTATAATTTACTGTCTACTGAGTATACAGGATAACAGGACAATTCCGCGAAAGGCAGGAATAGCAGGAGCACGACAGGATACACAGAACAGGACAGGCGGGGAGCTTCACGCAGACAAGGTGAACAGAACAGCGAACAGGACAATGACACAACACCGGAAACAAGGGAGAGGCAGGTATATATATACAGACACAATGATTACAATAGGCGACAGCTGGGGACTACACAGACAGAGAGCAGATTAATGAACATGACAGAGACTAGACTGGAATACAACATGACTAAATATCAATAGATACAGACACAGGGGACATGGCGCTAGACTAGACAGGGGATGGGGACAATGCAGAGGGCAGAAACACAGGGAGCAGAGTACAGAACATGACAGAGAACAGAGTAACGAACATAGACAGATGGAACATGAGTACAGGCAGTAGCGGCAATAGCAGCGACAGGCCACAGGATGGCAGCAGAGGACAGTTCATCAGGGGGACATGACTGTTCATGAGTCCAGGGAGAGGCAGATTACCACACTGATAAGGCAGGGGATTTAGAATTTCGAAGTGGCTATAAAAAAGTTGAATTGCTTTTTAAATTGAAAGTTATAGCTTAGCATTGCACCACCGGTCTCCTACTGTTTTAGTGTGCGCTTCACACAATTGTAACATCTGCCTTTTAGTGTTGTGGCTAGTTAGCAAAACATATAATCCTCCTGTAAAACATCAATTACCTCTCACCATAAATGCACTCTAAAGCAGTGGTTCTCAAAGTGTGGTCCTGGAACCCTCAGGGGTCCTGGAGGGGTTACAAGGGTTCTACTGTGTTGTTATGTATGAATTTGGGGTCCTTGACATGAAAACATGAGAACCACTGCTCTAAAGGACACAATTACTGGAAGGAAAACACAGGTACCAGAGGCAAAACATTTATAAAAAGGAACTAGAGCTTTGCAGTTTGTTTCAAACTAAAAACACTGTCTGCTCAATCTACTGCTCAATTTGGTTATTGGGCCTGGGCAACCGCAAGCACGTAGTCAATCAGGGATGGAAATAATTCATTTTAAATCTGGTATCTGCTACACCCACTAAACCACCTGTTACAGGGAAGAAAGATGAAAATAAATGATCAAGATTAGATTTAGAATAGTTTCTTTGGGAGGGAGAGCCTATACCAAACACATCCACATAGCTTAAAAACAGGATCATATTCATGCCATAGACTTCAATAGCTGCACAGATACAAACTGGAAGTTGTTACCATATAAATGTGGAGCACATACATTCTTGAAGAGTTTGGTTTGAAGATGGAAAATTTTATGTTTGGAACTTGTTTTATTTAAATGTTTACACATGCCAAAATAAGCAAGCCATTTATAGCCACAAAATACAGCACTAACTATGAAGTTAAATGTGTCATATTGACCTCTGGTGAGGTGTTAGTCTTTGTAACAAGAGCTCAGACAATCAATTAGAAAATTAAAGCGTGCCTCCATTCCTGTTTTATTGTATTCTTGGTGGCAGGGTTACCCATCAGTTCACGGATTTGGCGTTTAAGAAGATTTTTAATGATATCGGCACTCAAGCCTATGAAGAAGGCAAGCTTGTAAACTTCACATCTTCATACATGGCACACTGAGTGTAAAAAGCCCACCCCTTAATCCTAACCTTAAACTCTTTGGACGTGGTACACAAGATACGTGTTTTGTTTTATTATTGTGAATCCTGCACAGTGCACACCGATAGTGAATGATGATGACAAACAAGCCCTTTTGGTGTCTATGTCAAGGTGGACTCTTAATCTGTCACGTTGGGGAAAGAGAGAGATCCACATTGGATTTACTGTGTGTACTTCATCATTCCAAATCTGCAAGTACATGTGTTTCTCAGCTGGCTTCGCATGTTAAACAGTCACAGGTCACTCCCCCAGTGGATCTGACAGTGACAAATAATGCTTGGGAAACAAGGTATACTTCAGTCCCCTAGAGAACGGTAAGGCTTGTAGGCGTGTGACTGAGGGTAAACATTGGCCACAGTAGGGCTGGGCAATGATCAGGCATGTATTACAGTGGTTAATACTGTTGCCTCACAGCAAAAAGGTCCTTGGTTAGAATCCCACTTGGGTTGCCGGGTTTCCAGGTACCCAGGTGGGGTATGTCCCGGGCCTTTCTGTGTGGAGTTTGTATGTTCTCCCCGTGCTCGCAAGGGTTTCCCCTCCAGAAAAAGAGATAAACCCAATGGAAATACATGCAGAACAAAAGCGTGCCTGACGAAGACGGACAGGAGCACTTGGATTGGTCCCTGGGCGAGGCCCACGCCGCAACCAATGTCTGCTCCCAGCTGCCCTTGGGGGGAAGGACGACAGGATGCATCAAGTGCAGAGAGGAAATGTCATCGATGACCCAAAAAAAATTGTGTGCATGTTCCTATGCGTGTGTCGCCCATCTCGCATGTGTGTGTTCGTTCGCTGCATGAGAATGTAGCAATGTGTGCTACAAATAAAGACTTCTTCTTCACCCAACCTTGGGCTACACAGGCTCAATGGCTGCCATACACTGGCACCAGGCACACGTCACACTACACAATGGCTGAAAGCAGGGCCGGACTGGGGAAATAATTCATACCGGGAGATATAGCGCGAAATATAGCCCCAGTCAGGCCACTTTTTAAGCGGGGGGTCTGGGGGTCCCCCACCAGGATTTTTTTTGTTACAAAGACTTAATTTCCTGCATTCTGGTGAATTTTAGTGCATGTGAATCACAAACTAATGAGCCAACAATTGCTTAGTACAATGTACTGTTATGGACCTCAAATAAAAAGAAAAAGAAAGAAAAAAGCAAGAGCACAACATATTTTTCTATTTACTATTATAATACAGTTAACCACTCTCTCCTGTAAGGGCCTTTCTTTTTCTTTGTTTTATCCCTCTCCTCCACCCTTTCTCTTTCTTCCACTGTCCATCTTGACATCAACGTTAATTGACTTTCGCTCTACTGTATCTCTCCCGAGTCTCTCACTACCTGGCTCATTGCCTGGCTGTTATTCTGCATCTGAGTGCCGTCTGCCATTCCATTCGCCGCCTCCGCTGTCAATCAGTTGTATCGCCTGGTCCCGCCTCCACCAATCACAAGCGCCAGCACGGCTCCATTGTGTGTGTGTGATCCGCCGGCCCGTGAGAGAGAGAGTCAGATAGTTCTCCAACTCTGTGGCAGACAGTGAAATCCTGGTTGTTCCCCACCCATCTAGGTTATCTAACTATCGCGCCGCGCCGCCGCCACAACTAGAAACAATCGCCTGACAAAAAAAAAAAAAAAAATTTATACATTTTTTTTTTAAATCTGTGCAGGCCAGGCCACCGGGAAAACTCCCGGTGCTCCCGATGGCCAGTCCGGGCCTGGCTGAAAGGCTCAGGATACAGGGATTGATACCAGCCATTAAGGGGGAGGGATGAGTAGGCCTTGATGTATAAGATACCTGATTGGGAATTTGGCCAGGAATGTCGGGGGAACCCCCTACTCTTTGCTAGGTGCCCTGGATTCTTTAACTAATTCCGTGCCAACCACGAGTATAGTCGGGTTAACTCGCCATGCGTTCCATGTCAATCACGAGTATAGTCGGGTTTTAATCGTTATTTCTTTTATTAGCGATATCCATACATTTTTCATCCATCCAGCCTGACGTTATCATTGGGAATGGGTCTGAGCTCACAAAGGGCAAATACCGCCACCTATTGTCTCACGGAGGGTATTGCACATCATTGGATTGGATTGGCTGGGACTGTGCATCTAAAAAATAAGTCCGGTCCAGGTTTTACTTTTCGGGCATGCAGCTGGATACCATTGCATTGAGTCCCCCCACTGGGAGCATCATGGATCATTGTGTTTTGGACTATAACGTTGGATCAATGGACGCAATCGATATTTGGAATGGCGATCAGGAATTGGATTAATTAACGGTGTATTAGACCCATAGCCATCATTTAAGATATAGTTTAAGTGTTCGCAAATATCCCGTCCTCCCATTGACTAAAGCGCTGGCACGGAACGGGCCATCAGAAGAGGGCGCTGTTGGCCCGGAATGAGTTAAGGACCAAATTCAGTCAAGGTACTATAAATGTACTGTCTACACTCTATAACAGTTGGATAGTAAGCAAGAAGCACCAAAACACTACAAATGATTTGATATACTGTACGTCCTTCAGCGAGATTACATTGTATAACACAATTCTGCTGTCTAAATTGATGATGACAAGTATGTAACACCTCATTTAACACATGATTTTGTATACTTCAGCAGATATAAAACATTATTATTGTAATATACATTATTTCCACATTGCCCTAGATATTGGTTGGAGATCTACACGGTACAACTAGAACTGTGTGAGACTGCAGCTGGACGTTTGACAAACATGCCCATCAAACAATGTTTCAGTAATCCATTATAAACATTATGAAGCGTTTCATGCACGTGAGATTTATTCACATACATTCTTGGAAGAGTTTGATTTGTAGATGGAAATTACGCTTTCTGGAACTTTCTTAGGCTGTTGTAAAACACAATATATAACTTTCTTAGCCTGTTGTAAAAAACAATCTATAACTTTCTTAGCCTGTTGTAAATCACACTATATAACTTGCCTACTAGTCTGCTGTAAATCACAATATATAACTTTCTTAGCCTGTTGTAAATCATGATATATAACTTTCTTAGCCTGTTGTAAATGACAATATATGGGTCGGTTCTTGTCCAGTGTTGTCCAACATGAAGAAAACGTGTTGTCTAGTATTAGACCAAATGAGCTAAATTACAGTACAGTTAAAAACATCTTTAATTTTTGATGATGGGGCCTATATGTTTATATTTGGATGCCGGAGCCTTTATTGACTAATTATTGGGTTTTTAAATAGCTTGTATGAAATCACAAATTAAAAACTGTTTAAATTAAGCAGTGTAAACCAGTTTATTAACCGTCTCCAGGTACCCCTTTCTTTATGCGTGTAGATTAGGGAGGGGGATATGGGATTTAGGCTTGGGAGTGTGTGTGTGCGCTGTTAATGTTAGTTAATCACTCCGAAATATATATTTTATCATATTCGAACATCGCTGCCTCAGCCTCCCAGACATAATATTACTTAATCTATATATTAGTGCGATGATAACACTGCAAGGGAACATGCCACATGCTTAGAAAGTGTAGCAGTAAGCAGACTAAATCTCATTCTGTATTTACCGTCTGTCCGTAGACCCGCCCCCCTCCCCCACCACTTATACGTAATTGGCATATATTGGAGCGCAGTTATTGTATCTACTTTCTGTGAAAGTTTAGCAACAATCCGAGTTGAAAAACCTATCCAAAAAATGGCGGAGAAATGTCCATACGTTTATTATTTACAGATTTCATTCACGGTTCTTGTGATACTAAATTCAGATTGAACTCTACCATTGGAAAGATTAGATTTGTCCCGATCCATAGATATGCAACATGGCTATAATAAGGTAATTGATATAGCCTGATAGTCTATAATAATGTGTCCGGATGGCAGAATTCAGTACTGCATCTACAAAACCTTCTGTTTAATCATACTTCCATTTATTCATTTGCTTAGATCTTTTGTACACGTGATCTCAAGAAGGTACTGAACGAGCTTCATGTCTGGTAATTTTAGCATGGTGTTATTCACTGTTAAAGATGCAAAGAAAAATCATAATTCATATTCGCCTTTGTTTCATCACAAATTTAGCAAGCCTAGTAATACACACAATATTTCTGACACTGGGAATAAATTCACTGAGGTTCATAGATGTCCCTTAGATACCAAGAACATGCAAATGTTTCTACCTTTACCACTTTACTTTTTCACTTGAGCCAAAAAATTTGTTTGTCACCTGTCATCTTTATTAGAGATGTTACTTAATGTTGTAATTTATTTATATTACAGTATCTCTATCTGTGTATATGCACACGACTGATTTTGTAAGAGCAAGTCACATATATACTATAGTATGTTACACGACCATCCCATTTGTCCTAGTGCAGCCAGCTTTTCGGGATAGATATCGATATAGCTAGCTAACGTTAGCTACAAAGTTTGTGTATCTCTACTGTATCTGTGAGTGTGCACGTGCGCACACACACACACGTGCACACACACACACACGTCTCATAGCTAACATTCTCCTCTTTCTATTGTATACATCTCAAAATGTGTTTTCGGGTCAATGTGACTGATTTTGTAAGATCAAGTCACTGTGACCAAGAACGCTCTCTTGTGTAATATTTCTTAAATGCATGTGTCTTTTTAGCCCTCATCCATCATAGTGGAGGAAGAAGACCCTTTCGGTTCTCAGAACGTACACAGTGACGCTGATTCAGAGGTATATATAAATTGGTCTCATTATTATGAGATTATCCTTGCTTTTTTGTGACAGGGCTATTGTTGATTATGCACAGTAGCCTAATGTGCCACCTGAAGTAGTGTCTTTTATGTGTGGTTGTTAGCGTAAGCGCCTCATTTCTGACTGTCATGGCAATCACTATAGCTATAATAACAACAAAGAACGGCCTCTCGTGTAATATTTCTTAAATGCATGTGTCTTTTTAGCCCTCGTCCATCATAGTGGAGGAAGAAGACCCTTTCGGTTCTCAGAACGTACACAGTGATGCTGATTCAGAGGTAGGCCTATATATAAATTGGTCTCATTATTATGAGATTATCCTTGCTTTTTTGTGACAGGACTATTGTTGATTATGCACAGTAGCCTAATGTGCCACCTGAAGTAGTGTCTTTTATGTGTGGTTGTTAGCGTAAGCGCCTCATTTCTGACTGTCATGGCAATCACTATCGTAGCAATAATAACAACAAAGAACGCCCTCTTGTGTAATATTTCTTAAATGCATGTGTCTTTTTAGCCCTCGTCCATCATAGTGGAGGAAGAAGACCCTTTCGGTTCTCAGAACGTACACAGTGACGCTGATTCAGAGGTATATATACATTGTTCTCATTATTATGAGATTATCCTTGCTTTTTTGTGACAGGGCTATTGTTGATTATGCACAGTAGTTTTGATTGTGTGTCTGCCTTACCGATCTAGAACTCAGAAGAGGGTTTACAAATAGATGACAGTTCATCAGACTGTAAATTACAGTGCTTACAAATTATTCAGCACTGTAACAATTTATGTGTTATGTTTATTCTTTATACACAACTTTCTTTTTTCTAAATGCATTATTGTAAAATCAACAGATAATTGTTCACAGTCCGGTGTTGAGGAGTGGGAAGAGGAAGAGCAAGAGGGAATGGCAAAGCTCATAAGCTCTCATTGGACCTTCAACATGCATATCTATGACGGTTCCAGTACCACCGTCTTGCAAGCAATATGCCAACACCTCAAGATGTTTGTGCAGCATCCGGGGATGCCAAAAGCTGCACTAAATGACATTTTGGCCACTGAGCAGTCATTGCTTCTCCCGCCTGGAAACAAGATGCCCGCAACATATAGAGAGATTAAGACCATCAAACCTCTCCTCATACCACTATCTGTGTATCATGTTTGCCCAAATGGTGACTACATCTATTTCAGGAACAACGACAAAAGCCTCTCTGTGTGTCCAGTTTGTGGCCATAATCAACTAAAAGAAAAGAGTCTCCCATTCAAGTCCTTTCAGTATCTCCCGATTGGCCCTCATTTTGCAAGGTTGTATTCGTGTCCCGAAATGGCAGAAGTCCTTCAAGCACACACCTTGGCAGAATGGAATGTCCTGAAAGACATTCAGAATACTGAAGAGTGGAGGACGTGGTTTGCTCCTGGTGAGCTCTTTCATGGTGACCCAAGAGGAATTGCCCTTGGACTTGCAACAGATGGAGTAAACCCATGCAGAACCATTGGCAAAGAGTCAAGTATCTGGCCCATCTATATCAAGATATTTAACCTTCCTCCAGTGATGCGGAATGACATGGGAAATCTGATGTTGTGTGGAGTGATAGAGGGAGAAGGGAAAAAGGAACCTCCACAGCGTGACCCCTATCTCGAGGTGCTAGTGGGGGAGCTTTTTTCTTTGACCTGCACACCAACGTATGACTCTTTCAAACAAGAGTATTTTCATCTCTGTGTTGCAGTGGTCCGAAGTCCGAACCATGACTGATTTCATGGGCAGATGCAAAGTATTTCACTGTGTTGGACCAATGGGACTAAGTGCCTGTCCATGGTGTAAGCTGAAAGGGTTCCGGTGTATCTGCCTTGCGAAAACAGTTTTTGTTGGAAACAGGAGGTTTTTGGAGGCTGCGCATCCTTTGCGTCTTGAAGAGGAAAGGTTCCCAACCAGGGACTGCAATCCACCAGGGGGAACAATTCCACTTCAGCCAGAGACGGGGGGTCATCCTGGAACAACATGTCATAAGAATAGGAGTGCAAAGAGAGCAAAGTACCATCAAGCTCCCTCAAGACAAGCAAAGGCACAACTTGCTAAAGAAGCTGGAGTACTGGGTCCATATGCTCTCCAGGCATTGCCCTATCATAATGAGGTCAAGCACTCGCACCCCGATGGGATGCACGTCATTAAACAGTCATTGAGTCACCTTATGGACCTGCTCTGTGACACAAAAAAAACAGGGTACCAGGCAGCTGACGAAGTCCACCGGGTTGCTCCACTACAGCGATGCTGGCTCACTGCATCAGAGATCCAGCAGGCTGACCAAAGAGCCACTGAAATTGTTGCACCCTTAGGGTCCAGCTACATTCCTGGACCAGTCTACTCTGGGCACAAGCTTCCAAATACATCTGCCACACATGAGGTAATGTAAACTAAATCACATATGAGAGAAATGCATGCCCACATTTTTTTTTGATTGCTAAAAAGAATTCTTCCGTTTCAGATTGAGGGCATTTTTCAGTGGTGCCTGAAGGGGATGCTGCATGACCGTCCACGCCGGAGCCTCATGATGTGGTTGAGAGCAATCCAGCTCTGTTACCAGGATGCATTCACTCTGGAAGAGCTGCGCCACGTTGAAGAGTTTGTGCCCGTCGCATGCGCCCTGAGGGAAAGGGATTGGCCTCTAACATTCCAGGTAAAACGGTGGCTCAGTGGTTAGCACCAAATGCAGAGACCAAATTTCATTGTATTTGTGTAACAATGACAAATAAATGCATTCTATTCTATTCTAAAAACCTTATCGAATTAAAATCCATGTATAGATGTTGTACTATTGTTCTGAATAATTTCAATACATATTATATGTGAAAATGGCCCTTTCTGTAAAAATGGGAACAAGGCCATCTACATTGTGTATTGAATGAAGTTAAATCAAGCCATATAATATTTGCATTATATGCACCTTAGTTACTGAATAACCAGTTAGTATTTATCTAAGGCTACGTTTAGACGGAGAGAGTCTGAACAGAAACCGCAAGTCGTCTTACGGTTTCACTTTTAATTTTGCGTTTAGACTATCGTTTTGGGATGGAATTCTCCGTGCAGACGAGGCTGTAACGACTCCAGACGACTGAGCCCCGCTGTCACACGATTGGCGCATATGTCACATGACGTGCTGTGAAGACCCGCCCTACTCTGCCTCTGATTCGCAGACTGTGGGTGGGGAATGTGATTGGACCAAAGCAGAGTCACTCACAGACAGTGGGTCCAGTCACGCCGCGGGACAGATTCTTGTGTATTTAAAAGTACTGCCAATGTAGCCTTCAGGTGATTGCCATGGATAGAATCAGACATGCTTTGTTTACGCTTCTAGGCTACTGACGCATGCCTGTGATGTAAGCAGTACACGCGACGAGAGCTTTGACAACCCTTTCGTCATCGTTTTATGCGGTTTGACAGTTTAGATGAGAGCGCAAAGGTTTATCGTTTCTAGGAATTCCACCCTGCGGTTTCACCCCGTAAAAACGCTGTTTCCGTATAAACGAAAGGCACATCCGAAAAAATATTTTTGCGGATTCACCTGCTAGCGTTTCCGTCTAAACGGGGCCTAAGAAAACAGGAATAACAGTGAAAGTTAATAAGATGGGAATAGTAATAAATTAAAAAAAAATGATAACCTGAAAAGTATTACTTTTGGTGATACCGTTAGCAGAAAAGTTATTAAATATAATGACTTTGATACAGACATGAGTCTCTGCAGGAGCCAATACAAATAATATCAAGTGTAATAGCAGAATCTTTGACCCACCATTGATACATTATTGCTTAATTTGTTAAGTGTTAATTTTTACAACTGCCCAGAGTTTGACTTTTTTTTTGTCAATCGTACATTTTTACAAGTCTATACAACTTGCCGGGGTTCAATTGGTCATGTACGGAAGATACAGTAGTTGATAGCAAGATGTTCTTTTTCTTTACACAACATCACTACCCACTGTCTTCTTCACCTCCCTCAGTCCATCCGAGAGAGTGGACCCCTCGTGGCAACATGGTTATTCCCGTTCGAAAGAGCAAATAGCTGGGTGATAAGGCGCGGCCTCAATAGATGCAATGTGGCAGCCACAATCATGCGGACCTACCAGGTACATTTAAATGGTCGACAACGGTTGTGGAGCTACATAAGATGGTGTGGTACTGATTTGCATACCTTATGCTTCACTGTGTTCATTTTGTTTCTACTTTTTACTAAACTCCCGCCCTATGCAGTCAGGCAAGACGTGCAACGAAGTGCCGCAACCCATTTAACTGACTGTATTCCCCATACAGCACAATCTCAAGTTCCGTATTGCTTTTATAAAAATGGTTACAACATATAGAAACAATGAATTAATGACACGATATTAATTTTATTTAGCAAAATCATCCTAATAAGATAGTATCTTGTGAGTGTCTCTCAGAATGTTTCCACGGTTGCTAGGAAATGCATTAACTGTTACTGTATGGGAAAGGCTGGAACCTATGCAGCTACAGCAGCCTAGAGCAGGCCTACAGAGCCTAGAACTCACTGCCGTGTCACTGGAACTCACTGCAGCTTACATAGCCTGGAACTCTGGAGTACTTAGTACTAGTGTGTAATTACTATTGTAACCTCTTTTTTTTAGGAGCAAAGACAACGTTGCTTTAAGAAAGTAGCGGAGCACAACCCCTTTGACTGAAATACCTTTTAATCAAAAACATTTTTGCAATTGTTTTCCTTTTTAGGTGTTGGAGTTCACCTTGTTCATGTACAGCTCTGGCCTGATTCCTGAGAACAACCAAGAGCCAGGTGTCACCACGTGGAACGCACGTCCACTAACCACCTATGAGACCGCAGCCCTGAGGAACTTCTATTCAGAAGACATTGCTGAAGGAGAAGTGCAAGTGAGCCACAAGACAGTCAAGGCCAAGCAGGAGGGGCACAATACACCTGTGCTGTTCTCAGCCGTAGGACACAAAAACAAACATAACAAGAAGTCATGTTATGTGCAGGTTGGAGGAGCCACATTTGGAGAGATCCAATACTTCATGGCCCATACCCACACAAACAGAGCCTGTGTTTGCTGCAGTCAATGTCTATCCACCACCTGAGATTGACCAAGAAATTCACATGTACTACTGTCAGAGGGAAACAACAAGACAGTTACTGGTACCAGTTGATTTAAAAGTAATGTCGAAACCCCTCTTCGTGGCATTTACAAATGACCACATCTACTTTTTAAATGTTATGGTTCCCACAGTGTACCCACAGTGGTTGGAGTCCCACATAGGGGATTGTGAGTAATCTTAGGGCTCCATTTTCCTCCAAGCAGCGGGAGCATGTCTATGTTCCCCGGGTCCTATGTTCCCCGGGTTCAATGTTCCCCCGCTTTGATTGATTGATTGATTGAACATTTTAGACCACCAGCCCTGATTCCAAACTCTAACCGTAACCAGTTCAAAAGAGGGCCTAAGCTTACCCAGTTCGAAACAAGGCGGACATTAATAATTAATAAAATAATAAAAATTAATACAATTTTCAATCTATTAATCAATCAAGCGGGGAACATAGGACCCGGGGAACATTGATTGATTGATTGGATTGATTGATTGATTGATTGATTGAAAAGTTTATTAACAGATTGCAGAATGGGTACAGTACAGTACAGTACAGCTCAATACATACAATTGTTAAGGGGATGCAGACCAGAGAAATACTTTTGTCTTGTTTACATCAGGGTCCCCCATTTTCAATTCATCATATGACACACACGACATACAGATAGACAGTACTGCTACATCTATACATTTATGACATACCAGATTTGCAAATACAGTACTGTTTGTGATACAAAAAAATCCAGAAAAAGAGTGTATATACATTTGACATAGAAACTGTACATTGGAGGAGGTTGGGTAGGTGGGGTGGGGTTGGGTGGGGCTGTACATTGGAGGTGGGGGGGGGGGGGGGTTGGGTAGGGGGAGGGGGACACTGTACATTGGAATACTGACAAAGCCATACTTGGTCTTTACTGTACAACTGGGTTAGGACATTTGTAGGGGCCAGTTTCGAATTGCAGTCTCCCGTAGGTGTTCTTTGAGAGTGTTTTTGAAAGTGGGTAGTGATTCACATTCCTTTACAGCTTTGGGTAGGGCGTTCCACATTGATGTGGCATAATTGCAAAACGTGTTTAGTCCCTTGTTTGAGCCGAATCTGGGTTTCACATGATTTGTGGAGCTCCCTCTGGTGTTGTGATTGTGGTATTCACTGCCCTTTGGGAAGTATTTTGACATGTACATGGGTACCTTGGTCGTGTAGTGTATCTTGTAGACCAGGCCCATTGCAAGTTGCTGTACTCTGTCGTCTACTCTAAGCCATCCTAGGTTGGCAAAGTGGGCAGGGGTGAGGTGGGTTCTAGGAGTCAGGTCAAGCAGTAGTCTGACTAGTTTGTTTTGAGATGTTTGTAATTTGGTTTTTAGTGCCTTTGAGGTGCTTTGGTACCATGAGGTGCAAGCATAGTCGTAGTACCCTTGAATGAGTGCTCCTGCCAGAGTCTTCAGGGTATTCTTGTTTACCAGAGAGGAGATCCGGTACAAGAATCGAGTTCGTTGGTTGACTTTTTTTATTACATTGGATGCCATTTTGTCACAGGAAAGATTAGCCTCTAGGATGGAACCCAGGTAGGTAATTTCATCTTTCCTTGTGACAATATTAGGGCAACATAGGGATGATCCCCAAGCAGCGTGCATCAGAGTATGTGAGCGGAGCGGCGCGCCCGAGAAATCCGTTCTTCGCTCTAGACGTCTGGTTCCGCTCTCATTCGCTCATGTTGGCCCGCCCCCCCAAGTCGCTCACCTTCATTTACGAATCAAGCGCTCCCCGCTCCACAGCTCGCTCAGCAGAATATTTTTTTTAGCATGATGTAAATTTGCTTGATTTGACCAAACTACAACAGTCTGCACCCCCTGGGCCCCTTAACAATTGTTTGTATTGAGCCGTATTGTATTGTACCCATTCTGCAATGTTAAATAACGTTTATCCATTCAACTAAGCGATGGTAGCTAGCCTAGCCACAATGCTATGGTCGATCCTATTCATGTTAGCATGTAAGCTAACAACAACAACAGTCTCTCGCTTTTTGATTTAAAGATTGCGGATTCTACTTTGGACTTAGCAGGATGTGAGTGACGGTTCACCCTTCTCATTGTTGAAAATGGCCTTCATGTTTGTACATCGCCACCTGTTGCTTTGGCATTGTACTACATGTATATTACATCAGTTTCTGTGTGATCGTGTGCACTGAGCGGCCCGGAGCGGCTTGGAGCGGAGGAGATATCTCGCTCTGGAAGTCACGCAGACCCATTTTAAAACCCACTCAGTCGCTCACGTCAAAACCACCCGCTCCACTCCCCGCGCCGCTCACATGCTCTGGCGTGCATACACACACGCATACACACCATGCAAACATTCATCATTGGACTGATATCAGATTGGACTGAGAACTGCAACCCCCATCCCCCCCATCATTCATTTCATATTATCATATACCTTCAGACATATACATACCTTCATATACATTATCAAACATACATACATTCATCTTATATATACATTCATGGGTGATATGTATGTGTTACAAAGGGTCAGATTAAACCGAATATATATATTTATTACTTGAGATATATTGTATAATATTTGTATATCGTCTGATATCCCTTGTATATTCTTTGTACATATACACGGAATATCCCTTTACCTAGGTACAGGCCAGACCATAATATTCGTTCTCCTATTGGACAGCGACCCCTAGGCGCCAACGGCCATACCCCCAATGGCAAGTTCAAAGCCACCGCTAAGACATGTCTCAACATGTCCAGGTTTGCGCAGTAATACGAGACAGAACTGAGGTTGGCACTAGATTATTCACCTTACGTATAAATACGTCGCAGGTGGATACAGAAGCACTTAGACCTAAACGTTGAAGCCTTCACCACGATACAACGTGCCATGAAGTGGGCCTCTTTGCCCCTAAATAGAGCCTTGAGAACCGCGTGCGAATAGATAGCTAAAGTGTCAGAGTTTAACGCTGTATCGTCGAGTTCGACTTATTCTATTGTAAAGTAATAGTCTATTATTTATAGTGTATCGTGCGGCTACCGTTCTACAGTGACCAGCATTACCACCGGTTCGTCGTACTCTAGCTAGTGCACTTATCCAGGCTGGGCGGCCTAAACTCGTGCCGCCATCCGAGGAGTCCTAGACGAGAACCGTTGGATATGTACACCGGAGAACCTACACCGGCGAATGCAGAGCCTTTTCCGGCTGGATTATATTGCTTTGGTACTGTGGCTGCTGGAGCAGAGAATCGTCTACCCCACTGCTGTGTGGGATCTACCCTGTGAGGAGCACCATCGAGCCCGCCTCTAGGACCACAGAGGCTGGCTAGCTTTCATCCATGCTGTCTTGCATACTGGAGTATAGCTGTTGCTTTGTCTACGGACCAAAGGATTACTGCACTGGCTCCTGTATCTGGAGCCTCGTTATTCCTCGTTGATCCAGACTTTTGCTCCCGAACATTCCTCTCCCCTGCTGGCTTACAACCGGAGGGAACCCCTTAGTATCTCCAGCTGACTACGAGTGTGCCTTATGTAATTCTTATGCTACAGGTGGCGTCAGTTATACCCATCTTATTATGCTTATGGACTTACGCTCTTGACTTACTTAAGTGTTCTTCGCCTTACAAGCGCAATTCATAATTCTCATTCTGTAACCTATCGTTGCTGCTCTAATAATAAATACCTCTAAATAGAACTTTCTTTGTCAAGCCGTATTCTTGTGTTGGTGTTCACCAGATATACCGTGTACTGTATGGCCAGTAATTAAAGTACATAACTAAGTAGTGGTTTAATGATACCATACTCTCAATACAGTCAGGGAATTGTACCCCTCAGTTACAATTGGTCCTTCGAGCCGGATGAATATCAGTGTAATATCTAAATATAATATTGATATTAACCATGGCCAACGGTGAACACTCCACAAACGGCTCTCCTAAGCTAGAACGCCCGCAGCGCAGACGTCAGCCACCTCCTTACCTAGAGGACTACGCTGCCAGTCTAATACCTAGCTTTATACAGACGTTAAATGCGGAAAAAGCGGATAGTAAAAGCATGTCAAACCCTACCGACCAGGCGACCTTGCCAGTAGAGACCCTAGTGGGTTCTAACGTAACTGACCAAGCTCACGGGGGGGACCAGGAGGGACATGACATGACTATACCCCCAGACAACGTCAACGGAACGGTCCCCGGAGAGCTCCAGGATAAAGAAAGCGCTCCAGGGACGGAACCCGACCCACTACCAGAAGAGAAGCGCGCCCAGGAGATAGACCTCCTCGGGGCGCGCCAGGAGAACGGATCTCCAACGAGCACTGTCAGAAGCCGATCACCTCCATCAGTGTCTTCCCCCAGCGAAGCGGACAAGATGCTGGCGCAGGCATTCATCGCCACCCTGGCAGCCTCCACTGAACGCGATCGACTCCAAGCACAGACGCTTAGCGAGCGCGAACATTCTTCCATGGAACAAGAGCGCCTCCGGGCGCAACAACTAAGTGAGCGCGAACACTCTACCATGGAAAGAGAACGCCTGCAGGCTCAACAACTGAGTGAGCGCGAACAATCTGCAGACCAACGAGAGCGCCTTCACGCGCAACTCCAAGCGCAAGCCCTTAGTGAACGCGAACACTCTGCAACCCAGCGAGAGCGCTTCCAGGCGCAGCAAAGGAGTGAAGACGACCGCATACGCCTGGAGACCAGACGCCTCCAGACGGAAGAGAATATTGAAAGAGACCGCGCCGATGCCCAGCGCGCCGCCGCCAATGCACAGCGCGACGCAGCCCAAGCCCAGCGCGGAGCAGAGCGCGACCTCGCTCACATCAAGCGCGAAGCAGAGCACGACCGGCTACAGGCACAGATAATGGAGCAATTGATTGCCAGGGCGACACCCCCTCTCTCCGCACGGAGCTCCAGGGCATCATCACGACAAGGGTCTACGGCACCTTCCCCTACCCGACCAAGTGACCCGGAGCCCGGCCAACAGAAAGAGCCTATCCACGTCTCCGAACCCCCTCCCCGACCGGTCCATACGAGACCCAGCAACCGGGAAGAACCGGCCTATGCCGCCGAGAGACTGAATAGACGACTTCAAGACCTAGAAGACCTAGCAGAGGAAGAGGAAGAGGAGGAAGGTCAAGCCCACCAGCAGCATCGTACTCCACAGGACCAGGAGGTCCAGTACAGCCCAGACTTTACCCCCGCTCCCGCGCCGCTCACATGCTCTGGCGTGCATACACACACGCATACACACCATGCAAACATTCATCATTGGACTGATATCAGATTGGACTGAGAACTGCAACCCCCATCCCCCCCCATCATTAATTTCATATTATCATATACCTTCAGACATATACATACCTTCATATACATTATCAAACATACATACATTCATCTTATATATACATTCATGGGTGATATGTATGTGTTACAAAGGGTCAGATTAAACCGAATATATATATTTATTACTTGAGATATATTGTATAATATTTGTATATCGTCTGATATCCCTTGTATATTCTTTGTACATATACACGGAATATCCCTTTACCTAGGTACAGGCCAGACCATAATATTCGTTCTCCTATTGGACAGCGACCCCTAGGCGCCAACGGCCATACCCCCAATGGCAAGTTCAAAGCCACCGCTAAGACATGTCTCAACATGTCCAGGTTTGCGCAGTAATACGAGACAGAACTGAGGTTGGCACTAGATTATTCACCTTACGTATAAATACGTCGCAGGTGGATACAGAAGCACTTAGACCTAAACGTTGAAGCCTTCACCACGATACAACGTGCCGTGAAGTGGGCCTCTTTGCCCCTAAATAGAGCCTTGAGAACCGCGTGCGAATAGATAGCTAAAGTGTCAGAGTTTAACGCTGTATCGTCGAGTTCGACTTATTCTATTGTAAAGTAATAGTCTATTATTTATAGTGTATCGTGCGGCTACCGTTCTACAGTGACCAGCATTACCACCGGTTCGTCGTACTCTAGCTAGTGCACTTATCCAGGCTGGGCGGCCTAAACTCGTGCCGCCATCCGAGGAGTCCTAGACGAGAACCGTTGGATATGTACACCGGAGAACCTACACCGGCGAATGCAGAGCCTTTTCCGGCTGGATTATATTGCTTTGGTACTGTGGCTGCTGGAGCAGAGAATCGTCTACCCCACTGCTGTGTGGGATCTACCCTGTGAGGAGCACCATCGAGCCCGCCTCTAGGACCACAGAGGCTGGCTAGCTTTCATCCATGCTGTCTTGCATACTGGAGTATAGCTGTTGCTTTGTCTACGGACCAAAGGATTACTGCACTGGCTCCTTTATCTGGAGCCTCGTTATTCCTCGTTGATCCAGACTTTTGCTCCCGAACATTCCTTTCCCCTGCTGGCTTACAACCGGAGGGAACCCCTTAGTATCTCCAGCTGACTACGAGTGTGCCTTATGTAATTCTTATGCTACAGGTGGCGTCAGTTATACCCATCTTATTATGCTTATGGACTTACGCTCTTGACTTACTTAAGTGTTCTTCGCCTTACAAGCGCAATTCATAATTCTCATTCTGTAACCTATCGTTGCTGCTCTAATAATAAATACCTCTAAATAAAACTTTCTTTGTCAAGCCGTATTCTTGTGTTGGTGTTCACCAGATATACCGTGTACTGTATGGCCAGTAATTAAAGTACATAACTAAGTAGTGGTTTAATGATACCATACTCTCAATACAGTCAGGGAATTGTACCCCTCAGTTACAATTGGTCCTTCGAGCCGGATGAATATCAGTGTAATATCTAAATATAATATTGATATTAACCATGGCCAACGGTGAACACTCCACAAACGGCTCTCCTAAGCTAGAACGCCCGCAGCGCAGACGTCAGCCACCTCCTTACCTAGAGGACTACGCTGCCAGTCTAATACCTAGCTTTATACAGACGTTAAATGCGGAAAAAGCGGATAGTAAAAGCATGTCAAACCCTACCGACCAGGCGACCTTGCCAGTAGAGACCCTAGTGGGTTCTAACGTAACTGACCAAGCTCACGGGGGGGACCAGGAGGGACATGACATGACTATACCCCCAGACAACGTCAACGGGACGTTGGATAAAGAAAGCGCTCCAGGGACGGAACCTGACCCACTACCAGAAGAGAAGCGCGCCCAGGAGATAGACCTCCTCGGGGTGCGCCAGGAGAACGGATCTCCAACGAGCACTGTCAGAAGCCAATCACCTCCATCAGTGTCTTCCCCCAGCGAAGCGGACAAGATGCTGGCGCAGGCATTCATCGCCACCCTGGCAGCCTCCACTGAACGTGATCGACTCCAAGCACAGACGCTTAGCGAGCGCGAACATTCTTCCATGGAACAAGAGCGCCTCCGGGCGCAACAACTAAGTGAGCGCGAACACTCTACCATGGAAAGAGAACGCCTGCAGGCTCAACAACTGAGTGAGCGCGAACAATCTGCAGACCAACGAGAGCGCCTTCACGCGCAACTCCAAGCGCAAGCCCTTAGTGAACGCGAACACTCTGCAACCCAGCGAGAGCGCTTCCAGGCGCAGCAAAGGAGTGAAGACGCCCGCATACGCCTGGAGACCAGACGCCTCCAGACGGAAGAGAATATCGAAAGAGACCGCGCCGATGCCCAGCGCGCCGCCGCCGATGCACAGCGCGACGCCGCCAATGCACAGCGCGACGCAGCCCAAGCCCAGCGCGAAGCAGAACGCGACCTCGCTCACATCAAGCGCGAAGCAGAGCGCGACCGGCTACAGGCGCAGATAATGGAGCAATTGATTGCCAGGGCGACACCCCCTCTCTCCGCACGGAGCTCCAGGGCATCATCACGACAAGGGTCTAGGGCACCTTCCCCTACCCGACCAAGTGACCCGGAGCCCGGCCAACAGAAAGAGCCTATCCACGTCTCCGAACCCCCTCCCCGACCGGTCCATACGAGACCCAGCAACCGGGAAGAACCGGCCTATGCCGCCGAGAGACTGAATAGACGACTTCAAGACCTAGAAGACCTAGCAGAGGAAGAGGAAGAGGAGGAAGGTCAAGCCCACCAGCAGCATCGTACTCCACAGGACCAGGAGGTCCAGTACAGCCCAGACTTTACCCCCGAGGCCCTGCGCTACAGACCCCCGACTCAACTACGGGGTGAGTTTGACGCACAGCCAGCCCCGAGGAACAGCACCTGGGTACCCGGGCCTCGGTACCCACCAAGTACCAGCCCACGACAACACGTACGGGGAGACTCGCCCAGGAGGCCTCTCCCCCAACGCTCACCGATGTGCCAGCCATCCATGGCATCGCACCTTGGCACACCGACGTTCCCGGATTTTACGCACGAGGACAGAGCACAGTACACGGAATTACGGATGTGCTTAGAGACTATGATGTCCGACGTCCCTGATGAGTCGTACAAATATGCTATCCTCCTCAGGCATCTCAAGGTGCCCAGAGCGCATAATATAGCGCTGGCATATTCCAACTCAAGTACCCCATACACCGCGGCTCTAGTAGCCCTCGACCAGCGTTATGGACGCATATGGGACTACGTGATACAAGAAATAAGGAATATGGACCGTCTCCCCCCAGCCACAGACAATCGATCATTGGATGACCTCTCTATCAAGGTACAATCCCTGGTAGGGATGCTGGGGTCCCAAAAGGAAAAAGGTAGACACGAACTGTATGCTAACTCTAATGTAGAAAGGATATTAGAGAAGCTCCCTCCAGCCCGCCAAGAACGCTTTAGGCGGCAGAGAGACCACCGTGACCCGACGGTCCCGAGCCATCCCTCCTAGACCAGGCCGACTTCCTCGCGAGAGAAGTCAGCAGCCTACGACTGGATACGTTCGTGCGGAGTGGACCAAGCCCCAGAGATGGACCTTGGAGATCCAACGATAACCGCCGGCTGGTGACCGTCATGCACCAAGCCGAATCAGTACCGCGGAACAAGAACCACAACACCCCCTCGACGAAAGAGAAGTGGAAGATTGTATGCCAGTACTGCGAGAAAGAACATTGGCTGTCACAATGTGACACTTTCAAGAAGATGACCGCCGACGAGGTGAGTCAGTGGATCAAAGCCAACCGCCGCTGTTACCGCTGTGCGCGCAGCCATATGGCAGCCGAGTGCCGCTTGAAGAAGAGGTGCAGCAGGTGTGACGGGGCCCACTTGGACGTCTTGCATGACAGCAACAGGAAGAAACTCGCACCCCCAAGCAGCACCAGAGTAAATGTCATGTATATCGACCCCGCCAGCAGCGGGAGCTCCCGAGTGCTCTTGAAAGTGGTCCGAGTGATATTAAGCTACGAGGACAAGGTCCTGGACACTTACGCCGTCCTTGACGATGGGTCAGAAAAGACTCTCCTCCTCGCATCCGCTGCAGCCCAGCTGGGTCTGCGGGGGAGCGAAGAAACGATGACAATTTGTACTATAAGAGACCTGAAGACAATAAAGGGTGAAAACGTCTCCTTCACTATCGCAGCAAGCGGGCAGCCAGAGAGGCAGTATAAGATCACTAACGCTTTCACCAGCCAAGACATAGGCCTGTCACGGTACACCTACCCCATCCCCAAGCTGATGGAAAAATACGTGCACCTGCGTCAACTACCTATACCACTCATCGACGGCGCCACCCCGACCCTGCTCATAGGATCCGACCACGCACACCTCATCGTCCCAACGGACCGAGTCCAAATCGGGCCCAGAGGCTGTCCAGCAGCAGTCGAGACCCGCCTAGGATGGACACTACAAGGCCCCCTCTCCAGGTCTCCCAACCGACCAGCAGCCACTCGCTGCCTCCACTCCAGAATGACAGAAGAAGACACCACCCTCTTACAGCACATCGAGAGGCTATGGACACTAGAGACAATGCCCTTTAAGAACGAAAAGAAACACATTCGTTCAAAGGAAGACACTTATGCCATAGCCCTCCTCGAGCAGAGGACAAAGAGAGTCGAGGTCAATGGAGTGATGAGATACGCAACTCCAATCTTGAGGCGAGAGGGTATGCCCACCTTCCACGCCTCAAAAGAAGCGACGGAGCGATATCTACTGAACACCGAGCGGCGTCTGGCCAGAGACCCCGCTCAAGCCACTGTGTACCGCGCTGAGATTGACAAGCTAATCACAGCGGGACACATAAAGAAAATTGACATTCAAGAGGCCGATCAGACGACCGAATCATGGTACGTGCCCCACCACAAGGTCCACCACAACGGCAAGGATCGTATTGTGTTTAACTGCAGCTACCAGATCGGATTACAAAATCTGAATAAAGAACTCTTGCCCGGTCCAACACTCGGCCCCTCTCTACTAGGCGTGTTGCTACGTTTCCGCCAAAACAAGGTGGCCATCAGCGGCGACGTCAAAGGGATGTTCCTGCAGGTGCGACTAGTGGAAGAGGACAAGCCCCTGCTGCGGTTCTTATGGAGAGAGAGGATCGGGGATGAGCAATCATCCATTTATCAATGGGAGGTCCTCCCTTTCGGAACCACATGCAGCCCATGCTGTGCTACGTTCGCACTGCAAAAACATGTCGCAGAGGACCCAGCAGCTGACGAGGAGGTCCGACAAAGTGTAGAGAGGAGTTTTTACGTGGACAACTGTCTGCAAAGCGTCTCAACGCCAGAAGAGGCCGAGGCCCTCCTACTCAAGCTCTGCGCCTCCCTGATCAAAGGCGGCTTTCATCTCCGGCAGTGGGCCAGCAGCGACCCTGAAGTACTGCGCAGCCTCTCCCCAGAGAACAAGGCAGCAAGCAGCGAGACCTGGATGGCGACCATCCCAGGTGAAGAATCAGCATGCTGGAGGTACGTGGACACAAAACAGAACCCAGCAGATGTCATCACACAGGGAATGTCCCTGGATGACCTCACACGTCACAATATCTACAGTGACGGTCCCGAGTTTCTCAAGCTCCCGGAAGAAGAGTGGCCTAACCCCACCCCACGGGAGGCTAGTCAAGAGGAGGCAGAGATGAAGAAATCTATGTTCTGTGGGTTGACGCACACACCAGTCCCCACAGACCCCAACATAGACGACTGCCCCACCCTTGAGAGTGCGCAGTTAAAGACATTCCTGTGGCACCACCCTGAGGTTCCCTCCACTACTGACATTAATGCAGCTAATTACGAAGAAGCAGAACTCCTTCTACTACAGCGAGCCCAAAGAGACTCGTTCCCCGACGAGCTAGACTGTCTGCAGGGATCAAAGCCAGTCCCGTCAGACAGCAGACTGCTCCACTTGGCCCCTGAGCGCGACGCCCATGATCTCATCAGAGTGGGTGGTCGTCTGAGAAGGGCCCCGGACTTAACGGATGACGTCAAGTTCCCTATAGTTCTCAACAGCCGACACAAGGTCACAGAGCTCATCATAAAGAAATACGACGAGGACGTGCACCACGCTGGGGCAGAGAGAGTCTTTGCTGAGATCAGACGTCGCTATTGGATACTGCAAGGAAGAGAAGCAGTACGACGCTTCCAGCGGACCTGTCTAGACTGTCGCAAGTGGCGAGCACAGCCCAGTATACCCAGGATGGCTGACCTACCTCCCTGTCGCCTCCGACTCGGCGACAAGCCCTTTCACTCCACCGGTATGGACTGCTTCGGACCGCTGTATGTGAAGAAAGGAAGAGGGACGGAGAAGAGGTGGGGTATTGTATTCAAATGCATGACCACCCGAGCGATACACATAGAACTCCTTCCAACCATGAGTACGGACTCATTCCTTATGGCCTTCCGGAGATTCACAGCGTGGAAAGGAAAACCGTCTATATTATTGTCTGATCACGGGACAAACTTCAAAGGCGGAGAAAGAGAGCTGAGAGAGAGCTTCCAAGCTATGGGCCCAGAACTTAAGACCCACCTCGCTCCCTCTCAGATTGATTTCCAGTTTAACCCCCCGAACGCCCCTCACTTCGGGGGAACCTGGGAACGAGAAGTACGTTCAATAAAGACAGCCCTGTACGCCGTGCTTGGGGCCCAGACCGTGGCGGAAGAAGTCCTCACGACAGTCCTCACAGAGATCGAGGGAGTATTGAACTCAAAGCCCCTCGGTTACGTCTCAAGTGATGTAGCAGATGTCGACCCAGTTACCCCCAACACTCTCTTGATGGGGCGGCTGGACCCCGCGCTCCCACAGACAGTGTACAGACCTGAGGAAGCGAACGGCCGAAGAATGTGGAGGTACAGTCAAGTATTGGCTGACAAGTTCTGGAACAGTTTCCTCCTCCACTATCTACCATCTCTACAGACCCGCCAGAAATGGGTAAAAGAAAGAGACAATTTGACGGAGGGCACAGTCGTCATGATCATAGACCAGTCACTACCCCGAGCTATGTGGCCGGCCGGCCGCGTAAGCAAAGTGATCACTGGTGCCGACGGAAAGGTCAGAGCAGCAGAAGTTCTCGTCCAGGGACGGACATACACCCGACCCGTGGCGAGGCTGATAGAGTTGCCAAGGCTCCCTGACTCCCTTGATGACGACCATGACCCACTGACTTGAATGTGAATTGCCCTACTCCTCACAACGGACATTGAGTAGTGGACAAGACGGTTAATCTGTCTCTGCTTATCTAATCAGGTGCGGACTAATTAGGAGGCGGCTGTTACAAAGGGTCAGATTAAACCGAATATATATATTTATTACTTGAGATATATTGTATAATATTTGTATATCGTCTGATATCCCTTGTATATTCTTTGTACATATACACGGAATATCCCTTTACCTAGGTACAGGCCAGACCATAATATTCGTTCTCCTATTGGACAGCGACCCCTAGGCGCCAACGGCCATACCCCCAATGGCAAGTTCAAAGCCACCGCTAAGACATGTCTCAACATGTCCAGGTTTGCGCAGTAATACGAGACAGAACTGAGGTTGGCACTAGATTATTCACCTTACGTATAAATACGTCGCAGGTGGATACAGAAGCACTTAGACCTAAACGTTGAAGCCTTCACCACGATACAACGTGCCGTGAAGTGGGCCTCTTTGCCCCTAAATAGAGCCTTGAGAACCGCGTGCGAATAGATAGCTAAAGTGTCAGAGTTTAACGCTGTATCGTCGAGTTCGACTTATTCTATTGTAAAGTAATAGTCTATTATTTATAGTGTATCGTGCGGCTACCGTTCTAGAGTGACCAGCATTACCACCGGTTCGTCGTACTCTAGCTAGTGCACTTATCCAGGCTGGGCGGCCTAAACTCGTGCCGCCATCCGAGGAGTCCTAGACGAGAACCGTTGGATATGTACACCGGAGAACCTACACCGTCGAATGCAGAGCCTTTTCCGGCTGGATTATATTGCTTTGGTACTGTGGCTGCTGGAGCAGAGAATCGTCTACCCCACTGCTGTGTGGGATCTACCCTGTGAGGAGCACCATCAAGCCCGCCTCTAGGACCACAGAGGCTGGCTAGCTTTCATCCATGCTGTCTTGCATACTGGAGTATAGCTGTTGCTTTGTCTATGGACCAAAGGATTACTGCACTGGCTCCTGTATCTGGAGCCTCGTTATTCCTCGTTGATCCAGACTTTTGCTCCCGAACATTCCTCTCCCCTGCTGGCTTACAACCGGAGGGAACCCCTTAGTATCTCCAGCTGACTACGAGTGTGCCTTATGTAATTCTTATGCTACAGGTGGCGTCAGTTATACCCATCTTATTATGCTCATGGACTTACGCTCTTGACTTACTTAAGTGTTCTTCGCCTTACAAGCGCAATTCATAATTCTCATTCTGTAACCTATCGTTGCTGCTCTAATAATAAATACCTCTAAATAGAACTTTCTTTGTCAAGCCGTATTCTTGTGTGGGTGTTCACCAGATATACCGTGTACTGTATGGCCAGTAATTAAAGTACATAACTAAGTAGTGGTTTAATGATACCATACTCTCAATACAGTCAGGGAATTGTACCCCTCAGTTACAGTATGTATTTATTGGGTTGTTGTGGGGTGTTGCTGGTTGTAATTAATTAACAAGACTAAACGGGTGCTACAAATCAATTAATTAGCAGTTTCCTACACACATTAATATACCAAACAACTAGCAACAACCCAATAAATACATACATATCACCCAATAAATATATGTATGAATGTATAATGCATGTATGATAAGATTAATGAATATATGCATGTTTGATCATGTATATGAAGGTATATATGATAAAGAGTATGTAACTGCCTCCCTGCATGGTGTAGAAATAATGATTCGGTTTAGTTTCGTACAGGTGCTTTTTATTTTATTTTCTCTTTTCTTTGCATTTAGCATTGCAGCACTTTAGTACGTCTTCGTTGCAAAACACAAAACAATGGGACTAAGTGCCTGTCCATGGTGTAAGCAATCCACCAGGGGTTTGACATTTTTTTGTAGAGGGGGAGTTCATAATATTCCTGCTTTTGGTTTAAATACATGTAAATAGTATAATTGGGATTATTGATTATTATTCGGCTAACTGTTTGACAACAGTTGTAGTGGTAGTAGCAATATGGCAGCGTACAGAGCCTGGAACTTTATTGCCATGTCACTGGAACTCTCTGCCTTGTAGCATAGCCTTGGAACCATGCAGCGTACATAGTCTGAACTCTCTGCCTTGTAGCAGAGCCTTGGAACCCTGCAGCATACATAGTCTGAACTCTCTGCCTTGTAGCAGAGCCTTGGAACCCTGCAGCGTACATAGTCTGAACTCTCTGCCTTGTAGCAGAGCCTTGGAACCCTGCAGCGTACATAGTCTGAACTCTCTGCCTTGTAGCAGAGCCTTGGAACCCTGCAGCGTACATAGTCTGAACTCTCTGCCTTGTAGCAGAGCCTTGGAACCCTGCAGCGTACATAGTCTGAACTCTCTGCCTTGTAGCAGAGCCTTGGAACCCTGCAGCGTACATAGTCTGAACTCTCTGCCTTGTAGCAGAGCCTTGGAACCCTGCAGCGTACATAGTCTGAACTCTCTGGCGTGTCACAGGAACTCTCTGCTTTGTGCAGAGCCCAAATGTTTTGATTTCACGTCTCCCTGTGTCTGTATCTAAATGTTTAGGTTAATGGGCAGTGTAGTACTGCGGTTAGCATTTGCAGGGCAGTGTAATGTAGCTAGGGTGGAGAGAGAGAGCAGGGGACATGGAACGTAGAGAAAGAGAAGAAGAAGAATTTAAAAGTGCTAAATGTACGCACTACCATGAGAAGACACTGCATCTCGATATGTGGAGTGAAACTGTGGAACAGTCTAAATGTGGTGCTAAAACAATGTCCAAACAAAACATGAGACAATTCAAGCTGATGTATAAGGAAATGATGTTTACAAGGTACAGGGATGAGGAAGGGACTTGATATTCACGGGTGTTTAATTTTTTTTTTTTTTTTTTATTATTATTTTTTAAACACACATATAAACAAACATGACAACACACGATAAGATACACAAGCATTAATATACAGTGTATATCCAACGAAATTCCCATTTATACCAATGTCTTATACAGGATATACCCCTAATACCTGTTATCTAAAAACCTACACACATATGCTCCAGCTCGAACCCCCCCCTCCCGGACCCCTCTTTGGATAGTACCTCCATTATCCCTCGCTCCTAACCAGACACTACCATTATAAGCTAGCTTTTATTCTCTCCACCACTTCTAACCACATTGACATTTTGGATTCATTGAGACCCAGAATTCTTGCTGTAGATATTTCTTGATAAATCACATCGAGATATGTAAGAAACCAAACTTTCCGGCAAATTTTTTCCGGTTGAAACCAGCGTGATGCGATCAGCTTTTTAGCTACTGTGATACCCGATAAAACCAATCTCTTTAGCTGTGGATTTACTGCAAACTCAAAAACATCATTCAATAGTAATACAGAGGGGTGTACAGGTATATTCCAAGATACGAGTTTTGATAATTGTTGGGTCACATCTTTCCAGAATGTCTTAACTGGTGGGCAGTCCCAATACATGTGCATAAATGTCCCTTCGTCCCCATTTGTACATTGGGAGCATTTGGAGTCTTGTTTAAGACCCATTCTGTTCAGTCTTATAGGAGTCAAGTATGTCCTGTGAATATAGTTAAGATTGATTTGTTGGTGGTCCGGGTTCCTTGATGTAAGTCGGACATTTGCCCAGGCTCCTTGCCAATCAAAGTCACTTTCCAGGTCTGGTATATCCCTCCTCCAGACAGAGTCTAGTTGGAGGGTTTCATACGAGGACGTTAGTAATTGATAATAAAAATCTGAAACAAAACCTCTCGATGTCTCTCTTTCATAGAAGAATTTGTGGTATCTGTGGTGTTCAATTGGTATGTCTAATGGAACACCGTGAGACTTCAAACATAGCCGTAACTGTATGTAAAAAAGCCATGTGGACTTGGTGAGATTTTTTGCATATTTCTCCATAACTACAAAAACCCTGTTTGTTAAAAACATCCCCTAATGAGTGTATGCCTTGCTCTTCCCATATAGGGAATCTTATAGGTCGTTTTTCAATTAAGAGTGCATTGTTATAGAATAAGGGAGTATGATTGTGCCATTTATGTGGGTTAGGATATTTTTTTTGTGTTTCACGCCATATCCGGATCGCATGGGTAATTATGGGGCCAAATTTCCGTTCACAGTGCTTGATTGGTAGTTTAGTGTATGCTGTTACGAACGGGTAAGTGACTTCCAAGTTGTCGAGGTAGAAGAACGAGACGGAGAATGTATTACTATATCAAAACAGTTGTACTGTTTATTAACAGGGGAAAGCATTAACAATAACAGGGAGAAGAATATCTGTCTGTGCTTGTCCAGCGGTAGGTACGTCCGTAGTATTAGGTGAAGCTCTAGCAAAGAACAAGGAATAGAGCAAATGTTAAATACGTCACATTCTCAACATTCCACGCTGTCAATGAGGAGCAGCAGTCTGACAGCCAATGACAGCACCCAGGTGTGACAGACAATTAGTGATGACAGCAATCAGTGGTGACATACAAGGTGAACAATAACAACAGGAGTGACCCAGGTAGACAGTGGGAGACAATCCTAAGGATGATAGTCTCCCGAACGTTACAGTATCCCCCCCCGACGAACGGCACCTGACGTTCACCTAGGGGCCTCGGGATGCAGCCGCCGGAAATCATCGATCAGGCTGGGATCTAATATGTCCCGTTGAGGCACCCAAGAACGCTCTTCTACCCCGTACCCCTCCCAATCCACCAAGAACTGAAACCCCCTACCCCTCCGCCTACAACTCAGGATTCTCCGCACCGTATAGACAGGCTGACCGTCAATAATGCGGGGCGGAGGAACCGCAGGGAGTGGCGGGGACAAGGGCGATGAGAGGAATGGCTTCAACAGGGACACATGAAACGTCGGATGGACCCTCATAGAGGCCGGAAGGCGTAGCCTGTAAGCCATAGGATTCACCCGACGTACCACTTTAAAGGGCCCTATAAAGCGAGGAGCCAGCTTCCTGGACTCCACCCGGAGAGGGAGATCACGAGTGGAAAGCCAAACCCGCTGTCCCGGACAGAAAACCGGAGCCGGACGACGCTTGCGGTTAGCTTGCCGCTGAGCCTTAACCGAGGCCTTCTGCAGCGCCGTCCGCACTCTGCTCCACGTCCTGCGACAGCGAGCCACATGTGCCTGGGCCGACGGCACCTCCACCTCCTGCTCCTGTTCGGGAAACAGAGGAGGTTGAAAACCATATTGACACTGAAAGGGAGACATACCAGTAGAGGAGGAGAGGAGGGTATTATGCGCATACTCAGCCCAGGCCAACCTCCTACTCCACGTCGCCGGACACCCAGCAACGTAGCACCTCAGAACGCCCTCCAGGTCCTGGTTGACACGCTCCGTCTGCCCGTTCGTCTGCGGATGGAACCCAGACGACAGGCTGACGGAGGCGCCCAGACCGGCGGCGAACGCCTTCCAGAACCTGGAGGCAAACTGAGGACCCCGGTCGGACACAATATCCACTGGAAGCCCATGAACCCGAAAGACGTGCTGCACCACAAGGTCAGCCGTCTCCCGGGCCGAGGGGAGCTTGGGGAGGGGAATGAAGTGGGCCGCCTTGGAGAACCGGTCCACCACCACCAGGATGGCAGTGAACCCATCCGATAAGGGAAGACCGGAAATAAAATCCAGGGATATGTGCGACCAGGGACGCTTGGGAATAGGAAGCGGTCGGAGGAGACCCGCCGGCGCACGGCGAGAGGTCTTACTGCGCGCGCACACCGGACAGGCCGCCACAAAGGAGCGTGTATCCCCCCCCTCTGTCGGCCACCAAAACCTCCTACGGATAAACTCCAGGGTTCTGGTGGCCCCAGGGTGGCCGGTGAGAGAGGATGTATGCGCCCACTGCAGCAGGCGTGAGCGTGCCGCCTTGGGCACATACATCCGACCCGGAGGACCCCCACCGGGATCGGGCTCCCGTGCCTGAGCCGACCTCACCACCCTATCTATGCCCCATGACACGGGTGCCAAAATCAAGGCCTGTGGAATAATAGGGTGGGGCTTCTCCTCTCGACCCGGAAGATCAAACTGACGTGACAGGGCGTCAGGCTTGACGTTCTTGGAACCGGGTCGATAGGAGATGGTAAACCGAAATCGAGTGAAGAATAACGCCCACCTGTCCTGGCGAGCGTTAAGGCGTTTAGCCCCTTGGATGTAAGCCAAGTTCTTATGGTCAGTCCAAACAATGAAAGGATGTGCCGCCCCCTCTAACCAATGTCTCCATTCCTCCAATGCCAATTTGATTGCCAATAACTCCCGATTACCCACGTCGTAGTTACGCTCGGCCGGAGACAGCCGGCGTGAAAAGAAGGCACAAGGATGCACCTTACCATCCTTTAAACATCTCTGCGAGATCACCCCCCCCACCGCGGTGTCAGAGGCATCCACCTCCACAATGAACGGAGCCTCTGTGTCGTGACGGATCAGTACAGGGGCGGAGGTAAATCGACGTTTGAGGTCGCAGAAGGCCGACTCTGCCCTAGGCGACCATTCAAAGCCAGGGAGAGAGGACTTAGTGAGAGCGGTTAATGGATTGACTAAGGCGCTAAAATTGCGAATAAAGCGCCTGTAAAGATTTGCAAAGCCCAAAAAACGTTGTAACTCCTTGAGCGACGAAGGCCGTGGCCAATCCAAGACTGCACTCACCTTGGCTGGATCCATGCGAAGATCGCCCTTCGTCAACACAAAGCCCAGGAAGGAAACGGTGTCAGTGTGAAACACACACTTCTCAGCCTTAACAAACAGTTGATGCTTAAGGAGACGTTGAAGCACCTCACAAACGTGCAGTTGGTGTTGCACCATATCGCGAGAAAAAATAAGGATGTCATCCAAATATACAAACACTGACACCCCAATTAGATCCCGCAGCACGTCGTTGACCAGGGCTTGGAAAACTGCTGGAGCATTAGCTAAACCAAAAGGCATGACTAAATACTCATAATGCCCATTAGGAGTATTAAATGCAGTTTTCCACTCGTCCCCTTCTCTAATCCTGACCAAGTTGTATGCATTACGTAAGTCAAGTTTAGAAAAGACCTGTGCCCCCTGTAAGCACTCAAAGGCGGTGTCCATGAGCGGTAAAGGATAACGGTTCTTGATGGAAACGTCATTCAACCCCCTATAATCTATGCACGGCCGCTGATCACCATCTTTTTTAGCCACAAAAAAGAAGCCAGCGCCTGCAGGGGATGTGGACGGTCGGATATGCCCCGCGGACAATGCCTCTCGAATGTAAGTGTTCATGGACACTGTCTCAGGGCGGGAGAGAGAGAACATCCGTCCCCGGGGCGGAGAAGCGCCGGTTAGAAGATCAATGGTGCAGTCGTAAGGTCTATGAGGCGGTAGTGCTTTAGCACGCGTTTTACTAAAAACGTCCGCCAGGTCACAATAGACCGCAGGAACACCTGCCAAATCGGGGTTGGGGGATAATAAAGAATCTGCAACGTCCACCGTCAACCTGGAGAGAGACAAAAGAGGGAGGGGGGGAGGGACGGATGAACTCACGCCAGCGTCAGCGCTGACGCCGCTTCCCATGGAGAGTTCACCCGTAGCCCAATTAATACAAGGATTATGCAGCACAAGCCAGGGGTGGCCTAAAACAATGTCGGAATGAGGAGACATAACAACAAAAAAATTCAAATATTCCCCCTCGCTACCCGCCACCTGAACCCACAGTTTCCCGGTGCGTTGGGTAACAAATCCACAACCAAGCGGTCGGCCGTCCAGCGAACGGACAGGGATGGGCACCTCTAGTGTCTCTAAAGGAACCCCCCATTCTAGAGCCACCCCCACATGAATCAAGTTGCCCGCAGCCCCCGAATCCACTAAAGCCTTGGCCGTTGTAGAAGAATCCCCCCACCTGACAGTGACATCAAAAAAGGTACGTGAGTCGTGAACGTTTATGACCGGAGAGACATGCCCACCTGCTAGCACCTTCCCCAGGCCTAGCGGGCTCCTGCGTTTCCCGAGCCCCGACAGGCGGCGAAGCGATGCCCCGTGCGGCCACAATGAAAACAGCGCTTCTCGTTGACCCGCCTCTGTTTCTCCGCTTCAGAGAGGTTCAACGCTCCCAGCTGCATGGGCTCGTCATCGCCCCGGTGCTCTCTCATTGGCTGGTATGCTGGCCGATCGACACTAGGAGAGGGACGGAAGAGTACCTGTGACGAAGCCTCCCTCTCGCGTCCCCTCTCCCGGTGACGATTATCTAACCGAATGGCCATGTTAATCAATAGATCCAGGCGTTCGGGTAGCTCCCGCGTAGCCAGCTCGTCCTGCATGCGAGTGGAGAGACCATGCAAAAAATGGACACAGCAGGGAACCTCAGGCCAGTCCGCCTCCCGAGCCACAATACGGAAATCTATGGCGTAGTCTGCTACGGCGCGAATGCCCTGCCGGCAGGACATAAGTCGACTGCCGGCCTCGTAAATGGAAATCACCCTGGAGGTATCGAATACACGGCGCAACTCCAGGGCGAAGGCATCCGCGTTGCGGCAGACCACAGACCCACTCTCCCACTCCGCTGTGGCCCAAGAGAGAGCACGACCCGTGAGGAGAGTTATAATATAGGCTACCCGCGCCACATCACTGGGGAAAGTACGCGGCTGTAGTTGAAAAATGAGAGAGCACTGGGCGATAAACTCACGGCAGCCGGTAGGAGCCCCTCCATAGCGCTCCGGCGCCGGCAGACGTGGCTCTCGGTAGTCCTCCCGATCCACCGGATACCCCCGCTCGCCTTCCCCGCCGATCGATGATGCTCCTCCGGCTGTGGATATCCTCGTTGATGTCGTAGAGCGGGTCTGGTTCACCGCCGCCAACGCGGTCTCCGCCGTCTCCTGAGAAGCCAGGGAAACATCTCCCAGTCGACCCAGCTCGACACCGACTGCCATCTGCCGCTCCATCATGATCCTGAGCTGGTCCCGTAGGCTCACCATCTCGTCCCGTATCTCCTCGTTGGAAGTCATGATGGCTAGAGCTTCTGTTACGAACGGGTAAGTGACTTCCAAGTTGTCGAGGTAGAAGAACGAGACGGAGAATGTATTACTATATCAAAACAGTTGTACTGTTTATTAACAGGGGAAAGCATTAACAATAACAGGGAGAAGAATATCTGTCTGTGCTTGTCCAGCGGTAGGTACGTCCGTAGTATTAGGTGAAGCTCTAGCAAAGAACAAGGAATAGAGCAAATGTTAAATACGTCACATTCTCAACATTCCACGCTGTCAATGAGGAGCAGCAGTCTGACAGCCAATGACAGCACCCAGGTGTGACAGACAATTAGTGATGACAGCAATCAGTGGTGACATACAAGGTGAACAATAACAACAGGAGTGACCCAGGTAGACAGTGGGAGACAATCCTAAGGATGATAGTCTCCCGAACGTTACAGTATGCTATGTCCTTCAGTCTATGTGGGGCTACTATGTTTTCTTCTAATTTTCTCCAGGATACTAATAGTTGGTGATCAAACCATGTTGTCAATGGTCTTAATGTGTACGCCTTAAAATAGTGGAAAAAATCTGGAAATGCCATGCCACCGTCTGCTTTATTTCTCTGTGCGGTGGATCTTTTTATACGTGGTGGTTTGTTATTCCAAATAAATTTGTATGTGGAGGAGTGTAATCTTTTCCAGTAACCCTCTGGAGGGGGTAACGGTAGTGTTACAAAGGGTCAGATTAAACCGAATATATATATATTTATTACTTGAGATATATTGTATAGTATTTGTATATCGTCTGATATCCCTTGTATATTCTTTGTACATATACACGGAATATCCCTTTACCTAGTACAGGCCAGACCATAATATTCGTTCTCCTATTGGACAGCGACCCCCTAGGCGCCACGGCCATACCCCCAATGTCTAGTTCAAAGTCACCGCTAAGACATGTCTCAACATGCCCAGATTTGCGCAGTAATATGAGACAGAAATAAGGCTGGTACTAGATTATTCACCTTACGTATAAATACGGTGCAGGTGGATACAGCAGTGTGTTACCCCAATAAGTTGAAGCCTTCACCACGATACAACGTGCTGTGAAGTGGGCCCGTTTTGCCCCGGAATGGAGCCTTGAGACCGCGTGCGAATTGATAGCTGAAGTGTCAGAGTTTAACGCTGTATCGTCGAGTTCGACCTATTCTATTATTAAGTAATAGTCTATTATGTATAGTGTATCGTGCGGCTACCGTTCTACAGTGACCAGCATTACCAACGTTTCATCGTACCGAGCTAGTGTGCTTATCCAGGCTGGGCGGCCTAACCTTGTGCCGCCATCCGAGGAGCCCTAGACGAGAACCGTGTGGATATGTACACTGGATAACCTACACCGACGACTACAGAGCCCTTTTCGGCTGGATTATATTGTTTTGGTCCTGTGGCTGCTGGAGCAGAGAATCGTCTACCCCCACTACCGTGTGGGATTTACCCTGTGAGGAGCACCGTCGAGCCCGCCTCTAGGACTCTGAGGCTGGCTAGCTTTCATCCATGCGGCAGTGCATACCGGAGAATAGCTGTTGCTTTGTCTACGGATCAAGGGATTATTGCACCGTCTCCTGTACCTGGAGTCTCCTTATTCCTCGTTGATCCAGACTTTTGCTACCGACAAATCCTCTCCCCTGCTGGCTTACAACCGGAGGGAACCCCCCCTAGTATCTCCAGCTGACCTACGAGTGTACCTTATATAATTCTTATGCTACAGGTGGTATTAATTATCCCCTTCGTAATATGCTCATGGACTTACGCTCTTGACCTATTCATGCACATTCTTCGCCTTACAAGCGCAACTCTAATTCTTAATAAATGTAAGATAATCTTGGTGCTCTTCTAATAAATATTACAAACAGTACTTTCCTTGTTAAGCCGTGTTATTGTGTGGGTGTTCATCTCATATACATGTGTACTGTATGGCCAGTAGTAATGTACATAACTCAGTAGTGGTTTAATGATACCATACTTATTCAATACAGTCAGGGAATTGTACCCCTCAGTTACAGGTAGCATTGAACTGAAGAAGTTGATTCTAGGTAGTACATCCATCTTAACTATTGATATCCGTGCCTGTACTGAGTTTTTAAGTTTTGCCCACCTATCAAGGTCGTCTTTGATTTTGTTTTGGATTTTTGTGTAATTGTGCTTCACCGTTTGTCTTATGGTGGGGAATATTTCCACTCCCAAGCATCTAAAATGTTTTACCATAGGTCTCTCTCCTGGGAGGGTTATATCTTTTTTTGCAGGGGTGTTAAGTGGAAGGAAAGCCGACTTCTGCCAATTTATCTTAAATCCCGATAAATCACCAAAGTTCTCAATCAACTTGAGCAGATGAGGCAATGTGGTGTTGGGGTTTTGCATGAACAATATTACGTCGTCCGCATATAAACTAATTTTATGTTGTGTGCCCTTGATTACGATTGGTTCTATGGATTGGGATTGTCTTATATATTGTGCTAAAGGCTCTAATGATAGATCGAATAGTCTGGGACTAAGAGGGCAACCCTGTCTGGCTGAGCGTGATACCGGAAAGATTTTGGAGATGATTGTACCTGTTGTAATCATGGCCGATGGGTCTTTGTATAATACTTTAATCATATCAATGAATCCTTTTCCTAACCCCATCCGTTCTAATACTGCCCATAGATACGACCATTCCAGCCTGTCAAAGGCTTTCATAGCATCCAGGGACAGCATCGCCTTAGGTATGGTGTCGTCCTTGTCGGCATCTAGTACATGCAGTATTCGTCTTATGTTATCAGTGATCAGGCGGCCTCTTATGAAGCCAGTTTGGTCCGGATGAACTAAAGACGTCATATGCTTTTGTAATCTGATGGCTAATACCTTAGAGTACAGTTTGATATCGGTTCCGAGGAGGCTTAAGGGTCTGTAACTACCGCACTCGGTGGGGTCTTTGTCTTTTTTGAGAAGGAATGTTATGAGTGCAATATTGTCGTTTTTATGGAAGTTCCCCTCCTTGACTGAGTATAAGATCATATTTAGTAATAAGGGTCCAATTATGTCCCAACAAGAAAGGTACATTTCTGGTGGGATACCGTCTCTTCCAGGAGCCTTACCACTTTGCATTTCGGATATGGCCTTCTTGAGTTCCTCTAGTGTGATCTGTGTTTCTAACTGTTTAGCGTCATCCTCTGAAAGTTTAGGGAGAATAATTTGATTAAGATATGTGTCCATTTTGTTTTGATCGAAGGTCGTTTCTGATTTATATAAGTCGGAGTAGAATTCTTTGAATGTATCGTTTATTTTTTCAGGGTATTTTTTTTCTTTCTATATTTTATTTTTTTATAATTTTTTAAACAAACATATAAACAAACATGACAACACACGATAAGATATACAAGCATTAATTACAGTGCATATCCAATGAAATTACCATTTAGTCAAATGTCTTATACAGGATATACCCCTAATACCTGTTATCTAAAAACCTACACACATATGCTCTAGCTCGTACCCCCCCCCCCCCTCCCGGACCCCCCATTGGATAATCCAACCATTATAACTTGTTCCTAACCAGACACTACCATTATATGCTAGCTTTTATTATCTCCACCACTTCTAACCACATTGTCATTTTGGATTCATTGAGACCCAAAATTCTTGCTGTAGATATTTCTTGATAAATCACATCGAGATATGTAAGAGTCCAGACCTTCCGGCACATTTTTTCCGGTTGAAACCATCGTGATGCTATCAGCTTTTTAGCCACTGTGATACCGGATAAAACCAATCTCTTTAGCTGTGGAGGTACTGCATGTTCAAAGACATCATTCAGCAGTAATACAGAGGTGTGTACAGGTATATCCAGAGTTAAGAGATTTGATAATTGCTGGGTCACTTCTTTCCAAAATATCTTAACTGGTGGGCAGTCCCAGTACATGTGCATAAATGTCCCTTCGTCCCCATTTGTACATAGGGAGCATTTGGAGTCTTGTTTAAGACCCATTTTGTTCAGTCTTATAGGAGTTAAGTATGTCCTGTGAATATAGTTAAGATTGATTTGTTGATGGTCCGGGTTCCTTGATGCAAGTCGTACATTTGCCCAGGCCTCTTGCCAGTCAAAGTCTGTCTCCAGGTCTGGTATATCCCTCCTCCAGACTGAGTCTAGATGGAGGGTTTCATACGAGGCCGTTAGTAATTGATGATAAAAATCTGAAACAAAACCTCTCGATGTCTCTCTTTCATAGAAAAATGTGTGGTATCTGTGGTGTACAATTGGTATCCTTAATGGAACACCGTGAGCCTTCAAACATGCCAATAACTGTGCGTAAAAATAATATGTGGACTTGGTGAGATAAATTTGTTTGCGTATTTCATTGAAACTACAAAAACCCTGTTTGTTGAAAACGTCTCCTAATGAGTGTATGCCTTGCTTTTCCCATCTAGGGAATCTTATAGGTTGTTTTCCAATCAAGAGTGCATTGTTATTGAATAAGGGAGTATGATTATGCCATTTATGTGGAGTAGAATATTTTTTTTGTGTTTCACGCCATATCCGGATCGCATGAGTGATTATGGGGCCAAATTTCCGTTCGCATTGCTTAATTGATAATTTGGTGTATACTATGCCCTTCAGCCTATGTGGAGCTACTATATTTTCTTCTAAATTTCTCCATGATACTAATGCTTGGGGATCAAACCATGTTTTTAGTGGTCTTAAAGTGTACGCCTTAAAGTAGTGGTAGAAATCTGGAAATGCCATACCTCCGTCTGCTTTGTTTCTCTGTGCGGTGGATCTTTTTTTTTTTTACTTTATTTTTTGGCGTTTATCACTTTTCTGGTCAAGCATGACCGACAGATACAGGGTGAAACGGGATATAGAGCAGGGGAAGACATTCTGGCAAATGACGGCGGGTCCGGGAATCGAACTCGGAGTCCACCAGATCCGTGACACAGCACGGTTTTCCCTGACGCAGAAATAGCGCCGAGATATGCGGTGAGCTACTGGAGCTCCCTGCGGTGGATCTTTTTATACGTGGTGGTTTTTTATTCCAAATAAATTTGTATGTGGAGGAGTGTAATTCTTTCCAGTAACCCTTTGGAGGGGGTTACGGTAGCATTGAGCTGAATAAGTTGATTCTAGGTAGGACGTCCATCTTAACTATTGATATCCGTGCCTGTACTGAGTTTTTAAGTTTTGACCACCTGACCAGGTCGTATTTGATTTTGTTTGGGATTTTTATGTAATTGTGCTTCACCGTTTGGCTTATGGTAGGGAATATTTCAACTCCCAAACATCTAAAGTGTTTTACCATCGGTATCTCTTTTGGGAGGGTTATATTTCTTTTTGCAGGGGCGTTAAGTGGGAGGAAGGCCGACTTCGGCCAATTTATCCTAAATCCCGATAAATCTCCAAGGTCCTCAATCAACTTGAGAAGAGGAGGCAATGCGGTGTTGGGGTTTTGCATGAACAGTATTACGTCGTCCGCATATAAACTAATTTTGTGTTGTGTGCCCTTGATTATTATTGGTTCTATGTATTGGGATTGTCTCATATATTGTGCTAAAGGCTCTAGTGATAGATCGAATAGTCCGGGACTAAGAGGGCAACCCTGTCTGGAAGAACGTGATACCGGAACGATTTCGGAGATGATTGTACCTGTTGTAATCATGGCCGATGGGTCTTTGTATAATACTTTAATCATATCAATGAATCCTTTTTTCCTAACCCCATCCTTTCTAATACTGCCCATAGATACGACCATTCCAACCTGTCAAAAGCTTTCATTGCATCCAGGGACAGTATCGCCTTAGGTGTGTTGTCTTCCTTGTTAGCATCTATTACGTGTAGTAATCGTCTTATGTTATCAGTGATCAAGCGGCCTCTTATGAAGCCAGTTTGGTCCGGATGAATTAAAGACGTCATATGCTTTTGTAGTCTGATGGCTAATACCTTAGAGTACAATTTGATATCGGTTCCGAGGAGGCTTAAAGGTCTATAACTACCGCACTCGGTGGGGTCTTTGTCTTTTTTAAGGAGGACTGTTATGAGTGCAATATTGTCATTCTTATGGAAGTTCCCCTCCTTGACTGAGTATAAAATCATATTTAGTAATAAGGGTCCAATTATGTCCCAACAAGAGAGGTACATTTCTGGTGGGATACCGTCTCTTCCAGGAGCCCTACCACTTTGCATTTCAGATATGGCCTCCCTAAGTTCATCTAGTGTGATCGGTGTTTCTAACTGTTTAGCGTCATCCTCTGAAAGTTTAGGGAGGTTAATTTGATTAAGATATGTGTCCATTTTGTTTTGATCGAAGGTCGTATCTGATTTGTATAAGTTGGAGTAGAATTCTTTGAATGTTGTGTTTATTTCTTTGGATTCTGTAACAAGTCCTTGTTGTGCTCTAATGGTAGTTATATCTGCAAATTTTGCGTTGACTCTTAATCGCATAGCTAATAGGTGACTTGGTTTGGAACCTTGGGAGTACTGCTGTTGTCTTGTGCTACGTATTTGCATTTCAGATTGTTGTCTGTATATGGCGTTAATCTCTTTTTTTAGTATATTGACTTGATTTTCCAGTCGAACCGAGTTGTTGTATTGTAAAGAATTAAATAACGTTGAGTAAAGCGTTTCCAGTTCAGCTAGTTTTGAGCATTGATTCTTGCGTATTTGGGAGGAAAAGCTATCAGTGAAATCCTTGATCATTCCCTTTGTCGTCATCCATAATATTCTGGGGTCCTGTGTAATGAATTCCTTGTTATTGAGCAGCATCGTGTTAAATCGCCATCTTGGGGCTCGGGTTGATAGTATGCCAAATGTTCCTTTTAGGAGTAAATAACAGTGATCTGATAATGCATTGGGTATCATTTCCACATCGTAGTTATCAAATAGTCTCGGGGATGTAAAAATTTAATCTATTCTGGATAATGTGTTATGTCTCGCAGATCGACAGGAGTACTTCCGGGTTGTGGGGTTAAGTGATCGCCATAAGTCATTTACACCTGTAATCTTCGACCAATCCTTTAATGCATTAGATGAATTTTTTTGTTCGTTGGAAAAGGAGGGGTTTGATTTGTCCATCCTTGGATTCCAAATGGCATTAAAATCCGCACCAATTATAAATGAGTATTCGGGAAGGTCTAACATTACTCTGGTAAGTGTAGTGAAGAAATTAACTTCATATAAATGTGGGGCGTATACCGCTACCAGTGCTATTTTCCTGTTCTTGTGTAAAATCTTAGCTATAGTTATCCGACCATCTGCATCAGACCATACTCCCTTCAATTCAATGTTCAACTTCCGTCTAACGACTATGGCTACTCCCCGAGTTCTCGTTCCAAAGGATGAGTGACTAATGTTATGATATGTGTTGTCCGCTAACGAATCTATGTCTTTCTCTAAAATGTGCGTTTCGCTTAGCAGAGCCACTTCCACTTGTTCTTTTTTCATCAGTGTGAGCACGCTTTTGCGTTTGTGTTGTTTATTTATTCCACCAGTGTTCCAGATCATTATATTCAAACTAGCCATAATCTATACATGTTGTTGTGTAGTTGTTGGTAATGCTTCTGGAGTGCGAAGCTACAATAGATGTACATCCAATTATTGAGGTCCCGTTGAGAGCCGAGCTTAAAAACATATATATATACAAATAAAAATCCCCTATTCCCCCCTCCCACCGAGAGTCGTACAGGACTGTGTTCACTGTTCCATGAACCCAACCTTCGCGTATAACTCCCTCCCTTAAACCACCGGATATCCCAGAATGATCCAATTATCCTTAACATTCCTATGTATACCATAGGATCTAACATTCTAAATTCTACCATAAGTAGAATGTCAACTGTGGATTGGCCACTTTCCCGTTAAATACAAATTAAAATAAGATAAAACAAAAAATAAAGACCAAAAATAAGCTTCAATTATCATGCCATAATCACTTACATTTTATAAGAACTTGTGTAATTTATAATAACCCAAGAATAATATGGAGGTATTGAACTGAAAAGAGAACCTCAATAAATCAGAGAAAAAAGAAGAAAAAAAAGGAAGAGAACATTAACTTAGATCTTGAAAGAGCTTTGCTATGCTTAAACATCTAAAGTATAAATTGGAGAAGTAGTGGAAATATTTCCAATTAATAAAAAGCAGTTTTTAAATACGTATATGCAGCATTTCCCCTGGCCAGGGGTGGGCGATGATCCGTTGTGAAGAATGTTATTCCGAGATGGGCCCACCGGTCCTCAGCCGGCCGCTGCTGTGATGGTTCTGTGGTTCTGCAGCTAGATGCTATTGGTTATTCCCCCAAAGGACTTCTGGCTGTATGTCTGGCCACGTATTGCTGTTATCATGGCCGCCTAGTTATAGTTGAAAGTGGGGGTGCAAGTTTTTTTTTTATTCTTTTTTTTTTTTTTACATTTTTTTTTTTTTTTTTTTTGCAAGGCATATTTTTTTACATTTAATGAACACCTGTATGTGCAATTTCCTGCAATATAGAGCCTTCAATCTTGACCAAAATAAAGCTGCTCTTTTCACTATAAAACTCAGTTTATATTGCAGTATGATAGCTATAATAATAATAACTTCACTGCGAGGGCTCTTTTAGCTAACGCTAGCTAGGCACGTATGATAGCCAATTACTATTATAATAATAATAATAATAACTTTCCCATCCTCCCAAAGCCCCTCCAGCCCCGTTCACATCCGCAGCACCAACAACAACAACAACAACAACTAATTGACGCTATCAATAGCCCCAGTGAGCGCGGCGGCTGAATGAATGAAAACTTTATTTAACAGATTGCAGAATGGGTACAATACAGTACGGCTCAATACACACAATTGTTAAGGGGATGCAGACCAGAGAAAGACGTTTGTCTTGTTTACATCAGGGTCCCCTTTCGTGACTGTGCTGCACCGAGTGAATCCACAGTCACTTGCTCCTCAATGGGAAACCAACCTAGATTTACCATGAAGGACTGGTTCTGGCCGAACCGTTCGTTATACAAGTATCACAGAGACATTACAAAGGTGCTCACAGTTGCACGAGGGGTTCGCACAGAGATACGGGATGGTTTGAAAGCTCGGCGTTGCTAATAAATATTTTTAATATTTTTTTATAAACTGCTCAAAGCGGCATTATTTCCGCCGTTGGGTGATCACAGCGCCTGCGCACCATCCTGTATCTCTGGATTCACTCGGTGCACTGGGTGCAGCGCCGAGGCTCACCATACGAGAAATATTCAGTTTCAATCTCCTTGTTTATCGACGATGTAAAGTCTTGCAGGGTATATTAATATGGGTTTGTATTTCTCCAGATAGAGTTGGGACATCACCGTTTGGAACTTGGCCCCTAGGACCACCACCTCCTGACAATAATCTTCAAAAAAGTGTATTGATATATCCTTGTGTTTCAGACTGCCTTTCATCCTGCGAGTCTCACGAATGATCATTTATTTTATTCTGACTTGACGCAGGACAACCATTATCACTCTGGGTCTAACGTTATTGTCGTTGGATCGGGTCCCCAATCTGTAGCACTGCTCCACCTCAGGTACCGTAGGAAGGATTGCTGATCCCAGGATTTTCTGTAATTCTGTCGCAAACGCTTCAGGATGTGTGCAGCTCACCGACTCGTCCAGTCCGACTATACGAATATTCAACTTGCGACTTTGATATTCCATCTAGAATATTTTAGCTTTTTGTCCTTCATTGATTCGCTTAAGCTCAGCCGTTATATCGTTGAGCTCCGACTTGAGTTCTTTGTAGTTTCCCTTCATCTCAGCCGTTAGTGTATCGTTGATATCAGCTATATATCATATATATAATATATAATATAATATATCAGTCTTTGTAGATCCGACTGAAATTCTGTTGATGTACTTCCAAGCCAGTTTCCAGTGCTACGGTGCGCTTAATGTGTGCGTCGGCATCCACCCTTAGCGCTTCTATTTTGCTTTCGATAGATTCTTTGATAGCATCTACTTTTTCGGTTATTGACTTCTCCATTTTTTTCATTTCATTTTTCATTTCCCGGATGATATATTCGGTGTCTGAGGAGGTGTTTGTAGGGGCCATAGGCGAGTCCTCTGCGCTTGGTTTTGCAATCGTTTTATCTTTCCTTGGTGGCATCTCGAATCTTTCAGTCAATATAGTTAGTTGATAATCTCAGTTGATATATGCGTCAAGTTTTAAACGCATTGGTGGTTTATAAATGTTTTTAAAACGAACAAAATGGGCGAGCAGCTGTGTCACATGCGACTTACCCCATTCTATAGCTAAACCGGAAGTAATTTTATTTTATTTCTTTCATGTTTTACATATATAGTTTTTGTTTTTTGTTTTGCATATTATATATATATATATATATATATATATATATATATATATATTTTTTTTAAATAGTACACTCATTTGAGTAGTGGAAAAGGGGTAGGATTAAATAAGTGTATACTTCTTCCTACTCCTTTTCGAACATGTAGATTGAGTTGTGTTTTGCTTTTGTTATTGTTTGTTTGTATTCATTGCATGTTCGAAATAAAGATTTCAAATCAAATCAAATCAAAAAGTGAGGGAATTGCGAGAAAGGCAAAGGGCAGAGAGAAGTGAAGAGGAGAGGAGCATGAGTGATATCTACTGTAATCTAGTGTACTTTTTTATTTTCCCCACAGTGCAACCGTTTTGAAACTAATTTCAGATCTAATTGTTCCTACATGCTAACAATAGGGAGGAGAAACTAACTGTGTTTCAATATTTGTCAAAAACTTTACCTTTTGTGGCTTATTATCGTGAATCATAACAGTTATTGATACGATTAATTCAGAACGCTGAACTTTGAACCCCCACAGTATGTGACAGGAAGTGTAGTTCGGAAAAATTCCAACGCTGGTCGACAGCTATGCATGTCCTCTACAAAATGGCCACAAAAAGACTACAATTCCCATGGTTCAAAATTTCCATTTCCATTTCTGTCTTGGAATAGACGATCGAAAATTGAAAACTTAAAACTATCTAATGGCACTTTTAACCTATTGCTAAACTAACAGTGCAACCGTTTTGAAACTAATTTCAGATCTAATTGTTCCTACATACTAACAATAGGGAGGAGAAACTAACTGCGGTTCAATATTTGTCAAAAACTTTACCTTTTGTGGCTTATTATCGCGAATCATAACAGTTATTGATACGATTAATTCAGAACGCTGAACTTTGAACCCCCACAGTATGTGACAGGAAGTGTAGTTCGGTAAAATTCCAACGCTGGTCGACAGCTATGCATGTCCTCTACAAAATGGCAGCAAAAAGACTACAATTCCCATGGTTAAAAATTTCCATTTCCGTTTCTGTCTTGGAATAGACGATCGAAAATTGAAAACTTAAAACTATCTAATGGCACTTTTAACCTATTTCTAAACTAACGTATTGATGATAATATACATTCTCCATGCGTTTGTGACATGTTAGTGATGTTAATACTTGAAAACGTTTGATGAAAAAATCGCAAAAAATATGCAAGACTGAAAAATATTGATTTATGACCATAATGTCATTTTGGGGTCGGTACCGACCCTAAGGGGTGGAACAGGTTGGTTGATATATGCATGTCGTATACGATTTGTGTAGGTAATATAACCATTTTATTGATCTTTTGCATAAATACAATTGATGTTTTATATGACAGTTGCTCGGCGTTGGGAATGTACACGGAGCTTTTGCGACAATATTCTAACTGCCGTTTTTCATACTTACAGCTGTGAGCAGTTGGAGCCGTTAGATGCAAAATTCTGATGCATTTGTTTTTTGTTTGTTACCTGAGAGGTATGTTTTTGGTTTGTGTGTTTGACTGTTTATTTTTTATTGTTTTATTCCAAAAGTCTAATTAAAAGATGTTAATTAGCCGGAGGTGTATTCACTCAAGTGTAATAATAATTGTATATTGTATTATCGTGTATATTGTGTAAATATATAACAAATTGTAACAGATTTGACAACTGAATGTTTTATAGGGCTTTTCACGCCCTCACCTGAGTCTATCTGAATTGATACAGCTGTGTGAGCAGTTGGAGGCGTTGGGTGCTGAAATGCTGATACATTTGTTTCTTGTTTGTTACCTGACAGGTGGCCAATAAACATGTCACCGTTTTCGGCTAAAAGAACATCACAAGCCTGTCTTTCATTCATCGCACACAACCATACAAGCAGAGTCGTGGCAATATTTATAGAAGAGTAGGCCTGAGACCGGCTACACGTCTTACACTACAAATTGTAAAGTGCTTTTGATAAAAGCGCTATATAAATGCACCATTTACCATTTTTCTTTTACCATTTACTATCATTACCACCATCACCACTACTACTACTACTACCACCACCATCACCACTACTACTACTACTACTACTACTACTACACAGGAAAATTCGCAGAGTCAAATTTACTCAAATTGAGTAAAATTTTACTCCCAAAAAGACAGTATTGGCTCCGACTCCAAATAGAGTGAAAATGACTCTTGTCACAGAGTTAAATCTTCAGAGTTATTTCTACTCCATTTAGTGTTAACATTTAACTCTACAAAATACCAATTTACTCCATTTAGCATAAAGTAAAAACAACTCTAACATCATTTCACTCAACACAGAGTTGCATTTACTCCGTAGAGTTGTGATCCCATCAGTAATTGCCTCAATATAGAGTTATAATTCCCTCAATATGGAGTGTTTTTTTAATCTATAGAGTTATTTTTCACTCAATATAGAGATATTTTAAGTTATATTTCACTCAATATAGAGTGGTATTTTAATCAATATAGAGTTATATTTTCACTCAATAGAGTTATATTTCACTCAATATAGAGATATTTTAAGTTATATTTCACTCAATATAGAGATACTTAAAGTTATATTTCACTCAATATAGAGTGGTATTTTAATCAATATAGAGTTGTAATTCCCTCAATATGGAGTTGTAGTTCACTCAATATAGAATAGATTTCACTCGATATAGAATATCATATTTCACTCAATATAGAGTGGTATTTTAATCAATATAGAGTTGTAATTCCCTCAATATGGAGTTGTAGTTCACTCAATATAGAATAGATTTCACTCAATATAGAATATCATATTTCACTCAATATAGAATTAAATAATAATTTACTCTGGAATAATACATTTAAAATAAACGGGGGCAAAGCAGAAATCAGTATTTAACAATGCACTTTTATTTGCAACATGCAGGCATATCCTTTGGGATGCAAACAGTTTTACAACAGCGTGTGAGAATCATGACTTCAAGGGGCGATCGATAGAAGGAAAAAAAAGGTCATTAATAAAATAAGATTCATCAATAAGCTTGTGCAATCTTTGTTTTCAGTGGCCAAGAAATTTGAAATTCCTAGTACCTTGGACTTAAAGGTCTATGATGACTTAAAGGGGTTATGCACTGCTATTCCTAGCACTATTTGGGCAACTTTACACACTTCCTGTGAGTCTATGTAACACATCTGTAATTTTTATTCAAAAAATTATCATTGTTTTATATTTCTAATCTTGTACTCAAAACCAGCATTTTTCAGCCTCATGAAAGCAGGCTATTATTGGCTTGGCTCCACCCATACTAGCAGAATGCTTTGAGTGACAGCCACCCACCAAATAGTATTGAGCAGTACTGTAGCAATACAAATATGGTATGTCATAAATATAGAGATGTAGCAGTACTGTCTATCTATATATATGTTACCACTATTTGTAAAAGCCACAACCACGTTACCTATTTGTAATAATGTAAATCATTGTGTCGTTGTACATATTGTGTATACACCGTTAGAAGCTAACATAGCTTAGCTTGGTAGCTATTGTGCTAACAACATATCCTGACGTCCGGCTCGCTGGCCGGCATGCACGCCAGACACAAAATGGTTCTCTCCTCTCTGTACACCCCCGTCCCCACGGGTACCCTGCCGGGGAGCCCATGGATGCGACAACGGCGGCAGCCGTAGGGTGCTCGAGCCCGCCGTAACGCTAGTGGTACACAATAGCTATGAGCTAACTAACGCTACGGCCGCCGCTGTTGTCGCGTCCACAAGCTCCCCGGCAGGACACCCGCGAGAACGGGGGCACACAAGGAGGAGAGAACCACCCCAAATCGAGCACTCATGCCGGCCGACAAGCCGGACACCGCGGTTGTTGTTAGCACAATAGTAGCCCACTGTGATGCACCGAGTGGGCCACCATTGATCAACATGCAGCGATGTGTAGCTTGCATGATGCGTGTGCAGTGCTTTGCCACACAGGTCTGAGAAGAGGACCTGCACATGATAGCAACCGGGAGCGTCGCGGAGCATTCAGCCTGCTGGCTACCTAGATCCACTTCAACCAGCCGAGCGTCGGGAGCTCCAGCAGCTTGTCGATGTGCTAATAGCCTGGAGCCAGCTACCGTTAGCTTGCAGAGGCTCCAGCACACCGACAAGCTGTGTAGCCAGCTACCGTTAGCTTGCAGAGGATATTAGCACACCGACAAGCTGTGTAGCCAGCTACCGTTAGCTTGCAGAGGCTCCAGCACACCGACAAGCTGTGTAGCCAGCTACCGTTAGCTTGCAAAGGCTCCAGCACACCGACAAGCTGTTTAGCCAGCTACCGTTAGCTTGCAGAGGCTATTAGCACACCGACAAGCTGTGTAGCCAGCAGGCTGAATGCTCCGCGACGCTGGTTGAAGTGGATCTAGGTAGCCAGCAGGCTGAATGCTCCGCGACGCTCCCGGTTGCTAACGCCGGCCCCGGCTGGTGCTAACTAGCTAGCGATCGCTCCCGAGTCCCGAGAGCTAACGCCGGTCTGTCTGTCGAAGACCGAGGGAACCGCATCAGGCTTCAGCTGATTAGTGATCTTCTGGACAAACCTTCCACCCTGCAGGTAGCAAGAATGGAGGCGGGCATTACTAAAACCACAGAGCCAATCACATCACCGTGCGCTATAAACAGCGCCCTGTGACGTGCACCAGGTCGTCAAATCAACATGACCTGATTTACTAGAGGCAAAGAGGGGATGGGCTGTAGCTGAGGAATTCGCCAATATAGTATTTAGGCCCAAAAACACATTGATACGATCTCCTATTACTATAATACAATGCTAGAGACTGAAAAATGACATTTATAATGCATGGCACCTTTAAAACACTGAAGTCGACAAGGAGGCGTTTCAGTTAAAGAAACCAGACATGGGTGTGTTGGAGATTTGTTCACCCCAAGTTGCTTATTAACATGGAGCCTAGCCTCATCCAAAATGTCACACAGGTACTGTATATGTTTGTACTTTGAAATGATCTTTGTTTCTATACGCCCAATGTAATGTAACATAGTAAAAAAAATAAAAAACACGTCTGAGGAAGAACTTGCTTGGTGTGGATCCTTCCTAATCTTTTTACATTACACTTGTCACAAACATTCCTCTCTTGCTAATCACACTTGGTATATGTCTACGTGATTGTTAGATTCAGTGAGCCCCTCTGCAAACAACTCCATTATATACAAAAATCACCATGACTTCAAGGCTTCATGGGGAGAGTAATCGATAGAAAAAAGGTCATAAATAAAAGACAATTACATTTTGGCCTCTGTAAAGTGACAGCAGCATCTGCACCCTTTTAAAAAGGGATAGCTCACCCAAAAAAAGAAATCTACCAATTACACACCCCATGAATCCTTGAATTCATGGAGATTTGTTTGTTTGTCGCATTCCTGAGCCAATAATTCAAGCCAGTCATCAAATTATTGGCTCAGGAATGCAACAAAAAGAAATCACCATGACTTCAATTAAGGCTTCATGGGGAGAGTAATCGATCAATTACATTTTGGCCTCTGTAAAGTGACAGCAGCATCTGTACACCCTTTTAAAAAGGGATAGCTCACCCAAAAAAAGAAATCTACCAATTACACACCCCATGAATCCTTGAATTCATGGAGATTTGTTTGTTTGTCGCATTCCTGAGCCAATAATTCAAGCCAGTCATCAAATTATTGGCTCAGGAATGCAACAAAAAGAAATCACCATGACTTCAATTAAGGCTTCATGGGGAGAGTAATCGATCAATTACATTTTGGCCTCTGTAAAGTGACAGCAGCATCTGTACACCCTTTTAAAAAGGGATAGCTCACCCAAAAAAAGAAATCTACCAATTACACACCCCATGAATCCTTGAATTCATGGAGATTTGTTTGTTTGTCGCATTCCTGAGCCAATAATTCAAGCCAGTCATCAAATTATTGGCTCAGGAATGCAACAAAAAGAAATCACCATGACTTCAATTAAGGCTTCATGGGGAGAGTAATCGATCAATTACATTTTGGCCTCTGTAAAGTGACAGCAGCATCTGTACACCCTTTTAAAAAGGGATAGCTCACCCAAAAAAAGAAATCTACCAATTACACACCCCATGAATCCTTGAATTCATGGAGATTTGTTTGTTTGTCGCATTCCTGAGCCAATAATTCAAGCCAGTCATCAAATTATTGGCTCAGGAATGCAACAAAAAGAAATCACCATGACTTCAATTAAGGCTTCATGGGGAGAGTAATCGATCAATTACATTTTGGCCTCTATATAAAGTGACAGCTGCATCTGTTCACCCCAAAGAAATAAAAGAAAACTAATAGTGTTCATCCCCAGTGCAATAGTTCAAGAGTTTAGTGATTTTCTCTTTTCCTTTTTTAAATCACAGGAAACAGTATGGAACAATAAATTAGCTTGAATCGTCATCACTGTATGACATCTGTATATCGAATGCTTTGTAAAACAAAAGCTCTTTGACATCAACTACATGAGGTCCATCTGTAGTACACACAACTTTAAATGCATAAAAATGGTCATCCAGAGACACGGTTTGTAGTGCAAATGTAAACAACAGTAACCTCTCATCTTTAAGAACAACACGGTGGATTTTGTGAAAAACTGGAACCTCACTAAGAACTTTAAGACAAACAACTAAACCTGGACGATACATATTTCCATGGTGTTTGGCCCATCTAACATTTAACACCTTGGTGTCACTTGGTACCTGAAGAGTCTCCGCTATCTCACAGCCTCTGTCCATCACATTTAATGCTACCATTTTACTTGGACCAAGCACCAGTCTGTTGGGATCAAATGTCTGCCAATTGTATGCTACTTGACTTTGGTGTTTCTTTGCCAACGTTTTAGTTATATTTTTGAAGCTTTTTAGTTGTTTTTTAAATAAATTATGCTTCGCTTCATAGCGCATGCACCAGACATGCAAAAGTGGTCCAATTTTACGAATACATGTAGGATAGTGCACCATAAAATGATGCTTTGGTAGTAGCCTCCTGTTGGGAAACAAATGCTTGAATAACCCGTGGTGCTCTGCAATCAAGTGTTTTAAATAAATAGTAATGCCAGTTGATAACCTGGGAGAAAATACAATATCTGCTATTTGAAGCAACAGCAGAAGCAAATACCAGTGTTGATCATTTGGACAAACCAAGTCTCCAAAGATAAGTGGTAGATTGCGAAGTAAACACCAAGATTGGATTGCATTTAACCCCAAGTCATTTGAGGTCTCTACTAACTTCAATGCAGGTGGCTTGTTGTTTTGTTCCAGGTAACCATAGTTAAAGCTCTTAATTCTCAAGTCTATTTCCTTTGATGTTGTGTAGTTTTTAATCAAGTGTAGTATTAGCAGTTTCATTTCATATTGTGCCACGCCCTCCAAGATATCATGCATAATATCGACAGAGAAATTGTCACATGTATTGAAGTACTGCAAGGAATTTAGAATGCAAGAACGTTTAACTCCCATCACATAGGGAAGACCAATAGTAGTCTCCATTGTGTGGCAGTGTTCTGCATGAAGTGCTCGAGTTCGCATAACTATCTTGGGTGAATCTTCTTTGAATTCCGTCTGAAAGTCCTCTTTCTCAGCAAGACAAAAGCGGCAACAATATCTGGCACTGAATGATTCTACGAAACCAAACAAACCGTGAATACCAAGGTTGTCACCTGTAACTTGGACAATAGTTCCATACACTGGCTGATCATACAATGGGACCTTAATTCCATCCTTCTCCAGTATTTTAATATCTTCCACAAGTGGAGCAAGTATTTTAGAAAAGCCATGTGTTTTAATGTCTTGGGCATGGAATAAAGCGACCAAATGAATATTAAGCAGAATTGAGTTGTACTTTGGAGAAAAATTACGCAAGGTGAAATAGATTGCTCCTAATTTATGTATTCCCTTTTTACTCCCCAACGGATTCGCGCATTCAAAATCATCATAGAAAAGCTGCACCTGAATTGCATGCTTCTGTTTTGAAAATAGAGGATGCCTCTTGAAAAACTCTCCATCACACAAGTCATTAAGAAGATCTTCTCTTAAACTGGAATCACTCTGCATCATCTCTTCTATATTAGGGTGTTTGTAAATAAAGTCTAATGTTTTCAAAATTGGGATATAAACACATTTATCAGTAACAACAGCCTGATCATAAGTTCCAGTAGTCCGATTGCGCAGGGTATCAAATCTTGTACCAAGGACATATTCAACTGGGTCTACCCTTCCCCACTTCTCTGTAAAATATTGCCTTCTCTTAGTTTCAGAATTTAAGATACAAAAGGGATTTTCAATTTCTTCAAAACACTGATCAATTTTACACTCAACCTCACTTTTGATAGGTTCCTGTAAAGATAGACACTGCTTCACATATTGTTTTGCTTGATTATGGATATCATCAACAATCACTTCCATTGAAGTTACCAAAGAGTTGATTATTGTTTCACCTACACCTGCCACTTTAAGTTCAGCTACTGTTGCAGCACAGCTGTCTACAAGACTATTATTAAGAAGGACTGGAAGGACTGGGTCAGAAGGGGCACTGCCTGATGGAAAGTCATCAACATAACTTTCAGCTAAATGTTCAGCTGTAGAGCGGCCTTCACCAGGATCATCACATGGTTGATGACGTGCTTTAAGATGCTTTCGAAACCCAGAAAAAGTGCAAAAGACATGTAAACAACCAGGCTGACCACATTTAAGACGAAGTGTCCTTCCTGAACAAAGTTCGTGGATCATCCTCAAGTGCCTCATCAGTGAATTGGCATTTGCCTGAGAGTTTTTGCAAATGAAACACAACATCTTATCAAAAAACACTGGAGCATCAGAGGCCTCAAGATAAAATATCTTCTCAGTATCAAAAGTCTGTGCAGCATCAGAGGCCTCAAGATAAAATATCTTCTCAGTATCAAAAGTCTGTGCAGCATCAGAGGCCTCAAGATAAAATATCTTCTCAGTATCAAAAGTCTGTGCAGCATCAGAGGCCAGAGATAAAATATCCTCTCAGTATAAAAAAGAAATCAGTGCAGCATCCGAGCCCTCATCTCTTTAACCCTGGGGTTGACATTAGTGGTAGCAGCATCGATCTTGTAAATGGCGGTTTGCAAGAAGTTGTACATATTGGCCAGATCCCGGTTGTATGAGGTACCAAAGACAAAATGAGCTTTGAAAAGCTCATCAAAAGAGGCAAGAGAGTCTGGTGACTTACAAGGGATTGCATGTTTGTCAATCACAATGAAGTACTGGGTCCCCACAGCAAGCAGATAGGGTTGAAGGCTCTCCGTGATGCTGTCCAAATGCCCCTGGATACTGGTCCCAGTCTGTGACAAGAGAACTTCATTAGTCTTGCTATTAAAATTAGTCACGGTTTGCAAACCGTGGTCTTTGCATGATTTCAATCATGCAGGTCAATATCAGGGACAGAACTAGGGATGCACGATAATTATCAGGCCGATATCAGCAATTATGACGTCATCCCGATAAAAGTATTGATAGCTCTGATAATAAAAAAAATATATATTTTTTTTTTACTTTTTTCTTTTCATGTCAACATTCACACGCACTATATATGCTTATTTAGGATTTGACTTGATTCAACAACAAAGCAGTCGGGGCAAAGGCAAGCCAAAAACGGTCGAAAATGTGGTTATTTGAAGTTTGGATTTTTTTCTTCTCACAACTGAGGTAGGTAGATTACATTTTTAGAGACTAAAGTACCGAAAAAGGTACCGTTGGGTACCGGTATCGATTCACAGGTACCGGTACCGTATCGGTTCAAATGTGAACAGCATCCCTACTGACAAAGCACAATACCTGTTGGTTTTTAGTTGTTCAGGGAAACACATTGTTAATGACATTGACGGATTGTGAATTTTGTGATCGACTCAAATTATATTTATTTGGAAAAATAAATAGTCACTTTATTTGAAGAGTCAAAACTGTTCTCTTGGCTTTGTTTTGTTCATATAGTAACGCTCATGTCATGATAAATCTGGTTAGGTCAAAACTACAGGAATATACATAAAAAAATTTATAATTATAGTACAATAAATATATATATCGGTTATCGGTATCGACCTTGAGGAGCAGAAAGTTATTGGTATCGATATCGGGGTCAACAAATCAATATCATGCACCCCTAGACAGAACAGTGATCCTTCTTATACTTTAATTCAACTGTAACTAGGGATGCTCGATATTGGCTTTTTTACCGATATACCGATATTGTCCAACTCTTAATTTCCAATACCGATATCAACCGATACCGATATATGCAGGGTTTCCCCCCCAAAAAACAGAATAATTTCAGGTAATTAACATTACATATGTCTTGTTGTGGAATTAACATAACATTATGCATACTTTTGACAATAAATAAAATCAGAATTTGTTCTTACTTGCCTGGGTAAATAAAGGTTGGTTATAGAAATGTAAAAAGAATAATTAATTTTTTTTTTACCGATATTTTCCTATATCACATTTGAATGCCAATATCGGCCGATAATATAGGCAACTGTAACCATACCTTTATGAACTTCACAAGGGAGTCAATGGCTTCTCTGGCTGAGAGCTTTCCCAGTCTCTTGTTGCGTCCCTGAGGTGATGGTGGCAGGAGGTGGACAAGGAGCAAGAGGGAGGACATTTCACTGTCCCATGCTAAAAATACAAAAAATTAAATAAAAAAAATCAGAAATACATTTGACTAAAAGCTGTGTTTCCATTTGTTTAAAAAACAATTCACCCTTCCATTATTATATTCCTTTAATTCAAGCATACCATTGTTCAGTTCTATTGTGTCTGTTGTGGATTCAGCATTCTGAAGCAGGTCTTGAAGGTCGCCGGTCTGGGTGAGGCCACAGCTTTGTTCAAGGACTTTCTGCCTGCAGAAAGTAGGCCACTTCTCCAGGAACTTTGCAGAGATGTCATCACCAAACATCAGACTGAAATCCTGCTCAATCTGCAGACAAGATGGAATAAAACATGGTTGAATTTTTTTTGTCATACATTGTTAAATAGTAGGGCTGACCCCTATTAATCGATTAGTCGACTAATCGGTCGAAAGGGGCCGTAGTCGACTGGCCAACCTCTTAGTCGAATATAATATTATAAAAAAAAAAATATATATATATATATATATTATAATTTTTTTCAAAAGAAAAGAGGCATAGAAGCGTGGCTAACGCTAATGGCAGGCATACCAGAGGCTAACTGCCTACGAAAACAGGCACAGAGGCACTGAAAGAGGATTTCATCAGTGGACCAATTGTATGCTTTTGCAGAGGACAAGAAGCCTTCAGTTGACTCCTTCAGACATTAAGCACCCCCCACAGCCCAAATGGAATGATAAAAAAAAAAAAAAAATATATACTTTTTTTTTTATTTTTTTTTTACAATCCTAGTCGACCATCCAAATCCTTAGTCAGGGACAGCCCTATTAAATAGGTTCACCCTATGACCAGGGATGTGATCTAAATTGTTTAAAAAGGTCATTTTTTCATTTCAGTTAGACTTTAATGCAAGCCACATACCATTCCTGTGATGTCTAGGAATCGTGGAAAGGTGGTGAATATTTCAGAGAACTTGATTGGGTCATGCATCATTTCTTGGCGATGGGTGAAGGTCTGTTTCATCTTCTCCTTGATGATTGCTTCATCAGTTGTATGCTTCATCAGTGCACTGGCCTCACGAAACTGGGTGTCTGTGGTTAGCTGGTTTTCCTCAGAGAAGGGGGCTCTGTCGCCAGAACTTGGACCACCTGTAACAGTGTAGAAACCACACATACTGCTGCAATACTTTCCAGTGATATGCATTTACTATAATGATCCATCTTCACAGTTGCTAGATAAACAGTGGACTGGGACAATCAAAATTACATACCGATCAGTGGCTGAACATTACGGCTCTTCTTTTGTCCCTCTGATGCTAGCTTTTGAAGTGATTTCACCCTCCATGCCAGAAACCCACTCCCATCTACTGGATTGTAATACTGCTCCTAAAACACAAGAAGTAAAGAGAAAAAAAAAGTGTTATTTGGTTTAAATGGGCATGTGTAAATGTGTTTATTTCTCTCCTTAAAACTTAACACATGCCCTTCTCTGAATAATTGCTAAAATCAAGGTCAACAGGTAGGACATCTGTGGTTCTGAAATTGTTGAGGTTAGGAGAAATGGTCAGCATACAGAAATGTTTACAAATATTTAGTTGAAATCGTACTCCGCACAGCCCTTTTAAGCAATTCCAGAGAAGTGAGGAGTAAAGGGGTTGGTGTTTTATGTACCATGCATGTGATTGGATAATGTTATGCATAATGTTGTGTTAATTCCACGACAAGAGATATGTAGCCTAATGTTAATTACCTGAAATTTTTCCTTTTGGGGGGGGGGGGGGGGGGTGGGGGGGGAGAAACCCTGCATATATCGGTATCGGTTGATATCGGTATTGGAAATTAAAGAGTTGGACAATATCGGTATATCGGATATCGGTAAAAAAAAGCCAATATCGAACATCCCTAGAAATTATATAACAAGAATGACCTATAAACATAATAATTGTTAGACTAGAAGTCTTTATTTGTCATGCAGTTTTAACACACACGCAAGATGGGCGACCCACAGGAACACACATGCACTGAGTCGCCGATGAAATGTCTCTCTGCACTTTTCCCTGATGTACTTACATATCCCAAATTGCCCTGGGGATCGGCCAGGTATGGGAATAAGGCAGTGATGCCCTTTGCGTAGTCTTCTTTAACACGCCTTGAAGGACTCGTCCTACAGTGCACACATACACAAGTATGAGATCCAAACAAAAGTATTGCTGTGCCAATGCCTTCTGCACAATCTATGTAAAGCGCTTTGGATAACCATTTATCATTTACCAATTCTGCAAAAAGGAGGATCTTAGTAAAAACCAAAAATGTGTATTGGGTGCGTAATGTTTAGATGACAACATAATTACCCATGCTCTTTTGCCATGTGCGCAACCAATATCTTCACCATGTCGCGTCTTCTGGTATCCGTTAGGGTTTTTGTCCGAGCATAATCGGCAATGATCCTCTCTCCTCCAGCTGTGTCCCTCAGAATCTTTTCAGTCATCTAAGCGGGAGTAAAAAGGGGGGGGGGACGACGACGACACACACACATGGATAGACAGTCATTTGGTGGCCAAGTATATTTAACCCTTTCACTGCCACACTACAGAAGGTTAACCCTTTACTATCACACTACTGACGGTTACTGTCGGTAGTGTGATAGTAAAGGGTTAACCTTCTGTAGTGCGGCAGTGAAAGGGTTAACCTGCTGTTGTGCGGCAGTGAAAGGGTTAAGGTGACAAATGTAAACCATGACCCCCCCCCCATTTTCTCCCCAATTGTACTTGGCCATCCCCAATGCCCATGCTACCCCTTTATCAGAGTCACCATCTCCATTTCAAACAGTCATATGCAAAGCTTACCAGAGTGATACGAGTCAGGTCAGCACCGTTTCTTGGAGCAGGACTAGACTGCAAAATGATGGTGTCATCAGACTCCCCCTCATTGTTTGCACCAGAGCTGAGAACGGAGCTTTGGCTGGAGTTGCTTGCAGAGGTCCTCACTGAATCTAACAATCATGTAGACATATAAGTGTGATTAGATAGGAATGTTTGTGACAAGTGTAATGTAAAAAGGCCACATTAGATTAGGAAGGATCCACACGTTACATTGGGCATATATACAAAGATCATTTCAAAGTACAAAAATATACAGTACCTGTGTGACATTTTAGGTTAGCCAGGACACGTGTAGCCTTTTTACAACGCATCCGCGTTTCCGGCGCTCTGATTGGCCAGGTCATGTGACATGTGCGCCCAATAGCGTGTTTGCCCATTTCCGCGTCGAACAGCCTGCAAACTACCTGGCGTTCTATCGCCATGCTCTAAGACAAACTCTAACCTTAACCAACTTCGAAGAGTGCCCTTAACCAGTGTAGAAACTTGCCGTCCCACGATTGCCGCTCATGTCACATGACCTGGCCAATCAGAGCGAAAAAAACGGGAACCCGGAAACGTTGTAAAAAGGCTTCAAGCAGCCAGGACTGTATGGATGAGGCTATAAGGCTCCATGTTAGCAACTCACCTTCAGGATTTGAGTCTTGGGGTGAACAAATCTCCAACACACCCAGGTCTGGTTTTTTTAGAAGAAATTGAAACGCCTCGTCGTCGACTTCAGTGTTTGAGTCATCATAGACCTTTAAGTCCAAGGTAGTAGGAATTTCAAATTTCTTGGCAACTATAGACAAAACAAGATTGCACAAGCTTATTGATAAATCTGTTGTGCAATTTATTTAATTTGTATTAATTAAAATGTCATAAAATGGGATATTAAAATAGCCACTGAAAATGTGATCATATGAGGAAGATTGACAGCCTTAATTGACATACTTAACACCGGTTCCTGACAGGCAGCGAGCGTGCGAACTGGAGACGAAATCGTGCGCGACACTGTCCTGATATGAGGCGGCGCGTGTCCGGGTGTGTCTGTGTGTGTGTTACCTGGAAGCACACGGGGGCAAAGCAGCCTGCGATTCTTGACCAATAAAAAGTGTTTAGGGGCGTGACTCGGCCGCGTAATCGCTCAACTAGAGACACAGCGAGCGAATATTTGAGGGGGGAACGACATCGCCGCTCAGTTTGCTGTCGCTCGCGGCAGGTCAGGATAGTCTGATTGAAACGAATACATTTTAATCATTTTCGCAATCACGCTCGCTCGCTCGTCAGGAAGGGGTGTAAGACATTGATTGGTTCACTCTATCCTAAATAAAATGGATTGTGCTTTGTACTGTAGGCCTACAGCTTAAATTAACATGCAGGGAAAGCCTAAACTGATACCCAGTATGTTGTTGCATAGGGCAGTGGTTCTCAAACATTTCATGTCAAGGACCCCCCAAATTGACAATTAGCCCACAGACCCCCATTTGAAAAGATGTGCCATGGACCCCCATAAGACAATATTTGTACGGCTCTAGCAGTGATTCTCAACCATTTTAATTCCAAGGGCACCCATTTAATGGCATTTGTATCTTTGGGACCCCAATTTATATTGTAAAATCAATGTTAATTTAACTCTTGACGGTGTACAATGGACGTTGGGGTCCATTTGTACACAGTCAGAGTTACAGACCAATAAGGGTCCATTTGGTTCCTAACTATCAAGGCGGACGCCATTTTGAGAACCAACGGCACGCTGTGCAAAATGTTTCACTCACCACACTCCAAAAAAGTTGTGAAGGTCAATTGGCCCTCAAAACAGATGAATTTCTGCCGGTCAACGTGTTTAACACGTACAGCCTGCATCTGATGGCAAATAAATAATAACAGTTACTAAGATGATACATATAGGGCACAACAACTCATGCATTATGAGGAGTGTTACAATTAGAAAATATTACAAAAGCACCATACAGTAAATTTCGCTGAGTACATTTTACTCAAACTGAGTAAAACTTTACTCATGTCTTGGGCTCAAATTGACTCAGTTTGAGTAAAATTTACTCTGTGAAATGTACTGTGAGGCTATCTAGTTCCACAAGTTTCCATTATATTATACATGGAGGCAGAACACACATACCTAACATTACGGTGATGGAGCGTCTCACAAATCTTTGTGCACGTGCACCCATTAACGAGCGACAGTGAAAAGTGTCTGGGCGGAAACAAGCGCTAACAGTTTGGTTCCGCATTAAGACTAGAGTCAATCCACAATCTAGAGGCGAATTGTTGGGCATTCATTCAAATTAGTCAACCCAGTACAATGGTTCAAATAAACACTTGTTGAACCGAACAGTGCGTCAAATTAACTTGTTATGTCCATTTACCGCTAGTAAAACAGTCAACCTACAGCACATCGCGGCAAATTTACGTGACTCTATTTAGAGTAAAACACACGTTGTCTCTGCCACCGTTTCAGCAAAATCCGCCAACATGTAACATATAATTGTTCCATCTCCTGTACTATGTCTACTTGTCTTGTATGTTCTTAATACGTCAGTTTTTGTATGGATATAGTTATATCACTACTTTTAACAACAGCCTACAGGCATGGTCTACAGGTATGGTCTCAGGCCTATACAGGTATAGCCGCATGCAGGTGAAAATTAGCTTCTGGCTAACACTAGCTCATATACATTTTACATGAAAACCGACATGTTGATTAATGTGCACTGTCCCTGATAGCAATACTGTTGATAATTGAATACTCGTGTTGCACCGACGTACCTGTTCTTAAGTTATTGTCCATAAAACTGTAAAACGTTTATTTAATAGCGTGCGTGCTAGCAGCTAACATGCTAACATCGTGATAGATGGCTCTGTGGCTTAGCTGTAATGTACGGTGACTCTATTTAGAGTAAAACACACGTTGTCTCTGCCACCGTTTCAGCAAAATCCGCCAACATGTAACATATAATTGTTCCATCTCCTGTACTATGTCTACTTGTCTTGTATGTTCTTAATAAGTCAGTTTTTGTATGGATATAGTTATATCACTACTTTTAACAACAGCCTACAGGCATGGTCTACAGGTATGGTCTCAGGCCTATACAGGTGGAAATTAGCTTCTGGCTATACACTAGCTCATATACATTTTACATGAAAACCGACATGTTGATTAATGTGCACTGTCCCTGATAGCAATACTGTTGATAATTGAATACTTGTCAATAAAACTGTAAAACGTTTATTTAATAGCGTGCGTGCAAACGTATAGCAGCTAACATGCGAACATCGTGATAGATGGCTCTGTGGCTTAGCTGTAATGTTGCAAATTAGTTACACACATTGCTGTTTAATAAATTAACAAATAACAATAATAATCTTACCTGGTATTTGGCATCCAACTTTCCAAGGAAAATATCGCTGTATTGCGCTCTTGCTGCACACCTGAGCTTGAAGCGACGGACTTGCCGAGAGAGAAAGATGGCGTCCTCACATTTGGAAATTATATTGATAGTAGGCGTGACCAATGCTGTATTACTCCAATAGAAACTCTTCTGGAACTTTACTCTCACTCTATTGGCCACAGGCAATGATTATGCCCCAAATGGAGTAAATATGACTACTTGAGAGGAAAATAATAACTCCGTAATAATTACTCTGGGAAAATGACTCCCCAGTTTTTCCTGTGTACTACTACTACTACTACTACTACTACTACTACTACTACTACTACTACTACTACTACTACTACTACTACTACTACTGCCAAATGTGTTTTCAACATGTCTCAACAGAAATGATAATTGACCATTATACTGTGTGTAACAATTACAATGATTGTGATAAACGACTAATCAGTGTGTTCTATTTTAGATTGATGCTGGTACTGGCCCCATTTTGTTGCTGTTTTTGTTTTTGAAAATCAGCATTAAAAACAAGTGTGTTCCACCACACAAGATCCATACTGGCATCACCTCCTGCTCCCTCCATAAATTGCAGATGGTCCAGAACTCAGCCACCCGCCTCCTCACTAACACCCGGTCCCGTGAACACATCACTCCTGTCCTCCACTCCCTCCACTGGCTCCCGATCAAGGAACGCATCAACTTCAAAACACTACTCCTCACCTTCAAAGCCCTCCATAGCCTGCCCCACCCCCCTCGGTTTCCCGACTGTCTCCCTATACTGACTCCTGTATTTGTTATCCGTTACTTGTGGTTTTATGTTCTTGTGTATTCATTTTGTTCTCTGTTTCCCTGTGGTTCTGTTTCTTTTTTCTTTTTTTGCCTATTGTCAGCGACTTTGGGTCATTGAAAAGCGCTATACAAAATAAATGAATTATTATTATACGATATAGTGCTTCTTTTGTTATAATTATTTCTTATTTTTCACCTCACAGATATAGCACCTTAAATAACCCTTAAAGTTCAAATTAAGGAAATGATACATAGAAAGCAGAATATTAAGGTGTTTTTAAGGACCTCTTTAATTTGTCCTGACAACGTCAAATTAAGGGGTATTAAAAAGTTATTAATTATCCCTTATTTTATCCAATCACAAAAACAGCACCTTAAATACACCTTAATGTAAGATTAAGGGGGTTTCCTTAATTGACACAATTAAGGGATTCTATACCCATGGGGTGGAATTAAGGTGAAATTAAGGGGTCCAGTTAAAAAATTAAGTGGCCTTATTCTTTTTTTAAGGGGTATTGCATGTTTTCAGGGGCAAATTAAGGGGAAATTAAAGACATTTTAAGGACTTCAAGTTTTGTAGTGTACTGTACGTGTACGTGCACAAACACACAGTCTGCATCATCATGGATGCCCCCCGTATTCAATCGTATGCTCGTTAATCATTCAGAAGAACCAATTTGTGGAGCACATGTCCCAAGCAGGAAGCCATTAGGGGATTTGGTGGAAGGAGCACTGGAGATCTAATGACGAGTGCAAGTGGAACTTATTGGATGGTATATTGTTTTCTGTTGTACACATGGCCACCAAACGTAGACCATTGTATCCAGTAGTGAAGCTCAACCCTGTCAGAGCCGAACAGAGGTATGCAATAGGGATTGTTTGACGAGTACTGATACCCAGAAGGCAGAAATTACAGCTGGATTTTAAGAAAGGTATTGTTGAACATTATGCACCGACGACAGCATAAATCAGGGTTGCACACAAACTTTTGAGTGTCAAAATAATACACTCATATCAAATAGTATCATCATGTATGAGGGCTATCAATGTTAATGTGTTAACAACTATGTTTAATTTGTAAACGTGTATAAAATAAAAATTATAAAAGTGAGGATATAATATATATATATATATTTATAATTATTATTTAAAAACAATTTCAGCATCCATATTTAGTATTACAACACAAATGAACTAACAGTACCATAATAATACTCAATACTCAATGTCTGCCAACGCCATTAATAATTCAGTTACGCACGATCATGGTAAACACCTGTTTAGTAACCCATGTTGCAGCAAAGAACAAGCAACAACTCATCACAGAGGCACTGCTCGCTCCGCATCAAGAAGGGGGCATTTTGTCATAATGGAAAAATGCGCTTGCTATTCATTTCGCATAATATGGGTGGCTACATTCCCTACTTCCAGATTCTCATTACTGATTCAAGGGGAGCCCTGGGGAATTCATTACAATATTTTCCTTAAAATTTTACACTCAAAGGATCATTGAGGTTACCCTAATTTAAAATTATGTTGATGAATATAAACACATACAAACAAATCAGTAGAACACATTAAAAATAAAGAAAATCAGTTAAAATAATTATGTATTGAAGCAGGGAGGTTTGTGATCGTGGTTTTTTAATTGTCCATAGGTCAGAAGAGAACTGATTTTAGCGTGTGTTGAAGATCATTCCAAGAAGTTGGGACACTAAAACTAAAGACTGACTTACCAAATGCAGACTGTGCTGCTCGGGGATCTTAAGCATCAGCCAGTCATTTGAGCGAAAGGTCCAAAGTTCCAATCCAGCATCATTGCGATATAAGGTGGTAGCTTCCTGACAGGTTTTTTGAGTATAGTTTTTTAATAAAAAAATTAAACTCACAATAAATCTTCTGTTTAAACTTAATCATGAAGATCTTTGAAATGACCAGTGATGGGAATAACGGTGTTATAAGTAACGGCGTTACTAACGGCTTAGATTACTCTTCCAATCTTAATAACGCCGTTACCGTTACTGCCAAAAAATGCGGCGTGTTACTATGATTGAACCTGTTTCTTTCATCAGACAGATCTTCCTGATTAGTGGGCAGTGCGCGAGACAAGCGCATACATGCTGACGATTGGCTGAGGTTGAGTAAAATGTCATGGTAAGCCAATCAGAGGTAGAGGTGGGCGGGTGCCTCCAGAGTCTGACACACAGCCACAACACGAGCGACTCAGTCAGCGTGAGACCGTGGGTCCGTGTAGTTTACGTTTTGAGCCCAAATAATCCAAAACGAATCCAACGAACAACACAAGCTAGCAGTCAGCGTGAGACAGCGTGTCCACTATTGTTGTGTTGCAGCACAGGGCACTGCAGTAGTGGCTCTACTGCTGACAGCCTTATCAACATAGTGCTGCACTTCCTGGTTTAATAGAACAGTCTTCAGGTGCTCATATATATATATATATATATATATATATATATATATATATATATATATATATATATATATATATATATATATATATATATATATATATATATATATATATATATATATATATATATATATATAATATATATAATATATATATATATATATATATATCTGTATGTCATGCATGTCATATATATATATATATATATATATATATATATATATATATATATATATATATATATATATATATATATATATATATATATATATATATATATATATATATTTATTTATATATATATATATAATATATATAAATATATATATATATATATCTGTATGTCATGCATGTCTTAAATGTCATGATTAGATTAGTTTAGATGATTAGATTAGATTCTTATATCTGTATGTTGTGTATGTCATAAATGTCATGAATTGAAAATGGGGGACCCTGATGTAAACAAGACGAAAGTCTCTCTGGTCTGCATCCCCTTAACAATTGTGTGTATTAAGCCGTACTGTATTGTACCCATTCTGCAATCTGTTAATTAAAATGTTCAATCAATCAGTATATATTTGTTATTTATTTTTGGTATAGTGCTTAACAAGCATAATTTAATGTTGCCCAGTTGTGGCCTGTTGAGGGGCAATACATATCAAAAGTTCCAAAACATCTATTGTGTTTGTATTTGTATGATCCACTATATAAACATAGTTCTAATATCTACATACATGGCATTTGATTGGAGGCTAGTCTCACTTTGTCCCACAGCAACATTAAAATAGTTTAGATTTGTGTATCGCTGCTGTCGGGACAAAACCTCATAACTCCATTTTTTTTATATTTTTTTTTATATAAATCAACTCCGTAGATCATCCTCCATATGTGTGTGTGGGTTTTACAAAGTTTAAACAATGGGAAAGCATTAAACCGATCATCTGTCTAAACCTCCTAACTCTATTCACCCTCAAATCTGTGTTCGTTTTTTTTCATCTGCTGAAAAGTTGGGTTTTTGGAGTTATGAGGTTTTGTCCCGACAGCAGCGGTATGTTGTTTATGTAAAAAAAATTTAAATACATCTTGAAAGTAATGCAATAGTTACTTTCTGAAGTAACTAGTTACTTTTATAATTTGTAACTGAGTAAGTAATTTAGTAACTTTTTGGAAGAAGTAACTAGTAACTGTAACTAGTTACTTTTTAAAAGTAACTTGCCCAACACTGGAAATTACACCATTGAACTAAATCTAAAAAAAAATGTAAGTTGTTGAATGTCGGATATTGCGTATTGGCTAGACATCATAACCTGGACTATACAGTATATAGAGAGAAGGAATAAAACGCTGTGAGACAGGATTCGTGTATCAAGGAAGCAACATTTTTATTTGTGAAGGTCGCTCTTATATACACACACTCAGCTGGTATTAATGAGTCCATCACTCAGCTGGTGTCAATCAGTCAATCACTCTGAATGGATGACGGGAGAGCACACTCATTATAGTCAACACCCCCACTTGCTATCCTACTGACTTATCTAAACTGGAGAAGGAAAAATAATAACAAAAACAATTTAATAACAATCAGTTATTGTAACACTTTTACATTCCATTAAACAAACGAAGGCTGTCATTGATATGGTTCCTCTCCTGAGTGAAACAAGAACATAAATCATTAGATTTCATTATTTACACAGTCCGTTTTTTCACTGGCACTGTTTTATAACTTTTGAAATAAACAAGAAAAACAAAAAATGTGACCACTTGGTCACTGCTCACACTGATGTGGTTTCTCTCCCAAACATAACCTTTGAGAACCTATTTAGTTTGTCCTTAGTTGCTGGTTTGGTAAATACATCAGCCACCATTTGATCTGTGGGACAGTATCGCAAACAGATCTGTCCATTTAGTACTGTAGATCTGATAAAATGGTACTTTATGTCTATGTGTTTGCATCTTTGTCTGCGGACTGGGTTCTTAGCTAATGCTATGGTTCCCTGATTGTCCTCATGGACAATGGGTGGTGCATACTTACATGCATCCATATGTGTCAGCAGTTGTACCAGGTGTAAACACTCTTGGGTGGTTGCAGCTAGTGCCATGTACTCTGCTTCACATGTGGACAATGCCACCGTCTGTTGCTTTTTGGTCTTCCATGAGACCAATGGACCAGTCTCATGTAGACTAACACAGTACCCTGTTGTGCTGCGTCGGTCTGTGACATCTGCTGCCCAGTCCGCATCACTGTAAGCCTGTAACCTCAAATCAGAATTACACTTCTTGTAACACAACATTTTATCACTGGTGCCCTTTAAGAACCTCAATACATGTTTGACAGTAGCCCAATGTTCCTCAGTTGGTTTGTTAAAATACTGAGACAGTTTACTCACTATGAAACACAGATCTGGCCTAGTACACATAGTAAGATAGATTAGGCTACCGACCACCTCTCTGTACCGGGTGACATTGTTCATTATTCCTGCCCCTTCAGTGTAATCGAGTGCCCGCTCACATGGTGTTGATCTGGGTTTACAGTCCTGCATGTCAAACCTCTCTAGCATGTTCTTTACACATTGTTTCTGTGACATTGTCACACATCCATCGCACTGTTCAAAGTCGATTCCTAGGAAGTGTGTCAATCTGCCCATATCCTTCATCTGAAATTTCTTTGTGAGCATCTCTTTTACAGCCTTCATTGCATTCTCATTACTGGCTGCAAGAACCAAATCATCAACCCATATAATCATGATTACCTTCTCATGCTCAGCTTCTCTTGTATATACACAGTGATCAGCAGGGTTTTGCACAAATTCATTCACAATTAGATAGTCATGTAACATGTTGTTCCAATTCCGGCCAGACTGTTTTAGACCATACAGTGACTTCTCTAGTTTACACACCAATGTCTCTGTGCCAGATGTCTGTTCATAACCCTCTGGCTGTTCCATGTATATCTCATAATCTATCGGTGCATGTAGGTAGGCAGTTTTAACGTCCATCTGATTTAAAATCAAATTTTCTTGTGCAGCTTTCTGCATCAATACTCTGATACTTGTCAGGTCGGCTGTGGGAGAAAAAGTCTCTCCATAGTCAACACCCCTTTTCTGACTGTAGCCTTTAGCAACATATTGTGCCTTGTATTTATCTGTACCATCTGCATTTTTCTTGATAGCATACACCCATCGACCCCCCCACTGCAACTTTGCCCTGTGGCAAGTTGGTCAAAGTAAATGTACCGTTCTCTCTCAGTGATTGCATTTCATCCTCCATGGCACTGACCCATTCCTTTGATTCGGGTGACTTCACTGCATCACTGTAAGTTAAAGGTATGTTACACAACATTTTGTAACAATAATCAACATTAACCTGTGTCTGGGGTTGACTTACTTCATATACACTATCACCAAAATAATCTGGCTTCTTCCGGTCCCTAGAAGGATAGCGTGGAGACTCCTGTTTGACCTCCTGTTCCTCTCTAGCCTGATCCTGGCTGTTCTCTGGCCTGGTCACAGGAATCTGCTGTTTAGCAGTCTCTGGACTAGCATCCATTTGTTTGCTTGTGCTAGCCCTAAGTGGCCCACCAAAATCCTCATCATCTATGGATATCTCAGTCTGTGTCTGCTGCTCACCTACTGTTTTTGGCATAAATTTGACCAGCCTGTGCTTCCTCACCTTTCCACTGTCGGGGTAGAAAACCAGGTAAGCTGGGCTCTTCTTGTCATGCCCGACAAAGAAGCCCTTCTCACTCCTAGGGTCTAACTTTTTCTTGTGCTGTCTGTAGGCATAACACAGAGTTCCAAACTTCTGCATCCTAGACATATTAGGACGTTTCCCTGTCAGCAGCATGTGAGGTGTCTGTTTAGTGCGATTGTTAAAACATCTATTCCTTACTTGAGCTGCAGTCTGTAATGCATAAGGCCATAATGCTTTTGGGAGCTTGCTCTCTAATAGCATGCATCTAGCCATGTCGAAAAGAGTCCTAAACTGGCGTTCTGCAGTACCATTCTGATGTGGCGAATATGGTGATGACGTCTCATGCTTTATACCATTTTTCCTCAGTAGCCCTTGGTACTCTTTACCAGTGTATTCTGTACCATTATCAGACCGGATGCGTCTGATCCTCCCATATGAGGCGGTGTCAGCTATGAACTGCTCTGTTGCTTGCACAGTATCACTCTTATGCTTCAGATGATAGATAAACACAGTATTTGAGTAGTCGTCAGTAAACAAAAGTGTAAATCTATGCCCATCTATGGACACTGGGTCAATAGGACCTGCTAGGTCTGTGTGCACCAACTCTAGAACCTTTTTGGCTCTCACATCAGGCTTCCTGTTGAAGCTTTGTACAAACTTTCCCTGAGTGCACACTTCACAGTTCAGTTTAGACTTGTCAATTTTCCCTTTAATAGTCATACCATCAACAATAGGCTGGAGTTTCTCAACATCAGCATAATTGCAGTGTCCTAGAATTTCATGCCATGTCTGTATATCAAAACAGCCCTTGCTCTGATCACATTGGTCATCCACCATGGGCAAATAATACAGCCTATTATGCTCATGGATGTGAAATTCAGTACTGTCTCTGTGCTGTAGGATGTCTTCTCCTTGTCTGAAGATCACAGTGGCTCCAGTACCAGTGGTGGCTGCTCTCACAGAGAAGATGTTCTGCGGGAATGAGGGGATGTACAGCGCCCCTCTCAGTGTTGTAGTCAGTCGCCTGCCTCTGCTGTCAATCAAGCACACCTCCGCGTCCCCTCTGCGCTCTGCGACCCCGTTGCTCCTCGTGCCGTCAGCCAACTCCATACAGTGAGACTCGGCCTGGAATCCGTCATCGAATACCTTGAACTTGGCCAGGTCGGTGATTATATGCGCAGTCGCACCGGTGTCCACCATCAGGCCCTTCTTCTTAACACCGCGTCCTGGATCGCCTTCCCTCGTCAGAAACGCATATGTGTTGTTGTCATGACAACTCACTTGCACAGACATGCCTCGCGCATCGTTCTGCTCCGGTCTCCGTCTGCAGGTCGCCCCTTGATGTGTGGAGCTTTTACAGTGGTGACACCACAGCTTGCGTCGACAGGTCCTTCTCATATGCCCACTTTGGCCACATCTGTAGCATATAATGTCTGTACGCTGTGCGCTCTGAATGTGCGCGCTCTGGGCATTCTGTGCACCCCGGTCAGACAGGGCTTGGGCTCGCATAACATTGTCATCCGATGTGGTAACGTGCATTTTCTCAGTGTCCTCAAAACTCCTGAGCTTAGTCTTAAACTCAGAAAACACTATAGTCTCATCACTCTGTGTGACATGTATCGCAAAGGGTTTAAATGCCTCGGGCAGTCCTTTTAATACCATAGCCACGAGTAGACTATCACTCAAAATCTCATTTGCGTTTCTCAGTGCAGTTATTGCCCTTTCTGCCCGAATTACATAGTCAGTCACCGTTTCACTGCTAGACTTGTGCAGTGTAGTCAGCTCTATATAGAGACTGATAATCCTTGGCTTCCCTGAACCCGCATAATAATTGCGCAATATTCCGATGGCTTTCCGTCCATCATCAGACGCTTCTCGCATTACCAGCGATAAACTCTTATCGTCCAGAAACTGGATGAGCTCTGCGTATATCAATGCGTTTTTCTCACCATCTTCTCTCAACTCGACAGCAGACGCCTCGTCAGGGAGATCTGTTTCGAGAGTGTCCTTTAGTCTCTGTAGCCGGAGATGGCCCATGAACTTAGTCTCCCACAGTTCATACTTTTGTTCATCTCCGTCAAACGCTAGACGAGACCAACGCGAATTCCCTTCCGATTGTCTGGTCGTCATGATTCTAGCGCTCTGGGCCCATAACCTGTTGAATGTCGGATATTGCGTATTGGCTAGACATCATAACCTGGACTATACAGTATATAGAGAGAAGGAATAAAACGCTGTGAGACAGGATTCGTGTATCAAGGAAGCAACATTTTTATTTGTGAAGGTCGCTCTTATATACACACACTCAGCTGGTATTAATGAGTCCATCACTCAGCTGGTGTCAATCAGTCAATCACTCTGAATGGATGACAGGAGAGCACACTCATTATAGTCAACATAAGTGTTATTTACATACATTGAAATTTACATGTCAGGGTTTGGGACAGCTACTTCCCAATAGAAAGTACCCTATAAATGATGATTTTGTATATATTTAGCTCATCACAATATAATTTAATGCCTTGGGTTTAAATAGATCATAACATATTCTTAGTAAATATCTATGTCTGAATACTTAATTGTTATGTTAAATAGTTTTTCTTGTTGTGGGACAGCACTTTGAACTAATTCGGTAGAATGCCCCATATTCTATATTATAGCTATGGATACAATACTATGGCCCATTTGACATCAACTATCTATCGTTCAATATGTGACAACGAATAAATTTTTTCATCAATACATTTGCGTGTTATACCGTGGTGAATATAAGTATAGTTTTAGAGTGATCCTGTCTAATATAATAATAATAATAATAATCCCAGAAAACGATGATATGCAGCAAAACGTGAATTTCACTAAAAGCGTTGCCGTTTCTCACCTAGACACGCTACTATTTCCAAATCAAATGTATATAATAGGTATTATGTTTCATCATGAATGCATGAAAGGGGGGGGGGATCGTTTTTTGATGCTTTGATCATCACCAACGGCATATGTTGTGGAGTAACGTTACATACACACGTTGCGATCGAGGTGAAATCATGGTTGGATCAAAGCAGGATTGATATAATTTAGTCCTTACCTTCACTAGGAGGTACCCCAAAAAGAATATTCCAATTGTCTGATCGTGAGTCCAAGTATTGGTTTCCATTGTGTCGCCAACATAATCCACCACAACAGATGCATCGGGAGCATTTGACGCTTCTCAATGCGATCGGGATACCCACTCACCTCGCCTGACAAAAAAAAGTGTGCCCGGAGACATTTGATCATTGCACAGACCAAGATATAAGGTTTCAAAGGGTGCTCGATACTGCCACCGGGGAGGATGCGGCCGGTATTGCACTTTGGCATTCTCAGGATGATTCCCCATGTTAACCCCGAGTCCGTGTGCCTGCAATGAATGGAAATATCGAATAAAAGAAATAACGATGAAAACCCGACCATACTCTGGTCTGGCGCTAAACGGTCGGCGAGATAACCCGACTATCCTCGGGTCTGGCACTGATTGAGTTAAGGGGAATAGCTGTTTGAATGAAAAACACAGACACCTTTTCTCCAACAAATCATCAACCGACAAACACCATTGTGTGCGCACAGGGTTTGGCTATAATTTGAGTGGTTGTTTGTTCTACCAATTTAAAATATCGTTTGGGATTTCGGCTTTTTTCTTTCTGCGAGTCTGGTGCCCCCGCGAGTTAAAGCATCATGCCTCTCTAACACCACGACTCGCCGAGGCCCCGAACCAGGGCCCCCCCCACCCCGAGCCCGCGACCATCACACCCACAGCCAGAGGGGCCCAAAACATATACATAACCAAATATAAAAAAAAACACAAAAAAAAAGAAAAACCAATATACATGGACACTCGGACACTCGCTCGCCGCCCCCCCCCCCCCCCCCCGCTCACCCCAGGATCTCGACGTGAGTTACATACATAATATCTTATTCAATAATCAAAATGTATATGCGCTCTTTTAGCTTTTCAACAGCAGCCAACCAGATTGCGATATTAGATTAATTAACCCCTATAACACGTGCAGTGGATATCTCCAGATCGATCACATCAAGATAGGTGAGAATCCATACCTTCGGACAGAGTTTATCTGGGTGAATCCAACGTGAGGCAATACATTTTTTGGCGGCTGTGAGGCCGGCTAAAATGAGTCTTTTCACATGTGTAGAGGTCGGTAATTGAGAGACATCATTCAATAACAATACACAAGGAGAGACAGGTATGGTCAAAGAGAAAATATCTGAGAGCTGAGAGGTAACATTTTCCCAAAAGAGCTCAACAGGAGGACATTCCCAGTACATATGCATAAATGTTCCGGTGGCACCGTTTGGACACAAGGTACATCGAGAGTCAGGTCTGAGACCCATTAGATTCAATCGTCTAGGAATCAAATAAGTCCTGTGAAATAAATTTAGATGAATCTGTTGGTGATCTGGGTTGTGTGAGGATAGCCGAACATTTTCCCAGACTGCATCCCAATCAAAATCTACATCCAACTCCGGGACATCCTTTCTCCAAATCGTATCCAGGGGGAGGTCTTTATACGAGGACATAAGTAAATGGCGATAAAAGTCAGAAACGAATTCTCTCGATGTCTCTTTGTCATAAAATAATTTGTGAAAACGGTGATGCACTAGTGGAACGTCCCATGGAACGCCATGAGCCTTCAGAGCTGCTCTTATTTGTAAAGAAAAGAAAAAGGAGGTTCCGGGAAGATCATACCCGTTGGATAGATCCTGGAAAGAGCGGAGACCAGAGTTATCGAAGATATCCCCCAACGTGTGGATGCCTTTCTTTTCCCATCTAGGGTACCTAATAGGTTGTTGTCCAATAAAGAGAAGATTGTTATTAAATAGAGGGGAATGCGTGTGCCATTGATGGCGGTTAGTACCCACTTTCTGGGTGTCATGCCAAGTCTGGATGGGGTTAGGGTTAGGGTTGTGTGATAAGAGGGCCAAATTGTAATTTGCATTGCTTAATTGATATGTTGGTATACACAATATCCTGAAGTCTATATGGGGAAACCATCTTCTCCTCCAATGGTTGCCAGGACACAACTGCATGAGCGTCAAACCAAGTGATCAGAGGTCTCAGAGAGAAAGCTTGAAAATAATATTTAAAGTCTGGAAATGCTAAGCCCCCATCGAGTTTACTCCTCTGGGCAGTGGATCTCTTCAAGCACGGGCGTTTATTGTTCCAAACGAATTTATATGAGGCAGAGTGCAATTTCTGCCAGTAACCAAAAGGAGGAGGTAACGGAAGCATGGAGCTGATAAAGTAAATTCTGGGTAAAATATTCATTTTAATTATTGACGCACGGGCCTGTAATGGATTTTTTTATTTGTACCATCTGTTGAAGTCATTCGTAATCCTGTCACCCAAGCTCGAGTAATTATACCTTACCGTCTGGCTAATAGTGGGGAATATTTCAATCCCGAGACATTTAAAGTGCTCCACCATAAGTATGTTTGCAGGTAGGATGGTAGCCTTCGCAGGCTCATTAAGTTGAAGAAAAGCAGATTTTGGCCAGTTGATCTTAAAGCCGGACAGGCTGCGAAACTCATCTATCACGCTGAGAAGATGAGGTAGAGAGACGGAGGGATTCTGCATAAACAGGAGTACATCATCTGCGTATAAGCTGATATGGTGATGTGTGCCCTGAATTGAAACAGGAGATATCATTTGGGATTGTCTTATGTATTGAGCTAGAGGTTTGAGGGATAAGGCGAAAAGTCCGGGACTAAGAGGACAACCCTGTCAAGAAGAGCGTGAGACAGAGAAGAGTGGAGTGCAGAACTTCCCCGTTAAGATCATGGCCAAGGCCTTGTGTAGAGAACTTTGATCATATGAATGAAACCCTCACCCAACCCCATCCTTCTAAGAACTGCCCACAAGTAAGACCACTCCAACCTGTCAAAGGCCTTCATTGCGTCCAAGGACATGACCGCTGTAGGGACTGCAACAGCCTTGCTGGCATCAATCACGTGCAGTAACCGTCTGATGTTGTCAGTAACCAGGCGGCCTCTTATGAAGCTGGTCTGATCAGGGTGAACTAGAGATGTCATATGCTTTTGAAGTCGGGTGGCTAGAACCTTGGCATATAGCTTAAGATCGGCTCAGAGGAGACTTAGGGGCCTGTAGCTGCCAGATTAGGTGGGGTCCGTATCTTTCTTGAGTAAAACAGATATAAGCGCCATATTGACATCTCTGGAAAAATTGCCCTCTTTGATTGAGTGTAAAATCATTGAGAGCAATAAGGGGCAGAGTACATCCCAGAATGCGAGATAGAGTTCCGGTGGAATGCCATCCCATCCGGGAGCCTTGCCCCGTTGCATATCCACAATCGCCTCTCTAAGTTCAACTAGCGTGATAGGTGCAGCTAACAGCTTATCTTCCGAGATCTATGGTAGGTTGATTTGATTAAGAAAGTCCTCCAGCTTGGTATGATCAAAGACCACTTCTGACTTGTACAGGTTGGAATAAAAAGAGCGAAATGTATCATTAATCTTTTTGGGGTTGGTGGTTACCTCCCCCTGTTGGTTCTTAATGGAAGGGATATCCGCAAATTGCTCACTGGCACGTATCTTCATAGCTAGTAGGTGACTAGGCCTGGAGCCGTGAAAGTAGTAGTGCTGTCTTGTTCTGTGCATCTGAAATTCAGATTGTTGTCTTAAAATGGAGTTAATCTCTTTTTTCACAATCCCCCATTCCCTCCCCCCTCCCCCCCATCAGAATACTTGTCCGGTATCGATCAAACATAAGTCGGTCACTTTGACCGAGCACAGCAACTACAAAAAAAAAAATGTATCCACTTTTTCTCCCCATTTTCTATTTTTCTCCCATCCCAATTTCATATTTCCAATTCTACCCTCCCCTGTCTTGAACGTTGCAAGACTATGCCTCCCAATGGTCGGCTGTAGTGAGGATAGAAGCCTTGCATCACGTGTCCCCTCCGGTACACGAGGAGGCAGCCTGTCGCATCTTTTCACCGCAAGAGCTCGAACTCTCAGTGGCGAGGAGTAACGTGTGGGAGGCTCATGTTGCCCCTAAAATCTATGTAGAGTTCAATACGAAGTTCAAAGTGCAGACGATAAAAACAGGTGCATTAAAACACAGCTCGTCTGAGTTAAACTTGAAATAAGGACAACATGCGTACCCGTTGTTGAGATAATACATTGGAGACTAACCTTGAGCGTTATCGTTCAGCTTGAGCAAAAAGTCATAGTAGGCACGTGGCAACGGCAATGTTAGCTAGGAGAGCTGGACAACCAGCATGCCCCGAGCTTAGCTTAATCAGGCTCAGGGCCTGTTATACCCTGATTCACGTAGGCAGCTCCGCCGAGAAAGGACCATCCCCCTCGACCGGCAGATACGTTAAAACATAGTTAGTTTGAGTGAAACTTGTGAAACACAGTTTGTCCAAGTGCAACTTGAAAAAAGACACTATGCATAACAATCTATGCGAAGTTCAGTGCAGAGTTCAATGTTCAGACAATAAAATGGCAAATGCGTTAAAAAGCACAGGTCATCTGAATTATACTTGAAAATAGTCAGTATGCATACCCGTTGCTGGAATAATACAGCGTAGATAAACCTTGAATGTTACCGTTCTGTTTGTCCGAAAAGCTGCGGTAGGCGAGTGGTAGCGATAGTGTTAGCTTGGATAGCCAGAAAATAAGCACGGCTCGTACTTAGCATACCAATGCTCCGAGGCCTGTTATTCCCCGATGCCCGTTGCCTGCTCCACCGGGGCCGGCTTGCCACCCTCGGCCGGGGGGGCCACGTGCTGTGTCGAAGGAAACTCTGCCTCGGACGGCGACGTGAACAGACGGTTGCAGGAAACAACTCTGTGGCCCAACTTGACTTTCAAAGTTGCAGGGTATAGTAGGTAAACCTTGATGCCCTTCTCGCGAGTGACTCCCATAGCCTTGGAGAAGGCTCTGCGACGTTTGGTGGTGTAATTGCTGAAATCCGCTGCGATTCTAAGGGTATGATTACCAATGATTGGAGGGTGTTTCCTGGCCTCTTGGAGAATAGTCTGGCGTATAGTGAACCGCAGGCAGCAGAATATAAAGGCGCGTGGACGTTCGCCCTTCTCCGGGGAACCGTTCCTGTAGATTCTATGCGCCCGCTCAATCTCCGGTAGAATGACGGTCGGGAACCATTGGGGTATCATCCTTTCAAGGTACCGAATTGGCGCGTCGCGTCGTCCTCGATGTTTTCGGGCAAGCCGTATATCCTGATGTTGCACCATCTATTCTGGTCCTCTAGGTCAGCCATCTTATGTTCATAAACAAGCAACTTGTCTTCTATCGCCGAGATTTTGGTGGAGTTGGTCTCAGCGATAGCTGTCACCGTGGTCATCTCCTCTTCCACTCCAGTGAGCCGCGTGGTCGCGCTAGCTACTTCCTCCTGGAGCGAGTCCAGTCTACTAGTTAGCTTCAGCATGCTAGCTTCAAGTTCAGCACGGAACAGAGTCCTAATAAATTCTCCGTCCACCTCATTTAACATTCCAATCTTGTTCTGTATTTGTCTAGTCATAACTATGATGTACAATGTAAGCGTATGGTGTAAAATTAACGTTGTTATCAATATTAATGTGAAGTAGTCACGTAGCCCGAAAAAATCAAGCAGCCATCTGATCCTGAGCGGATGGGATTTCTGCTTTTTGTGAAGGGAGTGGCCCAAAAATATAATGTAAGGGTCGAAACTGTGTTCTGAATAGCATTGTGGGTGGAGTTCCCATTTGATTACATTACGGCAGAATGTTGGACCTCCCTCCTAGTGACGGTGTAGTTCAGTAGAATGGCAGCTCCAAACACGCTGATATAAAAACCCTGGTTCTTAACTTGGACAAACAGTGTTTTTTAACAGGTTGTACAGGAACTTATAACCAGTGTCTTTCTGTTTTCACCTGTCTCTCATTGCTCCATCTATTTTTCATTCCCCCTCTCAGGACCCGGTAGGTTACTATGTTCATCCCTGATTGGCCCTGATAATGGATAATAATGGATTGACACCAGTGGAGGCTGGTGACCAAATTTTTTGGTGAAGCACAAATTATTATATTATATATTAAATTATATTTTTAAAACATCCCCAGCTGTGTGTCAGTGGTCAGTGGACACAGATGAAAACATAATATTAATATACACTATATATTAATATTAATACCAACACCAATCAATTAATTAATATTAATATTAATATCAATATACATGCTAAAGCCTGTTCCACCCCAGGTGAAAATCTGCATAAAATGTATACCTATGTAAATGGAATATTGCTGCACTTTTACAAGGGCTATTTGCATATTCTTGGTATCTAGGTACTGTACATCTATGGACCTCAGTGAATGTATTCACAGTGTCAGAAATATTGTGTCTATTACTAGGCTTGCTTAAATTGTGATGAAACAAAGTAAAATATGAATTATGATTTGTCTTTGCATCTTTGACAGTGAATAACACCATGATAATAATGACCAAACTTAAAAGACTACCACTGACCTCGTTCAGTACCCTCTTGAGATCATGTGTACAAAAAATCTAAGGAAATTAATAAAGGGAAGATTATCAAACCGAAGGTTCTGTATATACAGTACTGAATTCTCCCATCCGGACCAATGCAATTTGAAATATTATTATAGAATATAGAATATATGCTTATACATTACCTTATTATAGCCAATTCGCACATTTATATATATACATATAGTATCTTTCAAATGCCCGAGTTCAATTTGGATTTAGTATCACCAGGCGTGCATAATAACAGATACTGATATCTACTGTAATCGACTGTACTTTTTTATTTCCCCCACAGTGTAACCGTTTTGAAACTAATTTCAGATCTAATTGTTCCTACATGCTAACAATAGTGAGGAGAAACTGACTGTGTTTCAATATTTGTCAAAACGTTACCTTTTGTGGCTTATTGTCGCGAATCATAACAATTATTGATATGATTAATTCAGAACGCTGAACTTTGAACCACCATAGTATGTGACAGGAAGTGTAGATCGGAGAAATTACAACGCTGGCCGACAGCTATGAATGTCCTCTACAAAATGGCCGCAAAAAAACTACAATTCCCATGGTTCAAAATATCCATTTCCGGTTCCGGCTTGGATAGACGATCGCAAATCGAAAACTTAAAACGATATAATGACACTTTGAACCTGTTGCTAACCTATTGCCAACCTAACGTTTTACATTCTACATGCTTTTGTGACATGTTAGTGATGTTAATACTTGAAAGCGGTCCGAGAACTATAATGCCTGGCAATGTTTACTTCTGCATCTCACGCAACACACACAAGCCACCGGTCGTTTCAGACAAACCCACACACAACGGACAAGATAGCAGTTCTCATTCATAAGAGCACACCAAAGTTCCACCACATGAATCTCACCGTGACAAATCAGCAGAGCCACAGAGGCACTAGATCAGCCGTGCATCAGCAATGTACGCTAGCCTAGCCACAAGCTAGCGGCAACATTCATTCATTTACATTTTTACATTTAGTCATTTAGCTGACGCTTTTATCCAAAGCGACTTACAAGTTCTGTATGACAAGCCATCAGGAAGGGCACAACTCTAACAGCTGAGCAACAATGTTCATCAAAGTGTTGAGTGCTACAGTGTAGGTTAGTTTATTAGGACAAGTGCATGACAGTACGGTTAGTTAGGGTTAGATATATTTTTCTTTTTTATTCAGATAATGGTTGAAGAAGTGCGTCTTTAGTTGACGGCGAAAGATTGGACGTGATTCGGCTGTCCTAACTGGGGTGGGTAGTTCATTCCACCATTGTGGGGCAAGGACTGAGAATACGCAACTTCTCTTTGATGACCCTCCCGGAGCTTGGATAGGAGTAGGTCTGAGGCGGCCAGAAGATGCAGAGCGTAGGGGTCTTGAGGGTGTGTAGTTAGAGACCATTGACCGGAGGTAGGCGGGAGCGGTTCCCTTTGCCGCACGGTATGCTAGGTCGAGGGCCTTGAAGCGGATTCGTGCAGCAATGGGGAGCCAGTGCAGGTCCCTAAGAAGTGGGGTGACATAGGCCGACTTCGGTAGGTTTGAGATCAGGCGGGCCGCTGCGTTCTGAATGAGTTGAAGAGGCTTAGTGGCAGTGGCCGGGAGGCCAGTGAGCAGTGCGTTGCAGTAGTCGAGGCGGGAGATGACTGTTGATTGGACGAGGAGTTGGGTGGCTTCTTTTGTCAGGAAGGGGCGGATCCTTCTGACGTTGCTCAGGAGGAATCGGCAGGTTCTGGTCGTCGCTGCGATGTGAGCAGAGAAGTTCAGCTGGTCGTCGAGGACAACACCAAGGTTCTTGGTGGTCATGGACGCAGTCACAGCTGCATTCTCGACTGTGATTGAAAGGTCGGTTAGGGTGGAGGATTTGGCCGGCAGGTGGAGCAATTCTGTTTTGCTTAGGTTCAGTTTGAGGTGGTTGGTCGTCATCCAGGCGGAGATGTCGGACAGACAGGCCGAGATCCGCTCAGAGACGTGGATATCTGAGGGAGGGAAGGAGAGGAAGAGTTGAGTATCGTCGGCATAACAATGGTAGGAGAAGCCATGAGACGTGATAATGTTACCCAGTGATTTAGTGTAGAGGGAGAAGAGAAGGGGTCCTAAAACCGAGCCCTGGGGGACACCCGTCCGCAGGGGGCGGGTGGCCGACAGGGTCCCTCTCCATGACACTTGGTAGGAGTGGTCATTGAGGTATGATGACAGCCATGTCAGCGCAGAGCCAGCCACTCCAATTCCTGCGAGGGCCGCAAGGAGGATCTGGTGGTTGACTGTGTCGAAGGCTGCAGATAGATCTAGGAGAATCAGGACAGAGGAGAGGCCTTTCGCTTTTGCTAAGTGAAGTGCATCTGTGACCGCAATGAGGGCCGTCTCTGTGGAGTGACCAGTCCTGAAGCCTGACTGATTAGGGTCTAGGAGGTCATTCTGTAAGAGATAAGCAGTAAGTTGGTTGGATACAGCACGTTCAAGTGTTTTAGAAAGGAAGGAGAGAAGAGAGACAGGACGGTAGTTGCCTATGCCGGTAGGGTTCAGGGTTGTTTTTTTTATGAGCGGCGTGACTCTGACTTGATTTAGGGAGGTGGGGACCACCCCCGAGTTGAGTGAGGAGTTGATGGTTGCCGTTAGGAATGGGAGGATGTCTGGTGCTATGGTCTGGAGGAGTGGGGAGGGTAGCTGGTCAAGCTGGCAAGTCGTCGGATGGTTTGACGTTACCAGTGTCAGGGTCTCTGCTTCTGTAATGGGAGAGAAAGATGACAGAGTGAAGGATGAGGTTCTCGATTCAGCATTTGGAATGGGTGGGGATTGGGAGAAGGAGCTGCGGATGTTCTCCACTTTTTCCTCAAAGAAGATTGCAAAGTCTTCGGCAGAGAAAGATGAGGGAGGGGGGGGGGGTGGGGGGGAGTGAGGAGGGAGGACATGGTAGCATGCAGTTTGCGAAGATTCTTGGCAGAGGCCTTGATCCTATGGTGGAAGAAAGAAGCTTTGGCATTAGTGATGGTTTTGGAGAATGTTAACAAGAGGTTCTGATATGTGTCGATGTCAGCAGTGAGGCGTGACTTTCTATACTTCCTTTCAGCTGCTCTCAGGACCTGTCTTTGTTCTCTTACTGGATCTGTCAGCCATGGACTGGGTGGGGAACGGCGGGCAGGTTTCTCAACGAGGGGACAGAGCTTGTTGAAGGAGGTTGCAAGGGCTGAAATGAGGGTGGAGGTTGCCATCTCTGTGGAGAGAGCAGAGAAGGTGTCACTCAAAGGTAGAGCGGATAGTATGTCAGAGGAGAGGGTGGAGGGGGATAGGGAGGGCAGGTTGCGTCTGAGTGAGACTGTTTGAGTTGGGGTGAAGACCTTTCGGTTAAGCATGAGAGTTAGTGAGAAGGATATGAAGGAATGGTCAGATACATGTAGGGGAGTTACCGTGGTGTTAATGATGCTGGAGTTATGGGAAAATATGAGATCCAAGGAGTTGCCTGCTTTGTGGGTGGGAGGCATGGCAGTGGGAGTCAGGTCAAACGATTGTAGGAGGGAGACTACTATGACTGACTGAGATGAGTCAGGCAGGTTGAAGTCGCCCAATAGAAGGAGAGGGGTACCATCTTCCGGTAAGGAGCTTAGAAGCATATCCAGCTCATCTGTGAAGTGATCGAGTGGACCTGGAGGGCGGTAGAGTGTAACAATGGTGAGATTGAAAGGATTAGAGACAGATACTGCATGCTATTCGAGAGAGGAGAGTGGTGTTACGTTTGTAGCCCATGAAGGAGATGTCATGAGGCCAGTGCCTCCACCCCGTCTGGAGGGTCGAGGTGTGTGAGTGAAGTTATAGTTTGTAGATAATGCTGCAGGTGTTGATGAGTTATTGGGGGTTATCCAGGTCTCAGTTAGAGCCAGGAGCTGCAGATTTAGACTATGGGCGTAGGCAGTAATGAAGTCAGCTTTCTTGACTGCTGATTGACAATTCCATAAGCCTCCCCGTACTGTGACAGGTGTATTAGTGGCTGTAGGAGGGTAGGAGAGATTAGCCGGGTTGCTAGCAAACTGCCGTGGGTGGGTTGAATCTGTTCTAGAGGAGCAGATTGTGGATATAGGTATGAGACACATTGTCTTGTCAAGAGTGGCAGGGAGGAAGTATAGAAATAGCAGAGTGGGAGGGAAATATAGGATTATGGTGTACTTAGCACTGGGTGGATCGGTGGATCCCTTGCGGAGAACTCCAGGAAAACTCCTCCTGTTTGTCCCTCTTCGTTTCTCGACGCTTCGCTGACGCTAAGCCAGCAAGCCTTTAAATCTCGATCACTAATTAGTGCTGTCTTAACACCTGGCCCTTAATTGGGGCACTTAACAAAACAAAATGGCCATTTTAAACACGCCCCTTTAATCAAGTCAGCTGGTTCCTCACTTTTAAGATTCACTAATAAACTTAAAATGGCTTACCCTAGTTTTCAGTATAAAGCAATGTTTCTCAGTGAGTGTATCCTGTCCTTCCTTAACATAGCTCAGTACAGAGTGATTTCAACACAGTCTGGACTTCTGCTTTTAAACAGGGCAGGCTCTTAATGGCTCACTTATCAAATCAGTTGCTGCTAGTAAATAGGAAACAGTCCCTTAATGGGGGCACTTAACTAAACAAAATGGCTGTTTTAAACACGCCCCTTTAATCAAGTCAGCTGGTTCCTCACTTTTAAGATTCACTAATAAACTTAAAATGGCTTACCCCAGTTTTCAGTATAAAGCAATGTTTCTCAGTGAGTGTGTCCTGTCCTTCCTTAACAGAGCTCATTCACCACTAACACAGTGCACATGCAAATATGTGACTCGACGTGACCAAACCCGATTTGATTCGCAAGGGGGAGGTGTCAGGAAATGAAGAAAATGTCTTGCTGTTCAGAAAATCCAAAAAATCGAAATCTTGATTTTTTTTACATATTTGAACTGTCATTAATGTGTTCCCTTATTTGCCCTCATTTGCAAACTTAAATACAACTTGTAAATGAGGTAATTATTGTTATATAGTTCCACAAGGATTTTCTCTCATGAGGAGAAAAACTACACGTGCGGGCTGGGAGCGGACAGGGGGTATCAAGTACTGGTATTAAGAGGTGTTAAAAAACACACAGACACATTATTTAGCTCTCCTTTCTCAGAGAGAGAATAACAATGTTAATACACTATCTTAATGTTATAAGTTATAAGCAACGTAACGTGTGACAAACGCAGTCTAAATAAAAAAGATTAAAACGTGTGTTTTAACTTAATTAAAAACCATTAAAACACAGTTAGAATTTTATGAGCGAACGAATTTCGTTAGGGTGCATTTTTTGCAACCTAATGGCTAAATACATCTAAATAACATAGTTGACAGCTGGGCTGTGTTAACGTTACACTGTACAATCGCGCAGGGCATGCTGCTGCTGCTGCTGCTGCTTGCATGGTGGTGCTGCTCGAGGCAGGAGAGATGAGGCGCGCGGGACGAACGCACGCTGGCAATTCATTTGATGACAAGACAAACGTCTTTCTGGGTCTGCATCCCCTTAACAATTGTGTGTATTGAGCTGTACTGTATTATTGCAACTTGGCTTGAATCCGCAGCAGTGCCAGTAAGCCAGATAAACAAATGTATTAACGCGCCTCGTTAAATCCTCCGCTGTCTCCTCTCTCTCACTGCTCCACTGTCCGGCTGGCTGCTCTGCCTGTCTGTCTGGCTACTCTGATCCAATCACATTCAGCGTTTCTCCCCCCCCACCCACAGTCTGCGAATCAGAGCAGAGTAGGGCGGGTTTTCAGGGAATGGAAACAGTCTCTTTGCTTGTGAAGAGTGGCAGAAACGCCGCTACCACACTACAGAAGGTTAACCCTTTCACTGCCACACTACAGAAGGTTAACTCTTTCACTACAACACTACGGAAGGTTAACCTTTCACTACCACACTACAGAAGGTTAACCCTTTCACTGCCACACTACAGAAGGTTAACTTGATTTATTGATTGATTGATTGATTGATTGATTGATTGATTGATTGAAAACTTTATTAACAGATTGCAGAATGGGTACAATACAGTACAGCTCAATACACACAATTGTTAAGGGGATGCAGACCAGAGAAAGACTTTCGTCTTGTTTACATCAGGGTCCCCCATTTTCAATTCATCGTAGAAAATAATGCTATGAATGCCCGAAAACATTTGTGATGTCACAGTATGATGTCATAATCAAACATTCTAGAACATTTGTGTTCAACAATTCTCTCACAGCTACAGAAGGTTAACCCTTTCACTGCCACACTACAGAAGGTTAACCTTTCACTACCACACTACAGAAGGTTAACCTTTCACTACAACACTACAGAAGGTTAACCTTTCACTACCACACTACAGAAGGTTAACCTTTCACTACCACACTACAGAAGGTTAACCTTTCACTACCACACTACAGAAGGTTAACTCTTTCACTACAACACCACAGAAGGTTAACCTTTCACTACCACACTACAGAAGGTTAACCTTTCACTACCACACTACAGAAGGTTAACCCTTTCACTACCACACTACAGAAGGTTAACCTTTCACTACAACACCACAGAAGGTTAACCTTTCACTACCACACTACAGAAGGTTAACCTTTCACTACCACACTACAGAAGGTTAACCTTTCACTACCACACTACAGAAGGTTAACCTTTCCTTATAATACAGTAATTTAGCTTTTAGACTTACAAGGCAAATACTTCAACTGCCACGACAACTTGCCACAAGACAGAGTCATTGCCATAACAAAAGAGCCTGATGCAAGGTGTTAATGTCCCCAGAGAGAGGGGGGCCATGGAATACAATGCATTCTGGGTAGGGTTGTAGTTGATTAAATCACAGGTGTGAACCTCTCCACAAGTTCGAAGACCATTCATCTCTGAATGCGTTTACTGATATCACCATGATTTATAGGATGTAGCTTGCAAAATATCCCACCAAAATGTTCAACTGATGGCTTATTTTTAAGGTATGAATCTGAACAATATGTACAAAAAAAATTACCTCAACAAGTCCCGCGCCCCCATGCCCAGTCACATATTATCTGCAGGCTGCATTAGCAGCCAGCAGCCAACGTGATACATTACATCCAAGCTAGCGTGATAACGTTAGTAGTTATTAGCATCCAAGCTAGAAACTGCTAGGCTGCCTGCTTATGCTTACAGTACCTGCAATAATGTTGTCATCCTCCTGGACAGATAGACTTGTTAAATCATAATATCCACATGTGTGTTGTGCTGGTCCTCAGTAAATGTCCCGCTATTAAAGTGCTAAATGTTAGATACACTAATATAGAGGTTTCGAACGTGGCTGCTCTCAGTGCTCTGTTAATAAAATGTTCAATCAATCAATCAATCCCGCGAGGGGAGAAACAGCAGTGTAGCTACAGAGCTGCAGTCGTAGGAGCCATACTCTGATTGGATTTGCAAGGCTGCCAATCATTCAACCTCTGTGTATTGGATGTCAAGGGCTGTCAATCATTAAATCCTCCATTCAATGGCAAGAGTTTAACTGCACAGACCGTGCTTAGATGAAGTTAATAGCCTATTTTGATTGGCTATTATTTATTTAACATTGGGTCAACCTGTGAAGTATTCTGCACGAATATTACTGCAGTCATTACTGCAGTGCAGGCCTGCTCAGAGCTGTCAATTTTGGTAATTTTTTTTACAGAGGACAACTTTTCTAATAAAAAATAAAAATAAAAATAATAATAATAAAACAAAAAAAATATATATATATATGTAAATTAATAATAATTATGAATTATGAGTGAATTTGTATTTCACGTGTTGTCATAGAGAAACCTCCACTGATTGACACCTGGTTTATCCAATAAACAAAAGAAAACAGACCTGCAAGGTTCAAGGACTACTCTAAACTATTGACATTTCAACAGCTTACCAAACTATAATTTTCTCCATATTAATGAAAAGGTTATTACCCATATTTCAAGATATACTGTATATTTGTTAACTGAAATACATACATAACCCTAACAAAGTAGTAGTAGGATACTACACACATAACCTTTGTAAGAGCAAAGGATGATCAACTGCAGTGGCAAATATTCATGGAAGCCAAGGGAAGCCAGGCTTCCCCAAAAATATGAACAGTAAAAAATAAAAAATAAAAAACAAAAAATAAAAAATAAAAAATTAAAATAATGTTTTTTTTAATATAGTTTACAATAATAATTAAAAAATCATTATTTTTCATCTCTGTGTTATAATACATTTTTTGAATTTTCTCCCTCTTCTCCTTCTCACTCTCTAACACTCTGTCAGACTCACTGAGACAGGGCCTGGCAGTCACTGCAGCTCAGGCAGAATAGAGAACATTTGCAGAGGGGGGAGGAGTATTTTTCTAGCGTCAACATTGTGGTTGGTTGTGGAATCCACAACCAATTATTAGCCAATAAGATTCAAGCTTAATAAAGGGGTTCCCACGCCTTAACACGGGGCAGTCTGACAGCCAAGTAGTCTAGCGTCTTCAAATTTGCCGCTCTGGAGGCGGGCCAGTCCAGAACGTTTCCACCGATTGACCAATCAAATCACATTAAAAGCTAAACGTGACGACGTCATCGCCTCGGCCTCGCGTCCGCGTAAGCCGAACGCGTAAGTGAAACTGCGTTGGGGAAAATATACACGCCTCGCGGCCATGTTCGAATCAAAACAACAATTCCGAGGGAACCCCGGAGATAGCTAGCTAACGTTATGTGAGTCTTAATGTCTTAACAAACAGCATTGTTTGATTGATTGAAATTCGGATTCCTCTCTCGGATTAATTCATTGAGGAGACCTGAAATTCGCTCAGCTGCAGAAAAGTGTAGGAGAATACCTGAATACCCACAGGACTTGGAGAACTTTGTGGACGAGTTGCTTTACTTTACTTAATTTGGACCAAGGCGCGTCAGCTGCAACAATGGTGAGTACCCAACAACCTAATAACTGTATGGAGCCATACTACTGGTACTGTATATGTTCTGCCGTGTCATAGCATACTGTGTTATTGTTTGATGGGGCGGCGCCGACTCGCCGAGTCATACTGTACTGGTCTGCTTGTGTTTGATGGGCCGAGCCATAGGCTACTGTATACATGTATGTTCTGCCATGTCAGCAATATCTTGCAAGACGCTGAAACGCTCCGACAGCGACATCAGGCCATTCATTAATTTTAACCTAGAACCTAAATGATCTCTCTCTCTCTCTGTCCCTCTCTCTTTTTCTCTCTCTCTCTCTCTCTCTCTCTCTCTCTCTCTCTCTCTCTCTCTCTCTCTCTCTCTCTCTCTCTCTCTCTCTGATTCATAATCAAACCAGACCTCCTGCAGGCAACCACTGTGTGTGTGTGTGTATATATATTTGTGTTGTGTGTGTGTGTAATATTCAGAAAGAGAGGGAGAGAGAGAGCGAGGGAGGGAGAAATATATTATATATATTATTTGGCTTAAAGAAATGTATTAATAAAAAATAAATGTATAAATTCTTTTTTTGGCATCCTCTGTTATTTTACCCACGCGATGCCACTGATCAACTGTCTCAAATGCTTTTGACAGATCCATAAAGAGGGCAGCACAATGTTTCTTATTGTCTTAAGCAACTACTATATGTATTTGTAACTAATGTATGAGCTGAGATAGTACTGTGATTAGCACTAAATCCATATTGGTGTGGACTTAATACAGAGTGACTTGAAAGAAAGGCCAAATATACCAGGATTTTTGCCAGGCATGCTCACACTACCAAATGTGTTATAGGTAGAGAGATGATAGTACCCAGATTTAACATGTATTAATGAAGTAATCTTTAGGCATACAAAAATATGACATAACTATTTTAATTAACCCCAAAAAAGCAGATACTGCACTCTGCTGCACGATTTCCTTAAATAATTATACAGGTAATGTACAGGCAAAGTGTAGTAACTTCAAATACAATGTTGTTTTCCCTCCAGCTTTCATAACTTAACCTAGCCATTTTGAAAATGAAATTTAACACCTGCATATATTGGAATGATGATGATCCAAATAAAATGGCTAGGTTAAGTTATGAAAGCTGGAGGGAAAACAACATTGTATTTGAAGTTACTGCTCTTTGCCTGTACATTACCTGTATAATTATTTAAGGAAATCGTGCAGCAGAGTGCAGTATCTGCTTTTTGGGGGTTAATTAAAATAATTACATCATATTTTTGTATGCCTAAAGATTACTTCATTAATACATGTTAAATCTGGGTACTATCATCTATCTACCTATAACACATTTTGGATGGCAAGTCAAAAAACTTTAAAGCCATTTTTCTCAGTTTCACTGTTTGGAAGTTACTGCGGTCTGCCTTGACAGGGCAGTATTGTATACTTGACATGGAGTCGTTTGGGAACTCCAGGTCAAGATCATTGTTGATGTGCTCCTCTTTGAGCTATATTCTCAACTCAACAAAATAATATATAATAGGACTGGATGATATGGACAACATATCATATCTTTCTTTGACAGTATAACTGTATATAAAAGGTATTTCATTTTCCAGTACAGATTACAATGTGATATGACATCCATGTATGTATTTATCTTGTAATACAATTGGCATGGTTCTCTTCCATTCCAATGGTAAATTGTCTTTACTTTTTTAATCCTGCTGGAAGGAAGTTTAATTGAATGAACTTATATACAGGATGTAGATAACAGTATGTAAATAGTATGTTTTATTATTAATTTTTTTAATAAAAAATCTGTAACTTTGCCTCAATCCATAATGGTATACCTTCATATTCGGTTGGATTGGAGTCCAAATCTGCTAATCAGTCGAGATCATTTTGCTTCTTAATTTCATCTTCACAGTTTATAGGACTGTGTACAAGGGTGAAGTAGAGCGGAGAGCAATAAACCTGCATGCTCTAAGGAAAAGCACAACGATGAGAGGCAATGTCATTAGCATGGAAAGAGTAATGACTTGTGTAACCCGCTCAGCTAGCGCCACCGGTGCCTGTCATGTGTGATTAAGAGCTATCTGTCCCCACTTAGTCACCTCCATTATGTCACGTGTTTCTCATCCTGCTGAAATTAACGACTTTTCTCCGCTCCCCCAGCGCCCAACTTTGTTAAACTCAGGTCCATCACCACGCAGCCCTGCAGTCATCCATCTTATACCTCGTTAAGTACTATTAATTGTTCGCACATACTGTTTATTAATTAACATCCAGTCCCCATTAGGTCCTATCAGGCATCTCAAGACAAATGGCCACCCATTTAGAAAAGTTACATTTTTTTCTTTAATGAGGGACAGTGGCTGTGACTATAAACAACTCCGGTGCGCTTCATGGTTCAACTATGCACGCTTGGAGCCGGTGTAGCGACTTGTTGTCGTGTTGTGGACAGTGGCGGCCGGCCGATAGTGGGCGCTAGAGCGCCGCCCTCCCTGGTTAAAAGAAGAAGAAGAAAGAATTATTTGCGAGGAGGAAGCAGCCTATTCATCCCCCAGCCGGGCCGGCGCCTAGCCCCCTCCACTCCGTTTTCATGGGCGCTCATTTCTGCTCTGCCGTAATTGCGCATCTCACATGGCAAAATGCAAATATGTATAAATAAATACGTACGTACAACATAGCGCTGTCAAATACGATACCAGAGGGCGCTCGCTCGAGTGCCCGATGTAGTCACTATTGGCTGAGAGTGGCACGTGACGTCGCGTCCCCAGACGTTGGGCTCTGGCTCTGCAGATATTATGCTATTCGAGGGGCTACTAGGAAATAGTAGCTGTCGGAAATTGATAATAATCACAAGATACTGTACATTCAGACAGTGTTGGATCTAACTAAATAGATTTATATGGACACTTTTATGGAAAGTTCAAGCCTGGAGTCTGGACCACAAAGCTTCTCGAAGGGTAGGCTACTCTGTCTTAGCTGGTTCGACAACAAACAACAACACGCTATTATGGCTAGCTGGATGCAGTCTGGACAATGGACATATACATCAACAGTCTGGGACAGTGGATATATACATCAACAGTCTGGGACAGTGGATATACACTTTATCAAGCCCTCCTGGACCGCGTTTTTCAACTAAACAAAGTGAGTTGCGGTCTCTCTCTCTCTCTCGCTCTCTCTCGCTCTCTCAACACAGCATTGAACTATAACTAATTAATTTCGCCGCGGGTGATGCATAATGGATGAATGAATGAATGGTAAGTTGTTTAAAATGACAAGATATATGTTCATTATTGGATTGATCAGAGAGAGAGTGGAGTTACTTTTGGATTTAAACGAAGTGGATTATGGCTTGTTCAATATCTCGCCCAGTCTATGTTTGAATGAATGAATGAATGAAAACTTTATTTAACAGATTGCAGAATGGGTACAATACAGTACGGCTCAATACATACAATTGTTAAGGGGATGCAGACCAGAGAAAGACGTTTGTCTTGTTTACATCAGGGTCCCCCATTTTCAATTCATATCGATAGTTTAATAGCTAGCCTTGGCTCGTTTAACAATATGCAAATTATGTGTACAGCCCTGTACTCATACTGAAGTTATTATTGGTATATACTACACATACTACTAGATCTGATTGTGTAACGAATCGATTCCACGTTGCGCTGTGTGTGAGTGAAGGCCTCTACATGCTACAGCAACTTCAAAGCAACTGCAACAAAACATCAGCGCGATTTCAACGCGGTAGTTGCATAGGGTCTTGTAGACTGTGTTGCGAGGATGTTGCGTACATCTCTCTCAAATCTAATCTGAAGAACCTTGCGCTGATGTTGCGTAGCAGTGATTGGTTGGTTAGCGAATGGGGGCGGGGCTGTCATAGAATAATATTGGTCCCGCAGAGAATACCATGACCTCCATTGTTGTAGCCAGCCAGCGTTGATGCTAAATAATTAGCGTCACATAGCTGGCCTTTTTCTGAAAACCCAAGCACATATTGTTCCATAGCATACGCCTTCAGTTGATCATGACAAATCCTCTCTTACCATGATGATTAAAAAGCCTCCATAATTTAGTAAATAAAGCTGTAGCCAGCCAGCTAGCATTGGTGCTATTCAAAATGCTATCCACATTAGCTACATAGCTAACCAACTAAATACAATGGTATCCTGAGGTAACGTTAAATACAATGTTTGCTAGTCGAAATTACTGGACACACACAGGGACAAGTTAAACATCAATCAATTAATTTATTCCAACAGGTAGTTTGAGCTGCCGAGGTCTTTCTCTCCTCTCCATTGGAAACTAATGACGTTACGGTAACGTTAGCTCGAAAAGCACAGAAACGGGCGACAGAAGTTAAGCTGCTAGCAACAGACACTATAACACTTCCGGTCGGGGGATTTCAAAATAAAAGAGCGATGTCTAAAAGCACCGGAAATACGTTTATTTTGTACATTATCTAACGTTAACACGAACCTAAACTAACTTTAGTTAAACTAACTTTGCACGTCGATGTTGCAGAAGCATAAAGGCAGTGTCTACAACACCGTTGCTTTGTCGATGTTGTGGTGCAGTTGCTTTGAAGTTGCTGTAGCATGTAGAGGCCTTGAGAGTTTGATTGATTGAAAACTTTATTAACAGATTGCAGAATGGGTACAGTACAGTACAGCTCAATACATACAATTGTTAAGGGGATGCAGACCAGAGAAAGACTTTTGTCTTGTTTACATCAGGGTCCCCCATTTTCAATTCATCGTAACATATGTGACATACATGACATACAGATAGACAGTACTGCTACATCTATACATTTATGACATACCAGATTTGCAATTACAGTACTGTTTGTGATACAAAAAGAGTCCAGAAAGAAAAGAGTATATACATTAGACGTAGAAACTGTACATTGGATTGGGTAGGTGGGGGTGGGGGGGGACTGTACATTGGAGGTGGTTGGGTGGGGGGGGGGGGGGGGGTGGGGTAGGAGGGGTGGGTGGGGGACACTGTACAACTGTACAAACAACACTGTACATTGGATTATTGACAAGACCATACTTGGTAATTTACTGTACATTGGAGGGGGTTGTGTTCGGACATTTACAGGGGCCGGTTTCGAGTTGCAGTCTCCCTTAGGTGTTTTTTGAGAGTGTTTTTGAAAGTGGGTAGTGATTCACATTCCTTTACAGCTTTGGGTAGGGCGTTCCACATTGATGTGGCATAATTGCGAAACGTGTTTAGTCCCTTGTTTGAGCCGAATCTGGGTTTAACATGATTTGTGGAGCTCCCTCTGGTGTTGTGATCGTGGTATTCACTGACCTTTGGGAAGTATTTTGTCATGTACATGGGTACCTTGGTCGTGTAGTGTATCTTGTAGACCAGGCCCATTGCAAGTTGCTGTACTCTGTCGTCTACTCTAAGCCATCCTAGGTTGTCAAAGTGGGCAGGGGTGAGGTGGGTTCTAGGAGTAAGGTCAAGCAGTAGTCTGACCAGTTTGTTTTGAGATGTTTGTAATTTTGTTTTTAGCGCCTTTGAGGTGCTTTGGTACCATGAGGTGCAAGCATAGTCGTAGTACCCTTGAATGAGTGCTCCTGCTAGAGTCTTCAGGGTATTCTTGTTTACCAGTGGGGAGATCCGGTACAAGAATCGAGTTCGTTGGTTGACTTTTTTTATTACATTGGATGCCATTTTGTCACAGGAAAGATTTGCCTCTAGGATGGAACCCAGGTAGGTAATATCTTCTTTCCTTGTGACAATATTGTCACCCACTGTAACTGAGAAGCCGTCGGTCTTGCTGAGTTTGTTATTTGAACCGAAGAGAATGGACTCTGTTTTGCCCATGTGTAATGATAGTTTGTTATCAGCGAGCCATATGCAGATTTTGCCTAGTTCTGAGCTGAGGGTTTTTTCAACCTGTTACTTGTTCTTGTCAGAGACCAGCAGGGCTGAGTCGTCCGCAAACAGGAACAAGTTGCAGTCACAAGCTGACGACATGTGATTTGCATAAATTAGGAACAGTAGCGGACCTAGTATGCTTCCTTGTGGAACACCACAGCTTACTGTGAGGGGGGGGGATAGGGTACCGTTTACCTCCACCATCTGCTCTCTCCCCTCCAGGTAGGATTGCATCCAGCTCACTGATAGACTATCAAAACCAATTGCTTTTAGCTTGTCAATCAGAATGGTGTGATTGACAGTGTCGAAGGCCTTTTGTAGGTCCAGCATGACCATGCCGCAGTATTTGCCCGCGTCCACCTCTTGTTTGATGTGGTCGTTTAAATAGAGAAGGCATGTGTCAGTGGAGTGGGATGTTCTGAAGCCAGATTGGAATTCGTAGATTAGATTTTTTTCCGCAAGGTATTTTTCGACCTGTTCGTATACAATTTTTTCCATGACTTTCGAGATGGAGGTAAGGATAGAAGAGAGAGAGAGAAAGTGAGAGAAGGAGAGATAGAGTGGGATTCTAATTAATTCCGCCCCCCCGAGGAGGAATTCACCAGCCGCCACTGGTTGTGGATGTGGTACAAGTTGCACGCAAAAATGTCTTTCGGTGTGTAACAATCACTCTTAACCCTCTGTGCAAGAGTCAATTACAGCAAGAATACGACTGGAATGGTCAGTGTGATTTCAGTGGCACCTGAATTAACTTTCCAAATCATTAATATTGCTGGCAAACACACATCACCCAAGGCAAAAAATGTAATAAATAATAATAAAGATCAGTAGAAAATGGAAAAATACTGTAAAATAACGATAATAAGTCTCAGAATAATTAGTGTCTTTTAGTGTCTTATGTGATCCAAGTGAATGATAGTCGTTCTTCTTCTATTAGTTCCCACTTTCATTGATTCTGCTCATTCAATCAGTCAGTTGCCAACTCCTCAGTAAGGAAAGCAGCTATTGGCTGCTAAATGACATCATCGCCTAATTTGCGTAATTGGCCATGTGAATGTAACTGCAATGGATGCTGTAGGAGAGAGGAATAACACTGTGGGAGAGACAAAGTGAGTAAAAAAAATAAAACACCCTAAATATGTTTAGAACTACAAATTTGAAGAACATTTTACATTTACATCCCGCCCTGACATTAAGCCAGGTTGGGATCAACCAGTGGCGGCTTCAGGAGATTCATCTCCTGCTCTGACTGCAGCTAAGATGGACTTCTGTGCGAGGACTGGGCCACCTGTGAGTGCTTTGGGACAGGGGAGGGGTCCACGGCAGCACCCGCTGCTCGTTGAGAAGAGTAAGAGCGATACATGATTTCACGTCAGAGTCTCTAAAAGTCTCCAATAACACCAGAAAAAGTTGCTCGATTTGTTGCTAGTTGCTTTTTTTTCTTTTTTTGGGTCGCTAGAGGGGCCGCTAATCAGCTGATATTTGTAATCCACAAGAAAACAAAACAATAAGGAATTATCTCACCGGCATGCACAGAGGCTCTTATCCAGTTCAGTTGAGTCAAACAAACTGCCTCTGGTGTGTTCCAACAGAAGAGCCAAACAATTGAAAAGACAGCAATCCAAGCACATAGTGTTTTTTTCCTGGGAGTCGTGGATTGAGTTCAATGGAGGTTTCACCTGGCTCATCTCTTCGAAAGTGCACTCAAACAAACAATTACCCTCCCTCATTGGTATGGAATGGGTATTATGATGAAGGAAAGGAGGGAACATTTGATTCACTATGTGTATCCTCCTTCATTAATTTTATTTGAAACCTTATTCATTGGGTGACCTGTCACAAGTATATCACAAGGTAGGCTACTTTGGCTTTTTTTCACGGCTGCAACAACTTTTGGTGGAAAACAGACTGCTATTGTATTTGGCCTGTCTAAAAAAAAGGGTCGGGCGAACGCTTACATTATTTGAAACGTTTTGTTTTGTTAGTGTGTCCAACCTCTTCCACCCGACGGGACCGGTACCGGTCCCGAAATGACATTGTGTCATAAATCAATATCTCCAGAGTGTTCTACAAAAGTATAATTTTTTTTGTCAAACGTATTCAAGTGTAAACATCATAACCATGTCACAACAGCATTTATAATGTATATTATCATCAATACGTTAGTTTAGGAATAGGTTAATGTGTTATTAGATAGATTTTCCTTTTCGAAATGTCTGTTTATTTCGCAAGACCATTTTGGAAAACCTTGAATCATGGGAATTGTAGTTTTTTGCAGCCATTTTGTAGAGGACATTCATAGCTCTGGATCTGCGTTGGAATTTTTCAAAACTACACTTTGTGAAAGGATCTATGGGGTTCAAGGTTCATAGTTCTGTATGCATTTTTTTAATAACTCTTATTATTCGGGATAATGTACCACAAAACATAACATTATTGACAAATATTGAAACGCAGTTAGTTTATCTTCCCTATAGTTAGCATGCAGCAACAATTAGATCTGAATTTTGTTTCAAAACGGTTGCACCCTGGTGAAAATAAAAAAGTACAGTATATTACAGTAGATTTCATTATCTGTTCTTATGCACGCCTGGTGATACTAAATCCAAATTTAACTTGGCAATTTGAAAGATAATATATGTATATATATAAATGTGTGAATTGGCTATAATAAGGTAATTTATAAGCCTGCTATTCTATATTCTATAATAATATTTCAAATTGCATTAGTCCGGATGGGAGAATTCTGTACTGTATCTACAGAACCTTCTGTTTAATCATCTTCCCTTTATTAATTTCCTTAGATTTTCTGTACACATGATCTCAAGAAGGTACTGAACGAGATCAGTGGCCGTTTTTAATGTTTGGTCATTATTAGCATGGTGTTATTCACTGTCAAAGACGCAAAGAAAAATCATAATTCATATTCTCCTTTGTTTCATCACAATTTAAGCAAGCCTAGTTATAGACACAATATTTCTGACACTGGGAATACATAGATGTCCCTAGATACCAAGAATATGCAAATGGTCCTTGTAGAAGTGGAGCAATATTCCATTTACCTAGGTATGTATTTTAGGCGGATCTTCAGAAAATAGGCGCCGGGCTTAAGAGGTTAATTAAGTCAAGCTATTATTTTCCAACACTGGTCGCCATTGAGTGTCCGTGCTGTTTTCAGGCATGCCCCTTCAGTCTTCCTCATTCAGCTGCTGGATATTTCCCCTTTTTCCTACCTGTACATTTAATAATATATTTACAGTGTGAATTTCCAGGGCCCAGTAGTTCAAAACCTTTAACCTCTTAACTGGCGCCCCCAAACGTGGCCATTTTTAAACTTGAACTTGAGGACTGCATAATGTTTTGCAAACCAAAATACTATACTTTATACGTATAGCACAAAATTCACTTGCTAATGAAATAGAGTAACATAGGTCTGAACTTGAGTTGTAGAAAAACTCACGTTTTTCTGTAGTAGTTAGTAGTCCAGAAGTAGTATTTCCAAAATAATTAGATATGCTGAAAAAACACACTGGGTCCATAGCCTGAAGTCTTGTGTAGTACATGTCCAAATTTCATAACAATCCGTTTAGAAATGAGTGATTAGGAGTGGTTTTGGTCAAAAGTTAAAAATAAAATAAAAAAGAGTTCAGCTCAGAAAACCATTTTCTCATTGACTCCAATGCATTCGACCGAGAATTCTCTTCCTGTTTTCGCTTGTGACTTTTCACCTAGATCCCTGATTTGCTTATTCCCACATGGGGTACCATTGGAAAGTCACACTCATTCGTTACAACCCTGTCCAATATCTATTGAGATCGCCAAATGATTGACGGTGGCTCGGGAGTCGGGAGTGGTATTTGAAAAAAGAAAAAGTCTGCCGTCTACTTCGGCACACGCCTCACATATCGGCATGTAACTCGAGAACCGCTGAACGGATTTTGTCAATCGACAGGCAATCGACAGGCAAGAAATAGGGCCTTAATTCGATATATATATATTGTACATGCACAAAATATGCACACCCGAGCCGCTAGAGGTCACCAAAGTGGCGTGTCAGGCCGGTGGGCAAATCATCCTCAAGAGGGCCCGTATACGGGCCGTTGCGTGATAAGAGTAATGTCAATCAGATCTGTTTGTGATCCGGGATCAGACAACTCGGCCAGATTTTGTCCTGGTATTTCAAAGCAATTCAGGATAGGATCACCCTCATCCAGATTCTGATTTTTCAAGATTACTAGATCCTGAATATCAGTGCTTTAATCCTACCCATCTCCATCTAGTGTTTTAAGATAATCTCTCTTTAATCTAAATTACATTTGTGATTCACAATCTTTGTTGTGATATTTTTATGAGCATAAACATTTATGACATCAACATTTGGTTGAAAACAAAATAGGCCACCACAAACATGACTTTTTTTTTAATAAAATGTATTTACCATGAAGGCAAATTTTTTTGTATTATTTCAGTTAACAAACTTTGCCATCTTATTTATATTGAAACATATTTTAAAATAAATTGTATAGTACTTTTTGCTCTGATAATCCACCCCTCTGATGGGATCAAGATAATCCAGTTTTTTTATCACAATCCTGTGTTGTCGGTTTAAACTACCCATTTTGAAGATTTTATCCAGATTAAACCTTGGATTTGATTTCCTGATCTGATCAGTTATCAAAGTGATCCTAATCCAGATTTTTGGTTTTGAACTACCCAAAATTCATATCTGATCGGATCAGATTTTTAAATCCCATTTTTTGTGATCCATGATCAGACAACTCAGCCAGATTTTGTCCCGGTATTTCAAAGCAATCCAGGATAGGATCACCCTGATCCAGATTCAGACTTTTTAAGATTACTAGATCCTGAATATCAGTGCTTTAATCCTACCGATCTCTATCTACCGACCCTAGATATGAAAAAAAGAATGACAAGGACCACATTGCAGAGACATCTATAATGTCTAATTATATTGTTAAATATATAAAGGACATAAAATCACAATGGAATTGTAATAAAAAAAATACTCCCACTAGGGTAACAACAAAAAACATTGATTCAAAGGCAGCTGATCATCAGGCATGGTTTGAGGGGCTGAATTCTAAGTGAAGTTTCAGTTTGCTGAAGGTGATGAGTGATGACAAGACTTTTTTTTGTTGAAGATTGTTACATTCAAGCCTAAAATATGGCTCGTGTAGGCCTTGAATGTAAAGTGGTGGACACTGGACACAGGACACTGGACAAGAGTTTATCAAAAATAACAATATATATTTGAACAGCTATCTAAATGGACAAAAAGAGTGGGAGCTGGATGTTCCAGACTCCAAAGTTCAATAACAAAAACGAATGCACATGGGCAAAAGAGAACAAACAGCAAAAATAGACAGGTAAGCAGTGAGAGCAGGTGAGACTCTGGTGAGCTGACATCTCTTGTGAAGTGCGAGACACTGCAGCCTTCACTCTGCTCTGCTTTGTAGGGCATGGTGCCTCATCACCACACCTGTGTCAATTAGAAGAACGGCCATTTTAATTACATGGAAAATAACAGAAAGAAAACAGAAGTGTGTGTCAATTAAACCACCAATTAGTGACAGCACACTACAACCACAATGTGAATATGCACCACAGACAGTAAGTATCCCTCCACCATGTGAAAGTAATACGTAACACCCCCACACCGAAAATGTATGTTCTTCTCCCAACTATAGCCCAAAGAAACCATCACCAAGAGAATGAACATAAATAAATAAGGGGATACTTACCAACCTTACCTATAAAAAATGCAACCGCACACACTAACATGTGCAGCGCCTGTACTGTGTAGAGTGTGAGCCCCGGTCAAGAGTCACTCAACTGTACATCAAAAAAAAACTATGACCCACAAATCTGGAATTACTGTGAGTCACTACTAGGGCTGGGCGATATAACGATAACGATAAATATCGCGATATATTTTAATAATCGATATTGAATATCAAAAAAAATAAAAATAAAAAAATCTTTTTTTATATTTTTTTTGTGACCTGCAACAGGGCAGTTTTAAAACCAGAGACAGTGGACAGACTTGTCTTTCTTGCCTGCAACTTAAAGTAATGGCTTTGCTTGTCCAAATGACAATACTGACCAAATTGAGATTTATTTTTCTCTTGTCCATTTATTTTGTTTGCTTTCTAATTTAAAATACAGTTTGAAACCGTCTGTACACAGTAGGCTATGTGTGCTAGCAGAACTAGACTCCAGTCACGAGTCACGGTGCACATGTGCGGTGGTTTGTCCACCAAAAAAGCGCCAAAAGATCGAAAATAAACTAGCAGAGCCAGAACTGTTCAACTCCCCTGGAGCCACAGCCAGCAGAGAAGCCGGTTTACTTTCGCTTTTAAACCAGCTGCAGCCTGATAACTGGAGTGTGAGGGGATGTAACACTAAATATGGCGGCAATGACAAAGAATTGCTGCAAAATAAACATACATCTGTTGTAAAAAAATATATATATATATATTTTTTTTAAATACAATTAGATTATTATCGATATCGAGAAATATGATAACATTATCATATCGTTATCGCGATATGATTTTTTTCCATATTGCCCAGCCCTAGTCACTACCACAAAGTGATAATGGGTCGGCCCCTGTCGAACACGACCTTTAACTCTGTCGAATGCTCCCTACTGAGGAAAATTTGACACCATTGTTTAGTACAAACAACCCTGTCCTGATACCCGCTCAAGCGAGACCTCTCCAAAATGTATCCAGCTGGGCCTGGATGAAGTGGAGCTGGTGGAAACACCCAACCCGGTTCCCCCACTACCTGTTCCACTGAGGCGCAAGGCCTAAAAGCCAAACCACCCACGAACCGATCACCACAACTTTATTCTAACAGGCCGCTCCACCGATACCGACCTGTCTAAAAGAGGCATTAAACCGGAACCAATATGAGAGACAGGTTCATCGCACTCAGGATAGCCAACAGGAACACAAGACACTCCCAATAGTCCTGGCACCACCACAGAGCCCATCCCCCCCTCCTCCTGGCACTGGCCCAGGAGCAGACATTAAACCATGATCTCCCAGAGCAGGATGTACCGCCAGCGGCACGTCACCACCGTCTCTGGAACACAGTAACATCTCATCAGTCATAAAAGCATTTGGATCACCACTCAAAATGGCGTCAAACATCAACAACGTCATGTTGTAAAATGGTGGCACACACATCTACAACGGCATGTTCTAAAATGGTGGCACACACAGGGTCGTCACGGACAAAAATGGTGTCAGAAAAATGCTTACTGTCACGAGCCAAAATGGTGGCACACACAGCAACATTGTCACGACACAAAATGGCGGCACACACATCAACCTCATCACGATCAAAATGGCCTCCACTCATTAGATTAGGTTGTTGTTGTACAGGACACAGGTAACTAGGTTGACTAGCATATCTAGCATACCAAGTGCCTGGCAGAGAGTCAGTGTGGTCACGTGAACACATCAGAATTAACAACTGACACACTGGGATCATCAGTGGGTGCCCACCTGTCCCGTGAGATGACCAGTCTAAGACTGAAACTTGAACAACGATCAAAGGACCGTTATTTTGGATTCGAGACCAGTGCTCTCATGCAGAGGTTTCCTACCGCACAGGTTGCTGCGATCGAACAGGACTTTTACATTTTCTATCAGAGAGCGCTCGCTTACCTAGACAAATGGTTTGATTTCTCTCATCAGAATTACCTGAAACAGGTGTCATGCTTGGCTCTCAAGAAGAGAGCATTCAGCTTCCAAGAGCTTCGCGAAGCAGCTGAAGCTCTTAATATCAGCAGCAAACTGGACTCTGCATTGTTTAAAAAATGTTGTGGGTTCACCATACACATATTGCGGAGACTGTGCTGTCTCACCTTTTCTTTATGTTATATAGGGTTTGTGGAGACTTTGGGTCTCACCCTTTTTGTTATATGAGCAACTGAGTGATACGCTATTCACAATAAAAACATTATAATATTGTGAAGATCAACCATCGCATTCCGTCTCCTCTCTTCTACACTTCACTGCTAATAATGCTCAGGAAAAGATGGTTGAAAAGACTTAGCTCCTGCTCTTTCTATTAATGGAGTGATTTTATCAGCTTGGATACCAAGATTGATGGTTACCTGCTTAATGATGAAAGTGTGATTAAATAAAGATGTTGGTGACATAGACAGTAGCGGCTGAGAAGGTGAAGCATCTATACAGTTTAATAAGATTAATAACAAAATGTGCTATATATAGCCTACCGTCTGCGTCGAATATGAAATAAAGGCATTTAAATAATAAATACATTTCTTTAATTTTAATTAATGGTCACCCTAATCATCACTGCTGACAAGTGAGACATCATGAACATTAGAGCTATAGGAAGGCTGGCAGCCCAATTCTGACCTTGTACCTCTTCAACCAGAATGGTGCCACATGAAATATCAGAAACAGTGCCACATGAAGTAGCAACATTCCTCATAGCATCCTTCCCACTCTCATCCGTCTCATTCTCCTCCTCCACTTCGTCTGAGGCCTCAGCCACCTTAAAGGCTGGGAAGCCCTCGAGATACTGCTTCGCCAGACCATCACCTGCCACTTGAGTATCTGGCACACATGTCACCTCCGGTTTCACTAGCACTTTCCCTCCAGCCAAGTCATTGCCCAAGAGCAACGTTACCCCCTGCTTAGGGAGTTTGCCAGCCGCCACTCCGATCACCACCGGTCCTGACACTAGGGCACAATCAAGAAAGACATTATGCAGTGGCACATTCATCGTGTGCATTCCAAAAGCCTCAATAACAACCCCTACATCCAACTCTGAGTGGTGCGTAAAGGGCAGGACACTACTGTGAACAAAAGATTTGGATGCGCCAGTATCACAGAGAATTGTCACTGGTACTTTAGGACCTCCCTCTGTCAATGAAACAAACCCTTTACTCCTGAAAGGCGTGTAAAGGTCATCCACTCCTTTGCCATCTAGTGGAGACCGAACAACAGGGTTACGTACAGGTGTATTTATCAACATCACTGGCCTGGGTGGGTTAGACGGGCACTTTTCTGAGTGCAAATGATAACAATTCTCCATCACATGTCCTGCACTCCCACAATTCCGGCACTTCCGGGTATCATCGCTTCCCCATGCCCCATTAAACTTACCACTACCCCCAGCACTGGAGACCGTAGGCCTAGTAGTACCCCATCTCTGCCTCCCCTCTCCATCACACACAGGATAATGCTGTCTCTCAAAAGATGTCCTATGGGTCAGAACATAATCATCAGCCAGGACCGCCGCTGCCGAACAGGTCCTGACTTTCCTCTCATTTAAGTACATAGCAATATCCTCAGAGACGCCATATACCTTGAATTCTTCTAATAAGATTAGGTCCCTAATCTCCTCCACTGTGGTGACCTTTTCCGCTGCACACCACCGGTCAAAAAGCAACCGCTTTTCCCTCACAAACTCTACAAAAGACTGAGAGATTTGTTTCCTTAAATTGCGAAATTTTTGGCGGTAAGCCTCAGGGACTAACTCATAGGCCTTAACACTTTGAATGCCCATCACGAGAAGCCTCGTTTTATTTTTTTTATTAGCGATCTGAATTCATATTTCATCAACCGAGTCTACCGTTGGTAACCCTCCCCCGCCAGGCGCTCAGATGTGAAAAAAGCGCCCCATATGTCTCCCAGATGGCAATGCACCCTTTTGGATTGGACTCAATGAAAATGGATGAGAAAAAAAAACCCGGAATCCACATTTTACTTCTCACGCATGTAACCGGAGCCGATCAGATTAATTCTGGACCCTCAGCACAGCGTGTAATATGTGTTTTACAGTATACACGTTGGATCAATAAAAGGATCGATTTTTGGAATGGCGATCAGGAATTGGAATAATCCATTTGGATACCATCTGATCTCAGGTAAGGAATCTATTTGACCAGTTTTAGGATAATCAGACCTGTTTTCACGGAGATATAAGCTTTTCCCCTATATGTTGATATGGCTGTTTGACTGTAAGAGCCATCAGGAACTGAGAGAATCGATGTTCAGCTCGCGGCACCAGCGTGCACATATACTATCGATAATCTAGCATTTATTTGAAAACAATTCATAAATAGGCCGCAAAATGACAACGTTCTAGAATATTACAGTACAGGGCGATTATCATGGAATCTTTTTTTTTCTTCTTGAAAACGAGGGCTTTTCAAAATGCTATCAAACGGAAATGAACCGATAAAAAAACAATCCACTTCGACAATGTTGACTGGAAATGAGTAATTGATAAGCGATGGGCAGATTAGACACAGCCATAATTTAAAACATAGATTAGGCGATATTAATGCTAACATTGAAGTGGATGGTGGGCATTCAAGCACTAAATGTGCGCCCCCTGCTGGGCACTGAAAGTGTTAAGGATAGCCTGTTTCACCAAATTATAATCCTTATCAGGATACATCGACGCATACACGGTATGTGCCTTACCGCGCAAAGCACTCTGCATGAGGATAGTCCATTTATCTGCTGGCCAGCCGCAACTGCCAGCTATGTCTTCAAACAATAAAAAAAAAAACTATCAACATCCCTTTCCAAAAAAAACGGAACCATACTTTTCTGCCTAGCCATGTCAAAACCCGGCTCCCGTTGCACATGCACAGCACCAGCATCATCTCCATTGTTACGTATCGCCATCTTCCGGCCATACGCTGCCTGGATGCAAACCTCACGTGCCACATCAGCAGCTTCCTGGGCCTCACGTTCAGCTGCTCCAGCCTCACGCTCAGCTCTGGCTGCAGCTGCTCTCCTCACCTCACTAGCTTCCTCAATAGCTGCCATCTCACACGCTTTCATAAGCTCCTCATCTCGCCCCCGCGATTTTAAGTTATAGCTCTCCACTTCCAATGCATGCAGCTTTTAATACGCCCTGACATCTACATATCCCTCATCCAGAGATTTATCTGCAGCCACACCAAAAAAAAACCTGCTTATCCAGTTCCTCAATTAATTGACCTTGCAAGCTCTCCTTTCTCTGGCCTGCATCGAGGTCTATTGAAAACCTAGTAGCCACCTGCATGAACTCTTCCTTCGTACATTTTTGTACCTTCGCCATTGTTGGCTCTGCAACAAAATCATCAATGTCCAACGTCATTCTTACTATCCACAGTAAATAACAAGGAGATACAACAATTAACTGTGCACTACTCAAACGGTGTAGCACAAAAGAGATATAGTTCAATATTCTAAACACAAGCAACTCACCCACCGTTCCTACGACCTGGGGTTCAAACTCCAATTTTCCCTGTATCCACAAAAAAGGTTAGCACGTAATTCAATCAGTGATTTAAGACACACGGCATAACTATAGAACGCAATTAAACTCACATGCAGTAGTTTAAAACACTGCATTTCATGTCAGCACGCAATTAAATCACACTGTATTTAAGACACACGGCATAACATATACTGGATCAAAAGGTCAAGCTCAATAATGCATACAGATCCTATACTATCACAGCAGACACTGCTACCGGACACTAGCTACAGGCCTCTGCTGAGAGGAACCACTACTAACCACACACAGATCCTATACTAGAGAATTACAGCAGACACTGTTACTGGACACTAGCTACAGGCCTCTGCTGAGATGAACCACCCACAAGACTAACCCTGTGGAGTCATACATATAGACATTTATCCCAAAATACTGGAACAAATGCTCTTCAGTAACACAAACAAAGTGAGGCAAAACCTCTTGTGTTACTTCAACAAACAAATTCATCAAACAAATTCAAACAATTCAAACAGGTGCTCCTTACAATCTGATATGACTCACAAATAGCTTCTAAAACCTACACTTTAGTCAATGAAGGACTGCTAGGCCCACCACATGTCTAATCTAACATAAATACATCAGGTCCTAACACACTAATTATATTCTCCGGCCCCCTAACCTACCTATACTGAAAGCTAATGCACTGTAGACCTAGCTTTCTTCAACCACACCTGCTACCAGCCAAAGATCATATCGACCATACACCCGTCAAGTATATAGTATAGTACAAGACAAGTATATGGTACTAATCCCTTCAATGACTGCCCCAGGGTTATGTGGTACACAGGAAGCTAAACACAGCCAGAAAACAATGAAATTACCTACTTGTGGTGTCCACTAAACTAAATATTTAAACAGCATATAAGTAGTCAAATCAAATTATAAATTAAGAGCATACTCACCTGTTTGAAGACCAGCTAGAGCCCCCATGTTACATTCAAGCCTAAAATATGGCTTGTGTAGGCCTTGAATGTAAAGTGGTGGACACAGGACACATAAAAAATAACAATATTTATTTGAACAGCTACCTAAATGGACAAAAAGAGTGGGAGCTGGGTGTTCCAGACTCCAAAGTTCAATAACAAAAACGAATGCACATGGACAAAAGAGAACAAACAGCAAAAATAGACAGGTAAGCAGTGAGAGCAGGTGAGACTCTGGTGAGCTGACATCTCTTGTGAAGTGGGAGACACTGCAGCCTGCACTCTGCTCTGCTTTGTAGGGCGTGGTGCCTCATCACCACACCTGTGTCAATTAGAAGAACGGTCATTTGAGGCCATGTCCTCATGTATATGGATCTTTTGCCAAACGCACATTTTATTCCACGATTGGGCCTCTCATCCACACGTAAAGGGTGTTTTCAGAGACATAAACGGAGACTTTCTTAAACGCATTTTAAAGTGAAGATTTTCCAAAATATCCGTTCAGTGGATCCGTGCAGCCACTGTAAACGCATAGTCTAGAGATAAACGATGACGCCACAGCTCACTACGCATGCTCAGACTGTGCGGGCCGTAATAATATCTGGCCCGTCAGATTGTTTGGCGAATATTACTTTACTATTTCTCTAATATATATCAGACCGACTATAGACTAGCTAGGCTATATATTTCAGCTATAATGTCCTAACAGAGAAACTACCACCACCTAAAACATCCTTATTACACCTTGTTTTATCCATATCGCCATTGTTGGCTCTGCAACAAAATCATCAATGTCCAACGTCATTCTTACTATCCACAGTAAATAACAAGGAGATACAACAATTAACTGTGCACTACTCAAACGGTGTAGCACAAAAGAGATATAGTTCAATATTCTAAACACAAGCAACTCACCCACCGTTCCTACGACCTGGGGTTCAAACTCCAATTTTCCCTGTATCCACAAAAAAGGTTAGCACGTAATTCAATCAGTGATTTAAGACACACGGCATAACTATAGAACGCAATTAAACTCACATGCAGTAGTTTAAAACACTGCATTTCATGTCAGCACGCAATTAAATCACACTGTATTTAAGACACACGGCATAACATATACTGGATCAAAAGGTCAAGCTCAATAATGCATACAGATCCTATACTAGAGAATCACAGCAGACACTGCTACCGGACACTAGCTACAGGCCTCTGCTGAGAGGAACCACTACTAACCACACACAGATCCTATACTAGAGAATTACAGCAGACACTGTTACTGGACACTAGCTACAGGCCTCTGCTGAGATGAACCACCCACAAGACTAACCCTGTGGAGTCATACATATAGACATTTATCCCAAAATACTGGAACAAATGCTCTTCAGTAACACAAACAAAGTGAGGCAAAACCTCTTGTGTTACTTCAACAAACAAATTCATCAAACAAATTCAAACAATTCAAACAGGTGCTCCTTACAATCTGATATGACTCACAAATAGCTTCTAAAACCTACACTTTAGTCAATGAAGGACTGCTAGGCCCACCACATGTCTAATCTAACATAAATACATCAGGTCCTAACACACTAATTATATTCTCCGGCCCCCTAACCTACCTATACTGAAAGCTAATGCACTGTAGACCTAGCTTTCTTCAACCACACCTGCTACCAGCCAAAGATCATATCGACCATACACCCGTCAAGTATATAGTATAGTACAAGACAAGTATATGGTACTAATCCCTTCAATGACTGCCCCAGGGTTATGTGGTACACAGGAAGCTAAACACAGCCAGAAAACAATGAAATTACCTACTTGTGGTGTCCACTAAACTAAATATTTAAACAGCATATAAGTAGTCAAATCAAATTATAAATTAAGTGCATACTCACCTGTTTGAAGACCAGCTAGAGCCCCCATGTTACATTCAAGCCTAAAATATGGCTTGTGTAGGCCTTGAATGTAAAGTGGTGGACACAGGACACATAAAAAATAACAATATTTATTTGAACAGCTACCTAAATGGACAAAAAGAGTGGGAGCTGGGTGTTCCAGACTCCAAAGTTCAATAACAAAAACGAATGCACATGGACAAAAGAGAACAAACAGCAAAAATAGACAGGTAAGCAGTGAGAGCAGGTGAGACTCTGGTGAGCTGACATCTCTTGTGAAGTGGGAGACACTGCAGCCTGCACTCTGCTCTGCTTTGTAGGGCGTGGTGCCTCATCACCACACCTGTGTCAATTAGAAGAACGGTCATTTGAGGCCATGTCCTCATGTATATGGATCTTTTGCCAAACGCACATTTTATTCCACGATTGGGCCTCTCATCCACACGTAAAGGGTGTTTTCAGAGACATAAACGGAGACTTTCTTAAACGCATTTTAAAGTGAAGATTTTCCAAAATATCCGTTCAGTGGATCCGTGCAGCCACTGTAAACGCATAGTCTAGAGATAAACGATGACGCCACAGCTCACTACGCATGCTCAGACTGTGCGGGCCGTAATAATATCTGGCCCGTCAGATTGTTTGGCGAATATTACTTTACTATTTCTCTAATATATATCAGACCGACTATAGACTAGCTAGGCTATATATTTCAGCTATAATGTCCTAACAGAGAAACTACCACCACCTAAAACATCCTTATTACACCTTGTTTTATCCATATAGGCAGTAGCGCTTTGAAGTAATAATAACTTCGGTGGACTTGGTGCTGAAATGTCATTCAAACTATCCTTACTTATGCGACGACGGCACCACACGTGAACAGTACAATGCAACTAATGAATGTCTTGATGTAATTAGTATATATATATAGTTTGCTTTGTGATAAGGACTCGCCATTTAGTTTCAGAATCCGGAGATTGTTAGCCCCTTTCGTGACTGTGATATATTTTTTATAAACTGCTCAAAACGGCATTATTTCCGACGTTGGCTGCCTGGTGTGATCACAGCGCATGCGTATCATGCACCCAATGCCGGAAATAATGCCGTTTTGAGCAGTTTATAAAGAATATTTAAAATGTTTATTAGCAACGCCGAGATTTCAAACCATTCCGTATGTCTGTCCGAAACCCTCGTGCAACTGTGAGTACCTTTGAAACGTCTCTGTGATACTTGTATAACGAACGGTTCGGTTAGAACCAGTCCTTCATGGTAAATCTAGGTTGGTTTCCTATTGAGGAGCAAGTTACTGTGGATTCACTTGGTGCATCACAGTCACGAAAGGGGCTAGGAGATTGTGATCTCAACATTGACACTGGGTCTCATTCTCGAACGAAGTTGCGACAAAATATTTCGTCTTAGCCAGATTTCGGCCTATTTAAGACATATTAGGGCTGGGAGTGGGAGTCCTCAAATTTTCCTGAGATCTTATTTGAGAGCAGATCTAAGAGTGCTGAGGAGCACACTTAAATAGGCTCTCAGCCCACGATCAAATCTCATGATTGATTGACTAATTTAAAATTGTATTATAATTTGACAGACTGTGTTCTCATAGTGATTCCTTCATGTTAACGCTACAGGCCTCCTTGGAATTAATTACTTGATCATAATTAAAATAAATATGACAATATTTGTACGATAAGAAATTACGCATTTGATGTCGGAAAAATAAATAATATGGATTCATCTGATCACAGGGCAGCTGGATTAACCATATCTGAACCAGCTATTTTGGACAAATGTATAATTACTTTAATTTCTCAGATATTCAAACACAATTATGCAATTATTGTGAAATGATTGAAAATAATAATAATTTAATGCCTTCTGTGGAATTTGCATTTCTTATTTGTTACACATCTGTTTTAATGATTAATTATATACATTTGAAAGAATGCAGGTCAACATGCAATGTATCCCATTGATTGGTATACAATGGGACAGACCTTTGTTTGATTGATTGATTGATTCATTGAAAACTTTATTAACAGATTGCAGAATGGGTACAGTACAGTACAGCTCAATTACATAAGGGGATGCAGACCAGAGAAAGAATTTCATCTTGTTTACATCAGGGTCCCCCATTTTCAATGCATCATAAAATATATGACACACACGACACAGATAGACAGTACTGCTACATCAATACATTTATGACATACCAGATTTGCAAATACAGTACTGTTTGTGATACAAAAATAGTCCAGAAAAGAGAGTACATTTGACGTAGAAACTGTTGGAGGAGGTTGGGTAGGAGGGGTGGTAGACTTACACTGTACAAGCAAAACTGTACATTGGAATATTGACAAAACCATACTTGGTAATTTACTGTACATTGGAGGGGGTTGATATAGCTATGAACCTGCATTCCTTCGAATATATCATTATCAATTAAACGTATATTGAAATACACTATATAGCCTATACAGCAACACTGAAATGACAGTGGATAAATAAATAAGAACTAAAGCTAATCGGTGGAAATAGACTGCATTAATATTCCATAACAAGTCTTGTGTGCGCCTACGAATGAACAGTAGCCTATAGGCTTAATTATGGAATAATAAGCCATACTGCGTTCATTCATTACGCCCGCCGGCCCGTAGGCTATATATATTATATGTCATTCATTCATTCATATACAGTACTGCGCGCACGTGTGTGTGTGCGCGCGCTGCGGCAGGTGTGTACCGCAAGCTGTATATGATGCCAATACATTAATCTAATCTAGTTTTGATGGGCACAAGCGTGATTATGAAACCTAGCCGCATTTCTCGGAGACACTCTCTGATTGGCACTGACTGACGCTAGGTTTCGTAATCACGCGGCTCTCAAAGCACTTCCCCCATTCCATTTCACACAGCTGCGTCACCAGTTGCTTTATAAGGACTGTCGGGGGCGTGGTTTGTATGCAAATGAGCTGAACGGGAACGCGCTTTGTTTACGACAGAATGCCATTCTCCAAGCAGATATCAGATCATATAATTTCTGCAACCGTTTCAGCCACTTAAGACATATCTCCAGCACGTTCAGGACTCAGAGTGTACTTGTCATAGATTATGTCTCAGTGGTTCCAAGATAAGTCTTCCAGAATATATCTTTGAAAAATCTTCGGGAATGAGACCCACTGTATCTCTCCGTCGCCCAGTACGCAGAAGTAAAGCATTGAATCGTGACATATCTAGATTGGTTGTTTCCTCTGGACTGCATAATCCTCCGCTATATCTATCTATTTATCATCTTGTATGTCAATATAGCCAATGGAAATGCTAGGAATGGTCAAGTGGGCTGGGTGAACCAATGGACAATTCCTATCGTTTCTCAGTCGTCCTGACCGCTCGTACATCGCTTATCGCCACCTGCTGGCCCGCATGCTTGTTGGAGCAATTCATATGCGTTTATGTGTTTGTGTCTGGATGGAGTTTCTTTTTTTAACACTGTGGTGTGGACAGGGATTTTATTTTAAACAGAGCCTGAGAATATCCGTTTGGCAAAAGATCCAGATACGTGAGGACATGGCCTAAGTATCCCTCCACATGTGAAAGTATTACATAACAAAGATATTTTACAAATTACATTTGTGATTGACAATCTTTGTTGTGATACTTTTATGAGCATAAACATTTATGTCATCAGCATTTGGTTGAAAACAAAATAGGCCACCACAAATGTGACCAAAAGATAAAAATGTTTATTGATTTGCCATGAAGGCTAAAATTGTGTATTATTTCAGTTAACAAACTTTGCCATCTTATTTATATTGAAACACATTTTTTAATAAATTGTATAGTACATTTTGCTCTGTTAATCCACTGGAAATCCACCCATCTGGTGGGATCAAGATAATCCAGTTTTTTGGGATCAAATTGATCCCAATCCTGTGTTGTCGGTTTGAACTACCCGTTTTGAAGATTTGATCCAGATTAAAGCTTGGATTTGATTTCCTGATCTGATCGGATATCAAAGTGATCCTAATCCTGTTTTTTGGTTCTGAACTACCCAACATCCAAATCTGATCCAATCAGATAGGGATTAAAAATGTTGAACTCCTGGGCCTGGTGACCTAAAACTAAGAGGTAATTACTATTTCTGGGTTTTGACAGTTTTCAGCATGATTTATATGTTTGTTTTGTCCTAAAGTTGTTGTTTATGAATACGCTGTCTAATCCCTATTTATTCCCCAGGTTTCCCCAAAAAGATGTGCGGCGATTACAAATCAATGTGCATGATGTGATGTTGGTCTGATGTATTGGACGTGGAGATTGGGGAGGGGTGGTTGGGGTATTGGAGTTAGTGAGCCAATTCCTTCTGATCTCACTGGATTATAGTAAGATCACAGATCACCTTTCAATCACAGTGGACACAGTGGAGCCTGAACTTCTCTGCTCACATCGCCTCAACAACCAGAACACTCACCTCTGTGGTCATGAAATACTTTGAGAGGCTGGTCAAGGATTATATCTGTGCCTCTCTCCCTAGTAACATGGACCCACTGCAGTTTGCATACAGGGCAAACAGGTCCACTGACGATGCGGTCTCCCAAGTACTGCACAACACACTATCTCACCTTGACAGTCAGAAGGGGGGCTATGTAGCGGCTGGGTGGCGCAGCGGACATTGCGCTCGTCACCAACGCAAGAGACACCGGGTTCGAATCCGGCTGTCTACGTTGCCTCCGGCTTGGGCCGGCCGTCATACTGGCTCAATTGGCAGAGTCAGCGGGTGGAAGTCGATGGGTGGTAATCTGGACGTTGTGAACAGCGACACCTACAGGTTGGTTGGGGGACGCCTGCACAGCAGAGACAGGAAATGGCGGGGGTAGTGTGAGCCTCCCACACGTTACACCTTGCCAATGAGAGTCCACGCTGGCAGGTGAAAATATGTGACAGGCTGCCTCCTCATGTACCGGAGGGGACACATGATGCAAGGCTTCTATCCTCCCTACAACCGACCAGTGGGGGGCATATGCAAGCAACGTCCAAGACAGGGGAGGGGAGAATTTAAAACATGAAATTGGGATGGGAGAAAAAATGGAAAAATAAGGAGAAAAAGGGGGGCTATGTGAGATTGCTGTTCATTGACTATAGTTCAGCTTTCAACACCATAGTCCCCACCAGACTGGTTGACAAGCTGATCGATCTGGGTCTGAGCTCCGCCATGAGCGCCTGGATCCTGGACTTTCTAAGTGACAGGCCCCAGGCGGTCAGGGTGAGGGGTCATACCTCCAGCAAAATCACAGTATCGGGTCCCCCCAGGGCTGCGTATTGAGCCCCCTGCTGTACTCACTGTACACACATGACTGTGTGGCCAGGTTTAGCTCCAACTCCAAGTTTGCGGACGACACAGTGGTGGTGGGGCTGATCTCTAACAATGACAAGAAGGCCTATCGGGAGGAGGTTGATGAACAGCCTACTCCTGAACATTGGTAAAACCAAAGAGCTGATTGTGGATTTTAGGAGAATACAGCAGGGGACACACACGCCGTTGTGGATAAACAGGGCTATCGTGGACAGGGTGAGCAGTTTCAAGTACCTGGGAATCCACATCACAGAGGACCTGACATGGTCTACACACATAGATTCTGTGGTGAAAAAGGCGAAACAGCACCTCTATCACCTGAGGCAGCTAAGGAAGTTCAGAGTATCGGGGAAGATACTCCACTCCTTCTACTCCGGGGCTGTAGAGAGCATTCTGACTGGAAACATCACTGCCTGGTTTGGAAACAGCACGGCACAGGACAGGAAGGCACTCCAGAGAGTGGTGCGCTCAGCTGAGCGTACTACAGGTATTGCACTACCACCCCTGCAGGACTTATATAACAGATGTCATGGTTCCGGCCAGGGATCCTGGCCGAACAATGTGAACAGTGGTTTTCTGCCGCTCTCTGGTGGCCAAACGCAGCAACTCCAGATACTGGACTCTATGGCATTTTAGTCTATGTTTGCTGGATTCCTTTAACACTTTCAGTGCCCACCACGTGATAAGACGTTGTATCAGCCCAATGCCTGAATGCCCACCATGACAATTAGCGTTTAATTTTTTTATTAGCGATCTGAATTCATATTTCATCAACCGAGTCTCCCGTTGGTAAACCAGCCCCATCAGCAGCTCAGAATGGAAAAAAGCGCCCCCTATCGTCTATCCCTGAAAACTCCACGTCAGACTGACCTGGGATCAGTGATGTGTAAAGGCGGGGCCAGCTGGCTCCCTGAGCCGGCAAGCCGTCTGTTCAACATGGAAGTCATCGCGGGACGGGAAAATGCCTGGAACATATATTCACAGTAGCCAATCGATAGTAGACAGTAGTGATCGATTTTTGGAATGGCGATCAGGAATTGGAATGATCTTTTTGGAGAACATCTGATCTGAGATAAGGAATCTATTTTACCAGTCTTGGGATAATCAGCGTTGTATTCGCTGAGATATCAACTTAAGCTTGGGCTCTGAAAGTGTTAATGCTTTGTTGTTGTCTCTGTTCACGTTGTGTTGTCTTTATGTTACATATGTTTCCTTAAAAGGTTTATCTTTACATATGTTTTCTGTAAGTGTTAATACTTTACATGTGTTTCCTTTAAGGCTCATCCCTTTACACATGTTTTTATTAGTGTTAACATCTTTACATATGTTTCATTTAAGGGGTGTTCTTTTACATATGTTTTCCTTTTAGATATTCCTTTACACATGCTTTTATTAATGATGTGAGTTTTGTTTTACTATGCCTTGTGTTCTCCAGCCTTGGCCATGCCTAACCTTATACCAGCTGGCACTCATTAGTAATCACAGGCAGTATATAGAGCTGCCCGTTCCTCACATTAATTGTCGTGCCATTGATTTGTTTACCACAGTTGTGTTCGGTCACGTACTCACTTTGTCACCTGTATTTCCCTGTGAGTCCGTTCCTTATCCATCCAGCTCTGCTGTGTATTGTTTGTTTTCGGGTTTACAGTTCGCCTTTGTTTTGCACAGCGTGGAGCAGGCGCGTCAGCTGGAGGCGCACGGCCGTGTGATCCGTTGGCTGATTCGGGAGCTCTTGTCCCTTGCCCCCGAAGCTCTGATTACCAGCACGCCTTCCTCCACAGGTACAGCGAGTCCTCTCGCTGTTAATACGGCCCAGGCTGTTAGCCCAGCCGTTAGCCTAGCTTCCAGAGCTAGTACTGCTAGCCCCCGCTCTGTTAACACTGCCCAGGCTGTTTGTAGAGCTAAATCTATACTTTATAGTATTGCTATCTGTCCATTCTCATTGTCAATTGGGACCATAAACCGTCCCTTCAAAATGGATTAAAGAAATAATTTTTTCAGCAATACATTCTCATTTTATAGCGCCATGAATATAAGCGTTATATACTCGTACTGGCATCGTGTCCCGCTCTTATGCCATACCGAGATATACCTCATCTCCTAGTACCTACTGTACTACATAACAAAAAACTAAACACCCTTGCACTTGACCAGGCCCCGCCCCAGTGACTTACTATAAGACACCGGGCGTGGTCACCACTCACCCTTCCTCTTTTTCGTTTTCCATCATGGCGGCTGCTTGCACCCTGTGTAACTAGTGATAGCGAGTATGTAGTGTAAAGAGAAATTGAACAATGCCGGAGATTTGCTAGCCCCTGGAATCTTTGGCATGTTTCCAACGGCGCTCATATGGGTTCTGCGGCCCTGCAGATGGATGCATTTCGATGCATCTCCGCTTCGGGTCTATCCTGGTGTTTCCTCGTCTTGGCAGCACTTCGAGGGACGACGTGCGATGTGTAGCTATCGAGCTAACTCGCACTCATGTAGGGTCTGTGCCATCAGGCATTAACGCTGGTGTTAATAATACTGCTTGTTGTCCTGTGAGACAACCGAGTTGTGTATTGGCGCAAGGGGCAGGATATCTGGGTAAAAACGTTGTTGTTTTCCCCGTTACCCTGGAGCGCACGGCTAACGCTATGCTATATGCTGGGCTACTGTTTCTGTTTGTTTCCCCGCTGAGGGATGTCTGTCTAAAGTCTTCCCTCCTCTTAACCATTCATGCTGACGGTCAATCTGTGTTTACTGTTGGGAGTATTGCGCGGGCTTATTTACCTGTTCATGGGTGAATGGGCTGAGGTCAAGGGCTGGTGTGCTTGTTGTGAATATTATGAATGGTATGCAGGACTGGGTTCTCTTGTTCGCATCCCCTTAACGTTGTGTGTATGGGCTAGCCCATTCTACAGTGTATTGGTGGTGTTTTTAGTTCATTTATTCATTAACCCCTTCATGGATGCACACCACGGTGGAGGTTGCTGGTTGCAACCACCGCTGGTGCTCAGTGTTTATGAAGCAGGTGGCATCAGTCCTTTGCCTCTGGCATGTTGAAACAGTGCCGCGCCCGGCCGACGCCATGAGGTGGGTCGGCCCGGCGGGTGGCTGGTGGGCTGTGTTAAGCCTGTACCGCCACGGTATAGAATTAGCAGCGATTAGTAATCTTGTTCGCATTGCTGTTATTTTTTTTTTCTGTCAAAAATGGTGTCTGGTAGCGGGGCCATGAGGGCCAGCCGACGTCGAAACATCGCGCGAGGTTGTTGACGTTATTAGCTTTGACCTAGCCGCAAGCTATAACCGCAGGGAGGGCTAGGATGCTGTCAACGCTTGTTTACAGACATCTTGGTTGGATTAGTCTCCCTTTGAGGGGGTGAGAAGTTAAAAAGAAATGTTCCCTCCTCAGGGCTCCCCTCTCCGCAGAGGATCTTTGGTCTTACGCTGGAGCGCGGGTGGTATTGGACCTAGGCCCCACACCGCCTCACGCCGTGCAGCCAGAGGTGAGAGCACGGCCTCGCCAGCGGCTGTGGTGAGGCCCTCGACAGGCGGCCATGTTTCCCCCGCCAGAGGTACCCTGGGCGTTGAGTCAACAGGTGTCCACAAGGCCGACAGCCTTGGCGGCCGAGGGATCGGCCATATTGGATGGGCACGGCCTGAGAAACCGTCGCCGTCCTGCCGCGAGCAGCCCGCTCTCCGATCACTCCCTCCCCCAACACCAGCGGAAAAAGGGCTCTGATTTGTTTCCTTTGGCTGCAAGCCGCAAGCCTTCGTTGAAGCGCATGCGGCCCCACGTTTCGCTTCTCATGGGGACAGGGGCTGACACCCAGTTGATGGCTGAGCCTGGGTCTGTCCATGAGAATGTTGTGCTGTCAAGCGGCTACCACAGCATAAGCTGTTTTTGGTTGAGCCTGGTGTTACGTCTGTCAACTACAAGTGTTGTCAGCAGGGGAGCTCGAGACCTTTTTGAGGCAAACAGTGCAGGCTTCCCCGACCTCGCCTTCGCCAGGCCGGGTATCACGTTGGTGCCTCCCACTCCTGAAAGATTGGCAGTGGTCTCGCAGGTGCACGTGATTTGGGTGGTAGTAATATCACTGCAGGGCTACGGTGTGTAGGAACCCATGGGGGCCTCACACCTTGCATGTCCAGCTGCAGAACAACTCCTCAGCATGTTCTGGAGGGGTGTTCAGTGGGGGAGCTTTTGTCACCTAGTTTGATGTCAGCTTCCCCCGTATCAAACCGGCCCTTTCTGTCGGGGTCCCCCCTTGGGTGCGATTGCCTCGTGGGTTGTATCAGGGACCGTTGTCCCGATTCCACGGAACGCCCTGCCTGCACAGTTGGCGGGTTCAGAGTTGGCTATGCACAGCGAAAGGGACCGGGCCGCCTATCTACAGTTCCTTGCGGACCAGCACCGAATGGCGGCGGGTGCGCTCTGGGAGTATCATCACATATGTGTCACCTCGCAGCGCTAGTGACCACAACTCGGCCCGCCCCCTTCTCGTCTAGACGTTCTAGAGTTTTTTTTTTTTTTTATGTGTTTTTTTCTTTTCTTCATATTATTATAAATTGAATGTATAAGTACTTGTTTACTATAAAAACGAACAGTTAGAATATCTAAAATAGTGTCAATCCCGTGTTTAAATTTAGGTTGTTCACGGACTTTATTTCAATGAAACGGGGGCGTAATTACTGTATTTGCATGTGAATCAAGCCCGCAGAGATTTACATTGGGGGAGTGTTAGAGCGACGCACTGGCTGTCTGTTTACACTTTCAATGGGATTATCATCAGGTTGCAGCAGCTGCACTCTGGATCAGAAAGAGATGAATGCATTGGATCTAATGAACGAGTACAGGAACTTTGTTAAACCAGTTGATTCAGTCTCTGCTCACCGGTGAAAACACCGCGGTATTCAACGGAATTAACTATGAGATCGGTCGAGATGCGTCTGCATGGGTAAGTTTAAGAATGTTTGTTTACACTGTAGCAGCCAACTCTTTACAATTCCGCATCTTTGATAAAACTACACCAAGTTTTTCTGCCGACCACAAGTCCAACCATGTCACGTTTATTGTGTTATTACGACGAGCCCATTAACGTTACATTAACGTTAGCTACATTAACGTTAGCGTTAGCTAGCTAGCTAGCCACACAGCCATGTAAGTTAAAGTTGCTAACGTTATATTGATAGCTATTGTTTCAGATAGCAAGGTGGAGAGCTGTAAACAAGACGAAAGTGTATGGATGCAGGGTCCATGTGTGTGTGTGTGTGTAATAACAACAAGTTTATAATCTCAGCACTGTATCTGTATCTCTTAGGTTGTGGTGGCTAGGAGGGATATGAGAACTGTGTGTCTGTGTGTGTGTGTGTAACTAGGAGGGATATGAGCACTGTGTGTGTGTGTAACTAGGAGGGATATGAGCACTGTGTGTGTGTGTAACAAGGAGGGATATGAGCACTGTGTGTGTGTGTAACTAGGAGGGATATGAGCACTGTGTGTGTGTGTAACTAGGAGGGATATGAGCACTGTGTGTGTGTGTGTGTGTGTGTGTGTGTGTGTGTGTGTAACTAGGAGGGATATGAGCACTGTGTGTGTGTAACTAGGAGGGATATGAGGACTGTGTGTATGTGTAACTGTGACACTGACATCCATCACTTCAATCATACATTATTTTATTATTTATGCATCAGAGAATGGCCCATGTCACTGAGTGAGGACTTTGTTGCTTTTTCTCATTGTGACATAGATTTAACAATAATTCTGCTTGCAGCTTGATGTGTGTATGTGTAACTACCCCCCACCCCACCTCATACAATGTACAGTTTCTTCATCAAATACTCTCTTCTTCTTTTTTAACTCTTAGCATATCAGGTAAGTGTGTGTGTGCAGCTTGCAGAGCTACATAACATTATGGTGTGGTGGCTAGGAGGGATATGAGAACTGTGTGTGTGTGTGTGTGTGTAACTAGGAGGGATATGAGCACTGTGTGTGTGTGTGTGTGTGTGTGTGTGTGTGTGTAACTAGGAGGGATATGAGCACTGTGTGTGTGTAACTAGGAGGGATATGAGGACTGTGTGTATGTGTAACTGTGACACTGACATCCATCACTTCAATCATACATTATTTTATTATTTATGCATCAGAGAATGGCCCATGCCACTGAGTGAGGACGTTGTTGCTTTTTCTCGTTGTGACATAGATTTAACAATAATTCTGGTGTCAAAGCAGCATGGGGGGGGGGGTACATAGCTTCACAGTCCTATACAGTCCAGATAGGGGGTCCTGGAGAGACAGGGGTCCTGAGGAGAGAGAACTCTGATGGCAGCACTTAATTATGTTAATGTTATTCAGGTGAGGGGCGTTGCTGGAGGGGGTTTTGTTGACGCCCAGTTGAAACTGTCTGAAGTGTGAAAAGTGGCCTTCCTTTGAGACGCCTTTTCACCTCTTAGGTATTCTAGAACACAGCCAGTTTTAGAAGTTATAATTGAGCACATCGTGTTCAAAACATTCTCAGATTTCAACATATGACACATCATTTGAAAGCTTAGATTCTGTACTTTAGCAATCTGGAATAATCTGAAAAATTGAAATGTAGAGATCTGGCACAAAGCGCTGTGAGGTGACACATATGGCTTCAGCAGTGCCATATGTCGAAGTGGATGGAGAGAACGCTGAGGCGGGGACTTGTATTTACACAACCCCACCCGTTTTCAGGTTTGGTACAGACCCTATTGTCAGGGTCACCAGCAGTGACAGCTCTGGTCAACGAGATCCAATCTCTGTGGACGAAGCAAGCCATCGTCGTGGCGTTTTCCTCCCAGTATTCTCTGGTGCCCGAGAAATCGGGAGGGGGGGATGTCAGACCCATGCTGGACCTGTCCCATGGGAAGGTTCAGCATTTTTTGGATCATCTCCTACCTGTTGAACACTGTCAGGTGGGGGCCTGGTTCTCCTCCATAGACCTGCAGGATGCGTATTCGCATCCCCGATCTTCCATCCTAGGGCTTACCTACGCTTCCTTTGCAGGGTTTAGCGTATGAGTACCAGAGGCTGCCGTTCGGCTTTTCTCTGGCTCCCCGCATCTTCACCAAGTGCGTGGAGGCCGCACTGGGGCCTCTGCATCGTCAGGGGTTACGAAGTGTATTCTGCCCTGACAACGTTCTGGTCCTTGGCGGTCAAGGTGGATCGTCAGGTCTCATACCAGGCAGGTGGTGGAATTCCTACCAGCCTGGGGTTTGCTGTAGACTGGAAGTAGAGTACTCCTCTTCCCAGTCAACGGGTGGAGTGCTATGGGCATCCCTCTCAGAGCGTGTTATCGACACGCTCGGGATGTTCCGTCCTAGGACGGTTACGGCGCTGTCCGTGATACGCCTGCTCAGTATGATGGCATCTGCTCATTCCGTGGTCCCTCTTGGCCTCTTCTTCACCCCAGGAGGAGGTTACGGAGGTGGTTTTTTTCCAGTATGGAAATAGACCCGGTGAGAGGCAAGTGGAAGCGGCTAAGGTTCCTGTGTCAGTACTGGGGGACCTCACCCCCTGGGGAGGGCCTGGGGTCCTCACCAGGGGGGTCCCTATGGGCAGTAGGCTGTCACACGTCACGTTTTTCTCCGACGCCTCCCTCGCTGGAGATGCGGCGGGCCAACGCAGTAGGGGGCAGCTGGCAAGCCATGCTGCCCGGTCAGCGCTACGTTCAATGTGTTGGTATTGAAGGCGGTCCTTCTGGTCCTCAAACGGTGTTTGATCAGGACGGACAATACGACGTCAGCGTTGTATATCGACAGACAGGGAGGAGTACGCTCCCCCCGTCTGCACCGAGCGGCGGGCGGCTGGCTATGGGCGTTCTCCATCTGCGTAGCCTGAGGGCTCTCCACATCCCCGGCAGAGTGAATGTGGGTACAGGTGTGATGTCGCGGGCCGGTCCTCACCATGACGAGTGGGGATTACGTCCGGACATAGTCAGGCAGGTCTGGGACCGATGCTATGGCCGCCTGGGATTCTTTCCCCCCATACATCTGTTAGGTCAGTTGTTGGGGCGGGTACGTTGAGGAGCGCAGGACCTTGATCCTGATTGCGCCGGACCGGGGCGCAGCTGTGTGGTTCCCGGTCCTGATCCAGCTCTTGGTAGCCCCGTCATGGCCTGTTCCTTGGTCATCGCGGGCCCTCTCTCAAGCGCACAGGTCTCTGTGTTAGTTCCCTGTGCTGGGCCAGCCGCTGATGGTTTGGCTGGTGAGAGGGTGAGTGTGGAGAGGATGGATCCTTCTGTGGTTGACACCATCTGGAACGCGCATGCTCCCTCCACTATCGCGGTTTACGCGGGTAGGTGGCGTATTTTCCAAGAGTGGTGTAAGGCCACCCTCTTGTGAAGCGTTTCCTGCTTGGCGCTCGGCGCCTTAAGCCGGTGAAACGTTCTCTGTCTCCGAGTTGGGACCTTCAATTGGTCCTCGGCCGGTTGTCCGAGGCCCCATTTGAGCCTCTTGAGCAGGCACCTTGGAACAGCTGTCTTCAAGACTGCGTTCCTGCTGGCCATCACCTGCGTGGGTGAGCTCTGTGCTCTCTCGGTGCCTGTCTATTCATGTCAATAGCGGTGCAACTCTGAGGCCTAATCCAGTCTTCGTGCCAAAAAATATCCGGAGCTCTTTTCGCTCCAGGGATATTGTGGTTCAGGCGTTTCATCCGCCTCCTCACGCTGGTGAGTTAGAGGCGAGCCTTCACCTGTCGTGTCCGGTCCGGGCTTTGGGGGTTTACCTCAGCCGGACTCAGGACCTCAGGGCTACCGATCAGCTTTTTGTCTGTTATGGTGGCTCTCGTTTCTTATTATTGATTACCAATAACCGTGATCGTATCGTATCATAACAAGGCTCGATCGGGCTGTAATTTACGTGAAAAAGATCTTACCATGAGCCGGTTGGATCCCCCCGAGCATTTCCCCGTTATCGATCGCCATCTGGTTGATCGATATGTCCATTGGCTGATGATAAATCCCCTTATTGCATAGTGAAATCCACAATCCAAAACGTAATCCAAGCTACATGCTGCACATCTAGAATCCAGCTAACTGAAAACTCCATTGAAAGTAAAAAAAAAAATAATGCTCCGTTCAGCCACAGGGCACACTGCATTATCGCGATAGCGCCCCTAAGAGGATCTGGCCGGTATTGCACTTTCTCGAATTCAAAAAGTAGGGTACATCTGCAGTGCATCTCGGTGACCTTGAATAGGTTATTAAAATGGAATAAAAGCCAAAACAACTTGCCCTGTCCACAACGGGTGGAATCGAAACACGGAGATATCCGTGCTTCGTCCCCATTGTGTTAAGGGGTGTTCTTTTACATATGTTTTCCTTTTAGATATTCCTTTACACATGCTTTTATTAATGATGTGAGTTTTGTTTTACTATGCCTTGTGTTCTCCAGCCTTGGCCATGCCTGACCTTATACCAGCTGGCACTTATTAGTAATCACGGGCAGTATATAGAGCTGCCCGTTCCTCACATTAATTGTCGTGGCATTGATTTGTTTACCACAGTTGTGTTCGGTCACGTACTCACTTTGTCACCTGTATTTCCCTGTGAGTCCGTTCCTTATCCTTCCAGCTCTGCTGTGTATTGTTTGTTTTTGGGTTTACAGTTCGCTTTTGTTTTGCTACCGTTTTATAACGTGTATCCTTGTCGAAACTGCTCAGTAAAAGCCCGTTCACTTTCATCCGTCGTCTCAGCTTCTTCTCTCTCTGCTCCTGTCTTGCGCTTGGGTTTACAGTTCGCTTTTGTTTTGCTACCGTTTTGTAACATGTATCCTTGTCGAAACTGCTCAGTAAAAGCCTATTCACTTTCATCCGTCATCTCAGCTTCTTCTCTCTCTTCTTGTGTCTTGCACTTGGGATCTCCTCTCCTATCCCACACCGAACCCTCACAACAGGAGGTGCAAATCCAGAGCCTGCAGAATTATGAAAGACCCTCACCACCCCAACAACAGCCTGTTTAAGCTGCTGCGGTCAGGCAAGCGCCTACAGTCACACGTTGCAAGAACATAGAGACTCCGACTCAGCTTCTTCCCCCAGGCCATCAGAACACTGAACACTGAACTCTCCACTCACAAATAAACATGAGCACACACAGACACACACACACACACACACACACACACACACACACACACACACCACTCATGCGGCAACCGCTAAAAAAATCACTTTAAACTAAATATCACTTTAAAAATTTTAATCTTTAGAAACACTTTAAAAGAAGGAGGTAGGCCTACTGTATAGTTTAGATGCAGTACGAGTTAACATTGTAAATTGTATATTGCATAGTAGTGTATATAAGAACCAGTTGTCAGGAACCTAGCATGTCTTTTTTTTTACAATGCATATCTTGTGTATTATCTATTAAATTTTTTCTATGCCTATTTTATTCTATTTTATTATTGTATTTTGCACAATCAATGCGGGCAAGACCACCCGCATTTCACTGTATGCCCTGGTATGTATGTGACAAATCAACCTCTTGATTCTTGATTCTTGAACATGTAGATGCTTCCTGAGTAGTTTAGTTGAAATTATAGATATTGTATTGAGGGATTGTTTTTAGGGGAAGCTTGAGGAGATACTGAGGTTATTCAGGTGGTTGTCAAAGTGCAGTGTGGTCATGTCCAGGATATTTGAGAGTTTGAAGACAGTTCAGTGAAGCAGTTTAAGTGAAAAAGAAAGGTGATAATGAACTGAGTTTTGAACCCTCCAGAATCTGTTTAGCAGCACTGGTGTCTTCTCTTCAAAAACCATGCAGGGATCTCTGATCAGCCAAATCATGTTCCACTGGATACTTAAGAACCAATTCCTCCAAACAGACTTGTGAATGTTGCTTTCTTTGATTCCTAAATTCAGGTTTTGTCTCTGTGTCTTTGTCTTGCTCTTACTCCCCACTTATCTCTGCTCTCAATCATCTCAGCTGAGGCCCTATATGGCAATTAGACTGCTTGTCTTTTAGGGGCAGTACCAATAGGCCACTCTGCTACAATCTGCTGGCTGCTTCAGACCCACTCCTATCCAAGCTCCTCTGGGATCATCAAAGCAAAGCAGGTTATTCTCAGTCCTCGCTCCACAATGGTGGAATGAACTCCACATCACAGTCAGGACAGCTGAAACACAGCCAATCCTCCACCGTCGACTAAAAACACACCTCTTCAAACAATAAAAATGAAATGTAAATAAATAATAACCGTCTTACTGTCTTTTTACTACTATGCTACTATACTTGCACAACTACTTACCATGCTAACATGTCTATACTACTATGCACTTGACGAACAATACCACTGACCCTTAGCTGCCGGAGAGGTACCTCTCTTGCTGACTTGTTGTGTCAGTTAAATGACTATGCAAATGTAATATAGTGTATGTATATTGTTATTCCAACCAAACAGGTCAGACTGCCCAAACAACAGATCATGTGTCTCCATAAGACCTCACATACGGTTCACATGTAAAAAATATATATATATTCCTACAAGATGATAAACAGAGTTAAAGATCCCCTCCAGATGTAACGTAACCCTTACAAATATCTATATTGAATAATAATTTGTATAAATGTGGCTTTTCCACCAATTCTTTCAATAAACTGCTGAAATGGAGTATGGTCCCTGTAACTGAGGGGTACAATTCCCTGACTGTATTAATAAGTATGGTATCATTAAACCACTACTGTCTTATGTACATTACTACTGGCCATACAGTACACAGGTATCTTATGATGAACACTTCCCACAATGACTCGGTTCCACACAAAACTGGGTTTAAGTATTTATTAGCAGCAATGATAGTACATAATATACTTTACTTTGGATGCGCTTATAAGGCAAAGGAATGTGCGTAGGCAAATCAATAACGTATGTCCATTCTCATATTACGCAGGAGATAATAATACAACCTGAATCTTAGGAATTATATCTATGGTACTCTGGTAAGATAGCGGGAGATACTGGTAGGGTCCCTCCGGTCGTAAGCCAGCAAGGGGAGAGGATTTGTCGGTAGTAGAGTCTGGGTCAACGATGATAAAGAGACTCCAAGTACAGGAGACGGTGCAATAATCTCTTGATCCGCAGACGAATACAGCTGTTCTCCGTAGCATGCAGCTCCGCATGGAAGAAAGCTAGCCGGCCTCAGGCTTCTGAGAGGCGGGCTCGACGTGGCTCCTCACAGGGTAAATCCCACACAATTGTGGGTGTAGGCGATTCTCCGCTCCATCAATTACAGGACCAAAAGCAAATATAATCCAGCCGAAAAGGGCGATGTAGTCGTCGGGTAGATTATCCAGTGTACATGTCCACACGGTCCTCGTCTAGGGCTCCTCGGGTGAAAGCGCCAGGGTAAGCAGCCCAGCCTGGATAAGCACACTAGCTGGTGCGAGGAAGCGTTGGTGATGCTGGTCACTGTAGAACGGTAGCCGCACGATACACTATACATAAATAGACTATTACTGAATCAATAGAATAGGTCGAACTCGACGGTACAGCGTTAAACTCTGATACTTTAGTTATTAATTCGCACGCAGTCTCAATGCTCTATTTGGGGCCAAACAGGCCATACTTCACCGCACGTTGTATCGTGGGTGAGGCTTCACTTGGGTAACTCGAACTACTTCTGTATTCACCTGCGCCGTATTTATACGTTAGGTGAACAAACTAGTACCAGCCTTATTCCTGTCTCGTATTCTGGCGCAGAGCCGTTCATGTCCAGGCAAGTCTGTGGCGGTGACTTTGAACCAGACCTTGGGGGTATGGCAGTGGCGCCTAAGGGACCGCTGTCCAATAGGAAAACGAAATATTATGGTCTGTACTAGGTTAAAGGGATATTCCGTGTATATGTACAAAGAATACACAAGGGATATCAGACGATATACAAATACCATGCAATATATATCAATCAATAAATATATATATTCGGTTTAATCTGATCCTTCGTAACAGTCCCATTTTCCCTGTGATTAGACACTGGTCAATATACACAGTATACACAACCAGTAGACAGCTTGCAAAATTCAGCCCATGGAGAGAAAGGTCTGAACAGCTGTATGAGAGTGAATGTTTTCTATAATCCTTGCAACCACCAGGGCTGCCCCCTCATAGTCCATTAGTCGATTAATCGCTCTGCTTTGGTTTTAGTAGACCAAGGACTTTGTCAGTCGATTGTTGTGCTTTTTAATGCTGACAAGAACATGAAAGGCAAAGTAGCGAGACGAGACTGAATGGGATTGGAGGGTAAATATTCAGGGTAATAAGGAGAAGGGAAGGAGGTTACTGCAGAGAGAAGGTCAAGTTAATGAATGTAAAGATAACACCACATTATACAGTGAAGCATCAGCATCCTCCAATATCATTCTATAGATCAGATATCAGATATGGTAATTCAAGTTTCAGATTTTGTTTAGTGGAGGAACAGCCCTACCAACCACCAACTTATTTTTTAAGTAGTAACTGAAGCAGGCTGAATAACAAGCTAGAGGACCAGGGCTAAATTCCACTGGGAAAATGCAATGCAAGGGAGGCAAGGTCTCAATACTGTGACCGGCGGAGAACACAACATCTCAGATCCAGTGCTCTGACCCCAATGTTTTGCTTTGTTTGCTGAACTCCTGCCACACTAGTACTATCCTCCACGAAGACTGCACCCCTGCTTCCACCTCCAATACTTTCTTCCTATACCACCACAGGCAAGGGGGTCTCCGTACTGTCTTCAGTCACCCCTCAGAATGCTATTCCAAAAATGTTTTTAGACCTGAAGATTTGACCATGACACAACCAATAAATAACAATCAATAACAATACATTTATGTCATTGAGTATGCAGATGATATGGCGCTTGTGACCGACCTGAAGGATGAACATTCCCTAACCCCCTACATCCAAAGTGGAAGAGAGCTTCTTGAAGCTCAGTGTGTGTCTACGCAGGGAAGCAAACATCTGATATATGTATCCTTCCATCCAGTCTTTAAGCATGCACATAGGTCAGGAGGTGAAGCAGGGGAGATCCAGTCTTAAAAAAAAAACTGACATGGATATATACAGCCTCCCCTCCGGCCAGCATCCTGACCTCATCTACCAGAAGGCCTGTAAGCAACACCTACAGTATTTATGTGGAGGAGGTTTAAAGGCCACATGAAATGGCATTCGGATAATGTTTCGCTTCTCTGGTTTTACAGGGAAACAAATATGCATGTGATTTAACGTCAGGAGGGTTTGATTAGAAAACGAACTGCAAAATCGAGTAACACTTAGGATAAAGTTGTGATCCACTGGGATATAGTTTTATATGATGGGGGGGTTTGAAATTAGTTGTTTGTATTGTATGGGTTCGTGCACAGAGAGTGCATGATGGGTGAACAACAAACAATAATGAAACTATAATGAAATGCAAATGAGAAAAATTTGCATGTATTGGTACAAAGCTATACATCCACAGAGATGAGGTGCAAAGAAATTAAAATGTTTTAGTTTTTTATACTTCATTGTTTATTTTACATTAAGAATGACCTTTCATAGCGGTCTACAAAAAAAGAAGTCAAAAGACTCAAGACTTTCAAAGCTCAAGCAAAAGAACCAGTACTGGATCATGGCAACAATTACAAAAACAGGTGGTGAAAAAACAGGCTGCCTCCTCGTGTACCGGAGGGGACACGTGATGCAAGGCTTCTATCCTCCTTACAACCGACCAGTGGGGGGCATATGCGAGCAACGTTCAAGACAGGGGAGGGGAGAATTGGAAACACGAAATTGGGATGGGAGAAAAATAGAAAAATAAGGAGAAAAAGTGGATAAAAAAAACAGTTCATATCAGCAATGAGTCAAAAGGAAGGTCAGACGTTTCCTGCTGGAAACCTCACACCCTCTTATAATTAATTCCAAACACTCTTTCAATAGCCAGGAAAAACATTTGGTAGCACTTTATAATAACACCCTGTTATAATACATTTATAAGGTATTTGTAGATAATGAACTAATCATGAACAAACCATTTATATACATTCATAAATGATTATTAAATCATTTATAACTATATTTGCATAACATTTACAAAGTATTTATAACGCATTAGTGGATAATGAACTAATCATGAACAAACCATTTATATACATTCATAAATGATTATTAATAGTCATCTGGCAACATGAATGGAAACACTTTCAACAGACATAATAGCTCTCAAAGCCTAATGTCTGCGTTTCAGAGTATGGAGTGAAAATTATTTCACCCTGACTGTCATATAAATAGCGAAAAAGAAATGCATTGAAATACAGGCTAATTTCTGGTATAGGTAGAAAGAAAGGGGAATGGGAGGCTAGATGTTTTTCTAGGGATGGTAAGCCTATTGAACCATTGACCATACTGTAGGTAGGCTATTTTGTGTACCTTAAATGGGAGGACATTGTAGGAGCCGTTAAATGATGTCCACCTTTTACCTCCTGATATTCTAAAATACATTTAGCTTGATGGCACTGGCATGTTCCATTATTTCAGTCAGATGGCCGTTACTGAGACCAATCCTTTACTGGACTCAATTGGACGGATAGGAAATGTTCTAAATCTAGCAGAAAACCGAGTCCAAACTGCACAATGAGTGGGCCTATGGACTAGGAACGGCAAGAGAATAGCCTAACCTTCGCAAATAAAAAAGGGTTAAAATAGACTACACCTTTGAGTGAGTTTATGTAAAAGTGTCTCCTTGTAAGTAGTAAGCCTGTTAAGACTTGCAGATTAATTGAATGACTCTGTCTGTGTTCCTATTTTTTCCCCTTTGGCCTACATGTGGGTTTGCAAACAGAAATCCATCAGATGGTCATTAATCATAACGGAACTCAGCAGCAGCATGCCAACAACTGTTTGTGTGCGCTCTTGGATGCAGCCAAAGCGCATGAGCTCCTGTTGCCTTTGTAGCCTGGAGTGTCTGCCTTGAATGTTGAACTAAATGGCTGGAGGACGAAAACAAAGTGATGATTAAAATTCCCTTTGAATCAATGCCAGCTTCATTCATCGGTCAGAATAGCGTCTTAAATCCCTTTTACTTGGCAACAGTGAGAGCTTCCTTTACCATACTTCATACAGGTGGTAGTGAACAATGCTCATCCATTTTTAAATGTTTGCTGGAAAAGGATACACAACTTTACTCGATTGGACTGGCTTTGTTTCTAATTTTTTATTGATTTAATTATTTAGGCAATTAAAAAATATATACCATGAAGCCAAGCTGCCTTACCTCGCCGTACTCAATTGACGCCTATGGTCAGACCCACAGTGCACAGAACAGTTTCCATCTCTCAGCATACCAAGTCCTCTTCCATGAGGCAAGAAAAAGCCTCTGCCTCACGTCACAACACACACATCAAGAAATACCTAGCATCAACTTCATAACTATTTCATCACTTGCATTATTGAAGGTCCTTGTGGAAGCAATTTGTGCATGTTCCTGTATATTGGTTTTTGCAACATTCATAAAATATCATACAGATGTCACAGACAAAACTATAAACCTCTGTTGCCCAATTTTGACCTGGCTTCCTGGATGAACTCCCAGCAATGAGAATAACTGCTACTTTAAACAAGGAGAGGACAGGACCACTTTTACTCCAATATCAAAAGCATTCCAAACTTTCCTCTAGATCGCCCTCCCTCAGACCACATGCTCCAGGTAGTTTCAACATACAAAGCAGAGATTGAAGGGGGGTCATCCCCATGTTCCCCGGATCCTACTGTATGTTCCCTGGGTCCTATGTTCCCTGGGTTGTCATAATCACAGCAAGAGCATTCTTCACTCCTCCTCATCCCCCCTTCACATTCACCACACACCTTCCTCACTCCTCTTCATCCTCCCTTCCATCCACCACGGAAGCCTCTTCATCCTCCCTTCCATCCACCACGGAAGCCTCACGCCCATATATGGTCAGCACTCCTTCACCCCCTGTCAATCAACTCAGCTGCACCTCATCTCCTGATTCACACGCTGCCAGGCACCTCACTCTTCACAGCTGTATCCCATTCCCTGATCACCAAGACCCTACTTCTACCGGAGGATGCTGACCAGAAGTCGTTGTGGTGTTATTATCATTACCTAGGTACGACACCTCAGTCCGAAGACCTGCTAGACACTCTTGTATGATTATTCCCTGTTCTAACATTCCTTCTCTTGTGCCCAGGACGCGTATATTCGAAAGGCAACCGGTTCATGCTTCCGCGTTCGCGTTTTGCGCTCTGATTGGCCACTCTGCCCTGTCAAGGCTAACCGCAGTAACTTGAAAAAAGTAAAAATGTAGTTATGAGTGAAATTGACCTTGTCAATAAATGTTTTATCTTGTGACCAAGTTTCAGATGTTAATGTCGCTCAGTTTTGGAGATATGGGGTTTTAAAAACTGCAGTAACTACAAAATCACACTCAAAACCCAGGCAGACCGCAGTAACTTCCAAACAGTGAAAAATGGCTTTAAAGTGTTTTGACTTGCCATCCAAAATGTGTTATAGGTAGATAGATGATAGTACCCAGATTTAACATGTATTAATGAAGTAATCTTTAGGCATACAAAAATATGACATAATTATTTTAATTAACTAGTAATTAGTTAATTTTCATAACTTAACCTAGCCATTTTGAAAATGAAATTTAATACCTGAATATATTGGAATGATGATGATCCAAATAAAATGGCTATACCGCAGTACAAGTGTTTCAGTTTCCAAAAAAGGGTTAACCCAGGCCTACGGGTCGACGAAACATTACTTCCCCCTCTGCCCTGAAGCACTGCGCTGACCAGCTCGCACCGGTGTTTACCACCATTTTTAATGCATCGCTGGAGCTGTGTCACGTCCCAGCATGCTTCAAGGCCTCAACCATCATCCCCGTCCCCAAGAAGGCCAAGGTCACGGGCCTTAATGACTACAGACCTGTCGCCCTGACCTCTGTGGTCATGAAGGTCCTGGAGCGCTTTGTCCTGGCCCACCTGAAGCTCATCACAGATCCTGTGCTGGACCCGCTGCAGTTCGCGTACAGAGCCAACAGATCCACAGAGGATGCTGTGAACATGGCTCTGCACTACACGCTGGAACATCTGGACTACGCGGGCAACTATGTCAGGATCCTGTATGTGGACTTCAGCTCGGCCTTCAACACCATCCTTCCACCCATCCTGGAGCACCAGCTATCCCTGCTGCAGGTGCCGGCCTCCACTCGCAGGTGGATTACCGACTTCCTGTCCAACAGGTCTCAGCGGGTGAGGCTGGGGAAGAGCATTTCCAGCTCTAGGTCCACCAGCACCGGTTCCCCGCAGGGCTGCGTTCTATCCCCACTACTGTTCTCCCTGTACACAAACAGCTGTGCCTCTCTACACCCCTCGGTCAAACTCCTGAAATTCGCTGACGACACCACCCTGGTGGGTCTCATCTCCAGGGGGGACGAGTCGGCCTACAGGAGGGAGATCGAGAGGCTGCAGAGCTGGTGCAGCTGCAACAACCTGGAGCTCAATGCTCAAAAGACAGTGGAGATGGTAGTGGATTTCAGGAAGAAAGCAGCCCTGCCCCCTCCCATCATACTCATTTAAAGATTCCTCGGCATGACCATCTCCCGGGATTTGAAGTGGGAGCTCAACATCACGGGCCTGCTCAAGAAGGCCCAGGGGAGGATGTTCTTCCTCCGGCAGTTGAAGAAATATAAACTGCCGAGGACCATGATGGCCCAATTCTACACGGCCATCATTGAGTCCATCCTCACCCACTCCATCATCTCCTGGTTCCCTGCTGCAGCGGCAAAAGATCTTGCCAAGCTGCAGCGGGTGATTCGCTCCGCGGAGAGGGTGATCGGCTGTCCCCTGCCCTCCCTCAGGTCCCTGCACGACTCCAGGGCGCTGAAGAGGGCGAGAAAGATCATGGCCGACCCATCCCACCCCGGTCACAGCCTCTTCACCCTGCTCCCCTCTGGGAGAAGGCTGAGGATCCCAAAGGCTGTGAAAGCTCGACACAGACTGAGCTTCTTCCCCTCAGCCGCCAGGCTAATCAATGCCTCAGGTCCCCCCCCCCCCCCCCCCCTCTGCCCCCAAGTGACACTGGCACAATGATAGCCTGGTACACTAGTCCGTACTGGATCTCTGCACACTTCACTTTATATATATATATATTAAGGCTGTCAAATATATCGCGTTAATATCGCGTTAATATCGCGTTAACTCCCGGTTCTATTAATGCCACTAATTTTTTTAACTCAAGATTAACTAAAAAAAAAAAAAAAAAAAAATGTTTACTAGACTTCACTCAGGTGTATTATTGATGCTCTCATTGATACTATGTTTGTTTCTGAAGTGTGTGTGTGTGTGTGTGTGTGTGTGTGTGTGTGTGTGTGTGTGTGTGTGTGTGTGTGTGTGTGTGTGTGTGTGTGTGTGTGTGTGTGTGTGTGTGTGTGTGTGTGTGTGTGTGTGTGTGTGTGTGTGAGATATATAGAGAGAGGGGGGTGAGAGAGATGAGGAAGGGGCAAAAGAGAAAGAGCGCTGGGAGAGTGTGTGTGTGAGGGAGAGAGGGGGGTGTGTGATTAATCAGCCCTTGTGTGTGTGAATGTAACAAGTTCCTAACGTTTTCTTTCCCCTATTATTTCATGCACACTTTTTTCATTGTTTTAAATTATTATTTTCTTTTAAGTTATTTTGTGCATCACTCTGTTTTGAATTTGATGCAAATTTGCAATGCATGAGGGTCATCCTTTTGTGTTAAATGGCTGCATAAAGAAAGCATTTGTTGACTCGCATGTTGATAAGAGTATTAAAACTTGGAACTTGAAAAAGATCTGTTTAAGGTGTAAAAAAAAAAAATGCGATTAATTTGCGATTAATCGCGAGTTAACTATGGACAATCATGCGATTAATCGAGTTAAATATTTTAATCGTTTGACAGCACTAATATATATGTATTTTATTTATTGATTAATCCCCCACTGCACTGTTTTCGTTTCTTGTCTGTGTTGGTGTTTGTTTACTGTGAAAAAAGAAAGAATGCATACACTGTATTGCTGCAACAATTACCAATGTGTTTTACACAAATGGCTCAATAAAGGAATCTGAATCTGAATCTGAATCTGAATCTCCCAACCAAGTACTAACCAGGACCAACCTGCGTAGCGGCCGAGATCTGACGAGATCGAGCGTGTACAGGTTGGCAAGGCCGTAAGCCATTACGACAGTGCTGAGTAAAACATTTACCCAACCAGGGTCTCCATAGCGCTTAACCATGTGACACCCGGACCGACCTGGCATTTTTCCCCTGAAAAAATCCCAAGTCCCTCAGGGTACCAGAACAGCAGATCTGCATCCCCGGCGGACAACGGGTTCAACTGATCCGGACCAGCGTGACCAGAACCAGTCCCGTGCCCTAACCACGCCGACATGCCTACTCCAGGAGAAGGGGCAGATATGCGTGTTGATCTTAAACATGAAAAGAAGGCGCCACCCAGACGTTCGGGGCGAACCGCGCCCGGTGGCCCACCCCCAGGGCGTGAGACCCCTCTACATATGTTCAGATCCATTCCGTCATCATCCCCCAGATATGAACGAGAATCCGTCGACAACCAAAACAGGTCGTCGGAAGAGGAAAAACCTCCATCCCAGTTGCTTTATAAAAACGCCGTTTTAACCCCAAGCAACCAAGGAGTGCCAGTCAGTCGCCTGATTACAGAACACCCCGAGCTAGCACTATGCGTGCGTCGGGACACAACCACATCAATGAACAGGCTATTTAGACCTGTCATTGAATCCCCAAGGCGCCCAGGGGAACGACAAGAGGGGTGTGATACTTCCTAACTCCAACTCTTTTTAAAAGAAAAGAAGGAAGCACCAACAGTATGTATCCCAGTCTACACAGCCGGGGGTACATTTTTTTACATTTTTACATCCCACCACCCTCCCATAGAGAGGAGACGGAAATCCCCAGAGAGACTTCCCACGCGAGCTGTACAGATTGAAAAGAATATATTGCACCTTGAGCCATGTAAAAGTTTGGTTTTAGGGCTCTCCGGGGAGGAGGCACTGAACCCATACACACTCAATAATCGAATTGAATCGAATACACACACAATAGAGTAGGACTCCTTCTTGAGGTTCCACTCACCTTATCAATCTGAGGAGGAGGCTCTGTACTCTGAGGAGGCTCCCTCACATGAAAGGAGAGTCCCAACTCACAGAAGGCCCAAATAGGAGCTTCGTGAGGAGGAGCCCTGACCACCCCCCGAAACAGATCCATCATATGGACCTGAACAGCACACGGACGTCCTACCAACAGAGACGCGCACAGTGACGTACTCTATGGCGGGGGAATTTCTGCGGTGCACACGCCCAATATTCCAGGGCCTGGGACCAGGAAACTCCCCCCCCCCCCCCCCCCTCACCCTGTAACGTGCCGAACCGCAACGTGACAGGAACCTTGAAGGACAGGTGGGTGTACCCCTGACCAACAGAAACAAGGGGGAGGAAAGGTTACCAGTTCACCCCTTTACGACCCCACACCCATGATACGATGTAATGACAAAAAGAGAGTATGACACAGTCATAGTCAGCTCCATGAAGCGTCTAACAGCTTCACACAGCGCATGTGCTAACCTGCTATCTGATTTTTACTAAGGAAAAAACACAGACTAGAGAGGGCTCTCCAAGAGCCCCGGTACCAAACTTACACATGTGCTTCTGTGGCCAGCCCAACCCAGTTGTAGGTCACATGACACACACAACCCATCATCACCTACAAAAAATGGCAAAAACACTCTACAGAGGAACGCCGTTTTTCATAATGAGAGAATACATAATTCTCGATTAGTATCGGCCACAGGCCTTGCTAAGCACACACGAAAAGCGACCAAACAATTTTTTCTTTTAGGAAAATAATGTTTCTCAAGCAATTTTTAGCACAACCTCAGCAATCAAGCTAAGGGTTACATCATATCCATACCACACAGTGACACAATGTAGTGTAACAACATGTCTGAGAGGAGGATGAAGAAGTCCCCAGGGAACCGGGGGGAAAACACAACCCTCCTACTTTACCCTTAATACGGCCAGTTAAAACAGGAAAACCTGTTAATATGTGAACACACTGTTCATTGTCATTACAGGCTGAGAAAAGAACCATTCTTTACTCATATGTCACTAAGCATAGCTTTATAGGTTAGTTAACCCCCTTAGTTGTGAGTACACGGTACATAAACACACATGATGTTTCTCAACACAACAAACCAGATCATTTTCACATCTGTAATAAACAACCCTATTTGCATGGAGAAGCTAATGCCAGTGACAAGACAATTCACACATAACTCGCATTGTATCCTAAATGTAGTGCAGAAACACTCGTTTTGGAAAACATCGTTATTTACAAAACATTTAGAAGGGAAAGCAAGAAGAAGTGCTCAAGGCCTGGTCAGAACCTTGCCTACCTTGAGCACAGATCAAGCGAAACTGCAGTCTCTAACAAGGCACCGTAGTAAACACAGACGTTCTGTGTTGTCGACCTGGGCAGTGTCGCCGCTCCATCCCACCGCTACGGTCCCCCTTGTTGACGCAGTCCTTGCCGTCCTGGCTCAGGGCAGGTTCGACGAACATCCTCTGTCAAAGATGACGTCGTAGTCAAGAGTGTTTAAAACATGTTATAATCAAAGCACGTTCAACAGTGTAGCATTAAGCTAACGGCCGCCCTCGGCCGATAGCAGCAAGCTAACGTTTCCTAGCCTAGCCTAGGTAGGCCACAACTAGCACGCAAGCTAACGTTTCCTAGCCTAGTGACCACAACAGGCTAGTGCCGCAGCTAACAGCTGACTGGCTAACAGTAGGCCACCACTAGCACGTAAGCTAAGCAGCTATCACCTGAACTTGTACACAATGATATAACAATCACTCAGACAGGCCGCCGTTCTGAAACCCTCCTCACTTTTTAAGAGAAAAGAGAAACAAGATGTTGACACAGTTTTACAATGGTGATTTTACCAACACCCGACGGAGCCAGCACAATACCCAACTGGCCTGTAGCTGACTTGAACACAGATCTTCCGCTAACGAACATCCATGCCCATATTTCCTCGTGAGGGAATACTCTCATTTGTATATGAAATAAGGGGCCTCACGGTGACAGAGAAACATCCACTCGTCCAGAAAACACAGGGATCACCAGTGTTATTGGTCATGGCCCACTAGTTAACTATAATGGGCTTCAGACCAAGGTCTTCCGTCGCCTAAGAGGCTGAACAAAGGACCCTAGTCTGGGGCCGGTTTTCATAAACATTGTCAACTAGCCCCCATAGCACTAACAGACAAGTGGAGCCCGCCAGCAAAAACATTACTCACCAAACCTGGAACCCACCGCTTCTCACAACAGCGGCGCGTCCTACAGTCCAGCTGTGCCTTTACCGCAACCAGCACACAGCAAGGACTGCAGTTGGAAGGCATGCAGCGACGCAAACTCCCAATACGAAAACCGGTGGAGGATTTTTAGAATGATCATCATCTTCCAGACACTCCAGTACGAAGACAATATCGCCGTATTTTCTCGAATATAGTGAGACAGAAAATAAAGATATGATGTCAACGTAACTCTTGTTTTCCAACTCTTCTCCTACTATCATATCACGTCAAGTGGGGATCTACCGAGGCACTTCCTTGTGGTGAAAGCGAGAAAGGAGGAGAGCAGGTGACCACACACCTGCTTATGTAGGTGAGCTGATAGGGGTGTGGTCAGACAAATATTGGGATTAAAGGTACATTGTGGTCTTTATTCAGTGTGCGTGCACGTGTGTGAGGACAGTGCATGAGTGATGCCGAGCGGATCCACTAATGATACAGAACCACTAATTGCTCTCAATAAGCAGGTTGACACCTTGCATGGTTGCCTCCACCGTCGGTGTGTGAGTGAATGGGTAAAATGTGAGGAACAAATTGTAAAGCGGTTTGGATAAAGGTGCTATATAAATGCACTATTTACCATTTATATATATATATTAAAGCTGTCAATCGATTCAAATATTTAACCTGATTAATCAAATGATTGTCCATAGTTAACTTGCAAATTAATCCCATATTTTGTATCTATTCTAAATCTACCTTAAACTGATATTTTTCATGTTTTAATACTCTTATCAACATGAGTCAACAAATGCTTGCTTTATGCAGCCATTTAACCTGTTAATCTGTAGACCGTTTTCGCCTAAAGGTACATACCTAAGTAAATGGAAGATTGCTCCACTTCTGCAAGGTCAATTTGCATGTTCTTGGTATCTAGGAACATCTAGGGACCTGGGGGTATGTATTTCCAGTGTCAGAAATATTGTGTCTGTTACTAGGCTGAGTAAATTGTAATGAAGAAAAGGAGAATATGAATTATGATTTATGATTTTTGCATCTTTGATCATGTTAAATCTGCGGGGCACGAGAAAATGCTCACTGAGCTCATTCACCACCTTATTGAGATCATGTGTAAAGAAAATCTAAGCAAATGAACCGCGGGAAGATGATTAAACAGAATTTTTTTTGTAGATACAGTAATTAATGATAATCGATTTTAATTATAATAATAATAATAATAATAATGACTTGGATTTATATAGCGCTCTTCATGACACCCAGAGCGCTTCACAGAGTCCATTATTCGTTCATACACAGTCATACCGGTGGTGGTAAGCTACAATTGCAGCCAGAGCTGCCCTGAGGCAGACTCACGGAAGCGTGGCGAATAATCATCGCCTACGGCCCCTCCGACCACCACCAACATTCATTCACATGCATACACATTCATACGAGGCAAGTAGGTTATACATTCATATTTGACCTTGCACTTGACCTTGACCTTATTATGGCCAAATCATACATCTATGGGTAGGGAAAATGCTCCTCTTTCCAATGGCAGGGTTGAATCTGGATTTAGTAATTTCCTTGCGGTTTTTACGATAATTAGCATTTTCCGATATATTCGTATTTCCGATAAATCGTATAAAACATCGGTAAAAATGAAAATATACACTTTGACTACTGTTTTTGATAGGGTTATGGTCTTTACTCTTGACTACACATTTTTTTAAAAACATTAACACAAAAGGATGACCCTCATGCATTGCAAATTTGCATCAAATGCATAATGTATATTATATTGAATAAATTATATTATATTATTCCCCCCCCCCATATTTATTTGTCTCTTTTATAAAGAAGATATATGAGTAATGAGTTCAAAAGTTCAATAATTCAATTTCACAGCATCTGTGCAGTCTTGTTTATTCACTGTCTCCGACGACAAACACAGCCATAAAGGTATGGTTTACTTACACAGAAAAGACATAGCATAGTCTTTTCTGATAACTACTGTACATCACTGCATAACTCATAAATGTTCAGTTTAATTTTTGGTTATTTGTGATACTCTGTATACACCCAATTCAACCTTATAGCCGCACTTTCTTTCAAACTATTTTGGTTGCAGATGTCCCCATTTGGTATTTGGTCAAATGTTTGCCCTCTTTAGCAGAGGTGTTTAGCACGCTGTGACATACAGGTGTAGAGACAGCTCTGTGTGTGTGGGGCCAAGGGGACCAGCTGCTCCATCATGGAGACCTATGTGAAGGGCTCTCAACAAGCCAAGGTTAGCAACTGCCCACATCCATAGTAATCCATAGTAAATTATTATTATTATTAGTATCACCGTCTCTCCGTGAAGGAGCTCTTCACCATAATGCTTGATGTATTCTGTCACTCACCTGCCGCCATCTGACTAGAACAAATTTCCCTTTTTATTATGGGAATAAATTCCTTGAGCACTGTGGTGGATTTTGACGTCTCCAGGGATGCTTAAGTAAAATAGAGAGACAAGATATTGGCCTTATGAGCGTGCAAACCACCAGGTTCTCCACAGACATCCAGCAGCCTAAAACAGTGTCACACTGCGAATCAGGTATTCTGAAATAATGAAACAGGAGATAAAAGACAGCCGGAATACTCACGTTAAATGAACACAGGTTTATTAGAGAAGAATATATATATATATATACAGTACGCCCGTACGGACGGACTTTCAGTCTGTCAGAGTGCATATCACAGGTCTGTCAGAGTGAAAGTGACAAAAAAAGCAAAAGTGTAATGTTTTATAACACAGTCAAAATAGATACGCCTTCTTCGATGCATTTCTTAGAACTCTGGGATGCTCCAAAAGGGCTTGACAAACCTTATCAGGCCAGATGAATGGTGCTCTGTCTTAAACAGAAATCCTGACTTCACAAAGAGAGGAGGGGGAGGAGGAGGATGTGGAGGAGGAGGAGGGAGAGGAGGAGGGGGAGGAGGAGGAGGAGGTGGAGGGGGGAGGAGGGGTATGTGAAATTACACTTCACATTACCCCACGTTGTGCTATTTTTGGCACATCCTGGTAATTTCAACCATCAATATCACTAAACCACAGTCTCAAGACACTATGCAGAACATCAAATCAATCAACATCAATACATCACAATTTCATACTTGGCAGAAAGTAGCACGATAATTCTAAGCAGGTAATTGTAAAATGTTGTAGACTTAGGTAGAATCAAAAAGGAACTATCATAAGAAAAATTACAAATAAAAAATTAAAAAAAGAAAATCATGAAAGCAAATGAAAAAACAGAATTGAAAAAGAAAAAAAACGTGGTACTGTTTGCGTCGTTATCCTCCCGACAGTTGATCACCCCTTAGATGACGTAGGGCCGTTGGCATGCCACTTGTCGGAGAGAGGCGCTAATCTCACCCTCATCTCACCTTGACGTTCGTGTCTCTTTGCAAATGTTCAATGTATCTTGTGTGGTGAGAAGACTTACACACAATCCCCAGAATCAGACCATGGATTCTATACTACCAGATTACAGATGCCCCAGTTGACAGGTGACTGTCTCTGGTGGTCGATGGATTCAGAATACAGTGTCCAAGTCTGGGTGGTCAAAGGTGGATTCATACACAGTGTCCAGGTGGAAAACATATTTCTCTAAGCTCTTCACCAGGCTGGAAAGATAGAATCACAAAACACAAAAACCAGTATCTTGCAGAAAAATGCATGTCCTTATTTCATTTCAACCTTTATTTAAAATCGTAAGCATCTGAGGTTTCCCTCATTTACAGAAACGACGATTGTACAGTACATAATAAAAACAATATTAACAGAAATTTAAACACCAGAGTAAAACAAATTAAAAACGTTTAAAAATAATTTTAAAATATCAACTAAAACAGTTACAGGTAGTCACACAATGGTCTGAAATCATACATTTAAACATTCCAAGGGAAGGGAGAACCTCCAATTTTAGCGTGAGTTGAAGGACATTCCATGAGTTAACGGCATCAAAGGAAAAGGCTGACTTCCCTAGCTCAGAACAAATCTGAGGAACCCTAAGAACCATCCAGTCATTCGATCGAGTTGAATAGGTTCCAATATTCCAATTTAACAGTGAGGAGATATAAACAGGTTGTTTACCAATAAGGGCTTTAAAAATAAATAAATACCAGTGTTTGTTGCGCCTTTCTGCAAGAGAAGGCCAACCCACCCTATCATACAGGACACAATGGTGAGTATCATATCTGTCACCAGTTATAAATCTGAGAGCTGAGTGATATGTGACTTGCTCTTACAAAATCAGTCACATTGACCCGAAAACACATTTTGAGATGTATACACCAATGGAAACAGGAGAATGTTAGCTTTCCAATGATACCAATATCACCAACATCATCTACTCCAAATATAAAGCAAGTTATTACAATAGTTAGTTACTACATATCGGATGTCAGCAAAACCGTATGGTGGAGAAAAAACCTTCAAAGTTTTCAGTTAATTAATTAGAATAAATGTATTAAAAAAAAAAAAAAAAAAGATTTACTCACACACCTGGCCCGAGGGACAGAATGTCTGGGACATGTAAGTAGATCTCAAAGTAATATCCTGCAGGGACCCTCAATGGGGAAAACACGTACATAGGATGAAATCTGAGAACACACACTTAACGTTAGATCATACGAGTAATTTAACGCCTTGGCCCGAGACAACAAACACCATGATATTTTTCAACACGGCATCAAGGATATCAATGACGTTATGCTGCCACCTCAGTTTACAAAAAGTAACAGCAGTCACGTTAACAAAACTATAAGCTAAACTAACCTAAACATTTCACATAACTGTACCTGTGAATGGGACACACACAACCAGCAGGTCAAACAATACAGTCGGTCGCTCGCTCCAGCTTGCATCAAGCTACAGAACAGAAAAATGCACATTAGCAACTAGCAACATGTGCATAAAAGCAGCGTGCACTTCCGTCACCTCTCAGTCAGTAATAAAGGTATTTACACAAATTATCAGCGAACTAATTGTGGTCTACATAAGTTACAGTAAGTCATAAACTGATGACTTTTCCACACTGTGATCACTTAAATTATAGTATTAACAGTTTTTCTATACGGAGCGAGGAGCAGAGCATCTTACTCACAGCTGAAAACATCTTTCTGCTGTGGGTTAACCACAATGCACCGGTATTATGAATCGCACCAAAAAAGCCTTGACTGTTTCACAACTGTAGGTGGTGCACTTGTACATTAAATAAAAGGACTTTTATTTACAATGGCTTCTTGACCCAAATTATTCACAATTTAACAATATACTAAAACGGTATTACTAACATACTGTAGCTGAACATCATTCTTCACACCGTTACAAGTGCATACACTACACTCACACACACCTGACCGAGGGACAGAAGGTCGGGGACATGTAATGTCCTTGGTCTCCTCAGTGCAATAGTCTCTTATCTTGTCAAAGAGGTACCATTGCCTTTTGGCATCCAGTCCTGGCCTCTCCTGCTGACATGGATCTTCCTGCCTCACCATTGCATCAGGGCGCAGTAGCTCAAACTCTTGCTCTGGTGAGTGTTGGAACTCCTTGGCCAGGACGACCCCAGGCTTTTGGAAGCACACGGATGTCTGCCCTCTTGAAGCCGGGAATGCGTCCTGGGAGTGACATGGCACAGTCATCTGCAAAGTTGCTGATGAATCTCACGATCCTCCTGATGTCTTCATAATGAAGCACCTTTTTGTTGGCCAAGCGACCCCCACCCCTCTTTATCCTGGGAGCCACACCATTTGATGGTTGCCGTGAGCTTGTCTTGTGAAATTCTGAAACACATAAACATGGACATTAAGCCAAATAACAATCTATTTATTGTGCAAACACAAAGCAATGAACTGTATAGGATGCAGAGGGGAGTTTGTTATGATCGTTATGATGTGTTGTAATCAATGCTATTTCATTTAGCATTAGTCCCAATTCCATTGATAGCACACACACACACAGTGTGTGCTATCAATGGAATTGTGCTACATGCTATGCTACACAATCCATGCATATATCGGCCACCATGCTGCACACACACGCACACACACACACACAAATATCAAAGGGCATGACCCCTATCCAACAGCGTTGAACTTGCAGTACATTGTGGCCTATATATGCATGGATTGTGTAGCATAGCATGTATCACAATTCCATTGATAGCACACACTGTGTGTGTGTGTGCTATCAATGGAATTGGGACTAATGCTAAATGAAATAGCATTGATTACAACACACACACACACACACACACACCACATCAAAGACTTGAACCCTCTCAAACACCTTTGAACTATGGCGAGGCCTGCATACCACACACCACACACACACACACACACACACACACACACACACACACACACACACACACACACACACACACACATGTACATGCTTTGATGTACAATGGCCGCTGATTTATTTTGTGTTCATTACAGGATCCGACACCGAATCCGGGGCCGATACACCAACAAGCTTGGGTATGTACTAACTACATTTATGTATGTGTAAATGTATTACTATTGTGTTTTATGAGACTTACTTACTGAATGAATTTAATCCAATTCAGATTCTGGCGCAGACCCCGCAGAGAGTGACGCAGAGACTGGCAACGACATAGGATCACATTCTACTCCTGCAGGTAATTGTACATAAAATATAACACATAATGCTATATATATATATATATATATATATATATATATATATATATATATATATCATGTAAATACAATGACAATACGTTGCCCTAGTGTAATGTATTACATCATGTGATTCTAGAACTGGATGCTAGTCTGGACATGCCGGAACCCGTTGCAGGGCGGAAACGCACATCTAAGAGCGGTAAGTTGGCCTCACTCTGCACACCACTTCCAGCTCTGACCTCTGACCCCCACACCACGTCCAGCTCTGACATCTGAACCCCACACACACTCACTCATTCACTCACACACAGTTTGTAACTACGTGGCATATGAATCTCTACAGTAGGGGTGTTATAGTATATTTGTATAATTGACAGGTCGTGGCGTGCGACGCGGAGGAGCGAAGAGCAGGGCTGCGATCCGTCAGGAAGAGGAGAATGCTGGTCTTGTGAGGGCTGGGTGCCTCACAGGATCCCCTTCACAGCCCAACCGGGGGTGCTCCAGGACGCCGCGGCACTCAAATCGTACCGGCCTGCGAAATGGATGGATCTGTTCCTGACAGATGCTTTTCTGAATTCCATTGTTGCCCAGTCCAACCTCTACGCTGAGCAGTCCATTGCCCGGCTGGACCCCACGCTAACCAGTAGCAGGGCACTGCTTTGGAAGCCCCACATTGAAGGAGCTGAAGAAGTTCCTTGGACTCAATTTCCTTAGCAGTGTCCTGCGGAAGCCTCGCGTGGACCAGATGTGGACCACTGACGACATGATGTATACACCATATTACTCGCAGACCATGCCACGCAACCGGTTTCAATTGATCTGGCGATTCCTCCACTTTGCGGACAATACTTCCCTGGAAGTTAGAGACAAATTGTGCAAAGTACGCCCTGTAGTCGACCATGTAAACGCGAGGTGCAAGGACCTGTACCAGCCTGAACGCGAGCTCGCCATTGACGAGGGGGTGATGGCATGGCGAGGCCGCCTGACCTTCCGGGTCTACAACCCCAACAAGCCTACCCGCTATGGCATCAAGTCTTACTTCCTGTGCGAATCACACACAGGATATTGCTTTGCATTTAAGCCATATTGTCGGGAAGGCTCGCTCCTGGGGGACACGGTCGTCGGTCTGCTTGGATGTCTGTCTGGGGCCGGATATACGTTGTACATGGACAACTTCTACAACTCGGTACGTATGTCCGCCAGGCTCCGACAGTTGAGGACCGACGTCTGTGGTACCCTCAGGAAGCACCGGGGGGAGCCAGCCATCATCAAGTACGTGACCAAACGTGACATCGGTGTGGGGGAGCGCATTGCGGTCAACAACAAGGAGGTCCTGATCGTGGCATGGCGCGATAAGAGAATCGTGAAGACCATCAGCAGCTACCACGAGGACACCATGGAAACGGCGATGGTGTGGAAGAAGCAGAAGAAGGGCAAAGCGCTGAGGGTGGAGATGCTCAAGCCGTCATCAATCATGGAGTACAATAAATTCATGAACGGCGTCGATCAGCTGGATCAAAATATCTTGTACTATCCGGTTACACGTAAGACTGGAAAGTGGACCAAAAAGTTTGTGATGTATCTGATCCAAATATGTATGTTCAACGCTTTTGTCTTGTACAAAAAAAAGCACCCACAAGGGCATTACCACAACCTCTTCCGGTTCACCAGGGCTGTGGCGCGGACCTACACAGATGGTCTGGAGAAGAAGATTCCTGGGGTGACAGCGGAGATGGAGGCGGAGGCGGAGGCAGGGGAGGAGGCAGGGGGTGGGGATGAGGAGGAGGCAGGGGCTGAGCAGGTGGGGCGTGGCGACCCTAGGGCCCCACTGGGGGACCCGCAGAGCAGATTAGTGGGTGGCTTTGTGAAGCATGTAATGGTTGCATACAAAGCCACCCCCAAGCAAAAGCTACCGTTTAGGAAATGTCGGGTCTGCAGTAGGCGTGGCATCAGGAGTGAGACCAGATATTTTTGCACATCGTGCAAAGTCCCCCTGCATCGTGACAAATGCTTCACTCTGTACCACACAAAGAGCGATTTCTCTAAATAGTTTCTTTATTAGTTGTCATACAGAAGTACAGACTACTTCTAAATAATCCGGCACACAGAAGTACAGATTACTTCTAAATAATCCATAATTGTGTGATACAGACAGAACCATGTGTACCGGTACATAGTATAGCTAGCTGAGAGTAGTATAGTATAGTGTAGTGTAGTATAGTATAGTATAGTATAGTATAGTATAGTATAGTATAGTATAGTATAGTATAGTATAGTATAGTATAGTGTATGGGTAGTTGCACTGTTTTCTGTACAAGACAAATGCGTTGAACACATGTATTTGGGCCACGGTTGTCGATATTGCATAGGCATGTTTGGACCACTTGCAGATGAGACGTTATGTTAGCGATCTAGCTGTATCGACTCCATTCATAATTTGCATTGTGTGCAGGGCCGTAGCCAGGGTTTAGAAATTAGGGAGGTCCATTTATTTTTTTGGCCCAGACCGGCCCACTATAATCGGTCGGACACCACCCACCAGTACACCATCCTTACGGTCCCCTTAAATATGCGTACCTACTGTACTATTCCCCCCCCCAACCCATTACAAAGCTGGGTAGTAAGTGCCAGGGACAAGTGGACCAGTGTACTCACTCGCTCTTGGCTGAATCTTGTTTTGGGTGGTGATGTAAAAACACCTGCATCATAGCAGGCTCAGGATGGGCAACGTAGTCTATAGCCTGTTCATCCCTGTCTCTCTCCTCCACAACCTGGCTTGACTAGACATAAGGAGAGAGATGATTACAATTAACTGGTACATTCAGGTCCAGAATTGTTGGAATCCCCTGACAAAGATGTGCAAAAAGCTGTACAATTTAAACAATACCATACTGGTAATGAGAAAATAGTTGTTTATTCAATGAATGCATGGAGCAGTTCCATCTTATTTCATTTGATACTAACTACTCAGTTCATACAGATTTCAAGTATTCAAATATCAATGATGAATATTGCATAAGGTTTACACAGTTAATAGATCACCTTCTTGTTTTATATTCATCTTATATGGCAATTAAATCAATGGTGTGTTTGTTTGGGGAGTTTGACCTATGTGCCTACCACGTGAAGGTGCATGATCAATGGACAGCACAAAAACAATTTGTGTAGGTGGAGACTAGAGCTACCACAGATAGTAATAAGTTATTAAGAGTAAGTAATCCATACCATATATATCCTAATAGTTACCTTATTACCATACTTGGCTGAAAACAAACTTTGCTGCCTGTTGTGAATGTGTTTTTCCATGTAGGCTAATACATAAGTAGGTATACATTTTTGCAGTTGAGAAAAAATTTGCAGTTGAGTAGGCTATAATGTGCTGTGTTTTTATGTCTTCCATCGAGGACCACCTTGGAAATAAGTGTTAATGCTTGTTAATGAATGCTTTTAGGTGATATCCTCAGGAATACAAATTGGTCAAGATCATTTGTTTTCATGATGTGTTTTTTAATTTCCAAATAAATCTAATCAAATAAAAAAGCAGTTTTTGCAGTTGAGCTACTGGTGTTGTATATTATACAGCCTTTTCATGCATCTTTATCAAGGGAACCCTTATCCTAATGATTTAAAAAATAATATTATGATGATACGATATGGACCTAGTAGTTGGGTCATCTGTGGCACTTCGTTTCTCAATGGATTTTTTAAAAAGGCGGGGGAAATTTGTGAGAGACCAAAATCCAAAATGGCTGCCGTGGAAATTAACTTTTTAATGGTTTGACCTACAATGATGCCCAATACATGGTACCAGCCCCCTCTCAGTCATGTACCAGCCCCTCTCAGTCATGTACCAGCCAGCCCCTCTCAGTCATGTACCACAGCCCCATCTGAGTCATGTACCAGCCCCCTCTCAGTCATGTACCAGCCCCCTCTCAGTCATGTACCAGCCCCCTCTCAGTCATGTACCAGCCCCCTCTCAGTCATGTACCAGCCCCCTCTCAGTCATGTACCAGCCCCCTCTCAGTCATGTACCAGCCTCCTCTCAGTCATGTACCACAGCCCCATCTCAGTCATGTACCATAGCCCCATCTCAGTCATGTACCACAGCCCCCTCTCAGTCATGTATACCAGCCCCCCTCTCAGTCATGTATACCAGCCCCCTCTCAGTCATGTACCAGCCCTCTCTCAGTCATGTACCAGCCCCCTCTCAGTCATGTACCAGCCAGCCCCCTCTCAGTCATGTACCACAGCCCCCTCTCAGTCATGTACCACAGCCCCCTCTCAGTCATGTACCAGCCCCTCTCAGTCATGTACCAGCCCCTCTCAGTCATGTACCAGCCCCCTCTCAGTCATGTACCACAGCCCCCTCTCAGTCATGTACCAGCCCCATCTCAGTCATGTACCAGCCCCCCTCTCAGTCATATACCTGCACGACTGGCGGGGGGGGGGGGGGGGGGGGTGCTTAGTAAGAGATGTGATTGGGCCAGCCCAGTATCAGTCAGTACCAATGGGCCGATGTCTCAGCCTAGTAGTGGGCCGGTCGTTGACGTTTTTTTTTTTTTTTTTTTTAATAGTTACAAATAGTTACCGAGGTCCGGACCTCGGTGACCTCATAGCTGGCTACGGCCATGATTGTGTGTGTATATAGTTTATTTTTTTATTTATCTTTTTCCCCCCTCATTTTTACCGTTTGCACAGAACCAATGGTTGCTGACAGTCACCCAGTTTATAAAAGTATATACTGTAGGTAACATACCACACTTTTCTAATGCAGTCCATTGGCCTCTTATTTATATAATTTGGAAGCATGTATTGGATATTTTTTGGTCCACAGATCATCTGGCGCTTCATCCATTTATCAATGGACAATGCAGTCATCGATGCGAGAGACCAAGTAAGATATGCCCTGTAGTTCATGTGACGTGCCTGTACTGTGAATGTTACCAGCAAACTTCTAAATGCACTGAAACAATGGTTGGTTATCCTCCAGTGTTCACTTTTTATAAGGTATTGTCTTGGTAAATTACCATAATCCTATACTGTGAATGTTACCAGCAAACTTCTAAATGCACTGAAACAATGGTTGGTTATCCTCCAGTGTTCACTTTTTATAAGGTATTGTCTTGGTAAATTACCATAATCCTATACTGTGAATGTTACCAGCAAACTTCTAAATGCACTGAAACAATGGTTGGTTATACTCCAGTGTTCACTTTTTATAAGGTATTGTCTTGGTAAATTACCATAATCCTATACTGTGAATGTTACCAGCAAACTTCTAAATGCACTGAAACAATGGTTGGTTATCCTCCAGTGTTCACTTTTTATAAGGTATTGTCTTGGTAAATTACCATAATCCTATACTGTGAATGTTACCAGCAAACTTCTAAATGCACTGAAACAATGGTTGGTTATCCTCCAGTGTTCACTTTTTATAAGGTATTGTCTTTGTAAATTACCATAATCCTATACTGTGAATGTTACCAGCAAACTTCTAAATGCACTGAAACAATGGTTGGTTATCCTCCAGTGTTCACTTTTTATAAGGTATTGTCTTGGTAAATTACCATAATCCTATACTGTGAATGTTACCAGCAAACTTCTAAATGCACTGAAACAATGGTTGGTTATCATCAGCCAGTGTTCACTTTTTATAAGGTATTGTCTTGGTAAATTACCATAATCATATACTGTGAATGTTACCAGCAAACTTCTAAATGCACTGAAACAATGGTTGATTATCCTCCAGTGTTCACTTTTTATAAGGTATTGTCTTGGTAAATTACCATAATCCTATACTGTGAATGTTACCAGCAAACTCCTAAATGCACTGAAACAATGGTTGATTATCATCAGCCAGTGTTCACTTTTTATAAGGTATTGTCTTGGTAAATTACCATAATGTTATACTGTGAATGTTACCAGATGACTTGTCACCCAGTTTATTGAACATATTTTGCAATAAAAATGTTCATGTCATCAAAGTTTCAAGTTTTCTGCATTGTAAAGTATTCTGTATTTTATAATAATGTTTTCTGGACCTACACCAGTAGTTATAACTTACTTGTTCATTAGCGCCAGGCATGGTGGTTGATAAGGTAGTAGTATTTCCAGGTGAAACTAATTGATATATTATCAATACAAGATATTATTACTTTATGAATGTGTTTATCATGTATGGACGAATAAATTGGAAAACAGGTAGGTACAGAGCAACACAGTGTCTACAACACAGGAGCAGATTATGCACAGTACATGAATGATAAACAATCGAAATGTTTTTTGTTTAGTTTATTGCATGCACATGATCTATAATACCTGATCGGTACAATATCTACTAACCTGATCAATACAATATATTCCCATCTGATCGATATAATAGTATTACTGCATTTCAAGTTTGTCAGTCAGTCGGACTGTCAGTCAGTCGGACTGTCAATCAATCAATCAATCAAACAACCAACAAAACAATCAATCAATCAAACCAATCAATCAATCTATCAAACGCGAGGCCCCCCACCCCCTGAGGCGGCCCTGTGTAGTGGGCTATTGTTTCGTTCTGTCACTCTGCTATGAGAAGGTCTGTCTTGCTACAGTTTTCTCTCCTCTCAACCATTCATACTGACGGTCAATCGGTATACTGGGGAAGTAGTGCGGGGGGGGCTTTGTTTACCTTTTTTGGTAAATGGGCTAAGCTAGGGCTGGTGTGCTGTTGTGAATATTTTGAATGAAGGCGGGACTAGTTCGCTCTGGTCCGCCTCCCCTTAACGTTGTGTGTATGGGTTTGCTCATTCTACAGTATTTTGTGGTTTAGTTCTTTTATTCATTTAACCCTTTCATGGTGCACACCACAGTGGAGGTTGCTGTTTGCAACCACCACTGGTGCTCCGTGTTAACATCAGTCCTTTGTTTTTGACACCATGGGTGGGTCGGCCTGGCGAGTGGCTGGTGGGCTGTTAAAGCTTGTACTGCCACGGTATGGAATTGGCAACGATTAGAACTGTGTTCGAATTGCTGTTTTTTTCTATTAAAAAAATGGTGTCTGGTGGCGGGGCCTTGAGGGCCAGCCGACGTCGACACATCGCGCAAGGTTGTTGACGTTATTAGCTTTGACCCAGCCGCAAGCTATAACCGCTCAGGGTTCCCCTCTCCGCAGGGGATTTTGGTCTTCTGCTGGAGCGCGGGCGGTATTGTCCTAGGCCCTACACCGCCTCACACCGCGCAGCCAGAAGAAGAGAGAGCACGGCCTCGTCAGTGGCGATGACGAGGCCCTCGACAGGCGGCCATGTTTTCCCCCGCCGGAGGTATCCTGGGCGTTGATTCGACAGGTGTCCACAAGGCCGACAGCCTTGGCGGCGGAGGGATCGGCCATGTAGGATGGGTTCGGCTTGAACAAACAAGCCGTCACCGTCCTGCCGCGAGCAGCCCGCTCTCCGATCACTCCCTTCCCCAACACCAGCGGAAAAAGTGGGCTCTGATTGTTTCCTTTGGCTGCGTGCCGCGTGCCTTCGTTGATGCGCGAGCGGCCCCCCTTTCGCTTCTCATGGGGACAGGGGCTGACACCCAGTTGATGGCTGAGCCTGGGTCTGTCCGTGAGAATGTTGTGCTGTCAAGCGGCTCCCACACCTTGAGCTGTGTTGGTTGAGCCTGGTGTTATGTCTGTCAACTTAAGTGTTGTCAGCAGGGGGGCTCGAAACCTTTTGAGGCACACAGTGCAGGCTTCCCCGGCCTCGCCTTCGCCAGGCCAGGTATCATGTTGGTGCCTCCCACTCCTGAAATATTGGCAAGTGGTCGCAGGCACACGTGATTTGGGGTGGTAGTAATATCGCTGCAGGGCTACGGTGTGTAGGAACCCATGGGGGCCTTACACCTTGCATGTCCGGCTGCAGAACAACTCCTCAGCATGTTCTGGAGGGGTGTTCAGTAGGGGGGCTTTTTTCATCGGAAGCCCCCCGTATCAGACCGGCCCTGTCTGTCGGGGTTCCCCCTTGGGTGCGATTGCCTCGTGGGTGGTGTCAGGGTCAGATGTTCCGACACGGAACACGCTGCTCGCACGGTTCCAGGGTTGGCTACGCACAGCGGGGGGACCGGGCCAACTATCTACAGTTCCTGGCGGACCTGCGCCACGTGACGGCGGGTGCGTTGGGAGTGTCGTCACATATGACTACGGCAGTACCATATGTCGAGGTGGATGGAGAGAACGCTGAGGCGGGGACTTGTGTTTACACAACCCCACCCGTTTTCAGGTTTGGTACAGACCCTATTGTCAGGGTCTCCAGCAGTGACAGCTCTGGTCAACGAGATCCAATCTCTGTGGACGAAGCAAGCCATCGTCGTGGCGTTCTCCTCCCGGTGTTCTCTGCCTGAGAAGTCGGGAGGGAGGGGTGTAAGACCCAGGCTGGACCTGTCCCATGGGAAGGTTCAGCATTTTTTGGATCGTCTCCTACCTGTTGAACACTGTCAGGTGGGGGTCTGGTTCTCCTCCATAGACCTGTAGGATGCGTATGCGCATCTCCGATCTTCCATCCTAGGGCTTACCTACGCTTCCTTTGCAGGGTTAGCGTATGAGTACCAGAGGCTGCCGTTCGGTTTTCTCTGGCTCCCCGCATCTTCACCAAGTGCGTGGAGGCCGCACTGGGGCCTCTGCGTCGTCAGGGGTTACGGAGTGTTCTGCCCTGATGACGTTCTGGTCCTTCGCGGCCAAGGTGGATCGTCAGGTCTCGTACCAGGCAGGTCTCTACCAGCCTGGGGTTGCTGTAGACTGGATGTAGAGTACTCCTCTTCCCAGTCAACGGTTTGAGGGCTATGGGCATCCATCTCAGAGTGTGTTGTCAACACGCTTGGGAGGTTCCGTCCTAGGACGGTTACGGCGCTGTCTCACGTCGTGTTTTCACCGACGCCTCCCTCGCTGGTGACGAGTCGGGCCAACGCAGTAGGGGGCAGCTGGCAAACCATGCTGCCCGGTCTGTGCTATGTTCAATGTGTTGGTGTTGAAAGCGGTCCTTCTGGTCCACAAATGGTGTTGATCAGGACGGACGATACGACGTCAGTGTCGTGTATCGACAGACAGGGAGGAGTACGCTCCCCCTGTCTGCACCAGGCGGCGGGCGGCTGGCTATGGGCGTCCTCCATCTGCGCGGCCTGAGGGCTCCCCACATCCCCGGCAGGGAGAATGTGGGTGCAGGTGTACTGTCGCGGGGCGGTCCTCATCCTGACGGGTGAGGATTACGTCTGGACATGGCCAGGCAGGTCTGGGACCGATGCCGTGCCGCCAGGGATTCTTCCCCATACATCTGTTAGGTCAGTTGTTGGGACAGGTACGTTGAGGGCCGCAGGGCTGCAGGCATACGCGGGCAGATGACGTATGTTCCAAGTGTGGTGTAAGGCGGGGGGCCGGGACTCAGTCTCCTGCCCCCTGGATGCTGTCCTTAGTTACCTCCAGTCTCTCCTTGATAGACTGTCGGCTTCGACGGTGAGGGTATATGCAGCAGCTATATCCTCCTATCATGAGGGGTTTGAGGGGATGTCTTGTTCAGCCACCCTCTTGTGAAGCGTTTCCTGCTTGGCGCTCGACGCGTTAAGCCGGTGCAACGCTCCTTGGCTCCGACTTGGGATCTTCAATTGGTCCTCGGTCGGTTGTCCTTGGCCCCGTTTGAGCCGCTCGAGCAGGCGCCGTTGGGACAGCTGTCCTTCAAGACCGCGTTCCTACTGGCTGTCACTTCCGCTAAACGCGTAGGTGAGCTCTGTGCTCTCTCGGTACGTCCAGAGTGCCTGTCTTTTCGAACCGATTGCGGTGCCACTCTGTGACCTAATCCTGCTTTCGTGCCTAAGAATATCCGGAGTTCCTTCCGCTCCCGGGATATTGTGGTTCAGGCGTTTCGTCCTCCTCCTCACACTAGTGAGTTAGATGCGGGCCTTCACCTGTCATGTCCAGTCCGTGCTTTGGGGATTTACCTCAGCCGTACTCAGGACTTCAGGGTTACCGACCAGCTTTTTGTCTGTTACGGTGGGGCTCGTGCTGGTAAGGCACTGTCGAAGCAGCGCCTGTCCCATTGGTTGTGCGAGGGCATTACCCTCTGCTACACGTTGGCTGGGCAGGATCCCCCTGGGGGCGTCAGGGCGCACTCCACTCGTGGTGTGGCTGCTTCTGCCACTCTCCTGGGTGGGGCCTCGGTGGAGGACATCTGTGCTGCAGCTTCATGGTCCTCCCCGGGTCCCTTTGTAAGGTTTTACCTCATGGACATGACCGGGGGTTCTGTCTCCCAGGCGGTTCTGGGGTCTGTGGCCTTTCCTGCTTCCCGTCCTTGGTCGGGTAGCAGGAGTGTATGGGTATGGGCCACAGTGTGTTGAGTCACACGTGGTTCCGCCTGTACGGTGTGTTCAAGGGGTTCTGGTTCCCTCTTGTTCGCATTCAGGTGGAGTTGACTGCGCCCCCCCTTCATTAGGAAGGATGGGGTGACAGGGCTCCCCGCACCCCTTGATGTGGGCTTACGGGTCCTCAGGGGGTACATCTGTCGGGTCTCGCGTCCGCTCTTCCCCATATCTCATAAGGCTCAGAGCGGGATGCGATAAGCAAATACGATATATAACGATAGGTTATGTAGATAACCTAGTTATATTAGTATTGGCTGAGCGTCCCGCTCTGCGCAGCCCTGAGTTCCCTCTTGAGGGATTTTTTCCTGGAACAGGATTTGGCGAGGAAGGGTGTTTGGTGACCAGAGTCATGGTTATATGGGCTACGCCTCCATAGGGGCGGGGCCCCATACAGGTGTGGGTGCATGTAGTTGTTCGTTGGGGATACAGTAGGTATCATAGGAGATAAGGGGTATCTCATAAGGCTCAGAGCGGGACGCTCAGCCAATACTAATATAACTAGGTTATCTACATAACCTATCGTTACTATAACTTAAGGTTCAGTTTTAAAATCCATGTGAATAAGTTAACAGAAAAATAACTACACAAGCACATTATATCAACTTCAAACTCTTTATTTATTTCTATTCAAAGAGTATACATCTATTTATCTTACAAAAACATTGTGTTGCCCTCTCCAACATTATGGCAATGTTAAAATTGAATATATATATATAAAATATATATATAAAATAAATACATGCATGTTATAACATGTACATACATGTAATGTATATTACACATTTAATCCCACTGGTCACAATAGTGTAATAATGTTTGTTATAAGGCTCTGAAAATGTTACTGAATGATGTATCAATGTATTTCCAGCAAATATTGAAATAATAAAGGGTCTCATATGTGCAGTGTCACATGACCAGAGCTGTTTACATCCTGGCTGAATTACTAAAATTTGTATAGTGTGGTCATAGAATGAGCAAACATGTTGACGGCAACTATTGTGACCGTTGGGATAACACAGTGTATCTATGTACAGTACAGAATAAAATGTATAGATTATCTGAAAATTGTCAATCCGCTTGGCACATGTAAAATTCACAAACTTTGTGCTGTATATTGGGTCTTGCCAATGTGGAACCAAAATACCAATCCACATTACATGCTATACAGCTGGCAATACTGTTAATAGTGACATGCCTACATATAGGTATGGAAATGCAGCTGTACTTGCTCCATGATGTTCTATATCATGGAACAAGATGGTGTTTTCATTGAAAGAGTTAGTCAGAATGTCAGAGGCACCATCCGTCATTTAGAGCAGGCTATGTTTGCAGAATGATAACTATAGAACACTACAGTACTCTGTACTGAGAACACAGTACTCGGTACTGAGAACACTATACAGTACACTTTACCACTGCCTACAAGCAATGGAAGCAGTCAGAGCAGAGTGGCATTTATGCCCATTGCCTCCTATTGTTCCTCGAGAAACAAACGTTTGGGACTTGGATGTTGCCTTTGAGATTCTCATAAACTCTTTCAACTCTAAAACTTACTTGGATGAAATGACAATAATGCTATAGACGGTTAAGAAAATTCTAACTGTAAAACTCTCAAATGTAAACATATTACATAAAAAAAAAAAAAAAGTACATTGAGTAGTTTGGACCTATTGGCTGAACATCTGCAAAGTAGTACAGCAACTTTTGAAGGTATTATTTTGACATGACAAGACATTTCAGATGAGTTTCACTTTTGAGGTGTTGGTAAGTGCTTTGGGGTAGCTGAGGTGTAGTGCATAGATTAGTCCAAACATTACAGGAAGGAATCACCAAATCTGGGGAGGCTGATCATGATATGACTTTCAATGACAGAGATTGTCACAGGCTGGTAGTGAACTGGACTTGTGTCATGGTCACTGATGACAGTAAGGAATAGAAACTCATCTGAAAGAAGGATGTGGGGTGAGGTATTAATTTTCTTGTCATGTCAAAATAATACCTTCAAAAGTTTAATGCATCATCAAGTCATTCTTGAGAGTCTGCAACCTGGGCGACAGTTTACCAGCTTCTAGACCTAGTAAAATCTTCTGAATGAATTCAAACGAGTTGGTAAGTCCCTTGGGGTAGCTGAGGTGTAGTGCATAGATTAGTCCAAACATTACCAGGAAGGAATCACCAAATCTGGGGAGGCTGATCATGATGTGACTTTCAATGACAACAGAGATTGTCACAAGCTGGTAGTGAACTGGACTTGTGTCATGGTCACTGATGACAGTAAGGAGGGCCACTGCAACACCCTGAAGCTCTGGCTCATCAGGCGTGTCCTGAAGGAATGAAAGAGACATAATAATCACAAATAAATCCATGGTTTCTACATATATGTATATGGAGTTGTGTTTGTAAGTTGTTCATATTTTAGTTAGAACTATTTTTTTGGTGAGAAGGTTATTTTTATTTAACCAGGTTAGTCCCGTCGAGATCAAATATCTCTTTCACAAGGGAGACCTGGAAGGAAGGAAGACTGATACTTAGCATTTTGATTAACTGTTCACTTAATATACAGTTGTACTGTAAATTATTTTCACTCAGACTCACTGTGCAGGTTTTGAAAAATCCAGAAACTACCTCATGCAGATACACAGGCAGGGCAGCGTGAATATTAAAGGCAACCAACTTGTGTTCAGCTTTTCTCTGATTGGCCACGACCCCACGCCGCTAGCCCACCCCCTTTTGCCGCGAGCGCGGCAGGAACCGTCAAGTTCCCTGGTGCAAAATAAATCTGGTAGTTGGTTTATGACGTTAATTAATAATAAACACTGTTAGGACTCTTAATAATAAACACTGTTAGGACTATCTGACTCTTACTAATAAACACTGTTAGGACTATAAACACTGTTAGGACTATCTGACTCTTAATAATAAACACTGCTGTAACGTTATATGTTATTTTGCGTTTTTAACGTCATAAACCAACTACCAGAATCACTCGTCACTGTACATCAGTGGAGGCTGCTGAAGCGCCAGCAGGGCGATGCGGTGGTTTATCCCTGGCTTCCGTGCGCCGCCGCCGGCTTGACTCGGTCCAGCTCCAGCAGCAGCGGCCGTGCTCCGTTGTAGAAGCCCTTCAATGACAGAGCTCTCATATTTTGCGAATGCATAAACTATATCTTAAATGATGGCTATGTGTCTAATATGGCTGTCGCTTATCAATGACTTCACGACAGCCATATTAGACACATAGCCATAATTTAAGATATAGTTTATGCATTCGCAAATATGAGAGCTCTGTCATTGAAGTGGGTGGTGGCAGCGTAACAGCGTTCACCCTGATGTGTAAAGTAGCGATTTTTATTGTTTTGTCATGACAAACCAATTACATAATCCCAACATATGTGTAAAGAAACAACATATTCCAGTTAACGGTATATTTTTTTAATGATTCATTACGGTATAAATTAGGTTAACTGAAGCTGGCTCTCATATTTGCGAATACAACAGCGTTCACCCTGATCCTACAACGGAAGACGGCCGCTGCCGCGGGCGGCGCAACTCTCTGCCGCGCGGCAGCGCGGTCACGTGGCCATGTGGCCAATCAGAGAAACGCTGATCTAAAGGCTGAACACAAGTTGGTTGCCTTTAATATTCACGCGGCAGGGCATGGAGAACAGTGGTACGCCTGGTGTGGACGTCATGGATTTCCTATTAAGATGTAAGATTAAGAAGAAAAAAAGAATTGTATTATACGGAAATGTTTACTGAACAAAGCGGATTTTAAACAGTCCAATCAGATATGTCCACAAATAACATGTTCCCATCTTTAATGCAATGAGAAAAATGGCAAATACAATGGTGGACTAATTGTAAAATTCAAAAGCTCATTTGAATCATTGAACCTGTTCAATGTTACAGAGGTTCAACCTATGACATGTATAATAATCTATATTCACCTGTTCATCGTGGATTTTTTAAATGTGAGCCAAAGCATCTGCTGTGTTCCCAGTTTTGGACGCCTTCTGTCTGAATAACGTCATCAGTCGAGGAAGATGGCGGTCAAGCTCAGCGTAGAATGTGTTGGGCAGGTTCTGGTTGGTAATCAGCTGGAACTCTGCATACACCTATATTTAAAAACAGCAGGACAATATAGTATATCAACATCAATTAGTCACTTCAACTTGGTGGATCTCTTACTTTGTTTGGTTTGGGCTTCAGAGCATGACGGCGGGATTTCTGGTCAACCATGTCATTACATGCTTTGCGGAATCGGTCGCTGATGACTAGCTCGCGGGGACGCACAGAACACACACTCAGATGCGCCGCTAGAGTATATAAACCAGGCTTAAGAATCACAACTTTCACTTTAAAACACACAGAATGTGCCAAATGTTAACACAGGAAAGAGAGAGCTGATTTATATTACCTCAGACTCCATTTTGAAAGCAGGCCAGAGGTCCATGAGCTCGTTCACTGGTGGGCTGGACTTTACTATGGTCTGTCGGCGCACGGCAAATGTGGTCTGCATCAGCTTTCTAATGAGGGGCAGATTCTTCTCAGTCTTCTTGACTTCTTCAGAAATTGTCTGCCTCAACTGCTCAAGCCTCAAGGAATCCTCTCCTTGGGGAAAGTTGGGTAGGAAGTTTACTTCTGCTCGCTTGGGTCTTTTAATGTTGGAATGTGAAGGTTCGCCATCAGGATTGCTTCTACCTCTTTTTCCAGCATTTACAGTGACCTCCTCACATCCTGCCCGTCTCAGCTTGTTCCTGAAATTGCCCATCTTGAATTTGATGCTGTTCTTCCATCCATTGCAGCCGGTCTCAGATCCTGCTTCCTTCAAGCAGGGATGTTTGGCGACAAGAGCCGCAGAAGCCATTGCTATCTCTTTATCACTTGGATAAGCCTTGAAACCATACATTGTAGATGCAAGCTTTTCTAAGATGTCGTGCTTTAGGTCTCTTGTCAACTTAAGGTGTATCTTGTTCTTCTCAAATCCGTTGTTTCCGTCTCTAAGTTTCAGCTCAACATCGAATGCAAATGTAGGAACTGGAAAAGGACCTGGAGGCCATCTGCTTAGACGTTCTGGAGATGACACATCTGAAAGTATATCAGAAGATGCGAGAGAGCTGGAGTCGAGCGAAAGTGAAATGTGCACAACAGCTTTTTGTGGCAATTCCGTAATGTCATCAAGGGAAGTAAGTTTCCCATCAAAGTCTGGATCTTCATACAGCAAACTGAAGTTAAGGTCTATTTCCAACTGTTATTTTATAATCTTGATCAGTGCATCAACAGAGGCTGGTCGTGAACTGAGTTTGAATTTTCTAGCCCGGTCTGTCTCAACAACACGAAGGATCATGGGTTGTGGGGAGGCAGCTGCCATTGTGCTATGGAAACTTGAATGAATCACTTGGGAGTCAGCAGCAGCAGACCATCGATCTTGTATGCTGAGAGTGGGACTGTATTGTTGAGACCAGACTGCAGGTAGATGGACAGTGGACAGATGTGATCGACAGACAGACAGCTCAAGGACCTAAGGAGGAGTCATAAACACAACACAGAAAGCGTCATTATTAACATATACAGAATATGAACTTATACAGAATATGAACTGGTCAATTACATAACGAGTGAATAAAGACACAATAATTGATTAATAAAATAACTATTCACCATTAGCTGGACTCAGTTCCGTTTCACTTGAATGAATCGCTTGGGAGTCAGCAGCAGCAGACCATCGATCTTGTATGCTGAGAGTGGGACTGTATCGTTGAGACCAGACTGCAGGTAGATGGACAGATGTGGTTGTGTGGTTGACAGCTCATAGGACCTAAGATGTTCTATATTCCAGGAGTCATAGTCTCGACACAGAAAATAAACCTTGTTATTCACAAGGTAGATCTGTTCTATTTGGCTAAATTTAGACAGTCCACCACTGACTCTGACAGAGAGAAACATTCCACAGACATAGTCTGTGTCATCAATGGTTACCTTTGATGTCTGGTAGATTGTGTCACTAGCTGTGTTTCCTCTAATGTGTACCTGAGCTACTGCTGGTAGAGATGAAACCAGAACAGAGTCAACCCTGGATGCCTGGGTTTTTGGCTTGAAATATGATGGTGAAGCAAGATGATATGCCATCATGTATTGCTGTCTGATTGCCATCGTCTTCAAAATATTTTTGAAGTTTTGAGTGTCATGCACCACTCTTTTGAAAAAGCGGTGCTTGGCCTCAAATCGCATGGTCCAAACATGCAGCAGGGGTCCAAAGCACTTAACTAGAGCGGGATAATGCTCCACAAAGTGATGTTTAGGATGGAGTCTAACTGCAGGGAAAACCTCTAATAGTACCTGTCTATGATCACTGATTTTGCACTGAAAATAGTCTAAGGTTTCATCAGTATATGATGGGCACAATGCTAACTCTACCACCTCTTTCAGCTCCATCAAAACTGCCCATGCTGCATCACCTGCTGGTACTACACTGCCTACAAGTAATGGAATCAGTCGGAGCAGAGTGGCATTTGCATGCCCATTGCCTCCTATTGTTCCTCGAGAAACAAATGTTTGGGGAATTGGGTGAGGCCTATCCACTTTATCAGCGTGCTGATACGGGAATGATGCAATCTTTTGGTTCAAATACTCTAAAGTGAAGTACTTTCGCCGAATCTTCTCTTTAACACTGAGAGAAAGCTCCACGGGAACCATACCTTCCAGAAGATCGTGAAGTATATCTGGAGGAAACCCTGTGATTGTATGAAAGTAATTCAGGGATTCACGTAAGACACAGCCACCTTTAACACCAAAATCACTGCTCGAAGTGTCATGTGCAGTTTGTACATGCAGGTCATGGCTGACTTTGGTTCTCTGAGAAAACTCTCCCTCTCTGACTTCAGTTGTTTGAAACTGTTCACTTGTGGCCAGACAGAATCTGCAAACATAGCCTGCTCTAAATGACTCCACAAAGCCACCGAATCCATGAGCGCCCAAGCCGCCCAGATTGTCAGCAGAAACACACCAGATTGTGCCTTTGACATTCTGACCAACTCTTTCAATGAAAACACCATCTTGTTCCAGAGTATGAACATCACGCAGCAATGGAGCAAGTACAGCTGCATATCCATACCTACGGAGGTCTGTCACTTTTACCAGCATTGCCAGCTGTATAGCGTGTAATGCTGATCGGTATTTTGGTGGCACATTGGCGAGGACCCAATATATAGCACAAAGTTTGTGAATTTTACGTGATGTGACAAGCGAATTGGCAATTTCCAGATCATCTATATATAGCTAAAGTGGTAGGATAAGATTCCCTGTTGACAGTAACTCATTTTCAAGGAAATGGGAGCCATCAGAGCATGACACATATTGAACCAGATGTAGTAGTTGGTTCTGTAATCTTGTCAAGGATGTCTGTGTTTTTAAACAACTCTTGAATCATTGAAAGGATGGGAACATACATGCTGGTATGTCCTGGTTGCTCCAACTGATACTCTACTGGCATTACACATGGATAGTTGCGCTCCATAAAGCTTTTTCTGCGCTTGGTTGAACACAACTCTGCACCTTTAGAGGTAGATGTAGACAGAACATTGCAGTTCATGACAGCGCCAACAACTTCATCCAGTGTAGGTTCTGCAATATTGTGACCATTTCTCTGCAAGATGTCATTAACTGCCTCCTTGATCAATGGCTGAGATAAGGAGAAGACCTGATTCAAGTGGTCTACTATTTCTTGAATAGCTGTGTTTGAGACATGGAGGATAGCCTGCATCTTTAGGAACAAGGAAGATACGTTCATTTTAAGATGATTTCTTAGATTGTCAGTGTCACATTGATCATCATCCACCATGCCTGGACATTCTTCATGCAAATCACTAGTGACCTCAGAAATCCTGTCTTGGGGATCCTCAACTACGACAGCTTTTAAGTCTGATGCAAGTCTTAATTGGTGTTCTCTGCTTTTATGGGAATTGAATGAAGAGTAAACATTTGTGCTATAGCTACAATCCTTATATGGGCATGTCACTGTTTCATGATTTTTTAAATGCTTTCTGAGATGACTTAAGAAAATTTATTCAGAAAAGGGTTCCCGAAATGCGCACAAAGGACATTTTATTACCACAGGGCTCTGACTCTGTTCTGGTCTACTGCTAAGTTGTGCAGTATGATATCTTGACAAATGAGTACAAAGTGCATTAAGCGTCTCAAATCTACACATACAATCAAGTATAGAGGCATGGAAGAGGACTAACTCTGGAAAAGTGGCTGTGTTGCAGTCTGTAGTGTTTAAATAACTGTATTCTAGAAGTCAAAGAAGCTGCACACAAGTTACACTGCCAGACTACCATATTGGAACTATGAGAAAAAACTGAGCTCTGTGGAAACAGATTAATAAAAATGTTCTGGTCTCAACAATACAGTCCCACTCTCACAAATATGTTTTTATATTTACAAATAATCAGCTTACTGTTTGGCTCATTTGAATATTTCCCAGCAGCACTTGCTACCTGAAAGGCAAGGGAAAAAATACAACGTTTAGACCTCCATGAAACATATACCAGAATAACTTACAACTCAATATAACAAGTTCATACTATTAGCTTACAAAAACATGATCATGGAATACATAATTTTCACAGTTTGAATGTTTAACCATCAATCAGAAGGAGAGAGAGAGAGAGTGGGAGATAGCGGGAGGGAGAGAGTGAGAGAGAGAGCGGGAGGGAGAGAGCGAGAGAGAGAGAGAGAGCAGGAGAGCGAGAGAGCGAGAGAGAGGAAAGAGAAAGAGAGAGAGAGAGAGAGAGAGAGAGAGAGAGAGAGAGAGAGAGAAAGAAGATATAGAGAGAGAGAGGAGATAGAGAGAGAGCGCAGGAGAGCGAGAAAGAATGAGAGCGTGAATTAATCTCCATCTCTCTCAAACCTCCTTTTGTCTGTACAAAAATATATCTATTTACCAAACATCAATTTACAAGCTCAAAGAAATGGAGATATGTGGCTTCGACCATGCCATGAGGACGCGACGCCATGACACTCAACCAATATAACCAAATGAATCTCCCTCAAACCCGTCTTTAACATGATAATAGGACAGAGTGTACTAGCTGTACCATGCTTGTACCTTAACCTGCCATGCTTGACAAAAGGACTAAAGAGTAACCTGTATCCTGAGTCTTACTACTACACCTCTACATACATACAAAATACTACGTACGTACTACATAACACATATATCTATTTACCAAGCATGAATTTAAACCAACCAACCGCCAAACAAAACCTCAAACAAATGCAGATATGTGCAGACAGTGCAGTCAAAACAAACCTAAAATGGAGATATGGCTTGACACTTTAACATGCCACGAGGGCCGACGCCATCTTTACCAATTATTCACTAACTCGTACACTTGACCCAAAAGTATACAGCGAACTCTTAATATTTTTCATGCATAAACAACCATGCAACATTTCGGTGTGCCATAATGTTTTAATTGGAACACAGCATGCAGGCAGTTGTTTTAGAAGACAATGGAGACCGAGTTAGCTATATTAATTACTGAACATCATGCAATTAACTAAACTAAACTAATAAAAGATGCGATAGCATGTTCACGCAATTTGCATCTACAAATTGCATATCCAAACAGATTAAATTACCACAGATAACCGCACATTGGCAAATTTACATATATATTTACTCACTTGAAAGAAAGTTGACGGTGCACCTCGAGCTGCTGACTGCATCCCATGAAGTGTGGCACGCATGTGGTCAGGTATATAAAATATATCCCATGATTCCTCCGCAGCTGCGCACAACACAACATGCAGTCGTTTCCTGTTACTGCAGAAATATTATTTTCACATGTGCCGTTATTTCTCACTTCTCAGAGCTGAGCTTCTCTAAACGAATTCTTTAATATAATTGCCTCATCCAGTGCTCACATAAACATGCAGGTTGCATGTTCTCATGCACACATCATCACACTAATGTTACTGCATCAGACAGTAATGTTGAAACATAGAAATTAATGGAAAATATATTTTTTTATAAGATAAGATAAGATATTCCTTGAATTCTACCACTGAACCGCAATACTCTGTATTTACTTGATTCTTTTAAGTTGTACTTAAGGTATGCTTTTACATTATACTTACTTAATACGTGAATAGTTCCAAGGCAATCAAAAGTGATGAGTTTAATTTAATCAAAACATAAGAACAAGTCACACAAACTCAACATATGTAAGTTAGGTGAACTTCCAAAGAATATTGAGTATATCCTACTCAAACTAATTGATTATTTTGAACATGCGGTTTACAGTCTGTATCTACTTAATTATCTTAAGTTGTACTTAAGTTATGCTTTTACATTATACTTACTTAATAAGTGAATAGTTCCAAGTCAATCAAAAACTATGAGTTTTATTTACTCAAAACATAAGAACACGTCACACAAACTCAAGACATTCAAGTTAGTAGAACTTTCATAGAATATTGAGTATACCCTACTCAAACTAATTGATTATTTTGAACATGCGGGTTTACAGTGTACAATATCAAAATACAAAAGGTGAACAGGGTCAAAGCCCTTGGCAGTCCTTGTGTTCTCGTTCAATCAGTTTGTGTCATAGAAAAGGATATGATGGTCCTTGGAAGTTCTTGTGACTCAAGTTCAATTAGTTCGTTAATTCCTGATCCACCTCCTCATAGGGAATGAGTAAGGCAATTTCACAATCCTTGAGGCAACAGTTGTTGAGGCAACATCAGATCAGGCCGGCATAGCCTTGATCTAGATCTGAGGTTCAGTGGGTTGGCTCGCCATCTTGTGTCGGTCCGGCACACTGGCTCGTCCTGCATGGGCACACGTGGTGAATGGTGGTCGGCCGGGACGCCTAAATATTAAAGGCAACCAACTTGTGTCTAGCCACGGCCAACTTGCGTCTAGCCACGCCCCCGCGGCGACGCGGCAGCAGCAGAGCGCCGCGGAGCGTCGCGGAGCTCCGTCGTGGCAGCATTATGTAGCAGTAATCCCCCCTTTTTTACCATCAACAACTAGCTCAACTGGCAGCGCTGCCTTGCTGTGGATCCTGCGGTCCGTTGGTGACAAGTTCGATTCCCTTTAATTTTTTATTTTTTTTTTACGTGCATTCTTTCGCCGGTTAAGTTTAGGCATGTTAACTTTAAGCATTGTTTCGGAGTTGGTTAAGGTTAAGGTTAGGCATTGTTTCGGAGTTGGTTAAGGTTAGAAGGGTTAAGTTTAGGCGCTGTTAAGGAGCTGGTTAAGGTTAGAGTTTGTCTTAGAGAATGGCAATATTCTTTCGGAGTTGGTTATGGTTAAGGTTAAAGTGGAGATGAAGCAGTGCGATAAATACATATTCATAGCATCACATTAGTATTTAGATAAGCCACAGAAAAAATCACGTTATAAAAATAAGCAGTATCTAAGAAAAAACGATTTGTTATGTGCATTTTTGAAGCATTTATCATTATGGGCGCGGCCATTTTGTTGCTGACGTCATGGGGCTTGTTTGGTGTATACACTGCTGGTTAGCTGCCTATAGTGAATGGGTTAGTCAGTAAATAAAATGTTGCCTACAAAACAACAGGACCGCGGTGGTTCTGTTTGTATTGATCCTGGCTGTTCAAACTAATTTTACCATGTGAGAGAGAGGAAAGTTGGTTAATTTCCACAAACTACCAGTGAAAAAAACAGTGTTGTTGGCACGTTGGCTCAGGCTGGCTGCACTCAGGCGGTGCGACCAGCCTGTTGGACAGGGAAGGAGGATCTGCAGCGAACACTTCATTGCCTCGGATTATGTTGTTGGGGTGGGATGTTTGTCCAGAAGACCACTAATCAGCTGAAGCCGGACGCGGTTCCCTCAGTCTTCGACAGACAGACCGGCCCAGGCAGTTCAGCGTCGCGGAGCATTCAGCCTGCTGGCTACCTAGATCCACTTCAACCAGCGTCGCGGAGCATTCAGCCTGCTGGCTACACAGCTTGTCGGTGTGCTAATAGCCTCGGCAAGCTAACGGTAGCTGGCTACACAGCTTGTCGGTGTGCTAATAGCCTCGGCAAGCTAACGGTAGCTGGCTACACAGCTTGTCGGTGTGCTAATAGCCTCGGCAAGCTAACGGTAGCTGGCTACACAGCTTGTCGGTGTGCTAATAGCCTCGGCAAGCTAACGGTAGCTGGCTACACAGCTTGTCGGTGTGCTAATAGCCTCGGCAAGCTAACGGTAGCTGGCTACACAGCTTGTCGGTGTGCTGGAGCCTCGGCAAGCTAACGGTAGCTGGCTACACAGCTTGTCGGTGTGCTGGAGCCTCGGCAAGCTAACGGTAGCTGGCTCCAGGCTATTAGCACATCGACAAGCTGCTGGAGCTCCCGACGCTCGGCTGGTTGAAGTGGATCTAGGTAGCCAGCAGGCTGAATGCTCCGCGACGCTGAACTGCCTGGGCCGGTCAGTCTGTCCAAGACTGAGGGAACCGCGTCCGGCTTCAGCTGCAGATCCTCCTTCCCTGACCAACAGGCTGGTCGCGCCGCCTGAGTGCAGCCAGCCTGAGCCAACGTGCCAACAACACTGTTTTTTTCACTGGTAGTTTGTGGAAATTAACCAACTTTCCTCTCTCTCACATGGTAAAATTAGTTTGAACAGCCAGGAGCAATACAAACAGAACCACCGCGGTCCCGTTGTTTTGTAGGCAACATTTTATTTACTGACTGACCCATTCACTATAGGCAGCTAACCAGCAGTGTATACACCAAACAAGCCCCATGACGTCAGCCATGACGTCAGCAACAAAATGGCGGTGCCCATGTTGAAAACAGGGATATTATATTTGATTTTTCAGACAAATAAGATAGATTTCACATTTGATTATAGAAGCCTGTCTTACACAAGGTACACAACAAACAAACTAGGATCACATTGTTCACTGCTTCATCTCCACTTTAAGGTTAGGCATTGTTTCGGAGTTGGTTAAGGTTAGAAGGGTTAAGTTTAGGCGCTGTTAAGGAGCTGTGTTACGTATTACTTTCACATTGTGGAGGGATACTTACTGTCTGTGGTGCATATTCACATTGTGGTTGTAGTGTGTTGTCACTAATTGGTGGTTTGATTGATACACTGTTTCTTCCTGTTTTTGGTGTTCCATGTTATTAAAATGGCCGCCCTTCTAATTGACACAGGTGTGGTGATGAGGCACCACGCCCTACAAAGGAGAGCAGAGTGCAGGCTGCAGTGTCTCACACTTCACAAGAGATGTCAGCTCACCAGAGTCTCATCTGCTCTCACTGCTGCTATTTTTGCTATTGTTCTATTTTGGCCTATGTGCCTTGGTTTTGTTATTGACCTTTTGAGTCTGGAGCACCCAGCTCTCAACCTTTTTGTCCATGTAAATAGCTGTTCCAATAAATAGTGTTATTTTTGATAAACTCCTGTCTTGTCCTGTGTCCACCACTTTGCATTCAAGGCCTACACAAGCCATACTTTAGGCTTGAATGTAACATGGGGGCTCTAGCCGGTCTTCAAACAGGTGAGTATGCTCTTAATTTATAATTTGATTTGACCACTTATGCTGTTTAAATATTTAGTTTAGTGGACACCACAAGTAGGTACTTTCATTGTTTTCTGGCTGTGTTTAGCTTCCTGTGGACCACGTAACCCTGGGGCAGTCATTGAAGGGATTAGTACCATATATTTGTCTTGTACTATACTATATACTTGACGGGTATATGGTCGATATGATCTTTGGCTGGTAGCAGGTGTGGTTGAAGAAAGCTAGGTCTACAGTGCATTAGCTTTCAGTATAGGTAGGTTAGGGGGCCAGAGAATATAGTTAGTGTGTTAGGACCTGATGTAAGTATGTTTGTTAGATTAGACATGTGGTGGGCCTAGCAGTGCTTCTTTGACTGCAGTGTAGGTTTTAGAGGCTGTTTGTGAGTCATATCAAATTGTAAGGAGCACCCGTTTGGATTGTTTGGATTTGTTTGAGTTTGTTTATTGGATATTGCTTGAGTGTAACACAAGAGGGTCTGCCTCACTTTGTTTGTGTTGCTGAAGAGCATTTGTTCCATTATTTTTGGGATAAATGTATATATATATATGTGACTCCACAGGGTTAGTCTTGTAGGTGGTTCATCTCAGCAGAGGCCTGTAGTTAGTGTCCAGTAGCAGTGTCTGCTGTAATTATCTAGTATAGGATCTGTGTGTGGTTAGTAGTGATTCTCTAGTATAGGATCTGTATGCATTATTGAGCTTGACCTTTTGATCCAGTATGTGTTATGCCGTGTGTCTTAAATACAGTGTGATTTGTTTTGCGTGCTGACATAAAATGCTGTGTGTTTTAAACTACTGCTTGTGAGTTTAATTGCGTGCTATGTCATGCCGTGTATCTTCAATCACTGTCATTTAATTACGTGCTAACCTTTTTGTGGATACAGGGAAAATTGGAGTTTGAACCCCAGGTCGTAGGGACGGTGGGTGAGTTGCTTGTGTTTAGGTTATTGAACTATATCCCTTATTGTGGTGCCCAGTTAATTGTTGTATTCATTTGTTGTCGTTTACTGTGGATAGTAAAAATTACGTTGGACATTGATGATTTTGTTGCAGAGCCAACACTGGCTAAGGTAAAAAAAAATTCAAAGGATGAGTTAATACAGGTAGCAACTAGGTTTTCAATAGACCTCGATGCAGGCCAGAAAAAGGAGAACTTGTTAGGTCAATTAATTGAGGAACTGAGTACACTGAAGGTTTTTGGTGTGGCTGCAGGTAAAACTCTGGAGGAGGAGGGAGAGTGCTTTGAGCTACCGCGTGGCCGAGATGAGGAGCTTAGGACAGCGTGTGAGCTTGCAGCTGTTAACAAGGCAGACCGTGAGGACCTTGAAGCTAGTGAGATGAGGAGAGCAGCTGCAGCCAGGGCAGAGCGTGAGAGCAGAGCAGCTGAACGTGAGGCCCAGGAAGCTATTGAGGAGGCTGCTGGGGTGAGAAGAGCAGCTGCTGCCCAGGCCCAGAAAGCTATTGGGGTGGCACAGGAGGTACGCGCCCAGGCAGCATATGACCGGGGGATGGCGATGCGTAATGTAGGTGGTGCTGGTGCTATACATGTGCATCGGGAGCCGGGTTTTGACATGGCTAGGCAGAAAAGCATGGTTCCGTTTTTTTGGAAAGGGACGTCGATAGTTTTTTATTATTTGAGGACATAGCTGGCAGTTGCGGCTGGCCAGCGGATAAATGGATAAATGGTTGCTTTTTGACCGGTGGTGTGCAGCGGAAAAGGTCACCACAATGGAGGAGATTAGGGACCTAATCTTATTAGAGGAATTCAAGGTATATGGCGTTTCTGAGGATATTGCCATGTACTTGAATGAGAGGAAAGTCAGGACCTGTTCAGCAGCGGCAGTCCTGGCTGATGAGTATGTTTTGACCCACAGGACGTCTTTTGAGAGACGGCATTGTCCTGTGCATGATGTGGGGAGGCCGAAATGGATTCCTAATAGGCCTACGGTGTCCGGTGCTGGGGGTAGTGGTAAGTTTATTGGGGCATGGGGAAGCCATGATGCCCGGAAGTGCCAGAATTTGTGGGAGTGCAGGACATGTGATGGGAAATTGTTATCGTTTGCACCCAGAAAGGCGCCCGTCTAACTCACCCAGGCCAGTGATGTTGATAAATACACCTGTACGTAACCCTGTTGTTCTGTCTTCACTAGATGGCAAAGGAGTGGATGACCTTTACACACCTTTCAGGAGTAAAGGGTTTGTTTAATTGACAGAGGGAGGTCCTAAAGTACCGGTGACAATTCTCCGTGATACTGGCGCATCCCAATCTTTTGTTCAAAGTAGTGTCCTGCCCTTTACGCACCACTCAGAGTTGGGTGCAGGGGTTGTTATTGAGGCTTTTGGAATGCACACAATGAATGTGCCGCTGCATAATGTCTTTCTTGATTGTGCCCTAGTGTCAGGACCAGTGGTGATCGGAGTTGCGGCTGGCAAACTCCCTATGCAGGGGGTAACGTTGCTCTTGGGCAATGACTTGGCTGGAGGTAAAGTACTGGTGAAACCGGAGGTGACATGCGTGCCAGATACTCAAGTGGCGGAGCAGTGTCTCGTGGGCTTCCCGGCCTTTACAGTGGCTGAGGCCACAGCCGAATTGGAAAAGGAGAATGAGGAGGATGAGAGTGAGAAGGATGTTGCTACTTCATGTGGCACCGTTTCTGACATTTCATGTGGCACCATTCTGGTTGAGGAGGCTACAAGGCCAGAATTGGGCTGCCAGCCTTCCTACAGTAGCTCTGACGTTCATGGTGTCTCACTTGTCAGCAGTGATGATCCCAGTATGTCAGTTGATAGTTCTGATATTGATTCATGTGACCGCACTGACTCTCTGCCAGGCACTGGGTATGCTAGTCAACCTAGTTACCTGTGTCCTGTGCAGCAGGAGCAGTCTTCACAACCTAGTCTAATGGGTGACAACCATTTTGATCGTGACGAAGTTGATGTGTGTGCCACCATTTTGTGTCATGACAATGTTACTGTGTGTGCCACCATTTTGGCTTGTGACAGTACAAATTTTTCTGACATCGTTTTGTTTCATGACGCTGTTGCTGTGTGTGACACCATTGTTGCTCATGACAGTTCTGATTTGGGTGACACCATTTTGGATCCTGACCATGTTATTTTTTTGTGACACCATTTTGAATGGTGATCCATGTGCTTTTGTGACCGATGTGTTGCTATGTTACAGGGACGGTGAGGACGTACCTGAGGCGGTACATCCTGCTCTGGATGTTCGTGAATCGCAGTCTCCTGTACAGCTAACATGGGTACAGCCCTCAGTACAGTCTCCTGTACTGACAGTGGCAGGAGGGAAGGAGATGGGCGCTGTGATGGTACCAGGGAAATGTGCAGATTTTTGTATCCCTGTTTGCTATCCTGAGCGCAGTGAGTTTGACTTTTGTCAGGAAAATAAATTTGGTTTATTGTCTCTATTTACCAGGTCGGTATCGGTGGAGCGGCCTGTTGAAAAAGAGTTTGTGGCTTATGACCGTGCAAACTTTTGTGCCACCATTTTGGGTCATGACGTTGATTTTTGTGCCACCATTTTGAGTGGTGGGGATGTCATGTCGGTTTCTGTGAATGATGGTTTACTGTGTTCCAGCGGTGAGGACGACCTGCCTGTGGCGGTTTGTCCTGCTTTACTATCTCCTGAACTGGTGGTGCCAGGAGTGGGGGGGGGCGAGCTCGGTGGCGGTGCCACGGGGACGTGTTTCTTTTTGTTTTCCTGTTTTCTGTCCTGAGAGCGGTGAGCTTAGCCATAATGCTGGTTCCAGTTCATTGTCTCTGTTTTACAGGTCTGTATCAGTGGAGAGGCCTGTTCGAATTAAACATTTGTTTGGTGGTGATTTGTTGGTGTGGGAATGGAATCCTAGGCCTTACGCCTCAGTAGAGGATGAGTGGGGTGGGATTTTCCAGCCAATTGCTGCGATGGAACCTTTTGTGAGGTCTCATTTGCCCGAGAGTCGGGGGAGTGTTGTTTATGTTGAACAACATTGTCGAATGTTCTCCAGTGGGGAGCATTCGGTTAAGTTGAAGGTCATGTTCGACAGGGGCCGAGCCACTATCACTTTGTGGTGGTGACTCACGGTAATTCCAAATTCGTGGGTCACAGTTTTTTGGTGTACAGTTGAGTGACTCTTGACCGGGGCTCACACTCAACGCCGTACAGGCACTACGCATGTTAGTGTGTGGTTGCATTTTTTTTATAGGTAAGGTTGGTAAGTATCCCCTTATTTATTTATGTTCATTCTCTTGGTGATGGTTTCTTTGGGCTATAGTTGGGAGAAGAACATAAATCTTCGGTGTGGGGGTGTTACGTATTACTTTCACATGGTGGAGGGATACTTACTGTCTGTGGTGCATATTCACATTGTGGTTGTAGTGTGTTGTCACTAATTGGTGGTTTCATTGATGCACTGTTTCTTCCTGTTTTTGGTGTTCCATGTTATTAAAATGGCCGCCCTTCTAATTGACACAGGTGTGGTGATGAGGCACCACGCCCTACAAAGGAGAGCAGAGTGCAGGCTGCAGTGTCTCCCACTTCACAAGAGATGTCAGCTCACCAGAGTCTCATCTGCTCTCACTGCTGCTATTTTAGCTATTGTTCTATTTTGGCCTATGTGCCTTGGTTTTGTTATTGACCTTTTGAGTCTGGAGCACCCAGCTCTCACCCTTTTTGTCCATGTAAATAGCTGTTCCAATAAATAGTGTTATTTTTGATAAACTCCTGTCTTGTCCTGTGTCCACCACTTTGCATTCAAGGCCTACACGAGCCATACTTTAGGCTTGAATGTAACAAGCTGGTTAAGGTTAGAGTTTGTCTTAGAGAATGGCAATAGACAGCCTATTTCCGCGCTGCAGCTCTCTCGCGCTGCCGCGGTCACATGGGCTTAGTGGCCAATCAGAGAAACGCTAAACACAAGTTGGTTGCCGAAAATATTCACACGGCCGGGACTCTTGGGAACTTCTTCCCGGGGGTGGAATGGGGTGCTAGAAAAACCTGGCCTGCGTTATACAGGCATTCAGAAAATAAAAGCTATTTACCATCTTTTATCGCTTCATCATCTTTTCATTGCTTTTAGAATGAATAATCAATCAGGCTACTTTTAACTATGCTAAGCTAAAGTAGGCTACCTTATCACAGCACGTGAGAATATCCATCTGTCCTATGCTAGGTTAGGCTAAAGTGCGCTAGCATATGGGAACATTCCAGTGGCGGCTCGCCACTAGGGGCGCTCGGGCGCCGACCCCCCTGGTGAACCCTGGTTAAAATAGAGAAGAACAAGACATTTTTTTATTTTTGTTTTTTGTTTTATAGCCCTATAAATAATATACACGTTTAAAATGAATAATATTTACTCATTTTAAGTGTTTGTGTTTCCAATGCACAATATAACGTTAATATATAAAAAAAAAATTATAGTTTTCCTGAACAGGAAGTGATTCACTGAGCATAGCCGCATTTCTCCTAGCGGCTCCTAGCCGTATTTCTCGCCCGGGCTAGACGCAATAACGCTCTGAGTGCGTCATCGCTGTATCTGTCGCAGCCAATCAGTGCGTAACGCGCTGTGCATTGATTATTGTATTATGTTGGAAACCGGGCCGATTTGAAGCGGTCTAGGTAAGCATCCATAGCAGCGTAGACGGAGACGCTCTCTGATTGGCCGACGTCAGTTTTTTTTTCCGTAGCCGCATTTCGCGGAGACTCTCTCTGATTGGCCGACGCCACTTTCTAGGTTTCTATTCTAGTTTATTCTAGGTTGGTAGATAGTTGTGTTGTTGTGAGATGCAGCTATTTGTCTTAGAGCGTGACTGCAAGTTCTTTCGACGGTTAAGCCTAGGCACTCTTTCAAAGTTGGTTAAGGTTAGAGTTTGTCTTAGAGCATGGCGATAGAACACCAGGTAGTTTGCAGGCTGTTCGAGGCGGTAGTGTGTGGTTTCGCGATGCGTGCGCACGCGCGTGTTTGTGCAGTGTGGCATTGTGCCTTGGTACATGTACATTTTTGGTATGATCGACCCACCAAGAGAAAAATCCACCAGCCGCCACTGGAACATTCCTCACATTCCATATTAAACTCTCAAAAGCAGTCAAAATGTATATAGACCATGTTCTTATCGTGCAGCATATCAATACAATTATAAGTACTTTTGAAATGGTTTCTTTCTAGTTTTCATTTAACCAAATTGAGCTTGGAGCTTCGCTAGCATGACTCAGGATGAAGCTACATTATTAGCTGATTAGCCTTGAGATAGCGATTTTGTACATTCAACAATGGACAGCACAATATTGATGAAACTCACACAAACCGCTTCCGGAAATGGTATGCTCTTTAACTGCAACAACTTCTTCGGTTTTGTAACTGGGGGAATCTTTTATGACTGTTTGATAACTATTTCGTGGTGCTAGTTCATTTCAGTATCCAGCAGCATTCAGCTGTGTCAGTCTCGTTTCAATCTGTAATCTCATCTGCCGTATGGCAAGGCTCACCTGCCGTAAGGCAAGGCGTGGCTGTTGTGACAACTATCTCGCATCATGAGGTAATTTAAAGGGCATTGAGGCAATTCAAAGGATTTGGTAAAAACATTGCTAATCTCATATGAATATATATATATGACCCAATAACATTAACTATTTATGTTCTTACACAATAGCATTAACTATTTATGTTCTTATTCAATGGTATTAACTATTTATGTTCCTATAACTAAATAGTTATGAATCTGAAACCTGGGTTACGCTAGCATTTTTGTATGGATCCATACTTTAGAACTTTAGAAATGGTCTCCTTGATCATTATAAATTCAGACAGCAATTAAATATATGTTTATATCGATTAATACGTCAGGTATATAAAATATTCATCATTACATCATCTTATTGAGGGGTAGACATCATTCCAGTTTGCTGAACAAAAACAAAACTATAGTACACTGTGGGAAAACTTGACTACTTGAATACTAGAAGACAAACTGGAGTAGGTGAGAATGCTGCCCTACAAAGGCAAAATGCCTTAACTATAGGTTTCAAGTTTCTTTAATAGTTGTCATACAGAAGTACAGAATACTTTTATACAAAATGCTTCTTACTGTTACGCTCCAGAGACTGTGCAAGACAAGATAAGTATGAAATAAAATAACATAGTATAGCATGTAAATTAGAAGTAAAAAAAAAATGAGGTCGCAGTGTTCAGTTTAGACATATGTACAATGTTCGATGCAGAATAGACGTAACTGAGTTACCATATAATATACAATACTGTGCAGTGTACTAATATACATATATAGTACAAGGCAGAAATGGGATGAGGTGCAATTTAGGTACAATTTACAGTAGGTGTACGAGTTGTAGTGCAAATCCTTTATCAATAAATATAAAGTGTGTTTGTTTGATCTAAAGTGTGGAGAGTGGGTGCTGCAGTGTGTTGTTTGTTTAAGTGAGTGTGTGCGTGTGGGTGTGTGTGCTGTGTGCATTTGATGGTTGTTGCATAGTGTTTATTGTTCGTTTAGCAGCCTGATGGCCTGGGGATAGAAGCTTCTTCTGAGTATTTCTGTGCTCGCCTTAAGACTCCGGTATCGCTTGCCTGACCGCAGCAGTTCAAAGAGGCAGTTGTTCGGGTGGCTCGAGTCCTTAATAATTATCTTAGCCTTCCCCTTGCACCGCTTGTTGTAAATGTTCTGGAGGGTGGGAAGCCCCCCTCCAATTGTGCGTTCGGCTGAACGTGTCACTCTTTGTAGTCTGCTACGGTCTTGTGCAGTGCTATTCCCAAACCAGGAGGTGATGTTGCCGGTCAGGATGCTCTCTATTGTACATGAGTAGAAGTTCCTAAGGATCTTCTGACTGACTTGGAACTTCCTTAGGCGCCTGAGGAAGTAGAGGCGTTGTCGTGCCTTCTTCACAACACTGTCAATGTGTGTGGTCCATGTCAAATCCTCGGATATGTGGGCTCCGAGGTAGGGGTGGACGGTATGGTCTAAAATGTATATCACGGTATAATTTGAAGCATAGACGGTAACGGTATATATCACGGTATCAGTGTTTCCGTTCGAATAATTTTTTTGCCTGATAGGCAGGCTATATAAAGAATGACATCCTCAAGGCATGTAGATTTATAATATTTTAACTTAAAACTAGGCTACTTTTGCGTATAAAGTTATTATATTCCAAATAAAATAAGTCCCGAGTCCGTGCTGCTCCCATTGCAAACAGCCGGGCTGGATGCTGGATTTTGCTAGAAGCATATGTAGCTGCAGAGCCGCAGACCCAGCGGCGCTTTCAGGTCTGGTCACAGCTTTCAGCCGTTGGGTGGGGGGGGGGGGGGGGGGGGGGGGGGCGCTGTTGAGCGGACCTGACCTGAAAGCGCCATTGGCTCTGTGGCTCTGCAGCTGCATGCTATTCGCAAATCCACTGCTGCCGCCGTCCTCCCGGCTCCCGCTGCAGCCGTCGTTATCATAACACTACACGCATATCATAATGTTTACAGCAAACTGCAGTTGATCACCAGGTATGTTTTATTAACGTAGAATAATTCATATAAGAAAAACGATAGGGACATCTTTTACCTTTCTCCACTGGTTAAAAATGCCAGGAACTGAAATTGAAACTTGCTGTGCGCCGCGGTGATATGTGTTTATTATGAAATGACAATTGCGTGTTGACACGCCCACTGCGCGAAGCCTCCTAAATAATTTTTTCCAGTTTGCACATATCAATTATCTATGACTAATTCTATCTATTTTTAGGGGCAAATGCGATTGAAATAGTCGCGCTGTGGTTACATGACGTCATTGCTATTTTAGAGCTACTCTACCGGTTACACGGTATAGTCAAAATCCATACCGTAGAGCAAATTAATACCGTTTATACCGTATACCGTTTATACCGTCCACCCCTACTCCGAGGTACTTGAAACTGTTCACTCTCTCAACCGGTGCCCCGTCGATGCTGAGGGGGCTGTAGTCCTTGACCCCCGACCTCCTGAAGTCCACAATCATCTCTTTTGTTTTGCTGACGTTCAGGGAGAGGCAGTTCTCCTGACACCACTGTGACAGGTTCTCTACCTCTTCCAGGTAGGCCCTTTCGTACTATAGTAGGTACTATAGTTTGCCAGCATACTGATATAGTAGTATTAGACATTTGGAGGGATACATAGTGGTATTAATACACATGTAGAGGGGTACAGATGGTGGTAAAAGCCCACAACGGTAATGGAAGTTACAGTTGTTTGCCTTTGTGCAGAATGGTAACTCTACGAGTTATATTAACTTAAACGCTGAAGCAGCTGAACCTGTCTATCTGTATTTGCTGAATGAAGTGAACCAGGGTAGATGTGTTATTCTATACCCTTGGGGTGGAATTATGCTAAATGAGCCGATGGCTGTTCAGGAATTACCCATGGCGCTAGCATTGAATCGAAGCGCTAACAGCCTTTTCCACACATGAAATTTATAAATGTAGCTTTCGCTATCGCTCTCTTTTTCTCCTATATTCCCCATCTCTCTACACTGTATAGGGTGACGGGTCTAAAAGTGTGACATATGGCATTGCACTCCACATGAGGTTGGCCATATAATCTCCCCCAAATGAGATTTAGGGCTCGTCATGATACATTAACGAATACATTGTCTTTTATGCTCTCCTTGTTAAATAAAAAAAAAATAGTGACCATTTGAAAAGGCATCTATTTGCTGTAATGAAGTTTCAATACATACCACTGAGCCTATCAAGAGCTTCTATCATTCATTACATCCCATCACATACACAGATATTTACTGCATGCACTTCCTAGACCAGCAATGTCACTAATTCATGCAATCAGCCAGTTAGCCACTCTGCCCCTAGTGGCGGCTTGCACACATCGCACTTTGATGCAGATTATCTGCTCTGATGCTGCACATCTGTATCTGTCATGTGTCCATTCACTAAGGCTGAAGATCATAGAGACTACTGCTTCCTTCTTCTCACGCTGCAAGCTGATTTTCGCTGCTGCTCCTGCTATTTCTTACATTAATGCTGATTTAATGCTCTTTTAGACTCCCTACGCTACTTTCTAGTTCCTACGGTGCCTCCCTGGAACTTCTATTATTTACATTCATTAGCCGTAGCGTCATCATTAGCTTAGTTTAGCTAGCTATCACTAGTTATCTAGCTATCTAGCTATCACTAGCTATCACTAGTTTAGCCACCTAGCCCCATAAATAACCTGGGATTAAAACATGGACATGCCCTCGCCACAGGTATGTCCCCCTGCAAGGACTGCTGTGGACATCTACAGATGATTGCAGTACTTGAGACAAATATATTTAATCTGGAAGAGAAGGAAACAAGAATACCATGAACCCCAAAGATGAGGATGCCACTAGCAAAACCAGGCTCTCTGCAACAGGGTATATGCAGGTTTCAACAAGTTGAATTTAAAACTTTTAACTTTTAAACTGTGTAGGTCACAAAAGGACATTTTGTAGATTTAGTGCAAATAAAAATTTGAGATTCGGGTTGTATAATATTCTGCTTCCAAAAGCTTGAAAATAGAAAAGGGTTGGCGTAAGGGAGAATCAGTGTTATCCTACCCTAATGAGTAAAAAAGAAAAAAAGGGTAATTATACAATGGAAGTAAATTAATGCTGGATCATAAGTCTGAATATCACCTGCTCCACAACTTCTCCTGTATCTGTGCACCACACTGTATTGTCTCCTGAATACACAGCGGTAAACAGAGACAGGAGAACACTTGAGGACAGAATAATCAATCAAAACAAAAACAAAAAATCAAGGAACTTCAAACTAAAGTGTTTTTATAACCATCTAACGAGGAAGTAACACTCCGGTTTTAAAATGTGTGAGTCAATATTTGTATTGTTATTACTTCCATTGCTTTTACCCATTTTCTTATTCTCTGCATTGCTTTTATTCTGTCTATTTTATGCACATTTAACGTCTAAAGTGTATTATTATGTATTATTAATGATACAGCCACGAGGAACATACTACTCAATGACCGTGGGATGAGAATGAATCATGGACTTTGATCTGTAAGCACTTTGGCCTTGGCAGGCACTTGAGATGTTGCAGTCCTCTGCCTCCTTTGTTCCCAGATGTTTTTTTCATAATCTCATTACAATAAAACAGGCTGTCCATTTACTTTCAATCTGCACAACAAAAAAGACAGCAGAAGCATACGCCATCATATCAGGACCCTGGTCATCAGGTCAAGAAAATGACATGCTTTGTCTTAATGTGATTTGCCAGAGACCTCAGCCGCTCTGCGTAAAGTAAACCTTTGCGCCAGTCCATTTCAGTGGCTTTGGAGGGGAGGCTGCCTTGTTGTTTATTTTTGCCTTCGGCTGGTCCTGCCCATTACTATTCCTCTAGATCGTCTTCCTAGCTGCATAATTGCAAGATTCTGCGCTAATATTCTTTATTTTCTCTTGCCTAAGGCTGTCAACAAAGCACAGGCGATGTCGACGTGCACTGACCTCCTCATTTTGCATCCTATACGGAAGGTGACCTATATTTCTCTCCCATCATTTATACGGATTGACAAAGCACTTGACGTGACTTTCCAACAAACAAAGACACGTGGTGTCATAGTCTCAAAGATGCAAGGCGACACCTCGCAGTTGTTGAAGATCCGAGTAGCTGCCTGTGAGCCGCCACAATTTATTGGATTGATTATAATATTTCAGACATAAATGCATTTGAAACAATGATAGTATGCAACAGCTAAGGGTTTATATAATTGTTTGTTGATGATGGCTGTAAAACATTTGAGATTAGAGACCCATCATTTGAAATACGATGGGCTGAGAAAGCTCTAAATAGTCAAACTCTTCAAGAGCATAATGTGAATATATTAAAAACTATAGAAGGCCAAATAAAGGATGTGGATTGTACTTTCAACTGACTGAGTGACTAATTATAACGGCACATCGGCGCAGTGGTTAGCACTGTTGCCTCACAGCAGGAAGGGTTCAAACCCCAGCATGGAGCCTTTCTGAGTTTACATGTTCTCCTTCAGGTTTCCTCTGGGTACTCCGGTTTCCTTCCACACCAAAAGACATGCATGCTAGGTTTCCTGCATGTGAGCAAGGTACTGGCATTACGACTGTAGTTGGTCCCCAAGCACCACACCAATGGTGAGAGGAGGACTATGGTTTACACACACACACACACACACACACACACACACACACACACACACACACACACACACACACACACACACACACACACACACACACACACACACACACACACACACACACACACAGCTGTCTCCCAATGAAATAATGAACACATACTTCTCAAGGAGAATAGACAACTATCCTCTGTGTGTGTGTGTGTGTGTGTGTGTGTGTGTGTGTGTGTGTGTGTGTGTGTGTGTGTGTGTGTGTGTGTGTGTGTGTGTGTGTGTGTGTGTGTGTGTGTGTGTGTGTGTGTCTCAACTGGGAAGGAAAGAACTCTTTGGAATCCAGTTCAGCTCAGATGGACAGAAAGATGGGAAGGAGCACACTCTAAAATGGATAGTGACCCGGCCTAGTTAGGGACTGGCCTTTCAGTGATGTAGTCAGGTGCTCAAATGTGAGCCAGTATAATTCTTTAGTATTTACCATATTTCTGTTTGCTAACCCTAACCATAACTCTAAGCATAACCCACTTCGAAAGAGGGCCAAAGCATAACCACTTCGAAGCAGAGAATATATATGTACAAGGCGGACATTTCTATCCCAGAGCCCTTCCGAGCTCAACCAATCAGAGAGCGTCTTCGCAAACTGCGGCTACAGAAAAAAATCACACCAGCCCCTGGCCATTGACCTTCCACCAACCACTTCCTGCTACGTTTGTTACATTGGTGCCAGAAGTGGGATGGTGGACTGTGACACCTTCGGAAGCATGTGCGCCCATGGGGAGCTGATAGGCTCCTTTAGTTCACTGGTTAGCGCTGTTGCCTGTGCTCTTGGCGACCCGGGTTAGATTCCCGGCTGCCCCCAAAATTCTCTATAGCAGGAAACCAACCCGCCCTCTTTTCTTGATCCTCCAATGGCAACGGTTGCTTTGTTTGTCCGATGGAAGCAACCGTTGTGATTGGAGGATCAAGGAAAGGGCTTGGCTTCCTGCATATAAGCATGAATACCCCTGTGCCGTCTCTCACATCTCCTTGTCGACAATAAATGCATTAGCGAACATAGCGCATTACCTTTGGGAGACACACAATAACCGGCAGGCTAGACTGAATGCTAACCTCTATCAATAAGCTATGCAGTGTTTACTTACAAAAGTTAATGAGACAGACGTGCGTCGTGTCATTTGTCCCAGAGATAATTCTGCCAAAACCTGCTCTGCATTCAAAATGTGAGTAATTCAAACCCGCTCTCCCCTGGAAAACACTATATATTTGATCCTAACACTGAGCATTATGACCAGTCAGAGTGAATCACTTCAGATGAGAAGACACATGTAATGACATAAGATGTGAATTGAATGCATACCGTAATTGAGCAGACTTTCAGCTGTGATTCAGAGCAACTGATGCTTCTTAAAATCTTCATCAAAAGAGGCAGGTGTATGTAAGCATTAGCAAGAACGCATACATACTAATGTTCTCCCATTGGATATCTGTCTGAAAGTCAGACACGTAGATAAACAATTCACATAGATCATGTCGGGAAGCATGCCTCTGGAACACAAGGGACAGAAAGGGAACCACCCTGAATAAAAGTGAAAGGCAATGTTGGTTGTTTTGCTAAATGCGCATGCCAATGCTTCCAACCACGTTGCGTTCACCCGGCTCAGGTGAAGAGCATTATATTATTATCGATTTCAATGCATTTTAATGCCGGTTTGAGATACCGTCGTGGCGGCTGAAGGGGGTGTGGTAATTCCGGCAATCCGAGGGTTAAAATAAATTAGAGTGGGGCGCCCTCGTGGCGCATACCATAGTGCCTCGCGCACCTACGCGGCCGACCCGGGTTCGACCCCAGCTCCCGTCGTTATTTGTTGCATGTCCTCCCCACCTCTCCTCCCGTTCGCCCTCTCCTCTGTCGGTCCTGCGTGGCCAATAAAACCTGCTAAAATAAAATAAAATAAAAATAAATAAAAAATTAGAGTGCCCCCTTGTGGAATATATAAAAGGAACGAGTGTGCTGGGGGAAACGTTGGTGCACATGACTCTTGTACACACCCATGAGGTATATTTTTTTATTTTTTTTAAGTAACGTAACCTAAGAAGATATTTGATAATTTTGCTGAATAATTTAATCACCAACAAATTTAAATAGAAAATGGACGGCGGCTGAGTGGCGCAGTGGGCAAGGCACTCGCCACTAACGCAGGATATGCTAGTAGCAAGCCCAGCTCTCTGTGTTGCTACTGGCTTGGCCGGCCGTCATACTAACACAATAGACCTGTCGCTAAACCACGCCCCAAATAGAATTTGCCCAATCATATCACAGCGAAAATCCTCGCTTGCAGAAAACTCGGACATCACCTGAAACGCTGTTTGTAGGGCGCATCAAACCAATACCAGATGTCTGTGATCGAAACCACTGTGAAGAGTTCAGTTTCTATGTTTATTATCTAGCTAATATCTGATGGTGAAACGCTGTGTGTGGGGTACCTGTAATTTGGACACCAGGTACCCTGAAAGACTGGATGGAGGAGTATATTTTTCAAAGCCCAAAAGAAAATCAACAAATGCAAGCGATGGATTCTGCTGTGTCGTCGACCACATACACAACTGAATGTGAAGACAATTTCCAAGGACACTTATGTTTGCTCAAAGGTAAGGTCAATTCATAAAGACATCATATTTGACGGCATGTATTAGAAACGTAGACCAAACTATTAGTTAGCTAACGTTAGCTGCCAACTAGCTAGCCAGCTAGCTAGTTGGTGTTATCCTAGCTAGCTAGCTACAGTGTTATCAACATCAACTTTGCTGTCATTAATTTGCTGTCTGACTTTTCTTCCTCGCTAGTTAGCTGGTGTTTTTAGCTAACTTAATGTTTGCTAACTGTCTTTTGTCCAGCTGGGGAGCGCCAGCCTGTGGAGCAGCCTTCCCAAGCCCAATGGAAGAAGGTGGACAAGAGGAGCGAGATGAACGATTGAGAAATCAACAAGCACAAATCGAATCACTGACGAGTATAAATACTGTTCTGAGACTTGAGATCAAATACCAAATAGATTAACACCAGAGATCTTGCAGCACAGCCGTGTACCAGCCTATTTCAAATATGCCACTTATTGAATTGATCACTTATGATCAATTCAATAATCTATGTACTGTGTTTAGTATACCTAGCAATGAAACAGCACAGCAAACTACTGTAGCTGGTAATGTAGATGGTACTGTAGCTGGTACTGTAGCTACTACTGTAGATGGCACTGTAGCTACTACTGTAGATGGTACTGTAGATGGTACTGTAGATGGTACTGTAGCTACTACTTAAGTAAAAGTAGAGAACTATTTGATATTGAATGTACTGTATTAAGTTTCAAAAGTAAAAGTACAGTACATATTCTATAGGGTGTTCTTGTATTTCAGTGCATTCAACCCTCGATATATTGACCTGAAGGTTGTTAAAGTGGTCCAGTTATGCTGCTCTGTGTCCCTCAGATTGCTGGTTTAAAATGTTAAAGTACTTCTTCATCAATTTATGCCATGTCTTGTATGTTAAATCTTTTTTGGGGGAGGCTCAGATAAATGTAGTTGAGTAAAATGTACAATATTTACTTTGAAATGTAGTGGAGTGAAAGTACAAAGTTCCCTATAATGAAAATACTCAAGTAAAGTACAAGATACAAGAACATTTATTTAAGTGCAGCCCTGACAGGAGGCTGAAGTCCTTGCTATCATGGCCGACTTGTGAGGCTAATAGTGTTTGAAGAGTTTCATTCCAAAATAAGGCTTTAGTAATGCAGTCAGTAGAGTGCAGACTGCATCCAAGGCCTAACAATCTCTCCACGTTGCTGTTACTTTCACATTTGACTGGGTAGATGACAGAAACAACAGTTGCTGATATTGCAAATGTCAACAGACCAGGCTATTAATCCATAATGGAGGTACTAGAAGAAAGGTTACAGGGTAACCAAAATCAACATGTTTCTCCTTCCAAGGGTCATCAATAATCACAGCAAACAGGTCAGGAGATTGACAATGTGTAGAGGATGTGCATCCAGCGATAACATTTGATTTGTGAACTATGGGTCTGCGGTTGGGACAATTTTAAGCCTCGTCACAGCATTCATTTGGCTACAAGAATATAATGTTAAATTACCATAGATGTATCACAACAACACATGATATTGTTTGCTATTCCAGCACTGTTTGTATTTTATATCGTACATCCATTTGTGTAACTGTAAATCCATGTATATTTATTGTATATATTAAAAATAGTGGCTATTTATGTACACTTTAGTTGTGGGTTTTCTTTTCTAATCAGAGTGATCTATCTTGAGAATGTGTTGTATATGCATTTATTTATATTTATATTAAATATAACTTATACTTAGTGTTATAAGAAAAGCTATGTCCTGTACCCATATACTGTGATTTACAGGTATTTTGGTAACTGGTAAATGGCTGTATTTATATAGCGCTTTTATCCAAAGCGCTTTACAATTTGTTTCTCACATCTTACCCATTCACTCACACATTCACACACCGACGGTGGAGGCAACCATGCAAGGTGCCAACCTGCTCATCAGTGTCTTGCTCAAGGACACTTCGACACGCTGCCTGGGAGGAGCGAGAATCAAACCGGGAACCTCCGGATTACCAGACGACTGCTCTACCTCCCAACCCACTGTCGCCCCCTATTACTAGGTCTATTTTATTATTAGGTATTTCTACTTTGGTCTCTATCACTATACATTTATAGTTAGTGTAATCAATCATTTGACCTGATGTACACTAGAATGTGCAGCATACCATTCTCTGACGTCTCACCCCTTTATGGAGGAGGATTGTTGGCATATTTACCTGGGTCACAAAATAACCAACATAGCATGTTTACAAAAGAGGTGGATTATTCTGGTTGCAGAATGACAGCTCTCACTTTTTTCCTCATTCCCTCCCCCATCTAGTGACACAACTGTCGGGTCTAGCTCGTATACTGCGTTGGACCACTAGCCTAAACTAAATTTATCAGCAATAGTAGTAATCATGGATTATCGTCATAGTTCTTGTAATCTTCAATCAAGTCAACTGTAAGTAATGCTTGAGACGTTATCTATAGCTAATGCTTGCATCACCATGGGAGCTCTAAGGTAATAATGTGTTAGAAATGACTACCCCCGCGGCCATCGTCAATAGTCATTCACGGCTTGAGGTCCCCCCGCGGCGATCGTCATTCACGGTCGGCTTTGTTTGTCCGAGTTTTCAAAGGGGGCGTGGCTTAGCGATAGGTCTATTGGCAGTGTTAGAGGGTGGGAAAGCCGGTGGGTGGGGATTGTACGTTGTGGACAGCGACTCCTACAGGTCGGTTGGGTGACGCCGGTACGGCGGAAACAGGAAGTATCGGGGGCAGCGTGAGCCTCCCACGCGTTACTCCTTGCCACTGAGAGTTCGAGCTGTTGCGGTGAAAAGATGCAACAGGCTGCCTCCTCGTGTACCGGAGGGGACACATGAGGCAAGGCTTCTATCCTCACTACAGCCAACCAGTGGGAGGCATATAGTCTAGCAACGTTCAAGACAGGGGAGGGAAGAATTGGAAACACGAAATTGGGATGGGAGAAAAATAGAAAATGGGGAGAAAAAGTGGATAAAAAATTAAAAAATTGAGCCATGTTTTCTGAGCTCTTGATACAAGGACTAACATTAGACTGGTACTAGTTTAATTATAATATATATTATTATTTGCTTATTTTGTGGCTGTAAGCAGGTTGTTTACATTGGTAATGTTTGTGTGTAAAACAGATCTATATTCTGATTTACAATTGTTCTTTAATAATGTTCCAAATGGCTTATTGTCTATGTTCAGATCAAACTATTCAAGAATATATGAGAATATAATATCCCATAATTGATATGGTGGGGAAAAAAGATTCTGCCAAAACCTGCTCTGCATTCAAAAAGACATTGGGACTTTTGAACCATTTCTATTACATGATCCAGAAATGTAATTAATGACACTCTTCAACATTCGCTTCCATGGGAAGGACTGCCCATCCATCACTGAGTTACTATTGAACCATAATGTTTCCTGCCGTATGTCCTCGTGTTCTTCTGGTGGGTAATACTGGTAAATGGAGCCAGCTAGTAATGGCTTCTACCATGAAGGGAACATTGGGGAAATTGTTATTTTTCAAATACATGACAATGTTGTGTTTATACTAGAGCTGGGCCGTTAACGGCGTTAACGTGCTGCGTTATCGCGAGAGTATCGCGCGATAATATAATTGACGCCGTTAATCTTTTTCTCAACGTTGGGTCTGTATTGTCCTTAAATACTTGCCGTAGTTCCCAGCTGTGGTACCAGGAAGTGATTGCACTACCGGAGCTGTAGTCAGAATAATGTGTTAAACTAAAGTAGTGGTCCGGTAATCATTGTTATACAGGTGAGGTTAAGAAGTCCTCAGGATATAACACAATTCGGCGATGAGGACGTCTGAATCTGCGCAATGCAAGAAAGAAGAAGTCCGTTGAGAGCTTTGTTTCCATTATTAACGTTAGCTTAGCGAGTTAGCATGTTAGCTCACGTTACTCGAGCGGCACTTGAAAACATCTACAATGGGAGGAAATCCACTTTACACACTAACGCGGAGCGTGTGTCTGTAATGTACTGTGAAGCGTACAAACACCGGCATTTATCCCCATTGAACAAAGCGCTGGCACACATGGCCATACGCCCACAGCGACCTCTGGCGCTGAACCTGTTCTAAACGAACTGTGTATACCCAAAAGATTATTATCACATTATTTTAATTATTTCGATTTCATTTGTCTATATGTCTGCTCTGTACCTGGAAATCACATTCTTTCACCTACCTTCACCTTTCGTCCTCGGCAGGAAATCATTAGAATGTAGAAATATTATTATCAATTAAAAGGTAAAATACTGTAGCTATTATATTAAACAAGGCATAACATTACGTTTAATATTTTCTGTAAGATATATATATGTTCAAAATGGCATCCTCAATTTCTGTCACCACCGTCAGTATTGAATTTCTTTGGGAGTGATTTAAAGGGGACATGCATTATAAATGGCTTTTTTCTGTGTTTAGCATGGTTTTATAGTAATACGGGTTAGTATAAATGGGTCTGTGTCTCTAATTACCATATTGACTCATCAGTCTAGTCTCGAGTTCACGAGATCCTCCCTCACTCAACTAAGCTGTTCTGATTTGACGGTTTTGCTGACGTTAATATAGCACTGATTTGCAGTAACGCTCCCTCTATGGTTGTAGTGCAGTGTAACCCGACACTTCCTCGAACAGGTTTTCACAGACAGAGAACGAGCGAGAACAAGCGAGAGAGAGAGAGAGAGAGAGAGAGAGAGAGAGAGAGAGAGAGAGAGAGAGAGAGACGGCGGGAGGGACTGCAGAAGTGTGTGTAAATGTGTGTGCGCCATCTCTCTCCCTCGTCGGGGACACACACACACAAACTTGACTGCGTGTGTGTCGGGGACGTAGGCATAGTCTAACCCGAAACGTCCTCAAACAGGTTTGACAAGCAGAGAACCAGCGAGGAGAGGGAGGGAGAGAGAGAGAGAGAGGGACGGCGGTAGGGACTGCAGAAGTGTGTGTAAATTAGGGGTGCACGATATTGATTTTTCGACCCCGATATCGATAACTTTCTGCTCCTCAAGGTCGATACCGATAACCAGGGCACGAAATTTACTTTTTGACTCACCGGCCAGTGGCGGGTAGATGGGCAAAATCTACCCGCCAAGCATATTTCTTACCAGCCAAAAAAACCCATTTTTGTGTCACATATATATATTAAAAAATCAGTACATTTCAAGTAGATAGCGTATTATGTTGAAGAATACACTTAAATAAGAGGCCAGAGTAAAATTTTAAGCAAATTATTTTAATATATTTATTGATGATTGATTAATCAATACATGTCAATTCAATCTTAAGCTTAAATTGTAACCTACTGTTAAACATCATCAGACTCCTCACTCTACCCTCTTTGCAGGATTTAACAGAACATAATAAAATGTGAAGGTTTTATAAACCTAACTTAAACCTCCTCAATCATGTCCTCATCAGAGTCCTCTGGTTTTCTTTTTTACTTTGACTGCGATGAAATAATAATCACACAAAGGGATAATGGCTTATAGCAGACTTAATGATTTTAGAATATTTCAGATAATGAAATGAAATGGTCATCAACTATCCAGTTAGTATTTATAGTGTAACGTTTAGCTTTAAATCATATTGAACGTAGAGAGAGAGAGAGAGAGAGAGAGAGAGAGAGAGAGAGAGAGAGAGAGAGAGAGAGAGAGAGAGAGTGAGAGAGCGAGAGAGAGAGAGGGGGGAGAGAGAGAGAGTGAGAGAGAGGAGATGCATAGGAGCCTCGTATGGGTTCTGCGGCCCTGCAGCTGGACACTATTGGGAGAGAGAGAGAGAGCCCCCGTCTGAGCAATAGTATGCAGCCTCGTATGGGTTCTGCGGTCCCGCAGCTGGATGCATCTCCATCTGAGTCACGTAGTTGATGATGTCACACACACTAGACTAATATGTAAACAGAACACACAGAGCCTGGTGGATGCATGAAGCGATATAAATAAACCAATAGCCAATAAATGTGAAGTTATCTTTGAACCCCTATAGCCCATGTGCTGCACACAGCAGCATCACACCTGGACAAGAGGCAGGGGAACTATGTGAGAATGCTATTCATCGACTACAGCTCGGCATTCAATACCATAGTCCCCTCCATACTCATAGCCAAGCTCAGGGACCTGGGCTTGGGCTATGACCTCTGCCAGTGGGTCTTGGACTTCCTGACTGGCAGACCCCAGGTGGTGAGAGCAGGCAACTGCACCTCCTCATCCATCACCCTCAACATAGGGGCCCCCCAGGGCTGTGTTCTGAGTCCCCTCCTCTACTCCCTGTACACACACGACTGTGTGGCTCAGCGGAGTAGCAATACAATCATCAAATTTGCTGACGACACAGTGGTGGTGGGCCTGATCTCTGCCAACGACGAGAGGGCCTACCTGGAAGAGGTCAAGGTCCTGGCGGGATGGTGCCAGGAAAACAGCCTCTCCCTGAACGTCAGCAAAACAAAGGAGATGATTGTGGACTTCAGGAGGTCGGGGGTCAAGGACTACAGCCCCCTCAGCATCGACGGGGCACCGGTTGAGAGAGTCAACAGCTTTAAGTACCTCGGAGCCTACATATCCGAGGACTTGACATGGACCACACACATTGACAGTGTTGTGAAGAACGCACGACAACGCCTCTACTTCCTCAGGCGCCTAAGGAAGTTCCAAGTCAGTCAGAAGATCCTTAAGAACTTCTACTCATGTACAATAGAGAGCATCTTGACCGGCAACATCACCTCCTGGTTTGGGAATAGCACTGCACAAGACCGAAGCAGACTACAAAGAGTGACACGTTCAGCCGAACGCACAATTGGAGGGGGGCTCCCCACCCTCCAGAACATTTACAACAAGCGTTGCAAGGGCAAGGCTAAGAGAATCATTAAAGACTCCAGTCACCCGAACAACTGCCTCTTTGAACTGCTGCGGTCAGGCAAGCGATACCGGAGTCTCAAGGCGAGCACAGAAAGACTCAGAAGAAGCTTCTATCCCCAGGCCATCAGGCTGCTAAACGAACAATGAATGAACACTACACAACAACAACCACCAAACGCACATAGCACACACATCCACACGCACACACTCACTTTAAACAAACACACTGTAGCACCCACTCCACACACTTTATAGCACACACCCACTTTAAACAAACACACTGTAGCACCCACTCCCCACACTTTATATTTATTGATGAAGGATTGCACTACAACTCGTACACCTTACTGTAAATTGTACCTAAAATTGTACCTCATCCCATTTCTGCTTTGCACTAGATAGTACTGTACATTAGTACACTGCATAGTATTGTATATTATATGGTAACTCAGAACATTGTACATATGTCTATACCGAACACTGTGACCTCATTTTTCTTCTTCTAAATTACATGCTATATTATGTTATTTGATACTATCTTGTCTAGCACAGTCTCTGGAGCGTAACAGTAAGAAGCATTTTGTATGAAAGTATTCTGTACTTCTGTATGACAACTATTAAAGAACTTGAACTTGAACTTGTTGTCAAGCCTCGTTAATATAACCCCTTTCCTCACTAATGGAACTGGTATTGTGGACTCGCTGACGGTGCTTTGAGCGTTTCCAGGATTAGCAGCTAACGCTAACGACATCATCGCGGGACGTCCAGCACTCCGGTCACCACTACGAGGCCGCCGGAGACAGGGAGACAGGAGGGCACGCAGAGAAGGTTGCATCCTCCCAGCCTTCATCACGGGACGTCCGACACTCCGGTCAGCACTCCAGGACAGCAACTCACAGGGAGACAGGGAGACGGGACAGGCGTTAGACAGCTCACATCATTGTAGTGGGCGGACATAGCAATAGATACAAGTGGTAAGCATATATGTGAATAGAGTAGATATATGAAGTAAGCATAGTATGTGAATAGAATAGAAGTACTTAACCCAGCAATGAAACCGCGTTAACAGGCCAGTTGACAAGGCCACGGACAGACGACGGTAAGTAGCTGATCCATGGCCTCAGTTGTGCATGTAGAGCAGTCACTGCAATCTTGGCCAAGACCCCAAGGCATCCATCACCTTAGTCAGCACTAGGAGACAGGCACTCAGAGAGATGGGGGAGGGATGGGGGGGGGGGGGGGGGGGGGGGGAAGGGGGGGGGAGTTAGAGAGTTCCCATGTTTGTGGTGCTGCAAAAAAGCAGACATGGGGGAAAATAGACATCCTAACTAAACTAGACAGATTAATCTAAAGGTCAGTCCCCGACCAGGTGAGATCAGGGTAGGTTGAAGGAGAGAGAGAAAAGATGGGTCTTAAGCAGGGATTTAAAAGCTTCGACAGAGCAGGCGCCCCTGATGACGGCAGGTAATTTGTCAATAACCACATTTTCGACAGTTTTTTGGCTTGCCATTGCCCCGACTGCTTTGTTGTTGAATCAAGTCAAATCCTAAGTAAGCATATATTGTGCGTGTGAACGTTGACATGAAAAGGAATTTTTTTTTTTTTTAAAGTGTAATTTTTTTTACACATTTTTATCGGAGCTATCAATAATTTTATCAGGTTTATCAGGATGACGTCATAATTGCTGATATCGGCCCGATAATTATCATGCATCCCTAGTGTAAATGTGTGTGCGCCATCGCTCTCCCTCATGGGACACACACACACACACAAACTTGACTGCGTGTGTGTCTGGGATGCATCTCTCCTCTCTCTCTCTCCCTCGTCGGAGCATTACGGGGACGCATCTCTCCTCTCTCTCCCTCTCTCTCTCTCTCGCTTGCTCGTTCTCTCTCTCGCTCTCTCGTATGTATCACGCTGTGTGGGTGACTGTCACTGAAAGCGCTTATGGGCGGAGCCCATCCAATAACAGCTCTGAAATCCTGAGGCTGGAAAATTATGCTTTTGAGAACTCCATTAGAAATATAAAACAATGATTTATTTTTTTAAATAAACCTTACAGATGTGTTCAATAGACTCACAGGAATTGTGTAAAGTTGCCCAAATAGTGCAAGGAATAGCAATGCATGTCCCCTTTAAAACGTATTTTGTCCCGGGTCGGATCTCAAGAATCAGTGATAGACATGCATGCTTTATCTTTTATCTGACTGGTTGGTTGTTCTGTTTGAAATTAAATAAGAGTTGAATCAACTAAATAGCAGTGATGTAAACTTGATATTTAATATTCACTCATCTATATGAAACAAAAACAGCCAATTCAAAAAGCTTGCTTGAAAATACACATGCTGAGACATTTTCTTACAGTGTACAGTTACAGCATTGCAAATTGAGGTCCCTCCTACCGCCGTTTCAACGCCCTCTGCCGCCCGTTAACGGCTCTCGTCAAATGGTTTTATTAGGGTGGGTGCGGTTTCTGTTTTGTGCCGCCAGGAGGCGCAAAGTCAAGTTGGAATTATATCCATCCAGCTCCCGCCCCTACTCTGCCTCATGTTTACAAAATCAGCTGTTTAGCCATTAGTCATTAGCTATTAAACTAGCGTTAGAGTCGAGGAAAAGCAATTGATGCTTTGGATCTAATGAACGAGGGCATATTGGACTTTGTTACAGCTGTACTCAAATGTAACTGGCCCGTCGATTATTGTGACCAGGCTGTCCTGTGGATTTCAGCTGTCGCTGTACTGAATTTACTGGTAAGCTAACTTCGGTTTAACGTTAGTTTGTTTACTACAGTTATGTAGTCAACTAAGGTAACGTTACAGTAGCAACTGCTCAAATAAAGCTGTATCCAGATTGCTGTCAAGTTAACGTTATGGTCTCTCGAAAATTTTATGCGACCTCAAGGCTTTTCAACACTGGCCGCGTAATATTAGTTAACGTTAACGAAAATGGGGGACCCTGATGTAAACAAGACTAAAGTCTTTCTCTGGTCTGTGCATCCCCTTAACAATTGTGTGTATTGAGCTGTACTGTATTGTACTCATTCTGCAATCTGTTAATGACATTTACATATCTGTAGATACTATATCTATATCTGTACATCCCTTACCTACTCTTACTAGTTACGCTGCTGGCCAGTATGACTTACTACCATAGTGTCTTCTTTATATCTATATCATTTTCCATACCCAGTTCTCTTCTCTAATGGCTATTTTCTTTTTATGTTGCAGATACCTGTCAAACTGGAGACTATTTCCACTCCATCGCCATCAGCTACAGAGTGGGGTTTTGAGCTACTACTTAAAGGCACTGGGTCCTATGTACAATATATAGTTTTACTGCTATGCATATAGTTTTACTGCTATGCCCCTATGCTATAATTGCTATTACTAACTATATTATGCATTAATCACAACAAGTTATTTTCTTAAAGTGTCCTTTGTGTTTAAAGTGACCTATGGTGTGAGCGAGTGCACTGTGTGTTCATGTGTTTTTAAGTTACTGTAGACCCACATTAAAGTCAAGATTACTATTTGGATGGTATCTGTGTCAATGATTCCATTCAACCAAAGTGAGTATCACTGTATTATACTACAACTCTATACATACATCTGAGTAGTGATTAGCACTATTACTCAGTAGTACTAATTTATATATTTTACACAGTTTAATCACCTGTTCATTGTATATCACTATTGCACTTTACTGTTACATTTGCACTCTCAAAATTAGATTAGATTCAAATGTACAGCACACCATATACTGCTATAGTGGAATATACTATTCATAAATCATATACCATAATGTATACCATCTTGTTGCGCGCTCCTGGCCACCGCAGTGTCATGATTAATTGAAAATGGGGGACCCTGATGTAAACAAGACGAAAGTCTTTCTCTGGTCTGCATCCCCTTAACAATTGTGTGTATTGAGCTGTACTGTATTGTACCCACTGTATTGAAACACAACATAGCAAGACGTAGCAGACTTTTTTTTATTACATTGGATCTCACAGCTAGGCTACAGATGTAAACTCCTAGTTTTTATCTTTGGCAGCCTAGGGCATGTGCACAAGTTGGTTGTGAGGGGCCTTCAATAATTTTACTATATTTCCAGACAGTGGGACCCTGATGTAAACAAGAACAAGTTACAGGTTGAAAAAGCCCTCAGCTCGGAACTAGGCAAAATCTGCATATGGCTCGCAGACAACAAACTATCATTACACATGGGCAAAACAGAGTCCATTCTCTTCGGTTCAAATAACAAACTCAGCAAGACCGACGGCTTCTCGGTTACAGTGGGTGACAATATTATCACAAGGAAAGATGAAATTACCTACCTGGGTTCCATCCTAGAGGCTAATCTTTCCTGTGACAAAATGGCATCCAATGTAATAAAAAAAGTCAACCAACGAACGCGATTCTTGTACCGGATCTCCTCTCTGGTAAACAAGAATACCCTGAAGACTCTAGCAGGAGCACTCATTCAAGGGTACTACGACTATGCTTGCACCTCATGGTACCAAAGCACCTCAAAGGCACTAAAAAACAAATTACAAACATCTCAAAACAAGCTAGTCAGACTACTACTTGACCTGACTCCTAGAACCCACCTCACCCCTGCCCACTTTGACAACCTAGGATGGCTTAGAGTAGACGACAGAGTACAGCAACTTGCAATGGGCCTGGTCTACAAGATACACTACGCGACCAAGGTACCCATGTACATGTCAAAATACTTCCCAAAGGTCAGTGAATACCACAATCACAACACCAGAGGGAGCTCCACAAATCATGTAAAACCCAGATTCGGCTCAAACAAGGGACTAAACACGTTTCGCAATTATGCCACATCAATGTGGAACGCCCTACCTAAAGCTGTAAAGGAATGTGAATCGCTACCCACTTTCAAAAACACTCTCAAAAAACACCTACGTGAGACTGCAATTCGAAACTGGCCCCTACAAATGTCCTAACCTAGTTGTACAGTAAATGACCAAGTAAGGCTTTGTCAATATTCCAATGCACAGTGTAAAATGTGTGTGTGTCCCCTACCCAACCCCCCCCCCACCTCCAATGTACAGCCCTCACCCAACCCACCCAACCAACCTCCTCCAATGTACAGTTTCTACGCCAAATGTATATACACTCCTTTTCTGGACACTTTTGTATCACAAACAGTACTGTATTTGCAAATCTGATATGTCATAAAAAATAAATATAGATGTAGCAGTACTGTCTATTTGATTTGATTTTGATTAACAGGGGCATCAAAGACCTGCACCGGCTCATCACTGAACCTACAGTAGTCAGAGTAAAATAGAATAGTGCAGTGCAGTGCAATAAAATAGTAGAATAGAATAGATTAAAAAAAAATTACAGTGAAAGAGATACAGACAAATAGCTAGCTAGTCTATTGATAGTTATGTACAGTACATTCATCACAAAACACTCTATATTTTTTTATAGTTTTATTCACATTGCAGAATGGGTACACTAGTCAATACACACAATTGTTAAGGGGATGCAGACCAGAGAAAATACGTTTGTCTTGTGTTGTGTCCTACTGTTACACAGTGTCTGAAGCATGCAGTTACAGATACCTGTATCACTGTACATATTAATACTATATCTATATCTGTACATATCTCTTACCTACTCTTACTAGTTACGCTGCTGGCCAGTATGACTTACTACCATAGTGTCTTTATACCTGTATCACTGTACATATTAATACTATATTTATATCTGTACATATCTCTTACCTACTCTTACTAGTTACGCTGCTGGCCAGTATGACTTGATGATGATTCTATTTTCCGCTTTGACCTCCATTATTTGCTATAATTAATGGCAAAACCTTTATCAAACCAGTTATGAGGTTGTTGCATATGTCTATTGTGAGTTTATTTGTCCAAAAAAAGTTGATGGCAGCCACCAATTCCTCCTTTGTGTGAGGTTTCGCCTCTCTGCGAATGAAATCTTTTAACATATGCCACACGATTTCAATGGGATTCAGGTCTGGAGACTCGGCGGGTGTTTTGACCCAATTAATTCCCTCTGCTTCAATGCAATGTCGTGCGGCTGTGTGTTTTGGGTCATTGTCTTGGAAGAATCTGTGGCGTGTCCCAAAGGGTGAACGTATCCAGGGGCTGACAACTGCCTTGATTATTGCGTCCTCAAAAAACACTCTGTCCATGATCCCATCAAAAATTACCAGAGGGCCCCGGCCCTCTCTGGAAATCGCGCCCCAAACATGGAGTTTCAAGGGGTGTTTTGGGGCTGGTTTACCCATTCGATGGCCTTTCTTGGAAAAGCACTGTCTAGCAAAATGTTCGAGTGACACAGTGCTTTCGTCTGTGAAAATGACGTCATGCCACGTTTCAAATGTGTCACGCCATAGGTGAGCTTGTGCAAGTCGTAATTCTTTATTCTTTTCCCGAATCATTGGCCAGAATTTTGTCTGGCCATATTTCCAGCCAAGACGTCTACGCGCTCCCCGTATCGCACTCAGTCCGACACGGACCCCAAACACGTCATCCAGCTGTTTCTGGACTTGTCTTGCAACCATGCAATCGCGTGCCTTGGTCATCTTGTCAATAGCAACCATGACATTGCTATAGAGAAAGAAAAAAAAGAGGACATTAATTGATGCATACAGTCACGCCAATATGATGTTTATAATAAGTCCCTGCAACATTTGTTTGCATCAATATCCCAGTGTACCCAACCCCCCCCCCCCCCCCCACCCAACCTCCTCCAATGTACAGTTTCTACGTCAAATGTATATACTGTATTTGCAAATCTGGTATGTCATAAATGTATAGATGTAGCAGTACTGGCTATCTGTATGTCATGTATGTCATATGTCCTGATGAATCGAAAATGGGGGACCCTGATGTAAACAAGAAATCCCCTTAACAATTGTGTGTATTGAGCTGTACTGTATTGTACCCATTTCTGCAATCTGTTGTAGCTGCGTTTCAATATTTGTCAAAAACGTTACCTTTTGTAGCTCAAAACACGAGTGGAAAATAAAAACTTAAAATGATATAAATGCACTTTTAACCTATCGCTAAACTATTGCCAACCTAACGTTTTACATTCTACATGTACTTACTCAGACAATTTAGGAGGCGCTCGAGGTCGTGGTTCTTTCCTTTTGTAATGCGTCCAAACTGTGTTCTGTGTAACATGGATTCCGACCGATGCAAGGTGTTGCCGAATTTGTTTGGTCGACATGCCTTGAGATCGAAGTCTGCGCACATCTCTCGAGTGTTGTTTGCAAATTTTAGTCATTTTGGGCAGCAACACAACACACTGTACAAACTACAGTATAACACTTTATATATACAGTAGTACAGTAGTGGATTGATCTGATTGGTCTGATGCAGACGGGCCATTCACGGGTTTGAGGCGGGGCTTCGTGGCGTAGACAAGTATTAGTGGGGTGTCTCCCCCCTATTCCCATTCCATTTATGTCTTATCATAAATAGTAGATACTGAAGTTGTAGAATAATACATTACTGTTAAATATGTTTTCATTGCAATATTAAGATGAAAATTACTTTTTCAGAAAGGTATGATGTCCCTTTCCTGAACAGGGTTATTTGTTTGCTTTAAATTATAAATAAATAAAATATTTTATGTAAACCACCTGTTTTTAAAAGAAACACATACAATTCGCACATATATATTTTATAATTAGGAGAAAACTGTGATATTTGGATGCAGTTTTTTATTTGCATATTATTGCCCCCCACTTAGCTATTGAACACACTAGATTATTTAAACAGATATCTCACAGTATGATTACATTATTATTAAAAACTATCAAGATGACAGTATTTTGTATTTGTTTATGCTAGTGTCTTCACCATGGCACCTAAATCAACAGGCCAAAGGTCAAAATCATACAGAGACAGACTTAATGTGGTGTTGCCAGACATCCTGCTGTGCAGGTACTTTACTAGACATGTTGTGTAGGCTATTATTGTTAATAATATAAATGTGTCAGAGTGTCTTTGATAGGTGATTAACTCTTTGTTACAATACTTTGGAAAATGAGAGGGATACACATTTCAAGCCAACATCTTAAGCTTCAATTTAATGTAGGAATGACTATTGAAAGATGTTTTGATTATGAGCAATTCACACTAGAGTAAAAAGTGTGACAACGTCCCCCGTTCTCCCCTAATATGGTATAGAATGGAAATTGTGCTGGTCCCAGAGCCCCAACTGATTACTAAAAGACATATGATGCTCAATGCCTCTGTCTGGAAACAAGTATGCTCCCTCATGGAGAAGATGTAGGCATGTTAAAAGAACAAACCTCTTACTGTTAAAGTATGTTGTTTGAAACCATAAAGGTTGTCAGTGTTTTTTTTAGATGGTTTCTTAGATGTTCCTATCCTGTTGTAACAGTTGTTGATAATACCTATGATTCTGATGTTGTGTTCAGTTAGCATATTAGCTTACAACAAACTGTGACTAGCTAAGCAGAAAACGCTTTTGTCCCCCTCTCCTTGATAAGGTGTTAATAGGTTTGGGGGAGCAGAGGTGAGTAGCTGAGGTCTTGGGGAATTCATATGGAAATGTGACAATGGTCTATCTGGGGGTGTTGGTACAGTACAGTCGCATACAGATTACTGGGGGTGGGGAACAGGGGCGTCCATTTGGTATGGCAAGTGATACAGTATTAAGATGAAAATTACTTTTTCAGAAAGGTATGATGTCCCTTTCCTGAACAGGGTTATTTGTTTGCTTTAAATTATAAATAAATAAAATATTTTATGTAAACCACCTGTTTTTAAAAGAAACACATACAATTCGCACATATATATTTTATAATTAGGAGAAAACTGTGATATTTGGATGCAGTTTTTTATTTGCATATTATTGCCCCCCACTTAGCTATTGAACACACTAGATTATTTAAACAGATATCTCACAGTATGATTACATTATTATTAAAAACTATCAAGATGACAGTATTTTGTATTTGTTTATGCTAGTGTCTTCACCATGGCACCTAAATCAACAGGCCAAATGTCAAAATCATACAAAATCATACAGAGACAGACTTAAAGATGATCCAGAACAAAATCAAACAAAAGAGCGGTATAAAAAGAGAAAACAACAATGACTGCACTTTCTACATCACCTTAGAGTTCATGGTGTAGATAAAAAATGTTTGTTACTTTTCTACCAATCTGTATTAGAGAGTCTCATCAGATACGGTATAACAGGCTACTTACTCTAATCAGGGGCGTCCATTTGGTATGGCAAGGTATGGCACTCGCCATACCTTGGCAAATAAAAATGTAAAAAAATTACAATTTTTTATGTTGATTTATAATTCGAATGTCAACATTATGAACGAAGCAATTATCTCACTTTTACTAGGTGGATTTTACTGTGACTAACTGAAATATGCCCCAAAAAAAGGAAAATGGACATAGGGAAATTATTTTATCAAAGGGCAGCAGAGACAAGTGATACAGGGACACAGGTAAGGTCTGGCTTAGTGATTATAATAGTGCAGTTCAGCATTCAGTAACCCATACTTTTTGTGAATGTGTTTTTGATACTACATTCTGTTGAACACACACCTCAAAACCGTACCTAAGGAAAATTGGCTCAATTGCAAGAAAAGTAATAGACAGTTATGATATTACATTCATATTTGGTATGGCAAGGTATGGCCCCTCCTACCCAACCCCCCCCCCCACACTCCTACCCACCCTCTTCCAATGTACGTTGGTTGGTTGGTGAGCTTGGGCCAATGGGCGACAAGCAGCTGAATACATTTTATTTCACAGCGATACACTTTTTTTCAGTGTAATCACTACAGTATAGTATTCTTACTGAGTCGCAGATGCAATGACGACTTTTTACAGTAAACAAACGAAGATATCTACAGTTGATCGGCCGTGCGTGATGGCAGCGCCAATAAAAGAAAAGCAGCCGCCAAAGAGCAAGATTCGGATGGTTAAGAAAAAAGCTGTAAGTATTACATCGGACATTATTACATTGAGACATCGGACATTTACGCATATAACGTAGAACATTTGCGCATATTTGCCTATGGTTAGACTAGTGTATTCCTGGCATTTTTTTATACGTTTTTGACGACGTTTGATGTCCTATCTACACATAAATGCGTTTTACCATCTGCGTGCCCTTCCTGTGTACAGTGTGTGTGTTTGGGACAGAGCTCCGTGTCCCAAATAGCTTCAGCTACCATGTGTTGTCAAGTTATTGTTATAAGGACCCCAGTCCAAGCTACAACAGTCTGCATTCCCTTAACAATTGTTTGTATTGAGCCGTATTGTATTGTACCCATATGCAATATGTTAAATAAAGTTTACATCCATTCATTCTGCTAGCATTACCGATTGCATGAGCAGCTGGCTAACGTGAGCTATCAGGATTCAGACCCTGTTAGCTCAGAGTTCCTCTTTCAACTTAACAAGCATTAAACAAAATGGCCCAGTCATCTATTCACCTTTGTTTAATACACACAGCGTTGTCTCTAATGTTATCGCATGAATTGCATGAATTGAAAATGGGGGACCCTGATGTAAACAAGACGAAAGTCTCTCTGGTCTGCATCCCAAGACCCAACACACAGTAACAGTACTGTATATTGGAATACCGTTTATGTCACAAATGTATCAGTACTAAATACCTATATGTCCCTATGCCAATCAATCTAACCTGCTTTGCAATCCTCGCCATTCCACTACTACTATATATAATAATAATAATTTATTTTGCATCCCTTTTTTTCCCTGTGCAGGCTGCAGTTTCAAGCGTGTTGACACCACAGTCCAATGTCGTTGGACCAACACCAGCAGATGCAGAAAAAACCATGACGGAGTGGTGTAATGAAATCGTCATGACGATAGTCAAAACATACTTTGCCAAGCTGGAGGAACGCCGTGAGGCGACGGAGAAAGACTTGGCCATACTGCGTACACAACATCAGGCCACAGAGCAACAACTTCAGGCCACAGAGCAAGGTCGTGCTACGCTGGAGAAACGGCATGAGGCGACAGAGAAAGACTTGGCCATACTGCGTACACAACTTCAGGCCACAGAGCAAGGTCGTGCTACGCTGGAGAGACGACATGAGGCTACAGAACAGCTGCACGCCACACAGCTTAGACAGCTACGCAACCAACTAAACAGACCAAGGCTAGTCGAACCCTCTGTCACTGCTCGGGCTTTTCACCGCCAGCTATTCACATCTGAAAGAGATGAAGGTTCTCCGTCTCCGTTCGAAGCCGCCACGCCTGCAGCAGCTGATGAAGGGGTTACCATAAGCTTGACGCTGTCGCCGTCGCCACTCAAAGCCGCCACGCCTGCAGCGGTTGAAGGGGTTACCATAAGCTTGTCGGTGTCCCCGTTCAAAACCCCAGAACCGTTCAAAACCCCAGAACCGTTCAAAAACCCCCAGCCAGTGGCTAAACGAAAGAGGCCGACAAATGGTGAACTTTTGCCTGACATACAACTGCAAACCATTTCAGCAGAAGACGAGCAAAGGTCGTACGAAATGTCTAGCAAAGCCGGCAATCGAGCCGATGACTATGCAGCTCGAATGTTCATGTTGCTAATTGACTTTCCAACATACCAACTGTGGGCTCAGAAGGTTAATTGGAGCGGCCTACAGGGAAAGTCTGCCTTACCTCTCAACCTACGACAGTCGTTGCTCGCTATGGTTAAACGCCGCTATAGTGTTTTTGAGTATGGAGCAGTTCGTGATCGGATCAATGAGCGTTTACGAACGCCACGGACAGAGGATCCCAGGAAGAACTCTGTTGTGATTTAATTATTCTCACATTTTGAGTGGATCCATTTCAATTGACTATTCTTTGTTTAGGTTGTTCATAGCATTTTCACACATCATGGCATCATGGCATCCCTTCCTGTATTCATGCTTCTTGTGTGTACAGATATAGATAGTATTAATATGTACAGTGATACAGGTATAAAGACACTATATGGTAGTAAGTCATACTGGCCAGCAGCGTAACTAGTAAGAGTAGGTAAGAGATATGTACAGATATAAATATAGTATTAATATGTACAGTGATACAGGTATAAAGACACTATGGTAGTAAGTCATACTGGCCAGCAGCGTAACTAGTAAGAGTAGGTAAGAGATATGTACAGATATAGATATAGTATTAATATGTACAGTGATACAGGTATAAAGACACTACAGTATATGGTACTACAAGATGTAGAGGTGGATGGCAATCAATAAGACACTGGAGAGAGTGGATCCATTTCAATTGACTATTCTTTGTTTAGGTTGTTCATAGCATTTTCACACATCATGGCATCATGGCATCCCTTCCTGTATTCATGCTTCTTCTTCATGCCTGTCTAGGCAGGTCACCTCTGTTGACACCAAGTGGTGCAAATAAGTAACTGCATGCTTCAGACACTGTGTAACAGTAGGACACAACACAAGACAAACGTATTTTCTCTGGTCTGCATCCCCTTAACAATTGTGTGTATTGACTAGTGTACCCATTCTGCAATGTGAATAAAACTATAAAAAAATATAGAGTGTTTTGTGATGAATGTACTGTACATAACTATCAATAGACTAGCTAGCTATTTGTCTGTATCTCTTTCACTGTAATTTTTTTTTTATCTATTCTATTCTACTATTTTATTGCACTGCACTGCACTATTCTATTTTACTCTGACTACTGTAGGTTCAGTGATGAGCCGGTGCAGGTCTTTGATGCCCCTGTTAATCAAAATCAAATCAAATAGACAGTACTGCTACATCTATACATTTATGACATATCAGATTTGCAAATACAGTACTGTTTGTGATACAAAAGTGTCCAGAAAAGGAGTGTATATACATTTGGCGTAGAAACTGTACATTGGAGGAGGTTGGTTGGGTGGGTTGGGTGAGGGCTGTACATTGGAGGTGGGGGGGGGGTTGGGTAGGGGACACACACACATTTTACACTGTGCATTGGAATATTGACAAAGCCTTAAGGCGCTCCCATAGTCCAGCAGACTGTACACAGAGCAGACTCCGCGGACGTCCGCGCGGACTCTTGAGCTTTGATCTCTGCGGACAGCAGACCCACAGGTGCGACGCTCCTATTTTCTGAGGCGCGGACATCCGCGCCGCTGACTTGGTGTCACACAAAACGCTGCTCGGCGTTTTGGTTGACATCGAACTGCATTTAATGTGACGCCGCGGCGCGAGGAGAGAGATGAGCCCGTGAAGCTCTTCTCTCTCTCTCTCTCTCTCTCTCTCTCTCTCTCTCTCTCTCTCTCGCTCTCTCTCTCTCTCTCGCTCTCTCTCTCTCTCTCTCGCTCTCGCTCTCGCTGATAATGTTCCCTCCAGTAGAACAGACAGAATTGTGGGAAATGTAGTAAAACTGGTGCGAGAAATGTAGGAAATAGACCGCGGACGTCCGCTGAGATCTGCTGGACTATGAAAGCTCAAAGAGCCGCGCGGACATCCGCGGAGTCTGCTCTGTGTACAGTCTGCTGGACTATGGGAGCGCCTTTACTTGGTCATTTACTGTACAACTAGGTTAGGACATTTGTAGGGGCCAGTTTCGAATTGCAGTCTCACGTAGGTGTTTTTTGAGAGTGTTTTTGAAAGTGGGTAGCGATTCACATTCCTTTACAGCTTTAGGTAGGGCGTTCCACATTGATGTGGCATAATTGCGAAACGTGTTTAGTCCCTTGTTTGAGCCGAATCTGGGTTTTACATGATTTGTGGAGCTCCCTCTGGTGTTGTGATTGTGGTATTCACTGACCTTTGGGAAGTATTTTGACATGTACATGGGTACCTTGGTCGCGTAGTGTATCTTGTAGACCAGGCCCATTGCAAGTTGCTGTACTCTGTCGTCTACTCTAAGCCATCCTAGGTTGTCAAAGTGGGCAGGGGTGAGGTGGGTTCTAGGAGTCAGGTCAAGTAGTAGTCTGACTAGCTTGTTTTGAGATGTTTGTAATTTGTTTTTTAGTGCCTTTGAGGTGCTTTGGTACCATGAGGTGCAAGCATAGTCGTAGTACCCTTGAATGAGTGCTCCTGCTAGAGTCTTCAGGGTATTCTTGTTTACCAGAGAGGAGATCCGGTACAAGAATCGCGTTCGTTGGTTGACTTTTTTTATTACATTGGATGCCATTTTGTCACAGGAAAGATTAGCCTCTAGGATGGAACCCAGGTAGGTAATTTCATCTTTCCTTGTGATAATATTGTCACCCACTGTAACCGAGAAGCCGTCGGTCTTGCTGAGTTTGTTATTTGAACCGAAGAGAATGGACTCTGTTTTGCCCATGTGTAATGATAGTTTGTTGTCTGTGAGCCATATGCAGATTTTGCCTAGTTCCGAGCTGAGGGCTTTTTCAACCTGTAACTTGTTCTTGTTTACATCAGGGTCCCACTGTCTGGAAATATAGTAAAATTATTGAAGGCCCCTCACAACCAACTTGTGCACATGCCCTAGGCTGCCAAAGATAAAAACTAGGAGTTTACATCTGTAGCCTAGCTGTGAGATCCAATGTAATAAAAAAAAGTCTGCTACGTCTTGCTATGTTGTGTTTCAATACAGTGGGTACAATACAGTACAGCTCAATACACACAATTGTTAAGGGGATGCAGACCAGAGAAAGACTTTCGTCTTGTTTACATCAGGGTCCCCCATTTTCAATTAATCATGACACTGCGGTGGCCAGGAGCGCGCAACAAGATGGTATACATTATGGTATATGATTTATGAATAGTATATTCCACTATAGCAGTATATGGTGTGCTGTACATTTGAATCTAATCTAATTTTGAGAGTGCAAATGTAACAGTAAAGTGCAATAGTGATATACAATGAACAGGTGATTAAACTGTGTAAAATATATAAATTAGTACTACTGAGTAATAGTGCTAATCACTACTCAGATGTATGTATAGAGTTGTAGTATAATACAGTGATACTCACTTTGGTTGAATGGAATCATTGACACAGATACCATCCAAATAGTAATCTTGACTTTAATGTGGGTCTACAGTAACTTAAAAACACATGAACACACAGTGCACTCGCTCACACCATAGGTCACTTTAAACACAAAGGACACTTTAAGAAAATAACTTGTTGTGATTAATGCATAATATAGTTAGTAATAGCAATTATAGCATAGGGGCATAGCAGTAAAACTATATATTGTACATAGGACCCAGTGCCTTTAAGTAGTAGCTCAAAACCCCACTCTGTAGCTGATGGCGATGGAGTGGAAATAGTCTCCAGTTTGACAGGTATCTGCAACATAAAAAGAAAATAGCCATTAGAGAAGAGAACTGGGTATGGAAAATGATATAGATATAAAGAAGACACTATGGTAGTAAGTCATACTGGCCAGCAGCGTAACTAGTAAGAGTAGGTAAGGGATGTACAGATATAGATATAGTATCTACAGATATGTAAATGTCATTAACAGATTGCAGAATGAGTACAATACAGTACAGCTCAATACACACAATTGTTAAGGGGATGCACAGACCAGAGAAAGACTTTAGTCTTGTTTACATCAGGGTCCCCCATTTTCGTTAACGTTAACTAATATTACGCGGCCAGTGTTGAAAAGCCTTGAGGTCGCATTAAATTTTCGAGAGACCATAACGTTAACTTGACAGCAATCTGGATACAGCTTTATTTGAGCAGTTGCTACTGTAACGTTACCTTAGTTGACTACATAACTGTAGTAAACAAACTAACGTTAAACCGAAGTTAGCTTACCAGTAAATTCAGTACAGCGACAGCTGAAATCCACAGGACAGCCTGGTCACAATAATCGACGGGCCAGTTACATTTCCCCCAACCAGAGCCTAACTAGAGCCACATTCTGCGAATCAGAGGCAGAGTAGGGCGGGTCTTCGGTGCCAGCACGTATGGGTTGTCTCGTAAAGAATAATACTGCACTGTATCTGAGTATCTAGATGATTATCCATAAAAAACGCACGTTAATCGAAAATACCACACCATTACTGTACCAATGACAGTCAAATAATCTACAGAAAAGCATTACATTGCAAAATAATATGTCCAAGACTAGTGTCGCATGCACACACACACACACACAGATTGTAGAATAGCTCCCACTCTCCACCGTGTAACTCGACTCCCCCTACTGGTTGAACCAGGCAGAGCAGCTTAAAAAGACGTCATCTAGCGTCATCTAGCTTGCTACCGGCGGTAGACGCCTCGTTTTCCAGTCCCACATCTGTATGTAACCATGCTGGCATTATAACCAAGCTCATGAGTGTCAAGAGTAAAACTTGTGATATAAAATCTGAAGCTGCTCCATTGACAATGCATGAGCTTCATTCTATAGTAATGTTGTCCGTTGTGTAGCAGAAAATTTACCCATATACATTCCCCTAGGTGCTCTCAGTGTCCTCTTTCCCATCTCTCCAAATTTTTGTTTTAGCACTGAATAGTTTTTGTATTTGGATGAGAGTTGTTCATATTGACTGTCTTAGACCCTAGGTCGGACCCGGCCGTGCCTACTTTTGGTGGAAAACACAGACATCTGGTGTGTCAAGTTAATTAAGTCAAGCAATTACTTTCCAACACTGAGTGTTTGTGCTATTTTAAAAAGTTACTTTAGATCCGTTTTGAGGCGTGTCTTCCCATATGGTTTTTCCCCATTCAGCCAGGGACGCGGGAAGTCCGCGGGAAGTGGGGGTGCTGAGATATCGATAGTTTTTGATTAATTTTTTATTTTTTTTATATAATTTTTTTATAAAATATATTTATTATATAATTATACTTGTAGTTGTATTGTCTGCGAGACATCACCACCACGCAACACGTCAAAATGCTCGCTATCTGCAAACAGCTCCACTGTCTGTCGCGTCATAACCAACACTCTCGTTCACTAGAGGATACCGCTGCCCAACTCCGCGCTCTGAGCGTGCGAGACAAACAATGTAACCGTTCTGATGCACACATCACAGCCCAGCTTACCCCACCTGGCTGTTGCGCCCTCCCTCAATTTGTTCCCCGCATACATGATCGCCGACATGCAAAAGGTCTTCGATCACCCTCCCGGGGGCTCAGATAGTTCTGCTGGCTTGTTCATATATTCCTTTACTGCGAATTCAGCGTCCCAAAAGTTAACTATCCCAGGCAGGGCGCAGCCGCTGTGTCTATTTTTTTTACCAACGGATTTCCAGTTCCGCGTTGACGCTTCCAGGCCACGTCTATTCGAATCCCAACCGGTTCATGCGTCGGCTACACACTGTTAATAACACTGCATTATCGAGACAGCGCCCCTATGACGATCTGAATGAATTCCAAGAGTAGGGTAAATCTGCAGTGCCGCTCCGCTCTGTGACATGAGTAGCCTCGGTTACAAATTTGGAATAAAATCCAAAACAACCTTGCAGTTGCAGTTACACTCCCCGCCAGCAGGGGGTGCTGCAGACCCTGCCGCACCCCTAGTTCCCGCATCCCTGCATTCAGCTGCAGGATACTTCCACATTTAATATTACATTTATGAACCTCTGGGTGACCTGAAACAAATAGGTTATGACTATTTCTGAGACTTGACGCCATCTAATCCCGGTTTAGCCTACTCAAGTTGTTTTCCCCCAAAAAGAGGTGTGGCGATCACAAATCAGGGTGGATGATGGTAATGCCAGGCTGATATAGAAATAACAATAATAATAATAAATGTATGAATTCTCATAATGGAACGTAGTTCCCCTTTAACGTACACCCTTCATCTGTAGCCTCAGTTATCCATCCATCTCAATTCATGATCATATTTCAGAGGTATGTTAGGGCCACGTCTTTAATATTGCTACACGGTTCCTATGCTGTTTGCAGTTAAGAGTAAGCAGCGTGGTCTGTACGATCCTGTCCGTGGTCAGAGGTTGTATCTGTAAGGTGAAGGCTGTATCGTTTCATCCCGTTCCCACCTCGGCAGACTACACAATTTTCACTCAGGGTGAAAGATATATTGGTGTAGATTTAGGAACAAAAAGTTCTCCATTGACAAACAAGCCCGTTTTGCGCAATCATAATTTTTAAGTCGGGACTAGATCTTTCCTCGCGAACAGATACTTGGTCACCACAGAGTTTTATTTGACGTAATTGGTGCGAGTTCGGTCACGTATCTTGCGCTCGACCAATAGCAGCTCTCTTTGTTGCCAAGTTACAGACCACAAGACATTGTGTAAACTGTAAACAGTAACGTGATGTTATCATGTCATCCACTGAGTACATCTCGATGAAAATGGACAAAAAACACATTCTAACGTTCACGAAATAGGTTTCTAAACAATGTTATATACTCTACTTGCTATAGGCAAGCGATTGAATACAGCTGTGCAACGGGCCATATTAACCATACTGTACATTTAAATCATATCGCCTTCTATCTACACCAACAACACAGCATTGCACACACCGTTGCATGACATCCTGTTGGGGAAATTGTTCAATAAACCTCCATAAACACACAATCCGTGATGCATGCAGCACATTTGTATCAAAAACACTTTACCTTGTGATTCCCAACCTGCAATATTAAATATGCTGGTACAATCTTCAAAAGATTGTGGTACACAAAACAGTTCAGTGGATAGTATAATGACCAAAAATTATAGACCCACACACTTTTGATCAAGATAGTTAATCAATCAAAACACTACACCATCCCCTTAATTTGGAATAATGTCAAACTGTTAGGATTGGGGGAAGAGTAGAACCCAATATGCGGACTGAGGGAGGAGACCCCAAACTGCAGAATGACAGGAGGAACGGAGACAGTGGTTGCTCTTGTCGTAAATCATACTAATGTTATCTCACATAGGGTTTCACAAAGGTGATGAGTTGGTTAGAAGTGGTCCCCGGGCGAAGCACAGATGGTGGCACCTTATCAGCTATGGTTAGCAGCTGTGTTTAGAAAGGGCCACCTTAAAACGGAGGACATGAGATAGTTCCCATGCCAGGACATGCAAGCCATAAAACACTAGAGTGTGACTTGACCAGCGACTCTGGGAACTGTCCCCCCAGCAGGGGTCACAGGAATAAATAGCCCCCAGCTGTCTTAAACTGACCAGTCGTAAGGAAGGAGGGGGTCAGGAGAATAATAGACAGTACAAGGAGCCCTTCAGCAGGAAGATATATGACTCTGTTTATACCCAAGTGAGACCAGGTGCTCAAATGCATCAAGGCTTCAAAATTAACCCCTGCCCTATAAGAGCCTATAGAGGAATTAAATTAAGTGAAACAACAAGCTGAGATTAGTATCAGACTAACTCAGAACTGGGAAATCTGTGGTCTGTTCAATAATTGGAGTAACTGGAGATTAAAACTAGTCCAAAACGACCAAGGATAACAGTAAAACAATAAGAATGCATTTAATTGGTAAATATCAGAGGTTAAGGGTTAGACAGTTTGCAAATGTTGTGTTTCATGGAGACTAGAAATTGTCCTACACGGTGAAAATCAAAGTCAGTCACATTATCCCATGGTATTTCATTCAAGTCTTCAACAAACAAATTTGCATTGAAAGTATTGTACATTCTCTTGTATATAACGTTAGGCCCAGCTGTTTTAGTTATAGGCAATTATAAAGAGTGTGTTCTACTCAGATTGGAAGCTGTTCCACGCGGTGAACATATGTTTGAATTTACAAATAACCAGATGATTTAGAAATTACTTTCAAAACTGTTTTCAGCCAAGACGACCAGTAACAGTGTCACGAAAAGTGTCTGTAACTGAGGGGTACAATTCCCTGACTGTATTGATAAGTATGGTTAGGGCTGGGCGATATGACGATATTATATAAATATCGGGTACAGTTCATTAACAATACACTTTTTTAACGTATCGTGGATATCGTGATGTTTTGCCCAAGAGGATTGTGTCGCGTCAATCTGGTCCACCCCGTTCAAACTTTTGAACAACGCCGCTCCCACACACACACTACTGCATCAAAGTTAGTACTTATGATTAACAAATGCATTCATTTTGTGGCATCAACATTATATAGTTACACGTTATATAGTTACACATCAGCGTATTTACCCAAACATAGCAACGTCCGATGACGACATAGATAGCAAGCGTTACTGTTCATATCTCAGTCCGTGCCGAGTTGTGCGTGCCCATTCTGCGGTCTGTTAATAAAGTTTTCAATCAGACAGATGTATGGAAAGGCTTTTATTATAACATTTGTTGCAGTAAAATCATTATGCCTCGTTGTCATGCTGCGGTGCGCTAGTAATCACTCGTCGGCTGCGGTGAGCTGTTGTTGTTGTCGTTGAGCTGAGCTCTCGTTAAAATCAAGGAGGGCATTCAGGAAGTAAAAAAAGAATAGCGCTGCTTGCCGATTGGTGCTAAGAACAGCAGGGCGGGTACAAGCGGTGGGACGTAATTGGCAGACTCGACTGTCAATCAAAATTATTCCGTTGCCGGCTGAATGATTGAATGAATGAACGTTATTAACGATTGCAGAATGGGTACAATACAGTACAGCTCAATACAACAACAGTGGACTGACTGGAGGATGAAGACCAGAAAAAGACTTTCGGCTTTTTTACATAAGGGTCCTCCATTTTCAATTCATCAAAACATTTAGAGACATACAAATATACAGTAGTTTCATAAAAATGCTAAAATCCTATTGATTGATTGATTGATTTAAAACTGTATTAACATATTGCAGAATGGGTACAGTACAGCTCAATACATACAATTGTTAAGGGGATGCAGACCAGCGAAAGACTTTCGTCTTGTTTACATCAGGGTCCCCCATTTTCAATTCATCATATTTCATATCTAAATTATATAATATCTCATTGCTAAATATATGCAATATATAATCTAATAATCCAATAATCGAAATCTAATATATAATATAAAAATGCTAAATGCATGGGTATTTTATTTTGTCTTTAATGTTAGCTTGCAAACTCAAATACTGTCTTGGTAAGCCTCATAATGAATTGTTTGGGGAAAAAAAGAAAAACATCGTGATGCGTATCGTGTATCGCCGAAAGGTCAGAAAATATCGTGATATCATATTTAGGCCATATCGCCCAGCCCTAAGTATGGTATCATTAAACCACTACCGCTTTATGTACTTTAATTACTGGCCATACAGTACATGATATCTAAATATAATGAACACTTCCCACAATGAACCGGTTCTACACAAAGTTGTCTTTAAGTATTTATTGCAGCAAAAGGTACATAATACTTCTCTATTATACTTTGAATGCACTTGTAAGGCAAAGGAATGTGCGTAGGCAAATCAACAATGAATGTCCATTCTCTGGTTACGCAGGAGGTAATTATACAACCTGAATCTTAGGGAATTATATCTATGGTACACTAGTAATATATAGCGGGAGATACTGGAAGGGTCCCCCTGGTTATAAGCCAGCAGGGGTAGAGGATCTGTCGGTAGTAGAGAGTCTGGTCAACGATGACTAAGGAGACTCCAAGTACAGGAGACGGTGCAATAGCCTCTTGATCCACAGACGAATACAGCTGTTCTCCGTAGACTGTAGCTCCACAGTGAAGAAAGCTAGCCGGCCTCAGGCTCTCTGAGGCGCCGACTCGACTGGTCTCCTCACAGGGTAAATCCAACACGCGTAGGCGTCGGCGATTCTCCGCTCCATAAATCACAGGACCAAAGCAAATATAATCCAGCCGCAAAGGGCTATGTAGTCGTCGGGTAGATTAATCCAGTGTACATGTCCACACGGTTCTCATCTAGGTCTCCTCGGGTGAAAGCGCCAGGAAAGCAGCCCAGCCTGGATAAGAACTCTAGCTAATACGAGGAAGCGTTGGTGATGCTGGTCATTGTAGAACTTTAGCCGCACGATACACTATACACAAATAGACTATTACTGACTTAATAGAAATATGTCGCACTCGACGGTATAGCGCCAAACTCTGACAATTCAGTTATTAATTCGCACGCGGTCTCAATGCTCTATTCTGGGGCCAAACAGGCCATACTTCACCGCACGGAGTATCGTCGGTGAGGCTTCAACTTATTGGGTAACTCTTGACTTCTGACTAAGACTAAGACGAAGTGCTTCTGTATTCACCTGCGCCATATTTATATGCACGGTGAACAAACTAGTGCCAATCTCATTTCTGTCGCGTATCTCTGGGCAAGGCCGGGCATGTTCAGACATGTCTTGACGGTGACTTTGAACCTGACTCTGGAGGCACGGCTCTGGCGCCTGTGGACCGCTGTCCAATAGGAGAATGAAATATTATGGTCTGGGCTAAAGGGATATTCTGTGTATATGTACAAGGAATATACAAGGGATATCAAACGATATACAAATACTATGCAATATATATCAATAAATAAATATATATATTCGGTTTAATCTGATCCTTTGTAACAGCCGCCCCCTAATTAGTCCCACCTAATTAGCTAAGCAGAGACAGATTAACCGCACTGTCCACTACTCAATGTCTGTTGTGAGGGGTCGGTCAGTTCACAAAGTCATGGGGTCATGGTCGTCATCGATAGTATCGGGGAGCCTTGGCAGTTCTATTAGCCTCGCCACGGGTCGGGTGTAGATCCGCCCTTGGACGAGCACTTCGGCTGCTCGGACCTTTCCGTCGGCACCGGTGATCACTTTGCTTACGCGGCCAGCCGGCCACATAGCTCGGGGTAGTGACTGGTCGATAATCATGACGACTGTTCCTTCTGTCAAATTGTCTCTCTCTTTCACCCATTTCTGGCGGGTCTGTAGAGACAGTAGATAGTGGAGTAGGAAGCTGTTCCAAGACTTGTCAGCCAATACTTGACTGTACCTCCACATTCTTCGGCCGTTCGCTTCTTCAGGCCTGTACATTGTCTGTGGTAGCGCGGGGTCCAGCCGCCCCATCAAGAGTGTGTTGGGGGTGACTGGGTCGACATCTGCTACATCACTTGAGACGTAACCGAGGGGCTTTGAGTTCAATACTCCCTCGATCTCCGTGAGGACTGTCATTAGGACTTCTTCCGCCACGGTCTGGGCCCCAAGCACGGCGTACAGGGCTGTCTTTATTGAACGTACTTCTCGTTCCCAAGTTCCACCGAAGTGAGGTGCGTTCGGGGGATTAAACTGGAAGTCAATCTGGGATGGAGCGAGGTGGGTCTTAAGTTCTGGGCCCATAGCTTGGAAGCTCTCTCTCAGCTCTCTTTCTCCGCCTTTGAAGTTTGTCCCGTGATCAGACAATAATATAGACGGTTTGCCTTTCCGCGATGTGAATCTTCGGAAGGCCATAAGGAATGAGTCTGTGCTCATGGTTGGAAGGAGTTCTATATGCATCGCTTGGGTGGTCATGCATTTGAATACAATACCCCACCGCTTCTCGGTTCCTCTTCCTTTCTTTATATACAGCGGGCCGAAACAATCCATACCGGTGGAGTGAAAAGGCTTGTCGCCGAGTCGGAGGCGACAGGGAGGTAGGTCAGCCATCCGGGGTATACTGGGCTGCGCTCGCCACTTACGACAGTCTAGACAGGTTCGCTGGAAGCGCCGCACTGCTTCTCTCCCTTGCAGTATCCAATAACGACGTCTGATCTCCGCGAAGACTCTCTCTTTTTCCCCAGGCGTGATGCACATCCTCGTCGTATTTCTTTATGATCAGCTCTGTGACCTTGTGTCGGCTGTTTAAGACGGGTACTTGACGTCATCCGGTAAGTCTGGAGCTCTCCGCAGACGACCACCCACTCTGATGAGACCATGGGCGTCGCTCTCGGGGGCTAGGTGGAGCAGTCTGCTGTCTGATGGGACGGGCTTTGCTCCCTGTAGACAGTCTAGCTCATCGGGGAACGAGTCTCTCTGGGCTCGTTGTAGTAGAAGAAGTTCTGCTTCTTCGTAGTCAGCTGCAGTAATGTCAGTAGTGAGCTGAACCTCTGGGTGGTGCCACAGGAATGTCTTTAGCTGCGCACTCTCTAGGGTGAGGCAATCGTCTATGTCGGGGTCTGTGGAGACGAGTGTGTTCAATCCACAGAACATAGATTTCTTGTTTTCGGCCTCCTCTTTACTCGCTTCCCGTGGGGTGGGTGTAGGCCACTCTTCTTCCGGGAGCTTGAGGAACTCTGGCCCGTCACTGTATAGGTTGTGACGGGTGAGGTCATCCAGGGACATTCCCCGGGTGATGACGTCAGCTGGGTTGTGTTTTGTGTCCACATACCTCCAGCTTGCTACTTCTGTTGAATCTTGAATCTCTGTGACTCTGACTCCCACGAAGACCTTGTATCTGCACGAATCAGACCGGATCCATGTGAGTACTGTCGTGGAGTCTGACCACAAGATTGTTCTTTGCACCGGAATGGTGAGTTCACGTTGGATTAACGTGGCGAGTTGCTCTCCTGCTAGGGCTGCGCAGAGCTCTAGACGCGGGATAGATTGTTGCTTTCGTGGGGCTATTCTTGAGCGAGCCAGGATGAAAGCAGTATGTATTTCTCCTCCCTCCTCTCGGGCACGCAAGTAGGCCACCGAACCGTAGGCTACTTCGGAGGCGTCGCTGAAGACGTGCAGGTCCATCTGGCACGTCTCCGGCCTCACTGTGGGTGGGAAGTAGCTGCGGCGTATGTTGACACCTGGGAGTGAGCTGAGTTCCGTCTCCCACTCTCTCCATGTGGATGCAAGGTGTTCGGGTATGGGGTCGTCCCAGCCCTGGTCCTTGTCCCATAACGCTCTTACAATCATCTTTGCCCTGGTGGTGTAAGGTAGAATACATCCCAACGGGTCATATTGTCTGGCGAGTGTTCTGTATACACTCCGTCTGGTGGTCGGTAGTGCAGTCGACCTTCCCTGCTCCTTGGTCAGGGGTGTGTGTTTATAATGGAGCGAGTCTGTTTTGAAGCGCCAGACTAGTCCTAATGTCATTTCTTGGGCTTCTCCTGGGATGGTCGCCATCCATGTCTCGCTGCTTGCTGCCTTGTCCTCGGGGGAGAGGCTGCGCAATACTTGCGGGTCGCTGCTGGCCCACTGCCTGAGATCAAAGCCGCCTTTGATCAGGGAGGCGCGGAGCTTGAGTAGAAGGGCCTCGGCTTCTTCTGGCGTCGAGACGCTTTGCAGACAGTTGTCCACGTAGAAACTATTATCTACACTTTGTCGGACCTCTTCATCAGCTGCTGGGTCCTCTGCAACGTGTTTTTGCAGTGCAAACGTAGCACAGCATGGGCTGCATGTGGTTCCGAAAGGGAGGACTTCCCATTGATAGATGGCTGGTTGCTCATCCCCGATCCTCTCTCTCCATAGGAACCGCAGCAGGGGCTTGTCCTCCTCCACTAGTCTCACCTGCAGGAACATCCCTTTGATGTCGCCGCTGATGTCCACCTTGTCTTGGCGGAAACATAGTAACACGCCTAGTAGAGAGGGGCCGAGTGTTGGGCCGGGCAAGAGCTCTTTATTCAGATTTTGTGATCCGATCTGGTAGCTGCAGTTGAACACAATACGATCCTTGCCGTTGTGGTGGACTTTGTGGTGCGGCACGTACCATGATTCGGTCGTCTGATCGGCCTCTTTAATGTCAATTTTCTTTATGTGTCCCGCTGTGATTAGCTTGTTAATCTCAGCGCGGTACACCGTCTCTTGAGCGGGTTCTCTGGCTAGGCGCCGCTCTGTGTTCAATAGATACCGCTCCGTCGCTTCTTTTGGGGCGTGGAAGGTAGGCATACCCTCTCGCCTCAGGAGTGGAGTTGCGTATCTCATCACTCCGTTGACTTTGACTCTCTTTGTCCCCTGCTCGAGGAGTGCTATAGCGTAAATGTCTTCCTTGGAACGAATGTCTTTCTTTTCGTTCTTAAAGGGCATTGTCTCTAGTGTCCATAGCCTCTCGACATGCTGTAGGAGGGTGGTGTCTTCTTCTGTCACTCTGGAGTGGAGGCAGTTAGTGGCTGCTGTTTGGTTAAGAGACTTAGCGAGGGGGCCTTGTAATGTCCATCCTAGGCGGGTCTCGACTGCTGCAGGACAGCCTCTGGGCCCTGTGTGGACCCGGTCAATCGGGACGATGAGGTCTGCATGTTCGGAGCCTATCAGCAGGGTCGGGGTGGCACCGTCTATGAGCGGTATAGGTAGTTGACGCAGGTGCACATATTTATCCATCAGCTTGGCGATGGGGTAGGTGTACTGCGACAGGCCTATTTCTTGGCTGGTGAAAGCATTAGTAATCCTATACCGTCTCTCTGGCTGCCCGCTTGCTGCGATAGTGAAGGAGACATTCTCGCCCTTTATCGTCTTTAGATCTCTTCTTATTGTCCGAATCGTCATCTGGTTTTCGCTCCCCCGCAGCCCCAGCTGGGCCGCAGCGGACGCGAGGAGAAGGGTCTTCTCTGACCCGTCGTCAAGGACGGCGTAAGTGTCCATGACCTTGTCTTGGTAACTCAGTGTTACGCGGACCACCTTTAAGAGCACCCGGGCGCCCCCGCTGCTGGCGGGGTCAATGTACATAACACTTGCCTTTGTGCTGCTTGAGGGTGCAGGCTTTCTTCTGTTACTGTCGTGTAGGACATCTAGGTGGGCTCCGTCACACCGACTACACCTCTTCTTTAAGCGGCAATCGGCTGCCATGTGACTGCGCGCACATCGGTAACAGCGTCGGTTGGACTTTATCCATTGACTCACCTCGTCGGCGGTCATCTTCTTGAACGTGTCACATTGTGACAACCAGTGTTCCTTTTCGCAGTACGGGCACACCATCTTCCACTTCTCTTTCATCGAGGGGGTACTGTGGTTCTTGCTGCTCGGTACTGATTCTGATTGGTGCATGACGGTCACCAATCTTCGGCCATCGTTTGCTCTCCTAGGTCCCTCTCTGGAGCTTGGGGTGCTCCGCATGAACGTATCCAACCGTAGGCTGTTGACTTCTCTCGCCAGGAAGTCGGCTAGGTCTAGGAGGGATGGCTCGGGACCGTTAGGATCACGGTGGTCTCTTTGCCGCCTGAAGCGCTCTTGTCGGGCGGGCGGAAGCTTCTCTAAAATCCTCTCGACATTAGAGTTTGCGTACAGTTCGTGCATACCCTTTTCTCTTTGCGCCCCCAGCATCCCTACCAGGGATTGTACCTTGATAGACAGGTCATCTAGTGAGCGATTGTCTGTGGCTGGGGGTAGGCGGTCAATATGCCTTATCTCTTGTATTACGTAGTCCCATATGCGTCCATATCTTTGGTCGAGTGCTGCTAGAGCCGCTGTGTATGGGGTAGTAGAGGTGGCATAGGCCAGCGCTATATTGTGCGCTCGGGGCACCTTGAGGTGCTTCAGTAGGATAGCATACTTGTACGGTTCATCAGCTACATCGGACATCATTGTCTCTAAGCACATTCGTAGCTCCGTGTACTGTGCTCTGTTCTCGTGGGTGAAGTCCGGAAACGTCGGTGTGCCAATGTATGATGCCATGGATGGCTGGCACATCGGTGAGCGTTGGAAGAGAGGCCTCCTAGGCGAGTCTCCTCTTACGCCTCTTGGTGGGCTGGTACCTGCTGGGTACCATGGCCCGCGTATCCAGGTGCTATTCCTCGGGGCTGGTCGTGCGTCAAGCTCACCCGTGAATTGAGTCGGGGGTCTGTAGCGCAGAGCCGCGGGGGTAGAGCCTGGGCTGTACTGGACCTCCTGGTCCTGTGGAGTACTGTGCTGCTGTCGGGCTTGACTCTCCTCCTCTCCCTCTTCTTCTTCCTCTGGCAGGTCCTCTAGATCCTGTAGTCGTCTATTTAGCCTCTCCGCGGTGTAGACCGTTTCTTCCTTGTAGCTGGGTCTCACTTGGACCGGTCGGGGAAGGAGTTCGGAGGGGGGTATAGGCTCTCTCTGGTGGTCGGGCTCAGGGTCGCTTGATCGGGTAGGGGAGGGTGCCCTTGACCCTTGTCTTGACGAGGCCCTGGAACCCCGTGCGGAGGGAGGGGGTGTTGCCCTGGTGATCAGCTGCTCCATTATCCGCGCTTGTAATCGGTCGCGCTCGGCTTCGCGCTTGGTGAGAGCGAGGTCGCGCTCTGCTTCTCTTTGGGCACCGGCAGCGGCGCGCTGGGCTTCGGCGGCGGCGCGCTGGGTTTCGGCCCGGTCCCTTACCATATTCTCTTCCGTCTGAAGGCGTCTAATCTCTAGACGTATACGATCTTCGTCGCTCCGTTGCTGCGCTTGAAGGCGTTCTCTTTCCATGGAAGAATGTTCGCGCTCACTAAGCGTCTGTGCTTGGAGTCGATCGCGCTCTGTTGAGGCTGCTAGGCTGGCGAGGAATGCCTGTGCCAGCATCTTGTCCGCCTCGCTGGGGGAAGACGCTGGTTGAGGTGATCCGCTCCTGGCAGTACTCGTTGGAGATCTGTTCTCCTGTGGCGAGTCCTGGAGATCCATCTCCGGGGTGCTCTCCTCTTCTTGTAGCGGGTAGAGTTCCATCCCTGGAGAGCTGTCTTTATCCTGGAGCTCTCCGGGGACTACTTCTTCGGTCTTGGCGGGGGGTAAAGTCATGTCGGGTCCCTCCTGGTCCCTACCGTGAGCTTGGTCAGTTACGTTAGAACCCACTAGGGCCTCTATTGGCGGGGTAGCCTGGTCGATAGGGTCGGACATAATTTTACTATCTACTTTTTCCGCGTTTACCGTCTGTAGAAGGCTAGGTAGTATATTGGCAACGTAATCCTCTAAGTACTGAGGTGTCTGCCGTCTACGCTGCGGGCGATCTACTTTAGGAGAACCATTTTGTGGAGTGTTCATCATAGGCCATGTCAATATTAATACCACTATATTAATATTACGCTAGTTACCCTCCGGCTCGAAGGACCAATTGTAACTGAGGGGTACAATTCCCTGACTGTATTGATAAGTATGGTATCATGAAACCACTACCGCTTTATGTACTTTAATTACTGGCCATACAGTACATGATATCTAAATATAATAAACACTTCCCACAATGAACCGGTTCTACACAAAGTTGTCTTTAAGTATTTATTGCAGCAAAAGGTACATAATACTTCTCTATTATACTTTGAATGCACTTGTAAGGCAAAGGAATGTGCGTAGGCAAATCAACAATGAATGTCCATTCTCTGGTTACGCAGGAGGTAATTATACAACCTGAATCTTAGGGAATTATATCTATGGTACACTAGTAATATATAGCGGGAGATACTGGAAGGGTCCCCCTGGTTGTAAGCCAGCAGGGGTAGAGGATCTGTCGGTAGTAGAGAGTCTGGTCAACGATGACTAAGGAGACTCCAAGTACAGGAGACGGTGCAATAGCCTCTTGATCCACAGACGAATACAGCTGTTCTCCGTAGACTGTAGCTCCACAGTGAAGAAAGCTAGCCGGCCTCAGGCTCTCTGAGGCGCCGACTCGACTGGTCTCCTCACAGGGTAAATCCAACACGCGTAGGCGTCGGCGATTCTCCGCTCCATAAATCACAAGACCAAAGCAAATATAATCCAGCCGCAAAGGGCTATGTAGTCATCGGGTAGATTAATCCAGTGTACATGTCCACACGGTTCTCGTCTAGGTCTCCTCGGGTGAAAGCGCCAGGAAAGCAGCCCAGCCTGGATAAGAACTCTAGCTAATACGAGGAAGCGTTGGTGATGCTGGTCACTGTAGAACTTTAGCCGCACGATACACTATACACAAATAGACTATTACTGACTTAATAGAAATATGTCGCACTCGACGGTATAGCGCCAAACTCTGACAATTCAGTTATTAATTCGCACGCGGTCTCAATGCTCTATTCTGGGGCCAAACAGGCCATACTTCACCGCACGGAGTATCGTGGGTGAGGCTTCAACTTATTGGGTAACTCTTGACTTCTGACTAAGACTAAGACGAAGTGCTTCTGTATTCACCTGCGCCATATTTATATGCACGGTGAACAAACTAGTGCCAATCTCATTTCTGTCGCGTATCCCTGGGCAAGGCCGGGCATGTTCAGACATGTCTTGACGGTGACTTTGAACCTGACTCTGGAGGCACGGCTCTGGCGCCTGTGGACCGCTGTCCAATAGGAGAATGAAATATTATGGTCTGGGCTAAAGGGATATTCCGTGTATATGTACAAGGAATATACAAGGGATATCAAACGATATACAAATACTATGCAATATATATCAATAAATAAATATATATATTCGGTTTAATCTGATCCTTTGTAACAGTGTCCATGTGCTTGTGTTCAAATATCCTGACTAGATTTGCTCATTTTAAATGTAAAATCATGAATCCAATAGGCTAAATTGTATAAACCTTAGTTCTCTTAAAGAACAGAAAAGGGGGCAAGCTTTTTGACCTCAGAGCGACCAGCTGGCTTTCAGATTGATTTGATAGGCTGACACCTCCCAGTTCAGCGTCATCCGACGAGGAGCTCGGGGGTGTGGTTTAGAACTTAAAGTAAACAGCACAGAGACATAGGACACACACAGAAACACAGACCAAACCCAGATGAAGATTCCTACTGTCGATGATGAAGATTTCCTATTTCGTGTCTAGCTTATTTTGATTGAAGTTTTTTTGAGACATCTATACCTAGTTTTAATTCAACAACTTGTGAAACACCAGTTACTTTTGCTTTAGAAGATTCTAACAAAGGACCGTATCATAGTGGCCTTCAGTTGGATCAATAGAATAGTGTCAGTTTTCCAGGGGAAATCATTCAAATCTCCTGGCATTGATGCACTCCGAAGCAATTTGTCCGCCGTCTTGTTATTCGCACGCCTACACCTGCAATCTGAGACCAGAGGTTTCAACTCACACACGCAGAGTAGCCAGAGGACCTCCACTACGATCCAGCCTTTCTCTCGTTGAGAGACGACACTCTTCTCAAACGTGTCTTTTAATGGTAAGAACACAGGAGCAATGCAAGTATATTTAACAAGAACAAAACAAAAGCAAAGGCACAGCCGAGCTGGCACTAGAGGAAAAACACGAACTGTTGCACGAAAACAAAGAGCACAAAACAAAAAAATATAACTTACTAGACTCAAACAAACAGCAGGGCAAGGAAGATGACAGCAGTAACAAGACAGGAATGGGAACACGGAGATATGACGCCACAAAGGAAGTGAGGACAGAACACACTAATATACACAGACTAATTACAATTGGCAACACCTGGCCAGGCCAGTCCAAAACACAGAAACAAACAAACACCAAACTAGACACAAAAGAAACATCACAACAACAACCAAAGCAATATCACAAACAACAACCAGACAGGAGTACGACATTTAAACAAGGGAAGGAAAAGCCCAGGACATCATACATGAGGAAATCAACTCAATTACTTTTATCCAACACAAAATGGTGGCCTGCACCATCTGGCGGTACCCGCTAGATGGCGCCATGATACCACTGGAGGGAGGTAGGAGACCAATGTTCACATTGTGACCACTGTTCACATTGTCCTGTCTGGGACCGTTACATCAAACAATTTACAAATAAATAAGTTACTCATTAACCTTTTTATTTTACATTTAAAGACAAAATAGAATGCAGGTACAAAAATATATTCAAGAGGTTTATTCATCACATACATACACAAGTTTCAAGTTTGTTTATTATTTATCACAATAAAATACAGGTAGTTTACGATGAAATGCTAGTTTCTGTATGAGCCTAACCTTGTTCCCAGCTTTATCTCGAGAGATAAAGCCTGGTAAAGCACTACGGCCGAAAGTGGGAATCAGGTAGGAAGTCCCGCCCCTGAAATCACGACACGGTGCTCATGAAAATGTATTCCCCCCAGAAACAACCTCGTTATCGCCTCCCTCGACAGGCTGACAGACCTGCTTGTTGTTTGTTTCGCTGGGGACTATAAACAGATCAGGGGGTGCCCGGAAACCGGAAAGCCTGTAGCCGGTATTTCTGTATTTCCGATTCACATTTTAGGAGGCATAGCTTTACCAGCCTAGTATGAGCCGAGAGTGTGCTTCAAAAAAAGTAAGTAAGTAAAAAGTAAAGTAAAGAGGGATATTCAATATACATATATACAATATACACTACAGAGTAAAATGAGGAAACAGTGAGGTGTGTGGAGAGATCAGTGTCAAACTGATCTCAACAAATACAAACAAATCACACTACTACTGTATAACCCTAATCCCCTCACCCTATACATCCGAACCCCGGTCCACACGCTCATCCACCACCACACTTCCCAGGCAACACTGATGGTAATCATCCTCACCACTCTCATCTGAGTCATCCTCCCATGTAGCCCTATCCTCCATTTCCTTAGAAACATTTGCACAGTTTTGGCATTGACAAAGATCTGTACATGGCAGTTTTGCAGACACACATGAACATCTTCCTGTCTCACATTTTTTCCTTGTTTGCAACCGCAGTGGACTACCTGCAACACACTATCAGGGGCCGCAAAATAAACAAGCCATTTCAATTACCTGTAGCTTGAAGCATCAAGTGTTCATGTTTCTTCACTGTATTACAAAACAGCTTTCTCAGGTGGTTCATTTTCAGCACTTCTTGGTTGACAATTATCCTTTGTCGAATGATGTTCTCACAGAAGATTTTGTAGCTGACATCAAAATGTGGCTTGTTTCTGTAACTGATACACACACACACATACACACTTAATGAATGCATGTGCCAAGGGTTGGGCTGTCATGATTGCTACAGACAAACAGAATAGGTGGTCAAGCTTTACTTTTAAAATGTGCAATATGCAGGAATTAAGAATTGCTCATGGTATAATAACTCACTCTGCTTCCATTTCTTCCAAAGTCCCAGTAGCTGTTGCAGTTGATTGAGGCCATGTCCAGACTAAACCGAGTTCGGTCGTATCAGGCAAAGTATTTGATCGTATGTACCTTTCATCCACACGGAACTACGTTCTGGCAGCCTGCAGAGGCTACTTTCTGAGACCGGCTCTCAGAGTGCGCAATTCTGAAGACGCCCCCCTTGCATCACCATTTTTACAAGCGATACGCGTCTTCTCCTGAACTGATGACGCGATAGCCCACCTCTCCCTTACCTCGCGTGTGCAAACTCAGCCAAACATCACAACAACAATGGCATGTACAGAGTAGTTGCATTCGTGTTACAGAAGCTATTGAGCTTGATCAGGCTTTTACAACTAAATGTACTGCGCCTGTACTACCACCGTCGACAACAGATTGACATCTCCCTTAATCCGCATGCAAACCCAACCAACACAAAAAAAACATGATGATGTCTTATATGTCCAGATATGTCCTGGCTAGAAGTGTTTATTAAACACAGGGAGTTATTATTGAACAACAATGGCATGTACAGAGTGGTTGCGTTCGTGTTACAGAAGCTATTGAGCTTGATCGGGAGGCTACTGTGATGCAATACACGATACTAGCTAGAGATTAGCGTCACATAGCTGGCCTTTTTCTGAAAACCCAAGTAGTAGCTAAGCACATACTGTTCCATAGCATACGCCTTCAGTTGAATCCTCTCTTACCTTGACGATTAAAAAGCCTCCATCATTTAGTAAATAGTATTCCCATGCCTCATGTTGAGCTGTAGCCATTGAACTAGCGTTGATGCGATGCTATTGTGGTGGCAGAATGCCATATAATGCATATCCTATATAAAATAGATTACACCTTTATGGATACAGGTCATTACAAAACATATCCCATGTCACAGATATTTATATCCTCTGAGCAAACTGTCAGAGTGGACCAGGAGGGGTGCAAGGGATGTTTTCTAGTGTTCTTAGATTTGCATCTAACCTCGGTCAGGACCTGAGATGAACTCATTCTAGTAGGAGTTCCCCAAAAACCGGTTTGCACTGGGTTTGGTGAAAAACAATGGACCAGCCAGAGAACTGAGAAATACGCAGTTTAAATAGGAAATTGGCCATAATACAGAATTATTAAACATACCTACACTGCAGCAAAGTTTGACTAGTAAGACCAATAGCACTAGATTCTACCCAATAGGGAAAAGGTCATATTTCTGAATGTAACATGCCAGGTCTGAAAGAGTATAAATAGAGGGCCTCGATATTATGAAGTTAGGACTTTGGTGTTTGACTTTGTGTGAAATAAAACAATCTCCTCCTATTCATCCGATCTGCCCGGCGTCTCTCTCTCTTCAGCCCTGATTCATCCTATGGTCCCTGATTCATTCTATAGTGTGAGAACTCAGCTCTCTACCACATTTGGCGCCCAACTGTGTGCGATAGCGTCTGTGCCTCCGGGTCTGCGGAGCTGAGCAGCAGCCAGCCGGCATATCAGTGATTATTTGTGACATAAGTGATTTATTGTGACAGAGGTGTGACTCTGTGTGTGTGTGTGTGTTTAGGTTGCGTATGTGAGCAACCTTGCAGCTCTGTGATCCACTCGGCTCTGTGATGCACTCAGCTCTGTGATGCACTCAGCTCTGTGATCCACTCAGCCCTGTGATCCTTTCAGCTCTGGGATCCACTCTGTGATTCTCTCAGCTCTAAGTAGGAGTGACCCTGAAAAGGAGATATTGTAGTCAGAACTATAGCTGACTCGTATCTTTGAGGGGCACTGTTTTAATGACAGGGAGTGAGCCCTGGTATTATTTTCAGTGTGTGGTACAGTACAGGGAGTGACCCCTGCATGGTGTTATTTTATTTTAAACTTTTTTTTGACATAAGTGAGAAGTCTCGTGACGAGACTCTGTCTGTGTTTTGTACTCAGAGGTATTTTACAAAATACAATAGGGGTACGGTTTTATATATACAGTTGTGATCAAGGGCGTGGCCCGGTGTTTTATTTTGTATTTTTACATAGGTGTCAGCTATGTATTTTATCTTATTTTCTATAAGGGAAAGAAAGGAGAGGAGCAAGCATAGTGAGCGAGATATACAGTACAGGAGAATAAAGAGAACAGGTTGTATAATTGACAAACAGAATTGACAACATATTTGGCATAAAGAATCCACACATATTTGGATAACATATATATTAAGGGACATATTAGTGACAGTGCGGATTATATAGATTGGGAACTGCAGGCAGAGAGGGTATTCAAAAGAATATATATAAAGGTTGTGACAAAGGTATAAGCGGACACAGAGTCGTCTTTGTTATACCTCTGTGTATGTGTGTGTATATGTGTTACGCTGCAATGATTAAGTAGTCAAGTGGTTAGGAGTCAATAAAGGAGGGATACGCACCAGGCAACATCTGCCTTCCATTTACTTTTCATGGAATGAAAGGACGTGCGTAATATATTCTTTACTTTGTAGTGGACTGAGAGAGAGGTTCACGAGGGAGGGGGGTCGTGATCTGTAACAAATTGGGCTGTTCTAATTTTAGAAAGAGCACACACAGGTTTTAGACAGTACCCAGTTTTTGACCACTGAATGCATTGTGATTAGTCTGAATTGGAAAATCAGTAATTTGTTGTGTTTCTTGCTGTGAACTAATAACATTTATTATACGAGTGGAAGGAATGTGCAACATATCTGTCCGGTATGTGAGACATATAGCGGAATTTAGGCTAGAGTTAAGACAAATTGACGAGTCTCCACACAGTTGCGAGGTGTCTGAGACAAGAGCCCAGGAGGAGAGAGAGGATGTTGAGAATCTATTCAAAGAATCTATTCAAACCACTGTTAAGTAGTGTGATAAATTAGGAAAAAGGGTTCAAGTAAACTTGAGTAGAGTAAACGAACCACAGCGTTCCCTCATTGGTCAACAATCAATGCAGCAGGATTGCAAGGAATGTAGGCTAAATTTGAGACAAGTGGACGAATCCCCACACATTTGTGTGATATCTGAGATGAGAGACGAGGACGTTTTGGGTAGAGTTGACACGGAGGAGGAGAGAGAGGACGATTATATAGTTCTAGAGTCGCAGTCCACCCCCAGAGAGGGAGGGGTACAGGAACGGGGACATTTAAGAGATTTTTTGGGAGCCAACAGCAATTTAAATTATGTACACTGTTGTGGGATTACAGAAATGGGATGTCAGATGATCAGACTATCTCGAGATGCATTGATCGAATTGGTTGATTGAAAATGTTAGTTAATATTTTTTGTGGTTAGTTATGAGTTTCTGTCAGAAAGGGAGTTTGATTGGGTAAATAATAATAATAATTATTTATATATTTGATTTTAGAAGTGGGTAATGAGTCTATACTCTACCAATAACCATGAGAGGGCCGGTCATAGTGATAGTGTTTGTTTTGTTTATATTTATTATTATAGTATACGTTTTTACTAGAATAAATTAATAATGTCGGTGACGCAGTTTTGGTTTGTGAACGGTGACGTAATATCCATTTTCTTTTGCTCCGTGTGTATGTGACAGAGTTCCCGGTTTCAATGTCACATGGGTTGTCTGACAGAAGAATTGAAACTAAGTATGGTAATATGATCAGAGTGTAATGGAATTTTTCACTCTCTTTTTCTAGAGAGAGAGAATGACAGGCTGTCAAAAGTTGATTTAATGATAGAGTAGACGGAGAGATGGTGGGACGGTGTAGCTTTTCAGCGTTTCCTCCAGTCAGAGAGGGGACTTGGCAAGAGAAGACATAGCTCGTGGTTCAGTACTGTTGCTTGGCCTGCTTGCCAAGACACCGGCGTGCTTGCCAAGAGAGAGAGAGAACTGGTCTGGGAGAAATGTGGTGCCTCGCATGCTTGCCAAGAAAATGCTGTGCTGCGTTGGGAGGCGATGGAACGGTCTGAGAGTGACACCAAGTGGTTGGATTGGAGCATTACATCTTTGATGAAGAAATAGTTTTAGAACAAATGTATCGACCGTTTCTGCATTTTTACGTTTGCCTATAAGAGAGGAGGACTGTGACGTAAAAGGAAACAATGAACCTGTCCAACAGTACCAAGTCAAGTGAACAGGACTTTAAAGGTGCTGAGCGAGATCAGGGGCAGTTGTTTTTTTAATGTTTGGTCATTATTAGCATGGTGTTGGTAACTGTCAAAGATGCAAAGAAATATAATTTTTTTTATTTATTTTCTCTTTTGTATCAGCAAGCCTGGTACCATGAGTAAGAAGAAGGAGAGTTTGAGGAAGGTTGAGGAAGCGAAGTGGTAGAAATGACTCTAGAAGAGAAGTGGTACAGGGACGAGAGTCCATAGGTTTTGTGACTAGGTCACACAGAGGATCATATTGGGGAATTGGGGAAGTAAAAATCCAATTGTATGCAAATGAGACTAAAGGAGTACATTGAATATTGAACATTTGATTAACCACTGTTTGTGTCTGTTTTCAGGAAAAAGGGAGCATCACTAACACATTGTTTTCATCACAATTTGAGGGGCCTAGTAATAGACACAGTGTATTCTGACACTGTGAGTACATTCCCTGGGGTCATGGATGTCATTAGATACCAAGAAGATGCAAATGGCCTCGTAGAAAGTGGAGCAATATTCCATTTGCCAATATGTATGTAAATATATATTTTAGGCAGATTTTTCAGAAAATGTTCCATAGGTGGTATATGAGTACCGAGTAAACTGTTGTGTTTATACTCATTCATTCAGTCATGGGAAGTATTAACAGTCATTATACATATAAATCACTAGTACACAAATGTGGAAGGAACATATAAGTAGTACATATTCATGGCATTGCCATGAAAGGGAGGATTGTGGTGGCAGAATGCCATATAATGCACATCCTATATAAAATAGATTACACCTTTATGGATACAGGTCATTACAAAACATATCCCATGTCACAGATATTTATATCCTCTGAGCAAACTGTATCAGAGTGGACCAGGAGGGGTGCAAGGGATGTTTTCTAGTGTTCTTAGATTTGGATCTAACCTCGGTCAGGACCTGAGATTAACTCATTCTAGTAGGAGTTCCCCAAAAACGGGTTTGCACTGGGTTTGGTGAAAAACAATGGACCAGCCAGAGAACTGAGAAATATGCAGTTTAAATAGGAAATTGGCCATAATACAGAATTATTAAACACACCTACACTGCAGCAAAGTTTGACTAGTAAGACCAATAGCACTAGATTCTACCCAATAGGGAAAAGGTCATCCTTCTGAATGTAACAAGCCAGGACTGAAAGAGTATAACTAGAGGGCCTCGATATTATGAAGTTAGGACTTTGGTGTTTGAACTTGTGTGAAATAAAATAATCTCCTCCTATTCATCCGATCTGCCCGGCATCTCCATCTCTTCAGCCCTGATTCATCCTATGGTCCCTGATTCATTCTATAGTGTGAGAACTCAGCTCTCTACCACACTATCAACATTAGCTAAATAGCTAACCAACTAAATACAATAGACAGTAGTATCCTGAGGTAATGTTAAATACAGACAACGTTTGCTACAATTACAGTGGTATCCTGAGGTAACGTTAAATACAGACAACGTTTGCTAGTCGAAAAGACTGGACACACGCAGGTACAAGTTAAACATCAATAAATTAATTTAATACAACACAGGTAGTTTGAGCTGCCTCCAACCGCACCACAGGGCTATTATATTATATACGGCTTTGAGCTCTCTCTCTCTCCTGCCGATTAAAATCAGCAGCTCTTCCTTCTCCTCATCACCGGCTGTCTGTGAAGCTGCATTTGCGCCGCGCGTGTGTGTCTCTCCTATCCGTTGGAAACTAGCGTTGGCTCAAAAGCACAGAACCGGACACACAAGTTATCGAAAACAACGACAACACTTCCAGTCGGGGGTTTTCAAAATAAAAGAGCGATGTCTAAAACAGGAAAGACATTTATTTTGTAAATTTGTGGCATGCACTTATTATCTTAAGACGTTTTCGTTTTTACGGACACCTTTTTTAAATGAACACGAAAAAGATCAAAATTGTCTTAGTCTGGACAAGGCCTGAGCAATGTTAATTTTGTCAACTAAAATGATGACGAAAGATGTTCGTCAACAAAGATTTTTTTCATGATGACAACGAGACATGACGTCACGTTATTGAAGACCATGTCACGCTAATGTGACTAAATAGTTAATTAAATATCGTTGACCACAACTGAGGACACAAAAATGTAATTTACAAAAACCAGGACGAAATGTATGTTGATATTGTTGACTAAAACAAGATGAGACAAAATAATTATAACTTTTCTTAATGCCATTGTCCCGAGTAGAGCAGTGTGACGGGGGAGGTCTGTTATTAGCATTAGCTGAAGAGCTATTTGAAAAGCTAGTTTTAGCTTAACGTTACCTTGGCTAAAGTTGGGACTATTGTAACGTTCTGGGTTCTCTAGCTGCTGCCTGACAACCACTCACCATTCTGACACCTGTCACTTGTCTCCCCTGTCAATTACTGTCTGGGTTCCCTGATTGGCTGTCACTGTGGTGCGTGTGCTTGGAATGTGGACCTACCAGAGCATGTGAGCGGCGCGGAGCGGCCGAGGAATCCGCTCTTCGCTCTGGACGGCTTAGTTCCGCTCTCCGCTCGTTCAGCGCTCACCTTCATTTGTGCATCAAGCGCTCCGCGCTCAGGCCCGCTCAGCAGGAATTTTTTTTTTTTTTGGAGCATGATGTAAATTAGCTTGATTTTACCAAACTACAACAGTCTGCACCCCCTGGGCCCCTTAACAATTGTTTGTATTGAGCCGTATTGTATTGTACCCATTCTGCAATCTCTTAAATAATGTTTTCAACCATTCTACTAGCTTTACTATGCTAATGTACGCTAGCCTAGCCGCAATGCTAAGTGTTTATACTGGCAGCTCCCATTCACGTTAGCATGTAAGCTAACAACATCAGCGCTCTTTTTGTGAGACTAAACTCTCCGCTCTTGGTGGTACATTGTGTTGATGTTGGTTTCGTTTCATCAATAAATTAGGCAGAACACAGTGAATGTATCCTTTTTTTTTTTTGTTTCTTGCTGAAAATAAATGTTGCTAAATAGTTCCTGAGGTGATTTAAAGATGGCAGATTTCTGTTTTGACTTAGCAGGATGTGTAGTGACTGACTAGTGACGCGTTCACCCTTCTGATTGGTTGGAAATGGCCTTCATGTTTGAACTACATTGCCACCTATTGCTTTGGCATTGTACTACAGTACATGTATATTACATCAGTTTAAACCACTGTGTGATCGTGTCCACTGAGCGGCTGGGAGCGGAGGAAAGCTCTCGCTCCGGAGTCACTCTGACCCATTTTAAAGCCCACTCCGTGCTCACTTCAAAATCCACCCACTCCGCTTGCGCTCCGTTCACATGCTCTGGGACCTACTTAACCCCGGTCTTCCTGTGTTCTAGTCGTCGGTCCTTCACATTCCAACCAGCGCAGTACACAGCGGCACCTCTGGACTTGGACATTGCTGTTGCTGTTCATCTCTGTTTTCCTGTTTTGTTATACTAGACGCTCGGCGTCAGTGTTGACTTATTTAGTATTTGCTCTAGGGGTTCTGTTCTTATATTAAAGGGAACCACTGTTAAACGAGCAAATCAATCTCTGCCTCTGTTTATTTCCTCCACAACTGGGACCTTACCTGCTCCGTCGTAACAGAAGGACCGACCATCCAGGTTCCATAGAGGCGATACTAGAGGCTCTCCGGGAGCAAAAGAATGCCCTGGGGCTGGTGCCAGATCGCCAAAACAACTAGTCAGCGCAGAGCTGGTTCGCCTGGGAGGCTGGCCATTACCTCCCAGGATACGGCGAGTTCGGCGTTGGTCGCAGCTCAGCTGGCACCCACGGAGGCGGCCGAGGCGAGAACGGCGGCTGCCGAGCCTGCGCCGGAGGAAGTGGTTGTCGGCGGCGAGAGAGGTCGGGCGGTCTTCGGGATCCAAGACGAGGTCCGGGAGCCACGGCTATCACCGCCGGGCCGCTACGGAGGAGCACCAGAGGGGTGTCGGGAATTCATCACCCAGTGTTCACTCTTGTTCCAGCTGCAGCCACGCTCATTCCCCTCCGCTACTTCCCGGGTCGCATACATCATCACCCTCCTCACTGGCCGAGCGCTCTCCTGGGCTACGGCTGAATGGGAAGCTGGGTCGGTAATCTGCCACAATGTGGACGCTTTTACCGGGGAGTTGAGAAGGATCTTCGATACTTCCTGAGTAATCTCGATTTACGAGCCCGGGGTGCGGCTTCTCACCTGCCGGCAGGGCCTCCGCACTGTAGCAGATTACGCCATTGATTTCAGAATCGTGGCTTGGGAGGCAGCTTGGCCTGAGGTTCCCTGTTGTGTCTTGTTTGTCCAGGGGCTCTCCGTTCGGATGAGGGACGAGCTCTCCGTTCGTGAGTTGCTGGAGCAATTGGATGGCATTGTCAACATGGCCATCCGCATGGACAATCGGCACCGGGAGAGGGAACGTGAGCGAGGAACAGTGGCTCAAGTACATGTCCCTTCTTCTTCCGGTGTCGATATCTTTACGCAATACACGAGTGAGCCACTGGGTGATGAACCCATGCAGCTTGGGCCGCTGTCGCTCTCGGACGAGGAGCAACGGCGCTTCATAGAAGAAAGACGCTGCTTCCGGTGTGGACGCACCGGCCATCGGTTCGGCAGCTGTCAGGCGTTGCCGGGAAAAGGAGGAGCCCGCTAGGTCCTGGGGAGGCGCTGGCAGGTGGGCTCAATTCCTCTGTTGCACAGGACACTCAAAGTTTTTTTATTGTATCATTAAGGTGTCGGAGCGACGTCAGGAGGACCAGGGCTTTGGTAGACTCAGGGGTGGCGAGAAATCTCATTCATGTTGGGTTGGTTGAGGAGTGGGGGATCCCGGTCGAGACGCTGGAGGTGCCCATTCCCATTCAAGCTCTGGATGGACAGCCACTGGGTTGTGGGAGCATCACTCAGCGCACTGCTCTTCTGCATATTCAGGTGGCGGGTGGTGGGTGGGAGTGGGTACATTTTTGTGTCATTGTGTCTCCCTACTCTGTTGTTGTTTTAGGCTACCCCTGGTTAGCTTCTCACAACCTTGTCATTAATTGGTTCGGGTGAACTCTCAATGGAGAACGGCGTTAAGTCGGTCTTCGGCGAGAGTTTGCCCGCCCCCCCCCCCCCCCCCCTCTTCTCTTTTGTCTCCCTCTTCTCTCTCCAGGATGGTGGGGAGCATTGCAGATTCTGTCAGACCTACTAATCCCAATTTAATAGGTGTACCTAAGATCTATTGGGACCTAGCAGACGTTTTTATTAAAACGCGTGCCAAAGCACTACCGCATCATAGATCATACGACTGCCCCATTAATCTTCTACCTGGTACCTCTCCGCCCCGTGGGCGTATGTTCTCCCTCTCTCGCCCAGAGACAGTGTCAATGAACACTTACATTCAGGAGGCATTACTCGCGGGGCATATTCATCCGTCCACATCCCCTGCCGGCGCTGGGTTCTTCTTTGTAGCTAAGAATGACGGTACCCAGCGACCGTGCATTGATCATAGGGGGTTGAATGACGTTTCCATCAAGAACCGTTACGCTTTGCCTCTCATGGACACCGCCTTTGAGTGCTTACAGGGGGCACAGGTTTTCTCTAAACTTGACTTACGTAATGCATACAACTTGGTCAGGATTAGAGAGGGAGACGAGTGGAAAACTGCATTTAACACGCTCAATGGGCATTATGAGTATTTAGTCATGCCCTTTGGTTTAGCTAATACTCCAGCAGTTTTCCAAGCCCTGGTTAACAACGTGCTGCAGGATTTAATTGGGGTGTCGGTTTTTGTGTACTTAGATGACATCCTGATTTTTTCTCGCGATATGGTGCAACACCAAATGCACGTTTGTGAGGTGCTAGAACGTCTCCTCAAGCATCAACTATTTGTTAGGGCAGAGAAGTGTGTGTTTCACACTGACACCATTTCCTTCCTGGGCTCTGTGTTGACAAAGGGTGATCTTCGCATGGATCCAGCCAAGGTGAGTGCAGTCTTGGACTGGCCAAGGCCTTCATCGTTCAAGGAGTTACAACGTTTTTTGGGCTTTGCACATTTTTACAGGCGTTTTATTCGCAATTTTAGCGGCTTAGCCAATCCGTTAACAGCTCTCACTAAGTCCTCTCTCCCTGGCTTTGAATGGTCGCCTAGGGCAGAGTCGGCCTTCTCCGACCTCAAACGTCGATTTACCTCCGCCCCTGTACTGATTTGCCACGATGCAGAGACTCCATTCATTGTGGAAGTGGATGCCTCTGACATTGCGGTGTGGGGGGGGGGGGTGATCTCTCAGATATGTTTAAAGGACGGTAAAGTGCATCCTTGCACCTTTTTTCCCTCGCCGGCTGTCTTCGGCCGAGCGTAACTACGACGTGGGTAATCGGGAGTTATTGGCAATGAAATTGGCACTGGAGGAATGGAGACATTGGTTGGAGGGGGCGTTACATTACTTAGTTCATTGTTTGGACTGATCATAAGAACTTGGCTTACATCCAAGGGGCTAAATGCCTTAACGCTCGCCAGGCCAGGTGGGCATTATTCTTCACTCGATTTAGATTTTCCATCTCCTATCGGCCCAGTTCCAAGAACGCCAAACCTGACGCGTTGTCGCGCCAGTTTGATCTTCCGGGTCGGGAGGAGAAGCCCCATCCTATTATTCCACAGGCCTTGATTTTGGCACCTGTGTCTTGGGGCATAGATGGTGTCATGAACCAAGCTCAAGGTACAGACAAAAACAAGGGAGACCACACAAGTACTTAAGGTTTTTAAAGAAAAGTAATTTAATTAAGCTATTAAACTATGTACAAAAGTAATTAAAGAATGAGTGAATCAGTATTATCAGTAATGTAGTGAGTGCATGAATGAATCAGTGTGTGGTACGTGTAAGTGAGAAGATGAGAAACCAACAAACAAACAAAACCAAACAAACAAAACCAAAATGCCATGACCAGCCTGGAGGAGAGAGACAGAGATCAGAGGCAGCCTCTCTCTGATATCCTGCCTGGGACACCCCGGCCCAGGTGTGCCCCAATTAGCTGACGAGCCTTCCCCAGCTCTGCTCTGCCAGCCAGAGCAGAGGAAGACAACAGAATGTGGGAGAGGGTCGTCACAATGGGGTGGTAAGATCGGCTCTGGAAAGATCGGGGCGGTTGTATGTGCCCAAGGCTGCACGCTCGCGCTTGCTGCAGTGGGCACATACCTCTTCACTCACCGGCCACCCTGGGGCCGCCAGAACTCTGGAGTTTATCCGTAGGAGGTTCTGGTGGTCGACAGAGGAGGGGGATACGCGCTCTCGTGACGGCCTGCCCGGTGTGCTCGCGCAGTAAGACCTCTCGCCTGGACCGTTTCTCTAAGGCGGCCCACTTCATTCCCCTCCCCAAGATTCCCTTGGTCCGAGAGACGGCTGATCTGGTCGTACAGCACGTCTTTCGGGTCCACGGGCTCCCAGTGGATATTGTGTCTGACCGGGGTCCTCAGTTTGCCGCAGGCCTCGGCGCCTCCGTCAGCCTGTCGTCTGGGTTCCATCCGCAGTCGAACGGGCAGACGGAGCACGTCAACCAGGATCTGGAGGGGGTCCTGAGGTGTTACGTTGCCGGTTGTCCGGCAACGTGGAGTAGGAGGTTGGCCTAGGCAGAGTATGCGCATAATACCCTCCTCTCCTCCTCTACTGGTATGTCTCCCTTTCAGTGTCAATATGGTTTTCAACCTTCTCTGTTTCCCAAGCAGGAGCAGGAGGCTGAGGTGCCATCGGCTCAGGCACATGTGGCTCGCTGTCGCAGGACGTGGAGCCGGGTTCAAACGGCGCTGCAGAAGGCTTCGGTTAAAGCTCAGCGGCAGGCTAACCGCAAGCGCCGTCCGGCTCCGGTTTTCCGTCCTGGGCAGTGGGTTTGGCTTTCCACCCCTGATCTCCCTCTCCGGGTGGAATCCAGGAAGCTGGCTCCTCGCTTCATAGGACCCTTTAGAGTGGTTCGTCGGGTGAACCCTGTGGCTTACAGGCTGCGGCTTCCGAGCTCCATGAGGGTTCATCCAACGTTTCATGTGTCCCTGTTGAAGCCATTCCTCTCATCGCCCTTGGCCCTGCCACTTCCTGCGGTTCCTCCGCCTTGTATTATTGATGGTCAGCCTGTCTACACTGTGCGGAGGATCCTGGTTTGTAGGCGTAGGGGTCGGGGTTTCAGTTCTTGTTGGATTGGGAGGGGTACGGGGTAGAAGAGCGTTCTTGGGTGCCTCAAAGGGATATCTTAGATCCCAGCCTGATCGATGATTATCGGCGGCTGCATCCCGAGGCCCCTAGGTGAACGTCTGGTGCCATTCGTCGGGAGGAGGTACTGTAACGTTCTGGGTTCTCTAGCTGCTGCCTGAGAACCACTCACCATTCTGACACCTGTCACTTGTCTCCCCTGTCACTTACTGTCTGGGTTCCCTGATTGGCTGTCACTGTGGTGCGTGTGGTATGCTTGGAATGTGAACCTACTTAACCCCTGTCTTCCTGTGTTCTAGTCGTCGGTCCTTCACATTCCCACCAGCGCGGTACACGGCGGTACCTCTGTACTTGGACATTGCTGTTGCTGTTCATCTCTGTTTTCCTGTTTTGTTATACTAGACGCTCGGCGTCAGTGTTGACTTATTTAGTATTTGCTCGAGGTGTTCTGTTCTTATATTAAAGGGAACCACTGTTCTGTATCGTAGTGGCTCTCGCTCTGCGTCACTCATGCACTGTCCTCGCACACGTGCACGCGCACTGAATAAAATTCCACAATGTACCTTTATCCCAGTATTCGTCTGACCACACCCCTCATTAGCTTACCTTCATCTCGCTTTCACCACAAGGAGTGCCTTCGGTAGATCCCCACTTGACGTGTTGTTATATGAAAAAAGTTGAGACGTGTTTACATTGTGCTTAGTTTTTTCTTCTCTCATAACTATTCAAAAAGAAAAAGCTAAGTCATAATGTCTACCTCGGAGAGTAGACCCACTCTTCACCAGCGGTTCTCCATTCCCGCCTCTGTCGTGCGTGCTGGTGCGGGGCTGCTGTCACTTCCGTGGTTGTCAGCCCAGCCCAGGAGACAGCCAATGGATAGTTTGCCTCTCCGAGGAGCCGGTGCATCAGTGCCGTCGCCCCGGCGGTGGCCTGATCCCGACTCTGGTTCCTCTGGTTCCAGGGAATCGCCCGTTGTTGAGCGGCCTGTTCTTTTGGTTCCGGAGGATTTGCGACGCAAACTTTTCGCGTCTGCCCGTTCACGTCGCAAGATGGTGTCCTGCAGATGTGAACAGCCTGGGTTTGGGGAATTGCTGGAGACCAGCGAGGATGCGTCGGTCTCTGCATGCCCGATGGAAACTGAGGATTACATGGAAGAGTCGGACGGATTCTTGTTTGAAGGCCCTGTGGAGGCGAGTATCCCTCCCGTCCAGGAAACACCGGAGGGGGGAGAAATGTCTCCTTGGGGCGTCTTGTTCGAGGATGTCGGGGAACCACCTCGGCCTCTTCGGCAGGATGCCCTGCTATCAGCCACATCAGACTGTGGCTCCTCAACCGGTCGAAGCCTGCTGCATGTGAGGGATGCAGGTTCGGTGGAGGAAAGTCAGCAGGGGGAACTGCGGGCTTTGTTTCCCGAGCTCATGGCGGTAGCTGCCGCTGCAAACAGCGTGCCTGTTATGTGTGTCATGTGCCCTGATCAGGCGTTCCTAGTGTGATGTGTCATGTCTAGATGTAGTCCTCTGTCCTAGTGTGTAGTCCCCATTGTTTTTCCCCAGGTGTATCCAATTACCATTAACCCAGGTGTGTGTCGTCTCGTCATCCCCTTGTGTATAAGTAGTCTGTCATCCCTTCCGTCTGGTGCTGATCCTGTCTGTATAGTCCTGTGTTTGTCTGTCTATTATTTGATGTTCATTTCAGTTACGAAAAACCATGGTAACTATTAATTAAAATATTCTTTATTTAGATACTTTGGCTGCCGTCTCCTTATTGTGTAACATTGACAAGTTAACGAGCCTTCCTGTAGTCAATGGTTACGTAATATGGGGGCTCGGCCAAACGACTCGGAGCAAGCATTTGGTGATGGCCGCTGGGCTTGATCCACACTGTGAGGTATGGTTGGCATTGTCGTGTATGTGACCCATGTTTTAGACCCCCTTAGCAAATACTACTCCAATAGGGAGCGTTCTCAACCAGCTAGGGCAGTTGGACCATTTTATATATGGTACCTTCCATCGCCTGGGGACACACCACATGCGGTCGGGGTATTAGAAGGACCCTGTCAGGCTCCTCCTAGGCCGGCGTGTGTATAGTGGTTACTTTTATAGGGGTACTATAGTGAGGGTTGAGAACGTTTGGGGATGGGTTTTTTTTTTTTTTTTTTGACACATGACAGTGGTTGATTTGCGAATACCTCTAGGTGTGGAGGCGTTAGGCGGTCGTGCCAGCGCTTGTTTATATATCGTACATACAGTACCAGGGTTGGTAGTGGAGCGGTGGCTGAAGTAGGTAGGGACCAGGGCCCTCATTCATCAACGTGGACGTAGAACTTGACCTACTTCCACACGTAAGCACGGAATGTAGAACTAGCGTACGCACAGGGAAGTCGGCATTCATCACACGTGCGTACGCAGGCTCTATGGTCCTCCGTGTTGATGAATACCACTTTGTTTTACCGTCAATGCTCGTGCATGATTATCCATATATGGTCATGAAAATGAGGAAACACCCCCCATGGGATGTGAAATAATGGACGGACCCGAGCGGAACCCTGAGAAACTCCACGAAGATTGTTCACTGCTGTCGAACCAAGAAGACACTATCGCGTATTGTGGGATAAATAAAAGGCGGACTCGTAAACGGTGATGTCAGATATCAACGGCTCCCTAAGACCATTGCTGCAATTCTGCATGGACAGCTCAAAATACTAATAAAGACCGTTCGTTGACCACTGTTTGGCGTTGGTTGTGTGTCATTATAACCGTGCTGTAATATGAATGCCTTTATTAGTTGTGTTCGATTGGCTATATGATTTTTAGATGCATCTATTTTGTTGTCGGCTAATAAAGACTGCGCTGGAATATGACTGCCTTTTCCCGTGTTGTTTGATTAATACCCCAGGGATTAAAGTTCTCCTCAATTTTATTCCAAATCGCGATGGATCTCCCGTCAATTTTCTACCTGCTGCATATGATTTCTAGAGGCATACTACAATCTATTTTGATGTCAGTATTGGGTAGCCTATATAAACAATATAATACGAGAGCATATACAAGAACAATGAATCTCACTGCATGTATGATAGCCTGCCTTTCAATACATGAACTTGAATCCCATCATATACATAGTCTGTCCACTATAGTGTCATTGCAATGCGTTTTCTATTCTTTCTTATACAGTAAAAAGGGGGAAGAACACTATATTCATATGACTTGTATTCTGCTTACAGCTTCGAAGTTCCACTTGTTTCATTTAACGTAAAGCCTTTTAAATATAATCAAAGCGTTCCCGTGTTTCTGCGGTCTGCGCAGAATAATAACGAGTTGAGCTTTATGATTTATGATGAATTGAAAATGGGGGACCCTGATGTAAACAAGACGAAAGTTGGTCTGCATCCCCAATTAACAATTGTATGTACTGAGCTGTACTGTACTGTACCCATTCTGCAATCTGTTAATAAACCTTTCAATCAATCAATCAATCAAGCTACGCGGAGCGCAGTCAGTCAGTAGCCTACACCCCGTATATTCCGATAACGCTATATAAACCATGCTGCATTCATTCTGAGAGAAAGATCTATTATTCCAAATGCTATTTATAGTGTTTTGACCATAATTACACTACTGTTGCTATTTTACAATGAACTATAATGAACTACGGTTCGTACAGAACGTGCCAGTGTTATTATGCACAGAAGCTCATTTCCTTGTTGTAATAATATATTCTACCACTGGGCGCTAGGTACGCCAGGTCTGAACTGTGCGTAGATGTAAGCACGAAGTCAAGTTCAAGTTGAAATTGATGAATCCCACTCTTTGCTTAGAAATGATCGTACGCACAGGGTAAGCACAGATCTGTGCGTAGAACACGTTGATGAATGAGGGCCCTAGACTATACAGACGCTAGGGTGAAGCCGTTTTTCTTTTGTTTGTTGTGGTTAGTTAGGGGTTGATTGTTTTCGTTTGTTTTGATATATGGTGGTTGTGGTTGTAGGTATCCCTCGTTTTCTCCTTCCCTGTTTCTTCCCGGTTCAGAAATGCCAGTGACAGTGGCAGACTTTGTGCGCAGGCCGACAGTGGGGTTGTTAGGCGTGTGCACGAAGGATGAGCTGGCGGGAATAGCGGACCATTATGGGGTTAAGCTGGCCCCGGGTAGAAAAGCACAGCAGCGGGGGATATTGGTAGAGGCTCTGACCACCCAAGAGGTGGTCCATGACGACACCGATGAGGAGTTAGACCAAGTCTCTGATGGCTCTCTGGGGCTGCGCAAGTTGGAGTTGGAGCTTAGGTTTGAAGAGCTCAGGTTCAAGCGTGAGGAGGCGGACCGTGTGCGTGCGGAGGTGGAACGTGTGCATGCGCGCGAGTTGGAGCGTGTTGACCGTGACCAAGCTGAGGCGGCAGTTTCTGGAGAAAGATGTGGATAAATATTTGTCCATGTTTGAAACTGTGGCCACGACACTGAGATGGCCGGCCAAACACTGGACGTTGCTGCTCCAGAGTGTCCTTACGGGAAAAGCCCAGCATGTGTATGCGTCCCTGTGCCCGAATACCCAAGACTACGGGCCGGTCAAAGCTGCGATTCTCAGGGCGTATGAGCTGGTGCCTGAGGCGTACAGGCAGCGGTTCAGGGCTCTGAGAAAGGGCCGCTTGCAGACTTATGTGGAGTTTGCGTACAAGAAAGAGCTGTTGTTTGACCGGTGGTGCGCGTCGGATTAAGTGGACACCCTGGCTAAAATGCGGGAGCTCATCCTCTTGGAGGAATTCAAGTCGTATTGTTTGCCCGATAATGTGGCGATGTATATCAACGAACGGAAGGTGGCTAAATGCTCGGTGGCTGCCGGTCTGGCGGATGAGTTTTTTTAACACACAGGGTGCTGTTTGTCAAGCCTGGCTGTCCTGGTGGGGAGGACAGACCGGGGTGGAGCTCCGGTGGTAAACTGGGGGCCTCTGGCAATAGCGAGCAGTTAACACATGCGGACGCAGGTGGAGTTGGTGAGCGAGGTCTGGGGGGGGACACTCGTGTCTGTTTTCATTGCGGAAGAAAAGGGCATATAAAAGATAATTGCTATGCTCTCCTTCACGGGTTTAACAGTCCTACCACACAGATGACACAAATATAGTTGGTTGCGACGCCCACTGCTGTGGGTGAAGGCATGGCGGCAGCCTATTTACCTTTTATTAGTAGAGGGTTGGTATCATTTTACAAAGGTGGTAGGAAGGTCCCTGTGACTATCTTACGGGACACTGCTGCGTCTCAATCGGTTATCCGTAGGAATGTGTTACCCTTTGATAACAGATCGAAAGCACATGCTGGGATAAGGGTCAGAGCTTTTGGTAGACATGTTATGAGAATGCCGCTACACAAGATTAATTTGGAGTTGGGCCTGGTGTCGGGACCGGTCGTTATCGGGGTCGATAGCCGTTTCCCGATCGAGGGGGTGTCATTGATCCTCGGTAATGACCTGGCAGGGGGTAAGATGTTAATAACATCAGATGTCATTTGCGTTTCAGCGGGGCCTGTTGGTGCGGACGTTCTGGCGTGTGTGCATACGGGAGTTGGTCGATCAGATGCACGTACGACGGCCATGACGGGTGGTGCTGATTTATTTGACATGGGGTTGTCGGGCAGTGACGCGGTGCCTGACGGTACTGCCAATTCCATCCCTATCCTTTTTCCCACGCCTAGAACGCCGGTGCCAGCCTCAGTAGTGGCTGCACCTGTTATTGTGCCCTCTACGTCAGCGTCGGCTTGTGTGTTGGCCCCATCTAGTGTTGATGTGAGTGATGACAATGTGAGTGATGCCAATGCTGTGAGTCTTCTCTTTCCAGTGGGAGCGAGGGAAATGGAGGAGGCCGTCATTGTTCCGTCTGAAGCAGTGGTGGGAGCGAGGCTGGACGTTCCTCAGCATGGGAGGTGGCTCTGTGTTGGAGCTGTCTTGTGGCCTATTGTGTTTCTCTTTGTTAATTTTGTTCTGTATTCCAGGGGTGGGTCGGGCTGGTGAGGAGTGGGGCTGGGGCTGCCAATTCGTCCTGCCTGATTGCCTGATCGATTGAGGATGTTATTGACAGATTGCAGAGTGCAGCGCCGATCGATGTCACATTGTTCTAGTGCAGCGGCAATATCGTAGTCTATGAAGTTTGTCTGAGACGTGTTTAGAAGTGGCCACTATTTTTCCCTTTATTTATTTTGTGTGGTATTTTTTCTCTTTTGTTGTTTATGTCCATTTCCCCATTTTTATTCTGGGGTTATGGCCATAAATTTAAGGGGGGGGGTGTTATGTGTGTCATGTGCCCTGATCAGGCGTTCCTAGTGTGATGTGTCATGTCTAGATGTAGTCCTCTGTCCTAGTGTGTAGTCCCCATTGTTTTTCCCCAGGTGTATCCAATTACCATTAACCCAGGTGTGTGTCGTCTCGTCATCCCCTTGTGTATAAGTAGTCTGTCATCTCTTCCGTCTGGTGCTGATCCTGTCTGTATAGTCCTGTGTTTGTCTGTCTATTATTTGATGTTCATTTCAGTTACGAAAAACCATGGTAACTATTAATTAAAATATTCTTTATTTAGATACTTTGGCTGCCGTCTCCTTATTGTGTAACATTGACAAGTTAACGAGCCTTCCTGTAGTCAATGGTTACGTAATAGTGCCGCTGCCGCAGCCATTGCCTGCTCCTGCCCCCGATGATCTCATAGGTCATCTCTGGCAGCGTCGCCCGGTGAGAGGGGTGGACGTTGTCTACCCATTTTTCTCCTCAATGGGGGCCTATGTTCGTCGGGGACAGGCGGTGTCTCACACCATGGGACTTACTCCCGCCTACATACCAGTGACGCGGGTGTCGGGGTTGGTTGAAGGTATGAGAGAGGGCGTGTCACGGCTTGATAGGCCGATGGCCGCTCTCCTCTGTCCGGATGTGGTGTGGGAGCCATTATGCAAGCCGGTTCTCCATGGAAGATCGGCTAGGCGATTGGCATATTGGGGTGACCAGTCATTTATCGCTGGTACACAGTCGCTGGCTGCGGCTTCTAACATCGCGCAGCTGGCTATATTTGTATCTGGGATTGTAACTGAGGGGTACAATTCCCTGACTGTATTAATCAAGTATTAGTATCATTAAACGACTACCGTGTATGTACATTACTGGCCTTACTGTACACAAGTATATTAGATGACAACACTTCCACAATGAAACGGTTTCCACACAAATACTTGTTTAGAATATTTATTACATAAAGAATATTATATTACATTACTTTGGTGCGCTTATAAGGCAAAGAATGTACGTAAGTAAATCAATATGGAATGTTAGGAATTAGATCTGGTATTCTGGGGAGGGGGGGTGTACTACCGGTTGTAAGCCAGCAGGGGGAGGCAATGCTCTATGAAAGTCAATGGTCCACGGAGGCGATCTTACTCCCTGGAGCAGCGGGGAAAAGCAGCCTGGTCCCAGGGTGCGCGCCGTGCAGGTGAAAGCCGTGGAGCCTCTGGTACGACAGAGACGGGCTCGAGTGATGGTCTCACGGGCAGGTGTAGATCCCACAGTAGCAGTGGGGTAGGCGGTTCTCTGCTCCAGCAGCTTGGTCAAAGCAATGAAGAATAATAATCCTTGCCGGAAAGTGGCTCTGCTGGTCCGGTGTAAGTATCCTCCGGTGCGCGGTAGTGCACGGTTGAACTTGACGTTACTATCCTATTAGTACGCGGCAATAAATGCTCTATGTAGACGCACAATTACCCACTTCACGTGGTCTTTGACTCGTAATGAAGGTTTACTAATAAATAGCGAACGATACGTTAAACAAACGTATTAGGATAACACGAGACTCTATCTTGGGGCGACGCGAGCCCTACTCTGCCCACGTTGCGTAGTGGGGAGAGACGTCACTTGGATAACTGGAACTGAACGAGACTGAACGGGACAAGGGACTAAGAGGAGTTCTACATTTCTTGCGCCCTATTTATGTGCACGGTGAACAAATAGTACCATTCGTATTTCGGTAGCCGTATTCCTACGCGGAACCGGGGCTAGTTGGGACATGTTCGTGTCGGTAGCTTTCAAGTCAGCTCTAGGGGTAAGTCACTGGCGCCTAGGGGATCGCTTCCAATAGGAGAACGAATATTATGGTCTGTCCTGTACCAGGTAAAGGGATATTCCGTATATATGTACAAAGAATATACAAGGGATATCGAACGATATACAAATATTATACATGGGATCTCAGGCAATAAATATATATATTCGGTTTAATCTGACCCTTTGTAACAGCCGCCCCCTAATTAGTCCCACCTAATTAGCTAAGCAGGGACAGATTAACCGCACTGTCCACTACTCAATGTTCGTTGTGAGGGGTCGGTCAGTTCACAAAGTCAGGGGTCATGGTCGTCATTAGGCGAGTCGGGGAGCCTTGGCGACTCTATCAGCCTCGCCACTGGTCGGTTGTAGATCCGCCCTTGGCCGAGCACTTCTGCCACTCTGACCTTTCCGTCGGCACCAGTGGTCACTTTGCTTACGCGGCCGGCCGGCCACGCAGCTCGGGGTGGTGACTGGTCTATGGTCATGACGACTGGACGGGATGAAGGGGGGCTTAGGAGGAAGCGGGCCTGAGACTGCTTTTTTTTTTTTTTTTTTTTTTTTTTTTTTATTATTGCAAAACAAAACTTATTAAAAGTCAGTACTCAACACACAATGTATAATGAAACTTTCAGTAAAGGTGGTTAAAATATATGCAAGTACAGAAACAGGATAAAACAAAAATAGTCAATAATAACATTTTAACCGTATACAGTGTATATCCAGCAAAGTTACAATTATATAAATGTTAGTATATAATATACCCCTAATACCTATTTTCTAAAACCCTACACACATAATTATGCTCCAGCTCAAACCCCCCCCTCCCGGACCCCCTCTTGGATAGTGCCTCCATTATCCCTCACTCCTAACCAGACATCACCATTATAGGCTAGCTTTTATTCTCTCCACCACTTCTAACCACATTGACATTTTGGATTCATTGAGCCCCAGAATTCTTGCTGTAGATATTTCTTGATATATCACATCGAGATATGTAAGAAACCACACTTTCCGGCACATTTTTTCCGGTTGAAACCAACGTGATGCGATCAGTTTTTTAGCTACTGTGATACCCGATAAAACCAATCTTTTTAGTTGTGGATTCACTGCAAACTCAAAAACATCATTCAATAGCAATACCGCGGGGTGTACAGGTATATTCCAAAATACGAGTATTGATAATTGTTGGGACACATCTTTCCAGAATGCCTTAACTGGTGGGCAGTCCCAATACATGTGCATAAATGTTCCTTCGTCCCCATTTGTACATTGGGAGCATTTGGAGTCTTGTATAAGCCCCATTTTGCACAGCCTTATAGGAGTCAAGTATGTCCTGTGAATATAGTTCAGATTGATTTGTTGATGATCCGGGTTCCTTGATGTAAGTCGGACATTTGCCCAGGCTCCTTGCCAATCAAAGTCATTTTCCAGGTCTGGTATATCCCTCCTCCAGACATTGTCTAGTTGAAGGGTTTCATACGAGGACGTTAGTAATTGATAATAAAAACCTGATACAAAACCTCCCAATGTATCTCTTTCATAGAAAAATTTGTGGTATCTGTGGTGTTCAATTGGTATGTGTAATGGAACACCGTGAGATCTCATACAAAGTCGTAACTGTATGTAAAAAAGCCATGTGGACTCGGTGAGGTTAAACTTTATGCATATTTCGACATAACTACAGAGGCCCTTGTTATTAAAAATATCCCCTAATGAGTGTATGCCTCTTTCTTCCCATACAGGGAATCTTATAGGTCGTTTTCCCATTAAGAGAGCATTGTTATTGAATATGGGAGTGTGATTATGCCATACTTGAGGGTTAGGAAATTTCCTTTGTGTTTCCCGCCATGTCCTGATTGCATGGGTTATTATTGGGCCAAATTCTCGCTCACAATGCTTGATTGAAAGTTTAGTGTATGCTATGTCTTTCAATCTCTGTGGGGCTACTATGTTTTCTTCTAATTTTCTCCAAGATACCAAAGCCTCAGGGTCAAACCATATCTTCTTCAATGGTCTTAATGTGAAGGCATTAAAATATTGTAAAAAATCTGGGACTGCCATGCCACCGTCTGCTTTATTTCTCTGTGCGGTGGATCTTTTTATGCGAGGTGGTTTGTTATTCCAAATAAATTTGTATGTGGAGGTTTGTAATCTTTTCCAGTAGCCCTCTGGAGGAGGTAACGGAAGCATTGAGCTGAAGAAATTGATTCTTGGTAATACATCCATCTTAACTATTGATACCCTTGCCTGTACTGAGTTTTTAAGTTTTGCCCACCTGTCCAGGTCGTCCTTGATTTTGTTCTGTATTTTTGTGTAATTGTGCTTCACCGTTTGTCTTATGGTGGGAAATATTTCCACACCCAAGCATCTGAAATGTTTGACCATGGGTATCGCACCTGGGAGGGTTGTCTCTTTTTTTGCACTGGTGTTAAGAGGAAGAAAAGCCGACTTAGGCCAATTTATTTTAAATCCCGATAAATCACCAAAGTTCTCTATCAACTTGAGTATAAGCGGCAATGTGTTGTTGGGGTTTTGCATGAACAATATTACGTCGTCCGCATATAAACTAATTTTATGATGTGTGCCCTTGATTACTATTGGTTCTATGTGTTGGGATTGTCTTATAAATTGTGCTAAAGGTTCTAATGATAGATCGAATAGTCCGGGACTAAGAGGGCAACCTTGTCTGGCTGAGCGTGATACCGGAAAGATATCGGAGATGAATGTGCCTGTTGTAATCCTGGCCGATGGGTCCTTGTATAGTACTTTAATCATATCAATGAAACCTTTTCCTAACCCCATCCTTTCCAATACTGCCCATAGAAACGGCCATTCCAACCTGTCAAATGCTTTCATAGCATCCAGGGATAGTATCGCCTTAGGTGTGATGTCCTCTTTGTCTGTATCTAGTACGTGCAGTATTCGCCTTATGTTATCATTGATCAGGCGACCTTTTATGAAGCCTGTTTGGTCCGGATGAACTAAAGACGTCATATGCTTTTGCAATCTGATGGCTAATATCTTAGAGTACAGTTTGACATCGGTTCCGAGGAGGCTTAAAGGACGGTAACTACCGCATTCAGTGGGGTCTTTGTCTTTTTTGTGAAGAACTGAAATGAGTGCGGTATTTTGGTGTTCAATGAAGCTTCCCTCTTTGACTGAGTATAAGATCATATTTAGTAATAAGGGTCCAAATATGTCCCAGCAAGAAATGTACATTTCTGATGGGATACCGTCAATTCCCGGAGCTTTGCCGTTTTTCATTCCGGATATGGCCTTCTTGAGTTCTTCTAATGTGATCGGTACTTCTAACTGTTTAGCGTCTTCATCCGTAAGTTTAGGGAGAGTAATTTGATTAAGATATGTGTCTAATTTGTCTTGATCAAAGGTCGTTTCTGAGTTATATAAATCGGAGTAGAATTCTTTGAATGTATCGTTTATTATTTTGGGTTCTGTTACTAGAGCTTGTTGTTTCCTAATGGCAGTTATATCTGCAAATTTTGCATTAATTCTTAGTCGCATGGCTAATAGGTGACTAGGTTTAGAACCTTGGAAGTACTGCTGTTGTCTAGTGCTGCGTATTTGCAATTCCGATTTTTGTCTGTACATTGCTTTGATCTCTGTCTTTAGAATGTTAACTTGGTTATCTAGTCTAGTAGAGTTGTTGTATTTTAAAGAATTAAAAAGCGTTGAGTAAAGCGTTTCCATTTCAGACAGTTTTGTGTTTTGATTTTTGCGCAATATGGAGGTAAATCTATCCGAGAAATCCTTGATCATATTCTTTACCGACATCCATAATATTCTGGGATCTTGCACCGAGTTAGCATTATCTTGTAGGAATACTGTGAGAGCTTCTTTAATTTGTGTAATGAATTCCTTGTTGTTAAGCAGCATCGAATTAAAACGCCATCTTGGGGCCCGGGTAGATAGTGTACCAAATGTTGCTTTCAGGATTAAGTAGCAGTGATCTGATAGCGCATTGGGTGTCATTTCCACTTCATATTTATCAAATATTCTCGGGGATGCAAAGACGTAATCAATTCTGGATAGTGTGTTGTGTCTCGCCGAACGACAGGAGTACTTGCGGGTCATGGGGTTAAGTGAACGCCATAAATCAGTTACTCCTGTTGATTTCGACCAATCTTTTAATGCTTTAGATGAATTATTTTGTTCGCTGGAGAAGGAAAGGTAAGTTTTGTCCATCCTTGGGTTCCAAATGGCATTAAAATCCGCACCTATTATATATGAGTACTCTGGATGGTTTAACATTTCTCCTGTTAGTGAAGTGAAGAAACCCACTTCGTACAAATTCGGGGCATATACCGCTGCCAATGCAATTTTCCTGTTATTGTGTATAATCCTAGCTATAGTTATGCGCCCCTCAGCATCCGACCATACCCCTTTCAATTCGATATTTAATTTGCGTCTGACGACTATGGCTACCCCTCTAGTTCTCGTAGCAAAAGAAGAGTGACTAATATTATGGTATATGTTATCCGCTAACGTATTTATGTCTCCCTCTAAAATGTGCGTTTCGCTTAATAGAGCCACGTCCACATGTTCTTTTTTCATCAGTGTAAGCACGCTTTTGCGCTTGTGTTGTTTGTTTATCCCACCGGTGTTCCATACCATTATATTCAAACTAGCCATAGTCTATGCATGTTTTCGTGTAGTTTTTGGTAATGTTTCTGGAGTATGAAGCTACAATAGATGCACATCCAATTAATGAGGTCCCGTTGAGAGCTGAGCTTAAAAACATATATATATACAAATAAAAATCCCCTATTTTCCCCTCACCCAGAAAGTCGAACATGCCTGTGTTCCAAGAACACATCCTCCGCGATTGACTTTCTCCCATGGTCCACCGGATTGCCCAAACTGAGCATTGTAATCCTAATTTTCCTATGCTCATTGCCATAGGATCTAACATTTCCATTCTATTGCAATAGAATGTCGCTTTTGGTCTTGCACCTTCCCTTACTGTAATGAAGTATTGTGATAAATAACCTAAAGATAAAAATAAAAAATAAAATAAAAAAAAGAGAATAAACCTTTATCGACATATTCCTTTGAACCCTCCACCAACGTGTGGGGGAAAAAAAAAGGAAAAGATTGTAGAGCAATATTGACACCTTAATGTGAAGAACATTGGAAAAGAATAATGTAAGTTAAAATATATTTAAAAAATATAGAGTAATATTGACACCTTAATGTGAAGAACATTGGAAAAGAACAATGTAAGTTAAAATATATTTAAAGAATATAGAGTAATGAGAAGAAAAAATTAAATAAAATAAAAATCAATGGAAATATATAGATAAGGAATAAGAGATAAATAATTATCAACGTGGAGAAGCCACTAGAACCGATTTAACTGATTAGATAAGATAGAAAAGCAGCGCCTTTTAGCGCTTCAATGTGCCTTTAATGGAGTGATTACTTAAATTGTTAGAATAACCTTGCTGTGCTCATACGTTTATGTGTGGTTAATTTTAAAGTATTATTAAGGACTGATTGCACTTCATTTAATTTATTATCTGCTATGTGTATGCACACCGAATGTTATTGTTATAGTTGTATGCTTCGTTGTCATGGTGCCTTATATTCTAGAAGGTTGTAGAATATACTAGTGCCTAGACTATTTTACATTCCAGAATGATCTAAGAGACCCAGGGCATTTGAGCGATAAACCCAGAATATTCCAGATAGATCTTTTTGCATTGATATTTATTTGTCCCCTCAGAGACCAGAGACTGAAATTATAATGTATTATGAATCGTATTATACACAGTACACTTTGTTATAGACGACTTGCATATCGTTTGCTACTTTGATGAACACAACAATGTCATTCCAACACTGGTGGAATGACCTCATTGATGAACACAATAAAGTCATTCCAACACTGGTATATATTTAGAGAGAGGCTTAACTGATTCCGGCATTTTCGTCATGCTTTGGGTTATTTGCTGCATTTTGATTCAGGAAATCCTCAGCTTCAAAGGGTGTAAATGGACCTGACCTGCGGCCGTTATTGCCCAAGAATGATAACAGCGCCGGATATGCTAGCCTTGGCTTGTAGCCGGCTTTGTACAGCTTTTGCATCACATCTTTGTATGGTTGACGTCGGATGATGGCCTCTCTGCTCAAATCTTCGTAGATAAATATTGGTTTATCACCATACTTCAGCTTCCCACGTTGGTTGCGAGCATATTTGATGATGTCATCCCTTGTTGTAGTTTTCCGCAGAGTGACAATGATGACTCTCGGCCCGTTGATACTTTGCCCCTGGGAACCAATTCTGTAAACTTGTTCCACTTCTGGCACTTTGTTTGGATCGGAGTTTTCCAAAATCGTTGATAACTCTTTTGGAAAGTTGATGTCTTCGCAGTTCACTGCTTCATCAAGCCCCACAATGCGGATGTTATTCCGCCTGTGGTAACGATGGGTTTCTAGTTGCCTCTCCATCACTTCGTTTTTAAGCAATTTTATTTCCCTCCGATATTCCTCTTTAGCTCTTTCCATCTCTTCTCCCATCTCTGTCAAGCCACCTTCGTTCGCTTTGACTGCTTTTGTGTTTTCTGTCACCGAAATCTCCACTGTCGTGATTCGCACGGACTGCAAAACGACCGCTCTCATAACCTCTTCGAATTTAGTATCGATGTGTTTAGCGTGTGCGACCAGCTGTTCTTCTACGTGTGCTTTGAAAGCGACCATCTGTTCTTCTACGTGTGCTTTGAAAGCGACCATCTGTTCTTTGATCAGGATAGTCAGAGAGTTGAAGTCGGGCTGTGCAACTGAACTGCTTGTGTCAGTTGATGTTATTGGAGCAGTGAGGGATCCGATGGATGTTTTTGCTATTATCTTCTCAAAATCGCCTGCTTTTTCCTTCACTGTACTTTTTTCTGATGTTCCTGTTATGTTGTCATCTATTGTCTCCATCTCGGGGCCAGTTGTCCTTGGTCCCTGTGTATTCTCCTCTATATTCCCCGCGTCGGGGCTTGTCCCCAACGGATCTGCCACAGCGTCGCCTGTTATTTTCTTTGAGCGTGTTTCAATCGGCGCCGTTAGAATTGCTATGTCTTGTTTCCTTCCACCCTTTCTCTTATCCTTATCCATGTTGTCTTTTTGATATAGTTAGTAGAGGGTCTTATCAATACATACGATGTGGTCTAATCTCTTTTGGTATTGTCCAAATAAGGTTTTTAAACGAAATTAACGATAACGGGAGCGGAGCTGTAACCAATTGCGTGCGCTACATAATGCAGCTAAACCGGAGGCCTGAGACTGCTTTGATCTGTGCTTGGCTGTGCTTTCTCCTCCTCCGTCTGTTTCTCTTGTTCGCTCTGTACCCCGTGTGAGGAGGGGCCGGTCCCGGCCGCCCCGTCAAGGAGTCGCTTGGGGTGCTGGGTTCGAGGTCAGCTACGTCTGAAGCGCAGCTGAGGGGGGTGGAGTTCCGAACTCCCTCTGGTACCCACGGTTCTCTCACGGGCCTCTCGCTTAATGTCAATAGCCTCTGCTGTACGGGGGCGAGGCCGGTGTCGCTCGCCTCTGTGTGTAGGCAGCTTGTAGACGTGGGTTGACTGTCAAGTCCGTAGAGGGGGCCTTGGAGCGTCCATCCCAGTCGGGTCTGAACCGCGACCGGGCATCCTTTGGGTCCGACGTGGGCCGCCTCAATTGGGAGAATGAGGTCCGCGTGGTCGGAGCCGATGAGCAGGGTCGGTGTGGCGCCGTCGATAAGCGGTATAGGTAGTTGACGTAGGTGCCCATACTTAGCCATCAGCTGTGGGATGGGGTAGGTGTACTGCGACAGGCCTATGTCGTGGCTGGTGAAGACGTTGCTTATACTATAATGCTTCTCGGGCTGGTCCACCGCTGCTATCTCGAAGGAGACCTTTTCACCCTTTATGGTCTTCTGGTCCCTTCTGATGGTGCGTATGGTCATCGTATCTTTGACACCTCGCAGGCCCAACTGGGCTGCTGCGGAAGCGAGGAGGAGAGTCTTTTCGGACCCATCGTCCAGGACGGCGTAAGTGTCCAGGACCTTGTCCTCGTGGCTCAGGAGCACTCTGACCACTTTGAGGAGCACACGGGGGGTCCCGCTGTGCTGGTCAATGTGGAGCACTCCTGTGGGTGGTGACGTAGACTCTATATGGTACGAGTCGCACCTTGACTCCCAGTGTCTGCCGTAGCAGTCGGGACACCAGGGAGCGGTCTGGTGGAACTTTGGTTCTGGTGCCACCGCCTCGGCATGGTACATTACCGCGACGGGCCCACTCGGTTGTCCTGGCTGACGCTTGTTGATGTCATGCAGGACCTCCAGGTGGGTGCCACCGCACCTGCTGCACTTCTTTTTCAAGCGGCACTCAGCTGCTAGGTGGCTGCGCGCGCAGCGGAAGCAGCGGCGGTGGTCCTTGACCCACTGGCTCACATCATCCGTGGTCAGCTTCTTGAAATCTTCGCACTGATAGAGCCGATGTTCTCCCTCACAGTACTGGCACTCAATCTTCCACTGGTCCTCTTTCGTCGAGGGGGTGTTGTGGTTCTGGTGCTGCGGTACTGATTCGGCTTGGTGCATAACAGTCACCGATCTTCGGCCATCGTTTACTCTCCTAGGTCCCTCTCTGGAGCTTGGTGTGCTCCGCACGAACGTATCCAATCGTAGGCTGCTGACTTCTCTCGCCAGGAAGTCGGCCAAGTCTAGGAGGGATGGTTCTGGACCGTTAGGATCACGGTGGTCTCTTTGCCGCCTGAAGCGCTCCTGTCTGGCGGGCGGCAGCTTCTCTAAAATCCTCTCGACGTTAGAGTTGGCGTATAGCTCGTGCATACCCTTTTCTCGTTGCGCTCCCAGCATCCCTACCAGGGACTGTACCTTTATAGACAGGTCGTCTAGTGAGCGATTGTCTGTTGCTGGGGGTAAGCGGTCAATATGCCTTATCTCTTCTATTACGTAATCCCATATACGTCCATATCTCTGGTCCAGCGCTGCTAGAGCCGCGGTGTATGGGGTCGTAGAGGTGGCATAGGCTAGCGCTATATTGTGCGCCCGGGGCACTTTCAGGTGCTGCAGTAATATTGCATACTTGTGGCGTTCATCAGCGACATCCACCATCATTGTCTCTAAGCACATCCGGAGCTCCGTATACTGTGCTCGATTCTCATGGGTGAAGTCTGGAAACGTCGGTGTGCCAATGTATGATGCCATGGATGACTGGCACATCGGTGAGCGTTGGGGGAGAGGCCTCCTAGGCGAGTCTCCTCTTGCGTGTCGTCTTGGGCTGGTACTTGGTGGGTACCGAAGGTCGGGTACCCAGGTGCTGTTCCTCGGGGCTGACGGTGCGTCAAACTCACCCGTGAGTTGAGTCGGGGGTTTGTAGCGCAGGGCCTCGGGGCTGACTTCTGGGCTGTACTGGACCTCCTGGTCCTGAGTACGTTGCTGCTGGTCGGGGCTGTACTGGGCCTCCTGGGCCAGAGCATGTTGCTGCTGGTCGGCTTGACACTCCTCCTCCTCCTCCTCCTCTCCCTCTGCTAGGACCTGGAGTCTTCTGTTCAGTCTCTCGGCGTGGTCCGGTTTTCCCGGTTGCTAGGTCTCGTATGGACCGGCCGGGGAGGGGGTTCCGAGACGTGGACAGGATCCTCCTGTTGGCGGGGTCCCGGGTCGCTTCGTCGGGTAGGGGAATGTGTCCTAGACCCATGTCTTGACGATCTCTGAGAGCTCCGTGCGGAGTGAGGGGGTGTCGCCATGGCAACCAGTTTGTCCATCAGCTCCGCCTGCAGCCGGTCGCGCTCTGCCTCGCGCCGGGCATGGGCTGCGTCGCGCGCGGCTTCGCGCTGGGCATTGGCGATGTCGCGCTGCGCATTGGCGCTGGCCTGGGCAGCGTCGCGCTGTGCGTTGGCGACGTCGCGCTGGGCATTGGCGCTGGCATGGGCAGCGTGGAGCTGTGCATTTGCGACGTCGGCGCGGCTTCTCTCAATGTTCTCTTCTGTCTGGAGGCGTCTGGTCTCCAGTCTTATTCGGTCGTCTTCACTCCTTTGTTGCGCCTGGTCGGCACTGATCGGCACTGATAGAGCCGATGTTCTCCCTCACAGTACTGGCACTCAATCTTCCACTGGTCCTCTTTCGTCGAGGGGGTGTTGTGGTTCTGGTGCTGCGGTACTGATTCGGCTTGGTGCATAACAGTCACCGATCTTCGGCCATCGTTTACTCTCCTAGGTCCCTCTCTGGAGCTTGGTGTGCTCCGCACGAACGTATCCAATCGTAGGCTGCTGACTTCTCTCGCCAGGAAGTCGGCCAAGTCTAGGAGGGATGGTTCTGGACCGTTAGGATCACGGTGGTCTCTTTGCCGCCTGAAGCGCTCCTGTCTGGCGGGCGGCAGCTTCTCTAAAATCCTCTCGACGTTAGAGTTGGCGTATAGCTCGTGCATACCCTTTTCTCGTTGCGCTCCCAGCATCCCTACCAGGGACTGTACCTTTATAGACAGGTCGTCTAGTGAGCGATTGTCTGTTGCTGGGGGTAAGCGGTCAATATGCCTTATCTCTTCTATTACGTAATCCCATATACGTCCATATCTCTGGTCCAGCGCTGCTAGAGCCGCGGTGTATGGGGTCGTAGAGGTGGCATAGGCTAGCGCTATATTGTGGGCCCGGGGCACTTTCAGGTGCTGCAGTAATATTGCATACTTGTGGCGTTCATCAGCGACATCCACCATCATTGTCTCTAAGCACATCCGGAGCTCCGTATACTGTGCTCGATTCTCATGGGTGAAGTCTGGAAACGTCGGTGTGCCAATGTATGATGCCATGGATGACTGGCACATCGGTGAGCGTTGGGGGAGAGGCCTCCTAGGCGAGTCTCCTCTTGCGTGTCGTCTTGGGCTGGTACTTGGTGGGTACCGAAGGTCGGGTACCCAGGTGCTGTTCCTCGGGGCTGACGGTGCGTCAAACTCACCCGTGAGTTGAGTCGGGGGTTTGTAGCGCAGGGCCTCGGGGCTGACTTCTGGGCTGTACTGGACCTCCTGGTCCTGAGTACGTTGCTGCTGGTCGGGGCTGTACTGGGCCTCCTGGGCCAGAGCATGTTGCTGCTGGTCGGCTTGACACTCCTCCTCCTCCTCCTCCTCTCCCTCTGCTAGGACCTGGAGTCTTCTGTTCAGTCTCTCGGCGTGGTCCGGTTTTCCCGGTTGCTAGGTCTCGTATGGACCGGCCGGGGAGGGGGTTCCGAGACGTGGACAGGATCCTCCTGTTGGCGGGGTCCCGGGTCGCTTCGTCGGGTAGGGGAATGTGTCCTAGACCCATGTCTTGACGATCTCTGAGAGCTCCGTGCGGAGTGAGGGGGTGTCGCCATGGCAACCAGTTTGTCCATCAGCTCCGCCTGCAGCCGGTCGCGCTCTGCCTCGCGCCGGGCATGGGCTGCGTCGCGCGCGGCTTCGCGCTGGGCATTGGCGATGTCGCGCTGCGCATTGGCGCTGGCCTGGGCAGCGTCGCGCTGTGCGTTGGCGACGTCGCGCTGGGCATTGGCGCTGGCATGGGCAGCGTGGAGCTGTGCATTTGCGACGTCGGCGCGGCTTCTCTCAATGTTCTCTTCTGTCTGGAGGCGTCTGGTCTCCAGTCTTATTCGGTCGTCTTCACTCCTTTGTTGCGCCTGGAAGCGCTCTCGCTCGCCTGCAAAATGTTCGCGCTCGCACGTCTGTTGCGCTTGAAGTCGATCGCGTTCGGTGGAGGCTGCCAGGGTGGCGATGAGTGCCTGCGCCAGCATCTTGTCCGCCTCGCTGGGGGAAGACGCCGTTCGGGGCGATCGGCTCCCGGCAGTACTTGTTGGAGATCCGTTCTCCGGTTGCGTACCGAGGAGATCCGTCTCCTGGGTGCGCGTCTCTTTAGGGTTGTCTTCCTCCCGGAGCTGATCGGGGACTATTTCTTCGGTATTGTCTGGGGGTAAAGTCGTGTCAGTTCCCTCCTGGTCCCCACCGTGAGCTTGGTCAGTTACATTAGAACCCACTAGGGCCTCTGTTGGCGGGGTAGCCTGGTTGTTAGGGTCGGACATAATTTTACTTTCTACTTTTTCCACGTTTAACTTCCCTTTAAAGCTAGGTATTGGACTGACAGAGTATGCCTCTAGATAGGGAGGTGGCTGCCGTCTGCGCTGCGGGCGATCTAGCTTAGGAGAACCGTTTGTGGAGTGTTCGTCATCGGCCATGTCAATATTAATATTATATTAATATTACGCTAATTATTATCCGGCTCGAAGGATTAATTGTAACTGAGGGGTACAATTCCCTGACTGTATTAATCAAGTATTAGTATCATTAAACTACTACCGTGTATGTACATTACTGGCCTTACTGTACACAAGTATATTAGATGACAACACTTCCACAATGAAACGGTTTCCACACAAATACTCGTTTAGAATATTTATTACATAAAGAATATTATATTACATTACTTTGGTGCGCTTATAAGGCAAAGAATGTACGTAAGTAAATCAATATGGAATGTTAGGAATTAGATCTGGTATTCTGGGGAGGGGGGGTGTACTACCGGTTGTAAGCCAGCAGGGGGAGGCAATGCTCTATGAAAGTCAATGGTCCACGGAGGCGATCTTACTCCCTGGAGCAGCGGGGAAAAGCAGCCTGGTCCCAGGGTGCGCGCCGTGCAGGTGAAAGCCGTGGAGCCTCTGGTACGACAGAGACGGGCTCGAGTGATGGTCTCACGGGCAGGTGTAGATCCCACAGTAGCAGTGGGGTAGGCGGTTCTCTGCTCCAGCAGCTTGGTCAAAGCAATGAAGAATAATAATCCTTGCCGGAAAGTGGCTCTGCTGGTCCGGTGTAAGTATCCTCCGGTGCGCGGTAGTGCACGGTTGAACTTGACGTTACTATCCTATTAGTACGCGGCAATAAATGCTCTATGTAGACGCACAATTACCCACTTCACGTGGTCTTTGACTCGTAATGAAGGTTTACTAATAAATAGCGAACGATACGTTAAACAAACATATTAGGATAACACGAGACTCTATCTTGGGGCGATGCGAGCCCTACTCTGCCCACGTTGCGTAGTGGGGAGAGACGTCACTTGGATAACTGGAACTGAACGAGACTGAACGGGACAAGGGACTAAGAGGAGTTCTACATTTCTTGCGCCCTATTTATGTGCACGGTGAACAAATAGTACCATTCGTATTTCGGTAGCCGTATTCCTACGCGGAACCGGGGCTAGTTGGGACATGTTCGTGTCGGTAGCTTTCAAGTCAGCTCTAGGGGTAAGTCACTGGCGCCTAGGGGATCGCTTCCAATAGGAGAACGAATATTATGGTCTGTCCTGTACCAGGTAAAGGGATATTCCGTATATATGTACAAAGAATATACAAGGGATATCGAACGATATACAAATATTATACATGGGATCTCAGGCAATAAATATATATATTCGGTTTAATCTGACCCTTTGTAACAGGGATAATGACGGGCGGCACGGGTCTGACCAAGGTAAAATGCGATCAGATCACCCAGGCGGCAGGACCTGTCCTGCATCTTACCCAGGTGCAGGCCATAGCCTCGGGGAAGATGCGCGCCCTGGCCACCCTGACCCAGCGCCACCTTTGGCTGGAGCAGGCTCGAGTGCCAGAGAAGAAGAGAGCCCCTCTTCTGACGGCCAACCTCTCCGATGCTGGACTATTCGGGAAGGCCCTGCAGCTGATGACCTCAATGTGCAGAGAGATGGCAGAGGAGCGGTCCGTGCTCCAGCCCCATTTTCCGCCTTCCGTCCTTGCCGGCGGAGTCAGAAGGCTTCCACGATGTTGATCTCCCTCCGCCGTGCCTACCACTGCCTCCGCCGCTACTGCTGGCCCCTCCAAGAAGGCCAGGAGGAGAGACGGCGATTCTGCTGCCGCCGGCCCATCCACGACCGGAGGAGACGGTAGGGAATGACGTGACCATCAGCCGATCCATTACCGTCCCTCCGGGGCTTCTCGGGGTGGCAAAACCCGAGCGGCTCGAGGCAGCAGACGCCGCTAAAGTGACTTTTCCCCCTGTGGTCCCCTCTACACCCTCCCCGGCCCCCTCATGATTTTGTGCCGTAAAAATAAATGAAAAGTTCCCTAAAAAGGGGACTATATTATTGGCCAAACAAACTGTGTGTTTCTTCAACAGTACATATGATGGGGTTGCGAAATGTGAATCTGCATTATTACATTGAGGGATGAGTCATGTTGTGTTACGAGATTAAGCAAGGTCTGCAAGCATACACAATAGAAAGGTTCTATTTAGCCTGAAGCTCCACATGCAGGTAGAAGCTGGTGGTATGTTCCGTTGCTTGAGCAAAGTAATGTTGATCCACAACACTGTTGTGTTAGTTGCATTAATGCTCGTACACACACGTTCCACGGCCTGGCCGTTACTCTCTGTCAGTGTTTTGCTATGTACGACATAGAAAGCGGGTGTAGGATTCACACACACACGACTTGTTTTGTTATGAATCCTGTTCACAGTCTGTGGGTAGCGGGCATTGTATTAGCTTCCGCTATACATTGGCATTCTACCGAAGGTCTCAAAATGCTACAGTTGTTTTTAGTGTGTAGGGAAAAAGGGTTTGTGTGAGGGGGTGCCGAATAAACCCCTCCTTCCCACTTGCTTGGTTTAGGAGATTGTTCTCATTCTGCTGAGCCAGTCAGGGCCGAGCCGTTCAACGTCTTGGCAGGGGAGGGGGGGGGGTTGTCCTGACACAACTCCTATTACAAACAGGAGTCGTGTACAGGGTTTTCCCCCGTCATAGCATATACGTTGCTATGGCGACGGCTTCCGTGAGTTAAGATCTTTACGTAAGATTTGTGGTGTTAAAGTGTCGGGTTAGAGTGTAGGGCTTATGGGTCTGCTACGCTCGATTTTATGTATAAACTTGAGTCGGTTGGTCACGTGACTCACAGTTGACATGTCTTTTTCATAACTACGACTCATGTGGGAAGGCTTCTGGGAAAGTTCGGTCTATACTCTCTGACTAAAGGAGTGACTGGATGTAAAAATGTAAACCGTTTTTACTCCCAGCTGTGCAGTTTGGGTTTATACTGTTGATGCTTCTTCTTTATTATTATAAAGAGTTGGAGTTGGTTGCATCTCACCCCTCTTGTCGTTCCCCTGGGCGCCTTGGGGATTCAATGAAAGGTCTAAATAGCCTATTTATTGATGTGGATATACCCGACGCACACATAGTGCTAGCTCGGGATGTTCTGTTGGACATTAAGCAACTGACTGGCGCGCCTTGGTTGCTTGGGGTTAAAACTGCGTTTTTATAAAGCAATTGGGATGGGGGTTTTTCCTCTTCCGACGACCTGTGTGGTTGTCGACGGATTCTCGTTCATATCGGGGGATGATGACGGAATGGATCTGAACATACGTAGAAGGGTCTCACGCCCTGGGGGTGGGCCGCCGGGCGCGGTTCACACCGAACGTCTGGGTGGCGCCTTCTTTTCATGTTTGAGATCAACACGCATATCTGCCCCTTCTCCTGGAGTTGGCTTGTCGGCGTGGTTGGGGCACGGGACTGGTTACAGTTACACCCGTTGTCCGCCGGGGATGCAGATCTGCTGTTCTGGTACCCTGAGGGACCTGGGCTTTTTTCAGGGGGAAAAATGCCAGGTCGGTCCGGGTGTCACAGGGTTAAGCGCTATGGAGCCCTTGTTGGATACATTGTATTCTACACTGTCGTAATGGCTTACGGCCGTGCCAACCTGTACACGCCCGATCTTGTCAGATCTCGGCCGCCACGCAGGTTGGTCTTGGTTAGTACTTGGTCGGGTGACCTCCTGGGAATACCAAGTACGGGGGGCTTGGGGCTGGTTCTCCATTTCTTTCGCTCTTCTCTTACGCGTGGCGAAGAGGGGCCTGTTGGGGTGGTCTTTGACCTCCTCGGGGGACCCTGTGCTCCCCGTATCGCCGGGCCCGGTCCGAAGTAATGTTTTTCGTTGACCCGTAGGCCCGGGATAACCCTGTTGGAAACTGAAACATGTGTACTGCGGTAGTGCCGCAGGTAAGTTTTGGAGTTTTTTCCTGAGGGGTTATGGGACCAACCACCGCATAGGGTAACGACTGGGTGGTTGGTTCTCTGGTGTGTCGGTGCAGTGTCAACTCCCGGGTTGCCCGGTTGAGTGTGCCCCTGCACGTTCATGACGTCTGCCAATTGTGTCAGCCTTCGCTTTGTGGGAGGTTTGTCATGGTGTCGACAACGCCAGCATACGCCCCTTCCGCCGGGGCGGCTGTGTACAGCTGACCCCTCTGGCGCCTGTCTCGTCCGCAGTCTCCGGCTCGGGTTAACAGCCTGTTGCCTGGTTTTTTCCCCGGTGCGCTGCCTGCTTCCGTGGTAAGCCTTGTTTATTACGGCCGTGCTGACTGCCTGTACTGCAGGGTCAGTGTGCCGACCTTTCCATCACAGTCGAGAATGCAGCTGTGACCGCGTCCCCGACCGCCAAGAACCTTGGTGTTGTCCTCGACGACCAGTTGAACTTCTCTGCTCACATCGCAGCGACAACCAGAACCTGCCGATTCCTCCTGAGCAACGTCAGAAGGATCCGCCCCTTCCTGACAAAAGAAGCCACCCAACTCCTCGTCCAATCAACATTCATCTCCCGCCTCGACTACTGCAACGCACTGCTCGCTGGCCTCCCGGCCACTGCCACTAAGCCTCTTCAACTCATTCAGAACGCAGCGGCCCGCCTGATCTCAAACCTACCGAAGTCGGCCCATGTCACCCCACTTCTTAGGGACCTGCACTGGCTCCCCATTGCTGCACGAATCCGCTTCAAGGCCCTCGACCTAGCATACCGTGCGGCAAAGGGAACCGCTCCCGCCTACCTCCGGTCAATGGTCTCTAACTACACACCCTCAAGACCCCTACGCTCTGCATCTTCTGGCCGCCTCAGACCTACTCCTATCCAAGCTCCGGGAGGGTCATCAAAGAGAAGTCGCCTATTTTCAGTCCTTGCCCCACAATGGTGGAATGAACTACCCACCCCAGTTAGGACAGCCGAAACATGTCCAATCTTTCGCCGTCGACTAAAGACGCACTTCTTCAACCATTATCTAAAAAAAAAGAAAAAAAACGAACCAACGAACTAACCTTACTGTCATGCACTTGTCCTAATAAACTAACCTACACTGTAGCACTCAACACTTTGATGAACATTGTTGCTCAGCTGATAGAGTTGTGCCCTTCCTGATGGCTTGTCGTACAGAACATGTAAGTCGCTTTGGATAAAAGCGTCAGCTAAATGACTAAATGTATTGGGGGGACAGGGCCCGCTCGGCTGAGGGGCCTTTGTCTGAATACGCTGGCGATGTGGGGGGCGGGGTCACTAAGTGCCCACCTGGTGGGGTCTTCATGCTGGCATTATGGACTTCTCCGGGCCCCCGTTCCAGGGGGTCCAGTCCCTTTGGTGGGTCTGGGCCTTCCTTCGCGCTCCGCTGCTACGGCCTTGCCACGGGGTTGGGTTTGCCCATGACCCCGTGATTCTGGGGGCAGTAACGAGGTTGTTCCCTCCGTTCGTTCCCGGGTGGCATGCGGGTTGTGCGTGTGTGTAGTCGTGGGGTCAGGCCACGGTCTGTGCGTTGAGTTGCTTGAGTGCCTCTTCGCACGGTCGGGTCCGTCGCCCTCCCGGGAACCTCCAATAGGGGGGGTGCCCTCCATTAGGGGGGGTCGGGGGGGCTCGGCCCTCCCTGTTCTGATGGTTGTGGGGGGCCTTCAGCGGGGTGTATTTGTCGGCCGATGGCCATCGCTCGGCCTCCCTTGTGCATGAGTGACGCCGAGCGAGAGCCACTACGATACAGAACGTTCTGTTAGTAGTGGTGACGCTCGGCGTCCGAGGCCGCTGCAGCCCTTGATCTCACCTTGTGGTGAAAGCTTGGGAAGGAGGAGAGCAGATGGCCACACACCTGCTTATGAAGGTAAGCTAATGAGGGGTGTGGTCAGATGAATACTGGGATAAAGGTACATTGTGGAATTTTATTCAGTGCGCATGCACGTGTGCGAGGACAGTGCATGAGTGACACCGAGCGTCACCACTACTAACAGAACTTGGTTATATTCCTAACCTAACGTTAAACGAGCAAATCAATCTCTGCCTCTGTTTATTTCCTCCACAACTGGGACCTTACCTGCTCCGTCGTAACAACTATTCATAATCCAGCTGCAGACCTGCAAGCAAAGTACAACAAGTTGGCAAAGGAGTATTCCAAGGTAAATCACTTTTTTACCAGTAACGTTACATTGTTTCCATCTAGCTTGCGTTAACTAGAGGCTAACCTAGCTCACGCTAACGTGGTCACTGATCGACCTCTTGCACACAATTAATGACATAATGCAGACAGCCATACCGGTGACAATGTTTAGCTTTTAGTGCCAAATGATAAGAGTCTGAGGCGGAGTCTCAAAAGAGAATGTTGAGGGCGGCTAGGTGGTGTAGTGGGCAAGGCGCTCGCCACCAACGCTGGAGACGCTGGGTTCGAGCCCAGCTCTCGGCGTTGCTACCAGCTTGGCTGATCGCTCATACTAACACAATTGGCAGTGTTAGGGGTGGGAAAGCTGGTGGGTGGGTCCTGGGCATTGTAAACAGAAAAAACTCCTACAGTTCGGTCGGGGCGCCTGCTCAGCGAAGGAAGGATCTGGAGGGAGGTAGTGTGACCTTCCACACGTTACACTCTCCCAGTGATAATCTGCGCTGCCAGGCTGGTTGCCGGCTGGCTGCACATGTGTCAGAGGATAGCATGTGATAGTCTCCGGCCTCCCGGACCAACAGTAGGGGGGGGTGCGCAACAACCAGGAATGGAGTTGGGAATTGGCATAACGACTAACAGTGGGATGGGAGAACAATCGGAAAAAAGGAGGGGGAAAAAGATAATAATAAAAAAAAGACAATGTTGAATATTTATTTTGCATTAAAAATCACTACTACTAGTACTACTGTGTGTTCTGTTTACTTAGTTTACAGTATCCTGTTGTTATAGAATATACCGCTGCCAGACACAGCAGAGAGAGAGAGGACAGACATGACAGAGAGGACAGACACAGCAGAGAGAGGGGACATACACAGCAGAGAGAGGACAGACATGGCAGAGAGAAAGGAAAGACACAGCAAACAGAAGACAGACAGAGTTCAGCGTCGTCTCTCTGGTCAGAAACAACATCACCACATCCGTACTGCTCTCTTTGATGCATACATTGGACCATGTCTACACCAACATATACTGTAGGAGCAACAATACATTGGACCCAGGGATGCAGTCGTAATATCAGAACTGCCTGGACACCACGTGCACTCGCGCTACCGTGCACGCTCGTGCGCACGCGCATACATGTTCCCTCGCGGTCGCACAGAACAGATGATTATTATGCATAAATAGTAGGAAACATGTTTGTATAGGAAATTACTAGTTTTAGTTTAGTTTTTGTAAATATTGCCTTGAAATAGAGAAGCTGAAAAAGGTAGCAGGATGTATCCTTCAATATATAAAGAAATTATATTGTCAACAGATATGGTTGAAAAACAAACAATGTTTTAAATGTAATTGTAGATACAATATTGTAGTTACAATTTCTTTAATTGAATTAACTTAAACTAGAAAAGTAAATACAGACTAAATTAACAATGTAACTTACAGTTTATAGAAGGACAGTTTCCTTCTGAAGCACAACTTAATGCCTCATCCTTCCAGTCGGGACCATTTGTCACATAGTGAGAGTTCCACACTTCTCTTTCTGTTAGTATGGTATCCTATTATTATGCAAAGTCTAGGTGATAGATAAATGCCGGGTAGTGTAGTTGAAGACACCTGACGACCTGCGCTATTGTTATAAGACGGTGGGTACTTAGCGCACAACGAGTGGAGCGCATTTTTGCCGACTCAGATTCCCCTAGGTAAAAAGAAAATACGCAATTTAAATCAGAAAATGTTCCATGTTGACTATTTCTGACAAGTTTTTTTCCATGAACTAAAAATAGACAAAAATGTCATCCGTTTTCGTCGACTAAATCTAGACTAAAACAAAAAAGACAAAATTGGGACAAAAACTGACTAAGACTAAAATGCTCAGACATTTAGTTGACTAAAACTGACTAAACAAAAAATAAATGAAGATGACTAAATATGATGAAAACGAAAAAAGAGCACTTGACACATGACTAAGACTAAAACTAAAATGAAAATAGCTGCCAAAATGAACACTGGGCCTGAGTCAAGGATCTGGTGTAACAGGTTTTGTCATATCGCACCTCCAAGGCCACACAGTCTTTGTCTTGGATATGCAAAAGAAGGGTGGTGTCTTGTTTCACCTCTCAGCAACAGGCCCTTAAATAAAATTGGAAAATGACATGAGTGCGTGTTGGGACTGAGAATTTCTTTGATTGTATTTTGATAATGTGAGGGAAATGTTATCTATGTCAATCTCTGTTAAATCGCCTGTGGCTTCACTCACCCCCCCCCCCCCCCCCACACACACACACACACTAGGACAAAAGAGCCACAGCATGCACCCCTCCCCCAGTATAATGTGTATGTGTAGCCAAGGTTTCAGCCAATGATAGATGGTCCCTCTTGCGTTTGCCCTTCACATACACATACTTGTCCCTTTTCTTGCAAATGATGCACAAGACTGAAAGTACATGTCCGACAAAAGCTGGTAGGCCTGTCCTGGATCGAAGTTTCTTCAGATGACTTTCACTTGTAGAACAATGTTCTGTAAGCTCAGACTCTCCTGCATCCACATCTTGAGCTGCAGAACACATAGCCCGTTTCGCAGCTATATCCAAGCGTTTTTTGTCGATAAACCGCCTATAGCAAGTAGTGTGAAAACCAGCATCTCCAGGAACATTGGCAAACTCAATCTCTAAACAATGTTTGTATGTACTGATACGATTCTCGCCTGGCAATTTAAGCCACCGCTCGATGGAGTTTTTATATCTATCCCACCATGTCTGTGTAAAATCTTGTACACTTTCTTTCTGAACGGACGTGAGATGCATATAACATTGTTTAGAAACCTTTTTGCGAACTTTAGAAGGTGTTTTTTCTCCATTTTCGTCCTCTTCTGTACTCGTCGATGTGTACTGCCTTTCCGTTGCTTCCATTCCTTCGGTTTACACAAATCTCTTGTTGTCTGTAAGTAGGCAACAAAGAGAGCTGCTATTGGTCGAGCGCCATACGTGACCAAACTCGCACCAATTGCGTAAAATAAAACTCGAGAATCGTTTTCTAGCCACTTCTCAGCCTTCACCATACGGCCTACTGTGGCAGGAGAGCAGACATCCAGTCCATTCATTACTCCGAGGAGAGCACTGACATCCTCACCGTTAATTAGGCCCTGATGCAGACAGCCAGAGGCCAAGATCAACTCTGGTCACCTGGCCAGGGACGCTGCGAGCAGATGGCACTGGTGATAAGTAACCTACTCTGCCGAATCATCTGCTGACTTTTTACCCCCTCGACACTGTAGTCATCCATTTAGTTCTTTTTTTCCCTTTACTGCCACAGAACTTTCTGTAAATATTGTATATGTAGCACCCTGAAAATATGGCTATTATTCAGAAGTGCTGACTTGCCTTTTATCTCCCCTTTGTGCACAAAGACATGTTGACTAGTTTCCATTGATATTCTCACGAACAATGACACGGGTGTCTCCTTCTCCTACCAGCTGGAATATGTATTATAAACAAGAAACTGGTTCATATTCGATCCACCCAGTTCTCTTCCTGTGGGGCTAGGTGGCGGTGCCAGCAGGGGGCGGCAGGTGGCAGGCGGAGCGTGGAGAGAAGCAAGGAACGAGGAAGAGGAAATCACCTGGAGGGGAGGGGAACAGGAAGATCTCTTCGGCGTGGGATGGAGCCGTGAACGGCCGCAGCTACAACGGGAGGTGCTTTGGACCCAGAGAGTAGCTTCAGTTTAAGGTAGGGCAAGTGTATGGCTGCGCGTCAACCCAGCGCCGGCTGTCAACAACCAGTATTCACCGGCGTTTCGACGTCTGCTCTGCTCCGGCGGTCGACAGCCCAGCACGGGAGTTCTTCCGTCCAGCAGAGGTCGCCATCACCCAGCACACACTCTCAGCCAGCTACTGCCCTCTGCTCCAGCCCCGCTTGCTAGCGCCCGCGACGAGAGCGTTCGACGCCATCTTGCTACCTGGACGGTGGTGGCGCAGCGAGGCCGCCATCTTGGTTGAGTACAATAAGAGCTTCGATGCTCCGGAGCTATTACACAGTACACAGTGTGGTGCGGCCTACGGGTGAAGCTAACGTTGCTAACTACAGTTCATAGGGGTACCCCATAAACATTACATGCCGGCATTAGCATAGGACTTTTGTTCTGGTACAGTGGGCCCAAATTTTTTATTTCCTTTGAGTGTGATAACGTGTTGGTTCTTTAATAATAATTCCCATTTAATTAACCCTTTCCCTGTGGGGAGGAGGTATTATTCTGGCCATATAATTAAAGCCTGATAGAGGTATTATACAGGGTACTGACCCAGAGGTGGGTGTATAATATACGTGTCTACAAGGTATTGAGTTACACACGGAGCTATAGTGGGACTTCAGTCCATTCGACCACTCCTATTAAATCATTTTAACTGAACAGTACAATTAATATAAAGGCTTAAATGGGGTTCTGTGTGCGTGTCCATTCCTGTGCCTAGTGTTAACTCTTTTGGTGTGGGTAACGTATATACCATTACCCCTTCCTACCCAACTCTCCCCTTTTCATTGTAAGGTTTCTAGTGGTCATCAAGGGAGGGTACTGCTTGCGGGAGGAACGAATCTAATTAGGCATATCAGTCACTAGGTGTGGGAGGGTTAAAGGAGGTATTCAGGGAAGTGAGAGCGAGTTGGGGAGTACTGCTGACCGCCCCGGAGAGGCGAGGAAGACCAGAGTACCGGACCAGGTTGGTAAATCCCGGGCCCCATTCACTCCCACTACCGGGCCCCAGTTTGACGCTCCAGGCCCAAAGACGAGGGTGCAGTCAGACGGAGCTCTACTGTGTCCAGCTACCTTGTGACTGCCAGCAACCGTTCCCACGAAGCAGGGATAATCCACCCTGCTACATATATTTGTGTCAAATGAATCACGATAATGACCATATGGTCTTTGCTTTATTGCCCATTTCAGCTGTTTTCTGTTAGAATAATTCAGTCTTTTCTGGCTTTTGGATGCATAGCGTTGTCGTCTACCGGGATTTTTATGAAGAATTGTGCTGATAACTTGAGTTTAACCCTGAATTTAAGCAGATAAAAAGCACAAAGCACATTACTGGTAGTACAGTTTGAAGCAAAGCACTTTTATAATCGACAATGTCACTAAATCACTCATCCATTAATTCACTCACACTTAACCACTTTGCCCCTAGTGGCTTCTCCTAGGCATGGCACTTTATGTAAGACCAGCTCAATCTATAAGAGAATGCTTCACATCTATGACACTGTGTCGTTGTTTTTAACACAAGAAGATACTGTAGCCTACCATACACAATGAGACTATTCTATTCTGAATTCCTATTCGATGAGATTCAACGTTATTGTCATTGCAGAGAGTACAAGTACTAAGACAACAAAATGCAGTTTAGCATCTCACCAGAAGTGCAACATTCTGCATGATTTACATGTAGCAGTTTTAATTCACTTTTAAACCTGAACTTTATTTGCCACTATGCGGCTCTGATGCCAACCACAATCCTTCACCGTAGAGCTTTTCAGTGCCCTGGATGTACTGATCTCCAATGCATTCTGATGGGAATCCCATGTTGAATGAATGAATGAATGAATGAATGAATGAATGAATGAATGAATGAATGAATGAATGAATGAATGAATGAATGAATGAATGAATGAATGAAAACTTTATTTAACAGATTGCAGAATGGGTACAATACAGTATGGCTCAATACACACAATTGTTAAGGGGATGCAGACCAGAGAAAGACGTTTGTCTTGTTTACATCAGGGTCCCCCATTTTCATTTCATATTGACATTTATGACATACTCAACATACATGACATTTATGGCATAGGGACATATGGGTATTTGGTACTGATACATTTGTGACATATACGGTATTCAAATATACAGTACTGTTACTCATAGATCCTGACAGAGTATATACATATGATGGGGAGGGGACTGTACATTAGGAGGGGGTGGGTGGGTGGGAGAGAAATATACATATACCACGGGGAGAGAATATATACATGCGGTGGAGAGGAGACTGTCTATTAGGAGGGGGTGGGGGTGGGGGGTTTGGACATTTACGGTGGCCAGTTTCGAATTGCAGCCTCCCGTAGGTGCTCTTTAACACATCCACCGCCATAAACGGCTTACGATGGGTTTGCTGATCATGCGAATTCCGCCAATCCATGGCGTACGACGTTATTGAGATCATATTTAATTTTTTCGCCTTGGTATTCATAATTCCGCCACCCAGCCTCGGCTGATACAGTGGGACTCGGCACAACCGTGCAGCGCTTCAATACCGCCGCCGGGTGGATGATCGGGCGAGTTACTACCGGAAATGGATCTCTGGTGATCTCGGTGCATCTGGGAATTCCATCCGGCAGTCACATATTGTTGCGGGACTCTAGACACACATCCGTGTATATGGATCGCTGCCATAACTCAATAATCGATATGATTTGGGCGTTTATTGCGCCATACAAACCGGAAATGGATCTAGTCGATCGACGTCAAATAAGTGCGATATCTTTCCTCCAGTCTCATCTGCGAACGGTAAAAGGACAGTAACGTTACTTTCAGCTTGATGGTTTATTCTTTTCAATGCAAACCGCTCTGATCAATATATCACCCATACTACATAAAGCATTTACTGACGATCACGGAATTATAAACGACCCCCCCCCTTTCATCCGCGCATGATGAGTCATAACGTTTAGGATCGTATTCAGTTGGATTTTTTAATATAGCGTGTATCGCGAATAAACTGCAATCGATAATCTATATTATGCGTTTAGGCCTATAACTAGCGTTCTAGGAATTACTGCAGAAAACGATAAAAACATACTTATATTCTAGACGGTATTTTTGTATGAATATATGAATGAAAAAGTATAACATTCCTACATCCTGAACGATAGATAATCGATGTTGAATGGGCCATAGTAATGTCAATTTAGCAATACAATTTAAAAAGTTATAGCCCTGCAAAGAAGGTGAACATCCCCATAGGTTTAGACTGGTGGCAGTGATCATACATTGATGGATATAAGCGTGGCAGTTAATGTGTTAAGAGCGGTTTTGAATGTGGGTAGGGATTCACATTCCTTTACAGCTTTGGGTAGGGCGTTCCACATTGATGTGGCATAATTGCAAAACGTGTTTAGTCCCTTGTTTGAGCCGAATCTGGGTTTAACATGATTTGTTGAGCTTCCTCTGGTGTTGTGGTCGTGGTATTCACTGACCTTTGGGAAGTATTTTGACATGTACATGGGTACCTTAGTCGTATAGTGTATCTTGTAGACCAGGCCCATTGCAAGTTGCTGTACTCTGTCGTCTACTCTAAGCCATCCTAGGTTGTCAAAGTGTGCAGGGGTGAGGTGGGTTCTAGGGGTAATGTCAAGTAACTCTGACTAGTTTGTTTTGTGATGTTTGTAATCTTGTTTTTAGCGCCTTTGAGGTGCTTTGGTACCATGAGGTGCAAGCATAGTCGTAGTACCCTTGAATGAGTGCTCCTGCCAGAGTCTTCAGGGTATTCTTGTTTACCAGAGAGGAGATCCGGTACAAGAATCTAGTTTGTTGGTTGACTTTTTTTATTACATTGGATGCCATTTTGTCACAGGAAAGATTTGCCTATAGGATGGAACCCAGGTAGGTAATTTCATCTTTCCTTGTGACAATATTGTCACCCACTGTAACTGAGAAGCCGTCGGTCTTGCTGAGTTTGTTATTTGAACCGAAGAGAATGGACTCTGTTTTGCCCATGTGTAATGATAGTTTGTTATCAGCGAGCCATATGCAGATTTTGCCTAGTTCCGAGCTGAGGGTTTTTTCAACCTGCAACTTGTTCTTGTCAGAGACCAGCAGGGCTGAGTCGTCCGCAAACAGGAACAAGTTGCAGTCACAAACTGACGACATGTCATTTGCATAAATTAGGAACAGTAGTGGTCCTAGTATGCTTCCTTGTGGAACACCACAGCTCACTGTGAGGGGGGGGGGGGGATAGAGTACCGTTTACCTCCACCATCTGTTGTCTCCCCTCCAGGTAGGATTGCATCCAGCTCACTGATAAACTATCAAAACCAATTGCTTTTAGCTTGTCAATCAGAATGGAGTGATTGACAGTGTCAAAGGCGTTTTGTAGGTCCAGCATGACCATGCCGCAGTATTTGCCTGCGTCCACCTCTTGTTTGATGTGGTCGTTCAAATAGAGAAGGCATGTGTCAGTGGAGTGGGATGTTCTGAAGCCAGATTGGAATTCGTAGATTCGTTTTTTTTCCCGCCAGGTACTTTTCGACCTGTTCGTAGACTATTTTCTCCATGTCTTTCGAGATGGAGGTGAGAATAGAAACAGGGCGATAGTTGCCTGGGTCTAATTTGCTGCCCTTTTTGTGCAGAGGGGTCACTCTTGCAATTTTGAAGTCCTTGGGGACGTGTCCCTGTTTTATGGAGAGGTTTATTATGTGTTTGATGACTGGGGTGATGGCGGCTGCTGCATCTCTGAGGAATTTGGAGGGGATGTTGTCATGGCCAGTGGCCTTGTTAGGTTGGAGGGCGCTCAGTTTTTTTAGTACCTCATTGGTTGTTACCATTTCTAGTTTGAAGTCGTCTTTGCGGACCCCTAGGTTTTTGTAGTATTCTACTATGTGTTCTACCCCATAATGCCCTGAGTGGGAGGGTAGTTTGTTTGTGAAAAAGATGTTTAAGTAATTGGCTACATCCAGCTTGTCTGTGATGAGCGTGTTGTCCGTCTTTATGTTTATGTTTGAGAATCTGGTTTTAAGTCTTTTACTGCAGCCTAGTTGATTATTGAGTAATTTCCAAAGTTCACATGGTTTGTTTTTGTTTTCCTCAGTTTTGTCATTGATGACATTTTTTTTGCGGTTTTGATCATAGTGTTTACGTCATTTCTTAGTCTGTTTCTTTGAATTTTTTGTTCAACCACGTGGGCTTGGAGTTCACTGTTTGAGCTTTTGGAAAGTTTTGTCTGACTTTTATGAAGTTCCGAGCATTTTTTGTCTCTGGTTTTCATAGCGGCCAGTATTTCAGTGTGCATCCATGGCTCAGCGCAATTTTTAACCCTGGTGGTTCTTAGGGGTGCGATGTTGTTGAGTATTGTTGTGAATTTGGTTTTGAAACCAAGCCATGTTTCTTCAACCTGTGTACCACTGAGTTCATCTGACCAGTCCATGCTCTCCAGTTCTTGGTTAAAGGCCTCTCTAGAGTAGGTTTTAAGGTCTCTAGATGTGACTGTTTTGTGACAGCCGGCCTTCTGTTTTAGCTTTTTGCGGGTACAGAAAATCATATAATGATCACTTAACCCGCATGCTATCACCCCTTTATTGGAGATCATGGACTTGTCAGAGGTCAAAATGAGGTCAATGGTGGTTTGTGTTGAATCACATACCCTTGTGGGTTGGGTGATTAGCTGGCTGAAACCGTGCAGATCAGAAAACCTACTGAAGGCCCTGAAGACGGGTGCTGCTTTACGCAGCATATCCGTGTTCCAGTCCCCAATAAGAATTTTTTCTACACCCTCCACCCCAGCTAAACACCCATCAAGTGTGTCATAGAAGCCACTCTGTTCTGGCGGTCTATAGATTGTGCCTATTAGTACTGGTTTTGCCCTATCGAATAGGATTTCAATCCAAACCGTTTCAATTTTGTCATGGTTAAGGTCAGTACGGTTGATGAATTTGGTATCTTTGTGTATATACACACAGACGCCACCTCCATATTGATTCCTATCCCTTCTGACTATTGAGTAGTTTTCGATTTCAATCTCTGGATCCTGTACAGATGAGTAGCTTTGTTTCTGTGAAACACAATATGTTTGCCTTCCCATTTAAAAACAATTGTCTGAATTCAGCCAGTTTAGGTCTCAGGCTGTTTGTATTTATGTGAAATATATGAAGTCCATTTGTGTTGGTAATCTGATTGATGTCGTCAAGCTGGAAGTATTGCTGTTCCTTTGTGTCCTGTCCTGTGGTGGGGGGAGGGGGGGCGTTGTTGGTGTTTGTGCCGTGAGTGGGGAGGGGGGGGTGGGGGTGATCCTTTGTCCTCTGCTAGCGTCTGTATTCCTTGGTGTGAAAGTCCATGATGATGGGGGGGGGGCTGGTTGTTGTTTACAGATGTGTTTGGAGGTCCTCCATTGTGGGGGATGGGGGGTGGGTCTGCCCTTTGTCCTAGATGTAAAAGACGTCGACGTCCCGCGCTGACCCTGGCTTCATGGTTGTAAACTCCGGCTCTCTCTCTCTCGCCTCGGCCTCTCGTCTCATCTGCATGGGCTTCGGTGAGGGGATGTCGCCACTTGCTGGTCGGCTGGTGCAACTGCTGGCTGTGGTGGTAGCTGTGTGGATGTTGTTGTTGTCGTTGTTGTTGTTGTTGTTGTTGTTGTTGTTGTTGTTGTTGTTCTTGACGGCCGGCGTCGGGGTGTGGAGCAGTTGATTCCTCGACTGTCGGCGTGTCAAAACCGGTCCCGGGTTTTGGTGAATGTCTCCCGACAGGAGCAAATATAATAGAAATATTGATTTCCTATCAAACTTGCCTGTCGGGGGTAGTTTATTTCGGTCCGGGTTCGATGTTAACACTCTGTGAACCGCTGCTACTCCATTCGCTGGGTGCTTGTGCTCTGAGCCTTTTAGCAGGTAAAAGTCACAATGAGACTGTTTATTTGCACATTCTTTACTTTCCATTTCTGTCTGGAGTTGATTCATTGGTGAGTTAATGTACAAGTCCATAATCCACAGGAGGGAAAGTAAAAAATGCGCAAAATACCTTGTTGGTTTGTAGCATCGTTTGTTTGGCCGGGAGCTCTTTGAAATGCGACCGTCCATGTCGAATGCCGTGCCGGATCTGTTTTGGGTGCTATGTTAGGTTCCACTTTTTTGAGTGGACTGTTACTCCGTTGGATTGCATTGGAGATGAGCACAATGAAAGTAAAACTATTAAATAATAGAACATATTACATAATAATAAAAACAAGCCATGTTATATTCGTAGTGTTGTAATCTAATGTAATGTTGACTACATTTTCTTTAGAGTAGTTAAGATTTCATTTAATTTCAAACCTTTATTTCAACTTGTAAGACACTGAGGTTACCCTAATTTACAGCGAGGACGGGCTTACAAAACAAGACAGTGTATCAGCAATGTCATACATATAGGCACAATAAATAAGAATAAACAATAAAAAAAAAACAGTGAAGACAGTTACAAGTCGACACACAGTGGTCGGAGATCATACTTTTAAATGCAGCAAAAGAAGGAAGACCCTTCAGCTTCAGAGTCAGTTGGAAGGTTATTCCAGGTGTTGGAAGCATCAAAGGAAACAGCTGTTTTTCCTAGTTCCGAGCAAACTCGAGGAACCCTAAGAATCAACCATTTAATTTGAACGTGTAGAATAGGTTCCAAGATTCCATTCCAACAGTGTTGTGATGTACTGTAAGGGGGAAGTTTACCAATAAGGGCTTAACCATCATCGCGAAGTATCTCGTAGTTCTACAGTTTCAGCTTAGTTTCCCCAACACAGAGTAATGCGCAACACTGTCCAGTGTCCATGGGTGATAGTGCCGTATATTAGCTATGGTACCAACCTGGCCTTGAGAAAGTGACCCCCTCCTTGGGGATAAAGGTTGACTGAGATTAAGTGTGTACGGAAGCCGGGCGTTCATTTGTTGACCAGAGCCGCGCCCTCCACACAGCCCCATTCATTTTGATTAGAGATATGTTCCTTCGCCCGTCTCCTAACCATGATAAACGACAAGTAATTGAACCTGGCCCGTTGTCAGTACCGTCACACCACCTATTCCACAGACCAAATATTGAATCATACAAACACTTTCATTCAAGTGGACATTGCTGGAGAATTGGTGAAAACATTTGCCGGACGGGTGTCGTCGCACCGTGGCCAAATTTGAATGAATGCCCGGTACTTGGGGACATGTTTTTCTAAGCTCACTTCCTTTATTTGTTGTTCCAATGTAGAAATATAGAAACCTAATATTGCTCCATAAGGAATGTTTGACATTTTGGAAAATAAAGCCATGTGCACCGATAATGAACGGATGGAGGACAGAGTATGTTTTTGGAACTACCAGCATGGCGTGGAATATTATTTTATGGACAGTAGTAAATGGATCACAGAGCTCCTTTACATTTTATGACCTCCATTACACTACAAGGCAACTTCACTTATCCTTCTGCCCTTTCCCTGTGACATGGCCTATCAGTCACAGCGGGCTCTCAGCAGAAACACAGATTAAACTTCACCTACGAAGAAAAGGGAAAACTAATAGTTGGAATGAAATATGGGAATACATAAAGCTCTGATCTGAAATGCTTGAATGAAACACAGAGACTCATCGTAAAATAGCAGCTTGTTGAAAATGGAACTTTTAACACATTGGCGGCCATTTGGATGCGTCTAAAATCACTGTAGACGGCCAGCATATGTAAACAGACTTGCACAGTCCATGGGGCTGTTTGTAGAGCTAAATCTATACTTTATAGTATTGCTATCTGTCCATTCTCATTGTCAGTTGAGACCATAAACCGTCCCTTCAAAATGGCTTAAAGAAATAATTTTTTCATCAATACGTTCTCATTTTATAGTGTCTTGAATATAAGCGTTATACGGGATTTGCTCTAGTATATTTCCTGGAAGGCTGGATAAAGGGCTAATAGCTACTAACGTTATATCCAATGGCATTTCGGTTATACAGAAGCTGCAGTTAAAACTCAAACTGCATATGATCGGTACGATCCTCAAGCATGAATGCATGAAAGGGGGGGGGGGGGGGCGGGAGACGTCATTTCTGATTATTGATTACCAATAACCGTGTTCGTCTCAGTAGCCACATAGGCTGATCGGCTGGTTGAGTATCATAACAAGCCCTGATCAGCATGTAATTTACGTGAAAAAGATCTTACCATGAGCCGGTTGGATCCCCCTGACCATTTCCCAGTTATCGATCACCATCTGGTAGATCGATATGTCCATTGGCTGATGATTCCCTTACTGCATAGTGAAATCCGCGATCCAAAACGTATTCCGTGCAAAAGGATATAGGGATCGCTTCAGGTGAGTAGAAAACTACATTGGAAATCCAGAAAAAAAAGACAACTTCTGCCACAGGGAACACTGCATTATTGATACAGCACCCCTAAGAGGATCTGGCCGGTAATGCACTTTTTCGAATTCAAAGAGTAGGGTACATCTGCAGTGCAGCTCGGCGACCTTGAATAGTTTATTAAAATGGAATAAAAGCCAAAACAACCTTGCCACAGAGATATCCGTGGTTGGTCCTTTAAGCATGGATTCGAAAAACACGGATATATATACGTTGTCGGGCGGGAATGTGTTAATGTCCGTTGAAAGCATCCAAGCCTCAACCAAACCAAACCAAACCTGAGTTTTAGTATCTGACAACTCCAACTGGAATGTCAGTTTCCGGAAAAACTCATTCAAAACTGTCGGGATCTATAGCACAACCTGAGTTGGCTGCCATCTCCAAGCTGTACCTGATAAGTCAGAAGCTCTTTTGCGCGAGGTCACAGAGGGCCAGTGGCGGCTGGTCAATGGGGGCGCTAGAGCGCCGCCCTCCCTGGTGAAAAGAGAGAAGAAGAAGATTTTTTTTATTACATTTTTTTAAGAGTCCTAGAAATCAAATAAACATGTTTAAAATTAATAATATTTACTCATTTTAAGTATGTTTGTGTTTCCAATGCACAATATAACGTTAATATATCAAATATAAATAATTGATTTCATGAACAGGAAGTGACTGTCTGCTAGAGAATAATACCGCCTCTATACTTTCCATAGCCGCATTTCTCCTGGGCTAGACGCATAGCGCTCACAGTGGGCGTGCACTGGTTTCATCGCTGTACTGTCGCAGCCAATCAGTGCGTAATTCGCTGTGCGTTGAAATATGATGTATTATTATGGAAACCGGGCGCGTTTCCAAGCGATCTATTATCATCTAAGCAAGCAGCGTCAATAATTTCCGTAGCCGCATTTCTCGGAGACGCTCTCTGATTGGCCGACGCCAGTTTCTACACTGGAAAAGCCTAGCCACTCTTCGTTCGAAGTAGGTTAAGGTAACGTTAGAATTTGTCTTAGAGCGTGACGGCAAGTTCTTTCGACGGTTAAGCTTAGGCACTCTTTCAAAGTTGGTTAAGGTTAGAGTTTGTCTTAGAGCAGGGCGATAGAACGCCAGGTAGTTTGCAGGCTGTTCGACGCGGAAATGGGCAAAGACAGACTCATTCAACAACAACAACAAGCTATTTGGCTAATAGCTGGATGCAGTCTGGACAGAGTGGATATACATCAACGGTCTGGGACTGTGGGACAACAGTGGACATAATTATACACTTTATCAAGCCCTCCTCGACCACGTAAACAGTGAGTTAATTCGGTCTCTCTCTCTCTCTCTCTCTCTCTCTCTCTCTCTCTCTCTCTCTCTCTCTCTCTCTCTCTCTCTCTCTCTCTCTCTCTCTCTCTCTCTCTCTGTTGTTGTTAATTTGACGCATTGATTCATGCTGCTTTGGTCTGGGTCAGTCTATCAGAGTACATGGAATCGCCACCCATCGGCCCATGTGTTGACTAGTTTAAGTGGATTGTTGAGGATGAATTGCTGATGCCACGGATAAACGGAGTGTTAACATTTACTTTCAGTCGCAAAGTGAGGTATTTTCTTTAAAATGTCCTCACTGTATGGTTTAGTTGATTTGTGACCATGGTCGGGACGGTTATTTTCAAAATGTAGTGCTATTTGTGATCTGTTGTGTAAAGTATGCTACATAACTAACCAACTAGCTAATTAATCCATTATCTTGTCATATTACACATTACAGTGTCATTGTGTCATTCTCTTTTACCTCCTATATTTATTTCACTCATAGATTAATTTTTTTAGCTACTGTTTATATGGGTCCTACTAATCACCCCAAAGTACCAGAAAATACCAGAAAATACCCCAAAATACCCCAAAGTATACCCCAAAGTACCAGAAAATACCAGAAAATACCCCAAAATACCCCAAAGTATACCCCAAAATACCAGAAAATACCAGAAAATACCCCAAAATACCCCAAAGTATACCCCAAAGTACCAGAAAATACCCCAAAATACCCTAAAATACCCCAAAGTATACCCCAAAATACCCTAAAATACCCCAAAGTATACCCCAAAGTACCAGAAAATACCCCAAAATACCAGAAAATACTAGAAAATACCCCAAAATACCCTAAAATACCCCAAAGTATACGCCAAAATACCAGAAAATACCCCAAAAGACCCCAAAAGACCCTAAAATACCCCAAAGTATACCCCAAAATACCAGAAAATACCAGAAAATACCCCAAAATACCCCAAAGTATACCCCAAAGTACCAGAAAATACCTGAAAATACCCCAAAATACCCTAAAATACCCCAAAGTATACCCCAAAATACCGGAAAATACCAGAAAATACCCCAAATACCCTAAAATACCCCGAAGTATACCCCAAAATACCAGAAAATACCAGAAAATACCCCAAAAGACCCCAAAGTATACGCCAAAATACCAGAAAATACCCCAAAAGACCCCAAAAGACCCTAAAATACCCCAAAGTATACCCCAAAATACCAGAAAATACCAGAAAATACCCCAAAATACCCCAAAGTATACCCCAAAGTACCAGAAAATACCTGAAAATACCCCAAAATACCCTAAAATACCCCAAAGTATACCCCAAAATACCAGAAAATACCAGAAAATACCCCAAAAGACCCCAAAGTATACCCCAAAGTACCAGAAAATACCCCAAAATACCCCAAAATACCCTGAAATACCCCAAAGTATACCCCAAAATACCAGAAAATACCCCAAAATACCCTAAAATACCCCAAAGTATACCCCAAAGTACCAGAAAATACCAGAAAATACCCCAAAATACCCCAAAGTTCCCCAAAGTATACCCCAAAATACCAGAAAATACCCCAAAGTACCCCAAAATACCCCACAGTACCCCAAAATACCGCAAAGTACCCCAACATATCCCCAAATGAAAAAAATAATAATAATTTGTGTAATAGTGTAATATTGTGTAATAGTGTAATAGTGTAATACTGTAATAGTGTGTAATAGTGTAATAGTGTGTAATAGTTTAATAGTGTGTAATAGTGTAATAGTGTGCTAGTGTAATAGTGTAATAGTGTGCTAGTGTGTAATAGTAATAGTGTGTAATAGTGTAATAGTGTGCTAGTGTAATAGTGTAATAGTGTGTAATAGTGTAATAGTGTGTAATAGTGTGTAATAGTGTAATAGTGTGTAATAGTGTAATAGTGTTATTTTGTGTAATAGTGTAATAGTGTGTAATAGTGTAATAGTGTGATAGTGTGTAATAGTATAATAGTGTGTAATAGTGTAATAGTGTGTAATAGTGTAATAGTGTGCTAGTGTAATAGTGTAATAGTGTGTAATAGTGTAATAGTGTGCTAGTGTAATAGTGTAATAGTGTGTAATAGTGTAATAGTGTAATAGTGTAATAGTGTGCTAGTGTGTAATAGTGTAATAGTGTGTAATAGTGTAATAGTGTAATAGTGTGTAATAGTGTAATAGTGTGCTAGTGTGTAATAGTGTAATAGTGTAATAGTGTGTAATCGTGTAATAGTGTAATAGTGTGTATTAGTGTAATAGTGTAATTTTGTGTAATAGTGTGTAATAGTGTAATAGTGTGTAATAGTGTAATAGTGTAATAGTGTGTAATAGTGTGTAATAGTGTAATAGTGTGCTAGTGTAATAGTGTAATAGTGTAATAGTGTGCTAGTGTGTAATAGTGTAATAGTGTGCTAGTGTAATAGTGTAATAGTGTAATAGTGTGTAATAGTATAATAGTGTATACGTGTGTAATAGTGTAATAGTGTGTAATAATATAATAGCGTAATAGTGTGTAATAGTGTAATAGTGTGCTAGTGTAATAGTGTAATAGTGTGTAATTTTGTGTAATAGTGTGTAATAGTGTAATAGTGTAATAGTGTGTAATAGTGTAATAGACACTATTACACACTATTAAACTATTACACACTATTACACTATTACACACGATTACACTATTACACTATTACACACTATTACACTATTACACAAAATTACACACTATTACACTATTACACTAGCACACTATTACACCATTACACACTATTACACACTATTACACTATTACACACTATTACACTATTACACACTAGCACACTATTACACTATTACACTAGCACACTATTACACTATTACACAATATTACACTATTACACTATTACACTATTACACACTATTACACTATTACACTATTACACACTATTACACTATTACACACTATTACAGTATTACAGTATTACACTATTACACACTATTACACTATTACACTATTACACAAAATGTGCACATTTTTGTTTTTCATTTTGGGATATGTTGGGGTACTTTGGGGTATTTTGGGGTACTGTGGGGTATTTTGGGGTACACTTTGGGGTACTTTGGGGTACTTTGGGGTATTTTCTGGTATTTTGGGGTATACTTTGGGGTACTTTGGGGTATTTTGGGGTATTTCTGGTACTTTGGGGTATTTTAGGGTATTTTGGGGTATTTTCTGGTATTTTCCGGTACTTTGGGGTATACTTTGGGGTATTTTATGGTATTTTGGGGTATTTTCTGGTATTTTGGGGTATACTTTGGGGTATCTTGGGGTATTTTCTGGTATTTTCTGGTACTTTGGGGTATTTTGGGGTATTTTGGGGGTATTTTCTGGTATTTTGGGGTATACTTTGGGGTATTTTAGGGTATTTTGGGGTATTTTAGGGTATTTTCTGGTACTTTGGGGTATACTTTGGGTTATTTTGGGGTATTTCCTGGTATTTTGGGGTATACTTTGGGGTATTTGAGGGTATTTTGGGGTATTTTGGGGTATTTTCTGGTATTTTCTGGTACTTTGGGGTATACTTTGGGGTATTTTAGGGTATTTTGGGGTATTTTCTGGTATTTTCTGGTATTGGGGTATACTTTGGGGTATTTTAGGATATTTTGGGGTATTTTCTGGTACTTTGGGGTATACTTTGGGATATTTTGGGGTATTTTCTGGTATTTTGGGGTATACTTTGGGGTATTTTAGGGTATTTCGGGGTATTTTGGGGTATTTTCTGGTATTTTCTGGTACTTTGGGGTATACTTTGGGGTATTTAGGGTATTTTGGGGTATTTTCTGGTATTTTCTGGTATTTTGGGGTATACTTTGGGGTATTTTAGGTAGGGATGTCCCGATCGCCTTTTTTTGCTCCCGATCCGATTCCGATCAGGTGATTTTAAATATCTGCCGATTCCGATCGTTCCCGATCCGATCTTTCACATTAGTAATCAATTTTGACGCATTTTTGTCAGAAACTAGTGGAGCAAGACAAGTCCCTCTGTTGGCTATAGTCCCTGGAGGGGCGCGATCGCGGCGGCTCTTGTTATTACATTCACCCTGAGAAATGTGCTTCATGAGAAATATTAAAAGTTTCAATATATGTTTGCACATTAGTATACATTCAGTGTTCGACTTACGGTCTGAAACGCCGACGATAATCCTTAGTCACAGCAAATAAATGACGTTATCCAGGTGAAAAGTTAGTCTGAAAAGTCCGCCTCCAGGCTCCAGTCTGCTGCTTCATGAGTTGTTCCTCCACACGGAATGTCGTCCTTGCAAACATTGCAATTGCTGGACTGGCTTGACTTTCTATTTTAAAATGCTTAGTTCCAACATCCAAACCTCTAGCTGCTTTTAGTCACAGCAAATAAGTGACGTTATCCAGGTGAAAAATTAGTCTGAAAAGTCCGCCTCCAGGCTCCAGCCTGCTGAGTTTTTCCTCCACACGGAATGTCGTCCTTGCAAACATTGCAATTGCTGTTGGACTGGCTTCACTTTCTATTTTAAAATGCTTAGTTCCAACTTCCAAACCTCTAGCTGCTCAAGTGAGTGGATAACAGTGTTTCGGGAGCGACGTGTTGTACTGTTGTGATGTGAGCGTGTAGCCAGAACACCGGTCTAAATTAAAGGGAATGTGTTTGTTGCAACGGTGTAAATTAAAGGGAATGTGTTTGTTGTGGACAATTATTCTGCTCTGTGTGACAATAAATACATTAATGATATATTATATGTAATTTAAAACTCAATTCAAAACTAAGGCCTCCGTATGAGTTTAAGACGTGAACATGGTCATGTTTGTTGAAAAAAAAAAAAAAAAAAAACTTTTATTGACTGCCTATTTTTATTTAATTTCTTTTCCAGATCCCGATCCTCTGAAAAGCATGTGATCGGCGCCGATCCCGATCACGTGATCGGATCGGGACATCCCTAATTTTAGGGTATTTTGGGGTATTTTCTGGTATTTTCTGGTACTTTGGGGTGATTAGTAGGACCCGTTTAAATTGTATATAGTCCTGTATATTGTGTGTACATCGTGTCCCATATGTTACTTTATCTTTATAGTGTCCTATATGTTACTTTATGTTTATATTCGATTTTTTTTATATACACCGTGGGAAGGTGAAGTGACAATAAAGCTGACTTTGACTTTTGACTTTTTGATACATTTCTTGCCATATCTCCCTGAGAAGCATATACATGTAGGCATTTCACCAGGGGGGTCAGTGCAGCAGTATCGCTTGAGCAGGTCAATTCTGTGAGGAACTTCATTTTTGCAGTGTCTATAATAATACAAATACAACAATCACAGGACAATCATAGCCCTGTCATGGGCAGTTAAGCCATTGTCTACAGCCATGGTACACATAATACAATTCCCGTTACATATACTTGTACATGTTATGTCCCAACCTTTTGCCAAAGTACAAACAAAGTCTCAAGCGCGCGCCGGTAGCATCGCGAGATGTTAAGCGTTGGACTGTGGCTTCAGAGGAGACACTCCAGGCTGCACTTGAATGCACACACTGGAATGTGTTCCGTGATAACACAGCCAATATTAACGAATACACTGAAACGGTGCTTGACTTAGTCTGTACTCTGTTAGAAGAAACAATCCCCTCTACCACAATTAGAGTTTACCCAAATCAAAAGCCCTGGGTAGATAAATCCGTCCGTGAGGCTCTGAAAGTGCGCACCTCAGCCTACAACGCCAGGCTTGTGACAGGCAACATGAATGACCACAAGGTGGCGAGATACAACGTCAGGAGAGCAGTAATAGAGGCAAAAACAGCGTTACAGGGATAAAGTTGAACTTCAGTTTGAACAGGCTGACTCTAGAGGTATGTGGCAGGGCCTCAGAACGATGACAGATTACAAAGGCACCTCCCTCAAACTGAACAGTGACATCTCCTTAGCAAATGATCTCAATACCTTCTATGCGAGGTTTAAGGCTGTAAATAACAACACCAGCCTATAAACCACTGCAATGGAGGGGGGGGGGTACTGCTGATGGAGATTCAGTGTTCAGGATAACAGAACATGAGGTGAGGAGGACCTTTAAGAAAGTGAATATCAGGAAGGTAACAGGACCGGACGGCATCCCCGGCCGCGTCCTAAAAGTCTGTGCCGACCAACTGGCCCCGGTATTCACTGACATATTTAACCTGTCCTTAGAACAGGCTGTCATCCCCACCTGTCTGAAGAAGTCCACCATTATCCCTGTACCCAAAAAATCTACGCCTGCTTGCCTCAACGACTACCGCCCTGTAGCTCTCACCTCCATAGCCATGAAGTGCTTTGAGAAGCTAGTGAAGGGCTACATCTGTTCCTCCCTCTCCATCAACCTGGACCCCCTGCAATTTGCATATCGCCCCAACAGGTCCACGGAGGACGCAATAGCCCATGTGCTGCACACAGCAGCATCACACCTGGACAAGAGGCAGCGGAACTATGTGAGAATGCTGTTCATCGACTACAGCTCAGCATTCAATACCATAGTCCCCTCCAAATTCATAGCCAAGCTCAGGGACCTGGGCTTGAACTATGACCTCTGCCAGTGGGTCTTGGACTTCCTGACGGGTAGACCCCAGGTGGTAAGAGCAGGCAACTGCACCTCCTCATCCATCACGCTCAACATAGGGGCCTCCCAGGGCTGTGTTCTGAGTCCCCTCCTCTACTCCCTGTACACACATGACTGTGTGGCACAGCGGAACAACAACACAATCATCAAATTAGCTGATGACACAGTAGTGGTGGGCCTGATCTCTGCCAACGACGAGAGGGCCTACCTGGAAGAGGTCGAAAATCTGTCGCAGTGGTGTCAGGAGAACTGCCTCTCCCTGAACGTCAAAACAAAAGAGATGATTGTGGACTTCAGGAGGTCGGGGGGCAGGGACTACAGCCCCCTCAGCATCGACGCACTGGTTGAGAGAGTGAACAGTTTCAAGTACCTCGGAGTCCACATATCCGAGGACTTGACATGGACCACACACATTGACAGTGTTGTGAAGAAGGCACGGCAACGCCTCTACTTCCTCAGTCGCCTAAGGAAGTTCCAAGTCAGTCAGAAGATCCGTAAGAACTTCTACTCATGCACAATAGAGAGCATCCTGACTGGCAATATCACCTCCTGGTTTGGGAATAGCACCGCATAAGACCGTAGCAGACTACAGAGAGTGGCCCGTTCAGCCGAACGCACAATTGGAGGAGGGCTTCCCACTCTCCAGAACATTTACAACAAGCGGCGCATGGGTAAGGCTAAGAGAATCATCAAAGACTCCAGCCACCCAAACAACTGCCTCTTTGAAATGCTGCGGTCAGGCAAGCGATACCGGAGTCTCATGGCAAGCACAGAAAGACTCATAAGAAGCTTCTATCCCCAGGCCATCAGGATGCTCAACGAACAATAACAATAACACTATGTAACAACCATCAAATGCACTCACAGCACACACATCCACACGCACACACTCACTTTAAACAAACAACTCACTGCAGCACCCACTTTACACACTTTAGAACACCTAAACACACTTTATATTTATTGGTAAAGAATTTGCACTACAACCCATACCTCATTACACCTTACTGTAAATTGTACCTAAATTGTACCTCATCCCATTTCTGCTTTGCACTGTATAGTATATTGTATATTAGTATATTGTATAGTATATTGTATGGTAACTCAGTTACTTCTACTCTGCATTGAACATTGTACATATGTACATACTGAACACTTGTGTCTACGTACGTGACTTCTATTTTATACTTGCTATACTTATTTTATTTTATACTTATCTATTTTTGTCTAGCACAGTCTCTGGAGCATAACAGAAAGAAGCATTTTGTATAAAAGTATTTTTTTTTTTTTTTTTTTGTCTTTTTCCCCCTCCATTTTTCCTCCGATTTTCTCCCATCCCAATGTTAGTCGTATGCCAATTCCCAGTCCCTTCCTGATCGCTGCGCACTTACCCCCCACAGTCAGATAATCTGGGAGAGTGGAGGCTACCACGTGCTTCCTCCGACACACGTCCAGCCAATCACCGCTTCTTTTCACCTGGCAGCGCGGATTCTCATTGAGAGAGCGTAGCGTGTGGGAGGACCACACTATCCCCCTCACGTCCAATCCGCGCTTAGCAGGCGCCCCGACCGAACTGTAGGAGTCGCTGTTTACAACGACCCGGACCCACCCCGCCAGCTTCTCCCACCCTCTGATACAGCCAATTGTATCAGTGCAGACGGCCAGCCAAGCTGGTGACAACCCCGGAGCTGTGAGCTGGATTCGAACAGGCAAATCCAGCTCAGCTCCGGGGCTGGTGACGAACGCAATCTCCGCTCGGCCACCTAACCGCCCTTGTATAAAAGTATTCTGTACTTCTGTATGACAACTAATAAAGAAACTTGAACTTAAACTTGAACCCTTCTCAAACACTGTGATGTTCCCAAAATCCAGCTAACTCAAGTTAGCCGTCTGCGTGTCACATGACCGGGCTGGAGGAGAGGGGGGACCCGAAGAAGCCAAATGTTTTTGCCATGGTGGAAAGGTATTGATTTGTAACATGATATATTGAAGGAGAACTGAATTGTAATTACTGTATGTTCTGAAAGGTGAGGACTCGCCAGGTCTGTCGTTCATCATGAGTCTGTGCTATAGTGACTGGGGGAGCAGCGCAGGACGATACATTCCATTAGAAAAAGATTGATCTGGCCTAAAACAACTCTTTGATCATAGTGACACAACATATATAGTTCACCCTTATTTCCTGAGCATAATTATACTCTATACAAGATTTACTTCAAAAGACTTGATTGGATGAGAGACATGTTGTGAGTGTTAATGCCAACAAGGTGTGCTTGCATGGGAAAAGAAAAAACAATAATAAAGGTTGTTTTCTTCTTTGATTGTTGTACGTGTCAGGCACAATTTCACAACACATTTGAATAAAAAGGATACATGGCCTCCTTTTGATTTCGTTTTTCTAAGGGGAAATGTACTTGTATGCTTATTCTCTGATGCCATTACAAATAAATACATCTGTGCTGTTTTTTGTGTCCCTTTAACAAACATTTCCAGAAATCTAGGGAGTAACTCAAAGATAAAATGTATGGATATATATCTCTAGAGAATGTATTGCCGTAACATGGGAATCAAACCCTCTATCTATTATAAGGTGCTGTCAGAGATGAACAAATTACACAATTGTGGAAGATATATCCTGACAGCCTTTCATAGAATATATGAAAACTGTCATTTGTGGAAAATGCAAAAGAGCTGTCATTAGTGGAAAAAAGTGTATCCCAGTGTAATGTATCTCATTCTCAACCCATTATTATACTGTCAGAAATACTGAAATAATGATGCAATGTTCCGTATTCATGTATTTATTTATAACTTATTTATTTATAATTCGACATCAGCAAGACCAAGGAGCCGGTGGTGGACTACCAGAGCTACACACACACACACGCACACACTCACTTTAAACAAACAACTCACTGCAGCACCCACTTTACACACTTTAGAACACCTAAACACACTTTATATTTATTGGTAAAGAATTTGCACTACAACCCATACCTCATTACACCTTACTGTAAATTGTACCTAAATTGTACCTCATCCCATTTCTGCTTTGCACTGTATAGTATATTGTATATTAGTATATTGTATAGTATATTGTATGGTAACTCAGTTACTTCTACTCTGCATTGAACATTGTACATATGTACATACTGAACACTTGTGTCTACGTACGTGACTTCTATTTTATACTTGCTATACTTATTTTATTTTATACTTATCTATTTTTGTCTAGCACAGTCTCTGGAGCATAACAGAAAGAAGCATTTTGTATAAACGTTTTTTTTTTTTTTTTTTTTTGGTCTTTTTCCCCCTCCATTTTTCCTCCGATTTTCTCCCATCCCAATGTTAGTCGTATGCCAATTCCCAGTCCCTTCCTGATCGCTGCGCACTTACCCACCACAGTCAGATCATCTGGGAGAGTGGAGGCTACCACGTGCTTCCTCCGACACACGTCCAGCCAATCACCGCTTCTTTTCACCTGGCAGCGCGGATTCTCATTGAGAGAGCGTAGCGTGTGGGAGGACCACACTATCCCCCTCACGTCCAATCCGCGCTTAGCAGGCGCCCCGACCGAACTGTAGGAGTCGCTGTTTACAACGACCCGGACCCACCCCGCCAGCTTCTCCCACCCTCTGATACAGCCAATTGTATCAGTGCAGACGGCCAGCCAAGCTGGTGACAACCCCGGAGCTGTGAGCTGGATTCGAACAGGCAAATCCAGCTCAGCTCCGGGGCTGGTGACGAACGCAATCTCCGCTCGGCCACCTAACCACCCTTGTATAAAAGTATTCTGTACTTCTGTATGACAACTAATAAAGAAACTTGAACTTAAACTTGAACCCTTCTCAAACACTGTGATGTTCCCAAAATCCAGCTAACTCAAGTTAGCCGTCTGCGTGTCACATGACCGGGCTGGAGGAGGGGGGACCCGAAGAAGCCAAATGTTTTTGCCATGGTGGAAAGGTATTGATTTGTAACATGATATATTGAAGGAGAACTGAATTGTAATTACTGTATGTTCTGAAAGGTGAGGACTCGCCAGGTCTGTCGTTCATCATGAGTCTGTGCTATAGTGACTGGGGGAGCAGCGCAGGACGATACATTCCATTAGAAAAAGATTGATCTGGCCTAAAACAACTCTTTGATCATAGTGACACAACATATATAGTTCACCCTTATTTCCTGAGCATAATTATACTCTATACAAGATTTACTTCAAAAGACTTGATTGGATGAGAGACATGTTGTGAGTGTTAATGCCAACAAGGTGTGCTTGCATGGGAAAAGAAAAAACAATAATAAAGGTTGTTTTCTTCTTTGATTGTTGTACGTGTCAGGCACAATTTCACAACACCTTTGAATAAAAAGGATACATGGCCTCCTTTTGATTTCGTTTTTCTAAGGGGAAATGTACTTGTATGCTTATTCTCTGATGCCATTACAAATAAATACATCTGTGCTGTTTTTTGTGTCCCTTTAACAAACATTTCCAGAAATCTAGGGAGTAACTCAAAGATAAAATGTATGGATATATATCTCTAGAGAATGTATTGCCGTAACATGGGAATCAAACCCTCTATCTATTATAAGGTGCTGTCAGAGATGAACAAATTACACAATTGTGGAAGATATATCCTGACAGCCTTTCATAGAATATATGAAAACTGTCATTTGTGGAAAATGCAAAAGAGCTGTCATTAGTGGAAAAAAGTGTATCCCAGTGTAATGTATCTCATTCTCAACCCATTATTATACTGTCAGAAATACTGAAATAATGATGCAATGTTCCGTATTCATGTATTTATTTATAACTTATTTATTTATAATTCGACATCAGCAAGACCAAGGAGCCGGTGGTGGACTACCAGAGCTACACACACACACGCGCGCGCGCGCGTGCACGCACGCACGCACACACGCACGCACGCACGCACACACACACACACACACACACACACACACACACACACACACACACACACACACACACACACACCACAAATCACCTTGGTCAGTCATTTGTGCCAGATCAACTGGAAAACTGTTACAATCAATGGACTTCGACTACTGAACCCTCTGGTGCAATTTGCACAAGGGCTCACACATCATTCATTCATATATTCACACCGTCAGTCATATTCATTTATATAAGTACATTTATATTTATTGATCATATATTTAATCTGGGTGGGTTGTACACATGCACATAGTGATATTATTGTGTATATATACACATGTCTCACCTGTTCACTCACACAGAGATCCAGTTGAAGATCAAATCTTTATCCATTTATATTTTCTTATTATTATGCCTATACCTCTCCTCTCCTTCTCCTGTTGCTACTATGACACCCAAATGTCCCTACGGTGATGAATGAAGGTCGATCTTATCTTATTTATTTATTTGTGTATTTTTCTGTTTCACTTTATAATATTATGTTTATTAATCTGCTACTACTGTTCTTTGAATAACCCTCTGAGACACACACATGCGTAATCATTCACCAGAGGGGTCAGAGTGCAGGGTCAGCCAGCTGTGTGGTGTCCCTGGAAAAGGTAGAGGGAGGACAAGGTATCCAACCTGTGACTGTCTGGTTACAGGAGGGTCTCTCTAACCACCAAGCCAACTCACCAGCACATCTGACTGACTGCCCTTTTTTATGTTTTTTTTTTATGACAGTATTTATATATTTGTATATACTGTAACTATAACTGTATGTTACATCCCAATGTATATATTCCCCAGTGTGTGTCTCCATGTGTGTGTGTTCTCCATTTTGTTTCCTCCCTCCAGCCATTGTTCCCTTCACCATTGGTCAATTCTTCCATTATTGCAACACAGCACCGATTGGTGAATGGCTTTCCAGACTCCAACACTCAATCCACACCCCCCAATCATGGATCACCCCACACCTGTTAAAACATGGCTTCTCCCTTCAGTCTTTCTCTCTCTCTGGCATGAGGCTAGGCTTGTTGTGATTTTGGTAAACCTGTAACTTTGACAGCATTGCATTTCGTTTATTGGCCTTTGGTGCTTAGTAGTAATTTCCTTGTGTGTGTATGGCCGCAGAGAGAGCATTGTATAGTTATAGTTTGTTTTTGTATATATTCTGCTTTGTTTCTGTATAATTAATGTGTTTTTCTCTCTTTCTCAGGAAGCACAGATGGGGTGAGCTGCCATTTCCTTTGGACATTGTTTTCTCCTGTTTTGGTTAGGTAAGAGTAGTTTAGGTAATGTAATCTCTTTTACCATAGATTAGATTGTGTTTATTTGGAGTATAGTGGTGTTTGTTTGTTGTTTTGGCCTGGGCTCACCCCTGAGCTACATGTGCTTCCTTTGCATTTACCAATAAATATCATTGTTGTTTACAAACGTGGTCCATCTTTTCTGTCAACCAACTGTTATGTTACAGCCCTTTACCCTTAGACACACAGGGGTCGTAACACTGTAACACTGTATATTCTAAGTTTATCCTGCTCAAAGCACTTCACCATTTTAATATTGTGTGTATTGAGCCGTACTGTATTGTAGCCATTCTCCAATCTGTTAAATAAAGTTTTCATTCATTCATTACACTACTGTATGTACACAATCATACGTGTAAAACCGAGTAGATTTTCGAGTGATGACAGACTGTCACAGACTGATTGAATGACAGGTGAAACAACTAATTGTATTCACCTCCCGTCTCCCGCCCTTCCCACGCGCCACAAACCACTGAGCTACTGTGATACAGTGCTTGCGCAGTCAGTCGATTTGAGCTAGTAGTCAGACTTTGCTAGCACAGAATGTCTCACTCGCAGAAAAGAAAAATATCAGATTTATTTTCGAAACGTCCCGCCGGTCCCAGTGACAGTCCCACTAAATCTGATAAACGTCAGAGAGAGACAGAGACGACAGGTTCAGCCTCAGCATCAGGTATTGAAGAGTTAACTGAGTCTGTTCCCCTATACCCCCCCTCGGGCGCCAGGGGCTTCCACTGAGGGGTGATGCAAATAGGGATGGGGTGTTACGGCAGCTCATGATGGAAAGAGTGCGCTGATCCCGAGTTGAAGAATTGGCTCCAAAAGAGAGACAACTGGATGTCTAACAACATCCAAAACGAAATCTTACAGCTGTTTGCCCATGATATTCAGCGACAAATTAGAGGCAAAGCATCCAAAAGCCCATTATTTGGCTTGAGCGCTGACGGAACACTGATGTCACTCACTGGAAAAGAACAATTCTCGTGTAATATACAGTTCGCAGATGACAACTTGGAAGCTCATAACTTCTTTTGGGGTTTTTACAATGCCCGGCCCAGACACAACAGCCGAGACGCTGTCCAGTCCTTTAGATTAGCCCCACCGTTCATTGTAAACAATGATGCATGTAGTTACTGTGTGTTGTTGTAGCCACCGGGTAAATCGCGATTTTTTTATTGGTTTGTCATGACAAACCAATGACATAATCCAACATATGTGTAAAGAAACAACATATTCCAGTTAACGGTTTATTTGTTTAATGATTCGTTACGGCGTAATCAATACTTCCATTTGTAGAAATTGCGTTAAGGGGGAGCTTAGTATTCCTGCCTCTGAGGAGCGCGTCGCGGCTCATGCGCGCGCTCGGCCAATCAGAGCAATGCGGAAGGGCATGTTGGTTGCCGAAAGTATTCACGCATCCAGGCCACCAGGCCATGCTCCTGCCACATCACTGCAAGCTTCTCTGCTAGCTGCAAAGGTGCTGGAGAAGTCAAAGAACATTATTATCACTGAGCTGCTCTCCAGGTGCATGTAGGCTCGATGGAGCATGCAGATGATGGCATCCTCCACCCCAATGTTTGCCTGGTATGCAGGGGTCGAGATTGAAGAGGCGCTGAAACAGTGCTGCCAGCTGCCCGGCACATGCCTTGAGCCCCCTGGGGTTGGTGTTGTCTGGTCCTCTGGCCTTGTGTACACTGATAGTAGAGAGCTGCCTCCTCACCTGGCTGTTAGTGATGGGTGGCATGCTGCCATCTCCAGGGGAAGTGTGCTGGTGGCTGGGGTGGTGGTGGGGGGGTTGGCGTTCATGGGTCGTGGGGGACAGACTGCCGCTGTCGAGGGTGGAGTGCTTGGGGGATGGGGAGGGGTGCCGGTGTTGATCAGAATCAGGAGTCGTGTGGAGAGGCTCCTCTGGTGAAACCTATTGAAGAACAAGTTCAACTGGTTTGCGCTCAGGGGGGCCTTCCACAGCCATGCCTCGCTGCTTAAGCCCTGTAATCCTCCCGACACCCGACCACACCTCTCTGGTGTTATTGGCCTGTAGCCCCCAGCCTGTCTCTGTAGCTGTCCGTGCCTGTCCTAAGCTCCTTTTTGAGCTTCTTTTGAACAGCCTTGGCCCGCTCTGTGTCCCCTGTCATATGAACCATCCCCGTAACCACTTAAGACTCCCTGCTTTGGCCCACACTGCGTGGGCTCTGAAAAACGAGTCCAGGCATTGCACAGATCACGCTCTGATCCATCAGAGGATAGGCTGTTATGTAGAGTGTTGTCCCCGGCTGCAGACACCATGGGGAAATCATAGCTTTGTCTGCCAATGATGAGATGAATGACAGCTTATGGCAGCTCCAGCCGACGCTCTAATCAGGAACGTGGGGACGGGGGGGGAGAGATGTGTGAGGAAGACACCAGGAGGAAAATACAGGTGTATCACAGGGGGGGGGGGGGGAGAGATGTGAGAGGAAGACACCAGGAGGAAAATACAGGTGTATCACAGCCGGGAGAGATGTGTGAGGAAGACACCAGGAGGAAAATACAGGTGTATCACAGGGGGGAGAGATGTGTGAGGAAGACACCAGGAGGAAAATACAGGTGTATCACAGGGGGGGGGGGGAGAGATGTGTGAGGAAGACACCAGGAGGAAAATACAGGTGTATCACAGGGGGGAGAGATGTGTGAGGAAGACACCAGGAGGAAAATACAGGTGTATCACAGGGGGGAGAGATGTGTGAGGAAGACACCAGGAGGAAAATACAGGTGTATCACAGGGGGGAGAGATGTGTGAGGAAGACACCAGGAGGAAAATACAGGTGTATCACAGGGGGGAGAGATGTGTGAGGAAGACACCAGGAGGAAAATACAGGTGTATCACAGGGGGAAGAGATGTGTGAGGAAGACACCAGGAGGAAAAAATACAGGTGTATCACAGGGGGAAGAGATGTGTGAGGAAGACACCAGGAGGAAAATACAGGTGTATCACAGGGGGAAGAGATGTGTGAGGAAGACACCAGGAGGAAAATACAGGTGTATCACAGGGGGAAGAGATGTGTGAGGAAGACACCAGGAGGAAAATACAGGTGTATCACATGGGGAAGAGATGTGTGAGGAAGACACCAGGAGGAAAATACAGGTGTATCACAGGGGGAAGAGATGTGTGAGGAAGACACCAGGAGGAAAATACAGGTGTATCACAGGGGGAAGAGATGTGTGAGGAAGACACCAGGAGGAAAATACAGGTGTATCACAGGGGGGAGAGATGTGTGAGGCTGAGGAAGACACCAGGAGGAAAATACAGGTGTATCACAGGGGGAAGAGATGTGTGAGGAAGACATCAGGAGGATAATACAGGTGTATCACAGGGGGAAGAGATGTGTGAGGAAGACACCAGGAGGAAAATACAGGTGTATCACAGGGGGAGGAGATGTGTGAGGAAGACGCCAGGAGGAAAATACAGGTGTATCACAGGGGGAAGAGATGTGTGAGGAAGACACCAGGAGGAAAATACAGGTGTATCACAGGGGGAAAAGATGTGTGAGGAAGACACCAGGAGGAAAATACAGGTGTATCACAGGGGGAAGAAAACAACTTACAACCAAATGATTTGAACCTGGCCTATTGGTGAAGGGATAGTCTGTATTTTTTTAAGAAGCTTATCTGATTTGTCCTTTCAATTCATCCAAAAAGCACTTGCCAGTGTTTTTTTTTTTTTGGGAAATTAATAGAAGACATTTGTGTGTATTGTCCTTGAGAGAAAATGATTTCCGGTCACGTGCAGTCAAGTACATATGTACACACAAGAGTACATTCCAAAAACACATGTTTCATACAACAGAAATTGCACAGCATTGTATGGCAGAGGCGGGAAGACCAATAATTTCAACAGCTGTGAGTGAAATTTTAAGAAATGTGTTGCTGTTTGTTCCATAGCATGGGACTGGCTCCATGAGGCTTCAAGACAGGAGGAAAAGGAGGTGAGGTTGTACGGATACTGTAAGTCCAATTCTAGTGGAACTAAATGCCCCCCCCTCAAAATGTTTCTGAAAAACAAACACAAAACATTGCAAACAAATGCTAATAATTTATACTTCAAGTAAAACGATATACATTTCATACAGTATATTATCATATTTTGCCTCTACAGTTATTGTAGTTTCATGAAAGAATATAAAACCATCATATCAAACAACAATGAATATGAAATGTTTCATATTTTCATATGTATGTATACCAAGTTACTGAAAATACACGCATTTTCTCACAATGACATTATGCAAAACAAAAAAAACTGGTAATTAGAATATATATTTCATTTGATATTTTAAATGAAGGAATTGCACAAATAAAATCCATATTTCTTCCCTATGCATAGTAATTTTTAGATAATGCATAACATGTAAAAATAACTAACAAGCTAATTTGAAAATCTTTTATGAAATAATAGCATTTGAGTATGTTAACCTCTTAACACACGTATATATACGTTATTGGGCGCCAACGGTTAACGGCCAAAAACGTATATAAGTTATTTGATCATTTTCCCTTTTTTTTATTTTAATATCCTATTCAATGTCAGGGACCTGTATGTTGCTGTTAAAAGGCATACTGGGACTCCGAAGGTGCAGTACCGGCCAGATCCTGCTAGTAGGCAGTATCGAGAGTGCAGTAAACCCTGTTCCAGACCGGGTGTAACACTAAAATGTCTCCGGACGGACTTTTCTAGTAATGGGAAACCTAGGGCTTCACTCGATCGCATTGAATCGTTTTCGGGACCCCCGATCCATATGTTGTGGTGGGTTATGTCGTGGACCAGATGGGCATAGGATGGACCAGATGGTGATCAAATAATTGGAATATTATTTTTGTAATACCACCGACCACAGGTAAGGACTGACGTCAATTTCAGTTTGATCGTGCATGGTTTTCATACCCATCCCCCTGATCGGCGTGTGTTGTGGTTATAATGAATGCCATAATTGGCAATCAATTAATCAGAAATGACCCCCCCCCCCTTTCATGCATTCATGATGAAACATAATACCTATATGCATTTGATTTGAAAATACTAGCGTGTCCAGGGACGAAATGCCAATGGTTTAAGTAGAATTCACGTTGCGCCCTATAGCCAGCCTCCCAGGAATTAGCCTGTATCATTCCGAAATTATACTCATATTCACCAGGGAATAACGTGTGAACGTATTCATGAAAAAAATATTCTTTTTTGCATCTTGAACGGAAGATAGTTACTGTCAAATGACCATGGTATTGTATCCATAGCTATAATATAAAATATAGATTTAGCTCTACAAACAACGTGACGCACAGTGAAACTATGTAATGAAAACCTGGCCGTGCTGTAGCTAGATGGAGAAATTGAATGGCCCAGAATGTGTTAAGCCCTAGCCATATTTTCAGAAGATTCGCCTAAAAGTACATATTGTGTCTCTTACTATGTTTGAGTAAATTGTAATTAACCAAAGGAGAATATAAATTATTATTATTATTCGTTTTATTCCCATCTTTGACGGTGCATAACACCATGCTAACATTGACCAAAAGTGATAAATTGCCACTGAGCTCATTCAGCACCTTCCTGACATCAAGTGTACTAACAATCTCTAAGCAAATGAACAAAGGACAGATGATTTAAATGTTTTTTTGTAGATACAGCAGTGATGGGAATAACGGCACTATAAGTAACTTCGTTACTAACGGCGTTCGTTTTTTCAGTAAGGAGTAATCTAACGGATTACTCTTCCAATCTTAATAACGTCGTTACCGTTACTACAAAAAAATGCGGCGCGTTACTATGAATGAACCTGTTTCTTTCATCAGACATATCTCTGCGCCGAGAGGCAATAATATGTTCTTCCTTGTTTAGTGGACAGTGCGCGAGCCAAGCATACATGCTGACGATTGGCTGAGGTTGAATACAATGTCAATGCCAATCAGAGGTGGAGGTGGGCGGGTGTCTAAAGCATCCAGAGTCTGACACACAGCGCGACAAGACAAGCGATCACTGATCAGTCAGCATGAGACCGCGGTCCGTGTAGTGTACGTTTTGAGCTCAAAAACGAATCCAACGTGTGATGTTTGTCTTGTGTTATGAAATAACTTGACAGGACGACCAGATTTAGTCTAACATCGACTCCCTCATTTAATGTCTCTTCTCCAGCTTCATGCATATACAGAATGCCGTCTCTCGTCCCACATCCGGGTTACTCCCAGTACGGGTACCCGCATAGCTCAATACACTACATCTCCCTTCTTAAGTTCCACATTCTTCAGATTTTTTTTTTTTTTTTTTTTTTAACAAGTTGTCAACAACTGAATAATCACAGAACATAGTGAGAAATAGTTCTTGGAAAGAAAATAATAAACTAAGAACTGTGGGCCTATACGGCACATAAACAACCAAAGGTGCCTCCTGCATTTAAAACAACACAAACTGTAGTTTTTGTAACCACAAAGTCATCCAGTGAACATTAAATTAATCAGTTACAGTGCAACATAAATGAGCAGAGTCCACTTTTTGTTTCCCTACTCTCTAAACCTCGTTGGAGTTTTGACCAGTCTCCCTGATCTAGTGCGAAAAGGTTGTGCGACAGAGTCAGTAGTGTCACTGCTTCCCTGTGGAGTGTGCGCTGGGGTCTGTGTGTGTGAACTGTCCTGATCAACAAACCTTGGGTTGTCACAGTTCATATCCCCATTCCCATCTTGCTCCTTAGCAGCAGATGGAAACTCTCTCTCAGCAGTCTCCCTGAGATGTCTCCTGTTCCTTCTGAACATCCTTCCTTCAGGTGTACGCACCACATAGGAACGTTGTTGTTCGTGCTCCCTCAGAACTACAGCTGGCCTCCAAGTGTCTCCAGACTGCATCCTCACATTCTCTCCAGCACGCAGCACAGGTAGGTGTTTAGCGTGGCGATCAAAGTAGCTTTTTTGTTTAGCTTGCTTTTCTTTCAACTTGTTGTGAACATTAAGGTGAGCAGTGAGGTGGACGCTGGCAGTTTTGACTTCAACCGACGCCCCATCAGCATCTGGGCAGGTGACAGGCCCACACCTTCCAGTGGTGTATTTCTGTATTCCAGAAGCGCTTTGTAAGGGTCACCAGACTTTTTGAGCATCCTTTTAACAGTTTGCACAGCTTTTTCTGCCTGTCCATTTGACTGAGCATAGTGTGGACTTGAGGTGACATGACTGAACTCCCAGCTCTCTGCAAAGCTCTTGAATTCTGCACTGGCGTACTGAGGGGCATTGTCACTGACCAGAATATCTGGAATCCCGTGCCTGGCAAATATGGACTTCATGGCAGTTATAACACCCTTACTGGTGGTGTCGGTCAGCCTCATTATCTCTGTGTACTTTGAGAAGTAGTCGACACATAGCAGATATTCTGAGCCCTTGCTATGAAACATGTCGGTGCCAACCTTCTCCCATGGTCTATTTGGCAGTGGATGTGAGATCAGTGGCTCTTTTTGATTGCTGCTCCTGTGCTCATTGCAGACAGCACACTGTGCTACAACTAGTTCAATTTGTGCAGACATGCCTGGCCAATAAAGCACATCTCTGGCCCTTTCTTTACATTTGACCACTCCCAAGTGTGACTTGTGTATCTTGTCCAGCATCTGTGGTCTCAGTTGCTGTGGTACAATGAGTTTCTCTGATTTGAACAGTAGACCTGAGGCAAAACTGATCTCCTCTCTGAATGTCCAAAACGGCTGCACCTTATCTGACACAGCAGACCTGTCCTTAGGCCATCCGTGCATTGTCATGTTCTTTAGTTCCTGCAGTACTGGGTCTTGTGCAGTTGCATTCCTGAACATCTCCTGCTTTTCCTCTGATATGGGCAACTGTGGTGTGATCCAGTTCACATGTAGTTCCTCTTCCAGAAGATCCTCTTTCTGCTCACGTAGATAAGCACGGCTCAATGCATCTGCAATGTGAAGCTCCTTTCCTGGCTTGTATGATACTGCAATGTTGTACTTTTGAAGCCGCAGCATTCTTTGCAGTCTCAGGGGAGCCTGATGCAGTGGCTTCTTGAAAATGCTTTCTAGAGGCTTGTGATCGCTTTCGACCTTGACCTCTCTGCCATATAGATATTGATGGAACTTCTCACATCCATACACTATGGCTAGCAGCTCCTTCTCGATCTGCGCGTACCTGCATTGACAATCTGTGAGCGCCCTTGAGCCGTATGCCACAGGTCGTTCATCCTGCAGTATCACAGCCCCGATGCCCTCCGAGCTGGCATCCACAGACAGCGTCACAGCCTTGTTTACATCATAGTATTTCAGAGTGGGAGCTCCTGTGATCAGCTGCTTCAGCTTTTCAAAGCTCTGACGTTGAGGTTCCTCCCAGTGCCATTCTGTTTCTCCCTGCAACAGCGTCCTTAGAGGTGCAGAGATTTCAGACAGATTAGGAATGAATTTAGCTAGATATTGAATCATTCCCATGAACCTCATTAATGCTGGCTTGTCAGCAGGTGGAGGTATTTGTACAATGGCTCTTATCTTCTCATCATCAGGCTTTAGTCCATCTGCGCTGAGTGTATGGCCAATGTACTTGACCTCTGTCATCCTGAACTTGCACTTGCTTCTATTGAATCTCAGGCCGTTCTCATCTGCTCTCTGCAGCAGCTTCACAGCCTCTGATCGTGTTGCTCTAAGGTGTCCCCCCACACCAGCAGATCATCAATGATGTTGACCACACCATCTAACCCCTCAATCATCTGGGCTACAGCTCTCTGGAACACCTCGCTCGCTGACGAGATGCCAAAGGGAAGCCTCTTGAAACGGTACCTCCCAATGGGTGTGTTAAACGTGCACAGTTTGGAGCTCTCTTCATCCAGTTTTATTTGATAAAATCCTTGGTTTGCATCTAACACAGAAAAATATTTTGCATTTGGCATGCGTGACACCACTTCCTCCACTGTGAGGAGTGGATAGTGTTCTCTTCGTATTGCTGTGTTCAGATCTTTAGGATCCATACAAATCCTTATCTTCTTGGGCGTGACTACTGTCACCATGTTGTTGACCCACTGTGTTGGCTCAGATTGCCTTATGATTACATCTGACTGCTCCATTTTGTGAAGCTGTTCAATCACTCTGTCCCTCAGAGCAACTGGTATCCTCCTAGGTGCGTGTATCACTGGCTTTATGTCAGGGTCTATCTTGATGCTGTGTTCACCTGGTAAGCAGCCAAGTCCAGAGAAGAGATGCTCATAGTCTTTCTGCATTTTGTCTTCTTTCTCTCCTTTCTCCATGCTATATAGCCTTTTGACCATTTTCAGCTTTGTGCTGGTCTCTCTTCCTAGAATCGCTGGAGCATCTTTCTCTATAATTTCAAAGTCAATCCTGTGTGTTTTACCTTTATACAGACATGTGACTGATGTTTTGCCCAAGGGCTCCATCTTGTGGCCTGAATAAGTCACTAACTTGCACTTGGATGCATGCAACTTGTCGTGAACATGTAACGTGTGAAACGTTTTGGCTGACATGACGTTACAGTCAGCTCCTGTGTCAATTCGAAATGTGACTCTTTTCTTGTTTATTAGCAGCTCTTCAGACCATCTGTCTTGGTCCCTTTTTTCCTTTTCAATTTATTTAATGCTTCTCATTTCTACTGTTCCAACGAACATTTCCTCTGTCTCACTGTCACTGTCCTCATGATTCTGTTCCACAACATGCATTTTCTTATTTCTGAGTTGACTGTTTGCACGACACGTTTTTGCAAAGTGATTTTTCTTATCACATTTCCTGCATGTCTGTCCATAGGCTGGGCACTTCCCTTGTTCATGTTTGTATCCACATCGGTCACAGTCCACTTTCCTTTCACTACTCATTGGGCTTTCTTTTGTGAAGTTTCCTCCTTTTCTGTATGGCCTTGCTGTGCTAACTTTGTGCACTTCAACTTCCTCATGTAATGCTTTCATCTGGGTGAATGTTATTTCACTGGCACGGCACACATCAAGAGCTTTTTCTAACGTGAGATCCGCCTCTCTGAGCAATCTGGCTCTTACTTGATCGTCACGTATCCCACAGACAATTCTGTCACGTATCAATGAGTTGTATAGGTTGCCAAATTCACAGTCTCTTGCTTTATTTTTCAGGTCTGTGACATATGCATCTATAGTTTCTGACGGACCTTGTACACGGGTGAAAAACATATGCCTTATGTATGGCATATTCTTCCGAGGCTCACAGTATTCTTTGAACTTCCGTTTCAATATGGCAATCTGGTTCCTCTGCCCGTCCGCGAACACAAACGTGTTACTCACTTTTATGGCTTCGTCTCCCGCCACATGTAGGAATGTCGCTCACTGCACTGTTTCTGACTTGTCTGCTACTCCCGTAGCGACACAGAAAAGCTCATAACGCTGCAGCCACGTTCGCCAATTCTCTGCGAGATTCCCCTCCAGACTCAAATTCGGCGGTGGCTTAAAGTGTGCCATTCTTGCCGAGTTTCCCGAGTTTCTTCTGACACCATGTGACGTTTGTCTTGTGTTATGAAATAACTTGACAGGACGACCAGATTTAGTCTAACATCGACTTCCTCATTTAATGTCTCTTCTCCAGCTTCATGCATATACAGAATGCCGTCTCTCGTCCCACATCCGGGTTACTCCCAGTACGGGTACCCGCATAGCTCAATACACTACACAACGAACAACACAAGCGACTCAGTCAACATGAGACCGCGGGTCCATGAGCGTTTTGTGTTCACTCTTTGCAGCGCAGGGCACTGAGTGGCTCTACTGCAGTGCTGACAGCCTTATCAACAGTGCTGCACTTCCTGGTTTAATAGCACAGGCTTCAGGTGCTCAGAGATATATATATATATCTCTGTATGTCATGCATGTCTTAAATGTAATGATTAGATTAGTTTAGATGATTCGATTAGATTCTTATATCTGTATGTTGTGTATGTCATTGATTGATTGATTGAAAAGTTTATTAACAGATTGCAGAATGGGTACAGTACAGTACAGCTCAATACATACAATTGTTAAGGGGATGCAGACCAGAGAAAGACTTTCGTCATAAATGTCATGAATTGAAAATGGGGGACCCTGATGTAAACAAGACGAAACTCTTTCTCTGGTCTGCATCCCCTTAACAATTGTGTGTATTGAGCCGTACTGTATTGTACCCATTCTGAAATCTGTTAATTAAAATGTTCAATCAATCAGTATATATTTGTTATTTATTTTTGGTATAGTGCTTAACAAGCATAATTTAATGTTGCCCAGTTGTGGCCTGTTGAGGGGCAATACATATCAAAAGTTCCAAAACATCTATTCTGTTTGTATTTGTATGATCCACTATATAAACATAGTAATTATAATATCTACATAGCCTACATGGCATTTGATTGGAGGCTAGTCTCACTTTGTCCCACAGCAACATTAAAATAGTTTAGATTTGTGTATGTTGTTTATGTAAAAAAAAATCTTGAAAGTAACGCAATAGTTACTTTCTGAAGTAACTAGTTACTTTTATAATTTGTAACTGAGTAAGTAATTTAGTTACTTTTTGGAAGAAGTAACTAGTAACTGTAACTAGTTACTTTTTTAAAGTAACTTGCCCAACACTGAGATACAGTACAGTATTTTACCATCTGGACACAGCCAGAGTTATATCTGGATTTAGTACCAGGGCAGCACAGACTGTGCATGAAATCTACTACAGTACAGTTACTTTTTTATAATGTAAATAGCTCCACCATATTTCATCAGATTGAGAGCACTTAAAATCATTGGTAAACAAACGTAGTGCTGAAAATACACTTTGACTGCTGTTGTGATACAGTAGGGTTAGGGTCTTTAGGGGAGAACGGGGGACGTTGTCACACGGGTAGGTTGTCACATTCATTATATTTCATCACCAGAGGGTCCTGTCTCCCATATTTTGGTATTTAAATGTCCAGAATTGGGGTCAGAGTTCACCTACATTGTCATCTTTGGAGTGAAACAGCTGAACTTAAGGTGAGAGGACTTTTTGTGTTTTTCATGTCCATTTGTAAATATTCCGCTCCTCAGTATTTTTCTTCTAGGTTTTTAGACAATTGGTTTATAATGAAACAATTATTACCCTTAAAAAGTGTGATGGGATAGCTAATAGTTTAGATTGTTGTTAGCTATCTAACTAGTTGTTAGATGGCTGTTAGCCTTGCTACTATCAAGACATTCCAGTTGGGGTTGGTCGTCACATTTTCTTTGGGGTTGGTTGTCACATGTTGTGTAGGCTATTATTGTTAGGCCGATTTAAGGTGTTCTTATTTTGTTATATAGGATGGCCTAAACATTTATTTCCTGTTTATGTTCATGTTAAGATGCATTAAGTTATGTATTTGTCAACTTGTCAATGCAATTAAACTTTCAAATTTAGTTCTGCCTTCTTGTCTTCTTTTTAAGATTTTTCCCATTAAAACACATGGTGACAACCAACCCCATAGTGTGTGACAACCAGTGATGCCAGTAACGCGTTACTAAGTAACGCGTTATTGTAATCTGATTACTTTTCCCCGAAAATAGTAATCTAACGCGTTAATCTTTAAAAGCCAGTAATCTGATTGCAGTTACTTGTCCAAGTGGCTGTGCATTACTATTTCGTTACTATCTCATTATAAATTCATAATGCAGGCGGAATGCAGTATTTTATTTCGTTTTCGACAGTCAAAAATACATTTTGAGCTGTTTTTCTTTTGGGAGTGACGTGGTGTGGCAGTGAAAGGGTTAAATACAAGAATGTGTCCCGCGGCGTGACTGGTCCCTCTGTCTTTGAGTGACTCTGCTTTGGTCCAATCACATTCCCCATCCACAGTCTGCGAATCAGAGGCAGAGTAGGGCGGGTCTTCACAGCACGTCATGTGACATATGCGCCAATCGTGTGACAGCAGGGCTCCGTCGTCGGAGAATTCCACCCCAAAACGCTTGGCAAAATTAAAAGTGAAACCGCAAGATGACTTTTGCGGTTTCTGTTCAGAATTCCACCCCAAAACGCTCGTCTAAACGTAGCCTCAGTCACTACTTCACGGCGGAGGAAACAAAATACTGTCTACCGCTAAAAACAGCACATCCAATTGCATTGAAAGCATCTGGAATCACAACACTAGCCGACGCTTCGACTAGGTACAGGAGGGTTGATGGTGGCAGAGCAAAAGCTCTTATTTGCCAGATTTACAGTTAATTTACATGTTAAAGAGAGACTGATTGTATGTTTATAGAGAGACATTTATAAAAACAATTTAATAGTTACAGTTGATATAATTGAATAGTTCAGCCTGCATTTGTTAGATGTGATACACTGGTTTTGTAAAACCACTGGCTGGCTGCTCTAATGCTGTGAGCATCATAGACTGTTGCTTTACCATACTTGATGGTACAGAAGCTGAAGCACTAGTTTAACAATTTACGTTATGTGCAGAGAAACAAGTTAAAAACAATTTATGCACTTTCAATAAAGCGTTTAAAAAAAAACTGTTTGGGGAACGACGACGACTTCGTAACCTAGTTACTTTCAAAGTAACTAAGTTACTCTGATAATCAAGTAATCAGTAAAGTAACTTAGATTACTTTTTAAAGGAGTAATCAGTAATCAGTAATCAGATTACTTTTACAAGTAATCTGTGGCATCACTGGTGACAACCATCCCCATGATGGGGTTGGTTGTCACAATGTGTCAGAGTGTCTTTGATAGGTGATTAACTCTTTGTTACAATACGTTGGAAAATGAAAGGGATATACATTTCAAGCCAACATCTTAAGCTTCAATTTAATGTAGGAATGACTATTGAAAGATGTTTTGATGATGAGCAATTCATACTAGAGTAAAAAGTGTGACAACGTCCCCTGTTCTCCCCTACTCTTGGTTACGTTTGAAAAATAAATGCAACATTAATTAATATGGACTGTATATGTGATATTAATTTTGTACCGATACTGGACCGCTCAGGCTTAATGGGTTAAGGCTACAAACAATTTCATGTTTTTATTTTAAAGCGGGGGGGGGGGGGGGGGGTTCTTTCCTGAGACAATTATTGAAGATATCTTGTGGCAGTTTGAGGTCACTGTGGAATGAAAAGAAACGTGAGAGAAATTGCACGAAAATGTAATTCAAACAAGATGTGGATGTCAGAGATTAGAAAAACCAACTGGTGCTTCAACAAATACTGATGTGGTGACTTCCCTGGTTCACCGCGGGCAACGCACCATTATGCAAATGCTGTCTAACCAGTGTAAATGTCAGTGCAATGTTAACACTTTCTTCGCCAGGCTTATGTACCTCATTATACCCCTCTCTGCCAGCTCTATTTGTCTATGGAGAAGTTCCCCTTCTTTGCAGGGCTATAACTTTTTAAATTGTATTGCTAAATTGACATTACTATGGCCCATTCAACGTTAAATAATCTATCGTTCAGGACGTAGGAACGTTATACTTTTTCATTCACATATTCATACTAAAATACGGTCTAAAGTATAAATATGTTTTTATCGTTTTCTGCAGCTTTCTCCAGAACGTGATTTATAGCCCTAAATGCATTATATTGATGATCAAATACAGTTTGATAGCGATCTGCGCGAGATAAAACATTTCAAATGGACGTGCTTCTAGAAGTTACTACTTATCATCTGATGTTGACCGGATGGGGGGAAGGGGGGGTCGTTTATAATTCCGTGGCCAACGTTAGATGATTCATCTAGTGTGGGTGATATGATCATTAGAGCAGTTTATATCGAACACGGTAAAAAAAAAACGCTGAATCTTACCCCAGTCTCCTCGGGCCGTTGGGCGATGAGCGTGGAACAAAAATATTCCTATTATGGGATGTAGAAATATGCGATCCATCTCCAGGTTGTATAATAGTATATACGTCCAAATCATGTTGTTTATCGAGTTATTGGTAACGGATTGCTATCCATTGTGTCTATCTCGAGTCCCGGGACTATTAGCGAGTGATCGGACCGAATTGGAATGAGCACCAGCTTCCGTTTCCTGTTTCCGGTTTGGGCGATCCGCCGATCGGCCACCAGATGGTGCTCTTGAACCGTTGGAGAGTTGAGAGGGGATCAACAGTAGATCTCAAGTCTCCGGGGGAGAAATATGATTGCGATCACAGATTTTTGAAATATTGATCTCAATGACGTGTTACGGCGTCATTGGCAGAATTAGCATGGCGGGGAATGACAAGTTTAGGCGTCTCTGGCAGAGAAAGTGTTAAGAGTCTTATTGCTACAGAGGTATTTTTCTGGCAATATGCCAGACAAACGTAACTGTCCACGTTCATGGGCGGCTACGTGGCGTAGTGGGCAAGGCACTCACCACGAATGACGGAGACGCTGGGCTTGCCTGTTCGAGCCCAGCGCTCCACATTGCTTTCAGTTTAGCTGGTCGTTCATACTAATACACATTGGCCGTATTAGGGGGTGGGAAACTGATGGGTGGGGATCGGGCGTTGTGGCCACTGAGAGATCGAGCTGCGCATGTGAAAAGATGCGACTGCTGTTAAATCAAGTACCGGAGGGGACTTGTGCTATGTATGACTTAGTCCACATTGCAGCCGGCTTGTGGGAGGCAAGAAACAGCGTTCGTGACAGGGGAGGGTTGAATTGGATAATACGAAATTGGGATGGGAGAAAATATAGAAAATGGGAGAAAAAGTGGATACAAAAAAACTGTCCACGTTCACTCTTTAATCTTAAATATCTTAAAAATCTTAAAATAGAAATGGCCGGGCGGTCAGGTGGCGTAGCGGAGATTGCGCTTGTCACTAATGCAGGAGACGCTGCGTTCGAGCCCAGCTCTCGGCGTTGCTACCAGCTTGGCTGGCCGTTAATACTAATACAATTGGCAGTATTAGGGGGTGGGAAAGGTGACGGGTGGGAATCTGGCATTGTGGACAGCGACGCCAACAGGTCAGGTCTCGGCGCTTGCTAAGCGGGGCAGGACTTGGTGGAGATAGTGTGCCCTCTTACACTTCACCAATGAGAGTCCTCGCTGCCAAGTGAAAAAAGCGTCACTGGCTCGACGGCGCACGTCTCGGAGGAAACGTGCATTCGACATCAGGACACCCTTGTACCGACTCGTGGGAGAACATGCGTACAACAACCAGGTAGGGGAGGGGGGGAATTGGCACAACGACTAATTGGGACGGGGAGCAAATCAGAGAAAATAGGAGAAAGAGAAGGTTTAAAATGTTTGTTATGGCCCATGGGGGTGAACAAAAGGCTACTTTATGTATGTGTGTATATATCTGTTTTGGAATTGAATATAAAAGGTGCATGGTGGATATTAAAAGCTGCAGTTCACCCAAAATAACATTATTTCCCCCCTTACTGATATTTATTTATCCATGTGACGTCACTCCAATATGATGAAGCTGAATGGCACTCGGGTTGTGACACTCAAAGCACATTTGGAAAAACTCAAAATCAAAGTTTCTTCCCAGAAATCATGACCCTGTTACTCAAGATAATCCACAGACCATGTTGTGAGCAGTTTCATGTAGGAACTATTTTCTACCAAACTACACCCTCCATAATAATGAATGGGGGTGCACATGAATTGTTCCTACATGAAACTGCCCCTTTAAGAAGGTTGCTGACTTAAACACATGGTGGGTGTTTTAAGAGTTATGGATATTGAATAAATCATCAGTATCCTAAATATCACAGATCTGCCGTCTTGCTAGTGTGAAGGTCATACAGTATTGAGTGAGACCTGCCTTTGCATCATTGATATGACATTTACTTAACACAGGTTTTGTTTAAGTGCCTGTACTCCCGAGAGACGCATGAATCGTGTAGGAGACAAGTCCAATCTATACATGACATTCAAGGCAGTAAGACCTGCATGACATCACACATTATAATGTGCCCTGATCCACAACTTATTTAGACATGCATCTTAGTAAGGAAATGGTTGCAAACCATACCTCGTATCAAACGTCATAATGACATTTCATAGGCTTTGTAACCTTTGAAACGATGTATGATTATTTTGCAACCATTTCCTCAGTAGAACGTACTGTATGAAGAGATATTCTGTGCCCTGGATGCAGAAGCACACAGACTTTATTATGGCAACATGATATACAATTATATAATAATTTAAATAATTATCTAATAATAATAATAATAATAATATAATAACCACAACAATAATACGACTACTAATAATAATGATAATAATAACAGCAACATCAACAACAATAATAATAACAATACTACTTGTAACTGAGGGGTACAATTCCCTGACTGTATTGTTAGATATGATACTTACTACCACTACCTCTTGTACTTTAGACTCTGGCCACCCAGTACTAGGCATAAATAATTATGGTAAACACTCCCACGTAGATGAAACGATCCAACACAAATGTACCAAGTCGAAAGTCTGCGTTTAATAATAATTAATACATAGCAAAAGGTATGTAGAGCAATCACTTAATTACATTTATGATTTGAAATAGGATGCACTTTTATGGCAAATGAGTATTCGTTGGTATATCAATAGAGAACGTCCAATCTCTGGTGGCGCAGGCGGTAAATATACAACCTGGAATATTTAAGGAATAATAGCAATGATACTTTAATGATTATAGAACTGGATACACTAGGGGGGAATTCCGGTCGCTTGTAAGACAACTGGAGAAGGGGGGGGGGGGTAGAGTCTGGCTGTATCCGTCTGGCCGAGGGTATCCTGGGAGAACCCACGGTTGTGCGGCTTGGTGCCTCAGCGATCCTCGATCCACAGATGAAAGCAGTTGGACTCTCTGTGGGCCGGCTTCCTCCGGTCCACGATGGAGAGACGTGAAGCGACCTCGTCGTGTAGAGTGTCTCCTCACCTGTCGTCCTCTCCGGGGGGGGGGGTTTCCAACACACGGCAGTGTTGGTCTTTATCCATAGAATAATCACTGTATACAAAGCATAATCCGTGCCTGGGAAGGCGGGCTGTCGTCGGTAGAATAATCCGGTATGCAGGTCCACTCGCTCGTCGGCTCTGGGGCTCCTCGGGTGCAGCCTCACATGGGGTCGGCCACCCTGGATAAGCAGCCAGTTCTACCTGAAACGATGGGGGTACTGACTACGATAGTATTCTCACCGCACGAAGCACTACATATGAATAGACTATTATTAGCTTAATAGACTACGTCCAACTCGACGATATAGTGCCAAATATGACTATTCAAATATTAATATACACGATGTCTCAATACCGATGGTAGGCCGAACTTGGCCTTACTCCCACACGTGGCGTCGCGGGGAGGCTTTACGTCTGTCACTCTATTGGAGGGTAAGAAACTGGACTAAAAAGGAAGTCCTACTTTAGTAGCGCAGTATATATACGCACTATGAACAAATAGTACCATTAGTGGTGCGGTAGCCAGATTCCTACGCGGAACTAGGACTTGTTCGTACATGTTGAGCGGTACGTTTGAACTGGGTCTGGGGGGTATGGCAGCCTGGCACCAAGGTCTCGACCAATAGTAGAATGGAGACTATTATGGGATGTTCAGTAGGCTAGAATGGATATTCAATGCATATTGTACAAGGAATATACAAGGGATATCAGGGAATATTAGAGAATATACAAATACAATTAAATATATATATATAAATGAATATATATATTCGGTTTAATCTGGCCCTTCACAACAGCCACCCCCTGATTGGTCCCAGACCTAATCAGTTAAGCAGAGACAGATTAATCGCGTTGTCTATTTACACATAAGGGTTTGCTGTAGGGGTCAGTCAACTTCACAAAGTCATAGGGTTATAGGGTCATGGTCATCATCGATTGTGTCTGGGAGTCGGGGCAGTTCTATGAGCCTCGCCACGGGACGGGTGTAAGTGCGACCCTGGACAAGCACTTCAGCTGCTCGGACCTTGCCGTCGGCACCGGTGATCACTTTGCTTACGCGGCCGGCCGGCCACATAGCTCTGGGCAGTGATTGATCAATAATCATGACGACTGTTCCTTCTGTCAAATTGTCTCTCTCCTTTACCCACTTCTGGCGGGTCTGTAGAGACGGTAGGTAGTGCAGTAGGAATGTCCTTTGTTGTGCACTCTCTATGGTAGTGCAATCATCTATGTTGGGGTCTGCGGAGATAACAGTGCTCAATCCACAGAACATAGGTTTCTTATTCTCAGCCTCCTCTTGACTGGCTTCCCTCGGGATAGGCGTGGGCCACTCTCCTTCCGGGAGCTTTAGGAATGCTGGGCCGTCACTGTAGACATTGCGACGGGTGAGGTCATCTAGGGGCATTCCCCGGGTGATGACGTCAGCTGGGTTCTGTTTTGTATCAACGTAGCGCCACTCTGTTTCTCCGGTTAACTCTTCGGTTAAGTCTTGAATCTCGGTGACTCTGACTCCCACGAAGACTTTGTACTTGCATGAGTCCGATTTGATCCAGGCGAGTACTGTCGTGGAATCTGACCACAGGATTGTTCTAGACACCGGTATGGTGAGCTCACGTTGGATGAGCGTGGCTAGGTGCGCTCCGGCTAGGGCTGCGCAGAGCTCTAGACGTGGGATAGAGTGTTGCTTGCCTGGGGCTATTCTCGAGCGGGCGAGGACAAATGCTGTGTAGATCTCTCCCCCCTCTTCTTGGGCCCGCAAGTAGGCTACTGATCCGTATGCGACCTCTGAGGCGTCACTGAAGACGTGTAAGTCCATTTTACATGTCTCTGGCCTCACCGTGGGTGGGAAGTAGCTTCTGCGCATATTAACGCCTGGGAGTGAGTGGAGCTCCATCTCCCACTCTCTCCAGGTGGATGCAAGGTGTGCGGGAATGGGGTCGTCCCAGCCCTGGTCCTTGTCCCACAATGCTCGTACAATCATTTTTGCCCTGGTGGTGTACGGTAGAATACATCCTAGTGGGTCATATTGTCGGGCGAGTGTTGTGTACACACTCCGTCTGGTGGTCGGCGCCGCCGCCGGCCTTCCCTGCTCCGTAGTCAGGGGCTTGTGTCTGTAGTGAAGCGAATCTGTTTTGAATCGCCACACCAATCCCAGGGTCATCTCCTGGGCTTCTCCCGGGATTGTAGCCATCCAGGTCTCGCTGCTGGCTGCCTTGTCCTCGGAGGAGAGGCTGCGCAGTACTTGCGGATCGCTGCTGGCCCACTGCCTGAGATCAACGCCGCCTTTGATCAATGAGGCGCGGAGTTTAATCAGGAGAGCCTCGGCTTCTTCCTGGGTTGAAAGGCTTTGTAGACAGTTGTCTACGTAGAAGCTGTTCTTTACGCTGTGTCGGACCTCTTCGTCCGCTGCTGGGTCCTCTGCTACATGTTTCTGTAGTGCAAATGTAGCACAGCAGGGGCTGCACGTCGTTCCGAAGGGGAGGACTTCCCATTGGTAGATGGCTGGGTGCTCATCTCCTGGCTTCTCTCTCCATAGGAACCGTAACAGGGGCTTGTCCTCCTCTACTAATCTCACCTGCAGGAACATTCCTTTAATGTCCCCGCTGATGGCCACCTTTTCCTGGCGGAAGCGGAGTAGAACGCCGAGTAGGGAGGGGCCGAGTGTGGGACCGGGCAGTAACTCTTTATTCAGATTTTGGGATCCGATCTGGTAGCTGCAGTTAAATACTATGCGGTCTTTACCGTTGTGATGGACCTTGTGGTGAGGCACGTACCACGATTCAGTGGTCTGGTCAGCCTCTTTAATGTCCATCTTTGTGACGTGTCCCGCTGTGATGAGCTTCTCAATCTCGGCGCGGTATACACTCTCTTGGGCGGGGTTCTTGGCTAAGCGCCGCTCCGTGTTCAGCAGGTACCGTTCTGTGGCGTCTGTCTTGGCGTGGAAAGTAGGCATTCCTTCTCGCCGCAGGAGTGGCGTGGCGTATCTCAACACGCCGTTGACCGGGACTCTCTTGGTCCCTGTCTCGAGGAGGTGAATGGCGTAAATGTCATCTTTAGAGCGAATGTCTTTCTTTCCGTTCTTAAAGGGCATTTGTTCCAAGGTCCATAGCCGCTCTACGTGTTGCAGGAGTGCGGTCTCTCCCTCTGTGACTCGGGAGTGGAGACATCTAGTGGCTGTACTTCGGTTGAGAGATTTGGCGAGCGGGCCTTGGAGAGTCCATCCCAAACGGGTCTCGACTGCTGCAGGACAGCCTCGGGGTCCGGTATGAACCCGGTCTATCGGGACAATGAGGTCTGCATGGTCGGAGCCTATCAACAGGGTCGGCATAGCATTGTCTATGAGCGGGATCGGTAACTTGCGCAGATGTGCATATTTCTCCATCAGCTTGGCGACGGGGTATGTGTACCGCGACAGTCCTATTTCTTGGCTGGTGAAAGCGTCTGTAATCTGGTACCGTCGCTCAGGCTGGCCGCTTGCTGCGATAGAGAATGAGACATTCTCGCCCTTTATCGTCTTCAAATCTCGTCTTATTGTCCGAATTGTCATTTGGGTTTCGCTTCCCCGCAGCCCTAGCTGGGCCGCAGCGGAGGCGAGCAGAAGGGTCTTCTCTGACCCGTCATCGAGGACGGCGTAAGTGTCCAGGACTTTATTCTGGTAGCTTAGTGTCACACGCACTACTTTTAGGAGTACTCGGGCTCCACTGCTGCTGGCGGGATCGATGTACATGACGCTCGCTTTGCTGCTGGATGGTGCGGGTGAAGGGCGCCGTCTGTTACTGTCGTGAAGTATGTCCAGATGGGCTCCATCGCACTTGGTGCACCTTTTCTTTAAGCGGCATTCGGCTGCCATGTGTGAGCGCGCACAGCGAAAACAGCGCTTGTTGGACTCTATCCATTGACTTGCTTCCTCCGTGTTCAGCTTGGGGAAGGAGTCACATTGCGCTAGCCAGTGTTCTTTCTCACAGTAGGGGCACACTATCTTCCACTTCTCCGTTCTGGAGGGGGTACTGTGGCTCCTGCTGCTCGGTACTGACTCCGATTGGTGCATCACAGTCACCGATCTTCTTCCATCATTTAGTCGTCTGGTTCCTTCTCTGGAGCCAGGGGTGCTCCGTCCGAATGTATCTAGCCGTAGGCTGCTGACTTCTCTCGCCAGGAAGTCTGCTAGATCGAGGAGGTTCGGTTCGGGGCCATTCGGGTCTCGGTGGTCTCTCTGCCGCCTAAAACGCTCCTGTCGAGCGGGCGGCAGCTTCTCCAAGATCCTTTCCACATTTGAGTTGGCGTAAAGTTCATGCCTCCCCTTCTCTCTCTGCGCTCCCAACATCCCTAACAGGGACTGCACTCTGATGGACAGGTCGTCCAGTGCTCGATTGTCTATTGCTGGGGGTAAGCGGTCGATGTGTCGGATCTCCTGGATCACGTAATCCCATATGCGCCCATACCTCTGGTCCAATGCTACCAGCGCTGCTGTGTATGGGGTGGTGGAAGTCGCGTAGGCGAGCGCTGTATTATGTGCGCGGGGTACCTTTAAGTGCTTCAGTAGGATGGCGTATTTATGGCGTTCATCCAATACATCCACCAACATGGTCTCCAGACACATGCGGAGTTCTGTATACTGGGCCCGGTTCTCTTGGGTGAAGTCGGGTACCATAGGCGTGCCAATGTATGACGCTGACTGTGGATACATCGGCGAGCGTTGGGGGAGAGGCCTCCTAGGCGAGTCTCCTCCCGCTCCTTGGTATGGGCTGGTACCGGCAGTGTACCATGGCCCGCTTGTCCAGGTGCTGTTCCTCGGTGCGGGTCGTGCGTCGTGCTCACCCGTGTATAGAGTCGGGGGTCTGTAGCGCAGCTCCGCGGGAGTATAGCCTGGGCTGTACCGGACCTCCTGGTCCGGTAGAGTACTGTGCTGTCGTTGGGCGTGGTTCTCCTCCTCTTCCTCTTCGTCTTCAGTTAGGTCATCCAGTGCTTGTAGTCTCTGGTTTAGCCTCTCCACAGGATATGCTGCTCCTTCCCGGTTGCTAGGTCTCGCTTGGACCGGTGGGGGGAGGTGGTCTGTGGGGGGTATAGACCTCGTCTGTTGGTCAAGTTCAGGGTTGTTTACTCGGCTAGGGGATGCCGCCCTGGAGGTGTGTCTAGACGAGTTCCTGGAGCCTCTGGCGGAGGGAGAGGGTGTTGTCCGTCTGATCAGCTGTTCTATTAGTTGCGCTTGCTGTCTGTCGCGCTCTGCGTCCCGTAGAGCACCAGCAGCTGCTCACTGGCTGTCTGCTCGGTCTCGGGCCACATTCTCTTCCATCTGAATGCGTCTTATTTCTAGACGTATATGCTCTTCTTCGCTCCGCTGCTGGATCTGCAATCGGTCGCGTTCAGCAGCGGCGTTCAGGCTGATGAGGAAGGCCTGCTGTAGGGTCCTCTCTGCCTCGCTGGGAGAAGGCGGTTGTATAGGGGAGCCTTCCCTCGGGGTACTCCTTGCGGAGCCTTGGAGCTCTATCTCCACGGTGCTCTCCCCGTCTTCTTCCGTGCCGAGTTCTCTCTCGGTAGCGTTGTATTCCTCCCGGGACTCATCGGGGACTACTTCTTCAGTACTGGCGGGGTGTGAAGTCATGTCTGGTTCCCACTGGTCCCCACCGTGAGCTTGGTCAGTTACATTAGAACCCGTAGGGGCCTCTATGGTCGGGGTAGTCTGGGCGTTGGGGTTAGACATACTTTTACTTTCTAGTTTTACCGCGTTTACTGTTAGTAGAAGACTAGGTTGTTGACTGACAGCGTAAGCCTCTAAGTACTGAGGGAGCCGTCGTTCGCGCTGCGGGCGTTGGTTAGGAGGATCGTTTCGTGGAGTGTTCATCATAGGCCATTTCAATATTAATAACACTATATTAATATTACACTAATTACCATCCGGCTCGAAGGACCAATTGTAACTGAGGGGTACAATTCCCTGACTGTATTGTTAGATATGATACTTACTACCACTACCTCTTGTACTTTAGACTCTGGCCACCCAGTACTAGGCATAAATAATTATGGTAAACACTCCCACGTAGATGAAACGATCCAACACAAATGTACCAAGTCGAAAGTCTGCGTTTAATAATAATTAATACATAGCAAAAGGTATGTAGAGCAATCACTTAATTACATTTATGATTTGAAATAGGATGCACTTTTATGGCAAATGAGTATTCGTTGGTATATCAATAGAGAACGTCCAATCTCTGGTGGCGCAGGCGGTAAATATACAACCTGGAATATTTAAGGAATAATAGCAATGATACTTTAATGATTATAGAACTGGATACACTAGGGGGGAATTCCGGTCGCTTGTAAGACAACTGGAGAAGGGGGGGGGGGGGGTAGAGTCTGGCTGTATCCGTCTGGCCGAGGGTATCCTGGGAGAACCCACGGTTGTGCGGCTCGGTGCCTCAGCGATCCTCGATCCACAGATGAAAGCAGTTGGACTCTCTGTGGGCCGGCTTCCTCCGGTCCACGATGGAGAGACGTGAAGCGACCTCGTCGTGTAGAGCGTCTCCTCACCTGTCGTCCTCTCCGGGGGGGGGGTTTCCAACACACGGCAGTGTTGGTCTTTATCCATAGAATAATCACTGTATACAAAGCATAATCCGTGCCTGGGAAGGCGGGCTGTCGTCGGTAGAATAATCCGGTATGCAGGTCCACTCGCTCGTCGGCTCTGGGGCTCCTCGGGTGCAGCCTCACATGGGGTCGGCCACCCTGGATAAGCAGCCAGTTCTACCCGAAACGATGGGGGTACTGACTACGATAGTATTCTCACCGCACAAAGCACTACATATGAATAGACTATTATTAGCTTAATAGACTACGTCCAACTCGACGATATAGTGCCAAATATGACTATTCAAATATTAATATACACGATGTCTCAATACCGATGGTAGGCCGAACTTGGCCTTACTCCCACACGTGGCGTCGCGGGGAGGCTTTACGTCTGTCACTCTATTGGAGGGTAAGAAACTGGACTAAAAAGGAAGTCCTACTTTAGTAGCGCAGTATATATACGCACTATGAACAAATAGTACCATTAGTGGTGCGGTAGCCAGATTCCTACGCGGAACTAGGACTTGTTCGTACATGTTGAGCGGTACGTTTGAACTGGGTCTGGGGGGTATGGCAGCCTGGCACCAAGGTCTCGACCAATAGTAGAATGGAGACTATTATGGGATGTTCAGTAGGCTAGAATGGATATTCAATGCATATTGTACAAGGAATATACAAGGGATATCAGGGAATATTAGAGAATATACAAATACAATTAAATATATATATATAAATAAATATATATATTCGGTTTAATCTGGCCCTTCACAACACTACTACTACTACTACTACTACTACTACTACTACTACTACTACTACTACTACTACTAATAATAATAATAATAATAATAATAATAATAATAATAATAATAATAATAATAATAATAATAATAATAATAATAATAATAATAATAATAATAATACACTATTAATTATATTAATTATATAACATTGAGAATACATAAAAGAAAGAATAATGTAAATGACCTGTTCTGGGCTGATGGCTAGGTGTATAGCTGGTAATGGCTGGGCATGGAGTGTGACAGGGAAATTTATCAACACACTTATCTCTCTCACACACATATCCTTCATTCATATCTCTCACCCTCTCTCTCACTCTCTATCATCTCTCTTTCTATCACACACACACACATACTCACATCCACGTAGCCTTCACATATTCCTCATAAAACACACTCACATCCACGTAGCATTCACATATTCCACATAACACACACACTCACATCCATGTAGCCTTCACATATTCCACATAACACGCACACTCACATCTACGTAGCCTTCACATATTCCACATAACACACACACTCACATCCACATAGTAGCATTCACATATTCCACATAACACACACACTCACATCCACATAGCATTCACATATTCCACATAACTGTTACGGTTCCACCTACACAATCCTCTCTGCCTCCGTCACACACCTCCATGTCTGTCTCTAACCCCGTGTCTGTGTCTTCGGCACAGGTGAAAATAATCACGCTGATTCTATCAGCTCTTTAATCTTTTTAATCTCTTTAATTTAATCTTTCAAAATGTTCAGTTGGTATCGCATGCACTTATCTGTATTTCACTACACATATGAGTGCATGCCTACCAACTGCTCGCCTGTTTTATTGCAACACTACTATCACCAACATCTAAGAAGGGAGATCCCCTTGAATGGCCCTTCTAAGGTTTCTCTCCTCCACATTGCCTGTGGTGCATTTTTTCCTATTGCTAGGTTTTAGTGAGTTTTTCCTTACCTTCGCGTGGGGTATGTCTGGGAGTGTTGCATTTATTTATTTTGCATTTATTTAAAAAATGTTTGACTTTATGGTGTTCTTGTTTTGTTCTTGACTTATTGTGATGTTTCTTCTTGATTTGTTTAAAGAAGACGTGTCCGGCCCATGGGGACATTAACGTGTGTTGTCGGGCCTTACAAATATTTGATTTGATTTGATTTGATGGGTGGAGACTCCGCACCTGCCTGCTAATCACCACACCACATTACAAGATACCAGGATCTCCATGCATCAGCGTCAGATCTTAGTTTTAAGATGCCCTGGCAAGTATGTTTGATATTCCTTCCAGTTAACACTAGAACAGACATGGAGAAAATGTCACTGATTACCGCCGGAAGGGGACAGATGACCCCACAGCTTATATGAGAAATATGAGAAAAATAAACAGTGTAAACTATATAATGACCTCTTAATATAAAAATATGAGGTTTACCACAGGTTTGAGTGACAAACAAATAAAAATAATAATAAATACAAATATTATTATTTTTTTATTATTATTTTTGGATGGAAGAGCCACACATTGACGAGCAAAGAGCCAAATGCGGCTCGCGAGCCATGGGTTGGCCACCCCTGCGCTAGATGCTCACAAAGTGCTGTGACTTTCCACATATATATTCCATATATATGTGGAATAACATTCTAATTACATTTTCCTGAAGTCATTTTGAAATTTCAGAAACCGTGCCAGATAAAACAGGTACTTTTAGGAAAAGTCATTGAGTGACAGAGCTGGAGCTCGACCGAGTGACAAGGATACATTTATTGAAAATGCCTAGGGGTCATTTGACCCCTTGTCAGCTGTGCTAGTTAGTGTGGGTGACCTGGCGAAGCCAGGTTGCAACCCACACTATACATATCCATACTCTTTTTCTTTCTTTCTTTATTCCACCGATTTTGCCAACACACTCGTGCCAGAGCGTTCACGCCCCATACACGTGAAAGGTATCAAAACGACCGGCTTGCTCCAACTCGATGTGCTATTCGAACTCGTAAAGTTTCACCGCACCGTCTGGCTACGAATCGACTTTAAACGGTAAAATTTCGGAAATACAGTGCAATTTAGAGTTTCAAACACTTTGCAACACGTAAGCGTTCGCGCACCATACACGTGAAAGGTATCAAAACGAGCGGCTTGCCTATGGCAACTGCGGTCTTCGAACCCGTAAAAGTTTCACCGCACCGTCTGGCTACGAATCGACTTTAAACGGTAAAATTTCGGTCCCATTGGGAATGCATTGCATTTTAGCAATGCAGTGTAGCAGCTGAAATAATCTTTTTCCCCCTACCTTGGGTGAATTGCGAGTGTGATCTCAATTTTGGACGTAGAAATAAAACAAACACATCAAAACGATGACACGGCTGTCATCCCGCTCACAAAAGAAAAATAAATGGAATTGGACATTTCTATCTCAACTGACGACCATTTGTTTGAAGGTTCTCCTCCCCATTGACCGCCATGCAATCGCCCTCTAGAAATCAATTTTTTTTTAGCCTTCTGTTCCGATCGCCGAAGGAGTGCCACAATATCGCACGAATGCCACAATCTCGCGCACAACCCTTCGCCTACTCGTTGTAGTGCTCTTGTGCGAGTCTCAACGCTTCATCTCTTATAGTTTTCTTTTAATCAACGTGACAATGCAGTCATGTAAAGAAATTTCAGAATATGCAAGTCATTGTGCTCATGGCTGATTGGTTCAGGCTTAACAGCTGTGAGGCTCAGGGCTCATGGCTGAGCTGACCTGCCAATGACATCATCCACTTAACCCATCATTGGCCATCACTGTGTTGCACTACTGAATTGCAGGCCAGCGCCCTCTGTCTTGTGGGTTGTGTCATTGTACTCAGTAGGGATATCCTCTTTCATTTTTCATTGGTCCATGTTGACCCCCTTTCATTGGTCGATGTTGACCACTCCCCCGATCCTTAGACCACGCCCCCTTAGGCCACACCCCCTCAGTGTATCTCTTGAACCGTTTGTCGTAGAGGCTTGCGGATTGTGCCATTGGTCGATGTTGACCACCTTTCATTGGTCGATGTTGACCACTCCCCCTGTTGACCACCTTTCATTGGTCGATGTTGACCACTCCCCCGATCCTTAGACCACGCCCCCTTAGGCCACACCCCCTCAGTGTAACTCTTGAACCGTTTGTCGTAGAGACTTGGGGATTGTGCCATTGGTCGATGTTGACCACCTTTCATTGGTCGATGTTGACCACTCCCCCGATCCTTAGACCACGCCCCCTTAGGCCACACCCCCTCAGTGTATCTCTTGAACCGTTTGTCGTAGAGACTTGCGGATTGTGCCATTGTACTCGGTGTAATAGTGTAATAGTGTGTAATAGTGTAATAGTGTGTAATAGTGTAATAGTGTAATAGTGTGTAATAGTGTGTAATAGTGTAATAGTGTAATAGTGTGTAATAGTGTAATAGTGTAATAGTGTGTAATAGTGTGTAATAGTGTGTAATAGTGTAATAGTGTGTAATAGTGTAATAGTGTCTAATAGTGTAATAGTGTGTAATAGTGTAATAGTGTAATAGTGTGTAATAGTGTAATAGTGTAATAGTGTGTAATAGTGTAATAGTGTAATAGTGTAATAGTGTGTAATAGTGTAATAGTGTAATAGTGTGTAATAGTGTAATAGTGTGTAATAGTGTAATAGTGTAATAGTGTAATAGTGTGTAATAGTGTAATAGTGTAATAGTGTAATAGTGTGTAATAGTGTAATAGTGTAATAGTGTGTAATAGTGTAATAGTGTAATAGTGTGTAATAGTGTAATAGTGTAATAGTGTGTAATAGTGTAATAGTGTAATAGTGTGTAATAGTGTAATAGTGTGTAATAGTGTAATAGTGTGTAATAGTGTAATAGTGTAATAGTGTGTAATAGTGTAATAGTGTGTAATAGTGTAATAGTGTAATAGTGTGTAATAGTGTAATAGTGTGTAATAGTGTAATAGTGTAATAGTGTGTAATAGTGTAATAGTGTGTAATAGTGTAATAGTGTAATAGTGTGTAATAGTGTAATAGTGTGTAATAGTGTAATAGTGTAATAGTGTGTAATAGTGTAATAGTGTGTAATAGTGTAATAGTGTGTAATAGTGTAATAGTGTAATAGTGTGTAATAGTGTAATAGTGTGTAATAGTGTAATAGTGTGTAATAGTGTAATATTGTGTAATAGTGTAATAGTGTAATAGTGTGTAATAGTGTAATAGTGTGTAATAGTGTAATAGTGTGTAATAGTGTAATAGTGTGTAATAGTGTAATAGTGTAATAGTGTGTAATAGTGTAATAGTGTAATAGTGTGTAATAGTGTAATAGTGTAATAGTGTGTAATAGTGTAATAGTGTGTAATAGTGTAATAGTGTGTAATAGTGTAATAGTGTGTAATAGTGTAATAGTGTGTAATAGTGTAATAGTGTTATAGTGTGTAATAGTGTAATAGTGTAATAGTGTGTAATAGTGTGTAATAGTGTAATAGTGTAATAGTGTGTAATAGTGTAATAGTGTGTAATAGTGTGTAATAGTGTAATAGTGTGTAATAGTGTAATAGTGTAATAGTGTGTAATAGTGTAATAGTGTAATAGTGTGTAATAGTGTAATAGTGTAATAGTGTGTAATAGTGTAATAGTGTGTAATAGTGTAATAGTGTAATAGTGTGTAATAGTGTAATAGTGTGTAATAGTGTAATAGTGTAATAGTGTGTAATAGTGTAATAGTGTGTAATAGTGTAATAGTGTGTAATAGTGTGTAATAGTGTAATAGTGTAATAGTGTGTAATAGTGTAATAGTGTGTAATAGTGTAATAGTGTAATAGTGTGTAATAGTGTAATAGTGTGTAATAGTGTAATAGTGTGTAATAGTGTAATAGTGTAATAGTGTGTAATAGTGTAATAGTGTAATAGTGTGTAATAGTGTAATAGTGTGTAATAGGGTGTAATAGTGTAATAGTGTAATAGTGTGTAATAGTGTGTAATAGTGTAATAGTGTGTAATAGTGTGTAATAGTGTAATAGTGCAATAGTGTGTAATAGTGTAATAGTGTGTAATAGTGTAATAGTGTTATAGTGTGTAATAGTGTAATAGTGTAATAGTGTTTAATAGTGTTATAGTGTGTAATAGTGTAATAGTGTAATAGTGTGTAATAGTGTAATAGTGTAATAGTGTGTAATAGTGTAATAGTGTAATAGTGTGTAATAGTGTAATAGTGTAATAGTGTAATAGTGTGTAATAGTGTAATAGTGTAATAGTGCAATAGTGTGTAATAGTGTAATAGTGTAATAGTGTTATAGTGTGTAATAGTGTAATAGTGTAATAGTGTGTAATAGTGTGTAATAGTGTAATAGTGTGTAATAGTGTAATAGTGTGTAATAGTGTGTAATAGTGTAATATTGTGTAATAGTGTAATAGTGTTGCGGGTTGTGTCATTGCACTCAGTAGGGATATCCTCTTTGATTGGTCTATGTTGACCACTCCCCCGATCCTTAGGCCGCGCCCCCTTTTTGTATCCTTTGAACCGTTTGTCATAGAGACTCGCGAGAGACCCTCTCCCCCGTTGGCCGGCGGTGCACAGGCGTCACCCACACTTTCACAATTTCCCCCCGCGCGGAATTGTCTAGTGTTAATATGTTTTTGTTGTTGTTTCTATGTTAACCCTATTCCTGTTTTTGTGTATGCACCCGTTCCGTCTAATGTTTTCGTGTTTTTGTAATCGTGTTTTTCCCGCGTGCCTGCCTTCGTTCTGCTGTGAAGACTAATTTTTGTTTTTCTCCTCTGTTGTCTTCACAGCATCACTCCTGTGCTTCCCACCGGTCACGGTCATCCACCCGCCAGGCTCAAGACGCACATACACACCGCACTTGTGTTTATTCACTTTTTGCAACGTATTATTAAATGCCCTACACTACAGGGTTGGACATTCTCCTGTCTCCTGTGTTGTGCATTTGAGCCTACCTGTTACCAGTTCCTAACAATAACACACACACATGTATACTCACATCCACGTAGCATGCATATATTCCACATAACACACATACTCACATCCACGTAGCCTTCTCTGTCTGCGTACCATATTAATCACAGGCGGTGTCTGAGGAAGGTATGCAAAGTTGTAAAGGACACCTCTCATTCCGATCACGGTCTGTTTTCCCTCCTTTCCTCTGGGAGGTGCTATAGGAATCTATAAGCTTCTTCCCCTCAGCTGTCATCTCTCTGATCTCTGTACCACGATGACAGCCCCACCCCCATACCATATAAATTCTGAACACTGTTACCCTTACTGTACGAACTCTGAACTATGTTGCCTATACTCAATTGATACCTGCCTATACTGCCTTCACTCACTGTCTACAACTGCCTTACACTGTAATCATAACTACCTACCTCAAACTATAGTCTAGCCATATAACTCTATATTATAGAGTGTACAATAATGGAGAATATACCATATATATTTGTATATATTAATATTTACTGTATATATATATATCCACATCTGCAATATACCTGCAAATAATCCTTTTTACATACCTGTATATACTATCTGTATCTATATACATATCCCCTACCTACTTCTATTCCTTACCTACTCTTACTAGTCATAGGGCAGGCCAGTATGACTTACTACCATAGTGTTTCTATAACTGTATCACTGTACATAATACTGTAACACTGTACATACATCTGATTATCATTATTACTCAGTATTACTCATTTATAAAGTTTAATCACTTGTACATTGGATATTGCTATTGCACTTTACTGTTACATTTGCACTCTGGTTAGACTCTGGTATTTGTGTTATGTTGGAATAATACGACCACATGTTGTTGACTGTCTTTACTGAACTTCAGACACACACTAACGTACATCACAACGTTGACCTAAAGTGTGACGTCCGGACCATATGCCGTGACGTGAACTAGAACACGACACTGTCGTAATAGTCAAAACACTGGGTTAAGTGCTGGCACTCGCTAGAGTACCAGACGTAAAATGTTTTATCTAATCTAATCTAATCAAAGACGCCATTGTCCGCCTCCGTGAATAATACAATGATTCCACATCAGAGTGACACAAAAACACGCACTCACACCAGTTCATGAGTATATTAAAAACAATGCCTTGGGACCTGTTCGCCGGGGTTTTTATTTTCTGTTAAGTTCTTTATTCTTTTCAAGTCTACCTCCTGCTCTAGGGTGGAAATGGGAGGGAGAGAAACGCTACTGTAAGCAGCCATGAGGCAGCGCCGTCATCCTCCACTTCACAGCGGAAATAAACTGACCTATACCGCTTGTACACCAAACGCTGATTAACCCTCACATCGGAGCATTAGGCTACGGTGGCCTAGGAGTCAGAAAAGCCAGCTTGTGACCAGAAGGTCACTAGTTCAAATCCCCTCACCAGCTGGGGGAATCTGGATGGGTGGGGGGGAGTGAACAGATGTCGCCCTCCTCCCCTCTTTCAGCTGCTACAGCTCAGGTACTCCTCAGAAAGGCCATTCAAGCTGCTCTGGTAGCTCAGCTGGCCGGTGGCTAATCACTCGACAGCTCCGTCCAGGTGTGGGGGGCGTGTGTGTGTGAGTGTGTGTGTGTAGCCGTGTATTATTGACACATGCTGTTGTGTGATTATTGTCATTGATTTCTGCTTTGTTCTGCAATGATCTGATTCATTGATGCATACTTTTTTGCGATCAAATGTTTTATTCAATTGTTTTTTAGGCACATTAGCTGAAAGAGTTGTGGGCAGTCTGGTAACTTTGGTCTGGAGGTCTATCCCTCTGTGTAGACCTAGTAGTGTAGCCCATAGTGGATGTGTTGGAGAATTCTGCTTGCTGAAGTGAATATGAAAGGCAATATTAACAATGTGGCTCAACGTTGTGCACTGAAATTACAAATGACCCGCGACTGCACTTTTGCTATAAATGACAGAATTAAGGCTTTGATGGATTTTGCCCTGTCAATATCCAAATGCAGAGGTTGCTTTGTGTAATGCTAAATACTTTGCAGAGCTTTTGCGTTCCCAGATCTGCTAGTAATGTACTGTTATCCAGACTTAAATAATTGACGTTTGCATACTGTACGCCTCGTGGTGCACAATTCTCACACACAGTTGCTGTTTAATCCATCTAGCTATGATAGACCATGCAAACTAAATCTGAAATGCACCCAAACAGCAGATTTAAAGATGCTGGAAAATATCATGTGATATAGCTCACTGTGATGCTTCCATTTTTACAAATGATCCGAGGTTCAGCTGCGTGCCTAACCGTGGGGGGTGACCCGTACGGATCACGGATCAACTGTGATCCGTTACACCCCTAACTTGCATACAGTCTGGCTCTTGTCCAGCTCCTTTTTCCCTTCAACTTCATAAAAGCCATGTTTCCATGCACTGGATTTTCGTCACGGCTGTCTTCTGTCATGTGCGCTCCATATACTGTCCGGTCCGGCACTGCACTTCCGCACTTCCGAGTTCCACGGCACACCTTTTTTTTCCCGTTCCATCAACATTAGTTAGAATATACATTAACTAATGACATTTTTGCGGATGGATTCAGAATTGTCCACGGCCACATCGCGATGCATCGCGATTCCCCCACCCCTAGTTCAGAATGTGTGAACTACTTGGCCACCGTAGTACACCTCTCTCAAATGGAGGCATGGGGTGGTGTTTCCATTACAGGATTTTCTTTTATGCCCCCCCCCCCCCCCCCCCGCCTCACATTCACATGCAAAAAACGTATCTATTAACCACAGCAGGTGTCATCTTAATGTTATCTCTGGTAGCGTGATCACAACACCTGTCATTATCGCCCTCTTACACTCGCGGGGAAAGAAAATCCATATGCTAATTTTCAAATTCACATTCCCCACTGAGAGCTGGGTCACCGGGAGGTCACCGGGAGTGAGCCTCGACTACAAGGGATGAATTGTTAATTAAATGGAGAGGTTGGTAGCTTAGCAAGCTACTCAAAGTAGCAGATACTGTAGATGGGTTTCTAATTTATTTATTTAATCCAGGTCGATAGAAACATCAAAACATGTACCGTGACAAACAGAGGTGACGTAAACCAGGGAACCAGCTAAATAAGTGAGGTGTCGGGATACTTGTATCGCTGTTGAATAATTCCTGCTGCCCTGCTTCTATGCACTGTGTGTGTATCTGCTGACATCATGACGTGTCTCTGTGTGTTTAGCTTGTCCTGAGCTTGGTATCGGGACACAAATTGGAAACATTTTATCCACCAAATAGAGTGAATGTACAGGAGTTTGTCTCTGTGGCTATGGTGCAAATACATAAGATCAACACCTCACACAGGTTCCAAGATGTGAGCAGAGGAGCTGGTCATACATATATTACTATTGGTACACGTGTGCTGTTTCTTATTGGATGCAGTTTCTCCTTCTATCTCAGGACTGTATGCATTTGTCTGCGAAAAGGAAAAGCTCTAATAAACATTCCAGAAGTTTGTCAGCGTCTTGATATATCTCCACATGTCCTCCGTGTTTATTTTCCCTTATCGCAGCGCAGCAGTTGGCATAATGCTAACAGTGTCTCAGCTTGTCCCACCGTGCCATCAGTAACGCAGCCTGTTGTTGATGCAATGTTTGAATGTTTGCCTACGTCTTTAGCTGCTGGAGTTTGGATTCCAGACGTTCGGATACAGATACAGCCGCGGTAGAACTGAATACAATACTCATGCTCAGAACTGTTCCATTAAACACAGTGATAGTATTATAACTCGGTGGGCCACTACCGACCACATCGGCAATGAAACTGCCAGACTCGGTGTGCTGGAGTTTATGTGGCTCGCTCGTTATCATTTGGATTCATGCATGTTGACCCTTACACACATTTAGAGTTTTACAGGAAAAAAGGTGAATGTGTTTTAGAATATCGCCTTTATTATTTCTCTACTCCTAATATAATATCAAACCAGATATGTATTATTCAATATCAAGTGTCATCAAATCATGTTCATGAGAATCGCCTTAAAAGTTACACATGCAGGTTAATTAATACATTAATATTACAAACTGCACAGTGGATTAGAAATCTTATATTTCAGCATTTGTCCTGGCTTGATGACAGCATGGTTCTGGTCTATTGTGGAATTGATAGCAGAATATGTTCTCTATAAAACATGTCTATCATATCCTGCCAACTGCCAAATATGAGATGCTGAGATGGGGTTGAATGTAAAAATATATTTGATCCACTGTGCCCCAGTAACGGGGTACAGTGGATCGCTACCTGGGGCACTGTGAATCAGTCCAGATATTATACATTATTTTTTCACAAACAGCATCTTTATTGTGTGAACGAAGCAAAACTTTCATGTACAAATAAGACATGTCAACAATAGACATATCAACCAGACCAACAGTTTAAAATACTGAAACAATATGAAATGTTTTGCTATACTAGTAGCCTATGTAAAACCCAGCGTAGTGCTGGGAACTTTCGCACACGCATCTGACACATCCTGTACATTTGTGGAAATGAATGTGAATGATACATCATGGTCTCTGACTTCACAAGTCTGTCCAGGTTTACTGATGTACAAAGGACCCCTCCTGGCTACATTCCTATCTGTGAACAAGATAATCACGGCAACACCTAACATTGTATTATTTTCATGGTTATAATGAATAAAATGCATCGCAAACTAAACACACAACATTGCTTCAACATATTATTCAATATTGAAAAACCTTAGTTGCAGATGCTGAATTGTTTTACAATACCTAGTGCAACATATTTGAATACAAGGAGAAATTGACTGGAAATATCATATGGCGTGCAACACGTGCTGTGCCACCATGTTGAATGGGGTTGGGCAGCTTTGCTACAATATCTTCAAACAAAACTTCTGATATGTCTTCGATATTTGGGAAAATGAACGTGAATTACTTTGGTTTCTCACGTCGCATAAACTTCACTTCAAATGTGGTTTCATCAGCATCCACAATGCGGCTTTGGACCTGCCCTACATACATTGCATTGGTTTTCTTTGTTGCAAACTTTGTCAACACAAAATCTGTTGCATTCAGAGCATTGCAATCCGCCAACTCTAAATCCTCTAGTTGGCCATCATCAAGGTCATCATAATCTGATGCGTCATCACAAAGTCTTCTCGCATCAGCATCAGTTTGACGTGTCTCCCTCCATATCATCATCGAATTGCAGCTTCCGCTCCTTCTTTTTAGCTACTTTTGGCTTTTTAGACTGTTGACTGCCTTGTTTATTCTTCTTCCTTTTGCTCTGCTCGTTGGCTGCCCTGATTTGTTCTTTGTTTGGAGTGTCTGTCAGAACAAGGGTTTTTCCCTTTTTTTTTCACCTTTGTTTTTGCGTGGTGGTGCCTTTGGAAAAGGGCTGATTTCTTCTGGTGTGATGATAGGCCTACTCAATTCTGTTGAAGTTGAACCAACTGCTTCGAGTGCCTTTGAAGATGTTGCAGCGTCATCTGGGGCTTCATGTGAAATTTATGGTGCAGGTCGATGAAGTTCTTTGGCTGGTTGTGGAGGTTCTGGATCTGGGTCTGAAAGCTCTGGTGCTCTCTGTTGAGGCTGTTCAGCTGGATGAGGTGGTTCTGTGGCTGTGCCTGAAAGCTCTGGTGCTCTCTGTGGAGGCTGTTCAGCTGGATGAGGTGGTGTAGTGGTTAACACTGTCGCCTCACAGCAAGAAGGTCCAGGGTTCGATTCCCGCTTGGGGACCAGGTTTCCATGATGCCAGTTACCCAGGTGGGGTATCTCCCAGGCCTTTCTGTGTGGAGTTTGCATGTTCTCCCCGTGCTCGCAAGGGTTTCCCCCCCGATAAGATAAACCCAATGGAAAAACATGCACAACAATAGATCGCTAACGCTGTGGCATCCTTGACGAAGACGGACAGGAGCACTTGGATTGGTCCCCTGGCGCGGCTCACGTTGACGCCTGTCTGCTCCCGGCTGCCCTTGGGGGGGAAGGACGACGGGATGGGTTAATCGCAGATACGAATTGCATGCATGCATCGCATGTGTTCCGATTGATGACCTCTGAGCAGGTCCTAAATTATTATTATTTATTCTGTGGCTGTGCCTGAAAGCTCTGGTGCTCTCTGTTGAGGCTGTTCAGCTGGATGAGGTGGTTCTGGAGCTGTGCCTGAAAGCTCTGGTGCTCTCTGTGGAGGCTGTTCAGCTGGATGAGGTGGTTCTGGGACTTCAGCGATTGGCTCTGCAGATTCTACTGCAACAGGTCGATCTGTTACATATGAACTGAGGAAATCATCATCGCTGAAGATATTGGGGTTGAATGGATAGATGCCAGATACTCGAAAACCGGATGTGATATTCTTTGGAGTGAAGGCTAACGGGTAAGCATTGCCCACTATCTGAGCGATATCATGGATTGTGATAGGTTGACAGGGGTGGTTGAGCATGAAAGCATTTGCTGCCTGGTTGAAGAATGCCTTGAAGGGTCCGTACACAGATCGATCCAATGGTTGCATTTTGTGGCTGCAGTGTGGTGGCAGAGTTAGCATAACCACACACCGTTGTCCTTGGCAAGATCAATGGTTTCAATCAATAGATGGGTGTCATGGTTATCCAGTATTAGCAAAACTGGACGCTCCTTGGAACACTTGGTTGACTGGATGAAGTGTCGCATGAATGCTGTGAAGTTCTCAGTAGTCATCCATCCTGTATTATGGGCAGCTATACTACTATAGCTACTATATATATAGTTATATTTGGAATAAAAAATAGTTAAATTGAGGAGTTAATATTGCCGTTAGTCAACAAACAAAGCGACCTCCTTTTACTGGGGCACAGTGAATCACTTGAAAAATGTATCCACTGTGCCCCGATTCACTGTACCCCGTATGCACATGTGCAATCATGTGAAATGTTTTCATTCATGGCCATTAGCAGCAGAGAGGACACATGCTCATAAAACTTCATTAAATATCCCTCAAATTACCAACATGTGCTTGGTTTCTTATTCCTGGATGATCTATACTAAATCCCAAAAACAAAAGAAACACAACATTTTACATTTGATGGTACAAAACGGGAATTACCTTTCAATTCTTCACAAAAGTGTGTTGCCTGGAAATTAAGCACATTTTCAGATATGGATTAACCAGAGGCACACACTGATGACATCATCAAGGCATTCCTGTTTACAAGTTTCTATAAATAGCCACTGATTCACTGTGCCCCTTGATCCACTGTGCCCCGGTCTCCCCTACTGGATATTCAGACTGAATCAGGTAAAGAATTACAAAACCCCAAATAATAAATAATAAATAAATAAAATTAATTTGTAAGGCCCGACAACACATGTTAATGTCCCCATGGGCCGGACACGTCTTCTTTAAACAAGTCAAGAAGAAACATCACAATAAGTCAAGAACAAAACAAGAACACCATAAGGTCCAACACATTTAAAATAAATGAATGAATGGCCAAATGGCCAAAAATCATCTTCTTGCTTTAGCAGACAGTGGTGAATGCTCACAAACACTGACAGAACTGACCTGGGGCACAGGATGAACATGCATTCTTAAAATCCCCTTTAAATGCAACTGAAATTATAGAATGCATCACAGTTTATTTCCAACTGAGTTTACGTGCCACACATAAGATATACCACACGTGTACCGACAAGATTTCAGAACACCGGGAAGTCCTTATTTTTAGACTTCAGCAGTGACAGTGCGGAAACGTTCTGTTCTGAAATTCAGACATCAAAACAGGGACAGACGGCCATGACAGCCGTGGCTCACCCTGTCCCACCTGTATGGACAAGGAAAGAAGAGGTGAGATAAGGAGGAAGTGGCTCGAGGGAAATCTCAGAGTGAAGCATAAGCTTGAGAAACTGATATTCTCATAAAGTGCTTGTCTGTCCCACACAGCCAGACGGCGTCAAACTACTGTGGACGGCTCTTCGTGGTTATTGTCGAGCCCTTGACTATTAAAGGCCTTGTGGAAAGGGTGTGGAAATTATATTGTGTTTTCTCAATGTGTCTGTAGTACAGCACCATGGAATGAGGCAAAGTGCACCGTAGTTGGAGGCTTTTGATGTCGACACAGCAGGCAGGGACAAAAGTACAAGAAAAAGTCATTCCAATCTGTATTTTGGTATCAAACACAGTTATTTCCAATGGCTTTTCATGTTTTCCCAGATAGATTTTTTTGGTGTGAACCCTTTTTGACACTGCGATGCAACCCAACGTTATAGCACTTTCACAAACACTTTCACAACACCTTCACAATACTTTCACAACACTTAAACAGGTACTCTTTACCCAAGGCCCTCTTTTCACTGTGGGGAGTTGTCAGAGTCTGGCGTCGAGCAAATGTGTGTTCGGTAACACAGGTGAGGAATTAGAAATCAAGGCAAGCATGAAATAAACAAAAGCCGAGTTCGGCTGAGCGAGCAGGGTTACTCAGGAGGGGAGAGCGGGGGCACTCTTGATCAAATATTCATGCCAAATTGAATTGACATACACGCCACCTTCAGCGCTCCGGCTTTATGGATCGCCACGTACGCTCATTGTTCCCGGTCGGTTTCAACTAAAGGCTCTTTTATCACGTTGCTCGTCGTGGCAAAATAGTATGATGCTCATCTGAAAAGTCACTGATGAGGTAAATTAGGGGAATCGTCACATCGAAAAGAAACACTGCAGGAAGTGTGGTGTGATAATGACATAAAACCTAACATAAAGAAACACTGCAGGAAGTGGTGTGATAATGACATACAACCTAACATAAATACACACTGCAGGAAGTGGTGTGGTAATGAGATAAAACCCTAACATAAATAAACACTGCAGAGGGCGGCTAAGTGGCGCAGTGGGCAAGGCGCTCGCCACTAACGCAGAATATGCTGGGTTCGAGCACAGCTCTCGGCGTTGCTTCCAGCTTGGCTGGTCGTTCATAATAATACAATTGGCAGTATTAGGGGGTGGGAAAGCCAGTGGGTGGGGATTGGATGTTGTGGACAGCGACTCCTACAGGTCGGTTGGTGCGCCTGTACAGCAGAATCAGGAAGGATCGGGGGCAGCGTGAGCCTCCCACGCGTTTCTCCTCACCACTGAGAGATCGCGCTGTGCAGGTGAAAAGATGTGACGGCTGCCTCCTCGTGTACCTCCTCGGGGACACGTGATGCAAGGCTTTGTCCACATTGCAGCCGACCAGCGGGAGGCATGGTCTAACAACGTTCGAGACAGGGGAGGGTAGAATTGGATAATACTAAATTGGGATGGGAGAAAAATTGAAAAAAAATGGGGAGAAAAAGTAAATACAAAAAATAATAATAAACACTGTAGGAAGTGGCGTGGTAATGAGATAAAACCTAACAAATAAACACTGCGGGAAGTGGTGTGATAATGACATAAAACCTAACATAAAGAAACACTGCAGGAAGTGGTGTGATTATGAGATAACACCTAACATAAAGAAACACTGTAGGAAGTGGTGTGATAATGAGATCAGACCTAACATAAAGAAACACTGCAGGAAGTGGTGTGATAATGACATAAAACGTAAGGTTATGTATATAACCAAGTTCTATGAATTATGGTGACGCTCAGCGTCATCTGCATGCACTTCACTTCGTGCACGAGCACTGAATAAAAAATTCCACAATGTACCTTTACATCCCAACATTCGTCTGGCCACACCCATATCCGTTTATCTTCATAAGCAGGTGTGTGGTCACCTACTCGTCTCCTTCCCAAAATTTCACCACAAGGTGAGATCAAGGGCCGCAGTGGCGTCCTGACGCTGAGCGTCTCCATAATTCATAGAACTTGGTTATATACATAACCTTACGCTCTATTTCATTATGGCTGCCGCTCAGCGCCATCTGCACTACAGGAGCTGAGCGGGAGCCTGAAGCCCCCACAACCATCAGACCGAGGAGGACCGAGCCCCCCGACCCTCCCTAATGGAGGATACCCTCCCTATTGGAGGACGGGAGGGAGACGGATCCGACCGTGCGAAGAGGAACTCAAGCAACTCAACGCACAGGGTGAGCAGATCGTGGCTTGACCCCACGACTACGCACACGCACAACCCGCATGCCACCAGGGAACGAACGGAAGGAACAACCCTCGTTACTGCCCCCAAAATCACGGAGTCAAGAGCAAACTCAACCCCGTGGCAAGGCCGTAGCAGCGGAGCGCGAAGGAAGACCCAGACCCACCGAAGGGAGTGGATCCCCTGGAAAAAAGGGGGGCCCGGAGAAGTCAATGACGCCAGGCATCAAGACCCCACCAGGCGGTCACTTAGTGACACCGCCCCCCACATCGCCAGCGTATTCGGATAGGGCCCCTCCAAGAGCGGGCCCTTTCCCCCCAATAGTACACCGCCTGGCACACTGACCCTGTAACACAGGCAGTCAGCATGGCCGTAAAGCACTCAAAAAAGGTTAACCAACGGAAGCAGGCAGCGCACCGGGGAAACCAGGCAGCAGGCTGTAGACCTGAGCCTGGAGCACTGCGGACGAGACAGGCGCCAAAGGGGTCAACTGAAAACAGCCCCCCCGGCGGAAGGGGTGTATGCTGGCGTTGTTGAGCACCATGACAAAGCCTCCATCAAAAAAAAAACACCCAGAGGGGTCGAGGCAGAGAAGGCTGACACGATTGGCAGACGTCATGAACGTGCAGGGGCACACTCAACCGGGTAACCCGGGAGTTGACTCTGCTCCAACACACCAGGGAATCAACCACCCTCTCGGTACACAGACGGTGGTTGTTCCTATAACCCCTCAAGAAAAAACTCCAAAACACACCTGCGGGTATACACCAGCTATATGGTGTAGTGGTTAACACTGTCGCCTCACAGCAAGAAGGTCCAGGGTTCGATTCCCGCTTGGGGACCAGGTTTCCATGATGCCAGTTACCCAGGTGGGGTATCTCCCAGGTTTTTCTGTGTGGAGTTTGCATGTTCTCCCCGTGCTCGCAAGGGTTTCCCCCCCGATATGATAAACCCAATGGAAAAACATGCACAACAACAAGATCGCTAACGCTGTGGCGTCCTTGACGAAGACGGACAGGAGCACTTGGATTGGTCCCCTGGCGCGGCTCACGTTGACGCCTGTCTGCTCCCGGCTGCCCTTGGGGGGGAAGGACGACGGGATGGGTTAATCGCAGATACGAATTGCATGCATGCATCGCATGTGTGCCAATTGATGACCTCGGAGTAGGTCCTAAATTATTATTATTATTAGTACAAGTGTTTCAGTTTCCAAAAAGGGTTATCCCAGGCCTACGGTTTCAACAAAACATTACTTCAGACCGGGCCCGGCGGCTCGGGAAGCACACAGGGTTACCGGAGGAGGTCCAGAAGACCACCCCAACAGCCCCCTCTCCGCCATGCGTGAGAGAGGAGCGAAAGAAAGGAGAACCAGCCCCTTATAATAGTGCCAGGTACAACATGTACCCAACAAAGGGTCTCCATAATGCCTAACCCCGTGACACCCGGGCCGACCGGCATTTTTCCCTCTGAAAAAAGCCCAAGTCCCTCAGGGTACCAGAACAGCAGATCTGCATCCCCGGCGGACAACGGGTTAACTGACCTGGACCAGCGTGACCAGAACCAGTCCCGTGCCCTAACCATGCCAACATGCCTACTCCAGGAGAAGGGGCAAATATGCGTGTTGATCTAAAACATGAAAAGAGGGCGCCACCCAGACGGTCCCGTTTATACCGCGGTCGGTGGCCCACCCCAAGGGCGTGAGACCCCTCTACCTATGTTCTGATCTATTCCGTTAACATCCCCAGTACAGATATGAACGAGAATCCGTCGAGACCCAGTAACAGGCTCTCGGAAGAGGAAAAAATCCCCCATCCCAGTTGCTTTATAAAAACGCTGTTTTAATAACAAGTAACCAAGGCGTACTAGCCACCCGCATGATTCTTAACAGAAACACCCCGAGCCAGCACTATGTATGCGTCGGGACCAAAAACATATCAATGGACAGTCTAACCAGACCCCACATTGATCCTTCAAGGCGCCTGGGAGAACGACAAAAAGGTTGTCGTGCTTCATATTCTCCACTCTTTTTATTAAAAAAGAAAGAAACACCGACTGACATGAATCCCATGTGACGCAGCCGAGGGTAATTTTTCTTTTTACATTTTTACATCCCGTCATCCTCACCACAGAGGAGAGACGGAACTCCTCAGAGAGACTTCCCACGTGAGCCATAGATTGAGTCACGGTAACATTGAGTCATGTGACCAACCGACTCAAGTTACGCGTATATCGAGCGTAGTAGAACAGTAAGTTCTTACGCTCTGCCCCGACAACTTGACAACAACAGACCCTACATACGGGTCTAAACTCACGGAAGTCATCGTCCAATAGCAACGTGCCTAGTGACGTGTGCTATGACGGGGGGAAACCCAAGACTCAAACGCCTGTGATGGGTGCAGAGTCTGGGAAACCCTTCCCCCCCCCTCTCCTTGCCAAGCCGCCTAACAGCTTGGCCCTGACTGAACGAAAAAAGATTCCAATAAACCCCCTGACCAATCAGAAGAGGGAAGGAGGGGTTTATCCGGCACCCCCTCACAAGCCCAACCCTTGCATACGACAACAACAATAGCCATATGATACCTTTAGTAGCAATGCTAACGAATAGCGCAAGCTAAATACAATGCACGCTAACCACAGACACATCTGTGAACAGGGTTTATAGCAAGACCAAGTTGTGTGTGTGTGTAAATCCGACACCCATGTTGTAAACACAGAAAAAATTTATAGAGAGAGAGAGCGGCTGAGCCGCGGTACGTTTTCATACAAGCATTACTGCAAACCAACAAAATAGTGTTGCAGCTCAATATCACTATTTAAGCAACAGAGCACACAACTAACCTCTACCTTTATGTGGAGATTCAGGTCGAGGCAGAAAAAACCCTTTTTCAACCGAGTGTAGGCTGCAGGCCTTGCTTAAGCTCTAACATGAATGTAACATCTAGCCCTCCTATCAACCCATACTAGCGAATGATTCACACGTTGCAACCCCATCATATGTTTGGTGAATAAACACACAGTTTGTTAACAAAAATACAGTCCCCCTTTAGAGGGGACTCTTTATTTTCGAACAAAATCATAGACCACAGAGGGACCACAGAGGGAAAAAGTCACTGAAGTCTTAGCGACGCCTGCCACGAGCCGCTCGGAGCCTTGGAGCCCCGGAGGGACGGTAAATGATTGGCGGCTGGTCTCGACGATCCCTACCATCACCTCCAGGCGTAGATGGGCTGGCTGCAGTGGCAGAGGCGCCCTCTCTCCTCCTGGCCTTCTTCGCTGAAGGTCCAGCAGTGGCGGTGGTGGCAGCGGCGGCCACGGCGGAGGAACCTTGATAACGCGGCGGCCGTCTGACTCCACCGGCAACATCGGGCGGGGGGAAATGAGGCTGGAGCACGGAGCGCTCCTCCTGCATCTCCCTGCAGGTTGAGGTCATCAACTGCAGTGCCGACCCGAATAATCCAGCATCGGAGAGGGGTGACGTCAGAAGGGGAGTCCTCTTCTTCTCCGGCACATGCGCCTGCTCCAGCCAAAGGTGGCGCTGGGTCAGAGTGGCCAGGGCGCGCACTTTCCCAGCGGCTATAGCCTGCGGCTGAATCAGATGCAGGATGGCTCCTGCCAACTGGGCGAGCTGATCATGCTGTAAATCAGTCAGCTCCGTGCCGCCCGTTAATATCCCGGACATGAATCTCGCCAGCTGCGCGATGTTAGAAGTGGCAGCTTGAGATTGTGTTACGGTGATAAATAACTGGTCGCTCCAAAATGCCAACCGCCTCGCCGATTTCCCTTAGGGAACCGGCTTCCTTAACGGCTCCCACACCACCTCTGGACAAAGGAGCGCCGCCATCGCTCGCTGATAACAAACTATCATTACACATGGGCAAAACAGAGTCCATTCTCTTCGGTTCAAATAACAAACTCAGCAAGACCGACGGCTTCTCAGTTACAGTGGGTGACAATATTGTCACAAGGAAAGACGAAATTACCTACCTGGGTTCCATCCTAGAGGCAAATCTTTCCTGTGACAAAATGGCATCCAATGTAATAAAAAAAGTCAACCAACGAACTAGATTCTTGTACCGGATCTCCTCTCTGGTAAACAAGAATACCCTGAAGACTCTGGCAGGAGCACTCATTCAAGGGTACTATGACTATGCGTGCACCTCATGGTACCAAAGCACCTCAAAGGCGCTTAAAACAAAATTACAAACATCACAAAACAAACTGGTCAGACTACTACTTGACCTGAACCCCAGAACCCACCTCACCCCTGCCCACTTTGCCAACCTAGGATGGCTTAGAGTAGACGACAGAGTACAGCAACTTGCAATGGGCCTGGTCTACAAGATACACTATACGACCGGGGTGCCCATGTACATGTCAAAATACTTCCCAAAGGTCAGTGAATACCACAACCACGACACCAGAGGAAGCTCAACAAATCATGTTAAACCCAGATTCGGCTCAAACAAGGGACTAAACACGTTTCGCAATTATGCCACAACAATGTGGAACGCCCTACCCAAAGCTGTAAAGGAATGTGAATCCCTGCCCACATTCAAAACCGCCCTTAAAGAGCACCTACGGGAGGCTGCAATTCGAAACTGGCCACCGTAAATGCCCAAAACCCCCACCACCTCCTAATAGACAGTCTCCTCCCCACCGCATGTATATATTCCCTCCCCGCCGTATGTATATTTCCCTCCCACCCACCCACCCCCTCCTAATGTACAGTCCCCTCCCCATCATATGTATATACTCTGTCAGGATCTAGGGGTAACAGTACTGTATATTTGAATACCGCCTATGTCACAAATGTATCAGTACTAAATACCTATATGTCCCTATGCCATAAATGTCATGTATGTTGTGTATGTCATAAATGTCTATATGAATTGAAAATGGGGGACCCTGATGGAAACAAGACAAACGTCTTTCTCAGGTCTGCATCCCCTTAACAATTGTATGTATTGAGCCGTACTGTATTGTACCCATTCTGCAATCTGTTAAATAAAGTTTTCATTCATTCATTCATTCATCGGCCTATCAAGCCGTGGCATGCCCTCCTTCATGCCGTTTACCAAACCCGCCACCCGCGTGACTTGCACGTAGGCGGGAGTAAGGCCCATGATGTGGGAGACCACCTGGCCCTGACGGACATAGGCCGCCATTGAGGGGAAAAATGGGTAGACAACGTCCACCCCTCTCACCGGGCGTCGTTGCCATAGATGACCTATGAGATCATCAGGGACAGGAACAGGCAGTGGCTGCGGCAGCGGCACGCCATTTGCGACTGCCGCCGCCGCCATGAGCTCGGGAAACAAAGCACGCAGTTCCCCCTGCATACTTTCCTCCTCCGAGCCCGCGTCCCTCACATACAGCAGACTACTGGTCAAGGAGCCACATTCTGATGTGGCTGATAGTTGGGCATCCCGCCGACGAGTCGGAGGTTCTAACCCAACATCTGCGGATGGGGAACCCCAAGGAGACATCTCACCCCCCTCCAGTGTTACTTGGACAGGCAGGGGACATGTCTCCACCGGGCCTTCAAACAAGAACCCGTCCGCCTCCATCATGTAGTCCTCTGTCTCCATCGGGCATGTAGAGACCGACGCATCCTCATCTGGCTCCAGCAACTCACCAAAACCAGGCCGTTCGCGTCTGCAAGCCACCATCTTGCGACGGGAGCGAGCTGACGGAAAGAGTTTGCGTCTCAAATCCCCCGCAACCAAAGGAGCCGGCCGCCCAACAGCGGACGACTCCCCGGAAGCAGAGGAACCAGAGCCGGAACCAGGCCATCGCACAGGAGACGGCACTGGTGCACCAGCTCCTTGGAGAGGCAAACTACCCATCGGACGCCTACCGGGTGTGGCTGCCGACCACGAGAGAGGCCTCAACCCTGCTCCAAGACGCACGACAGAGGTGGCAATGGAGAACCGCTGGTGAAGAGTGGCGTTGTGAGCCGACCCTCCGAAGTAGACATTATGACTTAGCTTTTTTCTTTCGAAATATATGAGAGAAGAAAAAAGCAAGAAAAAATTTAAACACGTTTCAACTTTCTTCAGCTAACAACCTCGTCAAGTGTGGGATCTACCGAAGGCACTTCCTTGTGGTGAAAGTGAAGAAGGAGGCGAGTAGGTGACCACACACCTGCTTATGAAGGTAAGCGGATAGGGGTGTGGCCAGACGAATGTTGGGATGTAAAGGTACATTGTGGAATTTTTTATTCAGGGCTCGTGCACGAAGTGAAGTGCGTGCAGATGACGCTGAGCGGCAGCCATAATGAAATAGAACCTAACATAAAGAAACACTGCAGGAAGTGGCGTGGTAATGAGATAACACCTACTGTAACATAAATAAACACTGCAGGAAGTGGTGTGATAATGAGATTAAACCTAACATAAATAAACACTGCGGGAAGTGTGTGATAATGAGATAACACCTAACATAAAGAAACACTGCGGGAAGTGGTGTGATAATGAGATAACACCTAACATAAAGAAACACTGCAGGAAGTGGTGTCATAATGAGATAAAACCTAATGTAAAGATGTTTTATGCAAAACAGCATATGAACAATAAAGAAAGATGCTGAAGTGGCTTGTGACAGCACCATAATGAAAACCCCTTATCCTCTGCTTGCATTCCTGTCCCCTCTCGATGATGTACACATCAGACACACACAACCCATCTCAGCCATACATTATAGTCTATTATACTTAATGGCTGGAGCCCGAAGGCAGACACACAGGCCTTTCCCCCCGTCCCCTCCATGCAAGACAATGAGCCACGACACTCAATATTTCACAAATGTCACAATGTAAACAAAAGTAAATGTGGGTTCTTGTTGTGCATGTCTTATATATATATATATATATATATGACTGCAAGCTTTCAACTGGACTCTGCCCTAAAAACGCCTGTTTCTGAAATGCCGCAGTGCTAATGTAATTTGTTCCCGACACCAGTACCTAGAGGGTTCATGCAGAGCAGTATGTCTGTGATTGTGTCTCTTAGAGAAAGACACTGTTCCTATCGCTCTCTCTCTCTCTCTCTCTCTCTCTCTCTCTCTCTCTCTCTCTCTCTCTCTCTCTCTCTCTCTCTCTCTCTCTCTCTCTCTCTCTCTCTCTCTCTCTCTCTCTCTCTCTCTCTCTCTCTCTCTCTCTCTCTCTCTCTCTCTCTCTCTCTCTGGCCGATTACTGAGGTCAGGCAACTAACTGTAAGCAGAATCTTACATTTATACAAAAAATAGAACATGTTTGATATGTATTTGGTTATCAATATTACATAAGTACATATTTATAATCTAGCAGCATGTACAGTGTCACACATTAGAAACTGTTAAATGTGAAACAAAAACACTGATGTATACATAATGTCAGGATGCAGTTCCAATATTATCTGGCACCCTACTGTACGTGTTGTCTTGTAGCAGATGGATTGGGACCGGTGGTGGTCGTGATTGGGTGTATAGCGTCCCCTCTTCCCAGAAAGCAGGTGGATGGCCCTATGGCTGGTGTCCTGGTCCCCTTCACAAATATTTGGATTTGATTCCTTATGGATGATTCAACCCCAAAACCCATCATTTGGAGAGAGAGAGAGAGAGAGAGAGAGAGAGAGAGAGAGAGAGAGAGAGAGAGAGAGAGAGAGAGAGAGAGAGAGAGAGAGAGAGAGAGAGAGAGAGGCGTGGCTGGCATGGAAAGAGGTCTACCAGCGTCATTGCAGATGAGTTCTTTATGGCTTGGAATACATTAGTGAAGCACTAATAGTATCATTAGCGTGGCTGGAAAGCAGCCATCTTGTTATTCAGGCATTTGCCCACAGAATGGGTAACGAATAGACTGTTTGGACAGATGTGATGTATGTGACAGTGGAGGCTGCAACACGTGATGAAGCCTATTCCTGCTCCTTAGGGGATTTCTTGCACACACACACACGCACACGCACAGACACACACATGCTGCTGAAGACCCCTTTCATTAAAGCAAGGTGGATCAATGTGATGGTTGGATAATGCTACGAGCAGCGGCCAGGAGTGTATGGCTTGCTGAACCCTATAGCAGCACGGCATGGCCTGTGAGAGGCACACATTATATGTATGCTGTGGATGTCCGTCGTGTGGATCCTGTGTTATTCACCATGCGATACTTAACCAGTCCTGAACCGCAGCAGCGCTCTACACCAGCATGAATTATAGAACAACACAGCCCCCCGTATTATGGGAGCGTCAGTGGTTATCGTTCCCTGTCGTTGAATGCCGTGACTGTGAGACTCCCAGTGGAGGGCGGTTAAAAAAACTCATCTGTGTGTGAGCCTCCTCCTCTCTCCCCCTCCCCTCCGCTCATCATTAAATCAACAGAGCACTGTTACAGCTCATCCTGGTCGGAGCTGCGAGGCGGGGAACGATCATTCACAAAGACATGTCAAATTCCGCTGCATGTGAGGTTGAGTTGAGACCTTTTCCAAACATTTACCCAAATTTAATTAATCTGCAAAGCAAAGTTTTCCGGCTCTTACCCCCTCTGAGTGTCGTTCAACTTTAGCCTAATTCAGGAGTCCCCCACCAACCCCTTAGCCCCACCTCCTTATGCCCCCTCTCTCGATACTAACTTGTTTCATTATGCAGCAATATGCACAGTCAATGACTTTTTATTAGATATGAAGCACATCTCATAGACTGGCAATGTCAATGTAACTTGTTCTTTCATCCAGTAATTCACTCACGGCTAACCACTCTTCCCCTAGTGGCGGCTCTCGGGTGGCTTGTTGTGTGTGACCAGCCATGACAACAACAAACATTATTTTGTGTACAACCCTTGGTAGACTTCCGAGCGCCCAGAGCTAACCATCTCAAGACCAAGATTCGACAGCTAGAATATCCAAAAATGTTACTGACATTGTGTCATAGTTAGAATTGTATATCAGCTATTGATTCTTAGGTTATGCCTCTGTAGCCAGTTTCATCTGGCGTCGTATTGATTAGGGGTTAACATCATCGCCAGCCCTCAATGACGCAATGTGACCCAAATGGCACCGCACATGTTGTCATTCACGTTGGCTAGCCTGGACCCTCTTAGTTACAACAGTATTGCGCTGGATATGTAGTTTGGTATTTAACGTTATATATAGTAATCTTTGTTTGCTATTGCCTAGTAAACAAGAGGCCCAGGCACAGTCTAGTACGACATGGATGAGCAGCACTTGTTGTCTCCTCTTGCCGTGTTTGTGGCTGCAGTAGTGGTATTTATGGGTCATTTTGTTTGTTATGCCTAGTATTTAGTGAAGACAGGAGAGTAGTGGCTCTTGCTCACTGCCCATAGATATTGGGACCTGTGTGTGTGTGTTGTGCTGGTAAAGCAGTGTTGTATTTATAGGTTGAGTATTGCGTTCACTGTTAATTTAGAGATTAGATATTAGAGTAAATTTATTGTCATTGCACAAGCACAAGTACAGAGTGCCACACAATTAAGTTGGCATCTAGCCAGAGTTCCAAGGAGCAGTAAAAGTGCATTGTTAGTATACAGGATAACATGTGTATATGTAGTATACAGGATAACATGTGTATATATGTAGTATATATGAAAAAACTATGTAGTAAATATGCTAAGCTAATGTATGTACAGTATTATATATATAGTGGTACAAGTATGAATACGCTATGATAACTATGGTACTTGAAATGCCTTGATATCATTTCAGGCTGTGATCCGTTTTGTCATATACCAACACACGCACATGCACATACACACAATTTAATATTTCATAATTATTACAATATTTCTTATATTTCATAATCAACATTTCATCTTTTTGATTTAGCATTTAATGAGGCCTACAGAACCATATAATTGTACATGTATGATCAATAAAAATCATTATATGGCAATATACTAGTATAGTAATACTCAAATATTCAGTGGGATTCGAAAACGTTATCTCATGGGTTATTTGTCTGAAACATTACAATAATAATCTCTGTATTTATCAGAAAAGCTCCTGGGGCGTGTATGTATTTCCCCCCAGAGGGACACTAAATTAAATGACTAACAGGAGTGTAACTTCAAATGAGGCACAGCAAACTAGTTTACAAATCCAATTTGGAGGCTTGAGCCATCAGCACTGCAAGACAGATTGTTGACTCTTGGAACAAATTCCAATTATTTCTTTTTTTTCCATTATACATTCAAACTGTATTCAGTTGCTGCTATTTCTGCGGCGATCTCTGCAGACGTTGTAATGCATGTGACTCGCCACCGCAAATACGACTAAGTAGAGAGAGTGCATTCATTCATTTGCGTGAACAATGATTGTGACTCAGTCCCTTCCCCTATGCAGTGTCCCTGCCAACGAGACGGCTCAGCCATCGGAATGGTAATGGAGTTTACGCCTTTCTGCTTCAATTTGGGATTTAATTAGCCTCTATCTGTAATATCCCATACGTAGCGGACACGCGACACCCTCACCCCCCTGCATGCACACGCACGCACACACTCCCTGCACATTACCCTGCCCATACCTGTACCTCCCCTCCACCCTGTGTTGCTATGACGCCTGATTTTCCCCAAGGGGATCAAGGGGCGACAGTGGCTTGGGAGGTAGGGCAGTCGTCTGGTAATCCAGAGGTTCCCGGTTTGATTCCCATTTATGCAAACGTCCTTGAGCAAGACACTTAACCCCTAACTGCTCCCGATGAGTAGGTTGGCACCTTGCATGGTTGTCTCCTATGTCGGTGTGTGAATGGGTAAAATATGAGGAACAAATTGTAAAGCGCTTTGGATAAAAGCACTATATAAATGCAGTCCATTTATAAAGGAATATCTTATCTCACTCACACACTCTTACCCCACACCACTCCATGATGGAATGGGATCTCCACCTAATCTCCACCCTTAAATAAAAGATTCAGTCAGTCAGTTAGGGACATTCACTATTGTAGCCCAGCAATAATACTGTACAGCTCAGTTTCAATGTCTGAATATAAACACATATCTCCTTAAGATGAATACCAGAGAGTTAATACTCATCATCAAAGGAGAAACCCTGGGGCTGCTCCATAGTGGGACCAGAGACAGGATTCTTCTTCCATGAGGAAACATGCAGGCCTTCGAGCTACGGAATGGATGGAGTGAGATGTAAAATTGCATCAGTAAAGGTACATGAGGCTTATTTGATTGGGGTTTTCAGCAAGACGGGTTTGACTGTGCCGGCCTCCGGGTCACAGTTTTGAAATGGTGTTGGGCAGGGCCGTTTCTAGCTTTTTGGGGGCCCTATGCAAAATGTTGTTTGGGGGCCCCTATTTTGTGAAACTATGGTGGGGGAATTCCAAACACTTTAACCTCGTAAACTCAAGCGGTCCGGTACCGGTATGAGATTGATATCACGCCATAAATCCCTCTCTACAGAATGTATGAATTAATGTATTTTTTTTTTTCAAATGTACACTGTAAAAAGTAACCAGCATTTCACAACATTTAACAGTATTATCTTACAGTAACATATTGTAATTAAGGCCTCCTGTAATATCCCAACAAATACATGTAAAAAAGACAGTATCTTTTGATTTCACATTATATTATTCTTATTTCACAATAAAATACCGCAATCAAAATCCTCTGTAATATCACATCAGATGTTGTAATCTCACAATAGCATACCAACATATCACATTATATTATTCTTATTTCACAATAAGATACCGCAATCAAAATCCTCTGTAATATCACATCAGATGTTGTAATCTCACAGTAGCATATGAATATTTCACATAATTTATTTATTATTTCACAATAAAATATTGCAATCAAAATCCTCTGTAATATCACATCAGATGTTGTAATCTCACAGTAGCATATCAACATATCACATTATATTATTCTTATTTCACAATAAGATATTGCAATTTTATACAAAACAAGACGAAAGTGTTTCTCTGTAATATCACATCAGATGTTGTAATCTCACAATAGCATATCAATTTATCACATTATATTATTCTTATTTCACAATCAAATATTGTAATTTTATACAAAACAAGACGAAAGTCTTTCTCTGTAATATCACATCAGATGTTGTAATCTCACAATAGCATATCAACATATCACATTATATTATTCTTATTTCACAATAAGATACCGCAATCAAAATCCTCTGTAATATCACATCAGATGTTGTAATCTCACAGTAGCATATGAATATTTCACGTAATTTATTTATTATTTCACAATAGAATATTGCAATCAAAATCCACTGTAATATCACATCGGATGTTGTAATCTCACAGTAGCATATCAACATATCACATTATATTATTCTTATTTCACAATAAGATATTGCAATTTTATACAAAACAAGACGAAAGTGTTTCTCTGTAATATCACATCAGATGTTGTAATCTCACAATAGCATATCAATTTATCACATTATATTATTCTTATTTCACAATCAAATATTGTAATTTTATACAAAACAAGACGAAGGTCTTTCTCTGTAATATCACATCAGATGTTGTAATCTCACAATAGCATATCAACATATCACATTATATTATTCTTATTTCACAATAAGATACCGCAATCAAAATCCTCTGTAATATCACATCAGATGTTGTAATCTCACAGTAGCATATGAATATTTCACATAATTTATTTATTATTTCACAATAAAATATTGCAATCAAAATCCTCTGTAATATCACATCACATTTTTTTATCTCACAGTAGCATATGAATATTTCACATAATTTATTTATTATTTCACAATAATATATTGTAATTTTATTAAAAAAAACAAGACAAAAGTCTTTCTCTGTCATATCACATCAGATGTTGTAATCTCACAATAGCATATCAACATATCACAGTATATTATTCTTATTTCACAATAAGGTGTTATAAGTGGTTGCTAGGGTGTTTCTAGGTGGTTGCTAGGGTGTTATGGGTGGTTGCTAGGGTGTTTCTAGGTGGTTGCTAGGGTGTTATAAGTTGTTGCTAGGGTGTTTCTATGGTTGCTAGGGTGTTATAAGTGGTTGCTAGGGTGTTTCTAGGTGGTTGCTAGGGTGTTATAGCTGGTTGCTAGGGTGTTTCTAGGTGGTTGCTAGGGTGTTTCTATGGTTGCTAGGGTGTTATAAGTGGTTGCTAGGGTGTTTCTAGGTGGTTGCTAGGATGTTATATATGGTTGCTAGGGTGTTTCTAGGTGGTTGCTAGGGTGTTATATATGGTTGCTAGGTTGTTTCTAGGTGGTTGCTAGGGTGTTATAAGTGGTTGCTAGGGTGTTTCTATGGTTGCTAGGGTGTTATAAGTGGTTGCTAGGGTGTTTCTAGTTGGTTGCTAGGGTGTTATATATGGTTGCTAGGTTGTTTCTAGGTGGTTGCTAGGGTGTTATAATTGGTTGCTAGGGTGTTTCTATGGTTGCTAGGGTGTTATAAGTGGTTGCTAGGGTGTTTCTAGGTGGTTGCTAGGGTGTTATAGCTGGTTGCTATGGTGTTTCTAGGTGGTTGCTAGGGTGTTTCTATGGTTGCTAGGGTGTTATAAGTGGTTGCTAGGGTGTTTCTAGGTGGTTGCTAGGGTGTTTCTAGGTGGTTGCTAGGGTGTTATGGGTGTTTGCTAGGGTGTTTCTAGGTGGTTGCTAGGGTGTTATAAGTGGTTGCTAGGGTGTTTCTAGGTGGTTGCTAGGGTGTTTCTAGGTGGTTGCTAGGGTGTTATGGGTGGTTGCTAGGGTGTTTCTAGGTGGTTGCTAGGGTGTTATAAGTGGTTGCTAGGGTGTTTCTAGGTGGTTGCTAGGGTGTTTCTAGGTGGTTGCTAGGGTGTTATGGGTGGTTGCTAGGGTGTTATGGGTGGTTGCTAGGGTGTTTCTAGGTGGTTGCTAGGGTGTTATAAGTGGTTGCTAGGGTGTTTCTAGGTGGTTGCTAGGGTGTTATAAGTGGTTGCTAGGGTGTTTCTAGGTGGTTGCTAGGGTGTTATATATGGTTGCTAGGGTGTTTCTAGGTGGTTGCTAGGGTGTTATAAGTGGTTGCTAGGGTGTTTCTAGGTGGTTGCTAGGGTGTTATAAGTGGTTACTAGGGTGTTTCTAGGTGGTTGCTAGGGTGTTATATATGGTTGCTAGGTTGTTTCTAGGTGGTTGCTAGGGTGTTATATGTGGTTGCTAGGGTGTTTCTAGGTGGTTGCTAGGGTGTTATAAGTGGTTGCTAGGGTGTTTCTAGGTGGTTGCTAGGGTGTTATATGTGGTTGCTAGGGTGTTTCTAGGTGGTTGCTAGGGTGAAAAGCATGGTGAAGAGGTCGTGACCCTGGTGTTATTAGTGAAATATGAGTTTATAGAAATCTCAGCGCATCGAGTCGAAAAAAGGTGCTTATTGACACAAGGTTTTGGCGCAACCTAACTTGAGTGTAGTTTTTTTGAGAGAAAAGACCCAGGGCTTTCGAATAAAAAAAAACTACAATTCCCAGCTCATGCCAGCCCCTGTCAATAAAAAAAAGATGTTTTCTTTCTCTTTTACTTTTCTAGATCATAGCTCATGGGTGGAACAACCCTGAACGTTATTGGCATAAAATAGAACAGAGTTAGTTTCTCTACCTTTCTGTGAACGTCTAGCAAAAAACGGCGTTGCAATCTGATGAAAAATGGTAGAGAAATTTACATTGGCCCGATCCATAGATATTCTATATTCTATAATCATATTTCAAATTGCATGTGTCCGGATGCCATAATTCAGTACTGTATCTACAAAACCTCCTGTTAACCCATTTAATCCCTAATTTGTTCTTGCAATGTAAGTGCTTGCATTTTGTTCCTTAGACCTCCCTAACAGATGATCTGTATTTATTTATTTTATTTTATGATGGTTAAGTTGGTGAAAATGTTATTTTTATGCTTGGTCATAATAGTGACCATTGGGATCTAACATTTTGACTATGTATTGTTATATATTTTGTGTTAGACTGGACCGATTTGCACTACACTTGGTGGAAGTGTGTACCGTGGTCCAATGTAGAACCTGTGACAAGGTTTGGATGTCCACAGGCCATCCAAACACAGCTGTCCATTGACCTCCATACATTTTTTAGAACAGCATTACACAAAAACGATTGAACAAATGTTTACAAAACTTGGTGGATACATGTGGCATGGGCCAACTGAGAATCCCTCATAATTAGGAGTGAATCCGACCCACAGGGCAGGTCCACACCCCGCCCAAACATTTCTGGCAGACGCCCATTGACGCCATCTGAATAATATGTGCAACAATAAAACACTAGGGCATGGTGAGAAGCAAATCAGAACTTTACTCTTTTATAACAGACTATACCAATATTATTTGGTTTGATTTCACTTCACACTCGAAGAACTCAAAGTGGAGAGATGCATCACAAGGTTTCAACACAAATAAATGTAAAATGAAAGAATTCAACATTCAACAATGTGGGTGGGAGCTACGTCAATGGCCCGGGCGCGTGAACACTTAAGATAACTAACTTGCGTTCAGCGTTTCGTTCAGCGTTTCTCTGACTGGCCACGACGGCCACGTGACCGCGCGCTAGCACGCCCCGCGGCAGAGCGGCAGAAGCGCTCTCCTTCGTGAATACGCTCGTTCGGCGCGAGCCTCCAACGAGTGACGCGTCTTGCTAACATGATAAACATAATGATAACAGGCAGCTACTAGACTGATCTGTGTCTCTTGTTAACGCGATAAACATAATGATAACAGGCAGCTACTAGACTGATCTGTGTCTCTTGCTAACATGATAAACATAATGATGGCAGGCAGCTACTAGACTGATCTGTGTCTCTTGTTAACATGATAAACATAATGATGGCAGGCAGCTACTAGACTGATCTGTGTCTCTTGTTAACATGATAAACATAATGATGGCAGGCAGCTACTAGACTGATCTGTGTCTCTTGTTAACATGATAAACATAATGATGGCAGGCAGCTACTAGACTGATCTGTGTCTCTTGTTAACATGATAAACATAATGATAACAGGCAGCTACTAGACTCAGGGCCGCCTGGGAGAAATGCGAGGCCCTGTGCGAGATTTAACGCGAGGCCCCCCCCCCCAAAAGGTAAAAAAAAAAAGAAAAAAAAATTATATATATATATATATATATATATATATATATTTTTTTTTTTTTTTTATACAGTCAACATATTCTTAAATAATAGCGCTGCCCGAGGCGGGGCATGATACAGTCAACATATAGCAAAAGAGAGAGCGAGAGAGAGCTCCCGTTCTACAGTCAATATACAGTGTACAGAGAGAGAGAGAGAGAGAGAGAGACACATTGGAAAGAAATTGAAATGCTATTTGGCCCTAAACAGAGAGTACACAGTGGCAGAATACCTGAGCACTGTGACTGAAGATCCTTGAGCACAGCCTAGCCATCGAGAAAGGCCGCCATAGGCAGACTGTGTGTGTTAGAAAGAGAGAGAGAGAGAGAGAGAACATGTGTGTTTGTCATGTGTGTGTGTGTTAGAGAGAGACTATAGCATGTATGAGAGATTCAAAAGGACAAAGATCAACAATCCAACAAGAAGAGCGTCTATACCAGAGAAACCAAAGCAGCAAGGAGCCAATGGCCGACATCAGCTAAATAGGCTAGCCAGGTACTGTGACACCAGGCCACGTGACACACAGCTTTGGCCAACGGCCCAACGCTACCCAAGCTACACAAACGACCATTCACACACAGCACATGTCGTATCTCCAAATGTTGTGAAGTAGCATATGTTTTGCCTGGAAAAAAACATCGTTATTAACAAAACATTCGGGAGGGGAAGGAAGGAAGAGTGGGGTAATGTCATGACATTTTACCTGCACGAGGAACACAGGTCTCCACGTTGACGAAAGGCCTCTCGCTGTCGGGACAAAGCTATGGCCAGAGCCTTGTCATGGTGCAGGCCCGACTACATCTTCTGTCAAAGATGATGTCGTAGTCAGAGTGCCAGGGCCTGCTATTCTCAAGGCTAACTGATAGCATCAAACGAACGTTCCCAGCTGACGCTAAACAGCTAACTGGCTAACAGTTAGCTCAATCAGGCACCTGGCTGCATGTAGTAGCCGCATAGCTTGCTTCTGCGTTAGCTAACAGCTAACAAGCTATGCGGCTACTGTCTACATACAGCCAGGTGCTCTCAGCAGGCACACACAGTTAGCTACTAGTAGTACTATATATTAGCTTGTCGACCAGTTTGGCTCCAGAAAGAGAGAAAGATAGATAGGTCAGGACAGGTCCACGGCGGGTATTTAATCATAGGTTGACTCACATAACGCAGTATCAATGAATGCGGCGCGGCCGGCGCCAATGGTGAAGTTGGAAGGAGACTTGGCCCACGGTGTAATTCTTCTTCTTCTTCTTCTTCGAGTACTTTCCGGCAGACTGGACACCTTTCGGCATATTGCTGCCTAACAGATTTATCTGCTCACAAGTTCTCTTCTCCTTCTTTTGAAAAGACATCCACTCGCCTCGCTCCTCTGAATAGCGCTGAATTATCTACCTCGTGTGTCTTCTTCTTCTATTTGGTATTACGGCGGTCGGCGGACGGGCCGGAAACACTATCCTAAAATCTGTAGAGCAGCAAATCCGCAGAAACCGGAAAACTGCAGTCTGCAGAGCCAGGAAGTCAGACACATTCTACAAACGTGTCTAATGTGAAATATATAAGCATATAAGCAAAACTAGATTTTAGGTCTGTGATGAAAAAGGGCCTCGCGGGAAGGGGGGCCTCGCAAAAAAATAAAAAAAAAATAAAAAAAAATAATAAAAAATAATAAAAAAATAAATAAAAAATATTTTTTTTTTATTTTTTTTTTTATTTTATTTTTGCGATGCCCCCCATCCCGCGAGGCCCTGTGCGACCGCACTGCTCGCACACCCCCTGAGGCGGCCCTGACTAGACTGATCTGTTTCTCTTGTTAACATGATAAACATAATGATAACATGCAGCTACTAGACTGATCTGTTTCTCTTGTTAACATGATAAACATAATGATAACAGGCAGCTACTAGACTGATCTGTTTCTCTTGTTAACATGATAAACATAATGATAACAGGCAGCTACTAGACTGATCTGTGTCTCTTGCTAACATGATACACATGATGATAACAGGCAGCTACTAGACTGATCTGTTTCTCTTGTTAACATGATAAACATAATGATAACAGGCAGCTACTAGACTGATCTGTGTCTCTTGTTAACATGATAAACATAATGATAACAGGCAGCTACTAGACTGCTCTGTGTCTCTTGTTAACATGATAAACATAATGATAACAGGCAGCTACTAGACTGATCTGTGTCTCTTGCTAACATGATAAACATGATGATAACAGGCAGCTACTAGACTGATCTGTGTCTCTTGTTCACATGATAAACATGTCACATGTGCAGTTTCTGACAGCTGTGATGTGTTGTCACGCGAAATAACGTTGTAATGTAGTTAATCAATCAATCATGTAACCTACTGTACGCTTGCTTTTACTGTACCTCTGCTTTGACCTACAGCACAGCAGGTAATGTAGTTAATCAGTCAGCAGCCTCCACTGATGTACAGTGATTCAAACTGTCGGAAATTAACGTCAGACTTTAGGCTTATAACATATATAAATATATTAGTTAATTAGGAACATTGCTTAAGTTTAAAGTCATTGATAAATAGGATTACAGTACAATCAGTATCATGGACATTTGAGAACACTGTGGTTTCCTTTGACAGTGAGAGGCTTTTAGGCCAAGGTTACAGGGGCCCCCTTATCTCCAGCAAGGTGGCTGGTCAGTGCGGGGTGGACACCTGTGCATTTTCTTGTTACATAACCGAGCTGGATCATATGGGAAAGGACACAGGTGTCTCACACTTGATTGGTCAGCCAGCGAAGGCACCCTAGGTGAGACAGTATATCAGACCATTTTAGAATAGAGGAAGAGAGCTCCTTGGCCACTCTGCTATTCACTGCATTGCTGTCAACAAGCTTGTCGTGATCCATGGACCACCTGATAACTCATGTAATTATGCTTTCTGATTATTCAATAAATACCATACATGATGTTTGAACTCATTGTCCTGTGTCTAATATTCAATATCCCTTTGTCCTGATTGAGGAACAACCAAATCTGGCTCCACATTAATGGCGAGCTTGCATAATGGAGAGGTCAAGAGGCCAAGGAACAACAGGGCTGCTCATCGATGGCGAATACTGAATTCAGAGACCAGGATTAAGGTAAGCAAACATCTAGCTGACATATGTTTTTGGCTCTTGGTGAGTACTCCGGGCCTCTCCTCCAAAAAACCTACAGTATTGGATAATGAGTTCATGTGTTGGATTGTTTGAATGGTTCGCTTTGGGCTAATCTGGTAAAATTGGTGCGGTTTTTATTATTATTATTTTATTTAAATTTTTTAATTTAATTTTTTTAATTTATCCCTTTCAGTGTAAAGAATTTATATTTTTTCCAATTAAATTTTTTTAATTGATCCCTTTCAGTGTAAAGGATTTAAATTTTTTTAAATACATTTTTTAAATGTATCCCTTTCAGTGTAAAGGAAGAGCCCTGACTGTGGCTACAGAAATCCCTTTCAGTGTAAAGGAAGAGCCCTGACTGTGGCTACATAAATCCCTTTCAGTGTAAAGGAAGAGCCCTGACTGTGGCTACAGAAATCCCTTTCAGTGTAAAGGAAGAGCCCTGACTGTGGCTACAGGTGTAAAGGAAAAAGGCCTTTGAATAAAAGGTATGCAGTGCGTTTCGCAGAGTAGATTTTGCTCAGGCTGAGTACGTTTTACTCAGTTTGAGTACAATTTTACTCGGTTTGGGTGGAGTGTGCTCGGTTTGAGTGGAGTTGGCTCTGTGAAATTTACTGTGTAGGAAGCCTTGGTAAACAGGCTACATTGATTAATGCTGGCCAGCTAGGAAAATAACACAGTGGTGCATGCTGTTCTTTTATTTATATATATGTATATATATATATATATATTTTGTAGTGTTTGAAGTGAAGTCAGCTAATACAGCGGATTGTGTTATCAATCCTACATACACACATATCTCCCTATATCTCCCTTTACACACACACTTTACCGCAAATTTGAGTTTTTGTTTTTCAAAACCTGGATTGTTCCATTTCCGTATGTACAGAGAGGGTTTTTGGGCCGTGGCTCATTTAATGGGTATCGCTCTGAGTATCTGCTGACAACCTTTGCTCGAATCTCATACCAGAGAGGGGTAGTGGGAGAACAAAGTGAGAGTGACATTTTGAAAAGAGCTTAAGTGTTGCTGTGTGGAGCGCAGAGTGGCCTATGACCTGGGTAGTGGTGACGAGACTCGTTTGTGCATGGGAAATGGACATCTAGAAAGAAAAAAATCTCATTTGTCTTGTTCTGCTGATACACACATACAAGACTGAGTTTATATCATCAAACAGTTTCTAGGACGATCCATAATTCAATTTAAAGAAAAAAGAGTGAATTAAACTCAGCAAACTGTATCTTATATTTTTGTCCCTGTAAAAAGATAAATTTGGTCCTTACAGTATAGTCTATAGATTAAAGTGAACAATGACTGATAACAGGCAAGTGGGCTAGCTGCGTTATCTACAGTATAGGGTCAACCCTCGAACGGCCCCCCTCGGTGCTCCCTAGTGGGTAATCATTACACTTTCAGCACCAGGGCAGTATTGTTATACAGAACCAAGCATGTTTACTGTAACATGTAAATGAGCCCAAGTGGTGCTCTGCGCTGAGCCTCATTCGAGCGTCTTTGCGCCGCTGCTGCCCGAGCCCAACCTGGCACCGATGTGACCTACTAACACGGCGTGTAACTGCGTGTGTGCACGACTGCATGCCTGTGTACGAGTACCTTGTATAGTAGAGTTGGCACCATTTTATTCCTATAATATCATTGATATTGCCTATCTATGATTCAAGGCTGATCTTGCGCTGCTGTGCAAATGGATGAGTATTGATTTAATTGACTCCTTGTCTCCACTGCGGCCGCGTGGGGGGGTGGGGTCTGTAATATCAATATACACCTTTTAGGTCATCTACAGCACTTCAGTGTCGGATTTGAATAGTTGACGACCAGATAAGTCGTGTGTCGTAATTGTGTGTGAATAATCTTGCAACTTCAAGATAACAGGCTGGCTGTCTGGCTGGCTACAGGTTAATCATTGCCTTGTCACAGAGGACAAGGGCGTGTTTGTTTTGTGAGCCAGGAGAGAAACATTTTTAGATATCTACATTAGAAGCGTACGCTGAAAATTCGTATACTGGGTTGTTTTGACTATGACATTTTTGTAAGGTTTAACATTGGCATTTCATTCCAAACTCGACTATGTGGTGCTCTGTCGTAGTTAAGGTGGACGTCATTATTGTTGCATTCTAGTGACACTTCGTGTGGTGTCACAGAGTGTTGCAATACTTTCATATGATCTGGATGTGGGGAGGTTTGCAGTATTTATGAACAAACTACCTGTGTCTACAGCCGTTTAGTCAGATACAAATTGCCAGTTTTTGATACCACATCCAGGTACATACATACATTCAAAATTTAACCTTGTGCCACATCCAAATTTAAACTAGACTTTATTTAGTGTTGCGTCTAAAACTAAGGCCTGGCCATACTCAATTACAATTCTGCAATTAAAACGTTAGATAATCATTTTTACCTTGTGCTTGGACCTTTCAGTTTATGTTTGTGATTTAGAACATTTATAAATAAGCCTGGCGCATGCTATAACTTACATCATTGTGTTTCTATTCTTACCTCCATCTCGAAAGTCATGGAGAAAATAGTCTACGAACAGGTCGAAAAGTACCTGGCTGAAAAAAATCGAATCTACGAATTCCAATCTGGCTTCAGAACGTCCCACTCCACTGACACATGCCTCCTCTATTTGAACGACCACATCAAACAAGAGGTGGACGCGGGCAAATACTGCGGCATGGTCATGCTGGATCTACAAAAGGCCTTCGACACTGTCAATCACTCCATTCTAATGGACAAGCTAAAAGCAATTGGTTTTGATAGCTTATCAGTGAGCTGGATGCAATCCTACCTGGAGGGGAGAGAACAGATGGTAGAGGTAAACGGTACTCTATCCCCCCCCCTCACAGTGAGCTGTGGTGTTCCACAAGGAAGCATACTAGGACCGCTACTCTTCCTAATTTATGCAAATGACATGTCATCAGCCTGTGACTGCAACTTGTTCCTGTTTGCGGACGACTCAGCCCTGCTGGTCTCTGACAAGAACAAGTTGCAGGTTGAAAAAACCCTCAGCTCGGATCTAGGCAAAATCTGCATATGGCTCGCTGATAACAAACTATCATTACACATGGGCAAAACAGAGTCCATTCTCTTCGGTTCAAATAACAAACTCAACAAGACCGATGGCTTCTCAGTTACAGTGGGTGACAATATTGTCACAAGGAAAGACGAAATTACCTACCTGGGTTCCATCCTAGAGGCAAATCTTTCCTGTGACAAAATGGCATCCAATGTAATAAAAAAAGTCAACCAACGAACTAGATTCCTGTACCGGATCTCCTCTCTGGTAAACAAGAATACCCTGAAGACTCTGGCAGGAGCACTCATTCAAGCGTAGTATGACTATGCGTGCACCTCATGGTACCAAAGCACCTCAAAGGCGCTTAAAACAAAATTACAAACATCACAAAACAAACTGGTCAGACTACTACTTGACCTGAACCCCAGAACCCACCTCACCCCTGCCCACTTTGACAACCTAGGATGGCTTAGAGTAGACGACAGAGTACAGCAACTTGCAATCTACAAGATACACTATACGACCGGGGTGCCCATGTACATGTCAAAATACTTCCAAAGGTCAGTGAATACCACAACCACTACACCAGAGGAAGCTCAACAAATCATGTTAAACCCAGATTCGGCTCAAACAAGGGACTAAACACGTTTCGCAATTATGCCACAACAATGTGGAACGCCCTACCCAAAGCTGTAAAGGAATGTGAATCCCTGCCCACATTCAAAACCGCTCTTAAAGAGCACCTACCGGAGGCTGCAATTCGAAACTGGCCACCGTAAATGCCCAAAACCCCCACCACCTCCTAATAGACAGTCTCCTCCCCACCGCATGTATATATTCCCTCCCCGCCGTATGTATATTTCTCTCCCACCCACCCACCCCCCCCTAATGTACAGTCCCCTCCCCATCATATGTATATACTCTGTCAGGATCTAGGGGTAACAGTACTGTATTGGAATACCGTTTATGTCACAAATGTATCAGTACTAAATACCTATATGTCCCTATGCCATAAATGTCATGTATGTTGTGTATGTCATAAATGTCTATATGAATTGAAAATGGGGGACCCTGATGGAAACAAGACAAACGTCTTTCTCAGGTCTGCATCCCCTTAACAATTGTATGTATTGAGCCGTACTGTATTGTACCCATTCTGCAATCTGTTAAATAAAGTTTTCATTCATTCATTCATTCATTCATTCATTCATTCATTCATTCATTCATTCATTCATTCACTCCCACGATTAAGTCAAGATCATACACCAATTACACATGATTTGTGGTATTAGTGGGATTGATAAAGGAAATCAGTTGCATTTCAGTAAATCAGTCAATTTGGTCAAATTTGTTTACTTACGTTTAGGGATGAAATTGGACTACAAACCTTAATCCGACTTCGGGGGGACTATATTATAAGCCCTCACAGTTGATGCTACTGTATTCTATGATAAATCATACCTAAATTAGATCTGAGTTAGATTTTTAAGTGTTACATTTAGCCTAGGGAGGGGATTAGGCCCCCCGAACCTTAGGCTAAAACAGGCGGCGGTGGAGCCGCGAGGCTCCAAGGGCACGTTAAATACTGTATATAGTGCTGGGGAGATAGTGATACTGAATGGCCCCCGTGTCTGATGAGGTATGAATCAACATGCCACCGTGGTACCGTCTAGTCGGCACAGATGTCGCATGTAAGGAAATGTTGGCACTGTGTGGTACGTGGGTGACAATCCACACCTAGCAGAGGGGCAGTGCGCCGGAGGGGGCAAAGCACCTGCTGTGAACAGGCGAGGCTGGGGAAAACGGTCAAAGTTTCCATACCCATAGCTAAGTGGGATGGGGATCAGACCGTCGGTTTCTAAACTGAGTGGCTGATGGGCACTACGGACAGTTAGCCACTTGGGGTCCTGACTTGATGTCGGACTGTGAGATCGCGATCGACTGGGTCATCAGCCGGTCAGATAAGCATATGGCAAGGAGACCATAAATGCATCTGGCTCAATGTACAGTCAGGCCACAATAAGCCGAAACCGAATGCGTTAGTAGGCGAGTTGTGCTTCTGTGATCAGCAGGTTTGAAAAGAACCACTGGGAAGCAGAGGAATAAGGTGTGTCGATTCAGAGGAATCTGGGTAGTAAGACCTAAGAATTGGAAAGAGACCCAGCCTAACTACTGCGCCCGAAGGTAAAAGAAGGGGACTTCTTCCGTTCATGAGAGGAGACATTGGCCTGGAAGTGGAGACCTGTATCTCTGTGGGGGAGAGGGGCCGGCGTCGGAGACAAGGCAGCCCTAAGAAAGGAGCTGGTTGTTCCGATGTAGCGGTCTACCTAAACCTTATGGGGAGGGACAGGTGTATCTGACTAGGGGAAGGAGTGCATCCGAACGGGAGAGGGGTACTCTTAACTGGAGGGAGGTTGAAAGGGTCAAAGCGTGGCGCAGTATTAAAAAAAAATATATATATATATCTGTGTCATTCATATGAAAAATATATATACTTCATATATATTTAAATTTGAACAAATACATAAAAACTGTTATAATTAGCACAATGTCACAACAAAAGAAAGACAGGACTTTTGATCACTGTGACTGCACACACAGCAGATACTATTGCTTCGCTACTACATAAGGCGAGAGCCGCGTCACAGTTATCAACAAACAGTGGAAGCAGAGGAGGAGACATGAATAGAATAGATCAACATGGCTAACGCTAGTACTAACTAACTAACGCTAGACTGCAGTGTCTGAATAACTAACTAACGTGACTCTGCAAACACCAGTTCCATTAGTGAGGAGGGGGGGGGATATATTGAAGACGCTTGACAACAGGGGTTCAAAGAACTTCACATGAATGAATGAATGAATGAATGAATGAATGAATGAATGAATGAATGAATGAATGAATGAATGAATGAATAATAATAATTTAATTTAATTTAGGACCTGCTCCGAGGTCATGAATGAATGAATGAATGAATGAATGAATGAATGAATGAATGAAAACTTTGTTTGACAGATTGCAGTATGGGGTGCAATACAGTAAGCGTCAATACACACAATTGTTAAGGGGATGCAGACCTGAGAAAGACGTTTGTCTTGTTTACATCAGGGTCCCCCATTTTCAATTCATATAGACATTTATGACATACATGTCAAAAACTGTTATAATTAGCACAATGTCACAACAAAAGAAAGACAGGACTTTTGATCACTGTGACTGCACACACAGCAGATACTATTGCTTCGCTACTACATAAGGCGAGAGCCGCGTCACAGTTATCATCAAACAGTGGAAGCAGAGGAGGAGACATGAATAGAATAGATCAACATGGCTAACGCTAGTACTAACTAACTAACGCTAGACTGCAGTGTCTGAATAACTAACTAACGTGACTCTGCAAACACCAGTTCCATTAGTGAGGAGGGGGGGGTATATTGAAGACGCTTGACAACAGGGGTTCAAAGAACTTCACATGAATGAATGAATGAAGGAATGAATGAATGAAGGAATGAATGAATGAAAACTTTGTTTGACAGATTGCAGTATGGGGTGCAATACAGTAAGCGTCAATACACACAATTGTTAAGGGGATGCAGACCTGAGAAAGACGTTTGTCTTGTTTACATCAGGGTCCCCCATTTTCAATTCATATAGACATTTATGACATACACAACATACATGACATTTATGGCATAGGGACATATAGGATTTTTTTTATTGGCGATTCGTTTCTTAAGTATATCGCTTCATGCATCGGGCATCCAGGCAGGCTCCGGGTGTTGTTGCTATCCGAGTCTAGTGTGTGACATCATCAACTGTCGACGGCAACTCAGACTAGAGGGGCTCTCTCTCTCTCTCTCTCTCTCTCTCTCTCTCTCTCTCTCTCTCTCTCTCTCTCTCTCTCTCTCTCTCTCTCTCTCTCTCTCTCTCTCTCTCTCTCTCTCTCTCTCTGTTCAATGATTTAAAGCGCAAACGTTACAATATAAATACTAATTGGATAGTTGATGATGAACATTTAATTTCATTATCTGAAATATTATAAAATCATTAAGTCTGCTATAAGCCATTATCCCTTTGTGTACGATTATTATTGTCTCACAGTAGTGTGTATGTACATAATGTGTGTTTTTAGATGAAGTGAGAAAAGACGGTACTATGCAAAAGTCTTCTTAGGCACCCAAGCGTTTATATAAATGTGCGAATTACCTATAATAAGCGAATTTAGAAACCTGCTGTTATATTTTCTATAATAATATTTCAAATGACATATGGTCCGGCGGGGAGAATTCAGTACTGTATCTACAGAACCCTCTGTTTAATCATCTTCTCTTTATTAATTTCCTTAGATCTATTGTACACATGCTCTCAAGAAGATACTGAATAAGATCAGTGGCATGTTTTAATGTTTAGTCTTTATTAGCAAGTGGTTATTTACTGTCAAAGAAGCGAAAGAAAAATCATAATTCATATTCTCCTTTGTTTTATCACAATTTTAGTGGACACCACAGGTAGGTAGGGTCCTTATTTTCTGGTTGTTTGTCAGCTTCCTGTGTACCACTTACTCCTGGGGCAGTCAGAGAAGTGATTAGTACCATCTACTTGTCTTGTACCATACTGTATGCTTGACGGGTGGATGGTCAATATGATCTTTGGCTGGTAGCAGGTGTGGTTGAAGAGGGTTAGGTCTACAGGGTGTTAGCTTAAGGGTAGGTAGGTTAGGGTGCCAGAAAATACAGGTAGTGTGGTAGGGCCTGATGTAGTTTTTGTTTGAGGATAGACATGTGGTGGGCCGTTTGACTGCAGTTTAGATGTAGAAACTGTAAGTAGTCATGTCAGGTTACAAGGGGCACCTGTTTGAATTTGTTTGTTGTATTAAATTTTTTTGTTTTGAGTGTAACTCGGTGTTTGGATAGCCTACCTATTAGCACATGACCTCCTGCGCGTACTACACATCTACTTATTTCAGGGTGGTTGTTTTTTTAAATTTAAAAAAAAATTGCAAATTAGAAAGGTGCGCTCAGTAGACCACACATCTCGACCACGTCGCACGCCGATCACACAGGCGGACAGGCACAAAGGCTGACTGCTCTCCTTTTTTATTTATTTATTTTTTTTATTATTGCAAAACAAAATTGTTAAAAGTCAGTACTCAACACACAATGCATAATGAAACTAACAATTAAGGTGGCTAAAATGACATGCAAGTACAGTAACAGAAAACAAAAAAAAGTATATAATAATATTTTACCGTATACAGTGTATATCCAACGAAATTACCAATTGTACCAATGTCTTATACAGGATATACTCCTAATACCTATTATCTAAAACCCTACACACATATGCTCCAGCTCGAACCCCCCCCTCCCGGACCCCTCCTTGGATAGTACCTCCATTATCCCTCACTCCTAACCAGACACCACCATTATAAGCTAGCTTTTATTCTCTCCACCACTTCTAACCACATTGACATTTTGGATTCGTTGAGTCCCAGAATTCTTGCTGTAGATATTTCTTGATAAATCACATCGAGATATGTAAGAAACCAAACCTTCCGGCACATTTTTTTCCGGTTGAAACCAGCGTGATGCGATCAGTTTTTTAGCTACTGTGATACCCGATAGAACCAATCTCTTTAGCTGTGGATTTACTGCAAACTCAAAAACATCATTCAATAGTAATACAGAGGGGTGTACTGGTATATTCCAAGATACGAGTTTTGATAATTGATGGGTCACATCTTTCCAGAATGCCTTAACTGGTGGGCAGTCCCAATACATGTGCATAAATGTTCCTTCGTCTCCATTTGTACATTGGGAGCATTTTGAGTCTTGTTTGAGACCCATTCTGTTCAGTCTTATAGGAGTCAAGTATATCCTGTGAATATAGTTAAGATTGATTTGTTGATGGTCCGGGTTCCTTGATGTAAGACGGACATTTGCCCATGCTCCTTGCCAATCAAAGTCACTTTCCAGGTCTGGTATATCCCTCCTCCAGACAGAGTCTAGTTGGAGGGTTTCATACGAGGACGTTAGTAATTGATAATAAAAACCTGATACAAAACCTCTCGATGTCTCTCTTTCATAGAAGAATTTGTGGTATCTGTGGTGTTCAACTGGTATGTCTAATGGAACACCGTGAGACTTCAAACATAGCTGTAACTGTATGTAAAAAAGCCATGTGGACTCAGTGAGATTAAATTTTGTGCATATTTCTCCATAACTACAAAAACCCTGGTTGTTAAAAACATCCCCTAATGAGTGTATGCCTTGCTCTTCCCATATAGGGAATCTTATAGGACGTTTTTCAATTAAGAGTGCATTGTTATTGAATAAGGGAGTGTGATTGTGCCATTTTTGTGGGTTAGGATATTTTTTTTGTGTTTCACGCCATATCCGGATCGCATGGGTAATTATGGGGCCAAATTTCCGCTCACAGTGCTTGATTGGTAGTTTAGTGTGTGCTATGTCCTTCAGTCTATGTGGGGCTACTATGTTTTCTTCCAATTTTCTCCAGGATACTAATGCTTGGGGATCAAACCATATTGTCAATGGTCTTAATGTGTACGCCTTAAAATATTGGAAAAAATCGGGAACTGCCATGCCACCGTCTGCTTTATTTCTCTGTGCGGTGGATCTTTTTATACGTGGTGGTTTGTTATTCCAAATAAATTTGTATGTGGAGGAGTGTAATCTTTTCCAGTAACCCTCTGGAGGGGGTAACGGTAGCATTGAACTGATGAAGTTGATTCTAGGTAGTACATCCATCTTAACTATTGATACCCTTGCCTGTACTGAGTTTTTAAGTTTTGCCCACCTGTCCAGGTCGTCTTTGATTTTGTTCTGTATTTTTGTGTAATTGTGCTTCACCGTTTGTCTTATGGTGGGAAATATTTCCACACCCAAGCATATAAAATGTTTTACCATAGGTATCTCACCTGGGAGGGTTTTATCTTTTTTGCATGGGTGTTAAGTGGAAGGAAAGCCGACTTCGGCCAATTTATTTTAAATCCCGATAGATCACCAAAGTTCTCAATCAACTTGAGTAGATGAGGCAATGTGGTGTTGGGGCTTTGCATGAACAATATTACGTCGTCCGCATATAAACTAATTTTATGTTGTGTGCCCTTGATTACGATTGGTTCTATGGATTGGGATTGTCTTATATATTGTGCTAAAGGCTCTAATGATAGATCGAATAGTCCGGGACTAAGAGGGCAACCCTGTCTGGCTGAGCGTGATACCGGAAAGATTTCGAAGATGAATGTACCTGTTGTAATCATGGCCGATGGGTCTTTGTATAATACTTTAATCATATCAATGAATCCTTTTCCTAACCCCATCCTTTCTAATACTGCCCATAGATACGACCATTCCAGCATTTAGTACGTGCAGTATTCGTCTTATGTTATCAGTGATCAGGCGACCTCTTATGAAGCCAGTTTGGTCCGGATGAACTAAAGACGTCATATGCTTTTGTAATCTGATGGCTAATACCTTAGAGTACAGTTTGACATCGGTTCCGAGGAGGCTTAAGGGTCTGTAACTACCGCACTCGGTGGGGTCTTTGTCTTTTTTGAGAAGGACTGAAATGAGTGCAATATTGTCGTTTTTATGGAAGCTCCCCTCCTTGACTGAGTATAAGATCATATTTAGTAATAAGGGTCCAATTATGTCCCAACAAGAAAGGTACATTTCTGATGGGATACCGTCTCTTCCAGGAGCCTTACCATTTTGCATTTCGGATATGGCCTTCTTGAGTTCCTCTAGTGTGATCGGTGTTTCTAACTGTTTAGCGTCATCCTCTGAAAGTTTAGGGAGAATAATTTGATTAAGATATGTGTCCATTTTGTATTGATCGAAGGTCGTTTCTGATTTATATAAGTCGGAGTAGAATTCTTTGAATGTATCGTTTATTGTTTTGGGGTCTGTTTCAAGTACTTGTTGTGCTCTAATGGTAGTTATATCTGCAAATTTTGCATTAATTCTTAATCGCATGGCTAATAGGTGACTAGGTTTAGAACCTTGGGAGTACTGCTGTTGTCTTGTGCTGCGTATTTGCATTTCCGATTGTTGTCTGTATATGGCATTGATCTCTGTTTTTAGTACGTTAGGTTATGACTATAACCAAGTTCTGTTAACACTTAGTGAACGCTCAGCGTCTCATGCATAATCTCGCTTCAGCGTATGCACACTGAATACATTTCAAATGTACGTTTAAATGCCAGCATTCATCTGGCCACACCCCCATCCGCCTACCTACATAAGCCGGGATGGGCCACACACTCATCTCCTTCCCAACAAATTTCATCACAATGAAAAATCAAGGGCCTGCAGCAGCGTCTAGACGCTGAGCGTTCACTAAGTGTTAACAGAACTTGGTTATAGTCATAACCTAACGTTCTGTGCCACACTAGCTCACGCTCAGCGTCTCATGCATAATAGGAGCTGAGCGGGAGCTAGAAGCTCGACAAATGTACCCTGCTGAGGCCCCCCACAACCATCAGACCAGGGAGGGCCGAGCCCCCCCGACCCACCCTAATGGAGGGCACCCCCCCTATTGGTGGCTTCACGGGAGGGCGACGGACCCGACCGTGCGAAGAGGCACTCAAGCAACTTAACGCACAGGGTGAGCAGAGCGTGGCTTGACCCCACGACTACACACACGCACAACCCGCATGCCACCCGGGAACGAACGGAGGAAACAACCTCGTTACTGCCCCCAGAATCACGGGGCCAAGGGCAAACCCAACCCCATGGCAAGGCCGTAGCAGCGGAGCGTGAAGGAAGACCCAGACCCACCAAAGGGACTGGACCCCCTGGAACGGGGGCCCGGAGAAGTCCATGATGCCAGCATCAAGACCCCACCAGGTGGGCACTTAGTGACCCCGCCCCCCACATCGCCAGCGTATTCGGTCAAAGGCCCCTCAGCCGAGCGGGCCCTGTCCCCCCAATAGTACACCGCCTGGTACACTGACCCTGCAGAACAGGCAGTCAGCATGGCCGTAAGCACACAAAAAAGGTTAACCAACGGAAGCAGGCAGCGCACCGGGGAAAAACCAGGCAACAGGCTGTTAACCCTAGCCTGGAGACTGCGGACGAGACAGGCGCCAGAGGGGACAGCTGAACACAGCCGCCCCGGCGGAAGGAGCGTAAGCTGGCGGTGTTGCATGACCAAGCCTCCATATAAACACCCCCACCCAGAGGGGTCGAGGCAGAGAAGGCTGACACGATTGGCAGACGTCATGAACGTGCAGGGGCACCCTCAAACGGTGAACCCGGGAGTTGACACTGCTCCAACACACCAGGGAATCAACCACCTCGGTGTTACCCAATGCGGTGGTTGTTCCTATAACCCCTCAAGAAAAAACTCCAAAACACACCTGCGGGTACACACCGGCTATACCGCAGTACAAGTGTTTCAGTTTTCAAAAAAGGGTTAACCCAGGCCTACGGGTCGACGAAACATTACTTCGGACCGGGCCTGGCGGTACGGGAAGCACAGGGTCACCAGAGGAGGTCAAAAACCACCCCCACAGGCCCCTCTTCGCCAAGCGTGAGAGAGGAGCGAAAAAGAATGGAGAACCCGCCCCTAAGCACACCGTACTTGGTATTCCCAGGCGGTCTCCCAACCAAGTACTAACCAGGACCGACCTGTGTAGCGGCCGAGATCCGACGAGATCGAGCGTGTACAGGATGGCATGGCCGTAAGCCATTACGACAGTGCTGAGTAAAAACGTACCCAACCAGGGTCTCCATAGCGCTTAACCCTGTGACACCCGGACCGACCTGGCATTTTTCCCCCTGAAAAAAGCCCAAGTCCCTCAGGGTACCAGAACAGCAGATCTGCATCCCCGGCGGACAACGGGTTCAGCTGATCCGGACCAGCGTGACCAGAACCAGTCCCGTGCCCTAACCACGCCGACATGCCTACTCCAGGAGAAAGGGCAGATATGCGTGTCGATCTTAACATGAAAAGAAGGCGCCACCCAGACGTTCGGGCGAACCGCGCCTGGTGGCCCACCCCAAGGGCGTGAGACCCCTCTACATATGTTCAGATCCATTCCGTCATCATCCCCCAGACATGAACGAGAATCCGTCGAAAACCAACCCAGGTCGTGGGATTTGGTCGTCGGAAGAGGAAAAACCCCCATCTCAGTTGCTTTATAAAAACGGCGTTTTAACCACAAGCAACCAAGGCGCGCCAGTCAGTCGCCTGTTTACAGCAAGCTAGCACTATACGTGCGTCGGGACACACCCCCATCAATGAACAGGCTATTTAGACCTGTCATTGAATCCCCAAGGCGCCCAGGGGAACGACAAGAGGGGTGTGACACTCCCTAACTCCAACACTTTTTGAATAGAAAAGAAGGAAGCATCAACAGTATGTATCCCAGTCTACACAGTTGGGGGTAAAAATTGTTCACATTTTTACATCCCACCACCCTCCCATAGGAAGGAGACGGGGATCCCTAGAGAGACTTCCCACGCGAGCTGTACAGATTGAAAAGAATATATTGCACCTTGAGCCATGTAAAAAAATGGTTTTAGGGCTCTCCGGGGAAGAGGCACTGAACCCATACACACTCAATAATCGAATTGAATCGAATACATATACAATATAATAGGACCCTTCTAGAGGGTCCACTCACTTTGACAATCTGAGGAGGAAGGCTCTGTACTCTGATAGAGGCTCCCTCACATGGAAGAAGGAGTCCGAACTCACAGAAGGCCCGAATAGGCGCTTGGTGAGGAGGAGCCCTGACCACCCCCCTGAAATAGATCCATCACATGGACCTGAACAGCACACGGAAGTCCTACCAACAGAGACGCGCACGGTGACGTACTCTATGGCGGGGAAATTCCTGCGGTGCACACGCCCAATATACCAGGCCGTGGGACCAGGAAACTCCCTCCCCCCCCCGCCCCCCCGTAACGTGCCGAACCGCCACGTGACGGGAACCTTGAAGGACAGGGGGTGTACCCCTGACCGACAGAAACGAGGAGGAGAGGAAAGGTTACCAGTTCACCCCTTTACGACCCCACACCCATGATACGATGTAATGACAAAAAGAGAATATGACACAGTCATAGTCAGCTCTATGAAGCGTTTGACAGCTCCACACAGCGCATGAGCTAACCTGCTATCTGATTTTTACTAAGGAAAAAACACAGAATAGAGAGGGCCCTAAGAGCCCCGGTCCAACATACACATGTGCTTCTGTGGCCAGTCCAACCCAGTTGTAGGTCACATGACACACACAACCCATCATCACCTATAAAAAATGGCAAAAACACTCTACAGAGGAACGCCGTTTTTCATAATGAGAGAATACATAATTCTTGATTAGTATCGGCCACAGGCCTTGCTAAGCACACACGACAGCGACCAAACAATTTTTTCTTTTAGGAAAATAAAGTTTCTCCAGCAGTTTTAGCACAACCTCAGCAACCAAGCTAAGGGTTACATCGCATCCCTACCACACAAAAAGACACAATGTAGTGCAACATGTCTGATAGGAGGGTGAAAAAGTCCCCAGGGAACCGGGGGGAAACACAATCCTCTTATTTTACCCTTAATACGGCCAGTTAAAACAGGAAAACCTGTTAATATGTGAACACTGTTCATTGTCATCACAAGCTGAGAAAAGAACATTCTTTTACTCACTTGTCACTAAGCATAGCTTCATAGGTTAGTTACCTTAGTTGTGAGTACACGGTACATATAAACACACATGATGTTTCTCACACATCAACCAGATCATTTTCTGTAACAACCCGATTTGCACGGAGAAGCTAACTGCCAGTGACAAAGACAGTCCACACATAACTCGCGTCGTATCCTAAATGCATTGCAGCAACACACGTTTTGGGAAAACATTGTTATTCACAAAACATTTAGAAAGGTAAAGACCAGAAGACATGTTATAAGGTCCGGTCAAACCTTGTCCTACCCGGAACGTAGATCAGCGAAGTGCAGTCAAGATACCATAGGAACACAGCCGCTCCTGTGTTGTTCGAACTGGGCAGCGTCGCCGCTCCAACCCGCACTACAGTCCTCTTTGTTGACGCAACCTTGCCGTCCTGGCTCAGGGCAGGGTCGACGAACATCTCCTGTCAAAGACGACGTCGTAGTCCAGAGTGTTTAAAAACATGTTATAATCAAAGCACGTTCAACAGAGTAGCATTAAGCTAACGGCCGCTCCAACCGTTCGGGCGCTACTGCCCCTGCTCGCGAGACGCCGAGCTAACGGCGCATGCGACCAGAAACAAGCTCGCGGCGGCGCGCGAGGAGCTAAAGCTACCCCGCGCCAGGCCTTGGCCTATAGCAGCAAGCTAACGTTACCTAGTGATCACGACATGCTAGCGCCGCAGCTAACAGCTGACTGGCTAACAGTAGGCCCACCTAAGTAGGCCATGCAGCGATCCCAGCAGGCTAACGCAGCAGCTAACAGCTGACTGGCTAACCGTAAGCTAAGCAGCTATCACCTGAACTTGTATACAATGACATAACACTCACCCAGACAGGCCGCAGTTCTGAACCTCTCCTCACATTTTTAGAGAAAAGAGAAACAAGATGTCAACACTGCTTTACAACGGTGATTTTACCAACACCCGACGGAATCAGCACAATACCAAACTGGCCTGTGTAGCTGACTTGAACATGGATCTGCCGCTATCGCACATCCATGCACATATCTCCTCGTGAAGGAATACTCTCATTTGGATATGAAAGAAGGGGCTTAACACGGGACAGAGAGAAATCCACTCGTCCAGAAAACACAGGGATCACCAGTGTTAATGGTCGCGGCCCACTAGTTAAACTAAAATGGCTTCAGACCAAGGTCTCCTGTCGTCTAGGAGACTGAACAAAGGACCCTAGCCTGGGCCCGGTTTTCATAAACATTGTCAATTAGTCCCCATAGCACTAACAGACAAGTGGAGCCTGCCAGCAAAACACTACTCACCCAACCTGGAACGTACCGCTTCTCACAACAGCGGCGCGCCACTACAGTCCCTGCACCGCCGGAGGGTTTCACTCCGTCCAGCCGCATCAAAGAAGACTGTAGCTGGGAGGTATGTAGCGGCGTGAACCCCCAATACGAAACCGGTGGAGTTTGTGGAATGATCACCATCTTCCAGACACTCCAGTACGAAGACAATATCGCCGTATTTTCTCGTTTTAAAATAGTGAGAGAGAAAATAAAGATATGATGTCAACGTATTCTCCTTATTCTTCCTTTCCTTAGAGCAATATTTTTCTCCACGTCAAGTGGGCATATGAGCAACACGTTGCTTGTGATGAAATTTGCGAAGGAGATGAGTGTGTGGCCCATCCCGGCTTATGTAGGTAGGCGGATGGGGGTGTGGCCAGATGAATGCTGGCATTTAAAGGTACATTTGAAATGTATTCAGTGTGCATACGCTGAAGCGAGATTATGCATGAGACGCTGAGCGTGAGCTAGTGTGGCACAGAACTTGATTTTCTAGTCTAGTTGAGTTGTTGTATTTTAAAGAATTAAATAACGTTGAGTAAAGCGTTTCCAGTTCAGACAGTTTTGTGCATTGATTTTTGCGCATTATGGAGGAAAATCTATCAGCGAAATCCTTGATTATACCCTTTACCGACATCCATATTATTCTGGGGTCTTGCACCGAGTTTGCATTCTCCCGTAGGAATACTATGAGAGCTTCTTTGAGTTGTGTAATGAATTCCTTGTTATTAAGCAGCATCGAATTAAAACGCCATCTTGGGGCCCGGGAAGATAGTATACCAAATGTTGCTTTTAGGAGTAAATAACAGTGATCTGATAGTGCATTGGGTATCATTTCCACTTCATATTTATCAAATAGTCTCGGGGATGCAAAGACATAATCAATTCTGGATAATGTGTTATGTCTCGCCGATCGACAAGAGTACTTTTGGGTCGTGGGATTAAGTGAACACCATAAATCATTTACACCTGTAATCTTTGACCAATCCTTTAATGCTTTAGATGAATTTTTTTGTTTGCTGGAAAAGGCGAGGTAAGATTTGTCCATCCTTGGATTCCAAATGGCATTAAAATCCGCACCTATTATAAATGAGTAATCGGGATGGTTTAACATTTCATCGGTTAGTGTAGTGAAGAAACCCTCTTCGTACAAATTTGGGGCATATACCGCTGCCAACGCTATTTTCCTGTTATTGTGTACAATCCTAGCTATAGTTATACGCCCATCCGCATCCGACTATACCCCCTTTAATTCAATATTTAACTTACGTCTGACGACTATGGCTACACCTCGAGTTCTCGTACCAAAAGAAGAGTGACTGATATTATGATATGTGTTATCCGCTAACGTATCTATGTCTTCCTCTAAAATGTGCGTTTCGCTTAGTAGAGCCACGTCCACATGTTCTTTTTTCATCAGTGTGAGCACGCTTTTGCGTTTGTGTTGTTTGTTTATCCCACCAGTGTTCCATATCATTATATTCAAACTAGCCATAATCTATACATGTTTTTGTGTAGTTTTTGGTAATGCTTCTGGAGTGCGAAGCTACAATAGATGTACATCCAATTATTGAGGTCCCGTTGAGAGCCGAGCTTAAAAACATATATATATACAAATAAAAATCCCCTTTTTTCCCCTCACCCAGAGAGTCGTACAGGCCTGTGTTCCAAAAACACATCCTCCACGTATGACTCCCTCCCTTAGGCCACCGGATTGCCCAAACTGAGTTTTGTAATCCTAATCTTCCTATGCTAATTGCCATAGGATCTAACATTTTCATTCTAATTCAATAGAATGTCGCTTTTGGTCTTGCGCCTTCCCTTACTGTAATGAAATATTATGAAAAATGAAAAAAAAGAATAATACACTTTCATCGATATACTCATTTGAACCTTCTACTAACTTATGTAGGAAACATCAGAAAAAAGCAAAAGATTGTAGAGAAACATTAACACTTTAATATGAAGAACAATGGGAAAGAACAATGTAAGATAAAAGAGAGAGAAAAAAAAATAAAAATAAGGAGTGAGAGATAGAATAAAACTCAACGTGGAGAAGCCACTCGAACATAATTGAGTAATTAGATAAAAGAGAAAAACAGAGCCTTTTAGAGCTACAATGTGCCAATCTCTACATCAGTGGAGTGATTATTTAAATTATTAGAATAACCTTGTTGTGCTCATACGTTTAGGTGTGGTTGATTTTTTCTTTTTTTAAGTCTTATTAAGGCCTGATTAAACTTCAGTCAATTGATCATATGCTTATGCTTATACACACCGGATGTTAATGTTAGAGTTGCAGGCCTTCGTTGTAATGGTGCATTATATTCTAGAAGGTTGTAGAATACACTAGTATATACTAACAGACTGTTGTTATGTTCCAGAATGATCTTCCTACCCAGGGTTCAAGACTACTAGTATTTTCGGGGGATTTCTATGTGACCCAGAGCAGTCGGGCGATAAGCCCAGAATATTCCAGATTGTTCTTATTGTCAATGATATATTCTTGTCTCCACGGAGACCAGAGGTCTGAAAATATAATGCATTACGAATCATATTATACACATTATGCCTTGGTGTAGCCGGCATGCATATCATCTGCTACTTTTGTTGAGCCCGGATAAAGTAATTCTAATACTGATATACACAGAGAAAGAGAGAGATGAGAAGGCTTATCTGTTTTTAGACAGTGTTTCGCTCTGCCTTGGGGGTTCTGCTCCATGTAGATTACAGTATTCCTCGGCTTCTTTAGGCGTGTGTAATCCTACCCTACGGGCGTCACTGCCCACGATCGATAATAGCGCCGGGTATACTAGCCTTGGTCTGAGGCCAGACTTGAACAATTTCTGCATCACCTCCTTGTAGGGGAGACGCCGAGCGATGGCCTCTTTGCAAAGATCCTCGTAGATAAATATTGGGTTTTCACCATGTTTCAGCTTTCCCCTTTGGTTGCGAGCAATTTTGATGATGGCATCTCTTATTGCCGTCTTGCGCAGAGTAACAATGATGACTCTTGGCCCGTTGCTTCTTTGATCCCGAGTACCGATTCTGTAAGCTTGGTCCACTGTCGGCACTGTGTTTAGAAAGTTGTTACCCAAAATCTCTGATAGCACTGTTGGAAAGTTGTCGTCTGCGCAATTGACTGCTTCATCAAGTCCTACAATGCGGATGTTATTTCGCTTGTAGTAGCGTTGGGTTTCGAGTAGCCTCTCCATCGCTTCATCTTTAACTTCTTGTATTTTCCTCCGGCATGGCTCTTCCACCCTTTTTATCTCCTTTGTTACCTCTGTCAAACCAACGTTGATGGTGTTCTCGTTCTCTTTGACTGCCCTTGTAATTTCTGTCACCGTATTCTCCACTGTCGTGATTCGCTCGGACTGTACAGCGACCGCTTTCATAACTTCTTCTAATTTAGCATCGATGTGTTCGAATTTAGTATCGATGTGTGCGACATGTAATTTGAAAGCTACCATCTGTTCATTAATCAGATCCTTGATCAGGCTAGTCAGGGAGTTAAAGTCGGGTTGTGTAATTACACTGCCAGTGCCAGTTGATATTGTAGCTGAAGTGATGGGGCTGACGGGTTTGTTGGCTATTATCTTCTCAATATCCTCTGCTTTGTCCTTCACGCTACTTTTTCCTGTCGTTCCCGTTGTGTTGTCCTCTATTGTCTCCATCTCGGAGCCAGTCGCCGATGTACCCGGTATATTCTCCGTTATATTCCCATCGGGGGTTGTCATCAGCGGATCTGCCGGCGCGCCGCCTGTTATTTTCTTGGAGCGTGTATCAATCGTCGCCGTTGTATTCACTGCTTCTTTTTTCTTTCTACCCTTATTCTCATCCTTACCCCCCATGCTGAGTCTTTATGTCTTTTGATATAGTTAGTAGGTGTAACTGAGGGGTACAATTCCCTGACTGTATTGATAAGTATGGTATTATTAAACCACTACCGCTTGTACTTTAACTTCTGGCCATCCAGTACATGATATAGATATGATGAACACTTTCCCACCTAATGAAACGAAGTCCACACAAATGTATAAATCGAATATTTTATATAGCAAAGGGTATATACAACGTTCACTTAATGACATTTATGATTTGAAATGCACTTGTAAGGCAAATTAGTATTCGTAGGTAAATCAACATTGAATGTCCAATCTCTGGTTACGCAGGGAGCAAGTATACAACCTGGTTCTTTAGGGAACTATAGCGATGGTACTTAAATGATTATAGCTGGATACACTAAAGGGGGGGGGGGGTCCCGCTGGTTGTAAGACAGTAGGGGGGGGGTTAGAAGAGCCGCTGGCGGTATCCCATCTGGCCGACGATTTCTTGGGAGAATTCAGAGTCCTGAACACGATGCCCACAGAACCTCGGTCCGCAGATGAATACAGCTGGACCCTCTGGTGGACGGTAGCTGCCGGTCCACAGCGAAGAGACGTGAGGCGACCTCACTCGGGGTAGAGCGCCGTCTCACCTGGACTCCTCTCCGGGGGGTAGTTCCAACACTCAGCAGTGTTGGCCGTTATCCATGGAATAATCAAAGCACCCAAAGCATGTAGATAATCCAAGCCGTGGAAGGCTCGCCGTCGTCCGGGTAAAGTAATCCAATGTACAGGTCCACTCGTCCTGGCCCGGAGCTCCTCGGATGCAAGCACCACACGTGGTCTGCCCAGCCTGGTTAAGCCTCCAGATAACGTCAGGAACGATGGGGGTACTGCTCACTTTATAACTCTAACCGAACGATGCACCATACATAATAAACTATTATTAGCTTAATAGAAATACGTCCAACTCGACGGTATAGTGCCAAACTATGACAATTCAACTATTAATCCACACGATGTCTCAATGCCTATTCTGAGGCCAAGTAGGCCTTACTGCACCACACGTGCGTCGTGGGTGAGGCTTCGCGTCTGTTACTAGGTTGGAGGGTAAAGAACTAATGGACTAAAAGAAAGTTCTACTTTACTTGCGCCATATATATATGCGCTGTGAACAAATAGTACCATTCGTATTTCGCCAGACGTATTCCTACGCGGAACCGGGCTTGCCACGACATGTTGGTCGGCACGATTGAACTTGAACCAAGGGGTATGGCTGCTGGCGCCAGGTTCTCGTCCAATGGTAGAATGAAACTATTATGGGCTGTTAGTAGACTAAAGGGATATTCAGTGCATATTGTACAAGGAATATACAGGGGATATCAAACGATATACAAATACTATTAAATATATATCCATAAATAAATATATATATTCGGTTTAATCTGATCCTTCACAACAGCCGCCCCCTAATTAGTCCCACCTAATTAGCTAAGCAGAGACAGATTAACCGCACTGTCTACCACTCAAGGTCCGCTGTAAGGGTCAGTCAACTCACAAAGTCATGGGGTCATGGTCATCATCGATAGTGTCTGGGAGTCGGGGCAGTTCTATTAGCCTCGCCACGGGTCGTGTGTAAGTTCGCCCTTGGACAAGCACTTCAGCTGCTCGGACCTTGCCATCGGCACCGGTGATCACTTTGCTTACGCGGCCAGCCGGCCACATAGCTCTGGGTAGTGACTGGTCGATAATCATGACGACTGTTCCTTCTGTCAAATTGTCTCTCTCTTTTACCCACTTCTGGCGGGTCTGTAGAGACGGTAGGTAGTGGAGTAGAAAGCTGCTCCAAAACTTGTCAGCTAGCACTTGACTGTACCTCCACATTCTTCGGCCGTTCGCTTCTTCAGGCCTGTACATTGTCTGGGGTAGCGCGGGGTCCAGCCGCGCCATTAAGAGTGTGTTGGGGGTGACTGGGTCGACATCTGCTACATCACTGGAGACGTAGCCGAGGGGCTTGGAGTTCAATACTCCCTCGATCTCCGTGAGAACTGTCATTAGGACTTCCTCCGCCACAGTCTGGGCCCCAAGCATGGCGTACAGGGCTGTCTTTATGGAACGTACTTCTCGTTCCCAGGTTCCACCGAAGTGGGGTGCGTTCGGGGGATTAAACTGGAAGTCAATCTGGGATGGAGCGAGGTGGGTCTTAAGTTCTGGGCCCATAGCTTGGAAGCTCTCTCTCAGCTCTCTTTCTCCGCCTTTGAAGTTTGTCCCGTGATCAGACAACAATGTAGACGGTTTTCCTTTCCGTGATGTGAATCTTCGGAAGGCCATAAGGAATGAGTCTGTGCTCATGGTCGGAAGGAGTTCGATATGTTTCGCTCTGGTGGTCATGCATTTGAATACAATACCCCACCGCTTCTCGGTTCCTCTTCCTCTCTTTATATACAACGGGCCAAAACAGTCCATGCCTGTGGAGTGGAATGGCTTGTCGCCGAGTCGGAGGCGACAGGGGGGTAAGTCAGCCATCCGGGGTATGCTGGGCTGCGCGCGCCACTTTCGGCAGTCTAGACAGGTTCGCTGGAAGCGTCGCACCGCTTCTCTTCCTTGAAGTATCCAATAGCGACGTCTGATCTCCGCGAAGACTCTCTCTGCTCCTGCGTGGTGTACATCCTCGTCGTATTTCTTTATGATCAGCTCTGTGACCTTGTGTCGGCTGTTCAAGACTATCGGGTACTTAATGTCATCCGGTAGATCGGGGGCTCTCCGCAGGCGACCACCCACTCTGATGAGATTATGGGCGTCGCTCTCGGGTGCCAGGTGGAGCAGTCTGCTGTCTGATGGGACGGGCTTTCCTCCCTGTAGACAGTCTAGCTCATCGGGGAACGAGTCTCTCTGGGCTCGTTGTAGTAGAAGAAGTTCTGCTTCTTCGTAGTCAGCTGCTGAAATGTCAGTGGTGGACTGAATCTCTGGGTGGTGCCGCAGGAATGTCTTTAGCTGCGCACTCTGTAGGGTAATGCAGTCATCTATGTTGGGGTCTGTGGAGGCGACTGTGCTCAGTCCACAGAACATAGGTTTCTTGTTCTCAGCCTCCTCTTTACTTGCTTCCCGTGGGGTGGGCGTAGGCCACTCTTCTTCCGGGAGCTTGAGGAATTCTGGTCCGTCACTGTAGATGTTGCGACGGGTGAGGTCATCCAGGGACATTCCCCGGGTGATGACGTCAGCTGGGTTGTGTTTGGTGTCCACATACCGCCAGCTCGCTGCTTCTGTTAACTCTTGAATCTCGGTGACTCTGACTCCCACGAAGACTTTGTATCTGCATGAATCAGACTTGATCCATGTGAGTACTGTCGTGGAGTCTGACCACAAGATTGTTCTGTGCACCGGAATGGTGAGTTCACGTTGGATTAACGTGGCTAGATGCGCTCCTGCTAGGGCTGCGCAGAGCTCTAGACGCGGGATAGATTGTTGCTTTCGTGGGGCTATTCTTGAGCGAGCCAGGATGAAAGCGGTGTGTATCTCTCCTCCCTTCTCTTGGGCACGCAAGTAGGCCACCGATCCATAGGCTACTTCGGAGGCATCGCTGAAGACGTGTAGATCCATCTTGCATGTCTCTGGCCTCACCGTGGGTGGGAAGTAGCTGCGGCGTATATTGACGCCTGGGAGTGAGCGGAGTTCCGTCTCTCACTCTCTCCATGTGGAGGCAAGGTGTGCGGGTATTGGGTCGTCCCAGCCCTGGTCCTTGTCCCATAGTGCTCGTACAATCATCTTTGCCCTGGTGGTGTAAGGTAGAATACATCCCAACGGGTCATATTGTCTGGCGAGTGTTCTGTACACACTCCGTCTGGTGGTCGGTGTCGCCGTCGACCTTCCCTGCTCCGTGGTCAGGGGTTTGTGTCTATAGTGGAGCGAGTCTGTTTTGAAGCGCCAGACTAGTCCTAGTGTCATTTCTTGGGCTTCTCCTGGGATGGTCGCCATCCAGGTCTCGCTGCTGGCAGCCTTGTCCGCGGGGGAGAGGCTGCGCAATACGTGCGGGTCACTGCTGGCCCACTGCCTGAGATCAAAGCCGCCTTTGATCAGGGAGGCGCGTAGCTTGATTAGGAGAGCCTCGGCTTCTTCTTGAGTCGAAACGCTTTGTAAACAGTTGTCCACGTAGAAACTGTTCTTCACACTGTGTCGGACCTCTTCATCTGCTGCTGGGTCCTCTGCGACGTGTTTCTGTAGTGCAAATGTAGCACAGCACGGGCTGCATGTGGTTCCGAAGGGGAGTACTTCCCACTGGTAGATGGCTGGGTTCTCATCTCCCGTCCTCTCCCTCCATAGGAACCGCAGCAGGGGCTTGTCCTCCTCCACTAGTCTCACCTGCAGGAACATTCCTTTGATATCCCCGCTGATAGCCACCTTGTCCTGGCGGAAGCGCAGTAGCACGCCCAGTAGGGAGGGGCCGAGTGTGGGGCCGGGCAAGAGCTCTTTATTCAGATTTTGGGATCCGATCTGGTAGCTGCAGTTAAACACAATGCGATCCTTGCCGTTGTGGTGGACCTTGTGGTGCGGCACGTACCATGATTCAGTCGTCTGATCGGCCTCTTTAATGTCAATCTTTGTCACGTGTCCCGCTGTGATTAGCTTCTCAATCTCAGCGCGGTACACACTCTCTTGAGCGGGGTCTTTGGCTAGGCGCCGCTCTGTGTTCAATAGATAGCGCTCCGTGGCGTCTTTCTTTGCGTGAAAGGTGGGCATTCCCTCTCGCCTCAGGAGTGGAGTTGCGTATCTCATCACTCCGCCGACTGTGACTCTCTTTGTCCCTTGCTCGAGTAGGTTGATGGCGTAAATGTCTTCTTTAGAACGAATATCTTTCTTTTCGTTCTTAAAGGGCATTGTCTCTAGTGTCCATAGCCTCTCGACATGCTGCAGGAGAGTGGTGTCTTCTTCTGTCGTTCTGGAGTGGAGGCAGCTAGTGGCTGCTGTTCGGTGGAGAGATTTAGCGAGGGGGCCTTGTAGTGTCCACCCTAGGCGGGTCTCGACTGCTGCAGGACAGCCTCGGGGTCCTGTATGGACCCGGTCAATCGGGACTATGAGTTCTGCATGGTCGGAGCCTATCAGCAGGGTCGGGGTGGCGCCGTCCATGAGCGGGATAGGTAGTTGACGCAGGTGCACATATTTATCCATCAGCTTGGCGATGGGGTAGGTGTACTGCGATAGTCCTATTTCTTGGCTGGTGAAAGCATTTGTAATCCTATACCGTCGCTCTGGCTGCCCGCTTGCTGCGATAGTGAAGGAGACATTCTCGCCCTTTATCGTCTTTAAATCTCTTCTTATTGTCCGAATCGTCATTTGGTTCTCGCTCCCCCGCAGTCCCAGCTGGGCCGCAGCGGACGCGAGCAGAAGGGTCTTCTCTGACCCGTCATCAAGGACGGCGTAAGTGTCCATGACTTTATCTTGGTAGCTCAATGTCACACGTACTACCTTTAAGAGCACTTGGGCGCCGCTGCTGCTGGCGGGGTCAATGTACATGACACTTGCCTTGGTGCCGCTCGATGGTGCAGGTGTAGGCCTTCTTCTGTTACTGTCGTGTAGTATATCTAGATGGGCTCCGTCACACCGACTGCACCTTTTCTTTAGGCGGCATTCGGCTGCCATGTGACTGCGCGCACATCGGTAACAGCGCCTGTTGGACTTTATCCATTGACTCACTTCTTCTGCATTCATCTTTGTGAACAGGTCACATTGTGACAGCCAGTGTTCTTTCTCACAGTAGGGGCACACCATCTTCCACTTCTCTTTTCTCGAGGGGGTACTGTGGCTCTTACTGTTCGGTACTGACTCTGATTGGTGCATGACAGTCACCGATCTTCTTCCATCGTTTATTCTCCTGGGTCCCTCTCTGGAGCTTGGCGTGCTCCGCCCGAACGTATCCAGTCGTAAGCTGCTGACTTCTCTCGCCAGGAAGTCGGCTAGATCAAGGAGGGATGGTTCGGGGCCGTTAGGATCCCGGTGGTCTCTCTGCCGCCTAAAGCGCTCTTGTCTTGCGGGTGGCAGCTTCTCCAAAATCCTCTCGACGTTAGAGTTGGCGTATAGCTCATGCATGCCCTTTTCCCGTTGCGCTCCCAGCATCCCTACCAGGGACTGCACTTTGATTGACAGGTCGTCTAATGAGCGATTGTCTGTTGCTGGGGGTAGGCGATCAATATGCCTTATCTCTTGGATTACGTAATCCCATATACGTCCATATCTCTGGTCCAGCGCTGCTAGAGCCGCGGTGTATGGGGTCGTAGAGGTGGCATAGGCTAGCGCTATATTGTGCGCTCGCGGTACTTTCAGGTGCTTCAGTAATATTGCATACTTGTGGCGTTCATCAGCGACATCCACCATCATTGTCTCTAAGCACATCCGGAGCTCCGTGTACTGTGCTCGATTCTCATAGGTGAAGTCTGGAAACGACGGCGTGGCAATGTATGACGCCGTGGATGGCTGATACATCGGCGAGCGTTGGGGGAGAGACCTCCTAGGCGAGTCTCCTCTTGCGCCTCTCTGTGGGCTGGTACCGACAGGGTACCATGGCCCGCTGGTCCAGGTGCTATTCCTCGGGGCTGGTCGTGCGTCGTGCTCACCCGTGAATAGAGTCGGGGGTCTGTAGCGCAGCGCCGCGGGGGTATAGCCTGGGCTGTACTGGACCTCCTGGTCCGGTGGAGTACTGTGCTGTCGTCGGGCTTGGTTCTCCTCCTCTCCCTCTTCTTCTTCTATCAGGTCCTCTAGATCCTGTAGTCGTTTATTTAGCTTCTCCGCAGTGTATGCCGCTCCTTCCTTGTAGCTGGGTCTCGCTTGGACCGGTCTGGGAAGGGGGTCTGCGGGGGGTATAGGCTTGGTCTGTTGGTCAAGTTCAGGGTTGCTTGCTCGGTTAGGAGACGCTGCCCTTGACTGTTGTCTCGACGAGTTCCTTGAACCCCTGGCGGAGGGAGAGGGTGTTGCCTTGAGGATCAGCTGCTCCATTAGCTGCGCTTGTAACTTGTCGCGCTCGACTTCGCGCTTGGTGAGATCTGCTTCTCTTTGGGCACCGGCAGCGGCGCGCTGGGCGTCGGCCCGGTCTCTTGCCATATTCTCTTCCGTCTGAAGGCGTCTCATCTCCAGGCGTATGCGCTCTTCTTCGCTCCGTTGCTGTGCTTGGAGTCGATCGCGTTCGCCCTGAAGTCGATCGCGTTCACCCTGAAGTCGATCGCGTTCGGTAGAGGCTGTCAGGCTGACGAGGAACGCCTGTTGTAGCATCCTCTCCGCTTCCCTGGGGGAAGACGGTTGTAGAGGTGAGCCGCTCCTGGGTGAGCCGCTCGTGGGGGAGTCCTGGAGCTCTATTTCCTCGGCGCTCTCCTCCTCTTCTTCCGTGCAGAGTTCTCTCTCTGTAGGGTTGTCTTCCTCCCGGGGCTGGTCGGGGACTACTTCTTCGGTATTGGCGGGGGGTAAAGGCATGTCAGCTCCCTCCTGGTCCCCACCGTGAGCTTGGTCAGTTACATTCGAACCCACTAGGGCCTCTGTGGTCGGGGAAACCTGGTCATTAAGGTCAGACATAATTTTACTTTCTACTTTTACCGCGTTTACCGTTTGTCGAAGGCTAGGTAGTTGACTGACAGCGTAATCCTCTAAGTACTGAGGTGGCTGTCGTCTGCGCTGCGGGCGTTCTACGTTAGGAGGACCGTTTCGTGGAGTGTTCATCATAGGCCATTTCAATATTAATAACACTATATTAATATTACACTAGTTACCCTCCGGCTCGAAGGACCAATTGTAACTGAGGGGTACAATTCCCTGACTGTATTGATAAGTATGGTATTATTAAACCACTACCGCTTGTACTTTAACTTCTGGCCATCCAGTACATGATATAGATATGATGAACACTTTCCCACCTGATGAAACGAAGTCCACACAAATGTATAAATCGAATATTTTATATAGCAAAGGGTATATACAACGTTCACTTAATGACATTTATGATTTGAAATGCACTTGTAAGGCAAATTAGTATTCGTAGGTAAATCAACATTGAATGTCCAATCTCTGGTTACGCAGGGAGCAAGTATACAACCTGGTTCTTTAGGGAACTATAGTGATGGTACTTAAATGATTATAGCTGGATACACTAAAGGGGGGGGGGGTCCCGCTGGTTGTAAGACAGTAGGGGGGGGGTTAGAAGAGCCGCTGGCGGTATCCCATCTGGCCGACGATTTCTTGGGAGAATTCAGAGTCCTGAACACGATGCCCACAGAACCTCGGTCCGCAGATGAATACAGCTGGACCCTCTGGTTGACGGTAGCTGCCGGTCCACAGCGAAGAGACGTGAGGCGACCTCACTCGGGGTAGAGCGCCGTCTCACCTGGACTCCTCTCCGGGGGGTAGTTCCAACACTCAGCAGTGTTGGCCGTTATCCATGGAATAATCAAAGCACCCAAAGCATGTAGATAATCCAAGCCGTGGAAGGCTCGCCGTCGTCCGGGTAAAGTAATCCAATGTACAGGTCCACTCGTCCTGGCCCGGAGCTCCTCGGATGCAAGCACCACACGTGGTCTGCCCAGCCTGGTTAAGCCTCCAGATAACGTCAGGAACGATGGGGGTACTGCTCACTTTATAACTCTAACCGAACGATGCACCATACATAATAAACTATTATTAGCTTAATAGAAATACGTCCAACTCGACGGTATAGTGCCAAACTATGACAATTCAACTATTAATCAACACGATGTCTCAATGCCTATTCTGAGGCCAAGTAGGCCTTACTGCACCACACGTGCGTCGTGGGTGAGGCTTCGCGTCTGTTACTAGGTTGGAGGGTAAAGAACTAATGGACTAAAAGAAAGTTCTACTTTACTTGCGCCATATATATATGCGCTGTGAACAAATAGTACCATTCGTATTTCGCCAGACGTATTCCTACGCGGAACCGGGCTTGCCACGACATGTTGGTCGGCACGATTGAACTTGAACCAAGGGGTATGGCTGCTGGCGCCAGGTTCTCGTCCAATGGTAGAATAAAACTATTATGGGCTGTTAGTAGACTAAAGGGATATTCAGTGCATATTGTACAAGGAATATACAGGGGATATCAAACGATATACAAATACTATTAAATATATATCCATAAATAAATATATATATTCGGTTTAATCTGATCCTTCACAACAGTAGGAGTTCCTATCAATACATACGATGTGGTCTAATCTCTTTGGTATTTGTTAAAATAATGTTTTTGAACGAAATTAACGGTGACGGGAGCGGAGCTGTTACCAAATGCGTGTGCTACATGTTGTAGCTTATAGTTAGTAGTATTAGCAGTAGCATGTTGACACTAACAAGGGGTGCTTTAGTGGTTCTTTATGGGAATACAAACTAACATTTCCAGCACCGCATGAGAGTTTAAATGACTATTCCTTTATCATAGAAGTACTTTGACTTTGTATTTTCCCACTTATTACTGTACATTCACTGTACGTTTTTGTATATTTTTGGCAGGAGGGGTGTGTATTTGGAATTTTAGGCGGTATATACATACCGGAGTGTGTATGCCGGACCGTATTTTGTTTTCTATTCTATTTTATTTTTAATTTTATTATTATTATACTCTTATTCCTATTTTAGCCCTATTGACTACCTAAATGTTTATTGTTGTTCAATGTGTGTGATCTGTAGTGCCAAATTTTCGTTGGGGTCATTCAAAGGCGATTATTTTATTCTATTCTATAATTAGGGAAAATAATTGTCCAAATATGTATGATATCTAACAAACTATCAAACATCTACCAAGCAATCTGTCATCAGGTGAAAGGAGACAGGGAAGAGAAAGCCAATGATGAAGGTGTAACGAGCCCAAGTGAATAAGACCTGACAAAGGTGGGAGGTTGGACTGTGTGGCACATGTGAAAAGTGAGAGAATTGAAGTGAAAATTAAGAAGGATCTAGAAAGTATAAGGCGAACCAGGACAAAGGTTATGCATCACCTCAACAGGAGATGCATAGAGAAGCAGAAGGCTAAGTTGTTCTGTTCAAAGGAGTTTGGACAGATAGCTTAGTGGGAAACAGAAAGCTAGGTTGTTCTGTTCAGAGGAGTTTGGACAGAGAACTTAGTGGAAAGGGACACATACCTGGGACTACACTACTGTATGTTGAGAGAGGAAAGTGATGACGATGATGACGATGATGGAAAAAGAAGGTGATTTGATTTGGTTTGAGTTGTCTCTGAAAGGACATATCCAGCTCAACAAGGACAGCAGCTGCCGACCCCACCAGAATGGGACCAGCAACCAACTCACTGAGGATCAGGCTTGTAGAAATACACAGTATGCACTAAGACACACATCATTGTTAAGCTGAACAGGGGTGTCTTTAGGACTTCGTATTGGCGATTGTTTTTTCTCACGCTGAAATAGAAGTGGTGGAACTTTGTTCGGGGTGGGATGTTGTTTGGACTAATTTGCTCAGGCAGGAGGTGGAATCCTTGTAAACGCTGCGAGGAGGGAGATCTGGTTGGATTACTTGGCAGACGAAAATCAACGCCATCCACCTCAACGCCACAGGGTCAACGCCGTCCACCTCAACGCTACAGGGTCAACGCCATCCCCTTCGACGCCACAAGGTCAACGCCATCCGCCTTCGATGCCACAACGTCGATGCCATCCCCCTCAACCCCGGAAGTCGTCGTCAAATCCCTCGACCACCAGGAGATCGTCCCCGTTCCCCTCATCGCCATGACCCCCGGCCCCCCCATCACCATCCCCCACCCCAGAAGTCGTCACAAAACCCCCAGAGTCATCCCCTGACCCCCAGACCACGCAGCAACAGGTAGACACGGCTAGGCATATGCTGATACAGGTTATTATCGCACATCCCGGAGGACTTCACATTTTATTTCTATGACACTGTCACTAGGCGGATGAACAGTTCATGTCCAGAGTGCATTGCGTTTTTTTAGAAGCCAATCTGGACCATCACTTCAATAGCCATTCCCCAGGGAAGTTTAGACACACACACAGCAGGAAAGATTATGTGGGGAATTCTACCAGGATGAAGACTTGTCTCATACGAACTGTTGGAACATAATTATGTATGATTGTATGATGTGATACTAATGATTGTCATCATGTTGGTTATTTAAATCTTTTTCCGGGTGGATCCATATGTAGTATGTGTTATTTACTTGCCATGTTTGGGTCATAAAGGCCACAAAAAACAGCATTTTTGACATTACTTGCTTGCCATGTTTAGGCCATATAGGCCACAAAAACAGCATATTTCTTGCAATATTTCGTTGTTTCCTATGTCATGTTGATTATCCTGATTGGGGGTGGTTGGGGGTGCCCGTCTGCAAACAGGTCATGTTACCGCTCAAAAACATCTGAGGGTGGTTGGGGAATTTTACCCTGTTTCACAACATCTAACACTTAAAGGTTTTCGCCCCAACTTGCATGTGGACCCCCTCTCATTCTCCGACATAATAAATGAGTAAATTACTTTAAGTGTAAGCGTGAAAATGGTCTGATATTACAATTATATATGTTTTTAACGTTATTTCTGGTTATGTTTAGTCATATTCTAGTTTTCTATTTTCATAGGATGTTACCACTGACTGAGCTTGATGGATTTTGATATATATATTGGAAGGGCGTTTGCAATTTATGAGTCCACATTCGATTGAATCTGGGGCTTGACAGCCCCACAGGAGGGGTATGTATTAAGGGTGGGGCCTATAATTCTAATATGTTTTGTCATACTCCATTACTCTCAGTCAGAATTTTTTTGTTTTGTTTGGCGTTTAATAAGTTTAATTAGTTATGTATTTGGTGCTTAAGAGCACCACAGGAGGGATTATGTCGGAAATTAACGTCAGACTTTAGGCTTATAACATATATAAATATATGAGTTAATTAGGAACATTGCTTAAGTTAAAAGTCATTGATAAATAGGATTACAGTACAATCAGTATCATGGACATTTGAGAACACTGTGGTTTCCTTTGACAGTGAGAGGCTTTTAGGCCAAGGTTACAGTGGCCCCCTTATCTCCAGCAAGGTGGCTGGTCAGTGCGGGGTGGACGCCTGTGCATTTTCTTGTTACATAACCGAGCTGGATCATATGGGAAAGGACACAGGTGTCTCACACTTGATTGGTCAGCCAGCAAAGGCACCCTAGGTGAGACAGTATATCAGACCATTTTAGAATAGAGGAAGAGAGCTCCTTGGCCACTCTGCTATACACTGCATTGCTGTCAACAAGCTTGTCGTGATCCATGGACCACCCGATAATTCATGTAATTATGCTTTCTGATTATTCAATAAATACCATACATGATGTTTGAACTCATTGTCCTGTGTCTAATATTCAATATCCTTTTGTCCTGATTGAGGAACAACCAAATCTGGCTCCACAAAACCCCCTCAATGTGCAGTTTCTGACAGCTGTGCTGTGTTGTCACACGAAATAACGTTATGAATAAAAACGTGAAATAACATTATATAACGTTGCGTTATATAACGTTACAATGTACAGTTTCTGACAGCTGGGCTGTGTTGTCACGCAAAATAACGTTATGAGTGAATCTGGTAGTTGTTTTGATAAATATGTTGTGTATTCTAGCGATTCGAACATAACCGCTCTGCCGGGCGCTGCAAACACACAGAGCGGCAGGCGTGGATAAGGGGGCGTGCTAGCGCGCGGTCACGTAGGCGTTGTGGCCAATCAGAGAAACGCTGAATGCAAGTTAGTTACCTTAAGTGTGCATGCGGCCCGGGCCTGCCTCTGTCGGAGTGAGCGTGGTCGTGAGGGTGCGAGCAGCTCAGCGCTCTTGCCCCCCCTCATTTACTTGTGGTGTTCTTTGATAAAAAAAATGTAAATAAAAATATTCAACAAGGTCAGCTCAGCTTGTGTATTAGTAGAGATTTCACTGTGCATGAAAACTTTTGTAGTACTCAATGTGGAGAGGTACACCACACTCAGGGCCGCCTGGGAGAAATGCGAGGCCCTGTGCGAGATTTAAACGCGAGCCCCCCCCCCCCCCCCCCCCCCCCCCCCCCAAAGGTAAAAAAAAATAAAAAAAAAATGATATATAATTTTTTTATTTTTATTTTTTTCATACAGTCAACATATTCGTAAATAATAGCGCTGCCCGAGGCTGGGCATGATACAGTCAACATATAGCAAGAGAGAGAGCGAGAGAGAGCTCCCGTTCTACAGTCAATATACAGTGTACAGAGAGAGAGACACATTGGAAAGAAATTGAAATGCTATTTGGCCCTAAACAGAGAGTACACAGTGGCAGAATACCTGAGCACTGTGACTGAAGATCCTTGACTAGGTACAGACTCAGCGAGCACAGCCTAGCCATCGAGAAAGGCCGCCATAGGCAGACTGTGTGTGTTAGAAAGAGAGAGAGAGAGAGAGAGCATGTGTGTTTGTCGTGTGTGTGTTAGAGAGAGAGCATGTATGAGAGAGATAAGCAAAGATGACCCCCTAAAGGATATTCAACTTTTAATGAAAGAACAAAACAGAAGGAAAAGATAACTTCACAAAGGCAACATGAATATACATAGATCCAAAAGGACAAAGATCAACACTTAAATCCAAAGAGAAGAGGGTCTATACCAGAGAAAACAAAGCAGCAAGGAGCCATTTGGCCGACATCAGCTAAAGGCTAGCCAGGTAGGCTACTGACACCAGGCCACACACAGCTTTGGCCAACGGCCCAACGCTACCCAAGCTACACAAACGACCAAGACAATGAATTCACACACAGCACATGTCGTATCTCCAAATGTTGTGAAGTAACATATGTTTTGCCTGGAAAAAAACATCGTTATTAACAAAACATTCAGGAGGGGAAGGAAGGAAGAGTGGGGTAATGTCATGACATTTTCATTAATCTTACCTGCACCAAGGAACGCAGGGCGAAAGGCCGCAACACAGGTCTCCACGTTGATGAAAGGCCTCTCGCTGGCGGGACAAAAAGCTATGCTATGGCCGGAGCCTTGTCATGGTGCAGGCCCGACTACATCTTCTGTCAAAGATGATGTCGTAGTCAGAGTGCCAGAACCCCCTGCTATTCTCACGGCTAATGTCAATGGTCGTAGCACAAGCTAACAGCTAACTAGTCTCTAGGCTAACTGATAGCATCAAACGAACGTTCCCAGCCGAGCGCAGCCGGCAGCTAATGTCGTAGCTAAACAGCTAACTGGCTAACAGTTAGCTCAACCAGGCTATCGCTAACCATTAGCTAACGCAGAAGCAAGCTATGCGGCTACATACAGGTGCTGACACCAGGCCACACACCGTTAGCTACTAGTAGTACTACAACAGCTAGTCGGCCAGTTTAGCTCCAGAGAGAGAGAGAGAGAGAGAGAGAGAGAGAGAGAGATAGAGAGAGAGATGTCCACGGCGGGAATAGAATAGAGTTAATAGAATAGGTTAAAAACTCACCAAACGTCCAAGAGGATGGAGACAACCGCGTGGAGTTGACGAAGTTCATCTGCCAAACGACCATCCTCTTCATCTTGGCTGCATGCGCATGATGCGCTGTCTCTAGGTTAGCTAACGCTAGTTAGCCTTTAGCTAAGCTAGCTACTAACCGACATCACCATGACAAGGCTCCGGCCATTTGTCCCGCCAGCGAGAGGCCTTTCGTCAACGTTCCTTGGTGACAGACCGACTGATAATGACCGACCTCTTCGTCTTGGCTGCCATAACTAAGCATAATAGTCAAAAGCTGCACGCGCGAAATAGTCAAACGCAGCTGACGCGCGCCGGCGTACTACACATGATGTAAGTAACCACTCCCTTCGTTGAAACCAATAGTATGTCTGCTGCAGAGCCCCAGAGCTCCAATAGTGACCCAGGTGCAGACCCAGGAACAAGTCAGACACATTCTACAAACGTGTCTAATGTGAAATATATAAGCATATAAGCAAAACTAGATTTTAGGTCTGTGATGAAAAACGGCCTCGCGGGAAGTGGGGCCTCGCAAAAAATTAAAAAAAATTAAAAAAAAAATTAAATAAAAATAAAAAATAAAATTAATAAAAAATATTTTTTTTATTTTTTTTGTATTTTTTTTTGCGAGGCCCCCCTTCCCGCGAGGCCCTGTGCGACCGCACTGCTCGCACACCCCCTGAGGCGGCCCTGACCACACTTCTCGCAACCATGCACAGTGCGTCTGTTGCACCATTTTCATCTTAGGAGTCACGCTGGAGCTTTGAACCCGTCGGCGGACAACAAAAGAAATTCGAATCCCTCTTAAATACTCAAAAAGGACATCTTTTCAGAAATCGATAAAAATAGAAAAATGGCCATTTCTAGTGGTTTGACATGTAAGGTATAGGTCCCCCAACTTGCTAAACCTAATACGACTTGTAAATACGTTTAATTCTTGCTAGATGGTATGCTTGTAATAATCTCCATTTGCGATAAAAACTACATTGCGCGTCACATCCATGGACGCGCGCACACACCAACAGCGCATAGGTGTTAATCACTGAGTGATCTAATATGCATATTCTTCAGTGCGAGAGGGGGGGGGGTTGTGTTTCTCACTGTCTGTCGTTGATAATATAATCTGGTCCTGCTCCTGCATTATTATTATTATTATCATTCTCTCTCGAGAATACACGGGACCGACGTAACGTTAATTTATGTATTAAAAGTAGTCTTATGCTTTTCATCCTCGCCCGTGTATATACCCACGTCGCGCTAAAACAACATAAACTACTGTATGGCAGACAGAGTGCGTGTGTGTACGAGTTATGAGTTATCTCGCAGTTCATTCAAGCGCGCATCACGGTCATGACAGCTCTCTAGAGTAGAACGGTGCGCTCACAGGGGCGTAGCTGGAGATTCTGGGCCCCATGAAAGAAACAATTTGTGGGCCCCCCAATCTATTAAAAAATGTGGGGCCCCCAATCTATAAAAAAATTTGGGGCATTTGCTGGGCCCTTGGAATCATCCTAACCCCCCCCCCCCCCCCCCCAGCTACTCCCCTGCACACACACACACACACACACACTCTCTCTCTCTCTCTCTCTCAAACAGAGAAATCAAAATCAAATCTTTCTTTCTTTCTTTCTTTCTTTCTTTCTTTCTTTCTTTCTTTCTTTCTTTCTTTCTTTCTTTCTTTCTTTCTTTCTTTCTTTCTTTCTTTCTTTCTTTCTCTCTCTCTCTCTCTCTCTCTCTCTCTCTCTCTCTCTCTCTCTCTCTCTCTCTCTCTCTCTCTCTCTCCTGGAGTACAACAAGTACATGGGAGGCGTTGATTTGTCTGACCAACTCATCCAGTACTACTCTGCACACCACAAGACCATGCGATGGTACAGGACTTTGCTCTATCATTATCTGGACATTGCCGCCACTAACTCCTACCTTCTTCACATGGAGCTCTGCAGAGAGCAGCAGGTGCAGCCGATGACCCACCTGGTCTTCCAGCAGGAGCTGGTAGCTGAGCTGTGTGGCATCACAGTTGTACAGGTGCCAGTGGACAATCTACCCACAGCACCAGTGGACCGCCTACCAAGGAACCATTCACCTGTTGCGATCACGCAACAGGCAGATAAATCCCAGAAGGCCACAGCTGGCCGCCTGTTTTGCGTACATTGTAAGATGAAGACCCCCTGGAAGTGCGGTGAATGTGGTGTGGCCCTCTGTCTCATTCCAGACAGGAACTGCTTTTTCACATATCACTTAGTGTGATACAGAACAGGCAGATACAACCATGAGGAGACACCTATTTTTTTTTTTTTTATACATGTGCATAATTTTATTTTTTTTGAGATTTTGCCTAAATTCATTGTGGTCGCGCTCTCTGCCAAATATGTGACCAGGTATGGACTTCAGGGTCATGTTGAGGGATCTTCATTTTTTTTTTTTTTTTACATATTGTGAAAGTACAGATTCATACCTTAAAAATAAGCCATCACTTGAACATTTTGGTGGGATATTTTTCAAGCTACATCCTATGAATCATGGAGATATCAGTAAACGCATTCAGAGATGAATGGTCTTCGAACTTGTGGAGAGGTTCACACCTGTGATTTAATCAACTACAACCCTACCCAGAATGCATTGTATTCCATGGCCCCCCTCTCTCTGGGGACATTAACACCTTGCATCAGGCTCTTTTGTTATGGCAATGACTCTGTCTTGTGGCAAGTTGTTGTGGCAGTTGAAGTATTTGCCTTGTAAGTCTAAAAGCTAAATTACTAAATGTAAATGTATTATAAGGAAAGGTTAACCTTCTGTAGTGTGGTAGTGAAAGGGTTAACCGTCTGTAGTGTGGTAGTGAAAGGTTTGTTGGAAGCCTCACATAAGCCATGTAATGTTGGGGGTCAAGGTATTGGCTGAAGGAAAGGCTACATCAATAAGCATTTAGATGTTTAGATTTAAAGGTTAACCTTCTGTAGTGTGGCAGTGAAAGGGTTAACCTTCTGTAGCTGTGAGAGAATTGTTGAATAGATACACAAATGTTCTAGAATGTTTGATTATGACATCATACTGTGACATCACAAATGTTTTCGGGCATTCATAACATTATTTTCTATGATGAATTGAAAATGGGGGATCCTGATGTAAACAAGATGAAAGTCTTTCTCTGGTCTGCATCCCCTTAACAATTGTGTGTATTGAGCTGTACTGTATTGTACCCATTCTGCAATCTGTTAATAAAGTTTTCAATCAATCAATCAAGTTAACCTTCTGTAGTGTGGCAGTGAAAGGGTTAACCTTCTGTAGTGTGGTAGTGAAAGGTTTGTTGGAAGCCTCACATAAGCCATGTAATGTTGGGGGTCAAGGTATTGGCTGAAGGAAAGGCTACATCAATAAGCATTTAGATGTTTAGATTTAAAGGTTAACCTTCTGTAGTGTGGCAGTGAAAGGGTTAACCTTCTGTAGCTGTGAGAGAATTGTTGAATAGATACACAAATGTTCTAGAATGTTTGATTATGACATCATACTGTGACATCACAAATGTTTTCGGGCATTCATAACATTATTTTCTATGATGAATTGAAAATGGGGGATCCTGATGTAAACAAGATGAAAGTATTTCTCTGGTCTGCATCCCCTTAACAATTGTGTGTATTGAGCTGTACTGTATTGTACCCATTCTGCAATCTGTTAATAAAGTTTTCAATCAATCAATCAAGTTAACCTTCTGTAGTGTGGCAGTGAAAGGGTTAACCTTCTGTAGTGTGGTAGTGAAAGGTTTCTGCCACTCTTCACAAGCAAAGAGACTTTCCATTCCGTGAAAACCCGCCCTACTCTGCTCTGATTCGCAGACTGTGGGTGGGGGGGAGAAACGCTGAATGTGATTGGATCAGAGTAGCCAGACAGACAGGCAGAGCAGCCAGCCGGACAGTGGAGCACTGAGAGAGAGGAAACGGCGGAGGATTTAACGAGGCGCGTTAATACAATTTTGTTTATCTGGCTTATTGCTGCGGATTCAAGCCAAGTTGCAATAATACAGTACAGCTCAATACACACAATTGTTAAGGGGATGCAGACCCAGAAAGACGTTTGTCTTGTCATCAAATGAATTGCCAGCGCGCGTTCGTCTACAACAACAACCAACGCGTCCTATAATAATAATAACTTGTTTGTTATTTTCTTTGAGTTTCCCTATTGAATGAATTTACTTCTTATACCATTAGGTTGCAATAAATTCACTTGAATTAAATTCGTTCGCTCATCAAATTCGTGACATTCTAAATGTGTTTTAATGTTGTTTAATTTAATGACAATACACCCGCGCGGACTCGCGTTTTTTTTTAATCTTTTTTATATGGACAGGACACTGCGTTTGTTGCGTTGCTATAACTTATAACATTAAGATAAAGTGTATAAACATTGTTCTTCTCCCTGCTAAGAAAGGAGAGCGTTTGGCTGTGTGTGTTTCAACACCTCTTAAGTACCTGTTAAGCTGACAGACCCACACGTAAATCCCCTCACCTGTAGTTTTTCCACAGTATTGAGAGACAATACTGTCGAACTATATAACAATAATTACCTCATTTACAAGTTGTATTTAAGTTTGAAAATAAGAGCAAATAAGAGAACACATTATTGACATTTCAAAGATGTAAAAAAAAACAGATTTAGATTTTTTTCGATTTTCTGAAGAGCAAGACAATTGTTCCTTTTCTGGCACTTGTTTCTCACCGGATCAAATCGGGTTTGGTCACGTCGAGTCACATATCATATGAGGCACCTTGTATTACTATTGTAATCCAAAAGTGATATATAGGGTTGTTCATTGTACAATACAATTGATACAGTTGATGTTTCTTGTTGATTATTATTCTCTATGTGTTTTTAATAAAATTGTGTGATATTCTATTCCAGTTGTCTTTGGTCTTGTTTTCTCTGGTTATGATCATGTTATTAGTGTGTGTGTGTAAAAAAACTAATTAATAATATAATTATTATAAATGTCGCTCTCTCTCTCTATCTCTCTCTCTCTCTCTCTTGAAATCTACAGTTACACATTGCTGTATTTAGTGAGGTAAATGAGTACAAGACATGTTTCACAGACACACACACACACATACACACACACACATACACAGACAGACAGACACACACACACATTTACATTTACACATTTACACATTACATTTACATCTAGTCTAGTTTGCTTATTTTTTTTTGATATGGTACAGTACTGTAGATACAGACACAGACACACACACACACAGGCTAGGCCTCCTGCTGGGTCCATTCACTGGAATAACAAAGGAATGACTGGGCCTTTGCTCCAGGTGTGAAATGGTTCTAGTGACAATGATCACATGGAATTCTGGGAGTGTAGTTCTCTCATCAGATAGCTGAATGAACTTGGATCTACTTCAAGTCCTATACTGAAAAGGTGTTAGGATTTTACCAGAATGTTTGATAGGACATTGATTGAAAACTATCGTCTCAAATTTGACAATTGATGGCTTATTTTGAAGGTATGAATCTGTAATTTTATATTATGTAACAAAAAAAGGGGGAAATTCTCAGGAGGAGGAGCTCTTTAGGTTAGACTCCTAAGGGTTAACGGTTTCCAGTGTTTACTGGCCAATGATTCATCCCATCACCTCTTGCAGCATCAAGAAGCAAGTTCGAGGCGGCTGGGTGGCGCAGCGGACATTGCGCTCCTCACCAACGCAAAAGACACCGGGTTCGAATCCGGCTATCGGCGTTGCCTCCGGCTTGGGCCGGCCGTCATACTGGCTCAATTGGAGAGTCAGCGGGTGGAAGTCGATGGGTGGTAATCTGGACGTTGTGGACAGCGACTCCTACGGGTCGGTTGGGGGACGCCTGCACAGCAGAGACGGGAAATGGCGGGGGTAGTGTGAGCCTCCCACACGTTACACCTCGCCAATGAAAGTCTGCACTGGCAGGTGAAAAGATGTGACAGGCTACCTCCTCGTGTACCGGAGGGGACACGTGATGCAAGGCTTCTATCCTCCCTACAACCGACCAGTGGGGGGCATATGAGAGCAACGTTCAAGACAGGGGAGGGGAGAATTGGAAACACGAAATTGGGATGGGAGAAAAATAGAAAATAAGGAGAAAAAGTGGATAAAAAAAAGAAGCAAGTTCGAATATCTTCTGCCAGGGCCAAGAGGTGGTTTTCCATATCTCGTTATGAGACCCATGGACACCGATCGCTGGAAAGCCAGGAGGTCATGTTCACCACCAACCACATATTTGTGGAACAGCCAACTGTTGACCAGGTCACTGTGAAGGGTCCACGGCCAGATTGGCCACCACCATTTCTTTGACCTCATAGACGCCCTGTATCTTGAAACATCTTGATCATGCAGATCAACACCACCCATGTTTTCATTGTATCGTAGGATGCACTCGGGCTGTTTCACCATAACTTTTGCTCTCTTCTCTCTGCTCCACCTGCTCACTTGCCCCTCAGAATATGTTTTGAGAGCATTGGTTGCCATAGTCACAACACTATTGTCCTTCCAATCGCACCAGTAGCTTCTCTCCCTCTGTGAGGACCTCGTGCTTCCACGAGGCATTTTTCCAAACGCCTTCATATCTGTGAAAGGGACATCATGCAGGCGACATTGCCTGACAGTGCCAAGGGATCCATACCCTCATTTTGTCATTTCATCAAGGAGGCTGAATGAGGTGAAAAGGTTGTCATGAACAAAGGTGGAACTTGGAGGAACTTCGGCTTGTTCAGCTAGACCAAGAACTACACTTGGGCCCTGTCCTAAGCCAGTCTCAGGCAGACGGGTGTTTGCTCCACAGTAGGCCTCCATGTGAAACATGTATCCTCTCGGGGAAGCAAAGCTCCACAATTTATATCCGAACCGAATCGGTTTGCCCCTGATAAATTGATTGCAACCATGCCTGACATAATAAGGTGTCATTCTTTCGTCAACTGATAACCATTCTGAGAACGGCATCATTTTGTAGGACTTGTTCAGTACATCAAAGATGGGCCACACTTTGAAGAAAGGGTCGCGAGTTATCCACCACATGGAGAGATGCCATAATCTCATCAAGCGGTTCCTTCTCATGGCATTGGAGATGGCATCGTTGTGCACGTCAGGGTCATTCGACCAAAGCATGTGCCGCCGGGAAACAGAGCTGTATCCAGATGCAAGGACAACCCCATAGAATGTTAGCAGCTCTTCCATGCTCATGTCGAGTGGCTTCCCTTTAGTTTGCATGGAATAGCCATTTGACATCTCGACAGTGATCTCCCTCAGAGAAGCAGGATACATCAACAGGAACATATCAACTGGATCAGGTTTAGCTTGCTTGATGCAGTCTGCGGGAGTTGGGCCATAGGACACAAAATCGGGAATATTGGATGAGGTTGGTCGTCTGGACTTACTAAAAACCCTGGCCCTATTTTGCTTATTTAGGAGAGGTTTCTGAGATTGTGGGGTCTTGCTTTATTCAGGGCGTCCCCTTTTCTTTTGTTGTGGGGTCTCGCTTTCTTCAGGGCGTCCCCTTTTCTTTTGTTGTGGGGTCTTGCTTTCTTCAGGGCGTCCCGTTTTCTTTTGTTGTGGGGTCTCGCTTTCTTCAGGGCGGTCTCTTGTGCTACGTTGTGGGGTCTCGCTTTCTTCAGGGCGTCCTCTTCTGCTACGTTGTGGGGTCTCGCTTTCTTCAGGGCGTCCTCTTGTGCTACGTTGTGGGGTCTCGCATTCTTCAGGGTGTCCTTTTGTGCTACGTTGTGGGGTCTCACTTTTTTGTAGGTCCGTTGTGGGAGATTCACTGAGCAGAGGCAATGGGTTTTTGTCAACACTGACTGCTGCTGGAGTGAAATGTGAGGGAAGGGATGCAAGGTGAAAAAGATACAATTACTATTTTGAAATGTATACTTTTTACTACATATAGCCTACTACAAACTTCCAATTATCACATTTTCCATGTACTTCAAACAAGCACAGAAACGTACTAATGTACTAGGAACACACTTTTGTATTTGCATTATACTTTTATTAACACATAGTGTACTAATCTCTCACCTGGGATGGGATAGTTGGGGTGTTGAGGGGTGTCTGGGGGCTCATCTGGGCGTATCAGCTGAACACCATTGACATCCAGGTTGTTAGGGTTTGAAACCGACCTCAACAGCAAGGCACAGACAGGTAGTTCAGAGTTAGCCAAACACTAGGGCGTATTTATTACAGAATCAAAAAGAGCCAAATAACAAATCAGAATAAACAAAAAAGGAGAATGCCTTCGGCAGAGTTGTCTGCGGCACGAAGTCTGGGTAGGAGAAACAAAAATCGGCCCTCATAGACCAGGAAGCAGTGACCCACTGTGCTGCTCGGCCCGTGAGCAGGTTAGTCATGTAGGCTACTCGGGCTCCCTCTGACGAAAATCGCCTGGGTTGATGAAGGAAAACCAACTCACACTGCATGATGAATGTGGCACAATCCTCGAAGTTACCCTCGAACAGACGTGGTTCGGAGAGACGGGGCTCCCGAGGTGCGAGGTCTGCCGCGGCTGCGGGTGGTGATCTGGCTGAGACTCCTGGGACAGGTGGGGTTAAAAGCAGAGTGTTTAATGCTGTAGTGAGAGCCTGTAGCTGGTGCAGAACAACAGCCTGCTGATACCCCTGGGTAGTCTGCTGGGTGGCCAGAGTGTCAAGGGCATCCAGAATAAGCTGGACCTCGGCCCGGAGGTCCTGTTTAGCAGCCGCAGCCGCACCCAACTGTTGGGTGTGGTCGTTGACCAACTCGATCTGGACCGCCAACGCTGCCCTGACCCTGTCTGTGTCGGCTGAGGTCGTCATGGTCGGGTCGTAATCTTAGGGTTTGAAACCGACCTCAACAGCACGGCACATACAGGTAGTTCAGAGTTAGCCAAACACTAGGGCGTATTTATTACAGAATCAAAAAGAGCCAAATAACAAATCAGAATAAACAAAAAAGGAGAATGCCTTCGGCAGAGTTGTCTGCGGCTCTGCAGATCCTCCCGGTGTTAGGGGTGGGGAATCGGCGTAGGCGCCGCTGCGGCTCTGCAGATACTCCCAGATCCAACTCGGAGTGGAAACGAAGAGAGAGAGAGAGATCAACAACAGTCCAACAGTACACAGAGGCAGTGCAGTTCAGTCCTCCTTTAGCTGAGTCCAGTATGAAATACAAGTGACTTGATCTTCGGTGTAAACTACACACAAGTTAGCTGAGTCCAGTACCAAACAAAACGGTACTTCTTCAGTGTTATCCAAACACACAATTTAGCTGAGTCCAGTACAAAACAAAAACGGTATTTCTTCAGTGTTATCCAAACACACAAAAACAGATAATCCAAAAAGGTTTGTTTCCAAAACTCACCAAAGCGCAAACGCGTAAAGCGGGCAACGAGGCACAGCTCCAAACGGATGATCAAGAAATTCACCAGCGGCGATCCAAAGATGTCCTGGAGGGAAAGTAGACGAGGCACAACAACGGGGGGAAGACAGGCAGTAGCAGTAGTAATCAAAACGACCCGACAACAATTGAAAGAAGGTCAGAGTATATGAAGCATCTGGAGCGCTAATCACAAACTACGACAGGTGCGTGATGGAATTGGTAATCGCTCCTGAAGCGTGTGGCGGGGAATGCACCAATCAACACAGTACCTTCAAGTCAAGAGTCAAGAGTTTTAATTGTCACGGCATACAAGTATACAATGAAATGCGGGTGGTCTTGCCCGCGACGATGTGCAATACAGTGGTACAACATATAATAGAATCCTATAAAAATACAGTGGTACAACATATAATAGAATCCAATAAAAAAAAAACATTGTGCAATAAACAGGTAACAGGTAACATGGTGTGACATCTCGGTATCTGTACATAGTATTTACAGAGCATATAGGACATGCTAGGTAGCTTTAGTAGTGCAATACACTGTTCCTGTTGTTATACTAATTTAAAGTGGCCTTTCCTCTTGGCCATAAGTGTGCGTGTGTGCGGCATGAGTGTGTGCCCGCTCGTGTTAAAGTGTTAAAGTGGCTGCTAGTGTGTGAGCGTGCACAGCGTGCGTGTCGTGTGTGTGCTCGTGTGTGCTTGTGTGTGGATAGTTCAGTTTCTGTGGCACTCAATGTTCATTGTTCAAGGCTCTGATGGCCTGGGGGAAGAAGCTGAGCCTAAGCCTCTCCGTCCTAGTAGCTGGGGTTCGCAGGCGTCTGCCTGACCTCAGCAGCTGGAACAGGCTGTTATTGGGGTGGTGGGGGTCTTTCATTATTCTGCAGGCTCTGGATTTGCACCTCTTGTTGTATAGAACCTGCAGGGGAGGTAGCGCAATACCCGTGGTACGCTCGGCTGAGCGCACCACTCTCAATGGGGAGCGACGACACCTCTCTCGCGGACAAACTCAACTCCTTCTACGCTCGGTTCGGTGTAGACAGTGTCGCCGCTAGCCCTCTGGCTAGTGACGTCACTGGCGCACCGGCTGTTGTGGAGAGGGGGGGCAACCGCGGGGGGCGGGGGCGCTCTCTCGTTGTCGGAACACAGTGTGAGAAGAGCATTTATGCAGGTGAACACCAGGAAGGCTGCTGGCCCAGATGGTATAACAGGACGCATACTTAAGTCCTGTGCCAACCAGCTTGCCCCGGTGTTCACCGCCATATTTAATCAATCCCTGGCGGAGTCAGTGGTCCCTGCCTGCTTCAAGATGTCTACCATCATCCCTGTACCGAAGAAACCCTCCCCAACATGTCCAAATGACTACAGACCGGTGGCCTGGGTACTGGACTTTCTGAGTGAAAGACCCCAGGCGGTCAGGGTGGGGGGTCAGACCTCCAACACCATAGTGAAGTTCGCAGACGACACGGTGGTGGTGGGGCTGATCTCGGACAACGGCGAGAAGGCCTACCGGGAGGAGGTTGAGGTACTGGAACGCTGGTGCCAGGACAACAGCCTGCTCCTGAACATTGGTAAAACCAAGGAGCTGATCGTGGATTATAGGAGAGGACAGCAGGAGACACACACACCACTGATGATTAACGGGACTACCGTGAACAGGGTGAGCAGCTTTAAGTACCTGGGGGTCCACATCTCAGAGGATCTGACATGGTCAACACACATAGACACAGTAGTAAAGAAAGCGAAGCAGCGCCTCTACCACCTGAGACAGTTAAGGAAGTTCAGAGTATCGGGGAAGATACTCCAGTCCTTCTACTCAGGAGCTGTAGAGAGCATCTTGACCGTAAACATCACTGCCTGGTATGGAAACAGCACGGCACAGGACAAGAAGGCCCTTGAAGAAGCGTGTGGCGGAGAATGGGCCAATCCTCACAGAATCCTCACACAGGTACGTCACCTCTGCTTCTCCATTCAGCAGTTTAGCTGGCAAATGGCCTGTTTTACCTTTAGGGATGGGTATCGTTAGTATACTTATGCTGTTTTAGACTAACAAATGTTTTAGCCCATAATTCAAAATTAAGTTAATAAATATGCCTATTTAGGCTATGAATGAGTGCAAGGGGCCAGGGTAACACCAGCACAATCATGGAACACAGACACTCAACAACTCACATTTAGTAGGATATACATGTACTTATAAATTCTCCCACCTTGAAATTCTGTGTCCGAGCTGTCGCTGTCACAATCACTGCATGTTGTTCAATTTGTGGAATGAGTGTTATACTGCAAACAGCACTTTGGTTGTAATTTTCAAAGGGGATGTCCAAAACATCTGCAAGTGTTAACCTGTGTGGAAAAAAATGTGGATGAATAAAAGAAATCGTCAAAATCGCCCATTTCTGACTATGTTTTTGACCTTTTGACTTTTGTGACCATGGTTACATTTCCACCTCTTGAGGTTAAAATATGCATTCAAGCATATCATTGCCATTACATATATCAGTAGAAGACCCTTTCATTAGTATATATAGAACATACTATAGTTTAAACTGTAAAGGAAGATGTTGTACTTACTGTACTTCTTTTTGTGGGGTGTTCTAGCAGCCATTTCAAGCTGCATGGACAAACATGAAGTAGACTGGCCTGCTCATGTGATGATTCAAGCTAGTCACATGACCTTTATACAATTTGAAAGTAGACAACATGTTGTTTCTTGTGAACGTTTATTTTTTTATCAAGAGCAAACTACCATGCTTCTAGAGCTTCTAGAAGTAAACAAATTAAAAAAAAAAAGTATCACAAATGTGGCCATTAGGATTAAATGGGTTCATCTGCCCTTTATTCATTTTCTTAGTTGTTTTGTACAGGTGATCTCAAGAAGGTGCTGAATGAGCTCAATGGCAATTTTTCATGTCTGGTCAATTTCAGCATGGTGTTATTCACCATCAAACATGACATTTTTTTTAATAAAAAGCCATTCTCCCTTTCTGTGTGTGTGTGCAGTGGCACAGCTAGGGTCTATTTGGGTCCTAGGCAATAATTCTTAGGAGGGGCCCCCAACCAGTGTTCATCTCCATACAAATAATCTGACGCGAACAAAAAATATACTAAATAAAAAATGCTTTATTACAAATGTGCAACTTTCAAAGAGTAGTCCATTATGATGGGAAAGTATTTAGCTAGTTTCACCTGTTTGACTATCTCATCACTTATTTTGTCTCCAATCAGTGCTATGATTTCATAGATGGTTGGGGTAGTGTTTACATTTACATTTACATTTAGTCATTTAGCTGTAGGGATGGGAATCGAAAACCGGTTCCGGTTGGGAACCGGTTCCTAATTGGCCGATGCCTGGAACCGTGTGGCTCCCGTGACTTTCGATTCCCTTATCGCTGCCAGGTTTTTCCTAGTTGCGTAATAATGTTAGCGTTAGCATGTAGCCATGGCAGACTCTATTTGATTCATTAAGGGCTCGAAATTGTCTGGGTTTTGGTAATATGCTCCCGCTGTTTGGCTACTTCTATGTGCAGTGAAAACTACTTGAATGCTTTAGAACATAGTCATTGATTTAGTTTAGGGTGAGCTAAAATTAGCCGCGGAGCTATCGCTAGCTAACGTGAGCTAACGCTATTTAATCAAGCTCACAAAGAGAGATAAACAGCTGACAGCGGATAGTACAGGTACAAATACAATACAACAGCGGGTGGGGACTGTTGTGTAAACCTTGTACTCTTTAGTTCACATATAATAAGAGCCGGATTGTTTATTTACTAAGTCTCTACTCTGAGTCCGTCAGACAGGAAGTACCATGGTGCAACATACAAATGTGTCCGTGTAGCAACACAAGCCAATACCTACAGGACAGGGGCCCGGGGAGGGAGCTCTGTGTGTCTGTGTGTGTGTGTGTGAGACAGAAGTCAGAGGAATAACGACTGTTATTCAATAGATTAAATTAGTTTAAGAATAAAAAAATAAATAAATTTTAAGATAATCTCAAATACATTATTTTATTTAAGTGTAGGCTATAGTTAATGTTTTATTTTTTACAGTTTTTGTATTTTTCTGACATGGTAAATGGCTGCTTTTTTATATAGCGCTTTTATCCAAAGCGCTTTACAATTTGTTCCTTACATTTTACCCAATCACTCACACATTCACACAACGACAGCGCAGGCAACCATGCAAGGTGCCAACCTGCTCATCGGGAGCAGTTAGGGGTTAAGTGTCTTGCTCAAGGACACATCGACACGCTGCCCGGGAGGAGCGGGAATCGAACCGGGAACCTCCGGATTGCCAGACGACTGCTCTACCTCCCGAGCCACTGTCGCCCCTGACATGGGGGCTCAACAATAAATGACAATCAGAAATGTCAAGTTGCATGTTGTTATTCTAACCAGCTTAGTTCTGTTGCATTTCCAATTTATTTATTTAAATTATAAATTGATCAGGTATCGATAAGAGAATCGATAAAGAATCGAATCGATAAGCAGAATCGATAATGGAATCGTATCGATAAAATCCTATCAATTCCCATCCCTATTTAGCTGACGCTTTTATCCAAAGCGACTTACAAGTTCTGTACGACAAGTCATCAGGAAGGGTACAACTCTATCAGCTGAGTAACAATGTTCATCAAAGTGTTGCGTGTTACAGTGTAGGTTAGTTTATTAGGACAAGTGCATGACAGTAAGATTAGTTAGGGTTAGAGTTTTTTTTTTTTTGCATAGTCATTGAGCATCCTGATGGCCTCGGGATAGAAGCAGGATCACAAGTCATTAGACTAAGGCCCTGTCCACACGATCACGGGTATTAATGACACAGAAGTTTTGAAAAAAATAAACCTTTGTCCACTACACAGGTGAATAACCGCGTATAACCGCGTACTCACGGCGGCTGGAAAACCAGCAACCGATACATGTAGTACAATGCCAAAGCAGTAGGCAGCGATGTTGTTCAGACATGAAGGCCATTTCAATCAATCAGAAAAGGTTGAACGCTGAGGACCAAGATGGCCGACATGTGAGGTCGTGCAGCCAGAAGCTCAGCAAACAACTATCATAATTAACTTAATATACCATGTGATTGAATCAAACCTACGCTTAATTTTTATATATAACATTTTCCACCACTCGGCGAATCGAATTTAATCAGTTTATACACTAAACGGCGATGTCTCCTCGACGTGGTGGGAGACGAAAAGGTGCCCAAGCAAAAGCTATGGAAGCTGACGATAGCCGTGAGACACCTGAAGATGACGCACTTTCCTCTGGGTCTGACACTACCCAAGGGCCGCCTGAGATTGATTCGAGGTCTGTGGATAAGATTATGTCGGCTATTGAAACCCTTGGAGCAAAAATGGATACACAGACGGCCACTAGCCATAAAGAAATAGCTTCGATCCGCCAAGAGCTACATACGACCGTCAGCGCTCTACAGTCTACTAACTTGCATAATGCTAAACGCATTGACGACATAGAGGGAAATGCTACAGAATGCAGCTCATCTATCACGGCTCTGGAAACTACAGTTGGACGGCTACAGTCGGATATGCGCACTTTGAAGGACAAATGTTTGGACTTGGAAGGCCACAGCCGGTGCCAGAACATTCGCCTGATTGGAATCGAGGAGGGCAGCGAACGAGATGGGGATCCACGACAATTCTGTGCAGCTGTGCTGAAGGAGATTTTGGACCTCGAGGATGCTCCACGGTTGGACCGTGGCCACCGCACACTGGCACAGAAGCCACGGGATGGAGAGGCCGTTTATAATGCGGATTCACCATGGAGACGTCAAAGATCACATTCTCCGACTCTCAAATCAGAAGAAACAACTATATTCCGACTACGCACCGGAGATTGCCAGGAAGCGGGCCGCCTTCACAGCGGTGAAGCACCTTCTTTATGAATATGACAACCCAAACGTCAAATTCGGCCTCTGCTTCCCTGCCATACTCCGGATCACATTCAACGGAGTGGAGAAATCATTCCAGGACCCCGATCTGGCCATGTCCTACGTGAAAGAGAAGATTCGATCAACACCATGACATGAGTATGGTCAGGTAATGGCTGTATAAGCCACAATTTTGTTTCGAACTTGAGAGACTATTGTACCTATTTGAATGTAGATTACCACCTAAGTTGTACCATATTCAAGTGTCCAGCAGGTGGACCCAGACCCATTTTTGGACTTGATTTACAGACCAGATAATGAAATCCATCTCTTTCTCTTTTTTTTTATAATTTTTTTCCCCCCATCTTACGCATCGGGCCCTACTAAGTTTTATAATGTGGGACTATTTGTGAATACAAAAGGACACTGAACATTGAAATGCCTTCTCTGTTAATATTATATAGATTCAGATAAAAACAAATAAAAAAAGGGGGGGGGGGAGTCCTTTTACTACCCCCTCTTCTTTCTCTGTTTCCCTAACTCTCTTTCTGAAGGTGTTTTTTATTTTATTTTATTTATTTATTTTCATCTCTTTTTCAAACTCCATGCTCCATGTATTATGGCAACTGGGGTTATTCGTTAATATAAAATACCACGGTAGTGACCAAAAATATATTTTCGGGGTACCTTGACAAAGCATGATACTGTAGGTTGCCTGCACTGCAATAGGTATATACCCTTTTCTTTTGTATTATTATTGTTTGCTTAGCTAAAGGTTTGTTTAGGTTAGCCTGGTAGGACCAGGGTTCCATTGAGTGTTGTGGTCTAGAGAGAAGCTACAAAAGCTTGGGCTTTTTTTGGTTGTCCTAGAGATGACATGGGGGGATATTGGAGAAGGGGGGTCAATGTTTTGTTATCTATGTTCTGTTTTTTTTTTCTCTGTTTCACATCTTCTCTTGCTCTGAGGTCACACAACTGTTCTTTTTTCATACATTTTACCTGTACAAACGTGTATACAGGGTTTTTCATATTTTCTCCAGTGATTCAGGATGGTGACACCCTCCACTACAACCTTGAAAGTTAAGGGTTGCCAAGTCAACCTTATCAGTTGGAATGTCAAAGGACTGAACCGTCCACTCAAGTGTACTAAGGTATTGTCTCATCTTTTGCACCTTAAGGTGAATATAGCTTTTCTTCAAGAAACGCATCTGAGAAATGCATCCCACTTGAGAATTAAGAGAAATTGGGTTGGTCAATTGTTCCATTCAACATTTAACAATACAGCACGGGGTGCTGCGATTCTCATTCATAAATCTACCCCATTTATTGTCTCAAGTGTAAACACTGATCCACAGGGTCGCTATGTGGTAGTGGTGGGCTCATTATATAATACCCCTCTAATTTTGGCAAATGTATACGCCCCTAATTGGGATGATAGTACATTCTTCAAAAAATTCCTTTACTCCTTGCCCAATGTAGATACGCATCAGCTGATCCTTGGGGGAGATATGAATACCACAATGGACCCAGTGTTAGATAGATCCTCGATAAGATCCCGTGTTATATCAAAATCCTCTGTGGTCCTAAAGTCCTACTTGGAGTTATACGGTGCTGTTGATGCTTGGCGATCTCTCTATCCATTAGCTAGACAATATTCTTTCTTCTCTCCTGTTCACCAAACGTATTCACGGATTGATTATCTTTTTGTTGATCAAAAACTGTTTCCTAATGTTAAGACCTGCACATATAATAGCATAGTAATTTCGGATCACAGTCCCCTTACTTTAGAGCTCAACTTTCCAAACCAGCACTCGGCTTACATGTGGCGCCTTAGTCCTCTACTACTGTCAGATAACGGTTTTGTCCAACATATCTCGGAGCAAATTGACATTTTCCTTGAAACAAATATGACTGCTGATGTAACATTCGGCACTATTTGGGAGAGCTTAAAGGCATTTCTACGGGGACATATAATTTCGTATTGTTAGTTTATCAGAAAGCAGAAAGAAACACGCTTAACTGAACTAGCAGATCTCATTAAGAAGCTGGATCAGCAGCACTCAATGGCACCGTCGCCAGACCTTTATAAACAAAGACTAAACTTACAAACGGAATTCAATCTACTCTCCACTAAGCAGACGGAACAGCTGATGCACAGATCCAGACATTCATGGTATGAGCATGGGGACAAACCATCCAAGATCTTAGCTCACCAAATTCGTAAATCGGAGGCTTTGCACATGATCCCTGAAATTGAAACCCAATCTGCGGAATTTTTTAAGGTATTTAGTGACAAATTGTCTCCGCTCTTGCTGGACATGTACTCGGAATCCTTCGACTCGGGGTGCCTGCCTCCTACTCTCCAGCAAGCGACAATTTCACTAGTGTTAAAATCAAACAAGGACCCATTGCAATGTTCGTCGTATCGCCCAATATCACTTTTGAATGTCGACTGTAAAATACTATCTAAAACTCTAGCTCTCAGATTAGAACATGTGTTACCTTCTATGATATCCCCGGATCAGACAGGATTTGTAAAGGGCAGACAGGGCTTCTTTAATTTGCGTAGGCTATTTAATATTTTATACACCCCTTCACCCTCAACACCTGAGATTGCTCTGTCACTAGACGCCGAAAAGGCGTTCGATAGGGTGGAGTGGGACTATTTGCTTTTTACTCTTGGAAAATTCGGTCTAGGTGAAAGGTACATTTCGTGGGTAAGGCTCTTGTATAACTCGCCCATGGCCTGTGTCAAGACAAACGATGTATGTTCCCCTTATTTCCCACTGAATCGTGGAACCAGACAAGGATGCCCATTATCCCCTCTCCTGTTTACAATTTCTATAGAACCTTTAGCTATGAAGTTGCGAGCGGAAGACAGGATCAGGGGAATCCATAGGGCTGGCCTAGAACACAAATTATCCCTCTATGCTGACGACCTGTTACTTTATGTGTCTGACCCCTTGGAATCGCTTCCCCATGCTCTTACCATTTTCAGAGATTTCGGCTGTATCTCTGGATATAAATTGAACATGCATAAAAGCGAGTTGTTAGCCGTTAACAGTGAAGCTGAGGAGATCTCATTTGAGGCATTTCAATTTAAGGTAGCGGATCATCTGACTTATCTAGGCATCAAGGTCACTCGCTTACGTAAAAATCTATACAAGAAAAATTTCGCACCATTCCTGGAGCGTACTAAATCAGATCTTCAAAGATGGGATAGGCTTCCTTTGTCACTAATTGGTCGTGTTAACGTTGTTAAAATGAATGTCCTGCCCAAATTTTTATATATCTTTCAGTGCGTCCCAGTTTATTTACCGAGACAATTCTTTAACACACTAGATAAACAGATTTCGGCATTCATTTGGAATGGCAAACTTCCAAGGATTAGGAAGCCATTTTTACAAGAGGCGAAGCGGTCAGGGGGGCTGGCCTTGCCAAATTTTCAATTTTATTATTGGGCAGCAAACACATGCAATATTCTTTACTGGATGGGGGATCGGTCGACTGAGACTCCAGTGTGGTTGCATATTGAGTCCTCCCACTGCGGAAAAACATCATTGCAAGCTTTGATTAGCTCAGCCCTTCCGTTAAAATTAGATGCATATCGACATAACCCGATAGTGCATCACTCTCTTAGAATCTGGATACAATGTAGGAAAAGGTTTGGTCTACAATCAATGTCGTCTCGGGCACCAATCCCTTGCAATCATATGTTCCCACCGTCCCTATTGGACTCTGCCTTTAAGATCTGGAGCAATAAGGGTATATCTAGTTTTAAAGATCTGTATATTGACCTCATTTACTCAATGACTCAAAAGCATTACATCCCTCTGACTCATTTCTTCCGCTATATGCAAATTCGTGACTTTGTACGCAACAGATATCCTAAATTTCCCAACATGCCTGAAAAAACAACTTTAGATGAATTTCTAGATGTTAATGTATACAGAAGGGGAGCGATTGGAGTATTGTATGATATATTGTCGACCCTACATTCCCCCTCTCTCACTATTATCAAATCACATTGGGAGGATGATCTGTCTGTAGAATTTTCAGATGAACAATGGCAATCTATTCTCCGGAATGTTCACTCTTCCTCAATATGTGCCAGACATGGGCTCATTCAGTTTAAGGTGCTACACCGTCTACATTTCTCAAAGGAGAAGTTGGCTAAGTTTTATCCAGGGACAGATCCTTTGTGCAATGGGTGCAAGACGATGACGGGTTCTCTCGTTCATACATTCTGGACATGTCCAACTATTGGACATCTATATTTGATACTTTTTCTGCAATATTTGGAACCAAAATTGACCCTTCCCCTATAATCGCAATCTTTGGAGTGGCACCAGAGGATATGCCTATTCACATAAAACACTCGAAAATCATTGCTTTTTCTACCCTAATTGCTAGGCGTTTAATACTTATGATGTGGAAGCAGGAGGCCTCTCCCACACATGTCCAATGGACCAGAGATGTAATGGGGTTCCTGCACTTGGAAAAGATGAGATGCACCTTAGGAGGCTCTACGGATAGATTCTATAAGACATGGCAACCATTTTTGACGTATATGGAGAATGAAAGGTTGGGTACACTTCCATAGTTGACTCTATGAGACTATGTTGGGACCTCGGAGCAAGTTGAAGATGTGAATGTGTTTTTGTTTTTGTTTTGTTATGTTTGCATTTTACTTATTTCTGTTAGTTTAGTGTTTGCCTAATGTGAGTCTGAGTTGAACCTGGGAGGGGGGGGGGGGTGGGCTGGTGGGAGGGAACTGGTGGGGGGTGGGCAGGTGGGAGGGAACTGGTGGGAGGGAGTGGGGGTGGGGGGGGGGAAAAGAACCAAAATGGATGATTCTCTGTTTGACACTGACCATATCCTGTATGTATCCATGCTGGTTGAAAATGAAAATAAAATTATTAAAAAAAAAAAAAAGTTGAACGCTCACTACACTTCCTGCTTAAAAACAACACAGCAACCATCTTTAAATACCTCATGTTAGTCATTTAGCCAACGGAACATATATTTTTCAGCAAAGAAACTGCAATAAAAGTGCAATAAACAAATGGATACATTCACTGTGTGTTCTGCCTCTCATTTGTTGATAAAACAAAACCAACAGCAACACAATTTACCACCAAGAGCGGATAGTTTAGTCTCACAAAAAGATCTCCGGTGTTGTTAGCTACATGCTAATGTGAATGGCATTCTCTATGTATAGTATATAGCTTACATACTAACGTAATAATGAATGGATGCAAACGTTATTTAACACATTGCAGAATGGGTACAATACAATACGGCTCAATACAAACAATTGTTAAGAGGATGCAGTCTGGACTGGGTTCCTTATAACAATAACTTGACAACACATGAGTTTAGTTTAGCCGCAGCTACATGTTTACTCTGAGCGTCAGGTCAGGAATGCGACAACAGACATCAGTCGATCACAACACTCTTCAACACAGACGATACGTTTCGAACAAAAGTTTGTTACAATCATTTTCATATAACTCTACAGGTACAGCTCTGCGGTAAACACTAGTGTAGCTGGCTATTGTTTGCGACAGTCTGCCGTGAACATGGGAAATAATTGCGACAGCTCTGCTGTAAACACTGGGAATAACCTCGGTTGCTATGCCCACATGCACCCACTGCAACCGGGATGTGCGCAAAACTTCACCCTGGACTCCGGTTTTCAAAGATCGCGGTTGCAGTGTAGCAAAACCCTGGTGTGCCCGAACAGTGCAACTGCGCACATACAATCATGGTTACATTAAATCCAGCGCTCGTGTGGACGGGGCCTAACAAAGGCAGGGCTGCTCTCAGACTGAAGGTGTCAAGTCAGGGGGGGTTACATTGCTTTCTGGGTAAAGTAGTCATTATGCATGGCAAGATACATGGCTACAGAGAATGAAATCTATTGTAAGTACAGTTACTTTTTTATAATGTCCATAGCTCATCAGATTGAGATGCGTTTTTTTTCTAGACATTCACAGAAAGGTAAAGAAACAAACTATGTTCTATTTTATGGCAATAACGTTCAGGTTTGTTTGACCCCTGAGATATAATCACAAAAAGAATGTCCGAAATCTTCGCAAAGAATACTTTCAACAGCTTTGACAGAGGCTGGTGTAAGCTGGGTAGTGTATTTTTAAGAAAATGTCGATGTCCATCGAAATCCCTGGGTCTCCTCTCTCTTATGACTACAATGGTTTCATGATGCATTATTTCCCCACGTCTAATTCATCCGGTTTCCGCCAGGATGCGTCAAGATATTTATAAACTCATATTTCGCTAATAACAATTAAAATCATTGGTAAACAAATGTAGTGCTGAAAATATACACTTTGACTGCTGTTTTGATAGGGTTAGGGTCTTTACTCTTGGCTACATTTGAAAAAGAAACGCAACATTAATTAATATGGACTGTATTGATCTATTTATGACGTGATATTAATTTCGAGCTTAAGGGGTTAAACAAAAACTCTATGAGCCCACAAAGTCGGTCACTAATTCAATGCCAATGAACCAACTCCAAAACGTCACTTGATGACATCACAAATACAAGTCTTGGAAGCTCTGATTTCCAGATTAGTTGTCTACACGTTTATAGACATACTGTAGATCACTGGAATATCACAAAGTTGATTCTGTTTTAGGGTGGATTCTCCCTTTAATGCTACATGTCATCGCATGCCTTATTCTATTCAGTATAAACACCTCTCGGTACACCGGTCTAATGCACATTAATCCGATTTGGTGATACCCTCCCTCCCCATGCATCGGAGCCATAGAGATCGATGACTGTCAGAGGGGCTTGTTACATGCATCAATGCAACCTGATGGACCAGGACATACATTTGCTTATGTGTGCCCACCAAGCCCCCCACCCGCCAACCCTTTAGCAAGTACCTTTCACGGTGAACAGGCAAAAGAGTGATAAGTTAATTTGATCACCGGGGTACAAAGGTAATGGCACGTTACTCCTCTCAAATCAATGAAGAACATGGTATATTGAATGACAGCCCCTCTCTCTGTAGCACACACACATGCAGATAAATACAACCACATCAACACACGCATGCACAAACACACACACACACGCATGTATGCACAAACACACACACAACACGCACCAGGCAAACCAAATTGGATGAAATATTGGTTTGTTTACAAAGTACATTACACGTGATGTTGTATGCCAGAGCCATCTGTATATGGGGCTGATGGACGCCAAGGCCCTGGGCCCTGTCCCTGGGAAAGCAGCTTCTCTATTTGCAGCACTCTCTGCCTTTACTGCCTCCCTCTCTCCACACATATTCTTCCCCGAGATAATGTCTTATTTGATGCGAGACATGCAAGCACCCGAGAAATGGGTGAGTGAACAAATTGTCATAGCTGGAGGAATCTATCCTTTGTTCACTTATCTATTGAGTTTAATAATGTTGTCTGCTATTCAAGTTCCACAGAAGCGTGGGATGCGGGGCATCGGGCTGTTTGAAATAGTGGGAAAATTGCAGGAATTATGGCAATTTTTGTCAGCATGAGCATTTTGTCAACAGTGTTTGTGTCATTCTCTTTCTTCCATCATGGCTGCCTGTAACATAGCAATAATGAAAGAGACAGCGGTTGCTGTGTTGATATGAGAAACAATAATATCGTGCTTTTACAGTGTTTTACCTACTCTACCATTGTACAGAAAGTAGGCATTTTCTTTTGAAAGTGGTTACCGATGGTTACAGACAATCATTCTGAAAGAAAGACAGACATAAAAGACATGCAAGGCCTCTATTGACAAATACCCGTACTGACAAAATGTTTCCTAATTCCTATAATTTTACCACTATTTCAAAGAATGTGTGAGAATGCTGAAAGGAGAGGTAAATGTGAATGAATGAATGAATGAATGAATGAATGAATGAATGAATGAATGAATGAATGAATGAATGAATGAATGAATGAATGAATGAAAACTGTATTTAACAGATTGCAGAATGGGTACAATACAGTATGGCTCAATACACACAATTGTTAAGGGGATGCAGACCAGAGAAAGACTTTTGTCTTGTTTACAGGCTCCCCCATTTTCAATTCATAGTGATGAACATGTCATGTTACCAAAGAGAAAATATACCATTTGAATTATCAAGCCAACCCAAACCACTCAATAGCAGGATAAAACATAATTTCGGGGTAGCTAAAACGCTAAGTTTTTAATTTTTTACATAAAACGGTCTCTTGCGAATGAATGACAAGGCAATGCTAACATTGCTAGCCAGTTAGCTAGCAGCATTGCATCTGACAGTCCGACAGGAGACACGGAGATGATCATTGCGACGCGGAGGAAGAGGAGTACTTACAGAACCCCCAGGAACCTGATTGATTGAAAACTTTATTAACAGATTGCAGAATGGGTACAGTACAGTACAGCTCAATACATACAATTGTTAAGGGGATGCAGACCAGAGAAAGACTTTCATCTTGTTTACATCAGGGTCCCCCATGTATGACACACGGAAATTATGTGGTCACAGTTGTGTTCTTTTGTGGTTGTTTTCTTTCTTATTTGTGTTGAACTTATTTTTATACAGATTTTTTTGGCAAGAAAGATATTGTTCAGACCCCCTACACTGACTCAAAAAGGTACGTTACAAATGTTTATTGTAATATTTAGGGGTTATGTACACTTACCATGTCAATTAGTTGTTTATTTTACTTAATTGTGTCTGATTGTGTCCATAGATCACAATTACAATACAGAACTTTGAGGGTGTTTTCTCAAAAACTAGTTTTTATGCATTTTACTTACACACAAATACATGGAACTCCATTTCCCTATTACCTACACACCATACTATCCACATGTCCTCCCATCCATATTCTGCTTCTAATTACATAAGGATTTGTTGATATATCATTCATAGCCGTGTTTATAGTACATTTTATAACAAAACTAGGCAGAAATCTATTATTTACTTGTTTTTAGATTGTTTTTTCTTTTATTCGATTTTAATATCAATATTACACTCACGGACCTATATGTTACCATAGGAAATCATTCTGAGATCCCGAGAGTGCAATACCGGCCGCATCCTGCTAGGTGGCAGTATCGCCCACCCTTTGAAACCTTATTTCATACTGTGTGTCACATATAATTTTATCCGGGTGGAGAATTTAGACCAAGACAAGTAAATCGCTTCATCCGAGCTCTTCGAAACGCGTTCAGCACACTTGAGGCATATCTTGTGCCAATTCATGTCAGGGACCCAATCGACATCAATACTGGAAACACGATCAGACAATTGGAATATTCTTTTTGGAATAACCCCGATCAAAGGTAAGGACTATCTGACGTCAATTCCACCTTGATCCTACAATGATTTCATATCGATCCAGCCGATCAACTTATGTAGTATTCAAAACGAATGCCGTTTCTGGCGATCAAAGCATAAAAAAACGACCCCCCCCCCCCCCCCTTTCATGCATTCATGATGAAACATAATACCTATTATATACCTTTGAATTGGAAATAGTAGCATGTCCAGGCGAGAAACGCCAACGACTTTAGTCAAATTCACGTACCGCACTAAAAGCATTTCAGGAATTAGCCCAGACCACTCCTAAACTATACAATATTCACCACGGGATAACGCGCGAACGTATACATGAAAACAAATTCTCTTTTTTGCATGTTTGACGGGAGAAAGTGACTGTGAAATGACCATAGTATTGTCTCCATAGCTATAATATATAATATAGATATAGCTCTCCAAACATAGTGACGCACAGGGAAAATATGCTATGGAAAGCTGGCGCATTAGCTACAAGGATAAGGGTAACGGCTGGCGCTGAAAGTGTTAAAGGAAGCAAAATATAACAAAATCTCAATATCGTTGGGGAAAAAAGCAAAAAGTTGATTTCGGGGGTACTGTATCGCCTTAATCAAACTGTAAAACAGAGCATCAGATGAGTCAGGAAAATGTGACTTCTTTCTGGATTCTTTGCCGTTATGAGATAAAACCATGCACAGCAGTGCATGTCAGCAAATCACTAGTGTCTGACTGACCCCTACGTAAATATTAGTACATTTCATTCACAAACACTTTAGAGGACTGAAATATCATCAAATAGATGTTTCGAACGGTATATTATGTTCGTCAAAAAAAGCAGCCCGAGCTCGCAAAGTGCCGCAACGTGCGTGCGTGCCGCGCACAACGGAAATTGTGAGGATTGGTCCGATTCCGCACACTTCCAGGTACCAATTGCCTTCGCGCACCTGAAGTGAGTTTCTAATCAGCTCAGTGGAGCCCTTATATACTCTGGTGTTCCTAACGTTCGGTGTCGGGTCGTTTTGGATTACCACTGGCTGCTGCTTGTTCCCTCCCGTGTTGTTCCTTGTCTGTTTCTTCTCAGGACGTCTATGGAAGTCGCCGCTGTAGGTTTGCCTGCCACCCCGGCGTTCGCCGCACTTTCTCCTTCCTGGCTCGTCGATTCTGGTGGCCCACCATGAGGAACGACGTCAGGGGTTTTGTTCTGGCCTGCACGTTCTGCGCCCGCAGCAAGGCCTCCCACCAGGCACCCTCTGGCCTATTACAGCCACTTCCCATTCCGTGCCGCCCTCGGTCCCATCCGGGGAAGCCGAGGCTGGGCAGGTCGCCGGGTGGCTCCCGTGGAGAGGGGGGTACTGTGAGGATTGGTCCGATTCCGCACGCTTCCAGGTACCAATTGCCTTCGCACACCTGAAGTGAGTTTCTAATCAGCTCAGTGGAGCCCTTATATACTCTGGTGTTCCTAACGTTCGGTGTCGGGTCGTTTTGGATTACCACTGGCTGCTGCTTGTTCCCTCCCGTGTTGTTCCTCGTCTGTTTCTCTCCAGGACGTCTATGGAAGTCGCCGCTGTTGCTTTGCTCTGCCATCCGTTGGATCTGTGCCTCGTTGCCCGCTTTGCCTTGGTGAGTTTTGGAACGTATTTTTTGGATACTCTGTTTTCCTCGCATCTTCCTGACTCGGGACCTTTCCGTTTTTTGTGTGTTTGGGTAACACTGAAGATGTGCCGTTTTTGTTTGTACTGGACTCAGCTAAACTTGTGTGTTGGTAGACACTGAAGATTGTCACTTGTGTTTATACTGGACTCAGCTAAGGAGGACTGGACTGCCTTTTATTCCGTTCGCTTGTTGTTGACAACTCTCTCTCTCTCTGTTCCTCCCCGAGTGGATCTTCAAGTAGCTGCAGAGCCGCAGAGTCAGAGGCGCAACGCCACCGTGCCGTCTCTGTTCTGAGACCAGCTGCAGAGCCGCAGACAACTCTGCCAAGAACATTCCCCACTTGTACTTTTTGTTGTTTTTGCTATTCCCTGTTGTTGGAAATAAATACGCCCTGGTTTTTGGCTAACTCTGAACTACCTGTCTGTGCCGTGCTGTTGGGGTTGGTAACAAACCATAACAGAAATGATGTTAAGAGGTTAATTGCAACAATTTCAAGTAGAAATATTTTCCCAAATTAAAGAAAATTAATACTAAAATAAATATGTCATCTGAAAACAGCCAGAGCACAAGGTAAATCGTTTTTCGAGGCAATATTCTGAAATGAAAAACATTTACAGTACTCCAGTACGCTGCAAACTATTTGCATATTTATACAACTTGTTATGAGAATAGCAAAGATTAGACCTACGCTAACAGATAGATCTCCATAAGTCCCTGGCAGTCGGAATTGTTATGCAGTGAGCCGGGTGGAAACAAGTGAATCACTTAGGCTTTTTATCCAGAATGAAATTGGCCAGGGATCTTCCATGCAGAGGAATTCGGGGCCTTCGATTAAACAGTCTATTTGGGATGATCGGCCTCGCTGCATGCTTGTGAGAGAGGTTCCAATGTATGTCTTTATTGGCTTGGTCTACACTAGATTGACATGATAAACAGACATAATATTTATGGTTGCGAATGTTATTCCCATGGCCTTCAACGGTTTGACTGTATACTGTAGTATACACAGTGGTCAGTTACTAAGAAAGAATTGACCACACAATGCAATGCACGTTCACCAAACACAATTCAGCATTCATCCAAGCCAGTGGAGCTGAAAAAAGACTTCCGAAAGAAGTAGCTCCCGCTAGAAATGTATGGCTAGAAATGTATGGCTAGAAATGTATGGCCTAGCTGTGGAACTAGTCGAGTTATAATAATAAACCATAACCATATAAATTAACCCTTAAGTTGTTTTAGTGAAGTAGGACATTTGCCATGTTATTCTGACAGTTGTAATATTGTAATATTACAACATTTCAATAAAACCCCATAAAACACTATATTTTCCTCTCCAAAGTACTCCTACAACACGATCTGAAAAGTTGCATTTTTCTTTTCTTCAATTAGCAGGGTTAAGTACCTGGGAGCCCCCACATCCAACTTCTTTAAATGTAATGACAACATAACCACCATAACAAGAATTTATTCCAGGATCCCCCCCACATTTGGCACATGATTGTGATTCACATAATTGCATGCGCATGGCTATGCATGTGCAAGGGGAAGGGGGCGGGTGTACCCCCTTTCTGGGCCAATGGGGGATCAATCATGCAACTATCACAGGGTCCACATGCTGAGCACTTTCCCTTTGGTCTGGGATCGCAACAGCGATGTGTCCTCTCGTGATCAAGGTGCATGATCAAAGTAAGTACTGTTACCCTCTGTTAACCCTTTTACACCGGCCAGGCTCCGTGCTGGAGCCGGTTCCCGAACGTAATCTCGCACCGGCCGGCGTGTTCAGACCGGGATTAATTGGTTCAGAATGTGACAAATCGGTGCTCAGCTGGCACCGGAAAATAGTTGTTTTTTCCTCGCGAACATCAGTGGGCGTGTCATAGTCTAGGCTTTGAAGACAGGGAAAGTAGAGAGTCGGCATTGCACTCAACCGATTAATTCAACAGGAAGCGATTTGCGAGTACAATACACCATCCAACCAGAGTGGATAAAGAAATGCTCCAGAAATGAATATGCATAGGGAAAGGCTTAACGAGTCAGCGCGAGAGCGCACACACAAAAGCACACACACATGATATCTGATTTATTAATGCCAAATAATGGACGACGACCGCAATTGGCACTTGAAAAGTGTAAATTATGGATTAGTCAGTAGCAATTCATGATGGTTTGTTTAGCTCAGCTGGTTAGTGCCCTGCCTGTGGACCATATGGTCTCCAGTTTGAATCTCTTGGATACTTCTTTTTTTTCTGTAACGTTAATTAATGTATCCACTCTGGTTGATAAGATAAGATATTCCTTTATTGATCCCCTTGGGGAAATTCAGGCATCATAGCACCATGGGGGGGGGGGGGGTACACAAGTAGTAAAAACAACACAAGCAGTGTAAACAAATAAGTCAATATAATTGACTATCTAACCAACTGAAATATACAGTATTCACAGTATCACAGTATTCACATAAGGTGCAGTATGCATAATGTGGTGTTATTGTCCTTTTTGGGACACCAGAGTGGATACATTATTTAACGTTACAAAAAAAAGAAAAGTAAGCAAGAGATTCAAACTGGGGACCATATGGCACTATCCAGTTGAGCTAAACGAGCTGTCATGAATTGCTACTGACTAATCCATCATTTACACTTTTCAAGTGCCAATTGCGGTCGTCGTCCATTATTTGGCATTAATAAATCAGATATCATGCTATTATGTCATGTTCTACAGTAGTACTTACTACATTAAAACAACTCATTAGAATAATAGAAGCATACTTTGCTGGAACGATTCATTTCAAACGTATACAGCGTGTGTGTGCGCTCTCGCGCTGAGGCTCGCTCTCCACGCATTATTTTTACCTGAGTAACGCCCCAGTTGATGACGGAGACGGTGGAATGTTGGTTCTGCTTAAATTGGTGTAAACGCGGGGTGTTCGCCAGAGAGCACCAAGGTTCAGAGGGTTCAGAACAGAGCTGGAGCTTGAACCGGAGCCCGGGCGGTTTAAAAGCGCTATATGTGCACACTGCACAGATGTTATTCTTGCTGTTATTTGCTGTGTTCATGTGTTTGCACTTCAGTTACTGTAGCTTAGATGCTATTATTATTAGCACACACAACGTCATGCTCTGCTTTTTCCCTGTCCCACTTCAGTGGTCCATGATAACGTCCCCTTCTGTGTGTAACTCCCCCTGTGAGGCTGTCACGTCTTGTCCCTCTAACCGGCAGGGAGTGTTCCGTCAGGGCCTACTGGGCTGGCAGAGGGAGGATCTCCCTCACAGAGGATGTACTCTTGGAGAAAACTTAACAAGCTGAACATCTTCTCTCCTGTGCTGGTTCAGTTCCACAGAGCGACCATTGAAAGCATCCTCGCCAACTGTCGTGTTCCCCTCAGCCTCCTGTATGCTGTGAGACCAGGCTGAGAATATCACTGGCTGCCATCTACCACCTATCAACCAACTGTACATCCTGAGAGTCAAAAGCAGGGCTGATGAGATCGCCTCTGACCTGACCCACCCTGGTCACCACCTCTTCACAAAACTCCACTCTGGCATGCGATGGAAGGCCATATGCACAATAACCTCTCCTCTGGTATGCGATGGAAGACCATATGCACAATAACCTCTCATCTGGCAGCCGATGGAAGGCCATATACACCAGATCCTCACCTCTGGCTGGTGATGGAAGGCCATATGCACAATGACCTCTCTTCTGGCAGGTGATGGAAGGCTATACACACCAGAAGCTGTCCTCTGGCAGGTGATGGAAGGCCTTACACACAATAACCTTCTGCCACCATGACAGCTTCTGCCCAGAGGCCATTCACCTAGTCAAAGGCTCCTGACTGAACATATGAACAAGGCTCCACGGTGCCACAATGTAAAAGCAAAAGTAGATACAACAGGAAGTGAGACACACCAAAACCCTAACGGTGTAAGAGAGTATCTTAAGAGTGAATTCTGCCATAAAAGTAATGTATCAACTCGTGCTTTGTAAGAATGGATTGAGATTGCTGCCCTTTAAATGCACCCAAAAGCATGTTCAACTAGAATAAACATGAAACTTGTGCCACCACCAGTCACGTAGGGAGCAGCGTCCTCGATCGAATGTAGCCACAATTCCAGCTCTGTTCACTGTTGCATAAAAACCTTGTAAGAGAAGCCATAAAATAGTATTGCATGAATAAAAGATTAATGTAAACAAATCTGAAGCAGGTACATAAAATGTACCCCCCACTCCCCATATTCTTCCAAAAACACAAGTATGGTGGCGGGCCAGTCTAATGAGAACGTCTCCCTGTGCAGTAAGCGAAACAGAGGAGACTGTGTGAAAACCGCTGCCAATTCAGCAGACTGTGAGAATGCCTGGGTAAACAACTTTCTCTCACCTCCTTTAAATAGCGAACGTGCGAGCGACGGCCATTTCCATGATCATCAGAATTGTCGCCAACGACGGTCTCCTCAAATGATGATGGATTAGCATCTGGTAATGACTAAATGACTGAAAGCAACTCAGTCGGG